>NC_139460.1:320645000-321845000 GCF_057233095.1 Heloderma suspectum | reverse complement strand
GATGGAGAAAACAGCCGTGTGCATCGGCCAACAGAGCACAAATCTGTGCTTGTAGCGTTGATTCTGGCTTGGACACTTTTTTTTTTTTTTTACTGTAGCAGGCTTTATGTACCATAAAGGCCAGAGTACAAGGCCAGAGTAGGAAAAGGTGGGCCTTTGCTGAACCAGAGGGATTGTACTGCAATTATTCCACCCTTAACAAGGTTCTCACTGGGTACTCAGCAAGCCGTGCAAAGACCCCAAGGACTTGAGCACGTAGAAAGAGCGAGCCTGCAAAGGCTGGCGATGGAAACATTTTATTTTCAGTGAGAATGTTTCAGTTTCATTTATTACATTTCTGTTCTGCCCCATAGCCAAAGCTCTCTGGCTGGTTTACACAGATTAAAAGCCTCAAAAATACAGTATCATGCATATTTTTATTATTAATTACATTTCAATACTGCCCGACATAGCCAAAGCTCTTTGGGCAGTTTACAAAAGTTAAAACATTAAAATACAATATACAAAGTTTAAAAACCATTTACACAAAAGCATAGGGACAATATATACAAACATAACTAAAACAACTTCGAACTCGAAGTATTTTTTTTAAAAAATCCAACAATAAAAACAACACAGCTTAAAAACAGTATACAGGAGTCAGCAGATTTTAAACCTCCAGAATATCATCCATCCACCTTGCCCTTGGTTGGTCCCTCTTCCTTTTGCCTTCCACTTTCCCTAGCATCAGCATCTTCTCCAGGCTATCCTGTCTTCTCATTATGTGGCCAAAGTACTTCAGTTTTGCCTTTAAGATCATTCCCTCAAGTGAGCGGTCTGGCTTGATTTCCTGGAGTATGGACTGGTTTGATCTTCTTGCAGTCCAAGGCACTCTCAGAATTTTCCTCCAGCACCACCGTTCAAAAGCATCTATCTTCCTTCGCTCAGCCTTCCTTATGGTCCAGCTCTCGCAGCCATAGGTTACTACGGGGAATACCATTGCTTTCACTATGCGGACCTTTGTTGTCACTGTGATGTCTCTGCTGTTCACTATTTTATCAAGATTTGTCATTGCTGTCCTCCCAAGAAGTAAACGTCTTCTGATTTCCTGGCTATAGTCAGCGTCTGCAGTAATCTTTGCGCCTAGAAAGACAAAGTCTGTCACTGCCTCCACGTTTTCTCCCTCTCTTTGCTAGTTCTCAATCAAGCTGGTTGCCATAATCTTGGTTTTGTTGAGGTTTAACTGCAACCCAGCTTTTGCACTTTCTTCTTTCACCATCATAAGGTTCCTCAGCTCCTCCTCGCTTTCAGCCATCAAAGTGGTATCATTTGCATGTCTGAGATTGTTAATGTTTCTTCCAGCGATTTTAACTCCAGCCTTGGCTTCATCAAGCCCAGCACGTCGTGTGATATGTTCTGCGTATAGGTTGAATAGGTAGGGTGAGAGTATACTACCCTGCCGTACTCCTTTCCCAATCTTAAACCAGTCCGTTGTTCCGTGGTCTGTTCTTACTGTTGCTACTTGGTCGTTATACAGATTCCTCAGGAGGCAGATGAGATGACTTGGTATCCCCATCCCACCAAGACCTTGCCACAATTTGTGATGATCCACACAGTCAAAGGCCTTAGAATAGTCAAGAAAACAGAAATAGATGTTTTTTTGAAACTCCCTGGCTTTCTCCATTATCCAGCAGATATTGGCAATTTGGTCTCTTGTTCCTCTGCCTTTTCTAAACCCAGCTTGTACATCTGGCAATTCTCGTTCCATGAATTGCTGGAGTCTACCTTGCAAGATCTTGAGCATTATCTTACTGGCATGTGAAATAAGTGCCACTGTTCGATAGTTTGAACATTCTTGGGTGCTTCCCTTTTTTGGTATGGGGATATAAGTTGATTTTTCCAATCTGTTGGCCATTCTTGTGTTTTCCAAATTTGCTGACATATGGCATGCATCACCTTGACAGCATCATCTTGCAAGATTTTAAACAGTTCAGCTGGGATACTGTCATCTCCTGCTGCCTTGTTATTAGCAAAGCTTCTTAAGGCCCATTCAACCTCACTCTTCAGGATGTCTGGCTCTAGCTCACTGACCACACCGTCAAATCTATCCCCGATGTTGTTATCCTTCCTATACAGATCTTCCGTATATTCTTGCCACCTTTTCTTGATCTCTTCTGCTTCTGTTAGGTCCTTGCCATCTTTGTTTTTGATCATACCCATTTTTGCCTGGAATTTACCTCCGATGTTTCTAATTTTCTGGAAGAGGTCTCTTGTCCTTCCTCTTCTGCTTCCGTGCACTGCTTGTTTAAAAATAGTTCCTTATCTCTTCTGGCTAACCTCTGGAATTTTGCATTTAATTGGGCATATCTCCCCCTATCACTGCTGCCTTTTGCTTTCCTTCTTTCTTGGGCTGCTTCCAGTGTCTGAGCAGACAGCCATCTTGCCTTCTTGGTTTTCTTTTCTTGGGATGTTTTTTGTTGCCGCCTCCTGAACAATGTTGCGAACTTCTGTCCATAGTTCTTCCGGGACCCTATCTACTAAATCCACCTCCACTGCATATTCATGAGGAATATTAGTGAGCTCATATCTGACTGCTCTGTGGGTCTTCCCTATTCTCTTTAGTCTGATTCTAAATTGTGCAATAAGAAGTTCGTGATCTGAACTACAATCAGCTCCAGGTCTTGTTTTTACCAACTGCATAGATGTCCGCCACCTTTGGCTACAAAGGATGGAGTCAATCTGATTTCGGTGTCGACCGTCTGGTGAAGTCCATGTATAAAGTCGTCTCTTCGGTTGTTGGAAGAGAGTGTTTGTTATGCACAGTGAGTTGTCTTGGCAAAATTCTATCAGCCTATGTCCTGCTTCGTTTTGTTCTCCCAGACCATGCTTGCCTGTAATTCCAGGTGTCGTTTGACTACCCACCTTAGCATTCCAGTCTCCTGTAATGAAAATAACATCTTTGTTTGGCGTACTATCCAGTAGGTGCTGCAGATCCTCGTAGAACTGATCTACTTCTGCTTCTTCAGCCTCTGTGGTTGGGGTGTATATTTGGATTACTGTGATGTTAAATGGCTTACCCTGAATTCGAAATAAGATAATTCTGTCATTTTTTGGATTGTATCCAAGCACTGCTTTAGCCACTTTATTATTAATTATGAAGGCTACTGCATTTCTTCTGTGGTCCTCTTGTCCACAGTAGTAGATCTGGTGGTCATTTGATGTGAAGTGGCCCATTCCAGTCCATTTCAGTTCACTGACACCCAAAATGTCTATATTTAATCTTGACATCTCCCCAGTAACCACATCCAATTTGCCCTGGCTCGTAGATCTGACATTCCAGGTTCCTATGGTGTGTTGATCTTTAGAACATCGGATTCGTCGTTCACCACCAGCACCATCGGCCGCTAGCCATCCTTTTGGCTTTGAGCTAGCTGCGTCATCACATCTGGGGCTAGTTGAACTTATCCGCTGTTCCTCCCCAGTAGCATTTTGACCATTTTCCAACCTGGGAGTCCCATCTTCCAATGGTATACCGACATCTCTGGTCGTACTGATCCATTTAGTTTTCATGGCAATAATACTGGGGTGGGTTGCCGTTTCCTTCCCCAGGGATCGTTTTTAGTCTGACCTCTCTGCCATGACCTTCCCATCTTGCTTGACCCTTCATGGTTTAGCTCATGATGTCATTGAGATGCTCAAGCTCCAGCACTATGACAAGGTAACGATCTCCTTTGCTGGAGAATTTAGAATCTACTAAAGCTTTTTTGTTGTTGTTCCTCCTTGAGATGCCAGCCCCTTGATCATTTCAGCTGCCCTTTTCTGTACCTTTCCCCAGCTCTATGATGAACCAGAACTGTACATTCTGGCATTTCAAATGTGGCCACACCTGAGTTTTATATAATAAAGGATTGTGGTAAAAGTAGATGCTAGGGCTGAATCTACACATAGCAGTTTTACCGTTATCATACTGCAGTGATAACTATTGGTGCCCATTGGTGTCATGTGCACCAATAGTTATCATTGCAGTATGATAACGGTAAAACTGCTATGTGTAGATTCAGCCTAAAAGAGAAAATGTACATTTCTCTTTAAAGAAGAATATATTTCTCAAGTCCTGAATTACTTATTCATAAGATTATTACCAGGGTAAGCACCTCTTCACTACTTTCTGAGATAACCTTATCTATCTCACCACTTCTGTCTAGGAAAAATCACGTAGTGGTGTGATCTATTCTGAGAGCGTGGCAATTGAACCTCCTGATATATTTAGTCCCTTGAGGAAAAGAAAGATGGGGTCATCCCATTGTTTGTGCTACCAGAAAAGTGCTTAAATGAATAACATGGGAAGCGTTGTCATCAGGGAAGGAGTAATGCTACTTCCTGGCTAGCAAGGAGTGACAGGAAAACACACCAGGAGAAAATTCAGGGGTAACTTCACATGATGTCACTGGTTCTCCTTGGAGAAGAAAATGCTGTGTGAGAGAACAGAAAAGAGGGATAAAGGACTAATCAGTAACCCCTACATTCGTATCAAATGTCTTCTGTTCATTGGGAGGAAAAATGGAAAAAGGTGAGAGGAAAGCAGGCGGGATATAAATATAATAAATAAAAAAATAAAATATACCGAGCCAGACCATCCTTCCATCTACCTCAAGGCTGGCAGGGCGGGGGACACGCAGTTCAGGGCCACGTGCGCTGCCTGGCTGGTTTCGCGGCACCCTCCCTGCTCCCCCTGGAGCCGCCGAATTTGCCACTGGGGTCAGGGAGCCACACTGCCCCCCCCCCCCCGCCGGAACCCTCGCCACCAACCGGCGGCCTCAGCGGCCGCAGCAGCTGAAGTCTTGGCGACGTGCCGGGGGAGCCGGGTGCGCGCTCCTCGCATCCAGGCAGAAGCGCGCGCTCGGAAACCGGCCGAAGCGCGGCCCCGCCTAGGAGCGAGGCGCGCGCGCCCCGCAAGCCGGGCTTCCCTGCCCGACCGGCGCGCTTCTTGCCCCGCCGCGGCTCGGCGGCAAGTCCAGCGCGGCGGGCCGGCACTGTCGCGCCTGCTGCGTCCGGGGCGCGCCTCTTTCCCGGCCCCGCTGGGAATCCCCCGAGCTCTTCTGCGCGCCCAGCAGACGCCCCCCGCCCGGGCGACGCCCGCGCCCTCGTGGGGCTGAACCTCGCGGTCATCTTTCGCCGGCGCTCCCCCTCCGCGTGCCGGGCGCCGCTGCTTCCAGGGGCCGCCGCTCTGGGAGGCCGAGTCTGGCCCTGGCGGCAGCCCGTCCGGCAGCGAAGCGCCCGCGCCCCCCTCTTCAGAAGGAGCCAGATCGACGGGGCGAGCAACCCCGGATGGGGGCGCCGGGCCGCGGAGCAAGCTGTCTGGGCGGCTGGCCGCGCGGGGAAGGAGGCCGGGCGGCGGGGCGCGGGCCAGGCGCGGCGCTCGCTCTTCTCCGGAGACCGGCGGAGGAGAAGGCGCGCGTGGCGCTGGGAAGCGGCGGAGCAAACGCACCGGGGGCGGGTGGCAGCGTGCCCCCCGCAGCAGAGCCATCTCGGAGGCGGGGGAGGCCCCGACAGGTCGGCCTCGAGGCGCACGTCGCCGCGCGCCATGCTGCCCCCGCCAGCCGGATGCCCCTGTGGCGCTCGCAAGGCGCCGCCCGCCCGGCGCCCGGATCCGGCCCGGCAGCCGGAGCTCGGAGCGTGCCGCCCCTCGAGGGTCCGCTCCGCGGCCGAGAGCCACCGAGAGAGGAGCCAACGCCGCCGCCGCCGCCAGGGGAGGGCGGCGGGCGCGAGGACTACGGTGCCGCAGCGACGGGGACCCCCGGGCGCGGGGCGGGGCGGGGCCTGGCCGCGCCTGGCGCCGTCCGCGAGGCCCGCCTGCTGCCCCCGCGCGCGCTGGACAGATGGCTCCCATCTGGCGGGGCGGGGGCGGGGGCGGGGGCCGGGCGGCTGCCTTCGCGGCGGGCGCCGCCGACGGAGCGGCAGTGCCGGCGAGCGAGCGCGGGCGGCGGCGGGCAGGAGAGGCCGCTCCTCTGCGCTGGCCGCCGGCCCTCGGGGAAAGGAGCCATCCAGGTGCCGCCGGGACCCTCCTGTGCCCCAGGATGTCCCGGCGGTGCTGCGGGGCGGCGGCGGCGGGCCTCTTCTGCCTGCTGCCGGCGGTTCTCTGGATCCTGCGAAGCGCTGATGTAGAGGTGGGCGAGGCGGCCTTTCGCCTGGGGAACCTGGGCGGCGTTCCTGGGCCGGCCGGCCGGCGGGCGGGCCGGGCCGTGGCTGAGAGCAGCTGAGCGGGCCGTGGGAGTTCCGCTCGCACGCGCGCCCCGATGGTCAGGTGGGAGAAGCCTTCTAGCGCAGGGAGGAGACGGTCCTTCCGGGAAGCGGGGTGTGTAAACCACGCAGTCAGCAGAACGCGGGGAGAGTGCGAACAGAACCGATCAAAGGCAACAAGCTCCCCCTTTTGCGCGCGCGCGCTCGACTGTGTGTGAAGTTTGGTCCCGATCCTGCAAACTTCCAAGGGCTTATTTGCGCTGCCCGCTTTTTGGTGCACCCTCCTCTGGGGTAATCGCGCAGCGTTCTGATGGTGCATCAGGTGCCTCCCGGCTAGGAGAGGCTGTGCGTCACGTTTGGTCCCGATCCTGCGAACCTCCAAGGTGTTATAGTTGCCACCCCGTTTGGTGCACCTGGGACATTTCCCTCCTCTGGGGTAATTGCCAATAGTTCTGACGATACATTGGGTGCTTCCCAACTAGGAGAGGCTGGCATGTGAAGTTTGGTCTTGTTCCTGCAGACTTCCAAGGTTTTATTTGTGCCACCCCCTTTTCGATGTCGCTTCTTGTGGCCCCTCCTGCGATATAATGAATGGGTGAAACGGCGCCACTGTCCAGGCGGGAGGGGTGCAGCAGGACAAGGGACGGGGTGGGGTGGGGTGTCAGGTTAGGCACTGTAGTTTAATAAGTTTCGCACCTTAGCTTATTAGCCCGCTCGTGTGGCGAGGCATCCTGGACTATTAAAAAAAAAAAAGCTACTGTGAGTAGTTCATTAAGCCATCGTGGCTTAAAGTGATGTCCGAACGCAGCCATAACACACACCGGTTTCTCCTCAACCTTCCCTTTTCCCCGACAGCAGAACTAGCCCTAATCTGCCAGGGGTGGAGGGTGGGGGGAGGCAGGGATCCAAAACTGTGGCTGAAGAAGGCCTCAGAGGGCAGACAACCAGAAAGACCAGCCTCTGCGTGCCTTGAGGCTGAGGGGTGTGGAGGGCAGGGAGAGGGGAGTGTGGAACCCGACCTCAGAGTCGGACCTGCTGTTGGAACGCACGCCAGTCTCTTGCCCTGGATGTCCTTGCTCTCTTGTAGGGGGAAGAGGCAGTCCAGTCTGTTCTGGGCCCCTCTGCCGCTTGGCCATCAGACGAAGGCTTGGCCAGGAGGAGGCGCTACGCAGTCAACCCTCTGGGCTACAAATGGGACCATGTGAATCTGACCTATAAGTGAGTGCCTGTATCTTGGGGGGCCGGCCGGGGCGGGGCGGGGGTCTGAGCAGAGGGACGGTTGCAGGTTTGCCAAATACACTGTCGCAGAGCAAGGTGTCCTGGTGTTCTTTCCTAGACGGCTTCTGGAGCCACTGTGTTCTCCACCGCTGACCTTCAGTCTGTCCACCTACGCCTGAGAATGGCAGCCATTACTTTAGAGGGATGGGTGGGCGCTCCCTCGGTGGAGGGCCTCGAGGAGAGGCCGGAGAGCCCTTGGTTGGGAATGTTCTAGCTCTGAATTTCCTGCATGAAGTGAGAGGGGAGGGTTGGACTATATATCCTACAAGACAGGCCCGATTCTCTGAGCCCATTTCCACGTTAATTTGTCTAGGAACCCCTTGCATGCGTGCCATGGACTGTCTGATCGTTGCAGAGGGTTTGGGGGTGGGGAGGTGCCCTCAATTTACATGAGGGTGCTGGCCAGGCCTCTCCACGGGCTCCATGTGAGCAGAGGGGGTGCCTTAGAGCATGCCCGTGTTCCTTGTGGTTGCACAGTACAGAGGAAGAGGCAGTGATGGGTGAGCTGTCTTCCAGGAAAGCTTATCAGCCATTACTGATCAGCTCACTGAAGACATGGCCTTCTCATTGGTGGCCCCATACCTGTGAACCTCCCTCCCGAGATATATTTCATTGCTGCTGGCTTTTAAATCCGCCTTGAAAACCCTTTTGTTTCAAGCTGCTTTTAGTTGATGTGCTGGGATGATGATGATTATACTGCTTTTGACTGTTTAATGGCTTATGTTGCTGCTGGTTTCAAATTGTTTTTCTTAATGGTTTAAATTAGGTTTAATGAAAGTCATGCTGGAGTGTGAACTCTTTTAAACTGCCATTTTAATATCTATTTATTTATTACATTTATATCCTTTTTTCCTCTTGCAAGGATCCCAAAGCAGCTCACATGGTCCTCGTCCTCTCCATTTTATCCCCACAACAACAGCCCTGTGAGGTAGGTTAGGCTGAGAGTCAGTGACTGGCCCAAAGCCCCCTAGTGAGCTTCATGGCCGAGTGGGGACTGGAGCCCGGATCTCCCGAGTCCCAGTCCAACACTCTAACCACTATGCCACACTGGCTCTCCAGCAATACATTATTGCAGTGTTTATGTTTTATTTTTGTATGTAAGTCATCTTGGAGGTCCTTTGTCCTAAGTGGTGGCATTGACATATTCTAAATAATAAAAGAACCCCCAGAGAAGTTACTGGTAGGGATGAACGAAAGTCCCTTACCTGAACCCGAAGCTTGATTCACGGTGGGGGGGAGGTGCCCTGTCCCTCCCCCACAAAATTCTGGCCAGGGGGGAGGCGCCCCGTCCCTCCCACCCGAAAGTCTGGCCGGGGGGGAGGCGCCCCGTCCCTCTTTGCGCGAATCCTCCTGTCCTGCCGGGACGCAAATGGCGGCGGCCGTAGCTGCCGCCATTTGCGTCCCTGCAGTCAGCCGTGATAGGCTACGTAAATGTTTACGTAGCCTATCACGGCTGAGTGAAAAAAACAAAAAACAAACCGCGCGTATGCAAATGGCGGTGCCCGTGGGCGCCGCCATTTGTGTTCTTTATTTTGGCACGTGTAGTCTACGTAAACATTTACGTAGACTACGGCGAAAATAAGGGGAACGCTATTTGCGTTCCCCTTATTTTCGCTGTAGTCTATGTAAATGTTTACGTAGATTACACGTGCCAAAATAAGGAACGCAAATGGCGGTGCCTATGGGCGCCGCCGTTTGCGTATGCACGGTCGGTTTGTTTGTTTTTCACTCAGCCGTGATAGGCTACGTAAACATTTACGTAGCCTATCACGGTGTTTTTTAAAAATCTAGCCGTGATAGGCTACGTAAATCTTCACATAGCCTATCACGTTTTTTTTTTTTTTTACTTGGAAATGGCGGCGGTGGCAGCCAGTCGGAAGACTGGCTGCCGCTGGAGCTGCCGCCGCCACCAGGGACATTCGCACAAGGTAAGTCCCGTCCCGGGGGGGGCGGGGGGCAGACCATTTCTCTACCAATTTCGGGGGCCCGAATGCGCTGGCATTCGGCCTCCCCGAGATTCGTGGAGAAATTCTCTGACATCCCTAGCTACTGGGGACCCCTGGGACCCAGGTTGAAACCCTGTATTCAGGCATTATGCTATACCAGACTTCCCCAAGCTGGTGTCCTCCAGATGTTTAGGTTGACAACGCCTCTCATCCCCGACTATTGGCCATGCTGGCTGAGGATGATGGGAATTGGATTCCGAGCCATCTGGAGGGCACCAGAATGGGGACGCCTGCTCTGCACCTTGAGGTTTTAATTGAGGCTGGCTACTAGGCAAAGGACCTCCAGTTTTACTATTGCCGCATGTGGCGACTAGGGTCCTTTTGGGGTGGATTGTATTTCCCCCTTACAGCCCCCTCTGGTGGAAGTCATTGGTCGTAAGCCTGAAATTCTCCAGTCTCCCAGTGCTGATAGCATTCTTGGCCGCCTCCTTCCGCTGCTGCGGCCTGCGGCGGTGGATATCAGGCAGGTGCAGCATGGAAACTCTGGCCCCCGCAAGCATAGTTGCCCTATGTGGCGCTCGGTGGAGAAACTCCTGCGGTGACTTTTTCTTCTTTTCTTGCTGCCGCCCCCACCTCTGGAGAAGGATCTAGAAGGCGAGGCGGCTCGTGACACTGTGCTCCCTGACTTCCTGCCTGCCCCTGCCTCTGCCTTCAGGATCGTGCTCTTCCCCAGCACCCTCAACAAGGCCGATACGGAGCGAGCCATTGCCAGCGCCTTCCGCATGTGGAGCGACGTTTCGCCCCTCAGCTTCCGGCGCCTGCCCCCTGCCCAGACGGCTGACATCACTATAGGTAGGGGCTTCCTGGAAAGCCGTGGAGGCGGGAGCGGGTGGGAAGGCAGGAAGCTGAGAGAGGGAGAAGAAGGATCGTGCCCGGCGTTCTAAGGGGCTTTCACATGTCGACGAGCGTCACAGACGTTGCCAGTGGCGTTACCCCCGTGTTGCAGGGGTGTGGAACCTCTTTCGGCAAGCTCCGTTTCAGAGAAGCGCTCTGGGGCAGCTTTTGGGGGAGGGCAAAGGCAAAAGGGGGTGTGGCCAAGAATACTAGCATATTTTAGCTTAATCTAATCTAACCTACTATTATTTATGGGCTGCCTTTAAGGGTGGAAACCTCTCAAGAAGACCATATGCTTTAAATCACCGCCAGTAACTAATCCTTAGGAGAGCGATTCTGAACCTTGTAGAATGTGGAAGAAAAGCTGGGGAGCCACCAAATGATAGGTGGCTGCGGGAAGGGGGTGGGTCCCAGGGATGGGGGCGTGGGACGCCCTGGAAGGCCAGGTTGAGCCCCAGGAGGGAGTGAGGTGGCCCCTGAGGCTCTGCAGCTAGGCCCCCTTGCATAGGTGGTGGCCGAGGCTGAGAGAATGCCGTTTGTTCGTGGCCACCTAATTTAAAGGCACAGGTGGGATTTCAACTGGGGACTTTTTGTTTCACAGCTTGGCCTTTTGGCACTATGGCCTGTATGCCAGAGAAGCTCTCTGTGGTTGCCTTGAAGCCATGGGCTGGGCAGCCTCACCAGTTCTGCGTCAGATTTACGGTTGGTTTCCAGATGGGGAGCCATCATGGGCAATGCGAAGCTGTTGTTTTGAGAAGCGGGTTCCACGAGGAGCGCCATTCGCTTGCTTCCAAGCCTTGTTTCTGTGCGCCGAGTAAAGAAATGCAGGCAGAGGGGGTGCCATTTTGATGGCTTTTGTTTCAGATGTGAAAATGGCCTGTAGAGGTCAGGAAGTGGCTGCTGTGATAGCCAGTCCTTGAGGGTGATGGGTGGCTCTCATGTTCTCCTCTGTAGTTCCTTGCTACTGTGTGTGTGTGTTTTATAACTGTCTCTTCCAAACTTATTTGAAGTTCTGGCATGGTCCCAAGAACGGAAGAAGGGCTTCCACTGGCAGATTTATTACATCTGGGTTAGTTGGAGAAAGTTCAAAGCAGCTCAGCAATGAGGAAAACGGCTGTGGAGGGAATTCAAGACACATGGAGAGAGGCAATAGGAATAGGATATATTTAGCATGTCGGGTGTGTAAGGGGGGAGAAAATGTCAGGCGGAGTGGGTGATTTTTTATTAAAATAGAGGGGCTGTATGACAATTCAAAAGTGTCTATTTCTGAAGGGGGAGTTGGCAATTTGGGAGAGGTAGAGATCCAACATCGAAAAAGGGGGACCTTTAATAGCCACATTTTATTTCAGGAACATTGTTGGAGTCAGGTGATTCCGAGTCTCTTTCCCATCTACGTTTGGGGGATTCAGAGCCCTTCTCAGAGCTTTTAGGCTGGATCTAGGCATCTGCATTGTGTCCGGACTTCCCTCTTGCAGTCTCAGGGCATCTCTACACCATCCTAAAATCCTGCATTTAAAACGGGGCTTTCTGCTTCCGTTTTAAATGCAGGATCACGACGACTCCCCCTTTCACCCACTTCCTCCCCCCCTTCTTGCTGTATCTGAGTCTTCCGTTATCTTTCATTGATCTCGCTTCTCGCTGCTTTTACTCTTTTCACGGAGGAAACTCAAGCGAAACACTACGGGGGGGGGGGTAATTTGATAGCTCATTATGTGTGATCTATTTAAAAGCGGAACAAAGGGCATTTCGTGCAGGAGACGCTCATGACCTCATCTAAAGAGCCCACAGACTTCTGTGATTGAGCGATCTCAGTAGCAGGATAGAAGCTCTGTGTGAAGGAGCCCTCAGCTGTCACCAGTATGGAAGCCAGAGACCAGCTTGCCTGACCTGGTCCCCTTCAGAGATGTGTTGGACCACAACTCCCACCATCTGACTCCTGGGGGCCTTAACAAAGAGCTGGGTTTTCTTCCCTTCTTCTAAAGTACAGAGTTTTCTAGGCACTCCCTAAGAGTCTGGTGCACATCCAGAAATGACGGAGCTTGAGTTTAATCAGTGCAATTCTGGGTACATCTGAGATGAGTTAAAAAGAGAATGAACGTAAACCGCCACGTACTAATCATGTCACCAGTTGCAGGACTTATTCCTGGAGACGTTTTTTTTCCAGAGATCTCTGCAGGCAACATTTACAAATTTTAAGTGCCCAGTTACATGGGCACGTACATATTTATTTCTTTATTTCATTAATTTTTATACCGCCCAGTAGCCAAGGCTCCCTGGGCAGTTCACAAAATTAAAACCGCAAAAATACAACATGCAATAGAATATAAAATACAATAGATTAAAACTACAGAATAAAAAATACAACCAGATTAAAACTAGCAGCAGTGCTGATAGTTAAAATGCAATAGCAGATTTAAGACAGCAGAGCTAAAAAAAAACCTGGAATGTTAAAATGCTAAAAATGCTTGGGAACAAGGTCTTCACCTGGGCCGGAAAGAGTACAATGTAGGCGCCAGGTGAACCTCTCTAGGGAGTTTGTTCCATAACTGGGCAGCCGCAGCAGAAAATGCCCTCTTCTTGGTATCCACCTGCCTTACCTCTTTTGGCAGGGGCTCCTGGAAAAGGATCCCTAAAGATGACCATAGGGTCCGGGCATACATAGGCACAGTTGCAGTATGCATATGGAGTCTAATAAGATATTTAGAAATGTTTAGTTTAGAGATGTAAACGAATGTGTTGTGGTGTCCAGTTTCTGCATGTCCCCTGAAGAAGGCCCAGAAATATATGATACAGGGCTGAAACGTGCTGGGCTGCTCCGAGGAATAAAAGTTGTTCTTGCGCTTTTTTTTTTTAAACATCCTGAGACTTTGTCTCTCCTTTTCACCGTGTGATTTTTGCATGTTCTCCGGTGTTGTCTGGCTTTGAAAGCGGCATATAGCCCAGATCCAGGTTAGCCCTCTCAGTGAGAGCCGGGTCTCTTTCTCTGCTTGGTTCCTGGGATTGTCTGCAGCACAGCAGGACATAGATATCCCTTATCCAGTCTTTATTGTGAGCTTGGGGTGGTACATGTCTGCATGTGCGGGAGGCAACAGATGTCAGCCAAGTCAATAAAGAAAGACATCAGAGGACTGGCTGATGCGTGACTGCCCGGGCTGTCCAATTACTCCTTGTGACATTTCTGCCGGGCTTCCGCCTTTACCCCAGCTTCCACCTCTGAAACTGAGAAACGAACCCCTCCGGAAACGCCTGCTTCCCCCTGCATCCATTGCTCCCACTGACACCCAGGCTCCCGCCCCGTTTTCCTCTCTGGTTTCCAGAGAAGCTCAATTGGTTCTCTCAACCCACCACAGGAGAAGTAACAAGGAAATAGATTTAGAGAGCAATCCTGTGTCCCCTAGACAGCGTGTGGTGAGGAGAGGATTTTTTGGTTTCCCAGCTCCGCGCTCAGAGACAGTGCTAAGAGTTCATAGCTGGGAAACTGTGCTCCCTGCCCATGTCCCTCTCGCAGCTGGGGCAGAGAGAACCGCGGCAGCTGCCCCTCCATGCCTGTCTGTGCTTGTAACACGGAGCACAGACAGGGTGAAAAGGGGCTGTCCCGGGGTGGGGGGAGAGGAGACGGCGGAAGCTGTTCTAGACAGCTCCCTGTGCAGTCTCCAGCCCCGTTCCGGCCCCCGCCCCAAAGCCGCGCTTAGACACCCGAAATCAGGCATCTAAGGAAAACTGCTGGGCAGCTGGAGCATGGAAGGAATCCCCTCCTCCCTGCTACAGCCGCCCTGCTTTGGATAAGCGGTCGCCTCCGACTTCAGAGGAAGTTGGAGGCGACCGTCTGTCTCAATAGGATTGCGCCCTAAATGATGGTAGTATAACCATTCAGTCCACACATGGGAATCTGGGTTTAAAAAAAATCAAATGGAGATGCATTGAAAACATGAGAAGTTGTAAGTTGTTGTTATGACTCAGTGCTTCTTCCTAACTTCCCTACCTACTCTGCCTTCCTAAAATCCCGCACACAAACCCGGCTACCTAGCTGCTGCTGCTTCAGTCCCTGAGACCCTGTCTGACTCCTGACCCTTTATATAGCCTCAGAATCCTCACACTCACTCTGGCCACGCCCACTTGTCACTCCCTCCCTGGCATACTATTAACCCTATCTTACCTGGGTCCCACTGAACAGTCCAAACGCAGATGTTGATACCATAGGCGTATGTTGCGACCCTCTTCAGATGTCCTTCGTGATGGATGATGGTAGTAGCGGCAGGCCAATGATATTGGGAGGGCGACACATTCCTCCTCCCTGTTCTCCTCCTTCCATGAACCCACCCGGAGAAGCATTATCAGCGCAAGTCCAAGCAAAATGCTGCCGACTTTGCAGCTTTTCTCTGGGCTTCACAGAGGCTGGTGCACAGAGAGTTGGCTTTGGGCTGCGGGAGAGGCAGGTTCTGTCTCCCATTCGCCCCTGCAGTTCGCCAGGCGGCCCGAGATTCTCTCTCTGTCTAATTAGCCTTACAGAGCTCTTGGCATAAATGAAAGAAGCGTTGCGCACTCTGAATGTGATATACGCCAGTTCCAGCTATAATAAAGCCCTCTGTCTTGTCGGCTGCTGTCGAGCAGGTTTCTACGCATTCAACCACACCGACTGCTGGTTCTCTCCCCTGCATCCTTGCTTTGACGGGCTGAACGGGGAGCTGGCTCACGCGTTCCTCCCCCCCCACGGCGAGATCCACTTCGACAACCATGAGTTTTGGATCCTGGGCCGCTCCCGCTTCAGTTGGAAGCAAGGTACCGTGGACTCGCCAGCGCAGAGCGGTTTTGCTTAGTAGAAGCAAGGGGGCGGATTCAGCAGGGAGGGTGACCTACGGCAAATGGCCGCCAGGATTAGTTTGGCATGAGGACTTGCCGTTAGAAAACGCTAGCGAATGGACCTGGCTTTGCGCGGGTTGAAGTAGCCCTCCCTTTGATACGTGAAGTCTTCAAACAAAGTTATGTAGCTGTCATCACTGGATGTTTCTGCCGGGCTTCCGCCTTTTCCCCAGCTTCCACCTCTGAAACTGAGAAACGAACCCCTCCAGAAATGCCTGCTTCCCCCTGCATCCGTTGCTCCCGCTGACACCCAGGCTCCCGCCCCGTTTTCCTCTCTGGGTTCCAGAGAAGCTCAGTTGGTTCTCTCAACCCACCGCAGGAGAAGTAACAAGGAAATAGATTTAGAGAGCAATCCTGTGTTCCCTAGACAGCGTCTGAGTGAAGCCGTGCCTGCTGGCATGCCTGGGTGCGGCCCCTGCTGGAGAGCACCCCTATAGCCCCCAGAGGGGGGCTGCCCCACAGCAGGGGGAGGGGCAGGCAACAGTGTCTAGCTGGAGGCAGTGCATGGAAGTTGGGGCGGTGGGGATGTTCCCCCCCCTTAAGCCCTTTTGTGGCCGTTGCATTCTCTCTTTGGCAGGTGTCTGGCTGAATGACTTGGTGCAGGTAGCAGCTCACGAGATTGGGCATGCCCTGGGCCTGTGGCATTCCCGGGATGCCCGTGCCCTCATGCACCCCAACGCCACCTACAGTAGGACATGGCGCATTGGCCAGGACGACATCTGGGCCATCCAGCGGCTGTACGGTGAGGAGCCCCCGGCTGGCCTTGCCCAAAGCAGCAAGCGCCAATGCCTCTGGTGTCAGCAGGCATCGGTGCCCAGCTTGGGAGCACGCCCTGCTGTGGATCTATCGTCCTGGGTGGCGGTCATGACCCCTCTCTCCAGGGGTGTGGGTGTATTTAACCAGCAGACGTGCATCCTTGCAGGAGACTGGTGACTGTTTTTGCTGGAGCTAATGGATGGCAGCCTTCTCCAACCTGGTGCCGTCCAGACGATAAGCTGACATTCAGCTGTTTCGTGCGCTCGTCTTGCTCCAGCTCCTCTAACTTATAGCTCAGAGTGGGAAAACTGCAGCCGGAAAAGCACGTGTGGCCATTGGCCTAGTTTCCAAAACCCTCTGCAAGCAATGAGTTCAAATTTTGGGGCAAGAGCGATCTGTCCTTTCCCTGGCAGCCCACTGGCTGGGGAGGAAGAGGGAGAGAGAAGAGGTTAGGAGAGGGAGAGAGAGAGTGCGTGACTGTGTGAAAAGGGCAGCAGAGAGAGAAAGAAAAGGGGTGGTAGTGAGAGAGAATGAAAAGAGAAAGAGAAGAGGGAGTGGCGCACACACACACACAGAAGGGTGCAGCAGAAAGTGAGAGAAAAGGGGGCGGCAGAAAGAGTGAAGAAAAAAGGAATGGCAGAGAGTGGGAGAGAAAGGGCAGCAGAGAGAGAAAGGGGGAGGCAGAGAGAGAAAAGGGTGGCAGAGAGAGTGAAAAAAGAGAAAAGGGGGTGGCATGGAGAGAGGGAAAAGGGGGTGAATCCACCTCATTTTGGCTGTGGCCCCAGCCACCACCAGCATACAGCCTCCATTAGATTAGCTTCCGAGAGAATGTGGCCCTTGACAGAAAAAAAGTGTCCCCCCCCCCCCGCTTCTATAGCTGATCCCGCTCCACTCTTCCCTGGAGTCGGATCTCTATCAGGTGGGGAAGACCCGTGACTGCTTAACACATGCTTGATCCCACTGCTTGGTCCTCAACTTGCAGGCTGCGTGGATGAGAAGAAGCAGTGCCAGTCATGGGCCCAGCAGGGCTTCTGTTCACGCCAGCGTGCCTTCATGAAGAGGCATTGCCCCCGGATCTGCAATGCCTGCTTTGGTGAGAACCTGGAGCTCCTAATGGTTTTTCCCCTACCGCAGGCTCTTGGGATACCGTGAACTCGAAAGCAACCTGCCCCAGTGGCAAGGTGGTTTTTCCCTTATGCAGGGAGGTTTCTTCCGTTATTGTCCACCTATCGGTGAACGCTCTGCTGCTCTGCTGTTCTGTCTGTGTGTTGGTTTTTAGCTTTTGCTGATTTTTGCTACTAAGTGTCTCTTATAAGACTGTTGTTGTCAAATCACCGTGGAGATTCATTGAGTTAAAAGGCAGGGCATAAATATTTGAATAAATAAGTAAATAAAATGACATAGAATGTTTTGGCACATAGGTAACTGTGGATAGTTGAAATCCACTGGCAGTTTAAAACATTGACTAACAGTGCAGTTCTATATGTGTCTACTCAGAATTAAGTCCTATTGAGTTCAATGGAGCTTACTCCCAGGTAACTGGGTGTAGGATTGCCATCTAACAGTGCAATGTTATGTGGTCTATGCAGAAGTAAATCCCATTTTGCTCAGTGGGGTTCACTTCTGAGTAGACATCTATAGGTTTGCACTGTTAAACAAGCTTCTCATAGGAATCAGTTCGGTTACAAAAACACTTTAGTCAGTTTAGGATTGCAGCCGTAACCTGGCTTTCAAAAAACAAAACCTCAAACGGTCTTTGTCTAATGTTGGCCTCTCACATACATAAATACTTCAGTTACCCAGTTTCTAGGAGTCCATTTCCAAAGCTGGATCCAAACAAGTGGGGGTGGGGCAGGGCAGCCCCTCTCAGCCTCCAGTACCCATCAGAACATGTTTCAGAGAGCAAAAGGGCTGAGAAACAGGCCATGGTACAGGGCTGGGCAATTTGTGGTGTACAACTCCCATCATACACACACACATACATAAATGCATACCCATCCCTCCCTTCTACTGACTGCAAGGACACAGAAAAATCCCAGTATTTTTCAGGATTCCTCCCAAATCCCTTGAAATCCCCTTTCTCTCTCCCTTTCTCACATACATGCAGTCCCCATCCATTCAGACATACAAGCACACGACTCTCCAACTGCCCCCCCATTGCTCCCACCTGCCCCCAAGGCATGGGCCTGCTGCTCTCCCCCCCCCAGCTGGCTGCCCTTCCTAGCCCCCCTCCCACATCCCCACTGCTCCCCCTAGCCCCCCCCCCCCGCTTATCAGACAGAAGTGTCGTTCAGTCGTGTCTGACTCTTCGTGACCCCATGGACCATAGCACGCCAGGCCTTCCTGTCCTCTGCTCTCTCCCGGAGTGTGCTCAAGTTCATATTCATTGCATCGGTGATGCTATCTAGCCATCTCATCCTCTGCCGTCCCCTTCTCCTTTTGCCTTCAATCTTTCCCAGCATCAGGGTCTTTTCCAGGGAGTTTTCTCTTCGCATTAGGTGGCCAAAATATTGGAGCTTCAGCTTCAGTATCTGTCCTTCCAATGAGCACTCAGGGTTGATTTCCTTTAGGGTGGACTGATTTGACCTCCTTGCAGTCCAGGGGACTCTTAAGAGTCTTCTCCAGCACCACAGTTCGAAGGCATCAATTCTTCAGTGCTCAGCCTTCCTTATAGTCCAGCTCTCACAGCCAGGCATTACTACTGGGAAAACCATAGCTTTGATTAGATGGACCTTTGTCGGCAAGGTGATGTTTCTGCTTCTTACTATGCTGTCTAGGTTTGCCATAGGTTTCCTCCCAAGGAGCAAGTGTCTTTTAATTTCATGGCTACAGTCACCGTCTGTGGTGATCTTGGAGCCCAAGAAAATAAAATCGTCACTGCTTCCATTTCTTCCCCTTCTATATGGCAGGAAGTGATGGGGCCAGATGACATGATCTTAGTTTTTTTTAATGCTGAGTTTCAAACCAGCTTTTGCACTCTCCACTTTCACCCTCAACAAGAGGCTCTTTAGATCCTCTTCGCTTTCTGCCATTAGGGTGGTATCGTCTGCGTATCTGAGGTTGTTGATAATTCTCCTGGCAATCTTAATTCCGACTTGTGATTCATCCAACCCGGCGTTTCTCATGATGTACTCTGCGTATAAATTAAGTAAGCAGGGTGACAATATGCAGCCTTGTCGTACTCCTTTCCCAATTTTGAACCAATCGGTTGTTCCATGTCCGGTTCTTACTGTTGCTTCTTGACCCTCATACAGGTTTCTCAGGAGACAGGTAAGGTGGTCTGGTACTCCCATCTCTTGAAGAATTTGCCAGAGTTTGTTGTGATCAACACAATCAAAGGCTTTAGCGTAGTCAATGAAGCAGAAATAGACGTTTTTCTGGAATTCTCTTGCTTTCTCCATAGAGATCAAATCGCGAATGTTGGCGATTTGATCTCTAGTTCCTCTGCCTCTTCGAAACCCAGCTTGTACTTCTGGTAGTTCTTGGTTCACATACTGCTGAAGCCTAGCTTGTAGGATTTTGAGCATCACCTTGCTGGCATGTGAAATGAGCGCAATTGTACGGTAGTTTGGACACTCTTTGGCATTGCCCTTCTTTGGAATTGGAATGTAAACTGACCTTTTCCAGTCTTGTGGCCATGGTTGACTGTTCCAAATGTGTTGGCATATTGAGTGCAGCACTTTAACAGCATCATCTTTTAGGATTTTAAATAGCTCAGCTGGAATACTGTCATCTCCACTGGCTTTGTTGTTAGTAATGCTTCCTAAGGCCCACTTGACTTCGCTCTCTAGGATGTCTGGCTCAAGTTCAGTGACCGCACTATCATGGCTATCAGGGACATTCAGATCTTTCCTGTATAGTTCTTCTGTGTATTCTGTCCACCTCTTCTTAATCTCATCTGCTTCTGTTAGGCCCCTGCCTTCTTTGTCCTTTATCATGCCCGTCTTTGCACAAAACGTTCCCTTGAGATCTCCGATTTTCTTGAAAACATCTCTTCTAGTCTTTCCCATTCTACTGTTTTCCTCGATTTCTTTGCATTGTTCATTTAAGAAGGCCTTCTTGTGTCTCCTTGCTATTCTCTGGAACTCTGCATTCAGTTAGATATATCTTCCCCTTTCTCCCTTGCTTTTCGCTTCCCTTCTTTCCTCAGCTACTTGTAAAACCTCATCAGACAGCCACTTTGCTTTCTTGCATTTCTTTTTGTTTGGGATGGATTGAGTAGCTGCCTCCTGAATAGTGTTGCGGATCTCCGTCCATAGTTCCTCAGGCACTATGTCTATCAGGTCTAATCCCTGAAATCTATTCCTCACCTCCACTGTATATTCATAAGGGATATGATTTAGGTCATATCTGAATGGTTTAGTGGTTTTCCCTACGTTCTTCAGTTTAAGCCAAAGTTTTGCAATAAGAAGCTCATGATCTGAGCCACAGTCAACTCCAGGTCTTGTTTTTACTGACTGTATAGAGCTTCTCCATCTTTGGCTGCAAAGGACATCATCAATCTCATTTCGATATTGACCATATGGTGATGTCCATGTGTAGAGTCGCCTCTTGTGCTGCTGGAAAAGAGTGTTTGCTATGATCAGCGTGTTCTCTTGGCAAAACTCTATTAGCCTTTGTCCTGCTTCATTTTGTATACCAAGGCCATGCTTGCCTGTTATTCCGGTGATTTCTTGACTTCCTACTTTAGCATTCCAATCCCCTATGATGAAGAGGACATCTTTTTTTGGTGTTAGTTCTAGAGGGTGTTGTAGGTCTCCATAGATCCGATCAACCTCAGCTTCTTCGGCCTCAGTGGTTGGGGCATAGACTTGAATTACTGTGATGTTGAATGGTTTGCCTTGGATTCGTACTGAGATCATTCTATTGTTTTTGAGATTGTACCCCAGTACTGCTTTTCCCACCGTTTTATTGACTACGAGTGCTACTCCATTTCTTCTAAGGGATCCTTGCCCACAGTAGTAGATACAATGGTCACCTGAATTAAATTCGCCTATGCTTGTCCATTTGAGTTTGCTGATTCCCAAGATGTCGATGTTCAATCTTGCCATCTCATGTTTGACCACCTCCAGCTTACCTTGATTCATTGTTCTTACATTCCAGGTTCCTAAACAATATTGTCCTTTACAGCATCGGATTTTCTTTTCACCACCAGACACATCCACAGCTGAGTGTCCTTTCAGCTTTGGCCCAGCCGCTTCACTCTTTCTGGCTCTACTTGGAAATTCCCTCTGCCCTTCCCCAGTAATATATTGGACACCTTCCGACCTGAGGGGCTCATCTTCCGGCGTCTTCTCTTTTAGCCTTGTGATACGTTCCATGTGGTTTTCTTGGCAAGAATACTGGAGTGGGTTGCCATTTCCTTCTCCAGTGGACCACATTTTGTCAGAACTGTCCGCCATGACATGTCCGTCTTGGGTGGCCCTGCACGGCATAGCTTATGGCTTCACTGAGTTACGCAAGCCCCTTCGCCACAACGAGGCAGTGATCCATGAAGGGGAGACAGAAGTGACAGGAGTCTTTTTGTTCCTCTCCCCTCTCCCTTCGTTTTCTTGCCACTGTTTCGAGGAACGCATCACCCTGCCAAAGCATCACCCTGCCATGGCCCTCCATCTTCATTTCCTAAGAATGTCTCTGAGCCCCAGAGGCATTCATGGCAAAGGAAGATGAAGGCGGCTGGAAGTCTTCACGTTGCTTCGAAATGATCCCAGCATCTGACAAGAACATGTGGCTTGTTTTTGTGATTTTTAAATTAAAAGTTGGTTTCTGGGTACCACATTGCCCGCCCCCAGGCTACAATATCAGGGATGCAATATATAAAATCGACAGCAGTCAAATGATGACACTCTGTCCGCCCTCCCTAATCCCCAACTCACTATATCTGACTTCAAGAATGTGGGAAAGATAAAAGATGCCACATCTCTGGGGAGAGAGCTCCAAGTCACCAGTATCATGGAGAAAACCGCCTCCCCTGGCTGGGCACCTGATCTCTGATTGCGGAAACTCTTGCAGCAAGGGCAGCTTGATGAACGAAGCATCCGGGGAGGCTGATAGGGGAGAAGCCAGCCCTTCTACTCTCCTGGGCTGTGTTTCCAGCAGAGACTTACTCCAAACTGGCTGCGCGGTGAGGTCTCTGTGTTTCCATGATGCCTTGGCCATTCAGCACCAGCCCTGCATTTTATTGCGGAAAACCGCTTCTGCTGAGACTGGTCATAGTCCAACTTTTCCTGCTTACTTTGGCCCCATTACTGACCTGTTTCCACAACCGCACTGGGTTCGGTGTCATAGTCCTGCCCATGGGGCGTGTAGCCCGGCCCTTGTGGGTGTGTCGCGCACCTACCCATGACCTCACGGGAAACAGCATGTGAAGGAGAGGGGGAGAGGATCCTGGAGGGAGCAAGTCAGGCAGCGATGGAGAGATGCACACAGACGCACCCCTGGCATACAAGTGCAGCATCCGCCCACGCTGGGTATCGCTGTGAAGTTCCCAGTCAAGGTGGTGGCAGGGAAATCAGGAGAGCTGCAAAGACAGCTTCACGGAGAGTCGTTAAGGCGCCAAGTCGTTAAGGCGTGTCCAGGTTTAGGGGAAGAAAGGGTTTGAAAAGGGAGGGGGATGCTGCACACCCAACTTTGCTTTTAGGCTCCTCTTCATTAAAGTGAAAGTGTGCTTTAAAACTCGCTTTAAAGGAAAAAACAAAAGGGCTGGAGCAGAGGAGGAAGGCAGAGGTGAAGAGATGCACAACTAGTATATCATCCGCTGGCTCTTTTCACCATTTCCTCCAGGTGTATTTATTTCCCCTTTAGCGCTTTGTTGCGCTTTGTGTGGGTGTGTGCCGGGGTGTTACTTCTGAGTAAACTCATTGGCTGCAAGGCTTTCCTTTCCTGGGAGTAAATGCCATTGAAGTCAGTGTGGCTTGCTTCTGAGTAGGCGTGCATAGGAGTGCATTGTAAGTCTATAGACTGTAGCAGTCTTAAGGTCTCCTATCCCCTTCAGTGCATTTACTTGGAACCTCCCCTTCCCACTGACTTCACTGACTGCTTCTTCTCCCTTTTGCTCACCAGTTTGATGGGCTTTTTTCCTCCCAGGGTGGATGGGGAGTCTCCCTTCTCAGCCACGCAGGAGAAAGGTTTGACAGTTAGGATTTCAGTGGGTATTAAAAGTGCCTTTGATTGGGAAGCCAGCCAGCTGCTACTGCTTCTTCTAGTCCACTTTACAGGGTTGTTGGGAAGCCAGAATAAGGGAGTAGAGCAACAACAGCACCGGGCGGGGGGGAGCAAACCAGGTCTAACGAAGAAGGTGTCTCCATGAAGTGGTCGCTGGGGGGGCGGGGGGTGCTAGGGCTGGGGATGCTGCACACATGAGTTTGCTTAAAGGAAAAAACAAAAGAGCTCAGAAGGCAGGGAGGAGACTGGCTAGAACGAGAAACTCAGCTGGGGCAGAAGGGGGTGAGGGAGGGCAAGAGGAGGAGGCAAGAACACGGATGAGGTAATCAAACCCAGCCCAGACTCCACTCAGACTCCACCCAGCCATGAAGAAAATAATTTGATTAGAACTCAGTGGAAACAGCACAGAGCCCCCGTCTACAGCGATGATAAGGTGGGTCTTTAAGGGCTGTGGAAACAGGAAAAGGAGGAGATGCGGTTGGGGAAACATCACAACAAAGGTGCAAACGAAGTGAAGCTGATAGCGTGGAAACATGCCCCGGATCTGAGACCGTTGTGGCTCTGGAGGCCGACATCAGCCCTTTGGATGCTTCCCAGAAGCAAACCAGCAGGCAGCCAGTGCAGATCTTTAAGCGCTGCACTCGGAACGGCATGTCCCAGGTAATAACATGGCTGGCAAATTTTGAGCTTGTTGTCGTTTTCGGCCATTTTTCAAAGACGATCCTGCATACAGCTGTTCCCCTGAAAAATGTAGGCCTCTGTAACATTGCTAATAGACCCCTTCATTGCCCAGTCACTTTGTTCAATCTCCCTCACAGCATAGCAGAGGTATTTTTATGGTACAGGAGAAGACGTGAATCTTTCTGGGATGTGGGGAGCGCTCCTGAAAAATCTCTCCAGAACTGGTTGGGTTTTTTGCCACCCTGAAGCAGGAAGTTTGCCCCCGAACTCTGCTTTAAGCGTCATTCGGCGGCAGCTCTTGTGCAGTTGTACCTGCTGCCCTCAGTGTAGTAGGTTTGCATGCCCCTTTCTTGCAGAGCGCGTTGCCTCCTCCTCCTCGCCACCCGCCCGCCCTTCTCAGGTGCACACCAGATATATCTCCAAGGGCAGAGCCATCACCTTCCGCTGTGGGTTCAACTTTTCCAGGTCACTCTTGCAAGTCAGGTGAGAATCCTTCACTCAGGTAAGACAATGGTGGTGTAGCATTCTCAAGCAGACCATTTTTGTCTCCTGACCAGAGTATGATGTGTGTTTCTTTAGGAGCTCCAAGGTAAGGAGCATCCCTGTAATTTCTCCCCCCCCCCCGCCCCCCAAGTGCTGCGGCAGTCCAACCACCCCATTCATCCAGCAGCTCTTTACAGCAGATGGGAGCGGACGGTGGCCAGAACGCTGGGATGGCCGACGTCAACAGGGAAAGGGAAGGGGAATATGGGAATGCGATTTAGGAGAGCCAGGGGAAGAGAATTGTGGTAGCCATTAGAATGCGGGTGGACAACTTACGGCCCTCCAGAAGTGTTGGCCTACATCTCCCATCAGCTCTAGCCAGCACAGCTCTGGCTAGGGCTGATGTCAGCCTAGCCAGCCTAGCCAGCACTGATCCCAACGGGGAGGGATCGTGGGAGTTGTAGGCTAAAACAACTGGAGGGTCACAAGTTGACCATCCTTGCATTGGAAGGAACAGAAAATATGCAGAGTGTGGAAGCCCACTTGGGATTGCTGGAAATGCTGCCCAAAGCTCTGTTTGGTTCCAGCCTCCAGCACATTGTTGTTATATCAACAGTAACCTGAAAAAGCCAGGTTGTGTTTAGCATAACCTCTGTCCTTTCATTCATTCATTCTCTCATATAGATAGATGGATGGATGGATGGATGGATGGATGGATGGATAGATGGATAGATAGATAGATAGATAGATAGATAGATGTATATAAAATGCTCCAGGCATGTGCAGACTGCCTCCCTTCAGCATGTGCAACCCCACAGTCTGTCCCCACAGACTTAGAAATCAAAGAGCAGGATTCCTTTCCAAAGGACATACAGGCCTGAGTCCGGATTTCTTGACCACCTTCAGAGGGTGCTTCGCCCTGCCTCATGCACAGAATTTTACGGGGCCAAGATGCCATCTTCTTCCACTTGCAGTCCTCCTGTGTTTTCCCGCCGCTTCTTCCATCTCTTTTTTTGCCACAAAAAATCCATCAAGGAAAAGAAGGTGTACTTGCTGCACTGTGCCTTCTTGATCTCCATCTGGAAGCACCCCTGGGAGCATGCCCAAAGTATGTTCTGAGAACTGGAAGCTTACCATGGTAGTTCTCCCACACCACTACCAAACCGTATACTGGGATTCGATAGCTGCCTGCCAGGGAGCAACATCCTTCAAGGCCACAACATGTGGATAAGTGCCTGATGCAACCTTCCCTGACCTCGTGTCCTCTAGTTGTGCTGGACTACAACTCCCATCATTCACAGGCTAAGGATGAGGGGAGCTGTATTCCAACACATCAGGAGAGTGTTAGGTTGAGGAAGGCATACGACAACTTTCCCCAACCTGGTGCCCTCCAGATATCTTGGACTTCAGATCCCATCATTCCCAGCCAGCATGGCCAATGGTCAGGAATGCTGGGAGTTGTAGTCCAAAACATCAGGAGGGCATCAGGTTGGAAAAGGCTAGAGTATGCCATAGACTAAGGGCATCTCTACACTACAGACTTAACCTGCCACTTTACTAAGGTGTCTGTTTCCAGATTCTTTGCAGGATTAAGACTGGCTCCTTTACATGGGTTTTTTCTGAGGGTTTTCTTTCTCTTCCTTTCCTTATGTTCCTTTACACAAGCACTAGGGGGCACTGTGGTATAGCGGAATTGTGCAGTTAGGCTAGGCTTTATCCCACCATTCACAATTAATACCAGACTTTCCTTGTTAGAAAAAACTCACTAAAATGGTTGCAAAGCACAGGAGAAGCCCTGGAGGATAACAACATCATAGAATCATAGGGTTGGAAGGGGCCTATAAGACCATCGAGTCCTACCCCCTGCTCACTGCAGGAATCCAAGTCAGAGCATCCCTGACAAGTGGCTGTCTAGCTTCATCTTGAATGCTTCCAGTGTGGGAGAGCCCACCACCTCCCTAGGGAATTGGTTCCATTGTTGTATTGCATTAACAGTCAGGAAGTTTTTCCTGATGTTCAGCCTGAATTTGGCTTCCTATAACTTGAGCCCATTATTCCGTGTCCTGCACTCTGAGATGATCAAGAAGAGATCCTGGCCTTCCTCTCTGTGACAACCTTTCAAGTACTTGAAGAGAGCTGTCATATCTCCCCTCAGTCTTCTCTTCTCAAGGCTAAACATGCCCAGTTCTTTCAGTCTCTCTTCATAGGGCTTTGTTTCCAGTCCCCTGATCATCTTTGTTGCCCTCCTCTGAACCCTCTCCAGCTTGTCTGCATCCTTCTTAAAGTGTGGTGCCCAGAACTGGGCACAGGACTCCAGATGAGGCCTCACCAGTGCTGAGTGGAGGGGAACTAGTGCTTCATGTGATTTGGAAGCGATGCTTCTATTAATGCAGCCCAAAAGAGCATTTGCCTTTTTTGCAGCCACATCACATTGTTGGCTCATATTCAGCTTGTGATCTACAAGAATTCCAAGATCTTTCTCACCTGTACAGGACCTGCAAACTACCGTAAGTGAGGAATCATGAGCGCAAAATAAATGCCTCATGTAGAAAGGCTCTAATCTTCATATTAAAGAAAAGTAGGTGCCATGTGGCTGATAGCTGGCAGAATGCTTGTGGGAGGATATGTCCAAATTTCTCCTGACTGTGGACGTGAGGTGGGGAAATGCAGAGGAGATGGATGCTGCTTTGGAGGTGGCGTGGCTTTGAGGGGCCAGTGCCAGCAATGTCAAACTGTGTTGTCTCCTCCCTCCCTCTGACCCTGCCCTCTCTTCCCTTGCAGCTGGTACAAAGACGGGGTGCCGCTCTCCCACTCACTTCAAGGCTTTGAGCTGCTTCCCAGCCAGGACCTGCGTGTTGTTGCCACCGAGTTCAGCGAAGGGCGGTACACCTGCTTGATCCGTCGGGGCAGCAGGACTCTCCGGGTTAATTCCTGGCAGATAAAGCTCAAGGCCGAAAGGCCGTTGCACCCCATGCTGGGGCGACAAGAAGACACACGAAGGAGAGCACGAACCAAAGCTACGTCATAGGACGGGGTGGGCAGAAGGTAGATGAGGATCTACTGGTGGATCTCTGGGCAGCTTGCAGTAGATGAGCAATGGTTCTTGACTCCCAGTGGTTTAGGAAAGGCGACAACTAATATGCTCCCCACCTCAAAAACATTAGGCTGCTGGAAAAAAACACACTTTGGTGAAATCCAAGAGGACCTGTGTGAAGACCTGTGAGCTTGAATGCCTGGGCTGAGCCTGTGCCTAGAGGCTCCCTGACCCTTAATTCTTAATGTAGGCCTGCTTGCCCAAGATGGTATTTTGCTCCTGGCTTTGGTTGGTGGACCACAGAGTTCAGCCAAATACAAAGTAGATCTTGCAAGCCTCAAATCTGCCCACTCCTGTTGCAGGGGTTGCATTTAGAGTGACAGCCGGCACGTCGCTGCGCACTAACTGGACATGTAAGCTGTTCAGCCACACTTGCGTTCTGTTGTCAGAAATTTTGATTTGGGAGGGCCTGTGCAGCGCCAACATGCCCACATTTTGATGCAATGGTTGGATTCTGTCCTGTTTGTCTTTTGAACATGCCTGGTCCTCACACAGTCCCACATAGGGCCTATACGGGCTTATTGCCCACCTAACCTCAAATACACTTAGCTTCGACTTTGGGCTTTGCCCAGCCTCATCCAGAGGGACATCAGCTTCTCTCCTCTTGGGCTCCTGCCAAGAGGTTCCAGGAATGGACAAAAAATGGATGATTTTCTCTTGTTGATCTATCCCTCTGTAGGAGAAAGAACTTAAGGATAATAAATCTAATTAAGTAGACCACCTATTTACTTGACAGGCTCCTCCTTCCTCTCTATATCTGGGTTCAGAGAGATGTGATTTTCCTGATGCTGAGAGGGACACAGCCCTTCACAGAAAACACAGTTACTTTATAAGCAGATGCCCATAAACAGTATTTAAGACATTTATTAAAAGGAAGGAAATGTGTAAGACAATTATAAAAAGAAATTGATACCATGGTATTTGTTGACAAGGGTTAAAACAGGAAAAGAGATCAAGACAAAGAATAGTGCATACATTACCAACACAGCTTTCTGCTAGCAGAGGTCACCCCCTGCCGGGAGTGACCCCACCTAGTATCTTCCTTTTTATAGTTTTACACTTGAACATGATATGTGATGTGATTGCTTACTGCACTCTGGTTGGCCACTGCCCTCTTTTAATCCTGCCTCTTCGTATTTATTAATATTTGATGATATTTTGTTTTTACTTCTTCACTTCTAAAGAAATTTCTCAACTTGTTCTCTGTGGTTTTGACCTGTCTGGGGCATGAACTTTCTCGTCATGTTCTCTTTTTCCTAGGAAAGCTTCCTGCCAGTAATAGGTCAGAAGCAAACTTTGGTTCAGACAGCCATTTTAGGTAGGCCTCTTTGATATGCCTGATACGACCATTGCCTTAACATTGCCTGTACATCCCTCCAGAACATCCAGAAAAAGTGAAAACTTTCTGTGGCCCCTTTTCCCTATAAACAGGTGTTTCATGGGGCAAACTCCTAAAAGTCCTTTATGGTTCAGAGAACAGTTTGGGAGGCTTGTGAGCCAGTTCTAAGTCACCTGGCCCTGTAAGACGGCCTGGAAACCATAAATAAGCTGCTCTGAACTCCTTGGGAGGAGGTACCAGGGTAATAAATGAGAGTGGAAGGCCAGCCCAGGAGAATCCTTTTCATAGCTGTGCTCTGGAGTGTGTTGGTACTTTAATAATGGTTAATGGTGAAAGCAGTTTTGTTCAAACGATGGAGGAAGAAAACATCTTTCCTGGGGCCCATCTACACCCGGCTTTTACTCTGGAGTAGTTGCAAGTCGAGGTTCCTTGGGCCAGATGATGCAGTCGACACTTCGCAGCCCTCCGTGGTTTTCGCCCAGAAAATGCGGAGTTCCAAGGAATCATTTTGCTGCGATGTTTTTCGTTTGCTACGGGTTTCCCTGCGCTTGTGAGCTGTCTGTCCCTTCCCCAAACCAATTTTGCAGTGGGCGTGCGTAGTGCCTGTGTCACTCTGTGATGCCCCTTTACTCCCCCATCCTTTCAGAGCTGTGCAGTTACAGAGGCACAGAGGGGCTTTTTCATCTATTTAATCACACTTTCGCACAGTTTTGCAGCTTTGTTTCTTCATAACGGTTGTGGACTCAGTACCCAAAGGCCGGAGGGGGGGTCTTGGGGGAGGACCAACATCGCTCCAGCCACCATTTTGGAGCGATGGCTAGGCATGTACTGCTCATGCTTGTGAGTGCGAACCATCGCGAGAGTCTCAGGCTGGGGAACTGACAAACAGATGGCATGGAAATGAAGGAGCACAAAACACCCACTTTTTACCTAAAGAGGGACGGAAAGACATAGCAGAGCCCCTCAGATACAAAAAGCCACTGAAGTCTCACACCCGCACACTCACAGGACTGCACAGTTGCGCATTTCAGTATAATTGGGGGGGGGGGATGGCACAGCGAGTCTGTAAGGAAAGCGCGCAGTACATCACTGTATCGCAGGGTATGCTGATTTGAAGCATTGCTGTGCAGTTGTGACGGGGTGGGGGGGGTGGAAGCGGTGCCATGTAGATGGGCACCTGTTGTCAAGTCTCTGATGGGAAAAGGATGTGTTGGATCCCACCATACACCCTGGAAGAGGTGTTGGTGCCTCCTAGTTCTATTAAGTTTGATACGATGCAGTGTCCACATTTGATTAATATCCTCTCCCAACTTATTCAGGCTGGGCTATCCATGCCAAAACTATTCCACATGCTATAGCTGGGGTGGGCAACATGCAGACTCCCAGCCTTTTCTACCCCCTCTGAATTAGCTGCTGTACTGGCGGCCAAAAATGCAGCCCTTTTTCTTTAAAACTGGAAATGAATGGGGAGCTGAATTCTTCCCAAGAGCACAATTTTGCTTCAGAATAATGCACCTTGTTTTAAAGAAAAAAATGCTACTTCCCTGCTGTGCTGCTGAATTTTGGTGGCAAATTTTGCGATAGCACAATCCAGGTGAGGTCCAGGGATACTCCTGATTTTTGGACATTGCTCAGCCCTGTGCTATCGTAAGCAGTCCTACTCCCAGAGATCCTTTTTCGCTGATGAAGGATGGGACTGAATCCAGAACCTTCTGCACGCAAAGCATGGGCACCACGGCTTATATTAAGGTATGCATTTGAAATGGAAATGTTACATTTCCCCCCCTTTTTCTTTTCTTTTTTTCTCCACCCCCTTTTTCTTTTTTGTTGCTCTTGTTGTAATTGATGTGTTTGCCAATACAAGATTTTTTAAAAAGTTGCTAAGCACAAAAAAATAGAGGTACACACAGATGTATATATGAATAATTATACAGGTGAATTATACATCTGTGTTACAATTCAAAAGCAAAAAATATCCCCCACCCCACCTCAAAGATTAAAAGTTGTATCAGAAACAATCAACTACACCTCCCAGAGATACTCAGGGATTTGTTATTAACAAGTTGCTTGAGAAAACATACCTTGGAACAACTAAAACATGCCTCTTTAGGATGGGATGCCAATGTTTGACCTGGAGGTGTAGACCGAGGAAGGAGATGAGACACAACTTCACGATGAGGAGTGGGTTGTAAAGTCGGGGCTAGAGCTGTGAAGGACAGGAAAATAACCCAGAAAAAGGTGTTTTTCCCCATTTCCCCTTGAAGGATTTTTAGAAAATTCTAGTGGGTGGGGCGGGGTGGGGGTAACCCAATGGATTGTTTCGGGGGTAAAGAGCGACCCCTGTATATGCTTGGCACGGCACCCTTGACCAGTTGGAGCTTGTTTTAGGTGCTGACATCAGAGGTTAGTCCACATTTTTAAACATTTTTTATCAATAATTATTAAAATCATTTTACAACACCAGTCAAGCTATAACACATTCAGTTATTTGTAGAAAAATACCAATACTGTGAGAATATCGTTACCTTGTCGTGGTGCTGGAGCCTGAGCACCTCAGTGACGCCATGAGCTAAACCGTGAAGGGACACCCAAGATGGGAAGGTCATGGCAGAGAGGTCAGACTAAAAACGATCCCTGGGGAAGGAAACAGCAACCCACCCCAGTATTCTTGCCATGAAAACTAAATGGATCAGTACAACCAGAGATATGTCAGTATACCATCGGAAGATGGGACTCCCAGGTCGGAAGATGGTCAAAATGCTACTGGGGAGGAACAGAGGATAAGTTCAACTAGCCCCAGATGTGATGACGCAGCTAGCTCAAAGCCGGAAGGACGGCTAGCAGCCGATGGTGCTGGTGGTGAACGACGAATCCGATGTTCTAAAGATCAACACACCATAGGAACCTGGAATGTCAGATCTATGAGCCAGGGCAAATTGGATGTGGTTATTGGGGAGATGTCAAGATTAAATATAGACATTTTGGGTGTCAGTGAACGGAAATGGACTGGAATGGGCCACTTCACATCAAATGACCACCAGATCTACTACTGTGGGCAAGAACATCACAGAAGAAATGGAGCAGCCTTCATAATTAATAATAAAGTGGCTAAAGCAGTGCTTGGATACAATCCAAAAAATGACGGAATTATCTTAATTCGAATTCAGGATAAGCCATTTAACATCACAGTGATCCAAATATCTGCCCCAACCACAGATGCTGAAGAAGCAGAAGTAGATCAGTTCTATGAGGATCTGCAGCACCGACTGGATAGTACGCCAAAAAAATGTTATTTTCATTACAGGAGACTGGAATGCTAAGTCAAACGACACCTGGAATCACAGGTAAGCATGGTCTGGGAGAACAAAATGAAGCAGGACACAGGCTGATAGAATTTTGCCAAGACAACTCACTGTGCATAACAAACACTCCCTTCCAACAACCGAAGAGACGACTTTATACATGGACTTCACCAGACGATTGACACCAAAATCAGATTGACCCCATCCTTTGTAGCCAAAGGTGGCGGACATCTATGCAGTCGGTAAAAACAAGACCTGAGCTGATTGTAGTTCAGATCATGAACTTCTTATTGCACAATTTAGAATCAGACTAAAGAGAATAGGGAAGACCCACAGAGCAGTTAGATATGAGCTCACTAATATTCCTCATGAATATGCAGTGGAGGTGAAGAATAGATTTAAGGGACTAGATTTAGTAGATAGGGTCCCGGAAGAACTATGGACAGAATTTCGCAAGATTGTTCAGGAGGCGGCAACAAAAAAGTCCCCCCAAAAAAGAAAACCAAGAAGGCAAGATGGCTGTCTGCTGAGACAATGGAAGCAGCCCAAGAAAGAAGGAAAGCAAAAGGCAACAGTGATAGGGGGAGATATGCCCAATTAAATGCAAAATTCCAGAGGTTAGCCAGAAGAGATAAGGAATTATTTTTAAACAAGCAATGCGCGGAAGCGGAAGAAGATAATAGAAGAGGAAGGACAAGAGACCTCTTCCAGAAAATTAGAAACATCAGAGGTAAATTCCAGGCAAAAATGGGTATGATCAAAAACAAAGATGGCAAGGACCTAACAGAAGCAGAAGAGATCAAGAAAAGGTGGCAAGAATATATGGAAGATCTGTATAGGAAGGATAACAACATCGGGGATAGATTTGATGGTGTGGTCAGTGAGCTAGAGCCAGACATCCTGAAGAGTGAGGTTGAATGGGCCTTAAGAAACATTGCTAACAACAAGGCAGCAGGAGATGACGGTATCCCAGCTGAACTGTTTAAAATCTTGCAAAATGATGCTGTCAAGGTGATGCATTCCATATGCCAGCAAATTTGGAAAACACAAGAATGGCCACCAGATTGGAAAAAATCAACTTATATCCCCATGCCAAAAAAGGGAAGCACCCAAGAATGTTCAAACTATCGAACAGTGGCACTTATTTCATATGCCAGTAAGGTAATGCTCAAGATCTTGCAAGGTAGACTGCAGCAATTCATGGAACGAGAATTGCCAGGTGTACAAGCTGGGTTTAGAAAAGGCAGAGGAACTAGAGAACAAATTGCCAATATCCGCTGGGTAATGGAGAAAGCCAGGGAGTTTCAGAAAAACATCTATTTCTGTTTTCTTGGCTATTCTAAAGCCTTTGACTGTGTGGATCATCACAAATTGTGGCAAGGTCTTGGTGGGATGGGGATACCAAGTCATCTTGTTTGCCTCCTGAGGAATCTGTATAACGACCAAGTAGCAACGGTAGGTAAGAACAGACCACGGATCAACGGACTGGTTTAAGATTGGGAAAGGAGTACGGCAGGGTTGTATACTCTCACCCTACCTATTCAACCTGTACGCAGAACACATCATGCGACGTGCTGGGCTTGATGAAGCCAAGGCTGGAGTTAAAATCGCTGGAAGAAACATTAACAATCTCCGATATGCAGATGAATACCACTTTGATGGCTGAATGCGAGGAGGAGCTGAGGAACCTCATGACGAAGGTGAAAGAAGAAAGTGCAAAAGCTGGGTTGTGGTTATACCTCAAAAAAACCAAGATTATGGCAACCAGCTTGATTGAGAACTGGCAAATAGAGGGAGAAAATGTGGAGGCAGTGACAGACTTTGTCTTTCTAGGCGCAAAGATTACTGCAGACGCTGACTGCAGCCAGGAAATCAGAAGACGTTTACTTCTTGGGAGGACAGCATTGACAAATCTTGATAAAATGGTGAAGAGCAGAGACATCACACTGACAACAAAGGTCCGCATAGTGAAAGCAATGGTATTCCCCATAGTAACCTATGGCTGTGAGAGCTGGACCATAAGGAAGGCTGAGCGAAGGAAGATAGATGCTCTTGAACTGTGGTGCTGGAGGAAAATTCTGAGAGTGCCTTGGACTGCAAGAAGATCAAACCAGTCCATACTCCAGGAAATCAAGCCAGACTGCTCACTTGAGGGAATGATATTAAAGGCAAAACTGAAGTACTTTGGCCACATCATGAGAAGACAGGAGATCCTGGAGAAGATGCTGATGCTACGGAAAGTGGAAGGCAAAAGGAAGAAGGGCCGGCCAAGGGCAAGATGGATGGATGATATTCTGGAGGTGATGGACTCGACCTTGGGGGAGCTGGGAGTGGCGACGGCCGACAGGAAGCTCTGGCGTGGGCTGGTCCATGAAGTCACGAAGAGTCGGAAGCGACTGACCGAATCAACAACAGCAAAATACCTATAAGAGTAATATAAACCTTGTAACTATAATATTTAAACAACTTTAAATCCTACACAGTCCATATGGATTGTCATTTCCCAAAGGAAATAGACTTTTTGGTCTGCAGCCCTCAGAACAAGGCCGCAGAGCATCAGGGCGGCATTTCAGTATGCCTATGCCTATGATGCATGTTCCTCCGTAGAGGGGCAAATCAGCCTGGCATGGCGGCCTCCCAACCTACTGGGATGCCCCCAGGCCGTGCATTCCTGGCGGTCAAGTAAATGGCTGAATAAAAGGCAGAGGCATCAGCGAAATATGGAACAGGGGGATGGGGAGGTGGGGGGCAGGAAGGGGGAGATGTCTGCATGTCAGTCATAGCCCAGCCACCAGTAACGTGTGAGGGGAGGGAAAGGAGCAGGAACCAGGGAGGAATTATCATGGGTGGCTTGCCTATGATCACACACTGAATCCGTTCACACAATCACTGAAGCTTACTGTGGCTTATATTTATATTTAAATAAGGCTTGTTTAAGCCACAGTGGGTTGTGGTGTGCGCTGGGCAACTTTTGAACATTCAAGCTGCAATCGTGGCTTGTCATGCCATCCCAAACTGGCAAAGATGGGTTGTTGGCATGTGTAGTGAGTTTGTTGGTGAGCAATAAGGTCGACTTCACAACACTGCTATATGCTATTGGTAACCACCTACAGACCTATGTAGTTTGGATCAACCAGCAGCTTTATAGTTAATTAAGTGGGCCTCTCACATTGGCTGGCAATTTCCAGCTTTCCCTTTGGAGCTGTTCTGTCCAGCTGTATTAGCTTGTTGAAAGTTGAGGTCAGTTTTGCTTCCCATGGGAAAGAGACCCCGCCTCTTTGAGATGGGAAGAGGTAGCCTGTCAGCTCGTGAGTTTAGAGGGTGAAGAAACCTACACAATCCAACCCATAGGCTTTGTCCTTTGGTACTATATGCTGTTGGTAGACACCAGTGTAGTTTGGCCCAACTGGCAGTTTTATAGTTAATTCAGGGTGCGATCCTATGCAGGGGTAGACAGGAAAAAGTGCTACAGTTCCCAGCATTCCCTATCCAGCCATGCTGGCTGAGGAATGCTGGGAGTTGTTGGACTTTTCCCTGTCTAAACCTGCATTGGATTGTGCCCTAACCAGGCCTTTCACACAGGCCAGCAATTTACAGCTTTCACCTTGAAGCTATTTTTGTTAGCTGGATGATGTTAGCTCCTAGGAGATGAGATAAGTTTCACCTCCCATGGGAAGAGAACCCCCCAGCCTTCTCCCTGTGAGCTCGTGAGCTTGGAGAGAGAAGAAACCTATAAAATCCAACCCACAGGCTTTGCCCTTTGGTCTCTCTCCAAGAGACTACCAGCTTGGAGAACTTTTGCAGGGCCTACAGGAGTGACTTAGAATCATAGAATCATAGAATAGTAGGGTTGGAAGGGGCCTACAAGGCCATCGAGTCCAACCCCCTGCTCAATGCAGGAATCCAAGTCAGAGCATCCCTGACAAATGGCTGTCCAGCCTCGTCTTGAAGGCCTCCAGTGTGGGAGAGCCCACCACCTCCCCAGGTAATTGGTTCCATTGCCGTATTGCTCTGACACTCAGGAAGTTTTTCCTGATGTTCAGTCGGAATCTGGCTTCCTGTAACTTGAGCCCATTATTCCGTGTCCTGCACTCTGGGATGATCAAGAAGAGATCCTGGCCTTCTTCTCTGTGACAACCTTTCAAGTACTTGAAGAGTGCTATCATATCTCCCCTCAGTCTTCTCTTCTCAAGGCTAAACATGCCCAGTTCTTTCAGTCTCTCTTCATAGGGCTTTGTTTCCAGTCCCCTGATCATCTTTGTTGCCCTCCTTTGAACCCTCTCCAGCTTGTCTGCATCCTTCTTAAAGTGTGGTGCCCAGAACTGGACACAGTACTCCAGATGAGGCCTAACCAGTGCTGAGTAGAGGGGAACTAGTACTTCCCGGGATTTGGAAGCGATGCTTCTATGAATGCAGCCCAAAATAGCATTTGCCTTTTTTGCAGCCACATCACATTGTTGGCTCATATTCAGCTTGTGATCGACGACAATTCCAAGATCCTTCTCGCTCGTAGTGTGGTTGAGCCACGTATCCCCCATCTTGTAACTGTGCATTTGGTTTCTTTTTCCTAGGTGCAGAACTTGGCATTTGTCCCTATTAAATGCCATTCTGTTGTTTTCTGCCCAGCACTCCAGTCTATCCAGATCACTTTGAATTTTGTTTCTGTCTTCCAAAGTATTAGCTATCCCGCCCAATTTTGTGTCATCTGCAAATTTGATCAGCATTCCCTGCACCTCCTCCTCCAAGTCATTAATAAAAATGTTGAAGAGCACTGGGCCCAGGACTGAGCCCTGCGGTACCCCACTCGTTACCTCTCCCCAGCTTGAGAAGGTCCCATTGATAAGCACTCTTTGAGTCCGATTCTGTAGCCAACTGTGGATCCACCGGATCGTTGTTTCATCCAGCCCACTTCGAGCTAGTTTGCTCATCAGGATATCATGGGGCACTTTGTCGAAAGCCTTGCTGAAGTCGAGGTATATGATGTCTACAGCATTCCCACGGTCTACAAGGGAGGTGACTTGATCAAAAAATGAGATCAGATTTGTCTGGCAGGACTTGTTTTTGACAAATCCATGTTGGCTTCGAGTAATCACGGCATTGTTGTCAAGGTGCTTCCAGATGGATTGCTTTATGATCTGCTCCAGAATTTTCCCAGGGATTGATGTCAGACTGACTGGTCTGTAGTTCTCAGGTTCCTCCTTTTTACCCTTTTTGAAGATCGGGACAACGTTAGCGCTCCTCCAGTCATCTGGCACTTCCCCGGTCCTCCATGATTTCTCAAAGAGAATAGACAGCGGTTCTGAGAGTTCTTCTGCCAGTTCCTTTATGACTCTAGGATGCAGTTCATCTGGCCCTGGAGATTTGAACTCATTCAAAGTAATGAGGTGTTCCTTGACCATATGCCTGTCGATCTCAAGCTGCAATCCTGCCCCTTCAGCCTGTACTTCGCCTTTGCCAGGGGGGTCATAGACCCTCTTTTGGGAGAAGACTGAGCCAAAGTAGGAATTGAGCACCTCTGCCTTTTCTTTGTCCTCTGTTATCATTTTGCCATCCTTATTTAATAGCTGAACAACCATTTCTTTCCTCTGCCTTTTACTATGCACGTAGCTGAAGAAAGCCTTTTTGTTGTTTTTAGCATCCCTCGCTAACCTCACCTCGTTCTCTGCTTTAGCCTTCCTGACGCCATCCCTGCAATTCTGTGCTACCTGCCTGTACTCTTCCTTTGTTACTTGGCCTTCTTTCCACTTCCTATATGTGTCCTTTTTTGTTTTCAGGTCATCCCTAAGCTTTTTGTGAAGCCACATTGGCTTCTTCTGTTGTCTTCCAAGATAGACTTCTAGTCTATCTTGGGGACTTCGGTAGACATCCCAGGTGTGACAGCTTCATTGGCTGATGAGAGGTGTGAGCTTTCGATGCATATTTATTCTGCATCTATTTTCTATTGATAAATGGCCATCCTTTTGCCCAAGTGGCTTTCTTTCATCTTGGTAATCTAAAACGGTGGTCTTCAAACTTTTTTGATCACCCAGCCCTATCAGTAAAAAAAAATTGTGCACCCCCCACCCCCAATATATGTAGATGTATAGAATTTATAGATTGATACATGTTGTTGTTCAGTCGTGTCCGACTCTTCATGACCCCATGGACCATAGCACGCCAGGCCTTCCTGTCCTCCGCTCTCTCCTGGAGCATGCTCAAGTTCATATCCATTGTCTCGGTGATGCTATCTAGCCATCTCATCCTCTGCTGTCCCCTTCTCCTTTTTGCCTTCAATCTTTCCCAGCATCAAGGTCTTTTCCAGTGCGTATTGATACATGTACTATTATACTAATATTAAGTACATTATAAAACATACACAAAAATAGAAATTAGAGAAGAATGAGATAAAGATGAAATAAACAATATTTTCAAAATATTTATTAATTTATTTTATTAAAGGTACAACCCCCCCTTGTTGCTCTCACTAAAAAAAACATTGTTGCCCATTTTGTGAGGGTTAGTTTAGTTAATACTAGAAAATATTACCCGTAAATCCACTTAAGTAGGCACACGTTGTTGCAATACACTGAAAGCAAATGATCAAGGGAGGGCGCCACTGTCCACTTGAAAGGAAGGGAAAGGTCTCCTTGCAAGGAGGGGAAAGGCGCACTTGGCCAGGCTCCTGCCTGTGCTGGAGCCAGGAGCAAGTTGTGATGATGTACATCTTGGATTTTATTCAAGCCTTTGAACTAGCAAAAGTATGGAATACCATGTGGAATGCCGTGGCCCAAAGGCAGAGTGGGGTCATTCCCTCCACACCGCGAGATGCCGACTTGAAGGAGAAGAGATTTACCCCTGGTGTCCTGGTGCAGTTGGGCACAGTCAGAGAGAAGAAACGCAAAGCTGTGGGCGTAGAGTGGATTTTTTGGTCCGCTGCAAGGAGAAGCCAGAAAGTTGAAACTGAAGCTGAGAACCTGGCTATAAAAGTTGCCAAGATGAAACACTGCCGTGGAAGGCACAGTGAATAAATGGAGTTGAACTCTGGGCGCTGGGCGCTCAGCCCAAGAAGTGGGACAGGAATGTCTGGGAGTCTTCCTCGGATACCGAGAGGGAGGACAAGGGCACGCCCAAAGAGTCAGCTATGCAAGCACTGCCACTCACTGTCTCCTCCCGAACTTTGGAAGGAACGTGGCACAAACACAAGTTCCAACTGCACCACCACAGACGGATTGTGAGGATAATGGAGATGAGATCCTGATCCTGCAGCCTCCCAAGCTGTGCCCTGACTTGCCGGGGTGGGAAGCATCTCAACTGGGATGGGACCCGGGCATCTGAGTGGGGGGAACGAAGACCGCTGCCTCAGATGTCCCAAGATGGTCTTTTGAACTGACTGCACCTGTATCTGATTCTGTGGCCTTTAGAGCCCATGGAGAAAGCATGATGGCAAGTTGTGATTGTGTACATACTGGATTTTATTCACACCTTTGAACTAGTAAAGGTATACAAGACACTATTGAAACAACACATTGAACTGTTGATATCTGCCCATGACCTGGAGGGGTGGTCTAAAGTGCTTTGCCAAGCAGAATTTGGACATAACAGACATCCTTGTGGAGGGACACATGCTTTTGGGGTGTGTGCACTGCTTTTAATCCTAACTTGCACTTAGAAGCCCCAAGATCAGGGGAAGAACCAGCATGATATAAGGTTTATTTGTACACATATACAAGCTGACCATAAGATGGGGATTCACAACCTTAACACTCCAAGAGATTCCTGCTCCCCATCAGATGTACAGGGGAACCCAAAATGCCATAGGATTTCCTGCAGAGAACGAAGTCATCTCTCTGACTCCTTTTCAGATCCAGAGTTGGATCTGTTCAACTCTGAGAACAGAGTTCTCAGAGTTCAGCACAGTGGTAACACAGAGAGGGAGACCGGGGATGGGGAAGAAATTCGTTCTGGTCATTTACCTAATTTCAAACCACAATGTGAACAACAAAAACTCAGTTATCCTTGAAATTCACACTTCTCTGAATTTTGCATTGGGGTTCGCCAATCAAAAAGTGTACAAAAATGTATATGTTAGGGAAAATAACATTCAAGCATTCATTATATTAGGAAAATTGCTTTAAAATGTTTATATTAGTAAAAAAATGCATACAAAATGCATGTAATAGGAGAAACGGGCATAAAAATGCTTAAGAATTTTTATGCAAACTTAAAAAAAATTATCAAAGTTCAAAATGAACTGAACTTAAAACTAGAGAAATTCTCAAAGTTTGAGACAAACTAAACTTGACTGGAAAAATGAGAAACTGAGAGAAACCAAAATTTTCAGATTCATCCATCCCTAAGAGAGACTGAGCTTGCTTCTATTGTTCTCACCCCAGACTCAATTAGCACATTCCTTAGAGACCTGGAGGGAAAGATAAGCTCCCTTCAGACCAGTCTATTTATGGCCATCTCTGAGGACAACCCCCACTCAGCTAACCTCCATAACAGTCAGGAATCTGCCAGGCTAAACATGCCCAGTTTGACCTGTTCTAACAATCTCTCTTCACAACTGCACACTCACAGTGCTGGGCTGGATTCGTGAGTGATCCTTCAGACTACCAGCCCCATCTCATTTCATGAACACTGATTCCTGCTGGTGGTAAACAGTTTCTGCCCCCACCCCAAAGGCTTTTGTGACTATGAGAGGTGGCCTTTGTTCAAGAGACCCAGCTTGGACACTGATGTTGCTGCTTCCAGTTGCTGAAATGATATGTCTATTGTAGTCACAAAGCTGACATTCTCTTTTCAGTAATTTGGGAGGATAGTACTGGGACGTGTGTTCTCATCCATTTTCCAATAGTCCATTTTCCAGTTTTGACCACTGATTCCTGTAGATGCAATCGTTTCAGAACTTTGATTATCAACAGCACTGACATTTTGGACCAAGTACAATTTTTGCACTTCACGTTCAGGGAAGTCTAACATATGGGTGGTTTGAGAACAAACACATTTGTCACAAAAACAACCAAGGGTTCTTCTAGATGGAAGCCTCCTAGAGCTACTAGTTAGAAGGCACTGCACTGCTATTCTGCCTTTTTCTTATTAATAGGTTTTCTGCACTAAAGGAAAGGAAGAAGTGGGAAAACACGGGAGGCTTATGAGTGGGAGATGACATGTAGTCTCCCGTGTAAAATTCCATGAATGATGCAGGTGATTGCACCATAAAAGCCTCATTTGGAAGCATCCAAAGAGTCTTGTGCCGCCTACCAGGCTAACGAGGCTTCCAGATGGACGGATCCTAGCACTATTAATGAAAAAGCGTTATGCAGCTATTTTGTCTTTCTTACTTAATGGATTTTTTTTCAGATAAGAACAACGATGGTAGATGAAGTGGGAAAACACAGGAGGGCTACATACTGAAGATGTCATGATCCCCCATAAAATTCCATGAATGAGGCAGTGTGATTGCACAATAAAAGTCTAATCTAGAAGCACCCTAACAAGATCCATTACAGCATAAACTTGCATCAATTAGAGCCCATTTCATTAGATACATGGAATGTAATCCCCAGTGTGGGCGTAAAGGGGGAAAAATGTAAGGTTGGAGTTAACTGGCAATAGATTGCAAAAGTACGGTCTGTTAGAGCTTGGATGTATGACTCTTCACAGCAGCAGTAAATTAACGCTAACAAAATCGTCTTAGCATTTGTCACAGTCTCTTCTCTGAACTAGCTCTTGACCAGGAGACTTGTGGTTCTTTCAGACATAATTTCTCAATACCGAAACCTGCATTTACTTTGGCCACTGCAACTTGAGCATGCATTACTTGACTTACGGGACCCCCATTGAGAAGAATGCAATCTGCTCCATTTGTAGTTGCTGGTCTGATTTCTGTTCAGTTCAGAGCACACGGTCATTGGTGGAGCGTGCATGACAAATTTATCTGACGAGATGGGATGCTGCTTCAGCTGCCAAGGGCTTTACTTGTGCAGCAGTGAAATCATGCTTGGCTTGGAGAGGTGGCACCGTTGGATCGCTTGATTCTGAACTCTGCAATGATCATGGAGCAAAGCTGTGCAGGAAATTACTAGATTTAGCCAGGCGATGGTATTGTTCAGCCACAAACCCTGCCCTGCCTTCCCAGTGGGGTGGTTTGTTTGTTTATGGTCTTACTTAAAAAAAATGAAACTCTGCAAGGTAAAAAGTGGGGCTGGGCAAACTAGGGTTTCAGCATGCCAGTTAGTTCATTGTAGGTTTGGTGAGTTAGGAGCCACAGCTGAACAAAAAGTGGCAAATGTTTTAGGACCATGAGCAGTCAAGAATATTCTCAGTGCCAGCTGCAGGTTTTTCATAGAATCATAGACTCACAGAATCATAGAATAAGGGGCCTATAAGACTATTGAGTCCACCCCCCTGCTCAATGCAGGAATCCAAGTCAGAGCATCCCTGACAGGTGGCTGTCCAGCCTCATCTTGAATGCCTGCAGTGTGGGAGAGCCCACCACCTCTCTAGGTCATGGGTTCCACTGTCGTATAAGGAGGCAGTGGCAACTACTGCTACCTCTCACCATTACCGCTGTCCAGACCAGAGCGAGAGGCAGGTGAACAAGCATTTTGCAATGGTGAGGAGGAGCAGTCCAGGAGGAACTTGTCAGGGGGGCCCTGCTGGGATGTGGGCCATTGGCAGGTGCCCAACCATACCTACCCTTATACTGGCCCCTGATACTGCTGTTACAGACTTTCTATTTTGTTGGCATCCAGGTAATAGGATCAACTATTCATCTTTGAGTGTGTGCATGTGAGATTTTTGTTGGAACCTGCCTCCCCATGTACTATGGCCCCAGTTCTAATTGCATGGTGGGGGTACTCCCTGTGGCTGCGTTTTATATATATATAAAAAAAGAAAATACAGATTTGTGACATGCAACCACACCGACCACAAATCATCTGGTTTAGCCCCAAGTGTAACATTTATTTTGTCTGCTTTGACTCCACTTACAGCTTGCAAACTGTTATGGAAACGTTTTTCACCTTATGGATAAGACACTCACCTGTGGTTGTATTGGTTGGATTTGAAACTGTGAATGGTGCACAATCAGACAATCCCGAAGCATTGTCTGGATGACCACTGATCCCTTTTGTAAAATTTCAGGGAAACGAGAAAAGTAACATGTTGTCAGGGGCAATTGAATGTTCCCTGTGAATGTTTGGGGAACCGCTTAGCACAGGCTGAGCTCTTCATTCTATTTACCTCCCTTGTGAAAGCATTTACCTTCCAGCTGCCAGAGGGAGTGAAGGACATTAACACCAAACGGTGCACCCCCGCCCCCATTCAAGCTCTGTGCAGGGCTTCGTTAGACTGCAGTACATCAAAGACTAACAGAGCAGAGCTGACAGAGGCTGACTTGTCCCCGTGAATTTTTATCTTCCTACTATTTAACTTTATCCACATTTTTCTTTACTTATCCAGTTCATATTTCCACTGTGACATGCCTGTTCAAAAGGAGGATGTGTTTGTTAGACCTTATTACAGCTTTCTCCAACCTGGCTTGCTCCAGATGTGTTGGGCTGGGGGATTTTGGGAGTTGTAGCCCAACACATCCGGGGGGGGGCAGATTGGGGGCAGCTGCCTTACTATATGCATTGTTTGAGGAGAGAATTCAGGCAGATGTTCATGTTGGGGCTGGGTTAAAAGACCTGGGGGCGTGTTGTGCTTTTCTATACAAGGCTGTTAATCTGCTGTATCTACTTTTTGAGATCTGACCATTTCCTTTCCTGCTTTTCCATTACATAATCTCTAGGTGGCGCTGTGGTATAGTGGAATAGTGTAAATACACAAGAAGAAATTGCCCTTTCTTTCACTTCCACAATTAAATGCCACAGTTCCCTGCTCTAAAAAAACTTGCCAAAAGTCCTGGTTAGACATAAAAGTGAAACTGGAGGGTCACATCATTGCCTAAAGAACCGGTGAACAACCGTGAGTAGGGAATGACAGGTGTACAATAAATGCCTTGCGTAGAAAAGCCCAGCCTAAACCTAAGCCTGATTTGAACAGAATGGTCATTCTCCTGACACCCATACTCAGATTTGCCTATTAACTAGCAAGAACACAGAGAAAATTAAATGACCGATACCTAAATGCTGATGGTCACATTACGTTTATGTCCTCTGGCTCAAAATACCTAAGTACAAATTACAGGTGTGCCTCTTATCACACCTCAAAAGGAGCACCCATGTAAAATTTAGCATGCGGCCCTGTAAAATACCATGAGGGCCTTGTTCTTTCTGAGTATTTTAAAAGGATATATGCTGAATGAGAATCTTATCAATGCTGTAGGTACACAAGGTACACAAGGTACACAAGGTACTACTGTACTCTGTTTCTTCCTTCATCAATCCATTCCCATTTGTCTTTTTTATTGAGTCCTTGTTACTTTTGCCATATATAAACAAACCCCTATGCTGCCCGCAGCCCCTATAAATACTCATATTCAAACATATAATGTTTGAAGCACAACAACATCAAAGTACAATTAGCATTCTGGTTGGTTTTAAATGTGAAGGAAGATGGTTGGAAAAGGAGAGAAGAAATGAAGAGCATCTTACTTTTATGTAGCATAAAGTTTCAGGAAGGCCAACCAAATTTATTTATTTAGGCTGCAATTCTATACATACTTGCCTGGGGCTAAGTCCCAGATAGCTCTGCTCTTTTAAATAATTTTTAAAAGCTTTGACTCTTTATAAATGACTAGATTAGAAAACAGCCACTCCACCACATTTTAGATAATGAATGACCTAAATGATCTTTTATAATAGTAAATAAAATCCAAAGGAAGCCATGTTGGTACATAAGAAAAATCCCATAACTGATAGTTGGGCTGTTAACTGTAATAAATATATTTTGTATTCTTTATTTTTGTCACTCAAGTCTTACAGCTCTTCACTTATCAAAGAGAGTCTTCCACTGTGGTTACATGTTTGATAGCACAGCTCCTTACCTTCATTGCACTGGTTACCAGTTGTTTTCTGGGCCAAATTCAAGGTGTTGGTTTTGCCCTTTAAAACCCTATACAGTTCTGGCCCAGCCTATCTCAAGGAGCACCTCCAGCAACATCAGACAGGCCGCTTAACAAGATCAGCCTCGGATGGCCTTCCCTCTATCCCATCAGCCAGGACAGCTAGACTGGTGAGGACGAGGGAGAGGGCCTTCTCTGTGGTGGCCCCCACTCTGTGGAACTCCCTCCCTAGGGAACTCTGCCATGCCCCCTCTTTAATGAGCTTCCACCACGCACTGAAAACTTGATTATTTGGGCAGGCGTTTGGGGTGGGTTGGGGTATTTTAAAATAATGTTTTAATGTATGATTTACTGTTTTAAATTGTACTGTTCTACATCACCCAGAGTGGCTGGGTGACCAGCCAGATGGGCAATTAAGAAATTCAATAAACAAACAAACAAACAAATAAATTTGGTTTATCGTGTGTCCAAATCTGTTACTTTCAGAGCTCCGAGAGTGTGATCTTCATGGTCGTTTTTAAGGGCATCCACCCACATCTTCTCTGTCAGCCTACATACAATTGATCTGGCATGGATGCCTGCTTTTAACCCACCAGTACGAGTAAAAATGCTACTGTGTCTGGTCTGATATATGGGATGCCCACAAGCAAGAAATGAGGGCACCAGCCATCTCTTGCTGCTGTTCCTAAGCAAGAGGTATTCCAAAGCATGTGCAGCATGAGTGGGGCCAGGCTGAATGCCTCAGGTACTGTTGAGCCTTGGCTCAGAGGGATGTGCAGTGCCACTGAAGAACTGCTGGCTTGTAGCACCTGCCATGACCCCAGACTAGGGCTTTTGGGCCTGAAATGCAGAGAGAGGTGAGGGCTTGGAGTGTGCAGGAGTTACATTTGGCCCTGGGCTAGGAAGGAGTAGGTGGCCAGCTGGAATCGCGGGCAGAGGTTAAGGTGGTGGCAACTCATTTCAGTTTATGAGTTTCCCCCTGTAGGTGATTTTATTGCCTGTTCTTTCCTAGACCTTATCCACCAAGGACATCAAGGACATGGACACCAAGGGCATCATGGACACCAAGGCAATCAAGGGCATCAAGGACCTTATCCACCAAGGACATCGAGGACATGGACACCAAGGACATCATGGGCACCAAGGACATCAAGGGCATCAAGGACCTTATCCACCAATGACATCAAGGACATGGACACCAAGGACACCATGGACACCAAGGACATTATGGACACCAAGGACATTATGGACACCAAGGACATCATGGACACCAAGGACATCATGGACACCAAGGACATTATGGACACCAAGGACATCAAGGGCATCAAGGACCTTATCTACCAAGGACATCAAGGTCTAATTAAATACCGTGAGTCAGCCAAGCAGATAGTAAGGTGGCCTGGTACTGGAAATGGAAAAGAACAGACTTTTATCCTGTGGGTACTGCAGAAGAAATAGATAAGCACAATAATCATGCTGCCCTCACCTGATAGTGAATTGGGAGGTTGACACTATTTGATTGCCGTTCTAGGTATATTGAGACGCTTCCCAGGCCAGACATGCTGCAGCACTGTGCGGCAACTGAAGAACACTTTTGTTCACTTTGGCATTGTCACCCCCCGCCCTTGTTTCTCTCTTGAGATTCTTAAGAGAGAAAGAGAATATGGGGTTGTGATGATCTTAAGCTAATATCATCAGAAGCTCACCACCCCTTCCCTTTCTTATTCTCAAGTATGAACATACTCCATCCGTTTACACACATACACACCCCATCCATAAGAACAGAAGAAGAGCCCTGCTGGATCAGACCAAGGGTCCATCTAGTCAACATTCGGTTCACACAGTGGGCAGCCAGCTGTCGACCAGGAATCCACAAGCAGGGCATGAGCCCAACAGCACCCTCCCACCCATGTTCCCCAGCAACTGGTGTACATCAGCTGTCGACCAGGAACCCACAAGCAGGACATGAGCCCAACAGCACCCTCCCACCCATGTTCCCCAGCAACTGGTGTACATCAGCTGTCGACCAGGAACCCACAAGCAGGACATGAGTGCTGTCCATTTACACACTGGTCTCTTTCTTGTTCCCCTTGCAGAAATAGGACTTGCAGTGTTATCTTCAGCTGCCGGTATACAGATGATGAGATAATTGTGTTACGCTCTCTCCAAACAGGAAAAGTTTAAGAATGAACTCTCACACCTGGTACATCAAGTAATGTTCCATTCTGCTGTGCACCTGGTAGAAATTCTCCAAAATGAGGCGAGTAATGTATTGCACAGAATTTGCTTCTCTAAAGAAAAAGGAAGATATCAAACTTTCCAATTTCATAGAATCATAGAGTAGTAGGGTTGGAAGGGGCCCATAAGACCATCATGTCCAACCCCCTTCATGACTGCAGCAAGAACACCTTGATCTCAGCCAACAATACCATCCATCTGTACAGTCAAACACCGAGCCAGGCAAAAGAGGCTGTTCTTTCACAGAGTCTCTCCTTCTGCCACCCCAAGGCTATACATATATTACAACTGTATGGTGATCTGAAGGCTTCTTTTCCCTGTTGTCTACAACTCAAGGAATCTTCCATCACAACACTAGCCAGTGCAGCAGCATGCAACTACCATCTTCTCAGGACACCACTGGCAGTGCGCTGACACACAACTAGAGGAGCACCGCGTCCCATGTCATCCTGCCCATGTATTGAGATCTTCAGAGAAGGCCCTTCTCCAGCTAAAGGGGGAAATACATTATAGACTTACAGAAGAAAGGGCCTTCTCTGTGGTGGTGCTCCGACTTTGGAATACCCTCCCAAGGGAGGTACAGTTGCCCTGACCTTGCAAACACCTGATGACTGCCTACTCATCCTGAGCTGCAGAAGCATTGATTGTCTTTAAGGTGCTACAAGGCTCTTTGTTGCTTTTGCTGCACCACAGACTAACATGGTTAATCCTCTGGAAATTTTATATATTAGTCACTAGGTGGCACTGGACTTTGTTATAGGTGAATCAGGTGTTTCTTGTGTCTGTTCAGAGAGACAATATTTTTTTGTTTGGAGTATTTAGATTCTGTCCACTAACTGAAGTTCTCAAGATAGTTTGCAGTTAGGGCTGGCCATCCCATGAGGTGGAGTAAATCCCCCACCTCAGATGGTAGAGTGGAGGAGTAGCAAATGACACTCCTCCTGCCCCCACCAGGAGGGCCTGCCTCCTCCTCTAGCAGGTGCTCTGGGCAGCCCTGCCAGCTGCTCTCCCACCATGGCATTTGTCTGGAGCAGCTGCCCCCTCAGCATCACTAGCAGCTTCCCCGGAAAGCCCCACTGGCCCCACTCTCCTGCTGTGGCAAATGCCACAATGAAAAAGCAGCTGGTGGGGCTCTCTGGAGCAGCCGTCCATCCTTTGCTTTGCTCTGAGGGGATCCTCAGAACAAAACAGGTCAGGCAGCTGCTCTCAGCCACCCACCCTCTGGCTCACGTTGAAAATCTGTGAGTCACTGGGCTCTCTGGAGACCCATGCTGGGTGAAGGGAGCGGCCAGCATGGCACTTCAGAGAGCCACCCAGGCCCAAAGGTCTGGTTCTAAGGGGGTCCTTCCTCAGAGCGGGCATCGCTTGCTGGAGAAGTGTCCCAGAAGATGCCTGTGCTTGCACCGGTGCTGCTTACAATACATTTAAAATAGATCAAAATAGACAAGAGGTGCGTATAATAGTGTTCCTGCAGATCTCAGATGCTCCAGCTGCCACTCCTGTTCATCAATTCTGGTCCATGGCAGAGTTCAGCAGCAGCCAGATGTTAGTCCCTGACAAGGTGAGGGTTCTTCACCTGGACCGCCACCGCTGATGTATCTTGCCGTTTTGGCTCCTGGAAGCAGACGCAAGAGGCACTGGGGGAGTAAAGGTGTTGGTGTGTCCTCTAACCTTCCACCATACACAGGATGCTGCTGCTACATTTGGCCGTTGGCTGGGGATGAGTGTATGGCTGACTGCAGTGATGGATGCGGGTTTGGATGGAGGTGACTTATTTTAATTTACAAGTTAGCCCCTGTGGGCAGTTTTCTTGCCCACTCATTCCACAGTGGGGCAGTTGGCAGTAGCATGCCCTGTTTGGGCGCTGGTGTTGGTATGTGGCCTAAGGGGAACTGTGTGAAGTTATGTACAACAGGTCTTGTCATAATTTACCTTGAACATTTGAGCATCAGGGACAAAGTCTGGTGAGCTTTCTGAGTCAAAACAGACTTCTTCCCAGATGCCTCGGTTGTTCAGCGCAAACTACAATATTTGCATTGAATTACTGAGGCAGCTGAGAAGAAGTCTGTTTTGACTCAAAAATCTCAGTGTAGCTTAAAAGTGGTCAGGTCTTTGCTTCTGTCTTAGGCTGAATTGAGAAACTTTTGTTAGACAAACACCTGGTTATGCTTGTTTGATATGTCTTCCTGTTTGCTACCTTTTAATCTAAGCAAGAAGCGGCCCTGAGCAGACAACCTACTCAGTGAATATTCACCTAAGGAACTAGCCATTAGTAGGCAAAGGACTATGAGATTGTTATTGTGGCTCAAGTTCTGTTTTACTAGCATTTCTCTGTTTTCTATTTGCAGTTGCAGGAGCAAATGTAAAGGGGACATCTCCCAGATATTTAATAATACAGAAGTTAACATTTTAACATGCAATTTAGGAATCGTGTTTCTGTCTCCTTGCTTTCTCTTGCTCTACAACTGAAATATTTGTTATGCTGATGGACCAGGAAAAGTAGAACACCTCCCACGGAAGATCCTGTATATTGATAAAAAGCCAGCAGATTATTGTTTTATGTTGCGCTAACGTCTTCTGCCTCTGTCCATACCATGTGCATTGTTCTCCAGAAGAGAACACCCAAGATGTTTTATGAAGTTCCCTATTACTCTAACTATTAGTCTGATGACCTCCAGGAGGAATGTAAAACTGAGTCATCCAGCCCCATAGCTTCCTGCTCCAAGAGAATCAGCTCCTGCTCTGCTCAATAATATAGTCAAATGCGAATCGATGGCCTCATAGAGGACCAGTTGCTTAACCTGCAATTGTATAAGCCTGCAACAAATATTTAGAGACTACCTGGATGTAAATTGCCTAACAATTTTTAAAGGAAAAATAAGTTGATGTTTTATGACAAATCTATGCAGATTTAATTTAAAAGTGTGTTTTTCTACAAGACCCGATATCTATGTATCTGATCTTGCTGTGACACTTGTGTGTAAGGGAGAGTTAGTGTGTTCCGAAAGTGATTTCACATAAACCTGCATGTCCCTTTGAAAATTGAGCCTACATAATACCCTAGGGGTACTTCTAGACAGAAGGCTCCTAAAGCTATCAATCAGAAGGCACAGAGCAGCTATTCAATCTTTTTCTCCTGAATGGATTATCTATTTAAGAAAAAACAAACAGAAGAAGCCGTGGGAAAACATGGGAGGGAAGATGTCATCTGGAACCCCCATTAAATTCCATGAATGAGGCAAGGTGATAGCACGATCAAAACCTTGTTTGGGAGCACCTTTGCAATCCTATCCAGAAATCTGATGCAAGTCCTTTACAGTGGAAACTAGAGGACTCATACTTACTATCTAATGAATGTCAACAGAAAATTTTGAGGTAATATCTCCATTATGTGTTGTAACTTTATTCACTTTCCTTTTGATGCAGGAAAACTGTCTGTGTTTATGTGCATGTACAATGTGTGCTTTTACCTAAGGATGGATTTTAAAGACACCTCCAAAGGAATCCAGAGGTCTTGAAAAGGAATCTGCATACATTCTGTGCCATAGATCAGCCTCCACCAATTTGGTGCCCTCTAGATGTGTTGAGCTACAATTCCCAATGGGCATGTTGGCTGGGGATTATGGGAGTTGTAGTTGAACACATCTGGAGAGTGCTGGGCTGAGGAAAGCTGATATAGATGTTGGAAATGTACAAAGTGGGATGCTACTTTGCCTTTGATATGCCCCTTAACCTAGGAACGAATTGTTAGCCTGCACAGACATGCACAGATTTGGACATGAAATTGTTCATTTCCTGGAACTTGATAGTTCAAAGGGGAGACAGGCAATAGCTCAGTGGAAGCACACATAGAAAAGTTCCCAGGTTCAATCTCCAGAGTCTAGACAACAAATGTCCTACAACTCCCAGCATTCCCCAGCCAGGGAGTTGTAGGACTTTTTTCTGGCTAAACATGCATAGGATTGTGCCCTAAATTATTACATTACAAACAAACCAAAACCAAGACCCTGGTGTATTATGTTCCAAGTGACTCCACCAGTTAATGATTTTGCCACCACATTCTGGGCCAACAGGAGTTTCCCAATTGTTATTAAGGGCATCCCTATGTGGCTTCCAATAGTGCAATCTAGAATTTATCAAGACATGTATGACCACCGCAAGGTCTATTGATACCTCCCATGAGAAAGTCCCCATGCACCTTGGGAGGGCGTTAGAGCATGCAGGTCTCCTGATCAGGCAACCTACCCACGCTCAACTTCTACATTTTGTCTGGGTTGAGCTTCAGTTGATTCATCACTAATCTCAGTCACTTGTTTAGAGAATCCACTGCCATATCCTGAGCAGATAAAAATGAGACATAGACAGTCAATGTACTGATGACATCTCACAACAAACCTCCAGACAGTGTGAGATCTAAAGTCTAACCTTAAAGTCAAACTCCATGGAACTTGCTCCATAAGACCAAGTGATGGGTCAGAGGGGGTTGCCCAAACTCCCTGCAGTGTAAGCAGGGGCAAACAATTACCCAGGTAGATGGCCACCACCCCTTTTTCATCCACCTCAGCCTGAGCCAGGGGACTCTCAGACCTTCCAGAACTAGGGATGTTGGGTAAATCCGTAACGGAACCAAATGAGTTTGGATTTTTATGAATCTGACCTGCAGATTCCACAGTGGACTGGCTTTTCCCCTGTCGGGTGGATTCGGCAGACTTGCAGATGATTTTTTCTCACCTTCAGGAATTTTGTGCAAATTTTGTCATAGAAAAATATGCTTCTTCTTTTTTTAAAAACCTGGCCAAAAATGTGCATTTCCCCCATAGTCTAAAGTGTGAACATGAACATTTGGGGGGATTTGCACATTTTTGCATGTGCAAATTTGTGCAAATTCACATCTGTGCAGATGCGAACTAAAAAAGAAATCCAGATCCGTTGATGGGTGGATGACGGAACAAAGGGCACCTGACAACCCGCGAAACACAGATGGAACAGATTATACACAATCTGTCCCTCTCCAGGACAAACTTAGGGTTTTGAAATAAGGGCCCAAACCTGACACTTTTCCCAGTAGCAAGTAACCAAGCAGAAGACTCAGGAATTAGTGCTGCAGTTTACCTGGAAGGAAGCACACACACTCTAGAGGTAGAGGTTTTATTTACACAGGGAAAAGGGAAAGTGTGTGTGTGGGAAGGCATACAGAAATCAGAGGAACCTTTGGCACAATGCTCCTGGCAAAAATAAAGCAATACCTAGCCATATCCTATATGTTACCTAAGGATGAGTCTTCCAATAGAACAGGGTTCAATTCAGGATCCAAGAGCTCACAAGCCCAAAGACTATCATTTCACTTCATAGGACTTCACTTCATAGGACTCAGGACAGAGAAAAGGAAAAGGACGGACGGACTTCTTCACACAGCACTCATTTCCTGTTGCACTCATGTCCTGCTTATGGTTTCTTGCAGGCAGCTGGTTGGCCACTGTGTGAACAGAATCCTGGACTAGATGGACCCTTGGTCTGATCCAGGACGGCTCTTCTGATGTTTTTTTGTATGCATTTCCTTTTTTAAAAAAAATCAAACTGTGAAAGAATTGTCCGAATGAATGGTTATAGTCATTGTCTGACATAAAAGTACCTATTGACTTCTGTGGAACCAAATAAAGGGGCTTCAATTGGTGACACCATTAAAATGGGATAAAGATTAGCCACCAGCCCCTTGCCATTGAGAGAGACTTGATGCACTAGGAGAAAGTGAGGTACTTCCGATTAAGGGTAGCCCTGTCCTAGTGTTGGCAGAAGGTATATGGTTTCTTTGAGACCCAGTACTCTTTGATGGTCTAGTGCAGCTTCTAGAACTTCCAGATGTGTTGGACAACAGCCCTCATCATCCCCAGCCTGGGGATGGGCATGATGGGCATTGTAGCCCAAAACATCTGGAGGGCAAGAAGTTGGGGAAGGCTGGTCTAGGGGCAGTCTAATGGCCGTTTATTGGTTGTATCTGACACATGGAATACTGTGTACACTTCTGGTCACCACACCTAAAAAAGATATTGTAGAGCTGGAAAAAGTGCAGAAAAGGGCAACTGAAATGATCAAGGGGCTGGAGCATCTCCCCTATGAGGGAAGGTTTCAACAGCTGGGATTGTTTAGCTTAGAAAAAAGGAGGGTAAGGGGAGACATGATAGAGGCCAATGATATTATGCGTGGTGTGGGGAATGTGGATAAGGAGACATTTTTCTCCCCCTCTCAAAATACTAGAACCCAGTGTCATCCTATGAAGCTGATTAGTGGGAAATTCAGGACAGATAAAAAGAAGGACTTCTTCACATGCCTCATAGTTAAACTATGGAATTCGCTGCCACAGGATGTAGTGATGGCCACCAATTTGGATGGTTTTAAAATGGGTTAGACATATTCCTGGAGGAAAAGGCTATCAATGGCTACTAGTCTTGATGGCTATGTACTACCTCCAGTACCAGAGGCAGTGAGCCTATGTACAACAGTTGCTGGGGAACATGGGTGGGAGGGTGCCGTTGTGCTCATGCCCTGCTTGTGGGTTCCTGAGCGACAGTTGGCTGGCCACTGTGTGAACAGAATGCTGGGCTAGATGGTCTGATGCAGCATGGCTCTTCTTATGTTCTTATGACTTGTCCTATGGAGTGTAACAATAGCTTTCCAGAACCATCTGCTGGCACCTGCCCTTAAGATAGGAATGGAACCACTGCAGTTACATGTCTCCAACCCCAACCCATATGGATGGTCCAGAATGACACCATGGTCGATGGTACTGAAGACCACTGAGAGGTCCAGGAGAATTAGCAGGGTCACACTCTTCTTATTGTTCTCCCAAAAGAAATAATCTATCATGACAACCAAGGCTCTTTCAGTCTGAAAACCATTCTGAAAACTGGCTGTATGAAGATCAAGATAATCTGTGAGCTTGCCCCCCAGCCCCCGCACCCTGGCATGCTTGACTAACTTAACCCCAAAGAAACTGGTCCATAACCTTCAAGGTAAAAAGGATCAAGTGTTGACATTCTTTTGTAATGGCTTTAATCACTTCAAAAGGCCAGGAAAAGGCCCAACTTATACTGAAAAAATAATCACTATTGGGATTGGACTGATCAGCGCTTCTCTGATGACCTTAATTAACCAGGAAACATGTGGGGCAATGTCCAGTTTAACTCCTGATGCTGAGTTTTGACAGGATAGCTAGGTACGTCAGCTGAGAACACCCAAAGGCAGCCTGGAATCCTATTGGACCCATTAGTCTCCAAGAATGAGTCATCCTAACTCCACCCCTGCAGAAGCCCTGGGTTGTCACTCATAGACTAACCTTCACCAGGTAATAATCTTTCCATGACAAAGGAGTGTTATTATAACAGGGTCTCCTATCCACTGATCCCCTATTGTTCTCTCCCATACAAAACACTGGATCCATATTCTGATTCATATTTGTATGCTCATTCAAATGAGGTCATACAAATAAGTATGCTGCACCTGGAGGTTCATCAGAGCTCATTATATAAATAGTTGCAAGCTAATTTATAATTAAAACAATTAACTTCAGTATCCAGGCCAATGAACATATGCCAGCTCATAGCCACTATGCGGATAGGCATGTAGAATCCTATTTCTTAAAAGGCTTTGTTGTTGGAAATAATTTGCTCCTAAGGACGAGATCAAAAAATGAAAGATCTTCTTTTTCTTTGCATCATTTATTGAATTATTTCTACCCTGCCCTTCAGCTCCCAAAAGTGACTTACCTAATTAATTAAAAACGTAATGTAATCAAAACAATAACATGAACAGAAAGTTAAAAACAGAGCCAGCTAAATTACATTTCGTCAGAAGCCCTCTTTTTTTGTTTGTTCATTCGTTCAGTCACTTCCAACTCTTCGTGACATCATGGACCAGCCCACGCCAGAGCTTCCTGTTGGCTGTTGCCACCCCCAGCTCCTCCAAGGTCAAGTCGCTCCCCAATAATCACATCCAATTGGCCCTGGCTCATAGATCATACATTCCAGGTTCCTATGGTGTGTTGATCTTTGGAACATCGGATTCGTCGTTCACCACCAGCACCGTCAGCTGCTAGCCATCCTTTCGGCTTTGAGCTAGCTGGGTCATCACATCTGGGGCTAGGTGAACTTATCCTCTGTTCCTCCCCAGTAGCATTTTGACCATCTTCCGAACTGGGAGTCCCATCTTCCGATGGTATACTGACATATCTCTGGTTGTACTGATCCATTAAGTTTTCATGGCAAGAATACTGGGGTGGGTTGCTGTTTCCTTCCCCAGGGATTGTATTTAGTCTGACCTCTCTGCCATGACCTTCCCATCTTGGGTGTCCCTTCACGGTTTAGTTCATGGCATCATTGAGGTGCTCAAGCTCCAGCACCGTGAAAAGGTAACGATCTCCTTTGCTGGAGCAGAAGCCCTCTTGTTGTTCAGGCGTTCAGTTGTGTCGGACTCTTCGTGACCCCATTGTCCATAGCACGCCAGGCCTTCCTGTCCTCCGCTCTCTCCCGGAGTGTGCTCAAGTTCATATTCATTGCATCGGTGATGCTATCTAGCCATCTCATCCTCTGCCGTCCCCTTCTCCTTTTGCCTTCAATCTTTCCCAGCATCAGGGTCTTTTCCAGGGAGTTTTCTCTTCACATTAGGTGGCCAATATATTTGAGCTTCAGCTTCAGTATCTGTCCTTCCAATGAGCACTCAGGGTTGATTTCCTTTAGAATTGACTGATTTGACCTCCTTGCAGTCCAGAGGACTCGTAAGAGTCTTTTCCAGCGCCACAGTTCGAAAGCATCGATTCTTCGGCGCTCAGCCTTCCTTAGAGTCCAGCTCTCACAGCCATATGTTAATACTAGGAAAACCATAGCTTTGATTATATGGACCTTTGTCGGCAAGGTGATGTCTCTGCTTCTTACTATGCTGTCTAGGTTTGCCATAGCTTTCCTCCCTAGGAGCAAGTGTCTTTTAATTTCATGGCTACAGTCACTGTCTGCGGTGATCTTGGAGCCCAAGAAAATAAAATCTGTCACTGCTTCCATTTCTTCCCCTTCTATAAGCCAGGAAGTGATGGGGCCAGATGCCATGATCTTCGTTTTTTTAATTTTGAGTTTCAAACCAGCTTTTGCACTATCCACTTTCACCCTCAACAAGAGGCTCTTCAGATCCTCTTCGCTTTCTGCCATTAGGGTGATATCATCTGCGTATCTGAGGTTGTTGATAATTCTCCCGGCAATCTTAATTCCGACCTGTGATTCATCCAACCCGGCGTTTCTCATGATGTACTCTGCATATAAAAAAAATTAAATAAGCAGGGTGACAATATATAGCCTTGTCGTACTCCTTTCCCAATTTTGAACCAATCGGTTGTTCCATGTCTGGTTCTTACTGTTGCTTCTTGACCCTCATACAGGTTTCTCAGGAGACAGGTAAGGTGGTCTGGTACTCCCATCTCTTTCAGAATTTGCCAGAGTTTGTTGTGATCCACACAATCAAAGGCTTTAGCGTAGTCAATGAAGCAGAAATAGACGTTTTTCTGGAATTCTCTTGCTTTCTCCATGTTCCAGCGAATGTTGGCGATTTGATCTCTAGTTCCTCTGCCTCTTCGAATCCCAGCTTGTACTTCCGGTAGTTCTCGGTTCACATACTGCTGAAGCCTAGCTTGTAGGATTTTGAGCATCACCTTGCTAGCATGTGAAATGAGCGCAACTGTACAGTAGTTTGAACACTCTTTGGCATTGCTCTTCTTTGGAATTGGAATGTAAACTGACCTTTTCCAGTCTTGTGGCCACTGCTGAGTGTTCCAAATTTGTTGGCATATTGAGTGCAGCACTTTAACAGCATCATCTTTTAGGATTTTAAATAGCTCAGCTGGGATACTGTCTTCTCCGCTGGCTTTGTTGTTAGTAATGCTTGCTAAGGCCCACTTGACTTCACTCTCTAGGATGTCTGGCTCAAGTTCAATGACCGCACTATCATGGCTATCAGGGACATTAAGATATTTCCTGTATAGTTCTTCTGTGTATTCTGTCCACCTCTTCTTAATCTCATCTGCTTCTGTTAGGTCCCTGCCTTCTTTGTCCTTTATTATGCCCGTCTTTGCACAAAACGTTCCCTTGATATCTCCGATTTTCTTGAAGAGATCTCTAGTCTTTCCCATTCTGTTGTTTTCCTCGATTTCTTTGCATTGTTCATTTAAGAAGGCCTTCTTGTCTCTCCTTGCTATTCTCTGGAACTCTTCAATTCAGTTGGATATATCTTCCCCTTTCTTCCTTGCTTTTTGCTTCCCTTCTTTCCTCAGCTACTTGTAAAGCCTCATCAGACAGCCACTTTGCTTTCTTGCATTTCTTTTCCTTTGGGATGGATTGAGTTGCTGCCTCCTGAACAATGTTACAGACCTGCGTCCATAGTTCCTCAGGCACTCTGTCTATCAGGTCTAATCCCTTAAATTTATTCCTCACCTCCACTGTGTATTCATAAGGGATATGATTTAGGTCATACCTGAATGGTTTAGTGGTTTTCCCTACGTTCTTCAATTTAAGCCGAAATTTTGCAATAAGAAGCTCATGCTCTGAGCCACAGTCAGCTCCAGGTCTTGTTTTTACTGACTGTATGGAGCTTCTCCATCTTTGGCTGCAAAGTACATAATCAATCTGATTTTGATATTGACCATCTGGTGATGTCCATGTGTAGAGTCACCTCTTGTGCTGCTGGAAAAGAGTGTTTGCTATGATCAGCGTGTTCTCTTGGCAAAACTCTATTAGCCTTTGTCCTGCTTCATTTTGTACACCAAGGCCATGCTTGTCTGTTATCCCAGTGATTTCTTGACTTCCTACCTTAGCATTCCAATCCCCTATGATGAAGAGGACATCTTTTTTTGGTGTTAGTTCTAGAAGGTGTTGTAGGTCTTCATAGAACCGATCAACCTCAGCTTCTTCGGCCTCAGTGGTTGGGGCATAGACTTGAATTACTGTGATGTTGAATGGTTTGCCTTGGATTCGTACTGAGATCATTCTATCGTTTTTGAGATTTTACCCCAGTACTGCTTTTCCCACCCTTTTGTTGACTATGAGTGCTACTCCATTTCTTCTACGGGATTCTTGCCCACAGTAGTAGCTATAATGGTCACCTGAATTAAATTCGCCCATGCCTGTCCATTTGAGTTCGCTGATTCCCAAGATGTTGATGTTCAATCTTGCCATCTCCTGTTTGACCACCTCCAGCTTACCTTGATTCATGGATCTTACATTCCAGGTTCCTAAACAATATTGTTCTTTACAGCATCAGATTTTCTTTTCACCACCAGACACATCCACAGCTGAGTGTCCTTTTGGCTTTCGCCCAGCTGCTTCACTCTTTCTGGCACTACTTGGAAATACCCTCTGCTCTTCCCCAGTAGTATATTGGACACTTTCCGACCTGAGGGGCTCATCTTCCGGCGTCTTCTCTTTTAGCCTTGTGATACGTTCCATGGGGTTCTCTTGGCAAGAATACTGGAATGGGTTGCCATTTCCTTCTCCAGTGGACCACATTTTGTCAGAACTCTCCACCATGACCTGTCTGTCTTGGGTGGCCCTGCACGGCATAGCTTATGGCTTCACTGAGTTACGCAAGCCCCTTTGCCACAACAAGGCAGTGAACCATGAAGGGGAGAAGCCCTCTAGGAACAGTCAAAAGGTGTGGCAAAACAAAAAAGTCTTTATCAGACACCAGGGGTGGGGTGGGGGGTGGAGTGCGGGAGAAAACTATTTCAGGTGTTTTATCTCATCTTCCTTTTAATTTAATTTACAGATCTTTTCTTCTTCCTCTTCCTTCTCCACAGTTCTAATCCTTCCAAAAAATCAACACGAATAACAATGACCAGAAGCCAATGGAGGCTTGTGGCTCTGATGTCAGTGGGCATTGAATCTGCTCCAGGTTTCAGTCAGAAGCACTTTGGAGAGCTTCTTTAGAGTTCTGACTGGTTCTGACTGAAACCCAGAGCAGATACACCATCTCACTGACATCAGAGCCACCAGCCTCTACTGCAAGAAGCATCTAATCATGTAACTTGGGGTTGGACTCGATGGTCTCATAGGCCCCTTCCTACACTACTATTCTATGATCTGGAAAAAAAAAAGAAAATATAAAGTAGTTGCTTGGTATTCTTGTAGTAGAAGTTAGTCTCCTCCACCATTCAGAGCAATCCTCAGCACCAAAGTTCACACAACCCTATCTTTCTGTATGGCAGGGGCGGGCAGATGTCAGGCTTGCAGGATCTACTTTGCTTTTTACCTGAACCCGAAAGGCCACCAGCCAGACCCAGGTGCAAAATAGTTCCTGAGGCAGGAAGACAAATGTTAAGAAGTAAAAAAACAGGATGATTATGAACATATGCTCAACCCAGGAAGTTGTGGTCTGTACTAAAGCCAAGCTCATAAATCCTTTCACACAAAGAACCACAGCTGGTTTCCCCCAAGTTTCCCTCCCCTCAGCAACCTAATTTGGGGGTGGGGTGGGGAGGAAAGGCTTTCTAGGTGTTGCTATTGTTAAACAATTGGGAATCTGAAACCCTTGCTGATCTACTGCACATCACCTAGTGACCTATCAGTAGAGATCTGATCTACTGTCTGCCCATCCCTGCACGGATAGCAGGGGGCAAAGCTACCCAGTGCAACCCCACAACCCCCTTCATATGTTCTTTGCATGCATGGTGGGTTCGTCTGAACACCCTTCTGTGTTTCCCTTATGTGGTCACTATCCAACTGTGTCATTCTGCTAGTGCAAATTGATGTTGCACTAGAGAAAACTAAATTCCAAACTATGCGCAAGGGGAGAATGCAACTATTGTTACGTTTGTGCAACCCCTCGTGCAACTGGATGTGCAAGCAGTTGTGCAAGCAGTTGTGCAAGTGGTTGTGCAACCAGATGTGCACATGGTTGTGCAACGAGTTGTGCAATTGCAATGCACTCTGCTAATGTAATGTGCAAGCACTTGTGCAACCGAAAGATTCGGCAGAGCTCCACTAGTGCTATTTGAGTTTGCGAAATGGCATTGTTGATATTGCCCTGTGTTTGAAACATTTCACTATAATTAAATGACAAGTTTGACAACTTTATAGACAGAGGTTTTCAGTTAAAGATAGCCAGTAAGAGAAACCACCTACAAAATTATTTTAAACGGGATCTAGAAATATGCATAAAAGATTGGGAACTCTATTCGAAATGAATGTTTCTTGTAGCATATCTGGACGGGTGGGATCTCCTTTTCTGTATGCACAACTACGAAAGAAGCTAATGAAGTTCTATCTAGAGGTTATTTTATTCCCCTCCAACCAAGCAGAAGATAATGACAGGGCCTTGTTTTATTATTAAAATGGCTTTAATATGTGTTATTTTTAATATAATTTTCAAAGATGTGGGAAATTGCTGGATTTACACTTAATGGCCCTAACCCAGAAGAAAGGAATTGTACTTAAGGGCACAATCCTATGCATGTTTAGACAGAAAAAGTCCCACAACCGCCAGCATTTCCATAGCTGGCGGACATTTTTCTGCCTAAACATGCATAGGATTGCACCCTAAATCTCATAAGAATCAATGTGACTTAAGTTTCTTGCAAATAACTGTTGGTTTTTAACGGGATGTAACCACAACCACTCCAGCAAAGGAGATCGTTACCTTGTCGTGGTGCAGGAGCTTGAGCACCTCAATGACATCATGAAGGGATGCCCAAGAGGGGAAGGTCATGGCAGAGAGGTCAGACTAAATACGATCCCTGGGGAAGGAAATGGCAACCCACCCCAGTATTCTTGCCATGAAAACTAAATGGATCAGTACAACCAGAGATATGTCAGTATACCATTGGAAGATGGGACTCCCAGGTCGGAAGATGGTCAAAATGCTACTGGGGAGGAACAGAGGATAAGTTCAACTAGCCCCAGATGTGATGACGCAGCTAGCTCAAAGCTGAAAGGACGGCTAGCAGCCGATGGTGCTGGTGGTGAACGACGAATCCGATGTTCTAAAGATCAACACACCATAGGAACCTGGAATGTCAGATCTATGAGCCAGGGCAAATTGGATGTGGTTATTGGGGAGATGTCAAGATTAAATATAGACATTTTGGGTGTCAGTGAACGGAAATGGACTGGAATGGGCCACTTCACATCAAATGACCACCAGATCTACTACTGTGGACAAGAGGACCACAGAAGAAATGCAGTAGCCTTCATAATTAATAATAAAGTGGCTAAAGCAGTGCTTGGACACAATCCAAAAAATGACAGAATGATCTCATTTCAAATTCAGGGTAAGCCATTTAACATGGCTTACCCCCACTCTATGGAACTCCCTCCCTAGGGAACTCCACCATGCCCCCTCTTTAATGAGCTTCCACCGTGCATTAAAAACATGGTTTTTCAGGCATGCATTTGGGGTGGGTTAGGGTATTTTAGAAAACATTTTTATTGTAGAATTGTATTGTTTTAAATTGTTTTATTATATGCTGTACATCACCCAGAGTGGCTGGGTGACCAGCCAGATTGGCAATTAATAAATTTAATATTTTAATAATAATAATAACATCACAGTGATCCAAATATCTGCCCCAACCACAGATGCTGAAGAAGCAGAAGTAGATCAGTTCTATGAGGATCTGCAGCACCGACTGGATAGTACGCCAAACAAAGATGTTATTTTCATTACAGGAGACTGGAATGCTAAGGTGCGTAGTCAAACGACACCTGGAATTACAGGCAAGCATGGTCTGGGAGAACAAAATGAAGCAGGACATAAGCTGATAGAATTTTGCCAAGACAACTCACTGTGCATAACAAACACTCTCTTCCAACAACTGAAGAGACGACTTTATACATGGACTTCACCAGACGGTCGACACCGAAATCAGATTGACCCCATCCTTTGTAGCCAAAGGTGGCGGACATCTATGCAGTTGGTAAAAACAAGACCTGGAGCTGATTGTAGTTCAGATCATGAACTTCTTATTGCACAATTTAGAATCAGACTAAAGAGAATAGGGAAGACCCACAGAGCAGTTAGATATGAGCTCACTAATATTCCTCATGAATATGCAGTGGAGGTGAAGAATAGATTTAAGGGACTAGATTTAGTAGATAGGGTCCTGGAAGAACTATGGACAGAAGTTCGCAAGATTGTTCAGGAGGCGGCAACAAAAAATGTCCCAAAGAAAAAGAAAACCAAGAAGGCAGGATGGCTGTCTGCTGGGACACTGGAAGCAGCCCAAGAAAGAAGGAAAGCAAAAGGCAACAGTGATAGGGGGAGATATGCCCAATTAAATGCAAAATTCCAGAGGTTAGCCAGAAGAAATAAGGAATTATTTTTAAACAAGGAATGCATGGAAGTGGAAGAAGATAATAGAAGAGGAAGGACAAGAGACATCTTCCAGAAAATTAGAAACATCGGAGGTAAATTCCAGGCAAAAATGGGTATGATCAAAAACAAAGATGGCAAGGATGGAAGAGAAGCAGAAGAGATCAAGAAAAGGTGGCAAGAATATACGGAGGATCTGTGTAGGAAGGATAATATCGGGGATAGATTTGACGGTGTGGTCAGTGAGCTAGAGCCAGACATCTTGAAGAGTGAGGTTGAATGGGCCTTAAGAAGCATTGCTAATAACAAGGCAGCAGGAGATGACGGTATCCCAGCTGAACTGTTTAAAATCTTGCAAGATGATGCTGTCAAGGTGATGCATGCCATATGCCAGCAAATTTGGAAAACACAAGAATGGCCAACAGATTGGAAAAAATCAACTTATATCCCCATACCAAAAAAGGGAAGCACCCAAGAATGTTCAAACTATCGAACAGTGGCACTTTTCACATGCCAGTAAGGTAATGCTCAAGATCTTGCAAGGTAGACTGCAGCAATTCATGGAACGAGAATTGCCAGATGTACAAGCTGAGTTTAGAAAAGGCAGAGGAACTAGAGATCAAATTGCCAATATCCGCTGGATAATGGAGAAAGCCAGGGAGTTTCAGAAAAACATCTATTTCTGTTTTCTTGACTATTCTAAAGCCTTTGACTGTGTGGATCATCACAAATTGTGGCAAGTTCTTGGTGGTATGGGGATACCAAGTCATCTTGTCTGCCTCCTGAGGAATCTGTATAATGACCAAGTAGCAACGGTAAGAACAGTCCACGGAACAACGGACTGGTTTAAGATTGGGAAAGGAGTACAGCAGGGTTGTATACTCTCACCCTACCTATTCAACCTGTACGCAGAACACATCATGCGACGTGCTGGGCTTGATGAAGCCAAGGCTGGAGTTAAAATCCCTGGAAGAAACATTAACAATCTCCAATATGCTGATGATACCAGTTTGATGGCTGAAAGTGAGGAGGAGCTGAGGAACCTTATGACGAAGGTGAAAGAAGGAAGTGCAAAAGCTGGGTTGTGGTTAAACCTCAACAAAACCAAGATTATGGCAACCAGCTTGATTGATAACTGGCAAACAGAGGGAGAAAACATGGAGGCAGTGACAGACTTTGTCTTTCTAGGCGCAAAGATTACTGCAGACGCTGACTATAGCCAGGAAATCAGAAGACGTTTACTTCTTGGGAGGACAGCAATGACAAATCTTGATAAAATAGTGAAGTGCAGAGACATCACAGTGACAACAAAGGTCCACATAGTGAAAGCAATGGTCTTCCCCGCATTAACCTATGGCTGCGAGAGCTGGACCATAAGGAAGGCTGAGCAAAGGAAGATAATTGAATGGTGGTGCTGGAGGAAAATTCTGAGAGTGCCTTGGACTGCAAGAAGATCAAACCAGTCCATACTCCAGGAAATCAAGCCAGACTGCTCACTTGAGGGAATGATATTAAAGGCAAAACTGAAGTACTTTGGCCACATCATGAGAAGACAGGATAGTCTGGAGAAGATGCTGATGCTAGGGAAAGTGGAAGGCAAAAGGAAGAGAGGCCGGCCAAGGTCAAGATGGAGGGATGATATTCTGGAGGTGACGGGCTCGACCTTGGGGGAGCTGGGGGTGGCGACGGCCGACAGGAAGCTCTGGCGTGGACTGGTCGATGAAGTCACGAAGAGTCGGAAGCGACTGACCGAATAAACAACAACAACAACCACAACCAACTTTCTTTGCATGTGGGGCCTCAAAATGTTTGTTCTATTTTTATATTTGTAGGAGAAAGAAAGAAAATCATTTATTATAGTAAACACCAAAAAGCAAGGATATCCCAAACTCTCCAACAGACTTTCTTAGGATATTTGAGTAAGTGTAGAGGCACAGCAGAAAACTGAGTGAAAATAAAGGGACTTAAGTGGGACCTGCAACAGAATGTTGCCTCATGGACTGCAGCTGTTCAGGATTCCAGGCACTCAACTGAATTCTCCCTCTGCTGTCACCTTTTTTCATCCCTCCCAAAACACTCAGCATTCCATATCCAGTGGGTGTGCTCAGTCCGCATTGTGATGTTTTGGGGTTTTCTCCCTTTTTGGGTTTTTTTCTGCCTAAAGATTTTTGTACTTTTGCAAATGTTGGGGTTCCCCAAAGCCTGTGGATACTTCACTCTTTTGTGTGGGTGGTGCCATTTTGGCTATGTATGCAACAGCACAGCCCGAACACTGGAATAATGCAATTTATTTATTTATTTATTATCTACACCACCAAACTGGGAGATGCTCTTGGGGTAGTTCACAGTCATAACTCCACCCCCACCCCAAATGAACACAACTATAAAATAACAACCAAAATAATATACACAATGAAAATATCCAAACAGTAAAACATTAAAATATTAAAGAGCTAGCTTAATTACCAGAGCATCAAATTAGAAATTAAATGCCATCTGGAAGAGGACAGTCTTAATCTGGCATCTAAATGTATACAGGTATACTTTATGAACATATAATAGATTACATTTTCAGTAACTATATGGAACAAAACTAGTCCTGTACTTGCCCAGGAATGGCTTATACTGGCCTTCGATAATGAATTCTCTTCTGCTCAATCATTTGAGTAACACACTCATTCTTTCCTTCTTTTATCCCTTTTAAAACACAGATATCCCAATTTTCTTGAAAAACTAAAGCTGCTTACAAAAAGGAGGAATCTGCTCAAGGAGGAGTATCTGCTCAACTAGAAAAACAACCATGTACTATATTTTCAACTATAAAAATAACCACTGTCCTAACAAAATCTACAGGAGCAGAACAATAATAATTACAAAGTAAACAAGCGGGAACATCATGAAAGATAACTAACTCACAGAGCCCATAGCAGGACATAATTTTTTTTTTTAGTGCAGGAGAAACCTGCACTGTGTAAAACAATTATAATGGGCTGTAAAACAATTAACTATTTTAATAACATGTACACTCATAATGGTGCAATATAACGAAATAATTATTATTAATAATATAATACAGGCCTGGCTGACCAGATTCCTACTTAGTTATAGTGTCTGATGATTTACTGTCTTTAATAAATGGCATGTATAAAAGGGTGTTAGTAGAGAAAATGAGAGAGGTGGCAATGTTTCTAAGGAAAGCAAATGCCAGCAGAGAAAGACCATTCAAACCACAGAGCTACACCAGAAAAGCACACAGAAAGTGGAAGTATGGTGCAGACATCGGCATCTTTGATTACTGCACTTCCGAACCTGATCCAGCGCTCCCTGAAACAGCTCTGGTCACTCAGACCTCACCCTCCTGGACCTTTGCGGCTTCCTCTCGTTGGAGGCATGTGGAGGTTTGGGGTCAAACTCTCTCACGATACTTTCATTAAGGTATTTCTTTCAAAATAATTAGTCAGCTGATGAGGAGAATGTGTGAAGAGGGTTGTGAATTATTTTCTTAATTTGGAAACTGGATAATAAATAATTAGAATATGTAAAATCTAGGGAACTTTAAAATTTTAGGTGGAAAAAGAATCTTTTTAATGATACGTGTGGTCATCTTTCCAGCAAAAATATGGATGATTTTAAAGTTGGTCTGTATCCTGTCATGAATTTAATTATACTGGCAATAATCAGTTCAGTAAGGTTAGTTTTCTCAGATTTCCAGTCAATAAGCCAGGAATTCTCTCCTGCTTGGTTACATCTGCAACAACAACTATTCAGCAATAAATAGCTGCTAGTCCTGATGCTACCTCTGGTATCAGCCGCAGTATGCCTATGTACACTAGTTGCTGGGGAACATGGGCAGGAGGGTGCTGTTGCACTCATGTCCTGCTTATGGTTTCTCACAGGTAGCTGTTTGGCCACTGTGTGCACAGATTACTATGCTAGATGGACCTTTGGTCAGATCCAGCATGGCTCTTATATTCATATGTATTATTTTTTTAAAAAAATCAAACTGTGAAAGAATTGTCCAAATGAATGGTTATATTCATTGTCTGACATAAAAATTAATGATACCCATTGACTTCTGTGGAAGCAAATAAAGGGGCTTCAGTTGGTGACACCATTAAAATGGAACAAAGGTTAGCCACCAGCCACTTGCCATTGAGAGAGACCTGATGCACTGGGAGAAGATGAGGTACTTGCAATTATGGGTAAACCTGCCCTAGCATCCTAGTGAAGGTACAAGGGTTCTTTGAGATCCAGTAGCCCTCTTTGATGGTCTAGTGCAGCCTTCCCAAACCTGGCACCTTCCAGATGTGTTGGATTACAATCCTCATCCTCCCCAGCCTGCTGGGAGGGCATGGTGGACATTGTAGCCCAACACACCTGGAAGACAACAAGTTGGGGAATGCTGGTCTAGGGGCAGCCTTTTACTGGTTGAATGGCTAGGGATGCCTTTTGTCGGTTGAATCTGACATGCCAGTTGCACCACCTTTCTAGGAAGCCAGGATCTCACTACTGTGATCTATAACTTTGTATCCTACTGCAATGCACTCTCCAAGGGGTTGCCCTTGAAATGCTTCAGAAGCTACAGCTAATGTGGTGGCACATCTTTTGATGGGTGTGAATTGAACTGACATGACCACATTAAACCATATTTGTGGCAACTGCAACAGCTCCTCCTTAGGCTTCTGTGACCAATTCTATGCTAGGTAGGTAGATAGAGAGATAAATTAATCCTTTCTGTCTATCCATCTATCATGAAAGCCTCTCCCCATATGAGCTCATCCAGATACTAAGGATCTCTATGGGAAACAAGCTCATTGGTAGCAAACAGCGTGGTATTTTTAATGGTAGCTCTGGGTCTAGGAAATGGCCTACTGTAGGAGGTGTGATAGTGTAACCCACTGCTATATTTTTCTTTAAGAATTCTGAGGAATATTCCTGCACATGCTCAGTAAAGGAGTGAGATAGGGAGTGGCCACCATTTTAGGCTGTTACCAAAATGCAGTGCAGAAGAAGCTTGCTTTCTCCTCTCTGTAAGACCCTGAACCCCTTGAGAGAGGTTAGTAGGGAGGTTTCCTTTTGATTTTTTTTTAAAGAACCGTTTTTTTTACAAACACTATGAGTTCCTTGTTGTTTATGTTCTTTTATATTATATAAAGGACTGTTTAACAAGTTGTTCCTGTGTTGCTGGATCCTGGTCCATTTTTTAGAAGATTGCTGTGGAGCTGAACTGAGTAGAGACTATTTTCTTTCTTTGGCCAGCAGAAAAATCAAACTTCATTGAGAGAGGAAGGTGTTGTGGACAGGGTCAACAAGCTGGTCTGTGTGAAAGCTCTGAAAACAAGGTATAATGGTGAAGTTGGTGACAATGTGGTTGGGCGCATCACAGAGCTTCAGCAGAAACAATGGAAAGTTGAGACCAATTCCAGGCTGGATTCCATCTCGCTCCTTTCTTCCATGAATATTCCAGGCGGGGAACTGAGGTGAAGATCTGCTGAGGACCAGCTGGCCATGAGGGATTACCTGCAGGAAGGGGACCTCAACAGTGCTGAGGTCCAGGCAGTGTTCTCTGATGGGGCAGTATCACTGCATACCTGGAGTCTGAAATATGGAAAGCTTGGCCAGGTAGTGCTAGTCCAGGTTTCCCCATCCCTTATGAAATGGCCAAAGACTCACTTTCATGACTTGCCCTGTGTGGCTTCTGTTCTCCTTGGCAACAATGGGTTCATCTGGATCTCTCTATGAAGCTTGATTTTTCTGCTGGCCAAAGAAAGAAATCAGTCTCTACTCAGTTCACTCCAGCTCTGCAGCAATCTTCTAAAAAATAGACCAGAATCCAGCAACACAGGAACAACTTGTTAAACAGCCTTTTATATAATATAAAAAAACATAAACAACAAGGAACTCATAGTGTTTGTAAAAAAACACACACGACTCTTTAAAAAAAGCACTGGTTTATACATTCAAGTACAGAAAGGAATAAAAGTTACTCTTGCAATCATTCTTCATTCAGCATTCATAGTATATGTCAACTGAAGTGCTGCCCTGACCCAGAACTCAGAGCAAGCATGACACACCCTTCAGGTCCCAGGAGCAGAGACAGGCCTTGAAGCTTGGGCATGCCCTACCCCATGTGTTAAAAATGGATTTCATAGGATTTAAGCTTTCCTTTTGGTTGTTAGGGTCCTCCAAACCATCCCCCTTGTGCATACTGCACTTCCCCCACATACGTAAGATGTTAGATTTCCTAATTCTGCTTACCCTTATCCTGTTTATACCTATGACATTTGTCATGTCTTTGTGGTTATAGACAGCAACTCATCTGGCTGAAATCCCTCCACTCTTCCATTTCCTCTGGGATCATTCTAGGCTATTCCAGGCCATCCTATGACATGCCAATGTCTAGTTTTCTTGTTGATGTTCAGTCTTCCCATCAAGGATGAAGAGCTTTGGCTTAGATACGTATCTGCTGCTGAAGCTTAGCTGAAGGTCTTGTTAGCTCAAAGCAGACCCATATGGCTGTATAACCTTTTGCCTTTTTAAAGCTGCTGCGTTACTTGAGCTTTATAAGATGTACCTGTCCGATCCTTCAAATGGTTTGTTTGTCATTTTAATATTTGACTGTAAACTGCTTTGAGCTTCAGAAAGGCAGAGTAGAAATGCCATTGATAGATGTCAGTAAGCATTTGCTCCCGCCCAGCCGCCCAACGCTACCTTAAGTTAGACCCTTTATTTTCTTCCGTTGAGATGCATGCCTTCCATTGACTTCAGGGGAAATGGTAACGAGGCTACTTTGAATGCTTAGGTAGTTCAGTGCTCATGAGTAGTGACGGGCAAACACGCCCCAGTCAAGCTTGCTTTGGAACTGGGCTTAACAAATTGAGCTATTTTCCAAAAAGAAGAAAAAGGAAAATAGCTCGTGTTTCTTCAAATTTGGACCCCGCTGACAATATGATCAAGCGCATAACAGGGTCTGAACTAGTGCCCCAACACGCACCCCCAAGCGTCTGTACCTTGATTGGTTCTGAGTTACCAGGGCTGAGAACAGCAGTGGCAGCAGTGCTGGTGGTGAAATGGACGTATTGCTTAAGGCTGCCCTTCCCCTCTAGCACCTATTCTGATGCTGCTGTGACTATATCCCAGCTGCCAGAGGCCCTAGGAAATGTAGCTTTCCCAGGCCACATGAGTCCTTTGTATGGACATCAGATGCCCTAGAAACTATATGCCCCACAGTTCCTAGAGCCCTAGAACATGTAGTTTCTATTCCAGCCAGTGGAATTGAGAGCTGGTGTAGTGTAGTGGTAAGACTGTTGGACTGGGAGTCGGGTGATCCAGGTTCTAGTCCCCACTCGGCCAGGGAAGCTCACTGGGTGACTTTGGGCCAGTCACAGACTCTCAGCCCAACCCACCTCACAGGGCTGTTGTGATGATAAAATGGAGGGGAAGAGGATTATGTACACCACCTTGGCTTCCTTAGGGAGGAAAACAGTGGGATAAATGTAATAAAGAAATAAATAATAAAGAAATATTCAGATAACTGGTGAGCCTTGGGAAAAATCCATTTCCTGGGGTCCCTGGCACCTGGGAAGCTGCCACAGAAGCATTCCAGGAGATGCCAAATTTATTTCCAACCACTTTCCTAATATTCTAGCATATACTTTGTCTTTTTCACAGCTGCCATGTACTGGGTTTCCACTTTCATTGGGCTATCCACCATGACCCCAAGACCTCATTAGTCACTATGTTCAATCAGAAACTCCATACAAAACAAAATAGCAAAGGCTTGCAAACTTTGTATCTAAGAAGGCTATACCAAACATTGAGCAAAAACAGCCCCCCAAACTGCTCAGTAAGGACTGAGCATGCTCAACTGACATGGAAGGCTGACTGTTGGGGGAAAAGGTGACAATGGTGGCAGGGAATGCCGTGGCCCCCTGAACAGGAGTGTTCCACACTGCCACGTTTTGTTGCGGCTCCCAGTTGTCAGTCTCTAATGCTGAATCTGCTTCACCAGCAAAATCGAGACCACAAAAGTACCAGCAGAGGCATGGTTTTTGAGCGGATGTTCTATCTGTTGCCTAGAACTTCCAGCTAGGTGACCTGTCATTATGAGTTTATAAACAAACTTATATAAGCGGCTGCATTAATCCCTCTCCATTTTTACTGCTCTGGTATTTCCCAAGCAGGCCCTAGGCAGTGGTGGTACCAGGGTTAAGGAGGCCCTGGGGAAGATGTTGTCTGCCTCCACCCACTCCTGGGTGTTTCCCTAGTGTCTGCTCCCCCTCACCCCCTCACCCCCAGCACACACACAGCTCTTTTGCTCCCCCATGGCACTTTCTCTCTTCGCTCTTCTTTCTTTCTTTCTTTCTTTCTTTCTTTCTTTCTTTCTTTCTTTCTTTCTTTCTTTCTCCTTCCTTCCTTCCTTCCTTCCTGAAGAGTTCAGGAGTGCTGCAGATCCACTCAGCATCTTGATTTTCCCTGGAGCAATGACGATGCCAGGGGCAACAACAGTTTCCCCTGCAGTGTGCCCATCCTCTTCTGAAAGGTTTTCCTTTTTTAAAAGATGTGTGTGGTGACTGCATTTAGGGGCTCTCTGGGTGGTGGGCCCCAGACCTGCGCCTGGTGGTCTGCCTCTATGGCACTACTATCTCTGAGTTACAGTGCACATGGCCTCTACCAGCCCATGCCTTTCTCAGCTGCACGCATGCTTCTCACACCTGCCTCACAGGTGGCTAAATCAGGCAGGCAAAGATCAACACTTGCATCTTTCTTTTGATTCTCTTCTCCTGCAATAACCAGCTCATTATCAGTCCCTATCACTTGCACTGAGGTTGTGATTAAGCCACGAGGAAAGTGGCTCAATCCTACAGTGGCTGCAAGACCTGTTAAGTGTCTCTAAGCCACCAATAATATAGTCTGCTAAGGGCACAATCCTATGCAGGTTTAGACAGAAAAAACTCCCAGCATGCCCCAGGCAGCATAGGTGGCTGGGGCATGCTGGGAATTGTAGGACCTTTTCTGTCTAAGGGAATTGGTGGGGGTGAAGCATTTTCCTACTTGGGCAGTAAGAAGGGGCTTTAGCAGTGACTGGCTATGTTGCTCTGATGGGAGTGAGTTGGAGAAGCTAAAAAAATTGTGTGTGTGTGTGTGTTGAAGCTGCAGAAGTGAGGAAGGCTGAAGTTCATGTATTAATTTGAAATAATCTGTTTTAAATCTAACATTTATCGTCTCTGTTTTGATCCAATGGCAGCTGGCAAAGCAATATGGAAACATTTACACTATATGGATAGGGTATAAACCTGCAGTAATTCTGTCTGGATTCCAAGCAGTGAAGGAAGGCCTGATCAACTATTCAGAAGAGTTCATTAACCGACCAGTGACCCCTTTCCTTGAAGTTGCAGGAAAAGAAAGAGGTGTGTGTTGTTGAGAAGGGCAAGGGTTTTTTTTCCTGGTCTTTTCTCCAGTGAATCGTAGGGCCAATCTACACTTATGAGGTTTTTTTTGCTTCCAATGAGGTTTCACTGCCCGTCTTTCACACTACACAGTAGCCGCCTCAAATTAGAACTGGAATTTCCTGCTTCTGTGCTCCCGCTTTCAATACCCTAATATCCTGGTATTTCCCCTTAATGTGCTCTGATTTTCTGCTTTCGCTACCATATCTGGTCATAGTCCCCTCCCCAGCCTGTCCATATACAGTGGTGTTTGTATTTCCCTCCTGTCCAATCACAGCTCTCGACGGCCCCATGTCGTCTTCTGGCTACTGATCGCATAGCTTCCTCAGCACTCAATGGTTCCTCAGCAACAAGCAACAAGCTGGATGTGTGCACGTTTGTCTGATCTCAGAAGCTAAGCAGGGTTGGCCCCGGTCAGTAGTTGGATGGGCAACTGCTTGGGAATCAAGCTTCCTGCATTGAGCAGGGGGTTGTTCTATCCCTTCAAATGAGACTAAGTTTGACCCCCTCCTATCCCCCGCTCGGGATGTTTTTTTTAAAATTAAGGTGTTCTCTTCGAAGAATCGTGGCTTCTCCACGATGTTTTTTCCCCCCTTCTAATTCAGGCATGATCTTTGAAGATTCGAAAATTTGAACATCTGAAGCCTGATTCCCAGGCAGTCACCCATCCAACTACTGACCAGGGCCGACCCCGCTTAGCTTCTCAGATCAGACAAGCGCGCACACATCCAGCCCTTTGCTTGTTGCTGAGGAAACATTGAGTACTGAGGAAGCTATGCGATTAGTAGCCAGAAGACAACATGGGGCCATCGAGAGCAGTGAGCGTGGTGGGTGTGGAATCAGCAGAAACAGGAAGAGTTTCTGATCCTCCAATGAGAGCCTCCATCTTTAAGAGCAGGAAAACAGCACAGCGCTCGAGTGTGAACTGAGCTTGCGCATTTGATGAAGCACTGCTATGGGGAAAATGGGTGAGTGTGGATAATCATGTTTTAATGCGAGAGCATTTAACCTGACAGGAACCGAATTCATTGTGATGGCAAGTGCAATGTAGTTCAGCCTGTAGAGAAACATAAAAAAAAAGAACAAGGGAATTCTCTAAATGTTTTGATCAGCTAGAGATTTCTTCAGCAGGTGAGCTCTGGAAATAACCTTGGCAGATGTTATGGATTTGGCCTTTGTTGAGTGTTTTCACTCTATAATTCCAGTATTTAGGAAGCCTTTGGCTTCCAGTTAACTACCCATAGCTGATCAATACACTTCAAACAAAGTGTACACCAAAAATTGTTTTAGGTGGATTCAATTTTGGTTTTGTACTAACAAGAATTAGTAAAGGAAAATCTTTTTGACCTGTTTTTCTTTTTTATTTGAAATGCTTGTACCATCACATCAAAATATAACTTGCATAACATAATATAAACACATTTCTTGTTAAACAGAGCTTTACTAAAGATTCTTAGATCTTAAGAGCTTAACAGGAAGTAGAATTTCTTAAACATTTCTTGTTCTTATACTTTGAGTCCTAAAAGCTTAAAAAGGAGAGATCTCATTCTATGTTCCAAGTTCGCTATTCAATACTGAATAGGCTATTCAGCTGACAGGTACACAGCCCTGATGAGCTTCTAATAAGAAGCTCTTGTGTTCTAAAATCAGCACATATTTATACCATTTTTGTGTAGAAATTACCTCATAGCTAATATTATCTATTGTCCCATAAATTAGGGCTCACAGTCTTAATTATCTCATTGTTATTAAACATTCCTAAAAAAATTAGAACATATAAAAAGGCTTACATGCAAAACATAACATAAAATCCTTTCAGGCTAGATAAGATCAATTTTGAATTATACGTTTGAGAAGTAAACTCCTTCCCCAAAATTTGCCAATTAAACCTAAGTCTATACATTTTTCTAGACATCTCTTTATCAAGCTTTTTCATGTATAGACCTTAAACCATGTTTTTTGCTTATTAACTGATAAGCAAAAAGTTTAAGTACACCTTTGACTTGGAATACTACAGGCTCACACCTGTTCATTACTCAAATAACTTTTTGGCCCAAGTGATAGGGCTTTAACTCAGCATTTTCTCTTTAGATACAATCCAGGTCAACTTGACCTTTATTTTTTATGCCAGTTACACAGAATTCATTGTGAACCTGCTTGTGAACATGTATCTTTTATTTATTTATTTATTTATTCATTCATTCATTCATTCATTCATTCATTTCATTTCTATACCACCCAATAGCCAAAGCTCTCTGGGCGGTTCACAAAAATTAAAACCAAACAACACACAATAAAACAATTTAAAATATATAGAACATTAAAACCACAATATAACAATACAACCACAATAAAACCTAGCAGCAGTGCAGGAGTTTAAAATACAGATTTAAAACAGCAAAGCTAAAAATTTAGAAAGCTAAAATGCTAAAATGCCTGGGAAAATAAAAAGGTCTTCACCTGGTGCCGAAAGGAATACAATGTAGGTGCCAGGCGAACCTCACAAGGGAGCTCATTCCAGAGCCGGGGTGCCACAGCAGAAAAGGCCCTCCTCCTAGTAGCCACCCACCTCACTTCCTTTGGCAGGGGCTCACAGAGAAGGGCCACTGACGATGATCTTAAGGTCCGGGCAGGCACATATGGGAGGAGGCGATCCTTCAGGTAACCTGGCCCCAAGCCGTTAAGGGCTTTGAATGTTAACACCAGCACTTTGAATCGGGCCCGGAAATGGACTGGCAGCTAGTGCAGCTGGAAAAGTACTGGAAAAGTATCTTCCCTTTAATATAATGATAACTTTTTTTTTTACTTATTTACATTTTAAAATTCTTAATTATTCATTAATATTTGGCATTTGCATTTCATAATAAGGGATCTTATATTGCTTTAAGACAGGTAGTTTAGCATTTTTCCGATAGTCTTCTCAGCAAATCTAATAAAGCAGAATCAGCTATTTTCTATAATCCAGGACACAAGAATTGCCCTGCATTTGCCATCTATGCTATTTGGCTCTGAGGGTGCTCCAGACAAAGCTATTATTGTACAATCACCCTACCTCACTGACATAATTTTATAATGGGACCAGATAATGTTGGCTTCAATTTGTAACCTGCCTGTATTTTTCCACCACTTCTTCCATCTTTTTCTTATGAGAAAAACATCTGTTTAGAAGGGAAAAATAGAATAGCTGTACAATACCTTTTGGTTGTTCGTGTTAGGAACACTTTGCCTAGAATCACCCAGAGACTGCCACGTAATCTGGGGTCTTGAGGCGGTACTGAAAGGGGGATGTCTTGCTGGCTTGAAAAGAGTAGAAGTGACCCTTCTGTACATAAGGAACAGGGTGGCAGAGGGCATGTGTGAATTGGCAACATCCCATGGCATCCATTTTGTGTCCACAATACTCCCTCAACATTCCAAATGTGCCCACTGATCCAAAAAGGTTAGAGACCTTAAAACTACTAAAGGAAAAAATCCTGGTGTTTCCCACAGAAAACATGTAAAATGTTGACATCACACTTGTGTACCTGCATATTTAAATACCACTGTACACCTGTCTGGGAAACCTAGTTCAATAAAGTTTCCCACATGGATGTACACCGGCGTTTAAAGATGTGGGCACATTCATGTGTGATGCCCACATATTGTTGGATGCAGGAAGTACCAGTGTAACACCAGTGTGCCCCATAGCAATACTAGTGTGTGGATTGCCCTGAGATGGCACATACACTTTACTTGTGGGGAACTCTACTCTTCTGTTGCATGTCTTGCACTAGAGCATGAAATGGGATGTTCAAAACTGCTTGAGGGGAAAAATATATTGAGTGAACCAACCCTGAACCTTAAAGGCATTGAAACTGGGAGAGAATGAAGGCCTTGTGTCTCATTTAGATTTTCTGAAACCTACTGTGCTGGCCAGTAGGGGTGTACAGACTACTTACCCCATTCCACTGGGGCCATCCCCTGGGGGGGAGGTGATCCATCCCTCCCCCCCGGAATCCTCCCCGACCAGCTCCGCTCCGTGGGGAGCCCGCGGAGCCACCAGCCGGGGCCACCTGCAGCCGGACTTCCATCTGCTCTGGGCTGTGGCCGCCATTTGCGTCCCTGTCGTAGCCGTGATAGGCTATGTATATATTTATGTAGCCTATCACGGCAAAAGGCAGGGACCCTAATGGAGTTAATGGCAGCTGCAGGCTGGGGCAGCCGGGGCAGCAGCCGGCCGACAAAGGTAGGCTCCATCCTGGGGCAATTCAGCGGGGTGGCGGGGGGGATTGCTCTGTTCCACCACGGACTCCGGGGAGCTGGATTCTAAAGAATCCAGCCTCACTGGAGTCTGTGGAGGAATTCTCTAACATCCCTACTGGCCAGTATGAACAACATTACCTTTTGCTAGACTAATACTGCATCAGCCTTGCATTTCTTTGGTTCTGAAGGAATGGGTAGCTCTTGAATTCACAGGCATGAGCTGCACTACATTTGGAATTTGATTTTTTTGCAAGCATTAATTTCTCATTCATTCTGATGGCCTCAGGTATTGTACTTTCAAACGGTCACACCTGGAAGCAGCAGAGACGGTTTGGTGTAGGTACTATGCGGAAGCTGGGACTGGGGAAGAAAGGCACGGAGGATGAAATAATAGAAGAGGCCCGTGAGCTTGTGGAGATCTTTGCATGTGCGAAGGGTATGTGATCCTAGGCGATGATGCAGGCATGTGTCCCAGTCTGCAGAAGTCCTTGTATGATCTATCTGCTTTTTGTTAGTGATTGCATGTGTAAATTAATCTAAGCCTGCATTTTCAGAGTGCTTCAGATAGTTGGTTGGTTTTGGTACAACAGACTAACATAGCTAACCCCCTGGAACTCGAGGTGAAAGTTTTTCCAAGTGTCAAACTCACTGATTCAGCATGTCTGATACCTTCAAGGTGCCAAGTTGATCCCTGATTAGTGGAAGCCCAAATGACAGATAGAGGGATTCTTCACATGGAGCTTTTCTCCTGCTATTGAGATTGCTCACTCATGGAAGTTTGCAGGTCCTTCAGATGACGTTGTCAACCTCTCGGGCATATCCCACACAAAATGACCTCTATTCCATTTTTTTTTAAAAGATCGGAAATAATGAGCTATCAAATTACAGCTCTTGAGTTCTGCTTGAGGTCCCTCAGTGAAAAGAGGAAAACTCACAATAAGAGGAGCTAGACCACAGCGCCATCTAGCAGCTGTATAATGAAACATATCGAAGACTCAGATAAGGGGGAAAGGGAGGGGGAGGAAGCAGTGTAAAGGGAGCCCGTCATGATTCTGCATTTAAAATGGAAGCAGAAAGCCCTGTTATAATTGTGGGATTTTAGGCTGGTGTAGAAATGCTCAGAGTCTAGCAGGATCAACACAGGTGGCCATTGAAATGAGTGACGGTGGGACCAAAACCCCTCAAAAGCTAAAATTTCTTCTGAGGCATTCTGTGATGGAAATGTGCTTCCCTGATACATTTTTTTAAAAAAACTTAAGATCATGGCATCTGGCCCCATCACTTCCTGGCATATAGAAGGGGAAGAAATGGAAGCAGTGACAGATTTTATTTTCTTGGGCTCCAAGATCACTGCAGACGGTGACTGTAGCCATGAAATTAAAAGACGCTTGCTCCTAGGGAGGAAAGCTATGGCAAACCTAGACAGCATAGTAAGAAGCAGAGACATCACCTTGCCGCCAAAGGTCCGTCTAATCAAAGCTATGGTTTTCCCAGTAGCAACGTATGGCTGTGAGAGCTGTATTAAATCTGTATTTTAAATTCCTGCACTGCTGCTAGGTTTTATTGTGGTTGTATTGTTATATTATGGTTTTGATGTTCTATATATTTTAAATTGTTTTATTGTGTGCTGTTTGGTTTTAATTTTTGTGAACCGCCCAGAGAGCTTCGGCTATTGGGCGGTATAGAAAATAAATAAATAAATAAAAATAAGTAAGAGCTGGACTATAAGGAAGGCTGAGCGCCGAAGAATTGATGCTTTCGAACTGTGGTGCTGGAGAAGACTCTTACGAGTCCCCTGGACTTCAAGGAGGTCAAATCAGTCAATCCTAAAGGAAATCAACCCTGAGTGCTCATTGGAAGGACAGATACTGAAGCTGAAGCTCCAATATTTTGGCCACCTAATGCGAAGAGAAAACTCCCTGGAAAAGACCCTGATGCTGGGAAGGATTGAAGGCAAAAGTAGAAGGGGACGGCAGAGGATGAGATGGCTAGATAGCATCACCGATGCAATGAATATGGACTTGAGTACGCTCTGGGGGAGAGCGCAGGACAGGAAGGCCTGACATGCTATGGTCCATGGGGTCACGAAGAGTCGGACACGACTGAACGACTGAACAACGACAACAATCACAATCCAACACAGATATGTGTATATGCAGGGAAAAACTATGTGCATTGCTGCCTGTTTCATTGAAGTTTCCAGCTACTCAGACTGCTGAAGAAGGGAGCCTTCTAGAAATGCAGCTTCCTAGCAGAGCGAGTGGCAAAATGTCTGACAGTGTGTGTGCTTCTTTGCTCGCCCTACCCAATCCGGGTCAAGAACCTATATAGCCTTTTGGAATGGAACCTGAGGCAGTGAATCCACCCTGGATTTCTGTTAGAGCTCTAAAGGAGCTATCCAAAGTGCTGAACCCTATCCTCAAAATGGTTTCAGCACCTTGGATAGCTCTGCTAGAGTTTGACTGGTTCTGTCTGAAACCCAGAGCAGAATCACTGCCCCATTGAAATAGGAGCCACCAGCCTCCGCTGACCTGGAGCAGTATCTTTCTGCTTCTCCCCTAATATTAGGATTGCAGAGCCCAGAATTCTCAGATGTGTCCCTGGCCCCCATCCAAGAACGGCGTGGGTTCTCTCAAGGGAGAGCTGTGCACACAGCTGATGGTTTCAAGCACTTTCCCCACCTCTGCTGCTAAGTAGGGATGGACAAATCTGTCCATTTGGGTTCCCCCCACATTCATTTGGTTAAAATTTCACACTGTTTCCATCCTCTTTATGAAGAAATGTGTGGATTTTTGGTCAGCTCTTAACAAAAAATGAACCGAATTAATCTTTCACCCATCCCGTCTGCCAACAGTGCTGGAGACTCAAGCTGCTGCTTTCCAGCTATACTGAAGCTGAAGCTGAAATATTTTGGCCACCTAATGCGAAGAGAAAACTCCCTGGAAAAGACCCTGATGCTGGGAAAGACTGAAGGCAAAAGGAGAAGGGGACGGCAGAGGATGAGATGGCTAGGTAGCATCAGTGATGCAATGAATACGGACTTGAGCACACTCCGGGAGAGAGCACAGGACAGGAAGGCCTTGGGTGCTATGGTCCATGGGGTCATGATGAGTCGGACGTGACTGAACGACTGAATAACAAATGCAGCTCGCCAACTTGGCAGGATGAGTGGCCAGAGCAGAATCCCCAGCTGCTTGTGCTGGTCTCATTCCTCCATGGCTGCCTCATGCACACGTAGTCCTCTTGCAGCATGGCCTTTATCAGAACTGCTGATAAACGGTTTAAACGGAATCCTTTTAATATTTGGGGTTGAAGTGTAATACATGTTACTTATTGTCCTAATATAGAAATAAAACTGTAAGAGATCCCATCGGAGGAGGAAAGAATGTGATACTGGCAAGAACCAGGTAGCTTCGTCAACTGCCTCTTCCTGAGACCATCTGATGAGTTCCAGTTCACTGGTTTAACACCAGAAGAGACTGGTTCTGTTTTGCAAGCTGAGGATAAGAGTCCTCCAGGATCCTGTTAGCTGGATATGAATGGCTAGGGAGTAAGAAGATTTAGAGAACAATCCTAGACAGCGTCTTGGGGGGACATAGGATTGTTTGGTTTCTGGGATCCGAAGTTGGAAACAGGGCTGCAGTCTCAGAGCCCAGAAACCACACTCCCCGCTTCCCCCCTTAGCCAGCGCAGTTCTGGCTATGTCTTTGTGCTCGGAAATGAAGTGCAGAGATGGGGAAAAGGGGGTGGTCCCAGAGGCAGGGAGGGGAGGAGACCAGGGAAGCTGTGTTATGCAGCTTCCTACACTCGCCCCAGCTTCCTTCCCTCTTGCTCAGAAATACTGCGGCTAGACAGGCAAAATCGCCTGTTTAGCGAAAATGCAGGGCAGCCCAAGTATGGAGGCTGCCAACTATCTCCATAGGATGGCGCCATTAGGATGCTGGGAGTTGTAGGCCTTTTCCCGTCTAAACATGTACAGGATTGCACCCTTAGCAGCTGTTAGGAGACAAAACCTGGAAGACTGTTTATCATTTTAGTCTGGGAATTGTGCAATTGATCCTTGCTGGTTTTGTTAATCACAATAACAATTTCAATTAAGGTTGCAATTAGCACAATAAGTAGGAAGAGTGCAACGAATGTTGATTCATTTTGAGAATGACAGAAGGTACAATTAATTAGTAGGTTTTGTCTTGGGTGTCTAGGCAACATATTCTCAAGCTCTGGCAATATTTTACAGTTCACAGCAGTTAATTAGGATGACGCATGCAATTAACTTTGGACTGGATCTAAAGGTGATTTGCATGAGTGGAAAGTCACTTCTGCTTGCACAAGATGGGCCTCTTAGATTCTGTTAATTTATGTGTGCATATAATTAAAGGGACTGTGCAATTATTACCATGTTCCAGGATCTTTGAGCAATTCATTTGTTTAGATTACAACTGGAGATACTTGATGAGAAATGTGCAATTGTACATAAGGAACTCAGCTGAATGGGAGAGGGATTATTTAAATGTCCCATCTTTCTATAAAAGGATGCCTTGTTGTTGTTGTTGTTGTTCCATTTCCATTCCTTATTTTTGGCTGTCTTAGTTTACGTAAATATTTACGTAGACTATTAGGGCGAAAATAAAGGGGAACGCAAATAGTGCCCACTATGCTATTTGCATTCCCCTTTATTTTCGCCGTAATAGTCTACGTAAATATTTACGTAGACTAAGACGGCCAAAAAGAAGGAAATGCAAATGGCGGCGGCTGACGCGTTTGTTTTTTTTTAACCCAGCCGTGATAGGCTATGTAAATCTTTACATGGCCTATCACGTCTCTGTAAAAAAAAAAAAAAAAACAACCCCTCCAGACTGCAAATGGTGGCGGCAGCAGCTGGTCGGAAGCTGGAGCCGCTGCCGCCCGGAACATTCGCCCCATGTAAGTCTCGTCCTGTGGGGGATCCGTGGTGGGGTGGTGGGGGGTGGCAGGCTGTTCTGCCACAGATTTTGGGGGGCCGAATGCACTGGCATTCGGCCTCACCGAGATCCGTGACGGAATTCTCTGACATCCCTAGGTTTTGCAGGATTTTTTCTATTTTTAAATTAACTAACTAACTAACTAACTAACTAACTAAATACATTAAAATACATTAAAATACATACTAATGATCTCCCTTTCCTTTACCTACTCCACTGTAAAATACCAATATTAATGGGAGAAGCAGAATTCAATATAATTTTATCTTAATGTTAATTTCATGTTAATGATCAAATATCTTTGTTTGCAGGGCAGCCACTTGACCCTTTGTTAGCCATCACTAATTCAGTCTGCAATGTCGTATGTGCTGTGGCTTTTGGACACCGTTTTTCCGTTGAGGATGAAGAATTCCTGAAACTGATGAATGCCGTTCAGACCAGCTTAACATTCGGAGGCAGCTTTTTTCATGGTGTGAGTCAGCTGAACCATCAGCTTACAGATTGGGGTGTGCCTGGAGAAGAACCTGAAGGGGAAAGGGTGTGAATGGTTGTTGCTTACAGCAGCCACTGGTTCAGACTGTAGCTCTTTCTTCAGACCATCTTAGTCTCTATACAAATAGGGACCATTTTAAATCATATTGGGTAAACAAACTTGGTTTAGTTTTAATGATAACCACTTTACTTAATGTAAAGCCACCATATGAAACAGAGAGGGGGAAGGGGGACCTGATTACAATAGGGCATGAACACCTCCTTTGATGCAGAGGATTATAGGTGCACCACATTGGTAGTATTAGTGCAACTGGCTACACACAAGTAGGGGTCTCACAAGGAGAGGGTGTATTCCACAATGCATTTTGTGAGCCCATTTTTCCTGATTACCACTTGGCTTCAGGGATTTCCTGTGGCTTATTAATTTTTTTAATACAATTGGTCAGGTCAGATGCTGTCCCTCTTTCAGGGTACTGTCTCAACCAACATTATTAATTATTTGCCCGTTTCTATTTTGTTTGTTTGTTGTTGCTACATTTGTGCTGTTCAGCCATGCCCCTATCTTTTAAACAGAAGATGAACCCAGAATCCCACCACTTATCATAGAATCATAGAATAGTAGGGTTAGAAGGGACCTATAAGACCATTGCCCCTTCATGGATCACTGCCTTGTTGTGGCGAAGGGGCTTGCGTAACTCAGTGAAGCCATAAGCTATGCCGTGCAGGGCCACCCAAGACGGACAGGTCATGGCAGAGAGTTCTGACAAAATGTGGTCCACTGGAGAAGGAAATGGCAACCCACTCCAGTATTCTTGCCAAGAAAACCCCATGGAACGTATCACAAGGCTAAAAGAGATGACGCCGGAAGATGAGCCCCTCAGGTCGGAAGGTGTCCAATATGCTACTGGGGAAGAGCAGAGGGTATTTCCAAGTAGCGCCAGAAAGAGTGAAGCGGCTGGGCCAAACCCGAAAGGACACTCAGCTGTGGATGTGTCTGGTGGTGAAAAGAAAATCCGATGCTGTAAAGAACAATATTGTTTAGGAACCTGGAATGTCAGATCAATGAATCAAGGTAAGCTGGAGGTGGTCAAACATGAGATGGCAAGATTGAACATCGACATCTTGGGAATCAGCGAACTAAAATGGACAGGCATGGGCGAATTTAATTCAGGTGACCATCATATCTACTATTGTGGGCAAGAATCCCTTAGAAGAAATGGAGTAGCACTCATAGTCAACAAAAGGGTGGGAAAAGCAGTACTGGGGTACAATCTTAAAAATGATAGAATGATCTCAGTACGAATCCAAGGCAAACCATTCAACATCACAGTAATTCAAGTCTATGCCCCAACCACTGAGGCCGAAGAAGCTGAGGTTGATCGGTTCTATGAAGACCTACAACACCTTCTAGAACTAACACCAAAAAAAGATGTCCTCTTCATCATAGGGGATTGGAATGCTAAAGTAGGAAGTCAAGAAATCACCGGGATAACAGGCAGGCATGGCCTTGGTGTACAAAATGAAGCAGGACAAAAGCTAATAGAGTTTTGCCAAGAGAACATGCTGATCATAGCAAACACTCTTTTCCAACAGCACAAGAGGCGACTCTATACATGGACGTCACCAGATGGTCAATATCGAAATCAGATTGATTATGTCCTTTGCAGCCAAAGATGGAGAAGCTCCATACAGTCAGTCAAAACAAGACCTGGAGCTGACTGTGGCTCAGATCATGAGCTGCTTCTTGCAAAATTTCGGCTTAAATTGAAGAACGTCAGGAAAACCACTAAACCATTCAGGTATGACCTAAATCATATCCCTGATGAATATACAGTGGAGGTGAGGAATAGATTTCAGGGATTAGACCTGATAGACAGAGTGCCTGAGGAACTATGGACGGAGGTCCGTAACATTGTTCAGGAGGCAGCAACGAAATCCATCCCAAAGAAAAAGAAATGCAAGAAAGCAAAGTGGCTGTCTGATGAGGCTTTACAAGTAGCTGAGGAAAGAAGGGAAGCGAAAAGCAAGGGAGAAAGGGGAAGATATACCCAACTGAATGCAGAGTTCCAGAGAATAGCAAGGAGAGACAAGAAGGCCTTCTTAAATGAACAATGCAAAGAAATCGAGGAAAACAACAGAATGGGAAAGACTAGAGATCTCTTCAAGAAAATTGGAGATCTCAAGGGAACGTTTTGTGCAAAGACGGGCATGATAAAGGACAAAGAAGGCAGGGACCTAACAGAAGCAGATGAGATTAAGAAGAGGTGGCAAGAATACACAGAAGAACTATACAGGAAAGATCTGAATGTCCCTGATAGCCATGATAGTGCGGTCACTGAACTTGAGCCGGACATCCTCGAGAGTGAAGTCAAGTGGGCCTTAGGAAGCATTAGTAACAACAAAGCTAGCGGAGATGACAGTATTCCAGCCGAGCTATTTAAAATCCTAAAAGATGATGCTGTTAAAGTGCTGCATTCAATATGCCAACAAATCTGGAACACTCAACAGTGGCCACAAGACTGGAAAAGGTCAGTTTACATTCCAATTCCAAAGAAGGGCAACGCCAAAGAGTGTTCAAACTACCGCACAATTGCGCTCATTTCACATGCCAGCAAGGTGATGCTCAAAATCCTACAAGCTAGGCTTCAGCAGTATGCGAACCGAGAACTACCGGAAGTACAAGCTGGGTTTCGAAGAGGCAGAGGAACTAGAGATCAAATCGCCAACATTCGCTGCATCATGGAGAAAGCAAGAGAATTCCAGAAAAACGTCTATTTCTGCTTCATTGACTATGCTAAAGCCTTTGATTGTGTGGATCACAACAAACTGTGGCAAATTCTTAAAGTGATGGGAGTACCAGACCACCTTACCTGTCTCCTGAGAAACCTGTACGAGGGTCAAGAAGCAACAGTAAGAACCAGACATGGAACAACCGATTGGTTCAAAATTGGGAAAGGAGTACGACAAGGCTGCATATTGTCACCCTGCTTATTTAACTTATATGCAGAGTACATCATGAGAAATGCCGGGTTGGATGAATCAGAGGTCGGAATTAAGATTGCTGGGAGAATTATCAACAACCTCCGATATGCAGACGATACCACCCTAATGGCAGAAAGCAAAGAGGATCTAAAGAGCCTCTTGTTGAGGGTGAAAGAGGAGAGTGCAAAAGCTGGTTTGAAACTCAACATTAAAAAAACTAAGATCATGGCATCTGGCCCCATCACTTCCTGGCATATAGAAGGGGAAGAAATGGAAGCAGTGACAGATTTTACTTTCTTGGGCTCCAAGATCACCGCAGACGGTGACTGTAGCCATGAAATTAAAAGACGCTTGCTCCTTGGGAGGAAAGCTATGGCCAACCTAGACAGCATAGTAAGAAGCAGAGACATCACCTTGCCAACAAAGGTCCGTCTAATCAAAGCTATGGTTTTCCCAGTAGTAATGTATGGCTGTGAGAGCTGGACTATAAGGAAGGCTGAGCGCCGAAGAATTGATGCTTTCGAACTGTGGTGCTGGAGAAGACTCTTACGAGTGCCCTGGACTGCAAGGAGGTCAAATCAGTCCATCCTAAAGGAAATCTACCCTGAGTGCTCCTTGGAAGGACAGATAATGAAGCTGAAGCTCGAATATTTTGGCCACCTAATGCGAAGAGAAAACTCCCTGGAAAAGACCCTGATGCTGGGAAAGACTGAAGGCAAAAGGAGAAGGGGACGGCAGAGGATGAGATGGCTAGATAGCATCACGGATGCAATGAATATGAACTTGAGCACGCTCCGGGAGAGAGCGCAGGACAGGAAGGCCTGGCGTGCTATGGTCCATGGGGTCACGAAGAGTCGGACACGACTGAACGACTGAACAACAAATAAGACCATCGAGTCCAACCTCCTGCGCAATGCAGGAATCCAAGTCAAAGCATCCCTGACAAATGGCTGTCCAGCTTCATCTTGGATGCCTCCAGTGTGGGAGAGCCCACCTCCCCGCTAGGTAATTGGTTCTATTGTCATACTCCTCTAACACTCAGGATGTTTTCCTGATGTTCACCTGGAATCTGGCTTCCTATAACTCGACCCCATTACTCCATGTCCTGCACTCTGGGATGATCCAGAAGAGATGCTGGCCTTCCTCTCTGTGACAACCTTTCAAGTGCTTGAAGAGCGCTATCATATCTCCCCTCAGTCTTCTCTTCTCAAGCCTAAACATCAGTCTTCACAATCTTGTCTCATGGTTTCCTCAGTTCTTCTTGGAGCACATTTTTCAGCATGCTGCATCTCTTATTTATTGATGAAAGATCATAGAATGGTAAGGTTGAAAGGGACCTGTAAGACCATCGAGTCCAACAATATAGTTGCATCCATATACAGATGCATTTCTTGTGGGGGCAGGTGAGTTGTGATGGCTAAATACTCCCTCCTGCATGCACCCACACATCTGTATAATCTGAATTATTTTTAGATTAATTTCACAGATGTCCACTGCATATAAAGAAAAAGCAAACTGGATTAGAACTGATGTTGCCCAAAATTCCCATAAAAACTAGGCAAAACCAATAGAAGCAATGTATTTTGGAAGGGCTTAAGTGTTCACAAAAACTGACCGATGCTCTTATGAACCCTGTAGTCATTGTACTAGCAGAGGGAGAAATCAGTTCAGTTCCAAACTCAGTTTTCATTTGTATATTTTCAGTGGGGCAGTGAATCCTCTCCGAGTTTCAGTCAGAATCAGTCAGAACTCTAAAGGAGCTATCCAGAGGGCTGAACCCCATCTCCAAAATAGGTTCAGCATCTTGAATAGCTCCTCTAAAGTTTTGACTGCAACCCAGAGCGGATTCATTACCCCACTGAAATAGGAGCCACCAGCCTCTGCTGGGTGGTGGTGATGTTTTGCTTTATGTATTTAATTAAAAGGTTTATAATCCACCTTTTGGGGTAAACAACAAAACTTAAAACCATAAAGCATAACAAGAAGAAAAATGATAAAAGCAATGATAACATCAGAATGAACTATCGGGTTATGATAACTCCGTTATGAACAATGGTCCCAGTAGAGTCCTAGTTCAATTACAGGCCAGAGTAAACAAGTGAGCCTGTAGGCCCAGCTTGAAGGCCTGTAATGATGGGCCTTGTTTTCATTTTCTGCTCAAAAACATCCCTGCCTACCCCAACCAGCTACCTCACCCATAGGGAAAAAGATACTGGGTTCCTGTTTCTTTTCCCTCGGTGGAGAGAAAAGTAGCTGGGGGAGCAATTTTGAGCAGACAAGTAACAGGCAGAGAGAGAATTAAGCAGCTTCTTCCCAAGTCATCCCCCCACTGAAACTTGCAAGCTCGCACAGCTGTTTTTGGCAGGGGGAAATGTAAAGATTGCTCATGTGGTTCCTCCATATCACATAGTTTGTTCCTAGCTTGGTCTCTTGCTCCATATTTTCTAGCTTTCAAAAATAAGCCAGAATAGGATGCTAAGCTGGTAACTCAAAGGTGTTGACTCATAGACCATGTTGCTGAGCTTTCTTGTGGTTGTGACAAGGTTTGCTTTTCTCTTTCTTGTAGCTCTATGAAATTATCCCATTCATCATGAAATATCTCCCAGGGCCTCACCAGACAACATTCTCCGCTATAGAGACAGTGCTTTCATTTGCAAGGAAGGAGATAGAAAGGCATAAGGAGAATCAGAATCTGCACGATCCACAAGATTTCATTGATTTCTATCTGTTACAGATGGAGAAAGTAAGTATTTCTATGTGAATACTACTTGTCCAAAGAATCATTACCAGGGGTGGACTAATCTATCAATTTAACTTTCTCTCAGATTCGATTCCTTTTAAATCTCAAGTTCTTTCTGTCCTGTTTATAAGGACATGTACAAATTTTGATAAGTTTGTATCAAACAATGAACCAAATGAAATTCTCACCCATTGGAAGCGGCCAAATTCAATAGGTAGGTACTACTCTATCTAGCATGGAGAGGACCAGGTCATATCTGCCTGACATGAAGCTATTGAAGATGAGGAGCCTGTCAAAAAAAGAGAGGTGGCAAGCCTAATTCAGCACCCCCACAATCATGGTTAGATACACAGGGATGCAAACTCAGACCCTTAAAAGCTAACCACTTAAAGCCCTCTGCATGGATGGATGAATGTGTTGGATTCCCTTTCTCCCATGTTCAGTTATTTTAAATTCTCAAGTTCTTTCCATTCTCTTTATGAAGAAACTGGTGAATTTCAGCAAGTTCTTATCAAAAAATGAACCTAATGAAATTCTCACCGCTATTACATTCCCTGCTAGGATTGATATCTGCAGGGCCACCAAGAGGATTTTATGAGTCTTTGATAATATTGACATTCGGTCCCCCGAGCTCCCTGCAGAATGTCCCCCAGATTAGTTAGCCATTAAAGTGGTTTAGGGCATAATCCTGTGGGTTGCGCCCTTGTGAGATGGAAGCAGCCGAACTCGAAGGCTTCCATGTATCCAGTGTCCTGTTGGGCTGAAGGGCAGGAGGAGCAGTGGAGGTGATATTACCTCCCCAGCCTCGGATCATTGCATTTTTTGCTAGATGGGCTTTTTTGACCATCTAGTGACAGTGCTTCGGAGGGGGAGGGAAGGAGGCTGGAAGAGGCACAGGATAGCTTGTATCTTGGCCTCTCCAGTCTCCTGCCACCCCCACCCCCCACCCATTGGAACACCCCTTTTCCTCCTCCTCTGAGGTTGCTTTTCCACACTGGTGGTGAGGGCTTGGGGGAGGGGGGTTGGATCTCCAATTCTCCCTTCCGGGTTTGGAGCACTGTCTCCAACTTCGGAGGGTGGAATCCCCACTACCCTAAGGCCCAGTTCTACCAGTTTTCATCTCCATCAGGAGCAGGTCTTTTGTAAAGCTAATGGGTTTTAATCGCCCACTGATGACCAAATCACCCCCAATGCTTTGCATGAGAACAGGGAATGATGCACTGTTGGTGGGAAAGATTCATTTCCCTCCAGCTACTGGGAGGATTGCAGCTCAGCTCAGAGGGAACAGGGAATTCTGAGGGGCTGGGCAGCAAAAGACATCAGCATTCCTGCTAATCGAGAAGCGCTGGCTCTATATCCCTGCGAACCCCGGCTCCACCAGAGCACTGGAAATGGCTGGAGAAAGCAGATGTTTTCATGCCTCGTACTGTAGGATAGGGTGGCTGCCAGTTCCAGAGGAGAGCCAGTGCACCCTTGGCATAGTCATGCCGACAGGCCCTCTGCTGCCCTCTGCTATCCCCCACTGCACCAGCTGCCCACCAGCTGCACAGCCCCCTGCCACCACCACCAAAGTTTGCCTGCTGGCTGCCCAAACCACCAGCCAGCCAGCCAGCCAACATTTCTTTCACATTTTTGAAATGGGGGAGGGACAACGACGGTGGTTCCCCTCCGGCAATGGTGGCTCCTCGTGAAGTCCCCCCCCCTCCCGGCTGGCCCATTCGCTGGCAAAGCACTGCGGGACTGGGCCATCTGAGTCTGCTGGTCCTGTGGAGTGTGATTTAGAGAGCAATCCTATGGCTGCTAGACACTGTCTAGAGGGCCATAGGATACGGTCTGTTCCAGGAACTGACCTTGCTCTGAGGTCGGTTCCCGGAGAACTGACCTCCCCCCTCGTCCTCGGAGGCAGAGCAGAGAAGCCCCATCCTCTGCACGCAGAAGACGAGCTTTGGATAGGCGGCCGCCTCCGAGGTCAGAGGCAGCCACCTATCTACTTAGGATTGTGCCCTTAATTGTATTTTTAACATTACGTTTTGAGTGGCAGCGTAAAGACTGCTCTGTGCCCTCACTGGCTGTGGCCACAACTGCCCTCCCCGCAAAGGCAGCATCTGATTGGTTTAGGTCGCTGCTATTTTTAAAGTTAAAAATGGTTTTAGAATAGGGCACTGCAGGGCCTAGCACCTTCTTTGGCCAGCGTGGCGGAGGAGGAGGATGGTGGTCCCTGCTCCAGCGGAAGGCTCAAGGGCAGGCAGGGGCCCTCCTGAGCCACTGGGCCCTCGGCTTCTGCTTGCCTGTGCCAACCCCTGGCGCTGAGCCTGGCACCTAATGCTGTCAAGTGGCAACTAATGTGTGTTCAGTGATTCTGCATACAGCATCTTAGTTCCCTTCTTACCTTTACAAAGACAAGTGTACATTTCACTCTCAAATGTGTAGTGCAAAACTTCCCTATGGCTGTCAGCTGGTTTTAAAAAATCTCGGTCTCGTAAAAAAAATTATGAGCTTTAGTTGATTAATTGATTAAATTCACATAGGAGTAAAACAATATTTGCAAAGGAAAAAAGTATATTTTGTCTTTAGATCATGCACATATGTTTCGTAGCAGGGATCATATTGCAGCTGTCCTCAATCTGGGGCCCTCCAGTTGTGCACCCTACAACCCCCATCTGTCCCGTTGATTAAGAAATTTTTGAATTTTGGTACATTGTTATCAGACAATGAATCACATTAAATTCTCACCCATCCCCCCATGCTGGGTGGAATGATGGGGGTTGTAGTCCAAGACATCTGGAGGGCACCAGGTTCAGGAGGACAGCCCTACTGTGCAGGAGAGAACAGCACTTACCTCTTTTAAGACGATGCTTGCCATTTGCAGTTTTTTTAAAAGAAGTACTTGAATTGAAAATAATAAATAAATAAAAATCTGCTGCACCTTTTTAGTTGATGAGTCCCCACACCCGATCTATTAATCTCAGTTTCCTCAAATCTTTTTTTCCCATGGGCGACTTGAAAATTGCTGGGAGTTTTGGCAAGCCACACAAGACACTTTTTCTATTCAACAAATGGTAACTCATAGAATCATAGAATAGTAGGGTTGGAAGGTGCCTGCGAGGCCATCGAGTCCAACCCCCTGCTCAATGCAGGAATATTTAATGACATTTTTTTCTTCCGTGCTGGCATCATCTTCAAAACCAGTGCCTTATTATGCGAATCCTAGACCCTAGGCCATGGAGTCATCTAGCCCAACCACCTTTGCAATGCTGGATCTGCAATGCAGGGGTGCAACTACAGCATCCCTCAGAGATGGCATCCAGCATCTGCTTCAATACCACCAGCAAAGGAGAAGCCAGCACCTCGCGATCTGTTCTGCTCCTGAACAGCTCTTACTCTTAGGGAGTTTCTCCTAATGCTTCGTGGAAAGCTGTGTCCCTGCAATTTCCACCCATTGATTGTAGTCCTACACTTTCGAGCAACAGAAAACAAATCTGCTCTACCTTCTGCATGGCACCTTTTCAGACATGTGAAGACAGCCATCATGTCTCCTCTTAATTGTTCCTTCTCCAGGCAAAACATACCCAGATCTTTCAGCCACTCCTCACAGGGTCTCCAGATCCCTATCCTGGTTGCCGTCCTCTGGACACTTTCCAGTTAGTTAATGTCCTTATTGTAATGTGATGCCTCACCAGCACAAAGTGGAGGGATTCCATAATCTGGACACTAAAAAGGCAAAGGTGTCCCCAACCAGTCGTGTCCGACTCTAGGGTGCGGTGCTCATCCCCGTTTCTAAGCCGAAGAGCCAGCGCTGTCCGAAGATGCTTCCGTGGCCACGTGGCCGGCATGACTGAACACCGAGGTGCACGGAACGCTGTTACCTTTCCCGCCGAGGCGGTACCTATTTATCGACTTGCAATTTCTTGCTTTCGAACTGCTAGGTTGGCAGGAGCTGGGACTGAAGACGGGAGCTCACTCCGTCACGCGGCACTCGGGTCTCGAACTGCTGTCCTGCCGACCTTCCAGTCTGCAGTTCAGCATCTTAACCACTAGGCCACCGCGGCCCCAATCTGGACACTAGACTTCTGTTAATCCAGCCTATGACTGCACTAGACTTTTTTTTTTTTTTAGCAACAGCTAGGGATGTTGGAGAAATCTGCAACAGAATCAAATGAGCTTGGATTTCTATAATCTGATCCACAGATTCCGCAGCAAACCAGGTTTTCCTAAGTCGCACAGGTTCCATGGACTTGTGGACTGGGTTTTTTTTACTTTTCTGGAATTTTATGCAAATCTCATCATAGAAAAATACGTAAAAAAAAAAACAAAAACTGGCCAAAAATGCACATTTCCGCCATAGGCTAAAGCATGAAAATGTGTATTTTGGGGGGATCTGTGTGTTTTGGGGAGGATTTGCACATTTGGGGGATTTGCAAATTTGCACAAATTCGAGTAATTGGAAAAAATCTGATTCCACCAATGAATGGATGACGGAATGAAAGGCACCCGACAATCCGCGAAATGCAGACGGAATGGGTTTTCCAAAATCCCTGCATCCCTAGCAACAGCAACACGCTGTTGGCTCATGTTCAGCTTATGGTTGACCAGGACACCTAGATCCTGTCCACATGGACTGCTGTGAAGCCAAGTCCCCTGCATCCTACACTCTTGGCTTCCATGTTTTTGTACCTAAATGCAGGATTTAAAATTTATCTTTGTTAAGTTTCACCCGGTGATTTTGGCCCAGTATTCCAACCTGTCAAGGTGATTTGTGAAGGGCTCAGAGGCTGAGCACCTGCTTTGCATGCGGAAGGTCCCAGGTTCAGTCCTTGGCATCTCAAGAGAGGTCTGGGATTGGAAAGCCCCCTACCTGAGTTCCCAGAGAGCCACTGCCACAGTCAGTGTGGACAATACTGAGCAAGATGCACCAATGATCCAGTTCAGTATAAGGCAGAATCTTGTGGTCCTGTGTTCTGAATCTTGATCCTGTCTTCTGTGGTGTTAGCTATCTCCCCCAACTTTGTGTCATCTGCACATTTGATAAGCATCCCCTCTATGCCCTTGTCTACGGGCGCTTCCAGACAGAGGACTTCCCCTGAGCTCTGCTCCTTCTCCCAACTGGCTTTGCCCACTGTCAGGATGGACACTGAGCCCATAGAATCCCAGAGTAGTTCTGATTCTGAGGAAGAGCAGCCACTCCTGGGAGAGGAGTGCGCTCATCCTTCCCAGGGCCAACAGCTGGCAGAGATTCCTCCCACTGGCATTCCTAGCATAGATAGCAGTCCCGGGAGTGAGAGAGGGTGGGAAGACTTACTGGACGCATGACGCCGACGCAGGGAGTGGCGCCAAATGGAGGGCGCGGAAAGGAGGCGTAGTGCCTGGTTGGCACGCAAACAACAGTTTCGCCCAGAGGATCCAAGGGAAAAGGGGAGGGACTCTCCCTAGCCCATAAGTTCAGGGTCTGCCAGTGATTCTCCTTCAAATGGGGACCAACTTAGGGCATAGGTACTCTGCTGCTCATAGCTAGTTGCTAACAGTAGAGTTGTTAAGTTGTAAAAGAGGAATAAAGCTTTGAAAAGAATCCCTTTGTCTGTGTCTGGACTTGGCTACTGGATTAGACTGAAAGATGCCACCAAGGAGCCCTTGACACCCACCAGCTTTACCTGAGTGGGGCAGGTAGAGCTGCCCCGACCAAGGTACCAGCTGGATGAGTGCCCTTTTGGCTGGGGACTGAATGATGTCAGGGGGCATGGCCCCACCCACTGATGTCAGGGGTCTTGGGCACGGCCACTGACATCAATCAGCCTGTGGAGGGCTGCATGGGGGAAGATTTGGCCCCCACCCCAAAAACGTTCTCCACCTCCACCCTGGCTGATACAGCATGGATCCAGGAAGCCTAGCTTCTGTCTCCAGAGGAACATCCTCACCAAAAGACTAGCTTGCATAGTTTTAGGACATTTTCTGCATCATCTGCTCTAGGATCATATTGGGCAGGGGTGAAACAAAGGTCAACCATTAATAAGCACCATGCAGTTTTACCCCTAGGAAGGCAGGTTTATGTGTGCGTGTGCGTGTGTGTGTGTGTGTTTGCGTGTGTGCGCACGTTGGGGGGTCCTGTGTAAAGTATGTAACTTCTTGCATCCCTGAGTGGAAGAAATAAAGCAGATCATCAGCACAGAAATAGGGAAGTAAAGAATGAAACGCTGCTCAGTTTAAGGGATGGTTTGGTCATGTGATGCTTTGCTTGGGCAAAGGTGCAATGTGTATGTGGCTGCATGCGTATCTATGGCACATATGGAGCCTGTTAACAGCTATGTTGCTGTTCAGAACGTTAAACCCTCAGCACCCGTTTCCCTTTTATTCAGATACAATTTCTGAGACTTTGGGTGGCATGTTGCTAATGACACCGAAATGCCTGTAATTCATTCTGAACTAAATTGAACCTTTCTTATTGTCAGCAACAGAGCAAGGATGACCCCACGTCTACCTACAATGAAGATAACTTGGCTCAGTGCATTCTTGACCTCTTTATCGCAGGGACGGAGACGACCGCCACTACGCTGCAGTGGGCGCTGCTCCTGATAGTGGCTCATCCAGACGTCCAAGGTGAGAAAGACCTGTGCCATGTTAGCAAGAACTGCCCTTGATCCCTAAGGAAAGAACTTAATTTTGATCTTTAAGTAGTACTTTTGAATTCCTCTAAGATTTCATGTGTATCCAGTATGACACTAATAGTATAAGTCTGCTCAGAAGTAATCTCTATAGAGTGCAATGGGACATACGCCCAGGTGCGTGTGTATAGGATTGCAGCCTAAAATGAGGAAATCCAAAATCATTATCACATATAGCCCCATCCCCAATAATGCTTCTTAGAAACAACAATCTTGTGAACTACTAGTTCCCCTCTACTCAGCACTGGTGAGGCCTCATCTGGAGTACTGTGTCCATTTCTGGGCAGCACACTTTAAGAAGGATGCAGACAAACTGGAGAGGGTTCAGAGGAGGGCAACAAAGATGATCAGGAAACAAGGTTTCCTGATGACTGGAAACAAGGCCCTGTGAGGAGAGACTGAAAGAACTGGGCATGTTTAGCCTAGAGAAGAGAAGACTGAGGGGAGATAGGATAGCCCCCTTCAAGTACTTGAAAGGTTGTCACAGAGAGGAAGGCCAGGATCTCTTCTTGATCATCCCAGAGTGCAGGTCATGGAATCATGGGCTCAAGTTACAGGAAGCCAGATTCCGGCTGGATATCAGGAAAAACTTTCTGACTGTTACAGCCATACGACAATGGAACCAATTACAAAACAAATTTTATTGTTTTAAACTGTTTTTAATGTTGTACATTGCCCAGAGTGGCTGGGTGACCAGCCAGATGGGCTATTAATAAATTTAATAAATAAAATAAATAATAATAATAATACCTAGAGAGGTGGTAGGCCCTCCCATGCTGGAGGCATTCAAGATGAGGCTGGACAGCCATCTGTCAGGGATGCTCTGACTTGGATTCCTGCATTGAGCAGGGGGTTGGACTCGGTCTTATAGGCCCCTTCCAATCCGACTATTCTATGATTCTATGAACTTTCGTTGAATAAATGTACTTCAAAGTAAATTAGTTTTTTACCGGCAGTTTAGGATACAGACCTAAACTGAAGGTGTTTCATTTACATCTGACAGGTGAAAATACTTTTAATACACATTTTCCGACATTGTTAATGTATCACAAGATACATTAACCCTGTTAATTCTGCTCGATCTCTCATCGGCTTTTGATATCATCGACCATGGTATCCTCCTAGATCAACTCCGTGGGATGGGTGTTGGAGGCACTGTGCTACAGTGGTTCCGGTCCTCAGAGAGTAACTTTGGGTGACTAGTCCTCGGCCCCTTGGCAATTGAGCTATGGGGTGCTGCAGGGTACCATCTTGTCCCCAATGTTGTTTAACATCTATATGTTGTTTAACATCTATATTAAGCCGTTGGGAGCGGTAATTAGGGGATTTGGAGCTAAATGCCATCAGTATGCTGATGACACACAGCTCTATCTTCCTGTGACATCTGAATCAGGAGAGGTTGTGCAAGTCCTGGATCAGTGCCTAGACTCGGTAATGGGCTGGATGGGGGCCAATAAACTGAAGCTGAATCCTGGAAAGACAGAAGCCCTGTGGGTGAGTGGTTCCTGGGTCTGGGAGACAGGATCATTGCCTGTTCTGGATGGGCTTGCACTCCATCTGAAAGATCAGGTTCGTTTCTGGGGGTACTCCTAGATCCATCATTGTCGTTGGAGGCCCAAGTGGCCGTGGCGGCTCAGAGTGCCTTTTACCAGCTTCGGCTGGTTCGCCAGCTATGGCCTCTCCTGGACAGGGATAGCTTGACCATGGTGGTACAGGCATTAGTAGCCTCAAGACTGGATTACTGCAATGCATTCTATGTTTGGCTGCCTTTGAGGCTGGTCCGGAAGCTGGAGCTAGTTCAGAATGCCACAGCTCGGCTGTTGTTGGGACCTGCCCCTTTTCAGCGTGTAATTCCTTTGCTGAGGGAAGTGCACTGGCTGCCTATTCGCTACCGGGCCAGGTTTAAGGTATTAGTACTAGTGTACAAAGCCCTAAACAACTTGGGACCAGGATACCTGAGAGCGTCTCCTTCCTTACCAACCTGCCCGGTCAGTGAGGTCATCAGAGGGCACGTTCCTGGTGGTTCCACATGGATCCATGGCCCGGTTGGAGTCCACCAGGAAAAGAGCCTTCAGTGTGGTGGTCCCCTTCCTGTGGAATTCCCTGACTTTAGAGGTCAGGCAGGCGCCAACATTGTGTTCCTTCCAGTGCTTCCTGAAGACATTGTTCTTTCAAGAGGCCTTCCTTGCATGACCAGCCATGGTTTGTTGAACTCCACTTTGTTTGTCTTTAAAAAAAATGTCTTAACCCTTTTAACCATTGTTTTATTCTTTTATCATGTTGTTCACCGCTCCGAAATCTTCTGATGAGGAGCGGTATATAAATATTGTAAATAAATAAAAAATAAATAAGATGGTTCAAGAAAAGCTTTGCTGAAGAACTAGGCCTTGAAGAAGAATGTGCAATGCAATCTTCTAATGGGAATCTCATTATGAATCTGTCTGGTTGTTACTGTTAGTGCTGTTAGCAGCACCATTGCCTCCAGAGGCCTGTTTTGTAGGGCATGGGTGGAAGGGCTTTCTTCTTCCTGCATCACCCCCAAACCGTGGAATGCACTTTCTCAAGAATGACAGTTGACTCCCACTCCCTTGGCTTTTAGAAAGGGCGTGAAGACACATCTCCTTAATCCAGCCTATTATGTAGTTAGTGTTTTAATGTTTTTAATGTTCTTGTTTTTTCTTGTTTTACGTTTTTGTTGTGTACTGCCTTGATAGCTTTTTGGCAAATAAGGTGGTATATAAATGCTGGCGATAAGAAGAACAAGAACAACAATCCTATGCATGTTTGCTCTGAGCTGAGTCCTGCCATGCTCAATAGGTCTTGCTTCCAGGTAAGGGTGCGCAGGATTACAGTCTGCCGCGAAGAGCGGGAAGAGACTTGACATGTAAGAGATGGGAAGCTACTGGCGTGCTCGGAAGGACCGCATTTCAGCTCCATTGGTTCCCACTGGAATCTGTGCCACCTTTGTAAAGCTTTCGCCCCACAAATGCCGTGACTCCTGGCAAGGTTCTATTTATTTATAAAATGTATGTTGTTGTTGTTGTTGTTCAGTCGTTCAGTCGTGTCCGACTCTTCGTGACCCCATGGACCATAGCACGCCAGGCCTTCCTGTCCTGTGCTCTCTCCCGGAGCGTGCTCAAGTTCATATCCATTGCATGTCATTTCAAGGCAGGTTACAATAATGAAATATAAACTGATATGATTTTAAAACAGAAACATCAAACAACCCTTACCCGGAAAAAGAAAAGCTTTCAGTTGGTGCTGAAAGGTATACACCGAAGGAGCTAGCTGGAGCTCAGGGCAGGGGAAGGAAGAAAAAGCCACCATCAGAGTGCTACCACTGAGAAGGCCCTCTGATGGCTTATCGTTTTTTTTAAACCTGTGCCAGTGATGGCATCCTCAGAAGGGCTCCCCTGGCAATGTAGGGAACTCTTGTCGGATTCAGCACGCTTCCAGACGGAGGGGCTCCTAGTGCTACTAATCAGAAGGCATTGTGCCGCTGTTCCATCTTTTCTTTCTTAATGGATTTTCCGCAGTAAGAGAAGATGGAAGAAGCACTGGGAAGACACAGGAGGGTTATGAGTTGGAGTCCACCTGTAAAATTCTGTTCACAAGGCAGGGAAATTGCAGTATCCTCCACTACTGGAAGAACACAGACAGTTGCAGTGCATGGAGTAGAAGAGAAACAGTAAGGAAACTGAGACTTAGGGACACTGCCTTTCAGCAAAGCTAGCCATGTGTGGTCACCAGAAACAACAGAGCAGATTCTTGTTGAGTCTCTTTGAGTCTCTTTTCTATGCAGTAGAAGAGAACTGGAAGTGCCAGTGAGCTTATTATGCAAGGACCTCTGGTATTTCCATCTTTCTCCTTCTATGAAGTATTAAAGCCAATGCATTTGGATCAAGGAAAGACAGAACTAGGACACCTGATGAAACAGCCAGTCCAGAAAATAATAAAAGCTTCTCTAAGTTTATACAGCTACACTTCCTTTTCTCTTTTTTCAGTGTATTACAAATATGTAATATTGTGGCATCTTAAAGACGTACAAATTTATAACAGCATAAGCTTTTGTGGCCCATGCCATGGTGTGACCCTGGCCCTGCCATCCACACTAGTGTCAGTAATGAATCTGAGCGTGTGGAGATATCTAGCAGCTTAGATTCAGAATGGGAACAGCCAGAACAGGGGGAGGCTCCCTCCTGAGTGAGCTCAGATATGCCAAGACCTTCTTCCCAAGACCTTGGCACACAGATCGCTCAGCCTGAAGCCCCCCCTTTCCTCCTCCATGAGAACCCAGTTTTGGGGGAGGAGGAGGAGAGTGAGGGCCATGACTTGAGGGATGCTAGGGTCCGTCGCAGAGTGAAGCGGGAAGTTAGAGGCAGAGCTCAGATGCTCCACCAGGTTGGCTATGCATGAAAGCCTATAGAATCATAGAATAGTATAGTAGGGTTGGAAGGGGCCTACAAGGCCATCGAGTCCAACCCCCTACATAGGAGGGAGCCACTGTAAGGGAGGGGCATCCCTCCAAAGGTAGTCTGGCCAAGAAGTTCTTGTTCAGACTGATGGCAACTTCTCTAACTTCTACTTCTGCTCCTCTATTGATATTCGTAATTGTGTGGAGTACCTGTTTTCATTGCGGTCTGAGAGTTTCCTAGAATTTGCATTTGTAAGGAAGTGAGTTGTTAACTAATAAAGTAGTGAACCTGAAGCCTGGTATCCTGGAGTGTGTTGATTGCGAAGGAACGCGACAAATAGCGCTCCTGGCATGCAGGCCAGGAAGGGGGAATCGAACAGCAGGCAAGCTGGTCTATGACAGGATCCACACCCTACCCCGCCACCAAGCCTATTCAAGTGAAAGTCAATAAAGCTGTGGCCACTTTATTATCCCAGCTATGTCAGTGTGGCTAATTTATTCTCTTCCCTTCAGCACCCAGACCCAACTAAGAGCTGCCCATACAAGCTAATTCCCACCTATAGTGGGATAAAAGCCTGCTACTTCGATTTAGGCGGACATAGCCAAACTTCTCAGTGGGGTGGTTTGCACAATCTCCACAGCCCACTGTGGCTTATTTAACCCTACAAAGACTATGGGTTGTTTGAGGGATGTTTAACCCTCAAACAACCCCTGTCACTGGGATTCAGACAACGTGATAAACGATGGCAACCCCCTGCCAGGAGCTGAATATTCATAATGGTCACTGGCATACACCACAATCCACTGTGGCTTAAATAAACCATGGTGGGCTGTGGTGATCATGCAAACCTGGTCACTTACCAAGTTGTAATTCAGTAGTTTCACACTAGAGTCTCCCTCTGATGTTCTTTTGTTCAGCATTGTCAACTTTAAGGTCAGTAACAGTGTATCCGGGGGGATTTCTGATGTCAGATTTCTATCTATTTATTCTTTTACATAGAGACTGACCTGATAATCTTTTTGGTGCCAAAAGAATCTTTGTTGGTTTTGCTGCAACAGATTTAACACAAATTTCCCTCTGGGAGTTGTTATTCAAATTCATTTAATGGAATCATATGGAGTAATTTCACATGGAATAAATGTCCCTCAATAACTGCTGGACTTGAGATGTAGTATCCAAGATAATCCTTTCCTTTCCCACCATTTCCCTCAGAAAAAGTCTACAAGGAGATGGAAGATGTTTTTGGTTCGTCTCACACCATCTGCTACCAAGATCGGAAGAAACTGCCCTACACCAATGCTGTGATTCACGAGATGCAGCGTGCCAAATATATCTTATTGTTTGGGCTTCCCAGACAAAGTACAAAGGATGTGACCATGCGTGGCTTTCACATTCCAAAGGTATAGAAGATTGTTATGGCTGCACAGTAGATTCCTGTATAGTGCAAAATCTAAAGGGCAAAAAACAGGGTTTCATGTGTTATTTGCTCTGTCCCCTGTACCATCTCTTCTGATCCCTTCTTGTGTGTGTTGTGTGGCATCTGGCTGTTGAATGCACTCCATTAGTGCCAAATAGCAGCTTCAGGCAGGACCGAGTTCAGCAAGATCCTCCCCGGCTGCTGCAGTTCTGAAGTTGCCCAGGTTCCTATATGGCTGCTATTTAAATTACAAAAAACTGCACATTAATTGCATTCATACAATTAACGTCACATCTCCTCTGACCAAGAAGGATTAATTGTCCCAGAAGTGCACAAAATTGTTCTTGTGTAGCTTCTTCAAAATATGCTTCCTTTGCTTGCTACACAGCAGTTTTAGTTTTCTAAATGTGTATAAAGTTTCAAAAAGTACAGCTCTGCTAAGTCAGCATTTGTTTAAGAAAGTCAATATGATTCTTCAGTTCCAGGAGAATGAAGCATGTATATAGTAGATTACTAGCACAATGAATTGGGGGACAAAAATGGAATATCTAGATGCCTTCTGAGTCAACTCTTTCTTCCTGGCAGGGGGCCATTATTGTTCCAGACCTGCACTCTGTCCTTCTTGATCCTGAGCATTGGGAGACACCTCAAGAATTCAACCCAAGTCACTTTTTGGACAAGGATGGAAATTTTGTGGATAGAGAAGAATTTCTGCCATTTGGTGCAGGTACATGCAGAAGTTTCAACTCACTTGTGATTGATAGTCAAATGTATGCAATTGTTTGAAGGAGAAAGAACAAATGAATATTTGTTCATAATCATGGGAATGATTATTAGACAATAGTCACTGAATCACCTGACACTTAGGGCTTCTTCACATGGAGCTTTTATCCTGCTATTGAGATTGGTTACTCACGGAAGTTTGCAGGTCCTTTAAATGACGTCATCAACCTCCAGGGCGTATCACGCACTAAATGACCTTTATTCCATTGTTAAAAAGATCAGTGATAATGAGCTATCAAATTACAGCTCTTGAGTTCCATTTGAGTTCCCTCCACGAAAAGAGGAAAACTCACAATAAGAGGAGCTGGACCAATGAAACATATGGAAGACTCCGATAAGAAGGAAAAGAGGTGGAAAGGGGTGCTGGGAAGGAAGTGCGTGTCAAGGCAGTCCGCCGTGATCCCTCATTTAAAACGGAAACAGAAAGCCCCATTTTAAATGCAGGATTTTAGGCTGGTGTAGAGATGCTCTTATATAAACTATGAAATCTGGTGAAACTACTGAATGGGCTACCTGTTCTGATACAGGGAATAATGAGAAACACATTCCTCTCCCCATCAGACCGTGCAGAGCACTGTGGAGTCAAACCACTGGCCCAGTACCGTCTACATTGGCAAAGGTTTTCCAGGGGGTCAGACAGAGGTCCCTTTTCTAGGGATGGGCGGAACTCTTACCTGCTGTTCCGGGGGGGGGGTGTCCACGGGGGGGGAGGTGATCCGTTCCTCTCCTCCCAGAATCCTCTTCGGCCGGCTCCGCTCCACGGCGATTCCGCGGAGCCACCAGCCAGCTCTGAAGTGCCAGTGATATGGCCGCCATGCCGTATCACTGGCTGAAGGGGACTACTGCCTGAGGATGCAAACGGCATTCGGGACACCATTTGTGGCCATAAAGGCCTTAGTTTAAGGTAAATGCAGCCATCTGCAGCTGCATTACGTCCCCTTCAGCCAGCGATATGGCATGGCAGCTGTATTGCTGGCAATCCGAGCTGGAGGATCCGGCTGAAGAGGATGCTGCACAGAGGCGGGGGTAAGTCTTCCGTTTCGCCACGGACTCGGTGGGGGGGGCGGATTCTAAAGAATCTGGCCTCATTGGAGTCCATGGCAGAATTCTCCACCATCCCTACCCTTTTCTAGTTCTGCTATCTGAGATCCTTTAAATCAGGGGTGGCAACTTATTTATTTATTATTAATTTATTATTAAATTTATTAATCGCCCATCTGGCTGGTCACCCAGCCACTCTGGGCGATGTACAACATACCATAAAACAATTTAAAACAATAAAATTCTACCATAAATTTTTTTTTTAAAATACCCTAACCCACCCCAAATGCCTGCCTGAACAACCACGTTTTTAATACACGACGGAAGCTCATTAAAGAGGGGGCATTACGGAGTTCCCTAGGGAGGGAGTTCCACAGAGTGGGGGCCACGACAGAGAAGGCCCTCTCCCTCGTCCCCACCGGTCTAGCTGTCCTGGCTGATGGGACAGAGAGAAGGCCATCCGAGGCTGATCTTGTTAAGCGGCCTGTCTGGTGCTGCTGGAGGCGCTCCTTAAGATAGGCTGGGCCGGAACCATATAGGGTTTTAAAGGTCAAAACCAACACCTTGAATTTGGCCCGGAAAACAACTGGTAACCAGTGCAACTCCTTCAGCACTGGAGTGATGTGATCTCGCCGGCGGCTGCCTTTAATCAGGCGAGCCGCCGTGTTCTGTACCAGCTGCAGTTTCCGAACCGTCTTCAAGGGTAACCCCACATAGAGCGCATTACAGTAGTCTAAACGAGAGGAGACCAGGGCATGTACTACCGATGGGAGCAGATGGTCGGGAAGGAAGGGGCGCAGCCGCCGTATCAGATGGAGTTGATACAGCGCTGTCCGGCTCACAGCTGACACCTGAGCCTCCATGGACAGCTGGGAGTCCAAAATGACCCCCAGGCTGCGGACCTGGTCTTTCAAGGGTAGCCGTACCCCATTCAACACCAGGTCAACATCCCCCAGCCTCCTCTTGTCTCCCACCAAAAGTACCTCGTCCTGTCAGGGTTCAGCTTCAGCTTATTCCTCCCCATCCAGCCACTCACCGTCTCCAGACATTTGGACAGGGATTCTACGGCCAACCTTGGTGAAGATTTGAATGAGAGGTAGAGCTGCGTGTCATCCGCATATTGATGACACTGCACCCCAAGCCTCCTGATGATAGCCCCCAGCGGCTTCACATAGATGTTAAATAGCATCGGGGAGAGGATGGAACCCTGTGGCACCCCACAAGTAAGTGGCCACGGGTCTGAAACCTCCTCTCCCAGTGCTACCCTCTGGTACCTGCCGGAGAGGTAGGACTGGAACCACCGCAATACAGTGTCTCCAATGCCCTACCCCTCCAGGCGGTCCAGGAGGATACCGTGGTCAACGGTATCAAAAGCCGCTGAGAGGTTGAGGAGAACAAGGAAGGAGCATTCACCCCTATCCAGAGCCCTCCTCATATCATCCACCAAGGCGACCAAGGCCGTTTCTGTCCCATGCCCAGGCCTGAAGCCCGATTGAAATGGGTCTAGATAATCAGTTTCTTCCAAGTGTGCCTTCAACTGCACCGCCACCACCCGCTCAATCACCTTGCCCAAAAATGGCAGATTTGAGACTGGGCGAAAGTTGTTCAGAACTTGAGGATCCAAGGAGGGCTTCTTTAAGAGCGGTCTTATCACTGCCTCCTTGAGGGCTGATGGCATCACTCCCTCCTCAAGGGAGGCGTTCACCACCGCCTTGATCCCCTCACCCAGTCTCTCTCTGCAGCTCATAATGAGCCAAGATGGGCAAGGATCAAGTAAGCAGGTGGTCGGCCTTACAGATGAAAGCACCTTGTCCACTTCATCAGGAGGAAGAAGCTGGAACCGATCCCACAAAACTGGTTTGCCACAGGCCGCCTCTTGCTCACTAACTGTATCCACAGCGTGCAGAGTAACACACTTAATCTGATCAATTTTATCTGCAAAGTGCCTTGCCAAAGCCTCACAGGAGGCCTTAGAATGCTCCAGTGGTTCCGGAGCCACAGGACCGACCAGGCTCCGGACCACTTGGAACAGCCTCCTGGGGCAGCACTCTGCAGACGCGATGGAGGCAGCATAATATTCCTTTTTTGCTGCCTTCACCGCCACGTGATAGGCTGAAGATATAGCTCTAGCCCGTGTCTGATCGTCTTTGGAGCGAGACTTCCACCACCGGCGCTCTAGCCGTCTCACCTCCTGTTTCAGAGCTCGTAACCGCGGATTGAACCATGGTGCAGTCCGAGCCCTGTTCAGGGGGAGAGGGCGTTTCGGAGCCACCCGATCTAATGCCCCAGTGATTGCGGCATTCCAGCCACCCACCAGGGTCTCGACCGAGTGGCCGTTGGCATGCCCCAGAGAATCCCCAAGCGCGTTCAGGAATCCATTTGGATCCATAAGACGCCTGGGGCGGACCATTTTAATGGGTCCTCCACCCCTGCGGAGGGGTTGTGGAACCAAGAAGTCCAACGTCACCAGATAGTTATCTGACCATGACAAGGGGGTGGTGGATATACCCCCGACTTCCAGATCACTCCCCGCTTCTCCAGAAACAAACACAAGGTCTAGTGCATGACCGGCTACATGGGTGGGCCCAGTTAGAATATGGTGCAGCTCCCAGGAGGCCATGGTCTCCATGAAGTCCCGAGGTGCTCCTGTGAGGATGGCCTCCGAATGTAGGTTGAAGTCCCCCAACACCAGTAAGTTAGGGGACTGCACACACACACATCAGAGACCACCTCAAGCACCTCGGCCAGGGAGTCAGTCGTGCAGCGGGGTGGACGGTACACGAGCAGAATCCCCAGACTGCCCTTCGGGCCCAACCTCCAGTACATGCACTCAGCAACCTTGGTCTCCCGGAGAGGGGGTCTGGTGAAGACCACGGACTTTCGGTAGATAACAGCCACTCCCCCTCCCCGATCCCCAGCCCTCGGCTGCTGTGCATACGAAAATCCGGCTGGACACATGGCTGCAAGGGTTGGAGCAGCAGCCTCGGCCAGCCAGGTCTCCGTAATACATGCCAGGTCTGCACCCTCATCCAGGATCATGTCATGGATGAGGGAGGTTTTCTGGGTAACAGACCTGGCATTGCAGAGCAGCAAACGAAGGCCAGAAGATGGGGTCACGCCTCCCCCAGCCATCCTTTCGCTCTGGACAGGCCTGGAGCAGGGGACAGATACTACACATCTCTCCCTTGTTCCCCTTACCTGGCATGGCCTGCCCCTAGCACTCCGCCAGTGCTTGCCGCCCAGCCTCGGTATGTTCTGGCCCCCAACACTCCCCCCGCTGCCTCCATCAGGTGGACACATGCCCCCTCACTCCCGCCTATCAGGCAGGCTACCCACCCCTAAAAACACAACAAAATCCCCCCCAACAAAATAAAACAAACAAACAAAACAATTAAAATCCCCTTAAAAATGCCAGGCAGGAGTCCACAGGGAAGGCCTGGTGGTGGTGGCAGCGGCGGCAGCAGCAGTCCCAGCAGCAGCAAGCATGCCTCTTCCCCGGTGGTGGTGGTGGTGGCTTCTCCTGCAGGCCCTGGCTCTCTTGTGGTCTTCGAGATGTTTTGGCCTACAACTCCCATCAGTCAGCCAGTGGCACAGCCAGTGGTGAAGGAAGATGGGAGTTCCAGGCCGAAACATCACAAGTTGCCCACCCCTGCTTTAAATGAAGAGGCTAGCCTAGGTGTTGAACCTGGAACTTCCTGAATGCAAAGCATCTGATTTACTATGGAGCTGTGATTCCTTCTGTATAGCTCTCTTTATAAGCGACAGAGCACTGCACAGTTTGAGTAGTACCGCCAAGCTTTGGGGCAGAGTGAGGGGGTGGGAAGACACTGGGTAGTAACCTATTTTGCCCGTGTGCCTGCAGTACCCACTGCTTGCGCAATGGGGCTTTTGTGGTTCTAATACAGCTTTGGCTATTGGGCAGTCTAGAAATGAAACCAAACAAGCGTACAAACAAACATAACCCCAAATAAGCAGGTCAGGTCAGTGGAGGCAACAGAAGGGAGCTCTGCTGACCTCTCCCGATCGGGAAATGAGCTAGTTTCTGGGGTTGTTTTTAGAAGCACAAAAGCCCTGTACAAGCGATGGGTCCCGTGAGCGCAATGGAGCCAGCAGCCCCATTGGATACTGCCCATTGAAATGACTTCTCTTCAGACTATTCGTATTCTTTCTATCTATCTATCTATCTATCTATCTATCTATCTATCTATCTATCTATTTCTATACTGCCCAATAGCCGAAGCTCTCTGGGAAAGTAGATGAAGTAGCCAAAGCTCTCTGGGAAATAATGGAAAAGTAGTTTCTTTATTTCTATAGGAGACCATACAGCTCTTGTGCTGAGTCTAGGCACTGCTCACCCCTGGGCCAAAGCCAGCTCCTGGACGAGTGCCAACCCAGAAGTTAAAAAGGAGATACAGAAGGAGGAGAGGTTACCGCAGTGGGAGTTGCTGGTGGGCTGCTTTGGCTTGTGGGTGGGGGCCTTGCTGTCAGAACTAGTTGCTGACCAGGGTAAATGCTCTGAATAATGGGTTATTACTAACTTGCTGCTTTCCCCTGCTTTCTCCCAGGGGCTCGCGTGTGTCCGGGGGAGCAGCTGGCGAGGATCGAGCTCTTCGTCTTCTTGACCAGCCTGCTGAGGGCCTTCAGGTTCCAGCTGCCGGACGGAGTGAAAAAAATCAATAAAAATCCTATAGTAGGGGTGACGTTGCATCCCCAGCCTTACAAGGTCTGTGCTGTTCCCCGCAATAGCGCATCGTAAACCATAAAAACAAGAGTGGTTTATTCATTATTTTAAACATTTCTCGTGTTCCTTGTTCAGTGGATTTGACATTCTACCTTGGTTTGCTTACTTGAACTCTCCCCTAGAGCTTATCCATTCTATCAGAACTTGAAGCAGATCTGTGATACTTGATAAATTGTGGTTCACCATTGCCTAAGAAATATAATTCTTACTCATTTGCTGTTTGTGCACATGCGTTCAGAACTGATTTCTTGCGATGTATAAAAGTTGTTATTTCTAATCCTGTGCCTTCAAAGACCACAAGGGAGCCTATTTGTTGGGGCAGGGGGGAAAGCATGGGTAATATTTCTTTATGCAGCCTAGAGCTTTAGACAGTGGATTTTGTAGTGTGTTCTGGCTGGACACTGATAGCATGTAAGTCTGTCTAGTGGTCACTAGGTTTACAGTATAAAGTGGTGCTTATGTGCCCATTATGTAGTTGCACAGTAGCGTCCAGAAAGTGATCCTGTTGCACGGACAGAAGTTGTAGAAATCTGGAATAATGCCAAGTTGGAAGGTCACTTTCACACCTGATACTTAAATTGCACACTATTGATGTTCCATTGTTTTGGAAGAGAAAACAGTTATTTGTAATGTGATTGAATGCTCTGGCCATTGTGTGTTTTACATTCACATTACAAACCTAATTGAAAGAACTGCTTTAAGCTTCATGCATGAAAACATCTTTTGGTGCCCAAGCAGTTTAGTAACAGAAATGAAATTAAAATCAGTATTGCAAATTTAGTATTAGCTGCCCTGAAAGTAATTGCTGAAAGGATGGAATATACATTTTTAAAAATAATTTTTTAAAAGTTTAAGATTCAGGGAGTCAAACCAACTCCCCTCTCTCCCACTCCCTCCAGAGGGGTAGCTGTGTCAGTTTGTTGTAGCAAAACAACAAAGAGTTTTGTGGCACCTTAAAGATTAATACATTTACAATTTATGTACTGTTGAATATGTTTATGAATTTTTCCTCTGCCTAATTGGCACTTGAGATGATATACAAATAAAATAAAATAATAATAAAACTCAAACCTTCATAAAATCACAGGACCAAGCAAAACCAAACCAAACCTTCAGCACCATACAACTATTACTATGACTTAAACTTCCATGGCCTATGCATCTGATGAAGTCAACATATTTTAGTTTTAGCTTTCAGGATCAACTTAGTAGACTGCAGGAGGGTGTCAAATGGAAGTCAACTCATTTGGCTAACTATGCGAGTATAAGTACAGCTAGTCATTTTACTCGCCACTTTTGCTATAGCAGCTTTGTCCAATGCATGATTCCTGTTTTATCTCAGGTTTATTTTACATCTCACTGTAACCGATATAAGCAAAGAGGTGCTCTCAAATTATGCTCATATATAACCATTCAATGCAAAGCTGAATACATTATATGAGTTGAAGAACTACACCACTTATAACTCATGACACTGCTATGCAAACTCTTAAATTCTGTATTCCTTTTAAAATAAAACAATTAATGAGTTTCAATTAAATTCTGAGTCTGTGATGATGCTTTATTCCTGTTTGGATTTGGCCTGGTTACCCACAGGGGTGAGGTGAATAGGGTCAAATTCACCCTGTCCCTCTTACAGCACATCATCTTATCACTGCAATCCATTTGGAAACTAGACTGATGAGGACCAAGGAAACTTGCATCATCAGCTGTGTATTTGATCACGTCAACCAAAACAGATAAATGAGTCATTGTTCTAGAATGGGCAAGTGTTGATGTTTTCAGTAATGGCTTAGCCACAGCCTCTTCCAAAGAGGCAGGAAAAATCCTATTATTGAACTTGTGATTACATTGATCAGTGCTCCTTGGTTAGTCTTCGTTAACTCACATGTGAGCTGGACTGTGTCAGAGATCAAATTAGGTACATAATGTTGTGGTATGATGGCCATGTATGAAAGCCAGGAACACCCAAGGGCACTCTGGAAGCCTATTGGGCTGACGAGCCTCCAGTGCTGGACCATCCAAACTGGTCCACAACCCCTGCAAAGGCTGTGAGTAGGGATGTATGAGAATTTTGCTTCAGTTTGCAAATCACTCAAAAATGCCCTGTTCACAATCCTGAATGTGAATGGGAGCGCATTTTCTCCTGAAATGTTTGCAAATTCCTAAACTTGCCTTCATGTTTGCAAAATCTATACTTGAAAAATGTGCAGCTTTCTCAAAATGCATGACTTTCTCAAAATGCATGACTTCCTTAAAATGCACAGCTTTCTCAAAATGTGCACATTTTAAATCATCCATGCTTAGCTTTATGGGGGAAATTCACATAACCATCACTATCAGCTTATAATAATTATGTCTGTAAGCTGTTCAATTTCCTGTTTGTGCACCGATGACACAGGTAATTTGCTCCTAAGGATGAGGTCAGAAAACCAAAGATCTAATCAAACCTGTCATAATGAGGTCACTACAGGTGTGCTGCACTGGACTCCATGTACAATATTTTTCTCAGTTCCAGTGCTTCTAAAAATTAAACTGTGGAATTAAACAATAGTGGCAAGAAGCAGCAAACAACTTTTTTAATGTATCAGAAAGAGGAAACCAGTTAGGGAAGCAGTTGGACCACCTGATGACAAGGGAGAAGAAGAAGTACTAAAGGAAGATAAGGACACTGCAGAGAAGCTAAATGAATTCTTTTCATATGTCGTCACTGCAGAAGATGTAGGACAGATGGCTTTGATTTTTCAGGAAGGGAGTCTGAGAAACTGAGGCAAACAGAGGTGAGAAGAGATGACGTTCTAGATCATGGGTGGGCAATTTTCAGGGGGATGGGTGCTATATTGCCCTTGCCCAGAACCCACTGGGAGCCACATCCGACACCCTGCTGAAATTGCTGTAGCAACAGCAAAAAAGTAGTGATTTTGCAAGGAAACAAGTGGGGCCTTGTTTGCAAGCAGAACTGTGCTTCTGGGAGTCTTCCAAGACCACAATTCTGTTTGCAAACAAAGCATATGCTTCCTGCCATCATAAGTTCACTTTTTGCCATCATAAGTTCACAAATGTGGTTTGGTATAAGCAAATGTAAAGTGATGCACATCGGGGCAAAAAAAATCCTAATTCCACATATACGCTGATAGTGTCTGAGCTGGCCATGACTGACTAAGAAAGTGATCTTAGGATAGTGGTAGATAACTCAATGAAAATGCAGTCCCAGTGTGTGGCTGCTGTGAAAAAAGCAAATTCCATGTTGGAGATTATTAGAAAAGGAATAAAAAATAAATAAAACGGCCAATACCAGAATGTCTGTATACAAAATGTATAGTGCAACCACACTTGGAATAATGTGTACCATTCTAGTCACCACACCTCAAAAAGGATATTGTAGAGGAGAAATGGAAAAGGGGCAAAAAAGGGCAAAATGATGAAGGGGCCACTCGCCGAAGAAGAAAGGTTACAATGTTTTTGCGGGGGGTTAGCTTTGAAAAAAAGGCAAATAAGGGGGGACATGATAGAGGTGTATACAGTTATGCATAGTGTAGACAAAGTGGATAGGGAGACATTTTTCTCCCTCTCTCATCATACTAGAACTAAGGGTCATCCCATGAAGCTGCTTGGTGGGGGATTCAGGACAGATGAAAGGAAGTTCTTTTTCACACAATGCCTTGTTAAACTATGGAACTGGTTACTACAACACGTAGTGGTGGTCATGAGCCTGGATAGCTTTAGAAGGAAATTAGACAGATTTATGAAGGATAAGGCTATATAGAGCTACTAGTCCTGATGGCTATATGCTGTCTCCAGGATCAGAGGAAGGATGACTCTGTTGCTTGGGAACCTGAGTGAGAGGGTGCTATTGCCCTCATGTCTTGCTTGTGGTCTTCCCATAGGCTTCTGGTTGGCCACTTTGGGAAACACGATATTGGAGTAGATAGGCCTTTGGTCTGATCCAACATAGCTTTTCTTATGGTCTTAAGCTGCATTTGATACCTAATCCCAGAAAGGACATTGGAGGCACAAACTGGTACAGATAACAAAAATGATGACATATTTAAATGTTGATGTAAATGCATATTTAAACGCAAGGCTAAATTAAGCTGAACTAAAACTGGAAAAAAACAACAACTGGATGTGACTAATTTACTACTGTTCATAAAAATGGCAACAACTGGTACATTAACAGATATTTACTGTTTACTGTAGTTGTCAGAAACTGGGGTCCAAGACACCTTGGTATTCCTCCCTGTACTGACAAAACATACATACACACAACCCCAGGCCAGGTTTGCTTATTCCCTAGCTGAGAACTTCAAAGGTAGATTTGCATTCACTCCAGCCTCCAACACACGGACTGAAATTCCTTGCCTTTATAAGACTGACACTGAGGAGGGTGAAAGATCATGTTTAGATGGGAATTCCCAGAAGGTGTGGTCTTCTCTTACAGAGAACAGAGATATAAGTTGAACTCAGTTCAAAAAGCAAGAGAGTTCCTTCAAACTTATGTAAAAGATTGGACAGACCTACAACCTGATGTACAAGAAGAGGACAGCATTCAGGGTGCAGCAGGTGGAAATTAAGAATGTACCTTAATCTTATATTTCTTAAAAAATGGATTACAAATTTTTAACTTGGAACATTAATGGGGCGAATGCTCCTCAAAAGAGAAAGAAAATATTTTATTATTTACAAAAATTGAAACAAAATATAATATGCTTACAAGAAACTCATATTAAGAAAGAAGATACCACATATTTAATTAATAAAAATTAGGTGAAGAGTTTATAACTGCAAGCTGAAAAAAGAAAAATGGAGTAGTTCTATATATTAAGCCAGATTTGGGACTGCAATTGGTATTGTCAGATGAACAAGGTCATTTTGTGGGAGTTAAAATCACATTGAATGGTGTATCAACATTGATTTCAGGGGTTTATGCACCTAATGACCATGGTATTTAACATCTATGTGAAGCCACTGGGGGCTATCATCAGGAGGTTTGGGGTGCAGTGTCATCAATATGCGGATGACACGCAGCTCTACCTCTCATTCAAATCTTCACCAAGGTTGGCCGTAGAATCCCTGTCCAAATGTCTGGAGATGGTGAGTGGCTGGATGGGGAGGAATAAGCTGAAGCTGAACCCTGACAGGACCGAGGTACTTTTGGTGGGAGACAAGAGGAGGCTGGGGGATGTTGACCTGGTGTTGAATGGGGTACGGCTACCCTTGAAAGACCAGGTCCGCAGCCTGGGGGTCATTTTGGACTCCCAGCTGTCCATGGAGGCTCAGGTGTCAGCTGTGAGCCGGACAGCGCTGTATCAACTCCATCTGATACGGCGGCTGCGCCCCTTCCTTCCCGACCATCTGCTCCCATCGGTAGTACATGCCCTGGTCTCCTCTCGTTTAGACTACTGTAATGCGCTCTACGTGGGGTTACCCTTGAAGACGGTTCGGAAGCTGCAGCTGGTACAGAACGCGGCGGCTCGCCTGATTAAAGGCAGACGCCAGTGAGATCACATCACTCCAGTGCTGAAGGAGTTGCACTGGTTACCAGTTGTTTTCCGGGCCAAATTCAAGGTGTTGGTTTTGACCTTTAAAACCCTATATGGTTCCGGCCCAGCCTATCTTAAGGAGCGCCTCCAGCAACACCAGACAGGCCCTTAACAAGATCAGCCTCAGATGGCCTTCTCTCTGTCCCATCAGCCAGGACAGCTAGACTGGTGGGGATGAGGGAGAGGGCCTTCTCTGTGGTGGCCCCCACTCTGTGGAACTCCCTCCCTAGGGAACTCTGTCATGCCCCCTCTTTAATGAGCTTCCGTCATGCATTAAAAACGTGGTTGTTCAGGCAGGCATTTGGGGTGGGTTAGGGTATTTTAAAAAAAAAATTATGGTAAAATTTTATTGTTTTAAATTGTTTTATGGTGGGTTGTACATCGCCTGGAGTGGCTGGGTGACCAGTCAGATGGGCGATTAATAAATTAAATAAATAAATAAATAAATAAAGTGGAATTTTATGAGGATCTCTTATCCAAACTCGTGGATCTAACTTTTGACAGTTGGTGTTTAATGGGAGATTGGAATGGGGTGATTGCACCTCAAATTGATAGAATATCGGAGGAAAAAATAAAGAGTAATCAAGGGAAATTACCTAAACTTTTTTTTTTAATTGATGGACAATTTGGCTTTAGTAGATGTATGGAGAGATAAAAATGGAAACTCAGAAGAATATACATATTTTTCAGAAAGACATAAATCTTTTTAAAAGATTGGTATGATTTTGATAACCAAAGAGCTTTCTACAAATATTGGCAAAATACAAGTTCTACCAAGATCATTTTCGGACCATAACCCTATATCTATGTCATATGTGAAAAGAAGCACTACTTTTAGATGGAAATGGAATGAAATTATATTTCAAAATAAAAGTATTGTGGACGACACTAAAAAGAAATTGAGAGAATTTTTTTAATTGAATCTGGACAAGGGAACAAATATCCGAATAGTATGGGATGCAAGTAAGCCAGTGTGGTGTAGTGGCTAGAGTGCTGGACTGGGAGTCGGGAGATCCGGGTTCTAGTCCCCACTCGGCCATGGAAGCTCATTGGGTGACTTTGGGCCAGTCACAGACTCTCAGCCCAACCCACCTCACAGGGTTGTTGTTGTGAGGATAAAATGGAGAGGAGGAGGAGTATGTACACCGCCTTGAGTTCCTTGGAGGAAAAAAGGCGGGATATAAATGTAATAAATAAATAATAAATAATAATAATTAAGGCCTATATGAGAGGTTATTTTATACAACAAAACATGCAACTGAAAAAGAAAAGAGAAGAGAAGGTACAAAATATTCTAAAACAGATAAAGGAGAAAGAAACTGACTGCAGCCAGGAAATGAGAAGACGTTTACTTCTTGGGAGGACAGCAATGACAAATCTTGATAAAATAGTAAAGAGCAGAGACATCACAGTGACAACAAAGGTCCACATAGTTAAAGCAATGGTATTCCCCGTAGTAACCTATGGCTGCGAGAGCTGGACCATAAGGAAGGCTGAGCGGAGGAAGATAGATAATTGGGAAAGGAGTACGACAAGGCTGCATATTGTCACCCTGCTTATTTAACTTATATGCAGAGTACATCATGAGAAACGCCGGGTTGGATGAATCAGAGGTCGGAATTAAGATTGCTGGGAGAATTATCAACAACCTCCGATATGCAGACGATACCACCCTAATGGCAGAAAGCAAAGAGGATCTCAAGAGCCTCTTGTTGAGGGTGAAAGAGGAGAGTGCAAAAGCTGGTTTGAAACTCAACTTTAAAAAAACGAAGATCATGGCATCTGGCCCCATCACTTCCTGGCATATAGAAGGGGAAGAAATGGAAGCAGTGACAGATTTTACTTTCTTGGGCTCCAAGATCACCGCAGACGGTGACTGTAGCCATGAAATTAAAAGACGCTTGCTCCTTGGGAGGAAAGCTATGGCCAACCTAGACAGCATAGTAAGAAGCAGAGACATCACCTTGCCGACAAAGGTCCGTCTAATCAAAGCTATGGTTTTCCCAGTAGTAATGTATGGCTGTGAGAGCTGGACTATAAGGAAGGCTGAGCGCCGAAGAATTGATGCTTTCGAACTGTGGTGCTGGAGAAGACTCTTACGAGTCCCCTGGACTGCAGGAGGTCAAATCAGTCCATTCTTAAGGAAATCAACCCTGAGTGCTCATTGGAAGGACAGATACTGAAGCTGAAGCTCAAATATTTTGGCCACCTAATGCGAAGAGAAAACTCCCTGGAAAAGACCCTGATGCTGGGAAAGACTGAAGGCAAAAGGAGAAGGGGATGGCAGAGGATGAGATGGCTAGATAGCATCACCGATGCAATGAATATGAACTTGAGCACGCTCCGGGAGAGAGCGCAGGACAGGAAGGCCTGGCGTGCTATGGTCCATGGGGTCACGAAGAGTCGGACATGACTGAACGACTGAACAACAACAACAAGGGGTGGTGGATACCCCCTCTCGGAGATTACTTAGGAGACCTCACAAGCGAAATCCCTGCAGATGAATTTATCACAGAGTTTGTGTTGGTTGGTCCTAAGTCTTACGGTTTTAAACTTTCAGGAGAAGGGAAAGTTTTTTTGAAGGTCAAAGGCATTACATTGAACACCACTAACTGTGAAAAAAATAATTTCAACAGTCTCAAAGACTTAGTTTTTGCCTATGTTTCAGACAGGGAGTGCAGACTGCCTTGTGAGATTGTCGTACAGCAGACAGGTATTGTAAGGAACAAAAGCCATTGGACTCTGGAAACTAAGACTCTCAGGAAATCTCAAAAGGTGGTATATGATAAAAGAGTAATTACTGAAGGGTTTAACACACTGCCTTACGGATTTTGACTATGAATACATGCTGGCAACACCCCTTTTCAGCCATTCTAGCGGGGCCTAGCAACTGTGGGAAAAGCTTTGTCATCAAAAATATGCTGGACAATGCTCACAGTTTGTTCTCGGTTGTACCTGAAAAAATTGTGTGGTGTTATGGTTGTTGGCAGCCTCTGTACAAAGATCTGCTATGTAAATACCCATTTATTCAGTTTGTGGAGGGTTTGCCTGCAAAATCTGATGATAATGATTTGTTAAAAGGTGTCCCCAACCAGTCATGTCCGACTCTAGGGTGCGGTGCTCATCCCCGTTTCTAAGCCGAAGAGCCAGCGCTGTCCGAAGACGCTTCTGTGGTCATGTGGCCAGCATGTTGTCAGCGTCTGACAGCTGTGAAGTCGAAAAGGCCTTTACTCAGTATGTACACCACAGGAACTTATTTCATATTTTTTTCATCATGCAGAATATTTTCTGCAAGGGAAAAAGCAACCGCACCATCAGCCTAAATGCAAAATATATGTTGCTGTTCAAAAGCCCCAGGGATAAATTACAAATTGTGATTTTAGCTTGTCAAATGTACCCTCAAAACAGTCAATTTGCAGATTCTACAAACAAACTTTATGGTTATCTGGTGGTAGATTTAAATGCATCTACCCCAGAAACTTACAGTTTAAAAACAGGTCTTTTCCCACCAGACTGGCCTGTAGTGTACACCATGAAAAAAGCTCCATCTGGTTACAAAAGCCTTCGCCTTTAGTGCTAGCCCATCTATTGATGCCCAGCTCCTCTGCAAGGCAACATGTCTAACCATGTAAAGAGAAATTTGGCACTCTGAAAAATTCTTATTAAGGCGCCACCACGCCAGATGAAAGCCATTTTATGTGCAGCATCTGATGATCTGATTGCGGCCATCTCAGAAATAGCACTCAATACTTTAAAAGGCAACATTCCTCTATCTCCCCAACAGGTACGTACATTAAGAAAGAAACGTAACCTTATTAAAAGCCTGAGTAACAAGGAAGTCTCTCTGAGAAGAAAGAAGCATCTGGTGAGACAATCTGGTGGGTTTCTTGGACCGTTTCTAAGCTTTGCAGTTCCCCTGCTCACCGGGTTTTTAGCCAATCAGTGATGGAGTATGCTGAAAAGATGTATTTGGTCCCTAGCCAACAGCTGGAAAAATTAAAGGGGCCACCTCCTAAGGAGGAAAACATCAGAACTGCAGCAATCAGCTCACTAGATACTGAGATGCAAGGAATTCTCCACAGGAGCGACTTAACTGATCTGGTGGTAGATAAGGTAAACGTTATGCTTCTTTGCTTCAAAAATATCTAACCCATGTAAGACAGAGGGAGGCGGAGAAAGAAAACCTAAACCTGTTTTGACCTCAGCCTCAACAAGCCTCTGTGGAAGCGTCAGTAATCTCTGACAATGTCTTCCAAGAAGTACTGGACAGTCTTCCTGCTAGATATAAGAACAACGCAAGGCTCCTATTGATCAAAATGCAGCAAAACAGAGATGTTTCTTCGTGGGATGAGAAAGGAGCTGTTGTGTACAAGGGGGTGGCTGTACCTGGTTCCAGTATTCTGGATTTGGTGAAGGGGATCACACAGACCCTGAAAACCAAGCATGCCCCAAAAGGATGGGATGCTTTTATCAGTGCTCTGGCTGAACTAAATGTCCCAGCATCTGTAGTGGGTAATCCTACCTGTAGAGAAACCTTGGACTACCTAAAGACCCCCAAAGGCGCGACACCAATGTTGTTGCACACCTCTACGTGGGGGCGGCGGAAGGTGCGATGGTGGGGGCAGGGGCGGCGGCGGCAGGGGCGGCAGGTGTGGTGGCAGCGGGTGCGGCAGAAGGTGCGGTGGTGGGCGCGGCAGTTGCGGTGGCGGGGGTGGCAGTTGCAACGGTGGCAGTGGTGGGGGCGGTGGCGGCGGCTGGTCTCCTGACCGGCCGCGGCTGGGCGCAGCGTACGTAAATGGCGGCGGCTACAGCATACGTAAATGGCAGCGGCCATTTGCGTTCAATATTTTTAGCCATTCTAGCCTACGTAAATATTTACGTAGGCTAGAATGGCAAAAAATAGCGAATGCAAATGGCGGCCGCCATAGCCGCCACCATTTGCATACGCATTTTTTTTACTTTGCCATGATAGGCTACGTAAATATTTACGTAGCCTATCATGGTTAAGTACAGGGTTGCAAACGGCGGCGGCTATGGCCGCCGCCATTTGCGGCCCTGTTGCCCAGTGGCCGGATGTCTGGCTGTGGGTGGAGCCAGCTGGCGGCTCCGCAGAATCCCCACGGAGTGGAGCTGGCCGGGCAGGACTCCAGGGGGAGGGACGGAGCGCCTCCCCCCGTCGAGGATTCAGGGGGGAGGGATGGAGCGCCTCCCCCCCATCGCGAAGCAGATCCGCAAAATTGTAAGTGACTTTCGTAGATCCCTAACTGTGAGCGAGTGGATCAAGAAAATGATGGAGCTGGCAGAGATTACTGGTACAATTAAAGAAGGGTCAACAACTAAATTTATGTTAGATTGGAAAGCTTTTATAGACTTTGTACAAGAAACAGAGAAAAATGTTATCTATGTATGTGGATTTTGAACTTTGAGATGGTTGGTTCTCTTTTTATTATTATTATTTGTTGTTGTTGTTGTTGTTAAAAATTAGGAGAGAAATGAGATAATGTCTGTGAACTCAGTGAATGATATACAACTAAATAAGAAGTAGAGAAAAATAATAAGCATTTGTTGTGTAAGGGGAGCCAAATGTAGATATCTTATAAACTTAAGAGATATTTTAGTGTATGTGTATTGTGTGTTTATGTTGTTGTTGTGTGTTTTTCTTTTTTTAAAAGTAAAAATTATTATATCAAAAAACAAGAGCTATATCAAAAAAGAATTATTACATGTAATTAATAAATATTGATACAACAATGACTTTCATATATTTTAATTTAAATTTCAAAGAGGTTTCATTTAAAGTGTTTAATTCTTTTCACATTTGCAGGTGGTCAGAGAATAAATATTTTAGAGCGCAATAGCGTTGGGTTGCACTCTCATTAGACAGAGGACTGCAAGTTTGGAGCCCCGCACCTATCCTATTATTGTTGTTGTGTTGTTATTTACATTTCTACACCACCCCATAGCTGAAGCTCGCTGGACGGTTTACAGAAGTTAAAACATTAAAGTGCAATATCCCAAAATGCAACATCCAGGCACGATCCAGGCAGGGTGGGAGGATGATGGAGGCAAACCATTTAAATCACAAAAAGCAGCTAGATGGGGAGCTAGCTTACTTTCCTTTCAGTGGGTAGGGAGAGGACTGGAGAGGCAGGGAGTTGTTAAGGGGGTGCACAGGGGGCAATTGCTCCAGGCCTCTCAGAGGAGGGGGCCCTCACACAAGGACGGTTCCACATTAACTCTGGCATTGGGCATTCTTTTCTTTCACAATCCCACTAACTTGAGCTCCATAAATCTAAAGGAAAAAATCACAAAACAAACTCTAGCGGTGGTCATGTCCTTTTGTCATGACGGCATGAGCAAGATGGTTGCTGACTCAGGCAGTGCTAATAGCAGCAACCCAGCCTGACCCGCATCAGGCATACACTGCGGGGTCCTCAGCGCAGAGCCTACAGGCACCAGCGTGCTCAGAGATACCTGCCACTGTGCCCTCCATTTGAAGGCTGCATTCTGCCCTGGGCCTCTCCATGTCTTCAAAAGGCCCTGTGGGGAGGCCAGAGGATTCTGCATGTGCTGGCCTCTTCTCTCCCTGCTCTGCCCACCAGCACACACCCTTTTCTTCTTCTCTGACTTCTCTTACAAGGTCGCAGTTGTGACCTCTTAAAAGAAGCTTTCCTCAGCAGCTGGGAGGGGGTGGGTAGGGGGTGGGGGCGGGATCTCCTCCTCCTCCTCCTCCTCTGTGCTCGTAGCTCTGTCTGTAGACAGTGTCTAGTGGCCATAAGATTGCTCCCTTAGTTTAGTAAAAAATGAGATATCATCATCATCAACAACAACAATTTAGTATTATTCCTTCTTCCGTCCTTCAAAGAGGTGTTTTCCATAACGTTTCTGCTCCCTTTGGGAAGGTGATGTATGATATCTGAGAGCCAAGTACTGCTCTTTGGGGGAAACCAATAATCGCCCAATGCATGCACTTGCATTCCCATCCACGACTAGCATGATCAGCTAGATCAAGTGTGACGGCAAAGCCTAATGTGAAACATAGAACACAACCCCATCCATGTCCACTCAGATCCCACTATATTCAATGGGGCTTATTCCTAGGGAAGTGGGTATAGGATTCCAGACATAGAGACGTGGAGTAAAAGATTGAGCATGTAACTTGCGATTTCCCAGGTAGTCTAGGCGCATACGTGCGTGGATAATCTCCTCTACTCAACCTGCTGATGTATGTGTGCATCATGTGAAGGCAGCAATATGGAATGGAGATTATGAGGTAACAAGCATTTGCACATTGAAAGTGTCAAACTTCCTTCCTTCCTTCCTTCCTTCCTTCCTTCCTTCCTTCCTTATTTATTTATTACATTTCTATACTGCCCCATAGCTGAAGCTCTCTGGGTGGTTTACAGAAGTTAAACATGTGTGTGCTGTCCCATCGCTACAATGTACGTCAGTTTGTGCAGGTACTTTTGGTGGTGGCGGGGTGGGGTGGGATGGGATAAAGAACGCCACAGGTACAAAAGTTGTTTGAGAAAGCAAGGATATCCAAGACACTCCGATAACTTCTGACAGATACTAGAGACTGTGGGGTGGCAAAGTGGGAAACTCTAGAAATAAAGGGATGTGCCGCAGGTATTTCATAAACATTTGGTGAGTTGATTTTTTGGACGATATGTGGCACATAACTGCTCCTGTGCCAGCCCAAGGTTGGGCTATAGTGATGTTTGATGTTAAACTTTTCTCCAATTATTTGACTGACACATAACAGGATTAACCATGTTGATAACTATCCTTGCTACTATTATAATATGCATGGAGGACCACATTCCAGTGTACAGTGTCAGAAGGTGTCTTAAATAAGATGCCTTCATGGGTGGAGTATATAAAAGGATGCTAACAGAAAAACTGAGCGGTGGCTGGTGGCACCATCTCTGAGGAAAGCAAAACACCATTAGAGAAGAGCGTTCAACCCACCCAGCTGTACAAAAAACATTCAAAGAGAAAGAGAAGGCAGGAGAATGTTAAAGATGCTGGGTTGTTTGATTACCTGGATTCCATGCCTGATTCTGCGCTTTCTGAAACAACTCTGGTCATCCAGACGCTACCCCCCTGGGCCTTTTCGGCTTCCTCTCATTGGAGGCATGTGGCGTTTTGGGGTTATGCTCTCAGAGGATACTTTCATGAAGGTATGTCTTTCTAAATAAATAATCAGCTGAGAAAGAGCTCAGTGAAGAGGATTTTAATTATTTTTTTAACCATGGTAGAAACAGATTGGCTATGTGAAAGTGAAATTCTTTGAGTGGTCTTCAGTCCAGTCGCGGACATATGGGTTCTGCACATGCATGGAGCTTATGTTGGGAACATTCTAGAGTAGAGGCTCAGGTTCTTCCTCCCAAAAGGATGTCTGTGCGTAAACCCCAAAGGGAAGGGGAAATGCTTCATGGCACTACGTGAATGCCTAAATCAAAGGAGGGATGCTAATGTTGGGGAAGGAGGGTGGGAGAGGGCCTTCTTGGTGGTAGCCCCCCTAATTGTGGAATGATCTTCCCACTGAGGCGCCAACATTGTCATCTTTTCGGTTCCATGTTACTCTACTCCCAGGCATTTGATGGCATATTGTGGGATTTTAATGTTTTCTCAGGCCCTGGCACCTTATTGTAACTGTCTTTAAGCTGTTTTGAATTGTTTTTAAATTTGGTATGTTCAAGTTTCTATATTCTGTTTTTATTTTGTAATTTTTGTGAACCACCCAGAGAGCTTTGGCTACTGGGTGGTATAGAAATGAAATAAAAGGAAATAAATGTCTCTGTGTAAGCCCCAAATGGAGGGGGGAAGTTCTATGACACCCCAAAGTCCATATCAATGTCTACCATTAATGCCCAAATCAAGGGGAGGACACTCGTGTTGGGGAAGGAGGGTGGGTTGTGTGCAGGATGGGTGTCAGGGGTTGGCATCACTGAACACTTGATGAGGCCACAACCTGGCAGGGGACCCACTGCTTAAACCCTGCAGGCTCTTGACCCTGCTGCTTGCTTGCTTGCTTGCTTTCTTTCTTTCTTTCTTTCTTTCTTTCTTTCTTTCTTTCTTTCTTTCTTTCATCTGCTTTTTCCAAGGGGGTTTCTCCATGACAATGGAAGGAGAAGCAAATGGAGGATTACCTGAATTTTTTTCAAGGAATCAGCTTTGGTGCACTTTGGTCGGTGCAGGGCTCCACAAGCGAGTGTATCAGTATAAGTCACTTCACAGAATATATTTCAACATCATCAGACTGGCAGGGGCCGCTCAACCAATAAGAGAGGCTCCCCGCCCCCAGGCCCTCCTTTCTCATTCCACTGATACTCCTGTAATGCGATGGATCAAAGCTTAGCACTAATTACTTCCTTACACCAGCAAAGCAAACAGTAAGGAAACACAGCTGCAGATTCTTTGTTACTTGATAAAATCCTGGGAGGTCTCCTCCCATGAAATGGTCTTGCCAAAAATCAATCTCTTTCTCTCTCTTCTCTCCCCCCACCTGCCATTAATTACTTCCTTTCAACAAAGCAAACACTAAAGACAGGCAGCATGGATATTTACGGAACAAGCCTCATTGACCACAATGGGAGTTACTTCTGAGGAGATACCTGCTTCCCCAAACTATGCCCGATTCTGCCAATTTTGTTTTTTCTTACCCTCTAAAAGCGCTATCTCACTTTGTCGCATTTGTCCAGCAACACCTACACCCTCTATCTTGCTATGCCATTATCATGCAATTGCTCGATCATGTAATTGCGCAATTGCATGATAGAGCAATTGCATGATCGATATATAGCGAGATGGAAGAAATAATCCATCCTGAAAGGAAGTAGTTAAATAAATCACACCTACAAAGGGCTTTTGAATGCCACTGTGCCGCTATTACGCATTTGTCCAGCAATACCTATACCCTCTATCTCACTATCTCACATTTGCCGGCTATTCCTATACCCCCTATCTCACTATCACACCCTTTCTCTCTCTTTTTTTTAACATTTTATAGTGAAGGAACAGCTGGCCAGGCATATCCATGATTTCTCTTGCTCATTTTATTGGTTTTACTTTTAAGATACATTATCCTTTTCTTCAACAAAATGGTGCTTATTGCCAAGTAAACATGGCAGCAGAAACTAACTCCATTTATTCCTGTAGTCAGGTGCAGCAAGTGAGTTAAAAATGAGAAGCTGCACATGCTCAGAGAATTTCTTCTTTCATCAGCATTATTGGTTTTGTTTTTCTTTTGCTCTGACGTATCAGGAATGTAAAAGCAGTTGTCAATCATGGAATGGCAGTGGAGGGGTGGGGGAGAAGAGAGTTGTGGAGTTCACAACTCAAGTAACACAACAGGTCCATCTAAAGTGGCCTCTCCATAAGACAGTTCAGCCCAGGGACTTTGATTACTTAGCTTTGTCGGCCACCTGGAGCTGGCACAGGGCGTGTGACTGCACAGATGACCGTTCAAAGAATAGGGAAAGAGCCTGTTTTTCCCTATCGTTACCTTTGTACAGCCTAACATATGAGTGGCTAGTTATATCTGTATCTGATGGAAGGTGTGGGATAGTTCAGGTTAACAGGTTCCGAAGAGCTGCTTATCCAAAAGTAGCTTTGGCACTAGCACATCGACCAAGAGCAGTGTGAAAGACGAGGGAAGGAAGTGTTAACCAGGTGGCAGGATTACGTAAAGGCTCAACGCTGCACATGTCGAGACAGAAAAAAGGCCTACAACTCCCATTGATATGGGATCTGTAGCATGCTGGGAGTTGTAGGACTTTTTTTTCCTGTCTAAACATGCATAAGATTGTGCCCTAAGTCTGTAATAGAAATGCCCCCAGAGAAACCAAATGAAACAGCCATCATGATTAAAGGCAGCTGCCGGCGAGATCAAATCACTCCAGTTCTGAAGGAGTTGTACTGGTTACCAGTTGTTTTCCGGGCCAAATTCAAGGTGTTGGTTTTGACCTTTAAAACCCTACATGGTTCTGGCCCAGCCTATCTTAAGGAGCGCCTCCAGCAACACCAGACAGGCCGCTTAACAAGATCAGCCTCGGATGGCCTTCTCTCTGTCCCATCAGCCAGGACAGCTAGACTGGTGAGGATGAGGGAGAGGGCCTTTTCTGTGGTGGCCCCCACTCTGTGGAACTCCCTCCCTAAGGAACTCCGCCATGCCCCCTCTTTAATGAGCTTCCGTCGTGCATTAAAAATCTGGTTGTTCAGGCAGGCATTTTTTGGTGGGTTAGGGTATTTTAGAAAATGTTTTTACTGTAGAATTTTATTGTTTTAACTGTTTTATTGTACGCTGTACATCGCCCAGAGTGGCTGGGTGACCAGCCAGATGGGCGATTAATAAATTTAATAATAAATAAATTTAATAATAAATAATAAATCATTTTAGTCGAATGCTCCTTTACCCTAGAGGAAGCACCAGGAGTGGGGCCAAAACCCTGGCGAAAGAGCTCCTCCGCTATTGCTGGATCCCTGTGGCTACTTGAAGGAAAGGCACTTTTCACATATAGATTATAACTGGATCATAAATGAGACATTAAAATAAGGCTGCAGCCATAGGTGTCATTTCTTGACAATTTACTCCACCAAAATCATTAGGACTTAGGTTAGAAAGCATTAGGGATGTACGAAAATTCCACCATGGATCTCGGGGAGGCCAAATGCCAGCGCATTTGGCCCCCCGAAATCGGTGGTGGAATGGCCTGCCCCCCGCCCCCCGGGACGAGACTTACCTTGGGCGGATCTTCCTGGTGGCGGCTGTGGCTGCGGCTGCGGTGGCGGTGTGGCGGCGGTGGCTGCGGCGGCCGGTCTTCTGACCGGCTGCCCCCGCCGCCATTTCCAGTTAAAAAAAAACATGATAGGCTACGTAAAGATTTATGTAGCCTATCACGGCTAGGTTTAAAAAAAAAACCGTGATAGGCTACGTAAATGTTTACGTAGCCTATCATGTCTGACTTTTTTAAAAAACAAAACAAAACGCACGTACTCAAATGGCGGCAGCCATGGCCGCCGCCATTTGCGTTCCTTATTTTGGCACGTCTTAGTCTACGTAAACATTTACGTAGACTAAGACGGTGAAAATAAGGGGAACGCAAATAGCGTAGCGCATGCTATTTGCATTCCCCTTATTTTCGCTGTCTTAGTCTACGTAAATGTTTATGTAGACTAAGACGTGCCAAAATAAGGAACGCAAATGGCGGCGGCCATGGCCGCCACCATTTGCATATGCGCATTTTTTTTTTTAAAGTCAGCCGTGATAGGCTACGTAAACATTTACGTAGCCTATCATGGCTGACTGCAGGGATGCAAACTTGCGTCCTTACTAGCCAGTGGCCGGATGTCCGGCTGCTGGCGGAGCTGGCCGGCGGCTCCGCAGAATCCCTGCGGAGCACAGCCGGCCGGCCAGGATTCCAGGGGGGGAGGAATGGAGCACCTCCCCCCTGGTGAGGATTTTGGGGGGAGGGACAGAACGCCTCCCCCCCAACCATAAACATAATCCGCGAAAGTGCCTTTCGTACATCCCTAGAAAGCATACAGTCAGGAGTGGAGTGCTTATGTGAAACATACCATTATTTCTCTTTCAGAAATTTGAATGTGTGGGAGAAAGGCTGCCTTCTCACCCCCCCTCACTGAAATGCACTTTGCATTTCTGTGCCCCCTTCCCCCCAGTATTTTTTCTGGTGCCACAACTACCACCAAGAGAGAGTGGCTGTTCAGCATGTTTATGGCAGACAGTAATAATACTTCTAGCCTTTGAAAGGCCACACAAGAACCCTGTTTAGAAACGCCTACAGAGAAACCAGACAAAACAGCTGCTATTTTAGTAGAGTGCTGGAGTCCCCTTGGCTGGTTGTGCTGGGGCCCTCAGCATACCTGCTGAGGCCACCCTGTTGGGAGCGGCTCAGGGCCTCATGGCCTCATGGCCTCCATGGCAACCATGGATGGGTCTGCCCCAGTTGGTATCTGGCCCCACTCATTCAGCAGGGCACACTTTGAATCTGGTTTATTATATTGCAATTTCTATTAGCGTATTAGAAGAGGACTGATTGCGCCTTTATTGTCTACGTTTCCTGGCAGAGACTATTTGTTTCTTACTGTTTAGATTGTTACTAAACAATCTTACTGTTTAGCTGACACCATTCCTGTAGTTACTGGAAAATATGCTAATTTTTTTCCTGTTGCAATTAAGTTGAGAGCTCAGTTAACCTGTTTTTGAGTTGCTCAGCATGGATGATACACTGTTCTATATATCTTTGTACAGATACTTTGTTCCTCCATAAGTTTTTGTAAATATATCTTACATACCTTGCTTTTTCATTGTGGTCATGGACTGCAGTAAACAGATCTGGATTTGGTTTTCTGTGCTGGGTGGGATAATGGTGACCTGGTGTGGTGGAACTTTCTATGGTTCTGTTGTCATGGATGGATCATTACCTGGTGGGGTTTAGACTTGCTGAGAATTGGAGCTTCTGAAAGTGTGGGGGACCAATTAAGATGGTCTGCCCCAGAGAGCTAATGGATCCAAATGGTTCTCTGATGGCTCTTGGGGATTTTTCTGTCGCTTTAGCAAATTATTCTGTCAATACGCTAACTGACTTCTGGAATGGGGAAATGGCATGGGCAACTGACACGATCGCTCCTAAATAGCGCCAGTCAAACTTCCTGGGTTTTAAGGGAGCTGGGGGCAATAGAATGAGTGGGACACGGACTAGAGCAACACTGGTAGAAAACTCAGAGTGAATCCAGCTGAACATGGACTAGAGCCCATGAAAAAAAATGGGGACCACTCAATGGCCCGTTGTGACTAACTTACATAACACTTTGCTGATAAAATCACTCATATCTGTGCTGACTTGGATGGCATGGTTTATACAGGTCTAGTTGATATAACTGGACAAGCAGAGGCCAAAGTTACAATGGATACTTTTCAATTTGTACAGTTCAAAGATGGGGACAGGATCCCTAGAGAGTTCCATGTGTATGCTTGACTCCTGCCCTTCCTGGCTTATTAAAGGTGTGATTCCATCATGCCTAAAAGAGGCAGTGGTGAGACCTTTGTTAAAAAAAGAACACCCGTTCCTGAACCGCATCATACTGGATAATTTCTGGCCAGTTTCCAATATTCCATTCTTGGGCAAGGTGCTGGAGCATGTGGTAGCCTCTCAGGTCCATGGATTATCTAGCTCCATTTCAATCTGGCTTCAGGCCTGTCTATGGGGCAGAGACTGCTTTGGTCACTTTGATGGATGCTCTATGCTGAGAACTGGACAGGAGTGTATCCCCATTGGTTCTGCTTGATCACTGAGTGACTTTTGATACCATCAAAGATGGTATCCTTCTGAGGTATCTCTCTGGGATGCAACCTGTTTATGGTACCTCTGATCCTTTTTGGAGGAGTGATTTCAGAAGCGGGGGGGGGGACTCCTGTTCAATGCTATGACCATTGGCCTGTGATGTCCCTCATGGTTCCATCTTATTTCCCATGCTATTTAACATATATGTGAAACTGCTGGGAGAGGTTGTCTAGAGTTTGGGGTTTCAGTATGCTGACAGCTCTAGCCAGCTCTATGACCCTGTTCAGACATTATGCTAAGCATTTTTGAGCTAACCATGGTGGCTTAGCGTGATGTCTGAGCTGGAGTCAGACCGAACCATAGTGGTTTATTAACCATGCACAAACCATGCTCACTAACCACCTGCTGCAACATGGTTACTGGGCTTCACCATGGCTTAGCATGACATCTGAACAAGCCCCCATAGTTAATGGAGTGCTACCATAGAGTTCCACGGCAAGAGCGGCCAAAAACGGCCATTACAGGAGTAGCACTGCTGATGGCCATTGGCAGCCATTTCCTTCTTTCTTTCTGCTTCCGTTACAAAAATAAGCAAAATAAAAATGAAAATGGTGTAAAATTGTGCAAAACTGCTATAGTGCTAAAACACGCAGTTGCACATATGCGCATTTTAGTGATATAGTGATTTTGCGCATTTTAGTGACATAGTGATTTTGCGCATTTTGTGACATGGTGATTTTGCACAATTTTCCACCATTTAAATTTGTTGCTTATTTTTGTAACAGAAGCAGAAAGAAAGAAGAAAATGGCCACCAATGTCCCTTTTCAGCAGCACTGCTCCATAATGGCTGTGTGAGTTGCGGAGGCTGCTGGGATGCATGACAGAGCAGTTGGAAGACTTCACAATGGTAGCTAGTTAGAGAGTGGTTAGGCTAACCACGCTGCAGGCCATGGTGAGCTGCATATGTGGCAGGGGCTCTTGCAGTGGTTAGCACTAACCACCCTGCAGCATGGTTAGCCTAAGCACCCTTCCCCAACAAGCATCTGAACAGAGTCATTCTCTCCTTACCATCTAAATCTGAGGAAACTGTTCTAGTTTTAAATCATTGTCTGCTATCAGTAGTTGACTGGATGAGTGTGAACAAATTGAAACTTAATCCAGCCAAGACAGAGGTGCTCCTGGTCAGTAAAAAGGCAGATCAGGAACATGGGAAGCTGTCTTATACTGACTCAGACCCTGGGTCCATCTAGCCCAGTATTGCCAACACTGACTGGCTGCAGCTCTCCAGGGGTTCAGGCAGGAGTTTTTCCAGTGCTACCTGGAAATGCCAGGCATTGAACCTGGGATCTTCTGCACTGAACTACAGCTCAGCCTGTGTTGGATGGGTATGTTGTGGGGCTGTTTTCCCATGCCTGCTTTCTTCTATCTGGTCTCTTCTGAGACAGTCAGCTTGTTGGGCCAAATATATTTTCTTTAATTAACAGCTGGCCCTTTTCACTTTCCAGTCTAACCCTCAAGTCATTTCTACTTGATGGGAGAGTAATGAGGGCTGTGTGTGTGTGACTCCTTTCCCCCCGCTGTTTATTACTGGTTATTGCTGTGTTTTAAATGATTTTTTTTCATTTATTTGCTTTTTATGTTTTAATGGAGAGTCTGTTTTCAGCTGTATTTTACTGTTGCCAGCCACCTTGAGCACCATTTTTGGCAGAAAGGTGGGATGTAAATAAAATACATACATTTATATAAATCTCTTTGATTTGGAGTTAGTTGTCTGCTTGTCATATTAATATGTGATTGTAAGCTACCTTCAGCGTCAGCAAGGCAGAGTAGAGATCCCATTAATGGAAGTCAGTTAGCATCGGAGGTGGGGCAGACTTTGCTCCCCCTCAACAGTGTTCCCAATAACAGCCCCTTTACTTCTTCCATATCTATATCTATATCTATGGCTACGCCTTCCCATTGGCTTCAGGGGACATGCTAATGAGGCTACGACTGCTTCCCATATGCTGTTGATGACCTGTATACACTGCTTAATAATCCTGTCCTGTGTGAAGAAACACATCTTTTTGCTTTTCCTCAGCCTGTTGCTGATCAGTCTCACTGGATGAACCCAAGCGATAGTATTTTGAGAAGGAAAAACACATACTCTTTCCACTCCCTCCACAGTCTTTAGAATTGTATAAGTTTCTGTCATAATTGTTTAGCCAACTTTTTATTTCTAAAATAAAAAGGTCCGGAGTCTTGTAATCCTTTAGCTTTTCCTTGGAGTAGAGGTGATTCATCACATACGACCCGCTGGCCCCACTACACCAGCTGTGCCACGGCTGATGCCAGCGCAAAACAGTAGCAATCACTGAGTGCCTTTACACACGCTGCCTTCCCCCCCTTCCCCCCCATTCTCCCGGTAGCTTAACTGGTGCTGTAATGTTTTCTCACTTGCTGGGTACTCACTTACTTGAGAGTAAGCCACATTTACTCAATGGAACTTTCGGACCCGTGGCCACTTACTTGTGGGGTGCCACAGGGTTCCATCCTCTCCCCAATGCTATTTAACATCTATGTGAAGCCGCTGGGGGCTTTCATCAGGAGGTTTGGGGTGCAGTGTCATCAATATGCGGATGACACGCAGCTCTACCTCTCATTCAAATCTTCACCAAGGTTGGCCGTAGAATCCCTGTCCAAATGTCTGGAGACGGTGAGTGGCTGGATGGGGAGGAATAAGCTGAAGCTGAACCCTGACAAGACCGAGGTACTTTTGGTGGGAGACAAGAGGAGGCTGGGGGATGTTGACCTGGTGTTGAATGGGGTACGGCTACCCTTGAAAGACCAGGTCTGCAGCCTGGGGGTCATTTTGGACTCCCAGCTGTCCATGGAGGCTCAGGTGTCAGCTGTGAGCCGGACGGCACTGTATCAACTCCATCTGATACGGCGGCTGCGCCCCTTCCTTCCCGGCCATCTGCTCCCATCGGTAATACATGCCCTGGTCTCCTCTCATTTAGACTACTGTAATGCGCTCTACGTGGGGTTACCCTTGAAGGCGGTTCAGAAGCTGCAGCTGGTACAGAACGCGGCGGCTCGCCTGATTAAAGACAGCTGCCGGCAAGATCACATCACTCTAGTGCTGAAGGAATTGCACTGGTTACCAGTTGTTTTCCGGGCCAAATTCAAGGTGTTGGTTTTGACCTTTAAAACCCTACGTGGTTCTGGCCCAGCCTATCTTAAGGAGCCCCTCCAGCAGCACCAGACAGGCTGCTTAACAAGATCAGCCTCAGATGGCCTTCTCTCTGTCCCATCAGCCAGGACAGCTAGACTGGTGGGGACGAGGGAGAGGGCCTTTTCTGTGGTAGCCCCCACTCTGTGGAACTCCCTCCCTAGGGAACTCCGCCATGCCCCCTCTTTAATGAGCTTCCGTTGTGCATTAAAAACATGGTTGTTCAGGCAGGCATTTGGGGAGGCTTAGGGTATTTTAGAAAATGTTTTTATGGTAGAATTTTAATGTTTTAAACTGTTTTATTGTATGTTGTACATCGCCCAGAGTGGCTGGGTGACCAGCCAGATGGGCGATTAATAAATTTAAAAATAAATAAATAAATAAATAAATAAATACTACTGAGTAGATATAAGTTCACCCTGTAAGTCTGCAAGCCTCAAGTAAGCCCCATTGAGCCCATAGGCTGCTCTGGAACAAAAGAGGACATTGCTTCTGAGCTTGGTGGGGTGGGGAATCAGAGGTGTCTCCCTTCATTGCGAGGAGGCATTTTACCCTCTGTTCCCTCCAACTGAGAAATGCAGAGGCAGGAGATGCTCAGGTCGGGTGGGGGGGCTGCTTGTTTCTTCAAAGACTGCCCAGTGAAGAAATTTATGCTTGTGTGTGGGGACATCAGGCTGGAGAAGCCCTATTCTTCGAAGATTTGAAGATCTGAAGATTTGAAAATTTGAAGATAATGCCTTAATTTTTAAATTTTTTTTAAAGATCACTCACAGGATGATCTTATGTCTACTCCATAGTAAATTCCATTGAGTTCAATGTGGCTTACTCCCAGGTAAGTGAGTGCCCAGGATTGGGGCCATGAGAAAACATTACAGCCCCAGTTAAGCTACCGGGAGAATGGGGGGGAAGGCAGCATGTGTAAAGGCACTCAGTTGTGATGCTTAAAAAAAAAAAAAAAGCCAAAGCAGGGGATGGAAGGAGATAAAAGTAGGGATGGATGAAAGTCCCTTACCTGATCCTGATGCTTGCTTCGCGGTGGGGGGAAGCGCCCTGTCCCTCCCTGCCAAAATTCTGGCTGGGGGGGAGGCGCCCCGTCCCTCCAGCCGCGAAACCTCGTCGTCTGCTGGGACGCAAATGGTGGCGGCAGTAGCCACCACCGTTTGCATCCCTGCAGTCAGCCGTGATAGGCTACGTAAATGTTTACGTAGCCTATCACGGCTGACTTAAAAAAAAAAAAAGCGCGTATGCAAATGGCGGCGCCCATGGGCACCGCCATTTACGTTCCTTATTTTGGCACACGTAGTCTACGTAAACATTTACGTAGACTATGGCGAAAATAAGGGCAACGCTATTTGCGTTGCCCTTATTTTTGCCGTAGTCTACGTAAATGTTTACGTAGACTACATGTTCCAAAATAAGGAACGCAAATGGCAGCGCCCATGGGCGCCGCCATTTGCGTATGCGCTTTTTTTTTTTTTCCCCAAAGTCAGCCGTGATAGGCTACGTAAACATTTACGTAGTCTATCACGGTGTTTTTTTAAAATCTAGCCGTGATAGGCTACATAAATCTTTACGTAGCCTATCACGTTTGTTTGTTTTTTTAACTTGGAAATGGCGGTGGTGGCAGCCGGTCGGAAGACCGGCTGCTGCCGCCGCTGCCGCACCACCACTGCACCGCTGCCGGAGCTGCCGCCGCCGCCAGGGACATTCGAGCAAGGTAAGTCCCGTCCCGGGGGGGTGGGGGGGCAGACCGTTTCTCCACCAATTTTGGGGGGCCGAATGTGCTGGCATTCAGCCTCCCCGAGATTCGTGGATAAATTCTCTGACATCCCTAGATAAAAGTCAGTGTCATTTGAAGGGAGAGAACAACCCCCTGCTCAGTGCAGGAGGCCTGATTCCCAGGCGGTCACCCATCCAAAATTCTGACCAGGGCCGACCCTGCTGAGCTTCCAAGATCAGACAAGAGCATGTATCTCCAGCCATTTCCTTGCTGGTGATAAAGTTTGAGTGTGAGGAACCTATGCAATGTCATCTCATGGTCTTCGAAGCTGCACAGCTTTGAAGCTTCGAAGATGCTAGCAGCCCCCCCAAAGCTGAGCACTGGGTGCCATCACTGCTGCCCTTCTTCCTCACACTGTCTGCAAAGGGCTGGCATGGGGAAAAGAGCATCAGCAGACACCCCCCATGCAGCATGGGGCAGCATGTCTAAAGGCACTCAGTTGTGATCCTTAATTTTTTTTTTTTTAATCCAAAGCAGGGGATAGAAGGGGGTAAAAGTTAGTGTCATTTGAAGGGCGAGAACAACCCCCTGAAGCCTGATTCCCAGGTGGTCATCCTTCCAAAATTCTGACCAGGGCTGACCCAGCTGAGCTTCCCGGATCAGGCAAGAGCTGGCAGCTCTAGCCCTCTGCTGGTTGGTGATAAACCTTCCAGTGCTAAGGAAGCTATGCTATCAGTAGCTGGAAGACCAGATGGGGGCATCTAGAGTGGTGATTGGACAGGCGAGAAATACAAACACCGCTGTATATGGACAGGTGTGGGAGGGGGCTACAACCTTATAAGGTAATGAACACAGAAGAGCAGAGCACATGAATGGGAAATACCAGGATATCAGGGGATTGAAAGCAGAAGCACAGAAGTGGGAAATTCTGGTCCCAATTCAAGGCAGGTCCTGCATATTGTGAGAGACGAGCGGTGAAACCTTATTGGAAGCGAAAAAAAAGTAAGTGTAGATTGGCCCCAAGTCAAAGCATCCCTGACAAGTGGCTGTCCAGCCTCGTCTTGAAGGCCTCCAGTGTGGGAGAGCCCACCACCTCCCTAGGTCATTGGTTCTATCGTCGTATTGCTCTCACAGTCAGGAAGGTTTGGGCATCTATCACTAAGGCCAGATCTAAAAGCACCCCTAACTTGCATACACAATCCTTTACTGGGACGGTAAACCCATCTAGAACTGGTTGAACAACATCTTCCAGGTCAGATGATTTACCAACCAACTCTGTCTTATCTGGATTGAGTTTCAGTGTATTGAATATATATATATATATATATATATATATATATATATATATATAGTCAATTATATAATTATATAATGATTAAGCACTACTGGCCTAGATTCTCAATGCTAGCATATTTTTGGCCATTGCTGGTGCAAGGGGATGTAGGGGCAATCATGTCCTACCCAGAGGACAATAAGTCAGGGATAGGATCTTCTCTTGGCCACTGGTGGATTAGTTCATTAACCATGCAATTATTTAATTTTTATTTATTTCAATGTATTTCTACCCCACTTTTCTTCGAATATATTCGAAGCTAACAAATTCCACCTAACTGATTAACATCACTAAGGGCACAATCCTATGCATGTTTAGACAGAGAAAAGGCCTACAACTCCCAGCATGCTGGGAGTTGTAGGCCTTTTCTCTGTCTAAACTTGCGTAGGATTGTGCCCTAAATAATTAAAGAATTGTGAACCACCTAGAGAGCTATGGCTATTGGGTGGTATAGAAATGTAGTAAATAACTGAATAAATAAATTAAAGCAACAATTTTTTAAAAAATGAGAGGTGTAACATCGCAGCAAAAAAGCAGACCAGAGCTTATATATAACAATAAATCAGAAACAGAAACCAGAAACTTGCTGGAATAAATCTCTTGACTGTTCTTCAAAAGGTAAGCAAAGATGAAACCAAACAGATCTCCCCTGGGAGGGCGTTCAATAATCTAGGAACCACCACAGAAAGGGCCCTGGCTGCCATGCCTGTTTGCTATATATCCAGTGGCGAAGGGGCACAGGGCAGGGTCTCCAGTACTGACCTTAAATTTCATATGAGTGAAAGAGCTTCTTAATAAGCTGAGCTGAATATAGGCAATATTTCAGAATTAATTGGGCTGGGAGCATCCCTCAAACATACCTTAGCGCTCCTCCTCTGTGGCTGTTCAGGAGAAGCAAGGCAGCAGAAGAAGGAGAAGAAAGAGAGCTGGCCATTCCCCATGACTCCCAGTGCAACACGCAAAGATAGGGAGCACGGCCCAATTGCTGAGGCAGATGGGTAACTGTTGGTACTTTTGCATGGGAGCCACATAGCACCAGGAAATGGGTAGTACCTCTTGTGTTTTGAAGCTTTCTCCCATGTTTGTGCCCCCTCTGAAAACATGGCAAGAGGAAGGGGGACAACTTCCCAGCCCACAAACAGGACTGCAAACTTAGGGGTGATGTTTCAGTAGAGTGTTGGTGGGGAACTGGATTGATCCCCAGGGGCTGGATTGCCACTGGGACCAAACTGGTGGGGTGGATGACATCTGGGGACAGTGGTGCTGTTAGGTACTTCTTTTACTATGGACTGCATGGCCTTATAATGGGGGAGGGGGCCATGACTATTATTTGAAACACACAGCTAACATTTCTCCTCCAGCCACCATTCCACCCATGCTTTACAACTGCTTTCACATTCCTCATTTGTTAGAGCAATAACAATAACAAAACTGTCGGACAACCCTGATTTTTTTAAAAAATAAATACTCTGAACATGTGCAGTTTTGCATTTTAATCTCACTTAAATCATAGCACCATCATGACTACAAGAATTAAATGGAGTTTACTTCTAATGTGCTCATCACCCTCTGCTCTCTTGGTATTAATCCCCCCCCCCAGCCCTGAACATAAGAACATAAGAACATAAGAACATAAGAACATAAGAACATAAGAACATAAGAACATAAGAAGAGCCATGCTGGATCAGACCAAGGGTCCATCTAATCCAGCATTCTGTTCACACAGTGGCCAACCAGCTGTCGAACAGGAACCCACAAGCAGGACACGAGCACAACAGCACCCTCCTGCCCAGGTTCCCCAGCAACTGATGTACATAGGCAGACTGCCTCTGCTACTGGAGGTGGCACATAGCCACCAGGACTAGTAGCCATTGATAGTCTTGTCTTTCAGGAATTTGTCTAACCCCCTTCTAAAGCCATCCAAACTGGTGGCCATCACCACATCTTGTGGAAGTGAATTCCATAGTTTAACTCTGCACTGTGTGAAGTACTTTATTTTATCTGTCCTGAATCTCCCACCAATCAGCTTCATGGGATGACCCCCTTGGGTGTTAGTATTATGAGAGAGGGAGAAAAATGTCTGCTAAGTTAGCTCAGGAGGCTTTGGTGAGGGATGTTGTCAAAACACCCTTTGGAAATCCAAGTAAACAATGTCTACTGGATCTACATGTCTATTGACACTCTAAAAGAACTCTAAAAGCTTAGTGAGACAGGATTCACCTTTGCAAAAGCCATGTTGATTCTTTTTCAGCAGGGCCTGTCCTTCCATATGCTTACTACTTTTATCTTTAATAATGTTTTCAACCAATTTACCTGGAACAGACATTAGGCTAAGCAGCCTGTATTTTCCCAGACCCCCCTGGATCCGATTTTAAAAATTGGTGTTATGATTTGCCATCTTCCAGTCCTCTGATACAGAGGCTGATCTTAGGGACATGTTGCATATTTTGGTTAGCAATTTCATATTTGAGTTCTTTAAGAACTCTAGGATGAATACCATCTGGGCCCAATGATTTATTTACTTTCAATTTGTTAATAAGGTTGAGGACGTCATCTTTTGTCACCACTATTTGCCTCAGTTCCTCAGACTCTCTTCCTGGAAACATCAGTTCAGGCACAGGTATATGTCCTATATCTTCTGCAGTGAAGACCGATGTGAAGAAAGCTTTCAGCTTCTCTGCAATCTCCTTATATCTCCGTTAGTACTCCTTTAACTCCATTGTCCTCCAGTGGTCCAACTGCCTCCCTAGCTGGTGTCCTGCTTCTGATATATTTAAAGAATTCTTTATTGTTGGCATTGATATTGTTAGCAATATGCTCTTCAAACTGCTTTTCTGCATCTCTGATTGTCTGCTTGCATCGTCTTTGTGCAGGCTTGTGCTCCCTTTTGTTTTCCTCACTTGGGCAAGACTACTGTTTTCTGAAGGAAGTGTTCTTTTCTCTAATAGCTTCCTTGATGCTGCTTGTTAAGCATGCCAGTGACCTCTTGGACTTGGTGCTACCTTTTCTAACCTGTGGTAGACATTTAAGCTGAGCTTCTATCATTGTGACTTTGAGTAACCTCCAAGCACTTTGAAGGGATTTCATCCCCTTGACTCCCCCTTTCAACTTCCTTTTCACCAGTTCCCTCATTTTAGACAAGTTCCCTCTTTGAAGTTCCTCCAGATTGTGTTGGACTTCCTGGGCAATTTTCCACTTAAATATATATTAAATCTGATAGCGCTGTGGTCACTGTTCCCAACAGGTTCAGCAAGATTTACATCTTGTACTAGGTACTGGGCAACACCACTTAGGATTAAATCCAGGGTTGCCTCTCCTCTGATCGGTACCATAACCAACTGTTCTAGGCCATAGTAATTTAGGGCACCTCAGAGAATTTAATCTCTTTATTGTGACTGGAACATGCATTTATCCAGTCAATGTGGGGGTAATTGAAGGCCTCCCTGATTTCATTTTCCATCTCAAGGTCAGCCTAAGCATTCTGTTCTGTGGGACGATAGCATGCTCCTAGTACTAAATTAGCTTTGGAGCCTGGTACTGTCACCCACAGAACTTCTGTGGAAGGGTCTACCCCTTTTAGCTGGTCTATTCTGCTCAACATCATGCCCTCTTTGACATACAGAGCAACACTCCCACCCCAGTATGCCCTTCCCCGTCCTTCCTGTAGAGTTTATATCCAGAGATGACCATATCCCACTGGTTCTCTCCTTTCCACCATTTATGTAATGCCCACTATATCCAGGTTCTCCTTTAAAACTAAGCACTCCAACTCTCCCATTTTGATTCGGATGCTTCTAGCATTTGCATAGAAAGACCTATACAGGGTGTCCCTCTCCAGATGTCTCTGCCGTATGCATCTTTTTCTATGGCATTTATTTATTTATGTATTGCATTTATATCCCGCCTTTTTTCCTCCTTAAGGAACCCAAGGCGGCATACATAGTCCTCCTTCTCCTCCATTTTATCCTCACAACAACAACCCTGTGAGGTAGGTTGGGCTGATAGTCTGTGACTGGCCTAAAGTCACCCACTGAGCTTCCATGGCCAAGTGGGGACTCGAACCCAGATCTCCTGACTCCCAGTGTACTGTAGCCACTACACCACACTGGCTCTCTTTGATTGACTATCATGTTCCACTATATACTCATGGCTTATTTCCTCCCCTTCTACATTTGGACAATCAAAAACATTAACATTTTCATTTTCATCCCTTAGGGATGATTTGTCCCAATCTGGATGCTTCCCAGCTCCTGTCAGCTTTCCCCCAGGGTTTAGTTTAAAACCTGCTCTGTCACCCTTTTTATGTTTAGTGCCAGAAGTCTGGTTCCATTTTGGTTCAAGTAGAGCCTGTCCCTCTTGTACAGGCCTGGCTTGTCCCAAAATATTCCCCAGTGCCTAACAAATCTGAACTGCTCCTCCCTGCACCACCCTCTCATCCAGGCATTGAGACTCCTCAGCTTTGTCTGTCTAGCTGGCCCTGCATGTGGAACGGGTAGCATTTCCGAGAAAGCCACCTTGGTGGTCCTGGATTTCAACCTCCTACCTAGCAACCTAAATTTGGCTTCCAGGACCTCATGACTACATTTCCCCACATGGTTGGCACCAACATGGACGGTACCAACAGGGACCATGACAACTGACTCCTCCCTGGCACTATCTTCTAAGCTATCTAGACGGCGTGTGATATCTGCAGCCTTCGCACCAGGCAGGCAATTCATTATGCGGTCTACACACCCATCACAAACCCAGCTGTCTATGTGTCTAATGATCGTATCTCCCACTACCATAAGCCTCTCTCCCCCAGGGGGCATATCCTCAGTGCTAGAGGATATTTGTTTGTCTACCAAGGAATGGGTCCCTTCTAAGGGATCATTCCCCTGTTCCCCAGAATAACACTCTCCTTCCCTAAGCCCTGCATTCTCTGTGACCACAGAGGAGCTGTCACTCATGGAGTGGGACACCGCTATTGGACCCCTGAAGGTCTCTTCCACCAACCTCTCTGCCTTTCTTAGCTTCTCCAGGTCAGCAACCTTGGCTTCAAGGGAACGGACTTGTTCCCTGAGAGCCAGGAACTCATTTCATCAAGCACACACCCACAACATCTGTCCAGGAGGGAGATAGTCATACTGTGGCCCTCGGTGCAACACACTGGATAGCCCCCACACTCCTGCTGGCTTTCTACCTTCTTGTTTTTTATTATTATTTGGGTGCTACCTGGAAAACTTAGTTGTTTCTATGAGAAAGTGGGGAATTTAGTTATAGTGATTTATTTAGAATTAGTTACTGTGAGTAGGGAGGAAAAAGGTTACTGTTCTGGCTTCCTTACCCCGCTGCTAAATTTGCACAGGTGCTTCTCTCGCTCACTGGTTGATGCTTTGTCACTAGGGTTCCTCGTGCTTGAAGAGCTGGCTCCTCACAAGCCTCCTTATATAGATAGGCCCAGCTGGTACTGCAGTGAATCTGACTGGACGGCCTCGTTTGAAAAGCAAGGGAGGCTGTGTGCGAACTCCGGATCAGCACTAACTTCCAGTGGTTGGGGATGTAGGTCAATTGGCCTCCCAGGGACTGGAGATTCTTATTTAAGAAGGACTATAGAGAGTGGTGCATGGGAGACCTATTTAGGGGAGATCCTCTGTTCAGGGGGTCATTGGAGGGGACAGTGGACAAATGGTGGGTGATTTGGGAAGGATGTGATCTGCAAGGACTGAGTCCTTTTTCTCTCTGTGTGTTTTTTAAAACTAAATGATAAGCAGAACTCTTAAACTTGCTTCATTTAACTAACTGCTCTTTACGGCCTAAAACATGAGCCTTAACTGAGCCCAAACTGAAACTAGCCTGCCCTTTTTCTGTGTATAAGCACATTCTTCCACTAGTTAGTCCTGTGCAGTGGCTCTTGTCAAAATAGAGCTATGAATTGTTTTATTCCCCCTTTCTAAGCTTGGGATTAGTTGAAATATGTGGCTGAGGTTCTTTTCAGCCATGCAGGAATCTTTGTTAGTGCAAAGCTGCAAGACCTGTAAGTTCTTGCTGGATCCCCCCACCCCCACCAGCCTTTGATATTTAGTTCTCTACTGTAAGTCTGTAAGGAGTTATCCGTCTAAGATTTAGTTCCCTTTGCTGTGCCCTTGTTTTGGCTTCAGCTGCTATTTATGAATTATAATGATTACCTGAGGTAATTTAATAGATAATTAAGTAATTTCACCTAATTTCCCATTGAACAGGTGCTTAACTCGCTTGTTTGCTGACGCTTCATCACTGAGGCTCCTTGCACTTGGAGAGGACCCTGCACTAGAGATGTTGTGGGAGTCTGAGGGGGTGGTGGTAGAGTCCAGCAGATTCCCCCTGCTTGGCCTCCTGGAGTCCCGTCTGCAGACCACCGCCACTTACCCACCCATTTGACTGCCTGAATGAGTTGCCAGGCAGTCTGCAGGGGTCTGACCTTTCAGGGAGCCACCATTTTGCATAAAATGGTGGCTCATTGTTTTACGCAAAAGGCCTTTTACGCAAATAGGGGCTGTAAAGTGGCCATTTATGCAAGATTACAGGCGTGAATGGTCCATTCATGCCTGTAATCTTGCGTAAACTGCCACTTTATGGCTGCCATTTGCATACAAGGCCTTTTACATAAAATGATGAGCAGCCATTTTATGCAAAATGGTGGCTCACTGAGAGGTCAGGTGGCCCCTCACCCAGTGGCTCATCCAGGAAGCCAAACAGGGGTGGGTAAGTGGCGGTGGCGTGGCAAGCGTTGCATGGGGTTGGTGCAGGGTGGTTCGTCCACCCCTACCCTGGACTTTTGCCCCAAGGTATAGCCCTAGCTGCACCAGTGTCTGGGGATGAGGGGCCTTCTCCAGTCCCCATCTCCTCTCCTGTTGTCATCAAGCCCCTCACCCTCCCCAGCACCCATTGTCCTTTCCTCAGTGCAGAGAGTGGCATGGAGCCTCTCTCTGCACTGAGAAAGGGGCTCAGATGGGGCTCGGAGGAGCAACTCCTCCAAGCAAAGGCTGAGTTGCATGCCACCTTTCCTTGCCACTTGTAGTCCCCTTCTGGACTGCAAGGGGTGGTCGAAGAAACTCAGGCAGCACCTGGTGCTCCTCCAGGTGCACTGCTGACCGAGTCCCAAGCTGGTTTTTGCTCCTCTCTCACCTTCCCTGATCAGGAGAGAAGAATGAAGCAGATGCAGTCATGGCTTTAAGAAGCACTGCTTGAGGCCACAGCTGAATTCCAAGCCATGATCAGGGAAGGGGAGGGAGAAATGAAGCTGACTGAACTGTGGCTTCAGGACCACATCTCACTTGCTCTCCCGCCTCTTCTCCCTTCTGAGGGGGTGAGGCGTCAGGGAGGGGCTGGTGCTTCAGAGAGGATCCTCACCTGAGGTCCTGCAGGCCAGATGGGAAGGCCTGGCAGGCCACATTTGGGCCATGGGCCGGAGTTTTCCCACCCCAAGTTTAGGGCTTTATAGATCAAAGCTAGCAATTCAAACTGAGTGTGGAAACAAATTAGCAAGCAATGGAGATACGGTAATATTATTGGTCTGAAGGCAGATGAGGCAGCTGCCTTGCTGAAGCTAAGCAGGTCTGGGTCTGGACAGTGCTTGGAAGGGAAACCATCAGGGAACCTTGACTTCCAAGATGGAAGAAAGATGGGATAAAAATGTAATGAATGCATAAATCATAAATCATATACAAATTTATGTAAGCGGATCTACAGGTTCCTGTTAAAGCCCTAGTGGCTAGTTGAAGTTTCTTAACTTTCTCAAAGGCAGACCCATATAAAATGAATTATAGTAATCTAATTTGGATCAAAGTAAGACATGTGTTACTGAGACATGGTCCAATATTTCTTAGGAAATGCCACAGGTGGTGCACCAGCCAGCACTGGTAAAAATTATCCTAATCAGGCATATCCTATAATCGCATATTCATAAATATCCAGTCCTTAGTTATGATAGATTATCATCAGTTCTGTAGTAAAATAAAATACTACAATTTCTACACATGAAATGATGAATAATGTCATTCATACAAGCTACCAAAAGACTGAATACAGACAACAGTTCACAATATATGTGACTTCCAGCAAGGTGACCTAATATTGTATATCGTTTATCCATCAACCAACACCTATAGGAGCTCCTGCTTTAATTTTCCCCATGATCCCATTGCTCCAGCATTTCGCAAACAGTGTCAAAGGGATGACTCAAAGGGCACATGGCCTCTAATAGCCAGAGCTTTTCCTGTCACGCCCAACGTACACCTACCTTACACATAACTAAAGCACTACTACATAGGTAGGTAGGCGAAAGAAAGAACAGCACCAATGTCTCTGTTTTCTCTCTTTGGAACATCATTAGTGTATGGTCCAATATGGCCTAGATGCTGTTGCACCATAAATCCAGTGTACACTCTCCTTCAAACAGATCCTGCAGTTGGCAGTGCACTTAGCAATCACATTCAGCTTGCAAGCTCTTCCAAACACAGAAGAGGGAAATTTGCGTAGCTAAAGCAACTGCTATGTAAAGGAAGGGATGTACGAAACGACTTACCTGTTTCATTTCGTGACATCCGTGGTGGGGGAGAGGCGCTCCTTCCCTCCCCCCAAAATCCGGGGCCGCCCGCAGCGACATCCAGCTGCTGCTGGGCTGCGCAGGGACGCAAATGGCGGCCGCCATAGCCACCGCCATTTGCGTTCCCTTCTTTTTGTCGTGATAGGCTACGTAAATATTTACGTAGCCTATCACAGCAAAAAAAAAGGGAATGCAAATGGCAGCGGCTACAGCAGCCGCCATTTGCGTTCCCTGTTTTTCCCCGAGATAGGCTACGTAAATATTTACGTAGCCTATCACAGCCTCCATAGTGAATCCTCACCTCCTTTATTCGTGGCGAATATCATGGCGTGTGATGTCCGCATTGTGAAGCGTTTGGCGGCTGCAGACACGGCTGCCATTTGCAAAGCAGCGCGAATGGCACCAGGTAGGTGCTCCATTTTGCACGCCTTTCGAGGGGTGGTGGGGCGGGGGGGCTTCGTTCTGCCACGAATTTGGGGGGGCCGAATACACTGGCATTCGGCCTCACTGAGATCCATGGCGGAATTCTCCGCCATCCCTATATAAAGGTAGGAAACTTAAGCAGAGAAGAGATAAGGAGCATTTCGTCATTCTCTCCCTGTCCAATAAGTGGCCAACAGCAAGCGTGAGGTCTGTGTTTTTCCTATGCCGAATGGTAAGCCCAGCGTCTTCCCGTTCACACTGCAAACAATGGATGCACCGGCCTCCAAATCCAATACTGACTTAGGCTGAAGGCCTGAATGCACTTACAGGGGTGTAAGCACCATTGAACTTAGTGCGACTTACTTCTAGGGATGTCAGAGAAGTCCATTTGTGGGGTGGAGTTTGATGAGTCTTCCTAGGCTCAGCACCCCGGACTTCATTTCAGTTCCCACTATGGTGTCCAACTTCATCTGCAGAGAGGTGGGCCAGTTTGTGGATTTCCCAGGAATTCTATGCATTTTGGGGTGAAGGTTCTGCAGTTTGCACATATTTCTGAACAATTTGCATAAATTGTGGCCAAATTTGCACAAGTTACGCAAATTTGCACAAATTCTGCCGCAATTTGCACACATTTGGCCATGGTTTGCACAGATTGCTCAAAAATTGCACGAATGCAGAACTTTCCACCCCAAAATGCACAAAAAAGTTCCTGGAGTTCAGGGAACAGCCTGCAGCTCAGCTTGCAGACGCAAATTGAGTCGTACATGCCACGGAACTCTGTTGAGTTTCCGAGGGATGGACATCCCTACTTACTCCTGAGTAAACATGCATTAGATTGTGGTGCTAGTGCTCAGTTTTGTACCTTCCCCCCATAATTCAGGCAAAGGGGGTGTCCCTCCTTGTTTCAAGGGCCCCTTTACATTCACCTATCTAAAAATTCATTTCATGTCTTATTTTTATATAATCGAGCTTTATAAACTACTCCAGGGAGTGCTGGGAATGTAAATTTATGATGCACATAGTTAACTATGGAATATGCTAACACAAGATATAGTAATGGCCACCCCTAGCATGAATGGCTCCAAAAAGGGAGTAACACATTTGTGGAGAGCTTTGGCTATTGGGCGGTATAGAAATGTAATAAATCAATAAGCAAGCTACCGCCAGTATCTCGCGCTATGCCTCTGTATGCCAGTTACTGGGACACATGACCTGAAGGGTGCTGTTGTGCTCACGTCCCGCTTATGGGTTTCCCACAGGCAACTGGTTGGCTGACGTGGAACTACCTGCCAAGGGAGGCTAAGTTTGTTCCTTCTCTGCTGTCCTCCTGCCACCAGGCAAAGATATTTTAATCAAGCAGTTCTTTGATGTGTAAGTGGGTCTGTTGGGTTGGATGCTGTTTTTCTTCTGTTATTGTTCTGTTTTAAATGGTGTTTTAATAAATTTATTTTATTACTGTTTTAATCAAATTGTATTTACAATTGTAACCCACCTCGAGTGCCATTTTTCTTGGTAGAAAAATGGGGTACAAATCAAATCAATCAATAAACAAACAGAATGCTGGATGAGATGGACCCTTGGCCTGATCCAGCATGGCTCTTCTTATGATGTTCCAGAGATGAGCTCTGACTGTTCTTTTGTGCTGCTTGTAAACACACTGCTTTCTGATGTCTGTTTATTTATTTATTAAATGTATTAATCGCCCATCTGGCTGGTCACCCAGCCACTCTGGGCAATGTACAAAGTATATAATAAAACAGTTTAAAACAATACAATTCTACAGTAAAAACATTTTCTAAAATACCCTAACCCACCCCAAATGCCTGCCTGAACAACCACGTTTTTAATGCACGGCGGAAGCTCATTAAAGAGGGGGCATGGCGGAGTTCCCTAGGGAGGGAGTTCCACAGTTTTCTTAAAACTGTAGATGTTGTGTGGCCTTCGGTTCTGTTGGCCAATCTACAGCATTTCTTTCAAGCAAAAGATAGACATATATATAGTGGAATAGCAGATATTCAGTGGAGGAGGTTCCTTAAACTTATCACTCTTGCTAAATCTGGGTAGATACAAATTAATGTGTGTTCCTGTGGTATCTCTTTGCACCAGATTATTAGAACAGTGGAGCCATGATCCAACCAGCATAACCGCAGTAAAGGGCACCTGGTTGAGTTTGCCCAGTGCTGTGCAACACTGCCTGGGGGCCAACAGGGTGGCTACGAGGCTTAGATAAACAGCATGTTTTCTGTGGGAGATGCTCATGACTAGGCAGGCTCCGCCAGGCCACACCTCTTGCCATGCCATATGCAAATGTTTCATTTATTAAAACAAAAATAAATGCGCACTATTGCTTTGAGAGGTTATCTAAGGACACAGGCTAACTCCCCGGTTCCCTTCAAAGCGGAACTATTTGTTATATCAGTTCTCTCACGTGTGTCAAGTCATAGCCTTAATTTGGCTAACATGCCTCCCCAAAATAGGGGTGCTACAAGCGCCACCCATCTTGCAAAGCAGTCCCACCAGTAGAACCTTGCAGGTTGAAAGGCCTGGTGGGACAAGGGGTGTGGCAGGGTGGAACTTGTCTGGTCAGGAGGCAGAGCCCATAGAAAACATTCTGTTTATCTAAGGCAGGAGCAGGCAACCTTTTGCCCCCAAGGGCCACAGGTGGTGATTGGTAGTGAGTTGGGGAACATATATATGCAGTGCTTTCTCCTTCAGCTCACCTCCCATGCTTATAGAACTGGGTCGCTGTTGGCCATGCCCCCAGCTAGCTCAGTGACTCACCTCAAGCAGCAGAAGCCATTCTTACAAAGTCTGAGCAAAGATGGCGATAAAATACTCTTCCTGCATATGACATCCCTAGATGGTCAACAGGTCCCTTTCCCTGTGTTACACAAATTGTGTTCTTTCCCTGGTAGACTTTCCAGTTTGTTTACCAAGAACGAGAGGAGGCAGAGATCTGGTCCAACCCGATTTTATTCTGCAGAATAAGGCAACCTTTGGGGCTAACGCTCCAACAAAGAGCACAATCGAGTAATGTGATCCAGAGGCTTATATACACAAGTCTCTGCGGGCTGTCTTACGCCTGCTCACTACCACTTTCTTTGTCTAGCTGAAAGGGAGACAGGAAACAGACAACACCTTTTACATACTCAGGCATGCGTAGAGAGAGGCAGCAGAGAGATAGCTGTGTATTACGTAAACTCATTCTTGGCATTCCTGAGTCTCTGATGAGGCACTGTGTCTTTGTTTAGCATGGCAATCTCACACAGAGGTAGAATAGACATAGCCTAGCTTATAAAATCATGGGATAACAGACATTTTACAATTGAATTTTCTATAACACCTGTATGGCAGGTATTCTTCTTCGGATCATGTCTTGTGTGGAGGGAGGTCTGATCAGCCACCAGCATGTCTGAGTTCAGGTCTCTGTGTCTGCCTGACACTGTGTGAGTCCCGTCCCAGGCCCTCTGCAAAGGACGTCTCCTTGCTATTTCACTCTTATCTTGACTTCACATATTTTACTCAACACCATTCCGGCAAATGCCTGCCCAGAGGATGCCAGTTTGGAATCTGCCATCGTACACATTTGGGAATGACAAAGGCCAACACATTTCACAAAGGATCTTTTTACCCGTGTTCCTGGCTGAAACAATGTCACCTAAATCTAAACTTGGAAGCTGATGTTATATGAACTAGCGCCAGAGGATAAACAGAGTGCAAACCCAAAAGTTGCAAAGAACAATAAGAAAAAAAGTCCTGACCAATTGTGGGATGCAATATATTTGCCATAGTGTGCAGTTACATACATGTGCACTGCAAGCAAAATAGCTCCAACACCCTGAGAGATCTTACTTCTTAAAGACCCCATAAAATATTTCACCAGTGACAGGGGCTACAGAACAGGGCTCATCCCTGGTAAATAGGGACAAACGAAACATAGGAATGATAGAAATGCACAAAGTGGGATTTGGGGAAGTAAAGAAGCCTCTTCCACTGATTGGCTTCCCTGTATAGCTATCACATACCAGACGGTCAACAGACAGGCTTCTCTTAATGGCTGGCTGCACTGCTCTGACTCCAGGCAGGGGCAGAGTGGGCTAAAAAGGATTAAGAAGTGAAGGGAGAGGCTACTAAAGGAAGCTTGGACAAGGGAATGACCCAGAAGAAGGAAGGGAAGTAGGGATGTTAGAGAATTCTGCCACGGATCCCAGGGGGGGCCGAATTCCAGTGAATTCGGCCCCCTGGAATCCATGGCAGAACAGAGCAACCCACACCACCACCCTGCGAAAGCCCCCCGGAACGGAGCCTACCTGGCGGTGGCTCCGGCTCTGGCTCCGGCGGTGGCTCCAGCCGCGGTGGCTCCAGCTGCTGTCGGCCTGCTGAGGATGCAAATGAGTAAGGGACGCCATTTGCGTCCCTATGGTAGCCCGTGATAGGCTACGTAAATATTTACGTAGCCTATCACAGCTAAAGCGGGGACGCAAATGGCGTCCCCTACGCCATTTGAGTTCCTGTTTTCTCCGTGATAGGCTAAGTAAATATTTACATAGCCTATGACAGCTTTTGGAGCTGGCCGGGCAGGATTCCGGGGGGGAAGAATGGATCGCCTCCCCCCCCCGTTGAGGATTTCGGGGGGAGGGACAGAGCGCCTCCCCCCCACTGCGGATGTCCCTGGACGAAACCAGGTAAGTGTTTCGTACATCCCTAAAGGGAAGTGAGAAGGCAAGAGGTAGTAATAAGAGAGGGAAAGGAGAATTAGGAGAGAATGGGCACAGAGCAGAGATGAATAAGGCCAGAAGCTGCAGAAGTGTAGAAGGCCAAAGTGTGCAAAGTAAATTAAAATAATCTGATTTGTTTGAATACAACATTTCTCTTCTCTCCTTTGACCCCAATGGCAGCTGGCAAAACAATATGGAAACATTTACACGATATGGATTGGACATCAACCTGCAGTGGTACTGTCAGGATTCCAAGCCGTGAAAGAAGGGCTGATCGACCATTCCGAATACTTCTCCGAACGACCGCTGACCCCTTTCATTACTGCTGCAGTTAAAAAAAGGGGTAGGCTATGGTGGAGAGTAAGGGGTTTTAGTGGTCTTTTCTCCAGTGAAATTATAGAGGAACCACAAGCAAAAGAGAGTAAAGGAACTCTCAGTCATCTGGAGTTTTCTCCAGCAGGTCAGCTCTGGAAGTAGCCATTGCACCACATTTGCCAGCTATGTCATAAGGCATCAAGAAACAAGGGATAAGTATCAGGCCTCATGTGACAATGATGCCAGAAGAGTCATTTGCTCGCAGAGTGGCAGATGAATACTTCTGAAAAATCCATTCCGGGGGGAAGTGTCAGTGAAGGGCTTTTGTTTGGCCTACAGTGGTTATCCAGTATGTACAAGAAAACGATACATGTGTGTTGTACGCATGCACTACTACAACAATTGTGGTGATGCGCACTGCACATGAGCAAAAGAAAGAAACTGGCCCCACCAACTTCAAACCTCACCAGCCACCACTGCCCTCCAGGTATGTTGAACTGCAACTCCCATCATCCTCAGGCAGCATAACCATTGGACATGCTGGCTAGGAATAATGGGAGTCATGGTCTAACACAGCTGGAGAGCACCAAATTGGGGAAACCTGGTGTAGAGAGAAAACCGGAGGTGTCACATTTTAGTGACACTGTAATCCCAGGAATTTCTGTGATCATCCACAATCAGGATTGCTTGAGTGGAGAGAAATGTGGAGCAGCCCTGAATCACTGAGTTCTCGAAGGTAGGACAGAACAAGTGGAACCTGCAACAAAATTTTATAGTGATCCTCGCATCTCCTAACAGGACTCCTGTTCAGGATTTCAGCCTGTCATACATGCATATTGTGAGGAGTTTAAGCAGGGTGCTCCATTCCCCTACCCTGCACCCCAGTTTTCCATATTTATTTTATAATTAACCCACAACAGCCCCCTCACTGGGCTGTTTTTTAACTTAGGTGTTGTATCTTTTGTTGTACATCTGCAACCTTGGGATTATTTATTTATTTATTATATTTCTATGCCACCCAGGAGCCAAAGCTCTCTAGGCGGTTCTGAGCATGCCGATATCTCCCTGTTTCTCCGTGGCCTTGTTTTGGTTTGGGCTCCATTGGCACTCAACACCTGAGTTTGCTAGTAGAAGAAATAATGAGGCCCTGGTTCCTCATATGTGTTTTCTGAAGTATACACTAGGGTCCAATATTAGGGATGAAGCACGATACGATGCAACACGAATTCTGCACCATCCTGGGGATTCTTAGGTGCTTAAATACATAGGTCTGAATCACATCGACATTTTCTAGGCTGGCAACCTTCTTTTTAATATGAATTTTTGTGAGCAATGATTTCTCTTTGATTCTTGATGGCCTCAGGTATTGTATTTTCAAATGGACACACCTGGAAGCAGCAGAGACGGTTTGCTGTAGTTACGATGCGGAAGCTGGGACTGGGGAAGAAAGGCATGGAGAGCCAAATAGAAGAGGAGGCCCGTCAACTTATAGAGGTGTTTGCACGTGCAAAGGGTATGTGATACTAGGGGGTGGTGCTGTCATGCTGCAGATACCTTTGTGTGGCCTGTCTGCTTTTTATTATTCACTGGATGCACAAGTTCATCATTCTAGTACTATGTTTTCAGCACGCTTCAAACAGTGCTTAGGCTGCCTCAAGACCTTGCAAAGGTGTAGTCAGTCCTGTGAAGGGAAATAGAAGCAGTCTACTGAGGGCTGGTTGCAACTGTTGAGGCACTGCACAGAGAACAATGGAGGCTGGTGGCTCCAATGTCAGTGGGGTGGTGAATCCGCTCCGGGTTTCAGTCAGATCCAGTCAGAACTCTAAAGAAGTTATCCAAGGTGCTTGGATAGCTCCTTTAGAGTTCTGACCGAAACCCGGAGCGGATGTACCGCCCCACTGACATTGGAGCCACCAGCTTCCACTGGAACTAAATTACATCAGGGTCTCAGGGCCCAGAGTAAAAGGGAAGCAGTGAAGCCCCTCTCCCTAGTGAGCAGGCCCCCTGTTACTCCTGCCTCTAATTCCAGTTTAGTGTTAGATCACAAAATGAGTAAGAAAATGCCACCTGGAAGCCACCTCAGACTCTACAAAAAAGGAATTTAAGGCCTAAGACTGAATTTCAAAGGCTTTCCCTAAAGAGTTCAGTAGTGGATAAAAGGCTCAGAAATGCAAAACAAATTGTCTGTACTGCCCAAGTGTTGCTTTCCAAAAGATTACGTGCAAGATTGCTTGCGGCCGAGGTTCAGAACCTGGAGCACAGGCCTTTGATTCTTCCTCAGAGGCTCACATAGATCAAACAAATAAGTGTAAATAAACCTTAAATCAGAGAAACACCATAAGTCTTCAGTGATGCAGGGATGGGCAACTTCAGAGGGTCTGGGGGCCACTTTTCAACTGCTGGAACCCGTTGGGGACTGCACACCACCTCTGAAACCAATCACAGCCAAATTGCAGTGGTGGCCAGTTGCAGCAGCCTATATGCAGGCTGAGCAGAAGATGAGGACTGACACATTTGTAAACAACAACATACTCCACATCAGATTTCTACGGGAATCCACGGTACCATAGGATTTCCTGCAGGCAGCAAAGTTGGCTCTCTGGCACCTTTTCAGTCTTAGTTCCCAGTACAAACTGATTTCTTGCTACACACACAGAACTTCGTCCATCCCTTTTTTCTCTTGTCTAGAAGGGGGAAGAAAGATGAGCCATCTCCATCCATCACCTATTCCTCCTTGGGCCATCCTAGCTCCGACTGAAACACAAAACCAGAATGTTAGTGGCTATCAACCGCCCTTTTCAGGTCTTAAGAGGTACTGAGCCTTTCTACATGAGGCATTTATTATGCGCTCATGATTCCTCACTCACGGTAGTTTGCAGATGCTTTACATGACATCCTCCTCCTCCAGGGCCTCTCCTGTTCTTTGCAACCATTATAGCATTTTTTTTCCAACGAGGAAAAACTGGTATTTCTGTGAATGGTGGAATGAAACCCTGCTGTATTTGCACAATTCCGCTATACCACAGCACCACCTCGTGTTGTTTAATGGAACATATAGAAAGGCAGAGAAAGAAAACCCATGGAAAAAACATGTGTAAAGGAGCCAATCTTAATCCTGCAATGAATCTGAAAGCAGAAGCTTTGATAAAGTGGCGTGTTAAAAGCCTTATGTGGAAAAGCCCACTGCCTCAAGGCATTCACACTGATAGCTTTATTTATAGAAATTAATTACATAATTGGAAAGGATCCTGAATTTCTTTGCAATCAGAGGCACTGGGCTATAAGGGACCCTGGAAAAGTCATTCAGACCAACCCCAACCCCATAACAATAACAATAACAATGCAAAAATCTTCCCTTTCAGGGCAGCCACTTAACCCTGAGATACCCATTATAAATTCAGTCTGCAATGTGATATGTGCTATGGCTTTTGGACACCGGTTTTCTGCTGAAGACAAAGAATTCCTGGAGCTGATGGAAGCCATTCAGACTAGCTTAAAATTTGGAGGCAGCTTCTTTCATGGTGTGAGTGGTCTTCTTTTCCTTCCGAGGCAGACAGATCTACCAAGTGCCCTTGATTGATTTAGTATTCACCTGAACAATGCGTCCTTAGACTGTAACTGGAGTTTTCATTTAAACTGAATCTGGTTTCTTATCCAATTTGAAATTTCGAACCCCCTTCTCAAATTAGCTGACCCTTAAGCTTAGAGCTGGACATTTTGGGGAGAAGGAGAACATCATGAGAGGGAAGGAGTGTGTGCTCACGGCAGCTGTTGGCAGCAGACACCAATATAATCTCTAGGGGATTGAGCACACATGCTCATGCTACAAAACGCTCCTAGTGATAGTGACACAGTTTGCTTTTGTCTTTTCTGTAGCTCTACGAAATTTTCCCATCTGTCATGAAGCACCTTCCAGGGCCTCACAAGAAGGCCCTGACTGCTATGGAGACCATGGTTTCATTTTCAAAGAAGGAAATAGAAAGGCATAAGGCGCATCAGAATCTTCATGAGCCACAAGATGTAATTGACTTCTATCTATTTCAGATGGAGAAAGTAAGTATCCACTTTGCCTGCGAACACTGCTTGTCTGAGGAATCACTGCAACACCCCTTCATGTGACTGAACAGTCTGCAGAACCACTGGAAGGATTTTCTGGATCTCTGGTAATATTCAGTGATTTAAAAAAAAAACCGAAACCCTGCCAGCTACTGATGCAAATAACAAGGTGCTGGTTTTAGCCAATAAAGCCTTACACGGCTTGGGACCACAATACCTGATGAAGCGCCTCTCCCGACACAAACCTACCTGTACATTATACTCAACATCTAAGGCCCTCCTCCGGCTGCCTACACCTAGGATTCTGGGAGGCCGAGCAGTGGGGAGTCCGTCAGACTCCACCCCTGTATTGGGTGCTCACAACATCCCTACCCTCTGCACACCCACACTCTTCCTTGGTCTTTCAGGCCAAAATCTAGATGGGGAGAACGGAGTGGCTGGGACTAGCAAAAATGCCATACCTTGTCCTGGTCCTGTATTGCTTTGTGAAGCACCTGAACCTAACTGTATTGCTAGAAGAATCCTCCTGTAACTCATGCCTCCTTGTTGTTGTTGTTATTTACATTTCCATACTGCCCAATAGCCAAAGCTCTCTGGGCTGTTTACAAAGATTAAAAACATTAAAAGTACAGTATACAAAGGCTGGATCTACACTTACCGCCTTTTTTCGCTTCCAATGAGGTTTCATCACCCGCCTTTCACACTATGCAGTAGCCACCTCGAATTGGAACCAGAATTTCCCGCTTCTGTGCTCCCGCTTTCAATACCCTAATATCCCAGTATTTCCCCTTAATGTGCTCTGATTTTCCGCCTTCACTACCATATCCAGTCGTGGTCCCCTCCCCCACCTGTCCATATGCGGCGGTGTTTGTATTTCCCTCCTGTCCAGTCACAGCTCTCGACGCCCCCATGTCTTCTTCCGGCTACTGATCGCATAGCTTCCTCAGCAGCCCCTGTTTCTTCAGCAACGAGCAAAGGGCTGGATGTGCACACGCTTGTCTGATCTCAGAAGCTAAGCGGGGTCGGTCCCGGTGAGTGCTTGGATGGGCGACTGGCTGGGAATCAGGCTTCCTGCACTGAGCAGGGTGTTGTTGTATCCCTTCAAATGAGATTAGGTTTTACCCACTCCTATCCCCCGCTCCGGGTGTTGTGAAGCCTCACAACTTCGAAGCTTCGAAGATCATGCCTCAATTAGAAAAAAAAAATTGCGGAGAAGCCCCAATTCTGTGAGGATAATGCCTTAATTTAAAAAAAAAAAATCCCGAGCGGGGGATAGGAGGGGTTAAAAGTCTCATTTGAAGGGATACAACAACCCCCTGCTCAGTGCAGGAAGCCTGATTCCCAGGCGGTCGCCCATCCAACTACTGACTGGAGCCGACCCCACTTAGCATCCGAGATCAGACAAGTGCACGCAGGAAAACAGCACAGCGCTCAAGTGTGAACCGAGTTTGCGCATTCGATTTACGTTTTTTTATTCGAACATCCATTCTGAAATTTATAATGATTTGTGTGGATTGCAAATGGAAGCTGCCTGCAATTCTATTCTGATTTACTTACTAGACACTGAGTCCTATTAAACAAAATATAACTTACATTTGAGTAAGATAATGTGGGGTGGAAGGTGGCTCCAGGAACTTGTCCAGCTCCATCAGTATGGTTTACTTCTGAGTAACCTGCATAGGATTATACCAGCTGCACTTCCAGCTTCCCATCCTTTTCTCAAAGGCATAGGGCTTACTTCTGAGTAAGGCTTGTATCAAGACTTCAGTTCCCTTGCCTTTCCCTTTCCCTCTCCTCCTTGCAGTGTTCTGTCTGTCAGGCACAAACTCTGTATGTCCCATTTGCCACCTTTCTTTCTATGTAAACATTTTCTAATTTCTATCCCACAAAATATTTTTTGATTTAACCATTGTAATTTAAACTTTGTTGTAATATAAACTTTGTGGCATGTACCAGTGCACAATGAGGCAGAAACTCAGCCAGAAGAGTTCCAACACATCCATTCCTTCTCTGGGCTGAAAAAATCAAGATGCCCCTCTATATTTATTTATTTACAGCATATTTATTTATTTATTTATTTCATTTCTATACCGCCCAATAGCCGAAGCTCTCTGGGTGGTTCACAAAAATTAAAACCAAACAACACACAATAAAACAATTTAAAATATATAGAACATTAAAACCACAATATAACAATACAACCACAATAAAAACCTAGCAGCAGTACAGGAGTTTAAAATACAGATTTAAAACAGCAAAGATAAAAATTTAGAAAGCTAAAATGCTAAAATGCCTGGGAAAAATTTATATATAAATTATTATATATAAATTTATATATATATAAATATTTATATATATAATATTTTATTATATATAATATATATATATATATATATATATATAGAGAGAGAGAGAGAGAGAGAGCCAGTGTGGTGTAGTGGCAAGAGTGTTGGACTAGGAGCTGGGAGATCCGGGTTCTAGTCCCCACTCAGCCATGGAAGCTCACTGGGTGACTTTGGGCCAGTCACAGACTCTCAGCCCAACCCACCTCACAGGGTTGTTGTTGTGAGGATAAAATGGAGAGGAGGAGGATAATGTAAGCCGCCTTGGGTTCCTTGCAAGAGGAAAAAAGGTGGGGTATAAATGCAATAAATAAATAAATAAATATATAAATATATAGCATATATATATATAAAAATATTTATATATTTACCTCTCCACATCTAAACAGATTCTGGAGTGGCGAACAATAAAAGATAAAAGGAATAAAACTGCAATATTAACAGTTATTTTAAAAATAGTGTACCAATAAAAACTGTGGCTGGTAAATTGGGGAAGGCTTGTTGAAATAAAAATGTCTTCAGCACGAAACAAAGCACTGTCCAGAGGCAGGGACTTCCTGAGAGCGAGGGAGCCACCACACTGAAGGGTCTACTCTGGGTCGATTCCAACCTGGCTACAGGGCCATGCAGAACCACCAAAAGCACCTCATCTGATGACCTCAGTGACCAGGCAGGTTGATAAGGGAGAAGATGCTCTCTCAAGTATCCTGTTCCCAAGTGTTTTAGGGTAATAAACCTTAAACTTGGTCTGGTTGTGAGTAGGTAGCCAGGGCAGTTTCCCCAAAGCAAAGGAGTTACACTCTGAAAAGGGGTAGTTTCTGACAATAGCCAACTGCTGCATTCTGCACTAGCTCCAGCTTTTGGACCAGCCTTAAGGGCAGCCCCACATAGAGCACATTGCTGTAATCCAGTCTTGAGGTTACTAATGCCTGTACCACCATAGTCAAGCTATCCTTGTCCAGGAGAGGCCGTAGCTGATATACCAGTCAAAGATGCAAAAGGCACTTTGAGCCGCCATGGCCACTTGGGCCTCCAGCAACAGTGATGGATCTAGGAGAACCTGAAATGGGTCTTTCGAAGGGAGTGCAACTCCATCCAGAACAGGCAATGAGTCTATCTCCTGGACTCAGGAACCACTCACCCACAGAGCTTTCTTCTTGCCAGAATTCAGCTTCAGTTTATTGGCCCTCATCCAGCCTATCACTGAGTCTAGGCATTGAGTCTAGGATCTGGACAGACTCCCTTGATCCAGATGTCACAGGGAGACAGAGCTGTGTGTCATCAGCACACTGATGGCTCTTTGCTCCAAATTCCCGAATGACCACTCCCAGTGGATTCATATAGATCTTGAACAACATTGGGGAAAAGATGGTTCCCTGAGCTCAATTGCAAAGGGGCCAAAGAATAGTCTCCCAATTTCTGAAATTGACCCCACAGGTAAGACCAGACCCACTGTAAAACAGTGAGCAGGTTTGAATGGTCATGGTGGAGGAAATACTTTGCCCACTGCGTGTGCTGGGAGATTTGCATAATTACCCTTGCTGGCGTGGCTTCCTGTGTTGTGTGAACCCAGTGAAGGTGGCTTGCTGCCATGGTTAACAAGCCACCCCAGAACCCTACAACAGCCCATGGTTCTGGGTGGCTTGTTAACTACGGTAACAAGCCACCCTCACTGGTTTTGCACAACACGGCAAGCTGTGCTGGTGCCACGGAAAGGTTATGTGGTGGAAAAGCAGGAAAAGAAACGCTCCTTGTGAAGTGCTTGGATCTCAATTCTGCGATGAAACTGAAAGTAGATACAGCAGATTAACAGCCTCATGTAGAAAAGCCTTCTGTTCTCTGATGTGGGTGGGTTTTAATTACTCATTTCCAGTCATTATTATTTTTCATTTTAAATGGTGAAGTAGCCTAGGTATTCCAATATTCATACACTGAAAAAAATAGAAACAAATGCCCCTTTTTTTCCTGACTTGATCAACAGTTCTGATTGTGATGACAACAGGGTGGTTAAAGATACTGTACTTGTTAAGTACACGGAGTATCTGCTGCTGACTATGGAATAAAGGTTTGCATGTGGGCACAATAATGCGGATTTCCTGATATTACAGCAAATCTCCTGTTACCAGCTAAGCCTTCCAGATATGTCTCAATGTTTATATCCTTCACAACAGTTCTCAAAGTACAACTTACATGCCATGTTTTGTCCAGCTGCTTATATCAGCCTCGCCCAACCTGGGGCCCTCCAGATGTGTTGGACTAAAATTCCCATCTTCCTCAGCCACCTTGCTATTGTTAATAGGAGCATGGTTATAAATGACTTTTCATCTTTCTTATTGTTGATAACAGAGAAAGGATGACCCCAACACTACCTATGATGAAGATAACCTGGCTCAGTGTATTTCTGACCTCTTTATCGCAGGGACGGACACGACATCCACCTCTCTGCAGTGGGCACTGCTTCTCATGGTGTCTCATCCAGACATCCAAGGTAAGACAAATCGCTGCAGTGGGAACAAGGGCCACTCTTAAACCCCATAGGGAAGAATGTAAAGTTGTTTTATTAGTTGTGGATTGTAATTCATCTATAATTTCATACTGGGTATCTTATTAATATATGTATGTATCTAACAAGATACTAACAAGGAGAAGGTTTAAAAAATCATATAGAGCCTTTCTATATGAGGCATTTGTTGTGTGTTTGTGATTCCTCACTCACTGTAGTTTGCGGATGCTTTATTTATTTATTGCATTTATATCCCATTTCCTCTAAGGAACCCAAGGTGGCATATTTAATCCTCCTCCTCTCCATTTCATCATCTCAACAACAACCCTGTGAGGTAGGTTGGGCTGAGAGTCTGTGACTAGCCCAAAGTCACCCAGTAAGCTTCATGGCTGAGTGGGGACTAGAACCCAGATCTCCCAGCTCCCAGTCCAACACTCTAACCACTACACCAAACTGGCTGTCTCTGTATGACATCATCAACTTTCAGGGCCTCTCCTATGCTTTGCAATCACTGTAGGATCTATCTATCTATCTATCTATCTATCTATCTATCTATCTATCTATCTAATAAATGAGGTCTGGCATATCTGTGAATGGCAGCGTGAAACCCTCTTGTCATTCCCCAATTCCGCTATACCACAGCGCTACCTAGTGGTTGTGTAATGGAACATATAGAAAGGCAGAGAAAGAAGCCCCCCAGAAAAAAACTGTGTGTAAAGGAGCCACTCTTAATTTTGCAAAGAATCCAGAAACAGAAGTCTCAGTAAAGTGGCAGATTAGGTCTATTGTGCAGAGATGCCCTAGGTCTATGGAGAATCCAGCAGCAGAAGCCTTGGTAAAGTGGCGGGTTAAAAGCCTCACGCAGAAAAGCCCATTCACCCCGAGCTCTAATCCTTCTTATGAACAACTTTCATTGAATAAATGGGAATTATGTCACAGTAGACAAGCTTAAGATTGTTTGTTTGTTTGTTTACTTTTAATAGATTTATGTACTACTGGGGACAGGGAGAGTGTGACCCTGTTGATTCTCCTGGACCTCTCAGCGGCTTTCGATACCATTGACCATGGTATCCTTCTGGATAGGTTGTCTGGGTTGGGAGTTGGAGGCACTGCACTGCAGTGGTTCCACTCCTACTTGGAGGGCCGATTCCAGAAGGTGGTGCTGGGGGATTATTGCTCTGTGCCACGGCAATTGTGCCATGGGGTTCCACAGGGCTCTATTTTATCCCCCCTGCTGTTCAACATCTACATGAAACCACCGGGGGAGGTTATCCAGAGGTGTGGGCTGAGGCGCCATCAATATGTGGATGACACTGTCAAGGGCTCCTTGGAGGTCTCTCTCTGTCTAAATCAGTAGCCAAGTCCAGACACAGACAAAGGAATTCCTTTCAAAGCTTTATTCTTCTTTTACAACTTAACAACTATACCGATTGCAGCTAGATCTGAGCAGCACAGTACCTATGCCCTAAGTTGGAACAGTTGGTCCCCGTTTGAAAGGGAATTACTGGCAGACCCCTGCACTTAAGGACTAGGGAGAGTCCCTCCCCTTTTCCCTTGGGTCCTCTGGGCGCAGCTGTTGTTTGCGCGCCAACCTGGCACTTCGCCTCCTTTCTGCGCCCTCCATCTGGCGCCGCTCTCTGGGTCTGCGTCGCGCATCCACTAAGTCTGCTATCTGTGCTTGGTCACTCCCTGGACTGCTAACTAAACTAGCAAGGAATGCCGGTGGGAGGAATCTCCGTCAGCTGTTGGTCCTGGGAAAGTGGAGCGCGCTCCTCTCTCAGGAGCGACTCCTCTTCCTCAGAATCAGAACTACTCTAGGATTCTATGGGCTCAGTGTCCACCCTGACATCATCCCCGCTCCCATGAGGCCCCCCCTCATGCTCCTCCCCTGGGGCCCCAGGTTTGTGGGGGTACAGCTGGTGGAAGTGCCTCAGCAGCAACGGAGCATGCACATTTTCCGCGGGTTCCCAGGATCGCTCATCAGGCCCGTACCCCTTCCAGTCCACCAGATATTGCAAGCGGCCATGAGAAAGGCGGGAGTCCAGAATCTCCGCAACCTCAAAGAGTGATGAGGGTCGCCAGAAACCAGGGGGGACAGCAAGGACCGATGAAAAACGGGATGGATCTTCATGGAGGGTGGGAGAGCCAGGCGAAAAGCAACAGGGTTAATCTGGGCCGTAATCTGGAAAGGCCCCGTGCGGTGAGGCGCAAGCTTCCTTGCGGGCGAGTGAGAGGGGAGGTATTGGGTGGACAACCAAACCCAGTCCCCCGGTTGCAGAGACGGACCCGGCTGGCGCCGCCTGTCTGCAGAGGCCTTGTAGGCTGTCTTGGTTTGCTTGAGGGAGTCCCGTAAGAGGTGGTGTACCGCTCGCAACTCCTCTAAAAAGTCCTGGGCTGCTGGCACCGAAGAGGGAGCTAGGGTGGACGGGAAGGCCTTGGGGTGGTAACCAAAATTGGCAAAAAATTGAGTTTGGCAGGTGGAAGCATGGCAGGCATTGTTATAAGCAAATTCTGTGAGAGGCAGCAAGGAAAACCAGTTATCCTGCTGGTAATTTACATAACAGCGCAGATATTGCTCCAGAGTCGCATTGGTGCGCTCGGTCTGACCGTCCGTCTGTGGATGGTGGGCGGAGGAAAGACGGAGCGTCACATGGAGCAACACCAGTAGCTCCCTCCAGAAATGGGCAGTGAATTGGGCCCCCCTATCGGAAACGAGACCCTCGGGCCATCCGTGGAGGCGGAAAACATGCACCATGAACAGCTCTGCCGTCTCCCTGGCTGTGGGCAACCCAGAGCAGGGGATGAAATGGGTCATCTTAGAAAACAAATCCACCACCGCCAGAATAGTGGTCTTACCATGTGAGGGAGGCAAGTCAGTGATGAAGTCAAGGGAGAGCAGTTTCCAAGGTCCTGAGGGGGTAGGCAGGGGGTGAAGCAAGCCTGTGGGCTTGCCTGAGGGGGCCTTCGCCCGCTGGCAGGTTGGGCAGGAGGCGACATAGGACTTGACGTCCTGACACACACGAGGCCACCAAAAATCCCTCGTCACTCCATGCAAGGTTTTGGCGACGCCAAAATGCCCAGCTGTGGGGGAGTTGTGGCACTGATGGAGGACCTTCTCGCAGAGGGGTCTAGAAGGCACATAGACCCGGCCAGAATGGCAAAGCAGGCCACCTCGCAAAGAGAAGGGGGTAGAGTGGGGGGGGGGCAGAGGCTAGCCCCAATTCCTCCACCTTTGTGCAAACAAAAGCATCCTGAGCCTGTGCAGAGAGAAGGAGCTCCTCCCAAGAATGAGGCACTGCAGCTGCCGCCAGGCCTTGAGGGGGAAGAATCAGAGGGGGGGGGAAGTTTCCTCACTCCCTGGCTGGAGGTCAGGCTTACGAGAAAGAGCATCCGCTTGTAGGTTGTCTGAGGCCTTCACATGGCAAATCCTAAGGTGGAACCGAGAAAAAAAAAGCAACCACCTAATCTGCTGCTGGTTTAAGGCACGGGCTGTCTGAAGATGTTCGAGGTTGCGATGGTCGGTTCTAACTTTGACTGGTTGCTGTGCCCCCTCCAGGAGATGACGCCAGGTCTCCAAAGCAGACTTGATGGCCAACAGTTCCTTCTCCCAGATGGTATAATTCCTCTCAGACATGGTCAGTTTCCTGGAGTGGTAGGCGCAGGGTTGCAGCCCGCCGCCCTCCCGATCTGGCTGAAAGAGCACTGCCCCCACCGCGAAGTCAGAGGCATCAGGTTGCTCTACAAAAGGCTTCCTCGGGTCGGGATGTAACAGGATCGGCTCAGAACTGAAAAGCCTCGTAAGTTCCTCGAAAGCCTGTTGGGCAGATGCTGTCCAATGAAAAGGAGATTTCTTGCCCTTAAGGAGGTCCGTGAGAGGAGAAGTGAGCCGAGCAAAACTGGGCAGGAACTTTCTGTAAAAATTAGCAAAACCCAGAAAACGTTGCAAGTCCTTCTTGGTGGATGGAGCCTGCCAGGAGAGGACAGCCTGGACCTTTGCAGGATCCATCCTGATACCGTCAGGTGAAATAATGTAGCCAAGAAAGTCCAAAGAGGTTAGGTCAAACGCACATTTCTCCAGGTTGGCATAAAGATGGTTCTCATGGAGGCGCTGGAGTACGGCAGAGACATGAAGCTGATGGGCATCGGAGTCCTCAGAAAATATAAGTAAATCATCAAGATATACAATGAGGAAAGTGTCCAAATAGTCCCGGAAAATGGCATTCATAAAACGCGAAAAAGTGGGAGGGGCGCAGGAGAGCCCAAAGGGCATTACTAGGTATTCATACGCTCTGTACCGGGTCCCGAAACAGGTCTTCCACTCATCACCTTCCCAGATGCGAATGAGATTATATGTGTTACGCAGGTCCAACTTTGTGAAAATCTTGGCTTGCCCCAGGAGCTCCAGCATCTCTGGTATGAGGGGGAGGGGGTACTTGTCAGGGATGGAAACGGAATTTAGATTTCTGAAATCGTGCACCGGCCTGAGCTCGCCAGATCTCTTGGCCACAAAGAAGGTAGGAGCGCAGGTGGGGGAGGAAGAGGGGCGAATGAAACCGCGTTTGAGATTTGTGTCCAAAAACTCCTGCAGAGCTCAAAGTTCCGGCTCCGGCATCGGATACAGCCGGCCAGCGGGGATGAGGTTAATGGCACAGTCAAAAGGGCGGTGGGGGGGGAAGCCGGTCAGCCTCCTTCTTGTCAAACACATTCCGAAAAGCTGCATACTTCTCTGGGAGGATGACGGTCGCTGAAGGACTGCCAGAAACAGATAAGGAGGGGGAGGAAAGGGTTAAGGCCTGGGCTGGGACTGGCGCCTCCTCCGGGAGGCAATGCTGCCGGCAGTAGGGAGACACAAACTCCACTTGCTGAAGCCCCCAAGAAATCTGAGGGTTGTGCTTAGAGAGCCAGGAAACACCCAGCACGAGTGGGTATAAGGGAACCTTGGCTAAGTGAAACTGAATCTGCTCAACATGGGACTGGATGCGCAGAGTGAGCGGAACTGTAATCCGGGTCACTGCGCCCAAAGAGAGAGGACGCCTATCAATGGTCTACACTGCCAAGGGGGCAGGAAGGGGCAGGGTAGGAATCTTGTGGAAAAGGGCGAAGGTCTCATCCATGAAACTGGTCGTCGCCCCCGAGTCCACTAAAGCTAGGGCCTCCACCCCCCCCCCACTGAGAGGATCGGAGGTGAACATGCAACAGCAGATGGGAGGGTGGGGGGGGTTGGGGAAGGCACCCACCGGGTGGGGAACTGACCCCCACACTGGAGGCCCCCAACAAGCTTGGGGGGCAGTCTAGTCAGGCCTGGGGATGAGGAGGAGGAGGAGGGAGAAGGAGAGGAGGAGGAGGGGGAGGCAGCGGAGCTGTGGATTTCACTCGGCAGGTCTTGGCGAAATGCCCCAGCTTTCCACATTGAAAACAGTGGTGCTCAGCACGGCGGCGCTCAAACTCCTTTGGCGGCAGCGAGGCTCGAGTAGCTCCCAGCTGCATCAGGGTCTCCTCTACCCCCAGCACCGGAGCGGGGGGTGGGGGAGGAGGCAGGAAACGTGGGGGAATGGGAGGAGGGAAATCCCGGCCCCCGGCGCCCCGCCAGGTCTGCCGGCGCCCCTTCAGCCGACTATCTATCTGAAGGCAGGTCTGGATGAGGTTCTCCAAAGTAGGCGGGCTGGGCGTGCGCGCCAACTCATCCAAAATCTCGTCGTTCAAACCATCCAAAAACTGAGCCACTAGCGCGGCATCATTCCACTGTAAATCCTGCATCAGCAAGCGAAAGGTTGTCGCGTAGCTGGAAACTGAGTCCTTGCCCTGCCGGAGGCGGCGAGTCTCCCGAGAAGCCGTCTGCGTGTGCAGGGGATCACCGAAAAAACGTGCCATGGCTGTCATGAAACCTTGATAGTCCCCGAGCAGGGGGTCATTAGCGAGCAGGAGCCCCGAAGCCCATTTAGCTGCTATGCCTGACAGTAGGTTAATGATGAAACCCACACGAACCTGTTCCGTCTGGAAATCCTCAGGCCTAAGACGCATGTACAGCTCTGATTGGGCCCTGAAAATCTGAAAAAGTCCTTTCTCACCAGAAAACTTCTCTGGCAACGCCACTGGGCACTTGCGGCGGGGGGGAATCGGAGGTGTGGGGGGGTTGAACCACAGCCTGTAGATTTTGTACAGCCGCCGTCAGTTGAGCCATCTGATCACGGAGCAACTGGTTCTCTTGCGCCAGAGCTTGCACTGCTGGGTCCCCGGCACCCTCCATAAGGCAATCGGAGAGAGAGAGGAGAGAAAGAAAAAAAAAGAGGAACGGGGACCAAGCTGTCAAGGGCTCCTTGGAGGTCTCTCTCTCTCTCTAAACCAGTAGCCAAGTCCAGACACAGACAAAGGAATTCCTTTCAAAGCTTTATTTTTCTTTTACAACTTAACAACTATACCGATTGCAACTAGATCTGAGCAGCACAGTACCTATGCCCTAAGTTGGAACAGTTGGTCCCCGTTTGAAAGGGAATTACTGGCAGACCCCTGAACTTAAGGACTAGGGAGAGTCCCTTCCCTTTTCCCTTGGGTCCTCTGGGCGCAGCCGTTGTTTGCGCGCCAACCTGGCACTTCGCCTCCTTTCCACGCCCTCCATATGGCGCCGCTCTCTGCGTCTGCGTCGCGCATCCACCAAGTCTGCTATCTGTGCTTGGTCACTCCCTGGACTGCTAACTAAACTAGGAATGCTGGCGGGAGGAATCTCCGTCAGCTGTTGGTCCTGGGAAAGAGGAGCACACTCCTCTCCCAGGAGCGACTGCTCTTCCTCAAAATCAGAACTACTCTGGGATTCTATGGGCTCAGTGTCCACCCTGACAGACACCCAGCTCTACCGCTCTTTCTCATCAAACCCAGGTGAGGCAGTGGCTGTTCTGGATCAGTGCCTGGGCACGGTAATGGACTGGATAAGGGCCAATAAACTGAAACTCAATCCAGACAAGACGGAGGTACTGTTAGTGGGTGGTTCGTCTGCCCGGCTAGGTGATATTCAACCTGTTCTGGAGGGGGTTGCACTCCCCCTAAAGGATCAGGTTCGTAGTTTGGGGGTGCTCTTGGACCCAGAACTGTCACTTGAGGCACAGGTGAACTCAGTGGCATGGAGCACTTTTTATCAGCTTAGGCTGGTATACCAACGACGCCCTTATCTGGACAGAGATAGCCTAGCTACAGTTATCCATGCTCTGATAACTTCTCGTCTGGATTACTGCAATGCGTTATACATGGGGCTGCCTTTGAAAATGGTCCAGAAACTTCAGCTGGTCCAAAATAGGGCAGCAAGACTGTTAACAGGGACTGGCCAGTGAGCTCATATTACGCCAGTACTTTTTCAGCTGCACTGGCTGCCAGTCCATTTCCGGGCCCGATTCAAAGTGCTGGTATTAACATTTAAAGCCCTTAATGGCTTCGGGCCAGGTTATTAGAAGGATCGCCTCCTCCCATATGCGCCTGCTCGGACCTTAAGATCATCCTCAGAGGCCCTTCTCCGTGAGCCCCTGCCAAAGGAAGTGAGGCGGGTGGCTACTAGGAGGAGGGCCTTTTCTGCTGTGGCACCCCGGCTCTGGAATGAGCTCCCTAGTGAGGTTCGCCTGGCACCTACATTGTATTCCTTTCAGTGCCAGGTGAAGACCTTTTTATTTTCCCAGGCATTTTAGCATTTTAGCTTTCTAGACTTTTAGCTTTGCTGTTTTAAATCTGTATTTTAAATTCCTGCACTTCTGCTAGGTTTTATAGTGGTTGTATTGTTATATTGTGGCTTTAATGTTCTATATATTTTAAATTGTTTTATTGTGTGCCGTTTGGTTTTAATTTTTGTGAACCGCCCAGAGATCTTCGGCTATTGGGTGGTATAGAAATGAAATAAATAAATAAACACTGTCTATATTTAATAATATCTCTAAGAGGTTTACAAGAACATCTTAAAAACATACGGAATCATATAAAATCATTTCATGTGGAATTAATCTCCCTCAATGTTTGTCCAATTTTTCTAAAGATAGAATGCAGTGTCTGGAATAAAACTTCCTTTTCCACCATTTTCCTCAGATAAAGTCCACAAGGAGATAGAAGATGTTTTGGGTTCCTCTCATTCATTCTGCTATCAAGATAGGAAGAAACTGCCCTACACCCATGCTGTGATTCATGAGATCCTGCGTACCAAATATGTCTTATTATCTGGGATTCCAAGACAATGTGTGAAGGATCTGAACATGCAAGGTTTTCTCATTCCCAAGGTATAGAAGACTTATAGGGCTGCACTTCTATATTCCAAGAGCAAGGAGCATCATAGGGTGACAATTTGAGACTGCCTTCCACAACCTGGTGCCCTCGAAATGTGATGGACTGCAACTCCTGTAATTGCTGGGAACTGTGGGAGTTGTAGTCTAGATCATCTGGAGGACACGCTGTTGTGGAAAGCTGGTTTAAGACTTGTATTCACACAGGAGCTTTCTGTGAAGGGCACATGTACATGAGGTGTTTAATGTGCACCCATGATTCCTTCCTCACAGTTTTTTTTGGGGGGCATGGAAAATGGGGCATTATTTCTGAAAGTGAAAGAAAATGTATTTTCCTACTTGTGCATTTGCGCTACTCCACTGTACCACAGTGCCACCTAGAGATTATGCAGCGGAAAAAACAGGAAAGGAAAAGCTCTTTTTGTAGAGCTCAGATCTCAATTCTGCAACAAAACTGAAAATAGATACAGCGATTAACAGCCTTGTGTAGAAAAGCTCATTGACTTTCCTCCCCTTCCAAAAGAGTATATACACAGTTCTTCTCTTCTGGTTTCACAAATGGCCCTGGGCTATGTAGTGTACTCAAGCATAAGCTTTTGAAAGGGAACAGTGTGTAACATGGTTTTAGGTTCTTCTGTCCAGGAAGATGTCCACCCCTCCTCCCCACTCCCGAATCAATTTTCCAAGGCTGCACAGATCAGTTTTTCCCTCCTGCCAGATATACACACACTTTTACAAATTGTTATCAGACTTCTTCTCAGGGTGCACAGGGATTAAAATTTGAGTCAGAAATTGTGCCTGGTTAACAATTATTTCTACTAGCCAGTGGGGAAATACTAAAGTGCCTCTGAGCTCATGCAGAATGCCTTTCCCTTTCCACTGCACAAAATTAAGGAGAACGGCCTTTAGGACAGATGGCATTGCTCCCCCCACAAGCTTGAGTCCACGGAGCACACATCTCTTTCTTTTCTTTTCTTTTCTTTTCTTTTCTTTTCTTTTCTTTTCTTTTCTTCTTTTAGACAAGGTTTGACACAAAATGAAAGTGCCACAGAGGACACATCTCTTTCTAGCCCGTGCAGCAGACATGCCCCCCTCCAATTCTTTCATTCTCAGTAAATAAATAAAGGCACAATTCTATGCATATTTAGACACAACCCCTGCCCCCCCCCAACTCCCAGCATTCCCCAGCTAGCAGAGCTGGCTGGGATATGCTGGGAGTTGTAGGACTTTTTTCTGTTTAAACATACATAGGATTGTGCCCTAAATGAATGGCAGAGTAGGTAGGGTTACCTCTGTTTAGTTAAAAGTTTTGCTCTGTTTTTCTCACTAACATAACAGTAGTTGGGATTTCAAAGGAATGAGTGGGATTTGCGGCAAAATGTTGCTGTGTCATGTGCTCCTGTTCAAAATCCCACAAGCCCACCAGCCCTATGCTTTTCCAGGATACTCCATTCCATCCCCCTGACCCACTGTCCCAATAGTCAGCATTCCATGGCCTCTGGGCTTGCACAGTCCTCTTTTTTTGTTTCTCCCTCACTTAGTTTTTTTTTCTCTAACTATTGTTTGCACTTCTGCAAACCTTGGGGTTCCCACAAGCCTGCAGATACGTCCCTCTCGGGCTTGGATGGGATGGGGCCATTTTGGCTCCATGAGCATGGGAAGAACTGAACTGGTTGTAGTATATGATTATGCTAATATTATAAGGGGGCAGTCTTAAGTAGATAGGCGGCCACCTCTGACCTCGGAGGCAACCACCTATCCAAAGCAAGGCAGGAGAGGCATGGGGGGATTGTTCCCTCCGTGCCTCTCTGGTCTTGCTGTTTTTCAGGGTGTGTGTGTGGGGCTGGCCAGGAAAGGCGGCAGGGTGTGTGTGGGGGGCTGGCCAGGAAAGGAAGCTGCCGTACGACGCATAGGATGTGTCGTACATGCAGCTCCGCTCTTCCTGCCCCGGAATGCCTCCCAGCCTTGCTTCTTTTCAGTCACTCCACACTCGTCTGCCATGCGCGGAGGACGGGGCTTCTCCACACTGCCGCTGAGGCAGCAAGGATGAGGGGTGTCAGGAGTGCCCTAGCTGCCTCTTAAAGTCCCCTCCAGTAGCCCAAACAAGACACAGACAAAAGGGATTCTCTCCAAGGCTTTATTGCTTTACAACTTAATGACTCTTTCAGATGCTAATTGCCAGCGACTAAGCAAGGAACTGCAAAGGGTATCCTAACAGGGTAACCTAAGCTCCATCTACGCAGTTGGTCCCTGTTTTGAGGAGAAGGGCGGGAAAGCTCTGAAACTTATGGGCTAGGAGGGGAGGCTCCCCCCTTATCCGTGGGGCATCGGGGCACAGCCATTGCCATAGTGCCAAGCGGGCTGAATGCCTCCTCTTGGCGCCCTCCACCTCGCGCCTCTCTCTGCTCCGGTGCCTTGCATCTAGCAACAACCGATCCCCTGCTGTTTCGCTATCAGGGTCACTATCTCTCTCAGGAATGCGAGCAGGGGGGCCTCTCCCTGCAGCTGCACCTCTGAGAGACGAGCGGGCTCCTCTCCCACAGGTTGTAGCTCTTCCTCAGAATCAGAATCAGAGCTGCTTTGGGGCTCTATGGGCTCAGTTCCAACCCTGACAAGGAGGGAGGTCGTTTCTCCAGGAACTGACCTCGGAGCACGGGCTCCGAGGTCGGTTCCCGGAATAGACCACATCCTATGGCCTGCTAGACACTGTCTAGCGGGCCATAGGATTGCTCTCTAAGATGCTGAGAGTTAAGGTGACAGTTTTAAGTACACTCAGAATGGAAGAATTCTAAGGAGTGTGGCATGTGCTTGAGAGGTCTGTGTTTTTAAGAGAAATCAAAAACTAGATAGAAATTAACTATTATCTTCCATATTAAGTCCATGGGATAACAAGAGAATTATGCTGGTATAAATATATTCTCACTCAGCTTTTTCTTCCTTGCAGGGGGCCATTATTGCTCCAGATCTACGCTCTGTTCTTTTTGATCCTGAACAGTGGGAGACTCCTGAAGTATTCAACCCAAATCACTTTTTGGACAAGGAGGGAAATTTCATGACCAGGGATGCGTTTCTGCCATTTGGAGCAGGTAATAGGCAGAAGTCTGAAAAAAATTAAAAACTTCTGTAACTGATGGTCATCTTCATGGGACTGATTCAAAGGCAAAGAACAGAGAAATATTTGCTCCACTTGGTTTTGGGCTTTGATGAATGATAATGAAGCAGTAGTCCCTGAAATTACCCTAATGTCATGTAAAACATGAAACCACTCAGTATTCTGTGAATTTGGTGAAACCATAGAAGGATAAATACAAGGGACTGCCCGTTCTGAATGTGGGGATTATGAGAAACTCTTATCTTGTTCTCTCCACAAGATCTGCACAGAGACAAGCCACAGCACTGAAAGTGGCTTACAGAGCTGGTGGGTAGTTTGGAGGCAGGAAACAAGCAGAAAGAAAAGGGCTAAGATGCCTTCCCCATTGCTGATGTGCCATTGGAGAGTGCAGTCTGACTTACCATTTTAGATGAAAAAGCAAGTGTATATGAGTGCTAAGAAGAAGGTGACAAGGCTGTGGGATTGTGGTGGTGGTGGAAGCTACAGAAGGTCAATATGACGCAAAGTTTGAACTTCAGGCTGTCAGACTGCTTGCCCATTGCTGTCTACTCTGGCGGCACAGGCTTTCTGAGATGCTTTAACTAGAGATGCCAAGGATTGAGACTGGGACGGCTTGTGCATACACATCATGCACTTCACCATGGAGCTATGTCTCCTTCTGTGCAGCCCCTTCTCATAGCAGCAGTGCATTATAAACATATCAGCAGTGCCAGTACTCCACAGCTTGGGGATGGTGGGAAGAGTGAATGAGGCTGTCTTCACACCTGGCATTTTATTCCACTACAAACCATTCCTTTTGATTCCTGATCCTTTCCAGGATTTAGACTGGCCCTGTATACAAGCATCTCTCCTAGCGCGTCCCTCCGCATTATATCTTTTTATGGCTGGGCCGAGCTGCACGGAGCAATCAGGACAGAAGGGGGCTGCTGACTGCATACCCCCTCCCCTCCCCTGATCATTGGTTCCTGTAACATGATTGATGGCTCCACCCCATCCCTCCACTCCTCCACAGCATGAGGGAAGTCGGAAGCAGTTCTAGTGGGCTGGATAGGGGTTTATGGGAGCTGGTCCCCTCCTTCCTCTGAGGGAGAGAGCCTTCTCAGTGGCTTGCCCTGAGGTTGCTGGCACTGCAAGTCCTTCTCTGCTAAATATGTCAGTGTGTGATGGAATTAAATGCAGTACACTGCCTGCACTACTGAGTTTGAAGGGCATACCCATTTCCAGGTTCCGAACTACAGAAGTAAGAAATCCACAAACAGACTTGTATACAGTCAATGCACCAAGCCATCCCTAGCAGCCCCCCACCTCTCAGGTAACTGCTTCATGGGGGACACCATCTTCAATAGACCTTGCAAGATGGGCTAGGAGAAGAGATTGTGGCTGGCTAGGTGGGAGGCAGTACTATGGAAAACCACCTCAGCACTACTGCCTTATCTAAAACAACTCCACATCCCAAAAGGAAACTATTAAAAATGACCATTCCAAGCTCTGCATGATGAATTTATTCAGGGGAGGAGCAAAGGCACCTTTAATACCCATTGAAATCCTAATTGTCAAGCCTTTCTCCTGCATGGCTGAAAAGGGAGACTCCGCTATCCACCCTGGTAGGAAAAAAGCCCATAAATCTGGTGAGCAAAAGGGAGAAGAAGCAGTCACTTAAGCCAATGGGAGGGGGACGTTCAAAGTAAATGCATTGAAGGGGATGGGAGACCTTAAGACCACTACTCTAAGTAGACTTACAATGCACTCCTATGCATGCCTGCTCAGAAGCAAGCCACACAGATTTCAATGGCACTTACTCGCAGGAAAGGAAAGCCTTAAAGCCAATGAGTTTACTCAGAAGTAAGCATTGTTGTGTTCAAGGGGATCTCGGAGCCCAAAGTGGAATGGGAGAAAGGAAGAAATGGTCACTGGAAGCCCGGTCAGTGACCTGCCCCCCCTTCCACCAATTTGTTGTCATGACAATGTTATTCAACACTGCCCAGCAACACCCCCTAGCACACACAGGACAAAGTGCTAAAGGGGAAATACACAGGGTGGGGGGAATGATGATTTCAATTGCAAGCACAGAAAAAAGCTGGGTTTTCCCCATTCTTAGATAACATGGGAAGAGGGAAGGAAAGTTGTGAGACAGCAGTGTCATCTAAAGCTCCCGCTACAACCAGTGATTAAAGAAGAATGATCCTTTTAAAAAACTCAGGTGTGAAGAGAGCCTTAAGCGCTTCTTATACATGCAGGCTGTGTTGTTTGATGAGCAGCCTCATCCCATTCCACCTTCAGTCCAGTTCTGGGCACCACACTTTAAGAAGGATGCAGACAAACTAGAAAAGGTTCAGAGGAGGGCAATGAAGATGATCAGAGGACTGGAAACAAAGCCGTATGAGGAGAGACTGAAAGAACTGGGCATGTTTAGCTTTGAGAAGAGAAGACTAAGGGGTGATAAGATAGCGCCCTTCAAGTACTTGAAAGGTTGTCACAGAGAGGCAGGCCAAGATCGCTTCTCGATCATCCCAGAGTGCAGGACATGGAATAATGGGCTCGAAGCCAGATTCTGGTTGAACATCAGGAAAAACTTCCTGATGGTTAGAGCAATATGGCAATGGAACCAATTACCTAGGGAGGTAGTGGGCAATCCCACACTAGAGGCATTCAGGACGAGGCTGGACAGCCGTCTGTTAGGGATGCTTTGATCTGGATTCTTGCACTGAGTAGGGGGTTGGACTTGATGGTCTTATAGGCCCCTTCCAACCCTACTATTCTATGATTCTATGAACCCAGGAGCATACTATTGCACTCATGTCCTACTTGTGGGCTTCCCATAGGATGTAGTTGGGCAGTGTGGAAACAGGATGTTGGACTAGATAGGGCTTTTGTCTGCTCCAGTAGGCCTCTTCCTATGTTCTTAATGGGAGTTGCTGCTGGGTCACCAGTCCAAATTCCTTTCTCAGGATCAAAAGTAGCTCCTGACTGGGGTAGATGCACTAACGAATTGGTGGAATAAGTTATTAAATATTTGCTACCTTTCCCTTATTTCCTCCACAGGGGCTCGGGTGTGTTTCGGAGAGCAGCTGGCAAGGACTGAGATCTTCATCATATTCACCAGCCTACTGAAGGAATTCACCTTCAAATTGCCAGAAGGAGTGAAAAAACTCAACAAAGACCCTATAGTAGGGTTGACAATGCACCCCCGGCCTCATAAGATCTGTGCTGTTCCTCGCAGCAGTGCACCATAACCCATACAATGGCTTGTTTGTTACTGTATATTTCTATCACATTTCTTTTCAGTTGATCCAACATTTGACTTGATTTGCTCAAGTCCCTCTGTCTTAGACTTTCTATCAGAAACTTGAAACAGACCCTATTAGAACTTGAAACAGATCTGTGACATGGGAGTTACCTAGGAGTAAGCCCTATTGAGCATGGTAAGCCCTTCATGGATCACTGCAATGAATATGAAGTTGAGCACACTCCGGGAGAGAGCGGAGGACAGGAAGGCCTGGCATGCTATGGTCCATGGGGTCATGAAGAGTTGGACACGACTGAACGACTGAACAACAACAAGGGTTTACTTCTGGCTGAACATGTATAATAGGATTGCAGTGTACATCTGTCAATATCACCCCATAAATATAGTCTTTCCTTGTCTTCTGTTTCTGCACAAGTACAGAATTCTTGCGATGTAAAATTTTTTTGGCGGGGGTGTTGTTACCAAAGAGTTTATTCAACAAACAACAACAACTTTTCCCCCCAGTTTAGAGGGCATTGTGTATTCTCTGAGTGGTGAATTGGATGATAATATAAAAGGAACACTGCAACGCCTTCCTTGAGGCTAATTTCTAGCACACCTGTTGTTTTGCGTGTTTCTACGAATGGGCCAATTGTAGGTTATTGAGTAAAAGTGGAAGCAGCAGCACACCAGAGGCAGCTGTCTCTCTTTCTCTCTTCCACTCACCCCGACAGCCCATGGACCACTTAACCCACAGGCTGTCATTATGTGCAAACAATGTCACTTAGTTCCTTTAATTGAACACTTCCATTTCACGTTATGAGACTGGGTCTAGATAGACACTAGAGCTGTTTATCGGTATTGACGTGCACTTTTAACTGTTGGGGCATATTAGACATTCTGCTTTTCTAGCGTTATTTCCCACTTTTTATTCCAAAATAACGCAACAGATGTCACTGTGTGTGCTTCGAGGTGTAAATGTGCAAGAGGGATATAGTGTCACCTTGATGGGATTGTATTGATATGACACGAGGTGTAGATCTGACTTGGGGTGTGTTTCCACCAGCAATTTACTCCAACCTGGTTGTGCGGTAAGGTCTCTGTGTTTCCATGATGTTGTGATCGAGTCACCTCCCTTGTGGACTGTGAGAATGCTGTAGACATAATATACCTCGACTTCAGCAAAGCTTTCGACAAAGTGCCCCATGATATCCTGATGAGCAAACTAGCTCAAAGTGGGCTAGATGAAAGAATGATCCGGTGGATCCACAGTTGGCTACAGAATTGCACTCAAAGAGTGCTTATCAATGGGACCTTCTCAAACTGGGGAGAGGTAATGAGCAGGGTCCCGCAGGGTTCAGTCCTGGGCCCAGTGCTTTTCAACATTTTTATGAATGACTTGGAGAAGGAGGTGCAGGGAATGCTGGTCAAATTTGCAGGTGACACAAAATTGGGCGGGATAGCTAATACTTTGGAAGACAGAAACAAAATTCAAAGTGATCTGGATAGACTGGAGCGCTGGGCAGAAAACAACAGAATGACATTTAATAGGGATAAATGCCAAGTTCTGCACCTAGGAAAAAGAAGCCAAACGCCTAGTTACAAGGTAGGGGATATGTGGCTCAACAACACGACAAGCGAGAAGGATCTTGGAATTGTTGTCGATCACAAGCTGAATATGAGCCAACAATGTGATGTGGCTGCAAAAAAGGCAAATGCTATTTTGGGCTGCATTAATAGAAGCGTAGCTTCCATATTGCTGCATTCAATATGCCAACACATCTGGAACACTCAACAGTGGCCACAAGACTGGAAAAGGTCAGTTTACATTCCAATTCCAAAGAAGGGCAACGCCAAAGAGTGTACAAACTACCGCACCATTGCGCTCATTTCACATGCCAGCAAGATGATGCTCAAAATCCTACAAGCTAGGCTTCAGCAGTATGCGAACCGAGAACTACCGGAAGTACAAGCTGGGTTTAGAAGAGGCAGAGGAACTAGAGATCAAATCGCCAACATTCGCTGCATCATGGAGAAAGCAAGAGAATTCCAGAAAAACGTCTATTTCTGCTTCATTGACTACGCTAAAGCCTTTGATTGTGTGGATCACAACAAACTGTGGCAAATTCTTAAAGTGATGGGAGTACCAGACCACCTTACCTGTCTCCTGAGAAACATGTACCAGGGTCAAGAAGCAACAGTAAGAACCAGACATGGAACAACCAAGTGGTTCAAAATTGGGAAAGGAGTACGACAAGGCTGCATATTGTCACCCTGCTTATTTAACTTATATGCAGAGTACATCATGAGAAATGCCGGGTTGGATGAATCAGAGGTCGGAATTAAGATTGCTGGGAGAATTATCAACAACCTCCGATATGCAGACGATACCACCCTAATGGCAGAAAGCGAAGAGGATCTCAAGAGCCTCTTGTTGAGGGTGAAAGAGGAGAGTGCAAAAGCTGGTTTGAAACTCAACATTAAAAAAACGAAGATCATGGCATCTGGCCCCATCACTTCCTGGCATATAGAAGGGGAAGAAATGGAAGCAGTGACAGATTTTACTTTCTTGGGCTCCAAGATCACCGCAGACGGTGACTGTAGCCATGAAATTAAAAGACGCTTGCTCCTTGGGAGGAAAGCTATGGCAAACCTAGACAGCATAGTAAGAAGCAGAGACATCACCTTGCCGACAAAGGTCCGTCTAATCAAAGCTATGGTTTTCCCAGTAGTAATGTATGGCTGTGAGAGCTGGACTATAAGGAAGGCTGAGCACCGAAGAATTGATGCTTTCGAACTGTGGTGCTGGAGAAGACTCTTACGAGTCCCCTGGACTGCAAGGAGGTCAAATCAGTCCATCCTAAAGGAAATCAACCCTGAGTGCTCATTGGAAGGACAGATACTGAAGCTGAAGCTCAAATATTTTGGCCACCTAATGCGAAGAGAAAACTCCCTGGAAAAGACCCTGATGCTGGGAAAGACTGAAGGCAAAAGGAGAAGGGGACGGCAGAGGATGAGATGGCTAGATAGCATCACGGATGCAATGAATATGAACTTGAGCAAGCTGCGGGAGAGAGCGCAGGACAGGAAGGCCTGGCGTGCTATGGTCCATGGGGTCACGAAGAGTCGGACACGACTGAACGACTGAACGACAACAAAGCTTCCAAATCCCAGGAAGTACTAGTTCCCCTCTACTCAGCACTGGTTAGGCCTCATCTGGAGTCCTGTGTTCAGTTCTGGGCACCACACTTTAAGAAGGATGCAGACAAGCTGGAGAGGGTTCAGAGGAGGGCAACAAAGCTGATCAGGGGACTGGAAACAAAGCCCTATGAGGAGTAGGGATGTCAGAGAATTCTGCTATGGACTGAAATGGGATCGAATTCCCTTCAGTCCGTGCCATGGAATCCTCTGCGGAATGGCACCATGAGGTCCTGCGGAGCCAGCAGTCATGCAGCTTTTTTTTTGTCATCTGCACAGAGGCGCGAAATTTTCATAAATAAAAATGCAAGGTAGTATATTCCGATAATAAATACGTAATTCCCCCCCCCCTTCATGGATCACTGCCTTGTTGTGGCAAAGGGGCTTGCATAACTCAGTGAAGCCAAAAGCTATGCCGTGCAGGGCCACCCAAGACGGACAGGTCATGGTGAAGAGTTCTGACAAAATGTGGTCCACTGGAGAAGGAAATGGCAACCCACTCCAGTATTCTTGCCAAGAAAACCCCATGGAACGTATCACAATGCTAAAAGAGATGACGCCAGAAGATGAGACCCTCAGGTCGGAAGGTGTCCAATATACTGCTGAGGAAAAGCAGAGGGAATTTCCAAGTAGCGCCAGAAAGAGTGAAGCGGCTGGGCCAAAGCCGAAAGGACACTCAGCTGTGGATGTGTCTGGTGGTGAAAAGAAAGTCCGATGCTGTAAAGAACAATATTGTTTAGGAACCTGGAATGTAACATCAATGAATCAAGGTAAGCTGGAGGTGGTCAAACAGGAGATGGCAAGATTAAACATTGACATCTTGGGAATCAGCGAACTAAAATGGACAAGCATGGGCGAATTTAATTCAGGTGACCATTATATCTACTACTGTGGGCAAGAATCCCTTAGAAGAAATGGAGTAACACTCATAGTCAACAAAAGGGTGGGAAAAGCAGTACTAGGGTACAATCTCAAAAACGATAGAATGATCTCAATACGAATTCAAGGCAAACCATTCAACATCACAGTAATTCAAATCTATGTCCCAACCACTGAGGCTGAAGAAGCTGAGGTTGATCGGTTCTATGAAGACCTACAACACCTTCTAGAACTAACACCAACAAAAGTTGTCCTCTTCATCATAGGGGATTGGAATGCTAAAGTAGGAGGTCAAGAAATCACCGGGATAACAGGCAACAATGGCCTTGGTATACAAAATGAAGAAGGACAAAGGCTAATAGAGTTTTTTCCAAGAGAACACTCTGATCATAGCAAACACTCTTTTCCAACAGCACAAGAGGTGACGCTACACATGGACATCACCAGATGGTCAATATCGAAATCATATTGATTATGTCCTTTGCAGCCAAAGATGGAGAAGCTCCATACAGTCAGTAAACACAAGACCTGGAGCTGACTGTGGCTCAGATCATGAGCTGCTTCTTGCAAAATTTCGGCTTAAATTGAAGAACGTAGGGAAAACCACTAAACCATTGAGGTATGACCTAAATCATATCCCTTATGAATATACAGTGCAGGTGAGGAATAGATTTTAGGGATTAGACCTGATAGACAGAGTGCCTGAGGAACTATGGACCGAGGTCTGTAACATTGTTCAGGAGGCAGCAACTCAGTCCATCCCAAAGAAAAAGAAATGCAAGAAAGCAAAGTGGCTGTCTGAAGAGGCTTTACAAGTAGCTGCGGAAAGAAGGGAAGCAAAAAGCAAGGAAGAAAGGGGAAGATATATCCAACTGAATGCAGATTTCCAGAGAATAGCAAGGAGAGACAAGAAGGCCTTCTTAAATGAACAATGCAAAGAAATCGAAGAAAACAATAGAATGGGAAAGACTAGAGATCTTTTCAAGAAAATTGGAGATCTCAAGGGAACGTTTTGTGCAAAGACGGGCATGATAAAGGACAAAGAAGGCAGGAACCTAACAGAAGCAGATGAGATTAAGAAGAGGTGGAAAGAATACACAGAAGAACTATACAGGAAAGATCTGAATGTCCCTGATAGCTATGATAGTGCGGTCACTAAACTTGAGCCAGACATCCTCGAGAGTGAAGTCAAGTGGGCCTTAGGAAGCATTACTAACAACAAAGCTAGCGGAGATGACAATATTCCAGCTGAGCTATTTAAAATCCTAAAAGATGATGCTGTTAAAGTGCTGCACCCAATATGCCAACAAATTTGGAACACTTAACAGTGGCCTCAAGACTGGAAAAGGTCAGTTTACATTCCAATTCCAAAGAAGGGCAATGCCAAAGAGTGTTCAAACTACCGTACAATTGCGCTTATTTCACAAGCCAGCAAGGTTATGCACTTCCAATCCTCACACTTCACCTGGAAGTATGTTTCGCAGTGAAGGGGGAGAGGGAGGGGGGACGCAGCAAGAGGAAGAGGTGATAACATGGATGAGGTAGCAGACCCAACCCAGATGCCAACCAGCCACCAAAAAAATAATTCAATTAGAACTCAGTGGAAACAACACAGAGCCCCAGGCTACAGCGATGATAAGCTGGGACTCTAAGCGCTGTGGAAACTGGAAAAGGAGCAGATGCGATTGGGGAAACATCGGAACAAAGTCTCAAGCCAGGTGAAGCTGATAGCATGGAAACACACCCCAGGAAGACGAACGAAGCAGAATCATCAGGGTAAAAAGGTAAATGAAGAAGAAGACCAAGACATACAGAAAAGCATCTCTAGTCCTGAATTCCCCGTCACTGGTGGAGCCAAGAAGTCTCAGTTCTTGATTACAGAATTTTTGTTGTTTATTCGGTCAGTCACTTCCGACTTTTCGTGACTTCATGGACCAGCCCATGCCAGAGCTTCCTGTTGGCCGTCGCCACCCCCAGCTCCCCCAAGGTCGAGTCTGTCACCTCCAGAATATCATCCATCCATCTTGCCCTTGGTTGGCCCCTCTTTCTTTTGCCTTCCACTTTCCCTAGCATCAGCATCTTCTCCAGGGTATCCTGTCTTCTCATTATGTGGCCAAGGTACTTCAGTTTTGCCTTTAATATCCTTCCCTCAAGTGAGCAGTCTGGCTTGATTTCCTGGAGTATGGACTGGTTGGATCTTCTTGCAGTCCAAGGCACTCAGAATTTTCCTCCAGCACCACAGTTCAAAAGCATCTATCTTCCTTCGCTCAGCCTTCCTTATGGTCCAGCTCTCGCAGCCATAGGTTACTATGGGGAATACCATTGCTTTCACTATGCGGACCTTTGTTGTCAGTGTGATGTCTCCGCTGTTCACTATTTTATCAAGATTTGTCATTGGTCTCCTCCCAAGAAGTAAATGTCTTCTGATTTCCTGGCTGCAGTCAGCATCTGCTGTAATCTTTGCATCTAGAAAGACAAAGTCTGTCACTGCCTCCATGTTTTCTCCCTCTATTTGCCAGTTATCAATCAAGCTGGTTGCCATAATCTTGGTTTTTTTGAGGTTTAACTGCAACCCAGCTTTTGCACTTTCTTCTTTCACCTTCGTCATCAGGTTCCTCAACTCCTCCTCGCTTTCAGCCATCAAAGTGGTATCATCTGCATATCGGAGATTGTTAATGTTTCTTCCAGCGATTTTAACTCCAGCCTTGGCTTCATCAAGCCCAGCATGTCGCATGAAGTGTTCTGCGTACAGGTTGAATAGGTAGGGTGAGAGTATACTACCCTGCCGTACTCCTTTCCCAATCTTAAACCAGTCCATTGTTCCGTGGTCTGTTCTTACCGTTGCTATTTGGTTGTTATACAGATTCCTCAGGAGGCAGACAAGATGACTTGGTATCCCCATACCACCAAGAACTTGCCAGAATTTGTTATGATCCACACAGTCAAAGGCTTTAGAATAGTCAATAAAACAGAAATAGATGTTTTTCTGAAACTCCCTGGCTTTCTCCATTATCCAGCGGATATTGGCGATTTGGTCTTTAGTTCCTCTGCCTTTTCTAAACCCAGCTTGTACATCTGGCAATTCTCGTTCCATGAATTGCTGCAGTCTACCTTGCAAGATCTTGAGCATTACCTTACTGGCATGTGAAATAAGTGCCACTGTTCGATAGTTTGAACATTCTTGGGTGCTTCCCTTTTTTGGTATGGGGATATAAGTTGATTTTTTCCAATCTGGTGGCCATTCTTGTGTTTTCCAAATTTGCTGGCATATGGCATGCATCACCTTGACAGCATCATCTTGCAAGATTTTAAACAGTTCAGCTGGGATACCGTCATCTCCTGCTGCCTTGTTATTAGCAATGCTTCTTAAGGCCCATTCAACCTCACTCTTCAGGATGTCTGGCTCTAGCTCACTGACCACACCGTCAAATCTATCCCCGATATTACAGAATATAATATGATTACAGAATGAATTGTGTCAAATATCACAATGAATTGTGTCACTACTACTACTACTTTAAGAGTAATAGTAGTGGGAGACTCCTTGCTGCGTGGAATCGAGACCCAAGTATGTTGTGAAGACCTGTGGACTCACCAGGTATGTTGTCTCCTGGGAGGATGATTAGGATGTGACTGAAGGGTTGCCTGCACTGATAAAGCCCACTGACAAGTATCCCTTTCTTCTCATCCATGTGGGAACAAATGATACCGCCAAGCAGAGCTATGAAGAAATCACGTCAGACTTTGAAGCTTTGGGAAGGACACTCAAGAACTTTGGGGCCCAGATAGTTTTCTCATCCACCCTTCCAGTAGTTAGAAGAGGGCTAGAAAGGGAATGAAAAATACTCCGGGTGAATGACTGGCTGCGAAGGTGGTGCCGACGCGAGAGATTTGGATTCTGGGACCACGGGCTATACTTCCTGGAAGATGGGCTGTTGGCAAGGGACGGGTTGCACCTCACAAAGGCTGGGAAGAATGTGTTTGGCCACAGCATGAAGAACTTCATCAGGAGGGCTTTAAACTGAATCCTACGGGGAAGGGAGATGTAAAGTTGGGGGTAACAATGGACGAAGGCTCATGCACCACAACGGAGAGAACAGCTCTAATAGCGCCCAATAATAGTCTTCAGACACATGTAGGAAGAAAGCCAGACTATGAAGCACATGGTCTTTGATGTCTATATACTAATGCCCAGAGTATGGGAAACAAACAAAATGAACTTGAACTCTTAATACATGAGGGAAATTATGACTGGATAGGTATAACTGAGACATGGTGGGATGACTCTCATGACTGGAATACCACAGTTGAAGGATATAACTTGTTCAAAAAGAACAGGAGGAACAGAAAGGGAGGTGGGGTTCACTGTATGTGAAAGATGCATATATCTGCACAGAAATACAGGAGGATGAGCTTGGTAGCCCCATCGAGAGCATCTGGATCAAAATAAATGGAGCAAAGAATAAAAGGAACCTGGTGGTCGGAGTCTACTACTGGCCACCCAATCAAGGAGAGGACGAGGACGAAACTTTTGAAAAGCAAATAGCCAATGTTTCAAGCATGATGTAGTAGTAATGGGGGACTTCAATTTCCCCGATATTTGTTGGGAGACAAATTCTGCAAAACATGGCCCCTCCAGGAAATTCCTGACTTGTGTGGTGGATAACTTCCTCCTACAGAAGGTAGAGGAAGGAACTAGAGGATCAGCTATCCTTGACTTGATCCTAACCAACAGAGATGACTTAGTCGATAAAGTAGCAGTTACAGGAACTCTGGGGGAAAGTGACCATGTTGTACTTGAGTTCTTGGTTCTAAGGGAAGCAAAAGCCGAGTGTAGTCAAACGCGCCCCTGGATTTTAGGAAAGCTGATTTTAATAAACTCAGAACAATGATCAGTAAGGTCCCATGGCAAGCGACTCTAACGAGAAAAGGAGTCCAAGATGGGTGGGAGCTTTTAAAAAAGGAAATTCTCAAGGCACAATCACAAACAATTCCAACAAGAAGAAAAGGTGGAAGACAACAGAAGAAGCCAATTTGGCTTCACAAAAAGCTTAGAGATGACCTGAAAACAAAAAAGGACACATATAGGAAGTGGAAAGAAGGCCAAATCACAAAGGAAGAGTACAGGCAGGTAGCAGAGAATTGCAGGGATGGCGTCAGGAAGGCTAAAGTTGAGATTAGTGAGGGATGCTAAAAGCAACAAAAAGGCTTTCTTCAGCTACATGCATAGTAAAAGACAGAGAAAATAGCTATGAAACAAGGATGGCAAAACGATAACAGATGACAAAGAAAAGGCAGAGGTGCTCAATTCCTACTTTGGCTCAGTCTTCTCCAAAAAGGGGGTCTATGACCCCCCTGGCAAAGGCGAAGTACAGGCTGAAGGGGCAGGATTGCAGCTTGAGATTGATAGGCATATGGTCAAGGAACACCTAATTACTTTGAATGAGTTCAAATCTTTTTAGGGATGGTAACTCATGTAGGTAGATTTTTGAAAACCTGGCAGAGCATACCAGTAGTCTGAGGGGTTTTGTAGGAAGTCCTACAACTCCCAGCACCCTCCAGTCAGTAGTGCTGGCTGAGGAATGCTGGGAGTTGTAGGACATTTTTTTGTCTAAACATGCATAGGATTGCACCCTACAAAAGTTAATTGGATCAGCTCCAGTGCTCAGGTGTTTTGACAGGACTAGGAAGATCAAATTGTCCACAGAGGTTTCCAAAGACGGTATTGGGGCAATGCTCTTACAGAAATATGGCGATCGTCAGAGACCAGCAGTGTGTGCATCCAGAGCTCTCACAGACAAAGAAATATACACAAATAGAAAAAAGACACTTTAGCTTTAGTTCATGGATGCAAAACAATCCATATGTTTGTATATGGGAGGTCAGGTGAGGCTGAAATGGACCACAAGCCTTTGGTAACTATTGTAAGAAAGGGGCTAGCTGACATGCCTCCTAGGCTTCAGAGACTTTTCTTTCAGCTACAATTGTATGATTTGTGATTGGAATACAAACCTGGTAAGGACCTGGTAACTGTGGACAATTTCTCCGGGGCAGTTGATGTAACTGTTGATGAACTAGAAATGGATATTGTGCATGTCAATGAGATACATCAAAATTACCCAGTCCCAGAAGAAATGTGGCAAGAAGTCATTGCAGCTACTGCACAGGATGAGGTGTTGCTGAAAGTTATCAGAGCCATCATCTGTGGGTGGCTAGTTCATTGTCTCCCTGTTCCATATTCTCAATTTGTGGCAGAGCTGTCAATAACAGAAGTTACTTTGTTCAAGGTCAGGGGGTAGCGGTCCCTGCAACACTGAGAACAGATACGATGGAAAGAATACATGAAGGTCATCTGGGCACTTAAAAATGCAAACGGGGGGCTCGGCAGGCTTTACATTGGTCAGGTTCTAGTAGTGCAATAGAAAACGTAGTTCATAAACGTAATACATGCCAGACATATCAGCCTAAGAACAAGAAAGAGCCAGTGTGGATAGATGATGAAATACAAAGGCCAGGGTTTAAAGTGGGAGTTGGTTTTTTTAACCTGGCAAGCAAAGACAATCTGTTACTTCTAGATGACTTTTTGCAGTACCCTGAAATCACCTCATTGGATGACAGAGCTGCATCGCAGGTTATTCAGTGCCTTAAGTCAATTTCCTAATTTAAGTCAACTGAGACCTTGCTCAGTTATGTCAGACAATGACCCTCAGTTTTCAGGGCATGAATTTAAAACTTCTGTCAGGCTGTATGGATTTTGGCACATAACATCTAGCCCAGGTAATCCACAGTCTAATGGGCTTGTGGAAAATGGGGTCAAAATCATAAAATGATTATTGAGGAAAGCTAATGCCTCATGTGGGGACCCCTGTTTAGCCATTTTGAATTACAGATCAGCCATCTGTCAGGGATGCTTTGACTTAGATTCCTGCATTGAGCAGGGGGTTGGACTCGATGGTCTTATAGACCCCTTCCAACCCTATGATTCTATGATTCTATGAAGAGTGAAACACACAAGGTGCTAAAGAAATACGTCGCCATGGTCAGCAACAAATTTGGCAAAAGACCTCAGGCTGCAATCAGACAACGGTGGTGTGAGTACATTTCATACCATACCCAAGCATTCCTGGATGAACAGCGCGTACTGCACAGGAGGAGCGTGGCATACACTCCTCAGCAGAAAGTAGGGATGGATGAAAGGGACTTACCTCGTCCCACAGCTTGCTTTGCGGTGGGGGGGAGGTGCTTCGGTTTCCCCCCCGAAGTTCAGGCGAGGGGGGGGAGGCACCCCGCCTCGCCCGGCCGAAATTCAGGCCGGGGGGGGGAGGCGCCCCATCCCTTGCTGGCGAAATTCAGGCCGGGGAGGAGCGCCCCATCTCCCTGGCCGCGAAAAAAAAAAGTAAAAACAAAAACAAAAACACACACCCGTGATAGGCTACATAACGATTTGCGTAGCCTATCACGGCTAGATTTCCAAAGTCAGCCGCGATAGGCTACGTAAATCATCACGTAGCCTATCATGGGTGACTTTGAAAAAAAAAAAAGTGCGTACGCAAATGGCAGCGCCCTATGGGCGCCGCCATTTGCGTTCCTTATTTGGACAGGGGTAGTCTACATAAAGATTTATGTAGACTACGGCAAAAATAAGGGCAACGCAAATAGCGTTCCCTTATTTTCGCCGTAGTCCACGTAAATCTTTACGTAGACTACCCCTGTCCAAATAAGGAACGCAAATGGCAGCGCCCATGGGGCGCTGCCATTTGCGTATGCGCTTTTTTTTTCTTCCAAAGTCACCCGTGATAGGCTACATGACGATTTACGTAGCCTATCACGGCTGACTTTGGAAATCTAGCCATGATAGGCTACGTAAATCGTTACGTAGCCTATCACGGGTGTGTGTGTGTGTTTTTTTTTTACTGTACTTTTTTTTTTTGTAATGGCAGTGGCGGCAGCCGGTCGGGAGACCAGCCGCCGCCCCCGCCCCCGCCGAAACGCCGCCGAAACGCCGCCGGGACCTGCTGCCGAGAGGGACATTCGCCGAAGGTAAGTCCCATCCCGGGGGGGGGGGCAGCAGAGAATTTCCCCAACACTTTTGGGGGGCCGAATGCATCGGCACTTGGCCCCCCGAAGATTCGTGGAGAAATTCTCCGCCATCCCTAGCAGAAAGGCACTGCCGAAAGGCAGCTGAGATCTCTCCTGGAGATGTCAAGGTGTATGCTGACAGATGCTGACCTACCTGATCGATTCTAAGGAGATGCTATCATGACAGCAACCTATCTCCAGAAATGATTGCCAGCCAAGGGCACCACACAGACCTCATTTCAGCTATGGCACAATTGAGCTGGAAACATGGAACACATTAGAGTGTTTGGCAACAAATCCTATGCTTATATACCAAAGTAAAAGAGGCAGACATTAGATGCCAAAGCAGAAGAGACTCTGTTAATTGGCTATGCGCCAGGAACCAAAGGGTGTAGAGTGATGAATTTAAAAATAGGTGACGTCAGCACAGGGTATGTGCACAAAAAAGAGCTGACAACAGAGGAACTGTATTAGACAGCTGAGAGAAGCCTGATGACAGACACAAGTCCCTCACGAGTGCGCTAGAAAACAGAAATGAGACAACAGAACCCTCACTACCAGAAACACATGCCGAACCAAATATGGAGCGGAAAGATGAGGTAGATGATGCAGGAGGGAGACCAGAGGCTGAGGGCAGCACAGCTGAAGAAGGCACCTAGACGTAAAGGCTGCTTTTCTACATGGAGAGATAACAGAGGAACTTTATATGGAGCAACCTCCAGGTTTCACAAACCCCAAGCTAGCAAAATGTCTGCAAGGTCAAGAAAGGACTTTATGGACTTAAGCAGGTGGCAAGAGCCTGGAATGAGAAGTTGAATAAAATGCTCACCAAGCAAGGCTTGAAACAAGGTAGGCAGATCCATGTCTGTATACCAAAGAAATGGACATGTAACTTTGACTTTTGCATATAGAATCATAGAATCATAGAATAGTAGGGTTGGAAGGGGCCTACAAGGCCATCGAGTCCAACCCCCTGCTCAATGCAGGAATCCAAGTCAGAGCATCCATGACAAGTGGCTGTCCAGCCTCGTCTTGAAGGCCTCCAGTGTGGGAGAGCCCACCACCTCCCTAGGTAATGGGTTCCATTGTCATATTGCTGTTACAGTCAGGAGGTTTTTCCTGATGTTCAGCCAGAATCTGGCTTCCTGTAACTTGAGCCCATTATTCCATGTCCTGCACTCTGGGATGATCAAGAAGAGATCCTGGCTTTCTTCTCTGTGACAACCTTTCAAGTACTTGAAGAGTGCTATCCTATCTCCCCTCAGTCTTCTCTTCTCAAGGCTAAACATGCCCAGTTCTTTCAGTCTCTCCTCATAGGGCTTTGTTTCCAGTCCCCTGATCATCTTTGTTGCCCTCCTCTGAACCCTCTCCAGTTTGTCTGCATCCTTCTGAAAGTGTGGTGCCCAGAACTAGGGATGTACGAAAGTCACTTACCTTTTCGACGAGGCAATTTGTGGGGGGGTGGAGATGCTCCGCACCTCCCCTTGAAATCCTTCTCTGGCTGGCTCCACTCTGCCGGCCGGGGCTGCCTGCAGCCGGAAATCTGGCTGCTGGGCAACTTCCTTCTGGAAGAAAAAACAAACAAACGGCGTATGCAAATGGTGGCGGCTACGGCAGCTGCCATTTGTGTTCCTTATTTTTCGCTGATTTATCTTACGTAAATATTTATGTAAGATAAAACGGCGAAAAAAAGGGGAACGAAAATAGCATAGTGGGCGCTATTTGCGTTCCTTTATTTTTCGCTGTTCTAGCCTACGTAAATATTTACGTAGCTGCCGCCATTTGCGTACGCCGTTTGTTTGTTTTTTTGATTGGCTTGTCGTGATAGGCTACGTAAATACTTACGTGGCCTATCACAGCAAAGACCAGGACGACAATGGCGGCTGCGGCAGCCAGTCGAAAGACCAGCCGCCGCCGGAGCTGCCGCCGTCCAGAACATCCGCCCCAGGTAAGCCTAGTCCCGGGGGGAATCTGTGGCAGTGGGGCAGGCGGTGGCAGGCCGTTCTGCCACGGAATTTGGGGGGATGAATGCCAGTGCATTCGGCCTCACTGAAATCCATGGCAGAATTCTCCACCATCCCTACCCAGAACTGGACACAGTACTCCAGATGAGGCCTAACCAGTGCTGAGTAGAGGGGAACTGGAACTCGCTTGTAGTGTTGTTGAGTCACGTATCCCCCATCTTGTAACTGTGCATTTGGTTTCTTTTTCCTAGGTGCAGAACTTGGCATTTATCCCTATCCTTACGTACCCTTATAGTTGCTGTGCTAGCTGCTAGGAGACAACAGCAGGGGAGGACAGTTCCCCCCATTTCCAGCTTCTGTGCTTCCCATAGGCATCAGGCTGACCACTCTGGGAAACAGGATGCTTGATTATATAGGCCTTTGGATTAAACTTCCTTCCAATTCTTTTCGACACATATCAGAACTAACCCTGTTGCAAGCCAAATGATTCATGTCTGGCCGAGTTCCAAGACTTAGAAATGATGTCATAAGATTATTGCCTTAATTGTTTTTAATAACTGGAGCACAGAGGTAGTTGTTAGTACAAAAAACCACAAAAGAATGTGGGGAGAAGTGGCAATGTCTCTGTGGAAAACAAACGCTCTTAGAGGAAGAGGACTCACCTACCCAGATTTACTGGAAAGAATCAAGGAGAAAGCGGAGAATGACGGGGACGTGGGCAGCTTTGATCGCCGTGCTGGTGGCTCTTCTGATTCTGTGCTTCCTGAAACTATGCTGGTCATGCAGACGCTGCCCTCCAGGGCCCTCTATGCTTACTGTCATTGGAGCCATATGGCAAAATGGGTTAAGGCTTTCTGAAGATACTCTCATTAAGGTATGTCTTCGTATATAATTAACCAATCACTCATCAACAGTTCAGTCCTATACACATCTACTCAGCAGTAAGCCCCATTGAGTTCAATGGGGCTTGCTCTTAGGCTAGTGTATATAGGATGGGTGGTTTAACTCACTGAGGGAGGGTGCAATGGCTGGCTGGGGAATGTTGGGAGTCGTAGGACTTTTTTCCCTGTCTAAACATGCATCGGATTGCGCCCAAACAGAATTAGTGAAGAGAACTGTGAATGACTTTCTTTCTATGGTGACTGTGGCCAGAAGTGTTGTGTTAGTAAAATATTCTGACACAAATTTGATATGGAAAATTATTGATTATTATTATTATTATTATTATTATTATTATATTATCATAATATTATAATTATCATAATATTATAAAACAGTATTCATAATAATTAAGGTATATTTGTATCCTGCATTTCCCCCCAATGTTTCTTGGAGTGGTAAACTGCATATTAAAGTACACAGCAAATTAAAATAAGAACACACGTGAAATATAGGAGACTTCAGGATTAATGTTTAGCAGCAATGTTTTACATACTTTTTGCCATCTAAACCACTGATAATTTAAAGGCATTATGCAATGTGTCTTTTAGTATATTTAAATGTCACACAATTATCAGTCCAATAAGGATTTTCAGTTCTTCTGATTTCACTGAATATGCATGGAACCCTCTTCTGGGTTGGGATTGATTTCCCCAGTGCTAATTTCTTATATACTATTAGTGATCACAATTCTTTCAAAACTGGTTCTTATGTAGCCAAACCAGCACCACCCATGCCCAAGAGGGAGATATGAACAGGCTTGGAGTAGGGATGTACGAATCCCTTACCTTGTTCCGGTGGCGGCATCCGCTGGATGGGTGGAGGCGCTCCGTCCCTCCCCCTGGAATCCTCGATGTGGGGGAGGCAATCCGGTCCTCCCCCCTGGAATCCTCGATGGCCGGCACTGCTCCACGCCATCAGGATTTCCGGCTGTGGACTGGCTGGTGCTGGGTAACCCCCCCCAAAACAAACGGCATACTCAAATGGCGGCAGCTACGGCGGCCGCCATTTGCATTCCTTATTTTTCGCCGTTTTAGTCTACATAAAGATTTACGTAGACAATTACGGTGAAAAAAAAAAGGGGAACGCAAATAGCATAGTGGGCGCTATTTGCGTTCCTTTTTGATTCGCCGTTTTAGCCTACGTAAATATTTACGTAGACTAAAACTGCGAAAAATAAGGAACGCAAATGGCGGCCACCGTAGCCGCCGTCATTTGAATACGCCGTTTGTTTGTTTGTTTTTTTAACCCAGACGTGATAGGCTACATATGTCTTTACGTAGCCTATCACGTCTGGGTTAAAAAAAGAAGAAGACCCGTCTGCAAATGGCGGCCGCGGCAGCTGGTTGAAAGACCAGCTGCCGCCGCCGAAGCCGCCTCTGGAGCTGCCGCTGTCCGGAACATCGGCCCCAGGTAAGTCTCATCCCGGGGGGGGATCTGCGGGGGTGGCAGGGGGGTGGCAGGCCATTGCGCCATGGATTTTGGGGGGCTGAATGCCAGTGCATTCGGCCTCATTGAAATCCGTGGCAGAATTCTCCGCCATCCCTAGCTTGGAGGAAGCCCAAGTGTTGCAGGAGTACACACAGTCTTTAGAAGAAATTTCAAGTGATGGGTGTACCCCCAAGGCAGTCCAATGAAGAATGTGTGAGCTCATTGGCTCCAGAATGCTGACTGACTAGAAAACCAAATGGGAGGGTGATGGAATGGATTACCTGGAATAGAAGCTCTCCACACTGAAACATGTTCTTGCAGGTTCCACTTGTATTATAAAATAGAAAAATGCCTGCTCGTATAACTAGCTGTAATTACTGTCTCCCATAATAGAGTGCTATCCACTGACTTAACAAAAGAAGGGCTTCAGTTGATAACACTGCCAAGGTAGAACTTGAAGAGCCCTTTCTACGTGCAGTGAGTTCCTTGTGACTGAATGTGTGCTTATGACACTGCTGGAGCAGGTGCAGGGAACTTCTCCAGATCTCATGCTCACCTGCAACAGTGGCCAGGAGTGCCTTTTTTCAGTTGCAGCCAATACGCCAGCTGTGCCCCCTGGAAGAGAGCCAGGTTTTTGCCACACATATCTTTGCCTTCTCACTTCAAGGATACACACCTGCAATATTTATTTTTATTTATTTATTAAATTTATTAATCGCCCATCTGACTGGTCACCCAGCCACTCTGGGCGATGTACAACCCACCATAAAACAATTTAAAACAATAAAATTTTACCATAATTTTTTTTTTTAAATACCCTAACCTACCCCAAATGCCTGCCTGAACAACCACGTTTTTAATGCACGACGGAAGCTCATTAAAGAGGGGGCATGACGGAGTTCCCTAGGGAGGGAGTTCCACAGAGTGGGGGCCACCACAGAGAAGGCCCTCTCCCTCGTCCCCACCAGTCTAGCTGTCCTGGCTGATGGGACAGAGAGAAGGCCATCCGAGGCTGATCTTGTTAAGCGGCCTGTCTGGTGTTGCTGGAGGCGCTCCTTAAGATAGGCTGGGCCGGAACCATATAGGGTTTTAAAGGTCAAAACCAACACCTTGAATTTGGCCCGGAAAACAACTGGTAACCAGTGCAACTCCTTCAGCACTGGAGTGATGTGATCTCACCGGCGGCTGCCTTTAATCAGGCGAGCCGCCGCGTTCTGTACCAGCTGCAGTTTCCGAACCATCTTCAAGGGTAACCCCACGTAGAGCGTATTACAGTAGTCTAAACGAGAGGAGACCAGGGCATGTACTACCGATGGGAGCAGATGGTCGGGAAGGAAGGGGCGCAGCCGCCGTATCAGATGGAGTTGATACAGCGCTGTCCGGCTCACAGCTGACACCTGAGCCTCCATGGACAGCTGGGAGTCCAAAATGACCCCCAGGCTGCGGACCTGGTCTTTCAAGGGTAGCTGTACCCCATTCAACACCAGGTCAACATCCCCCAGCCTCCTGTTGTCTCCCACCAAAAGTACCTCGGTCTTGTCAGGGTTGAGCTTCAGCTTATTCCTCCCCATCCAGCCACTCACCGTCTCCAGACATTTGGACAGGGATTCTACGGCCAACCTTGGTGAAGATTTGAATGAGAGGTAGAGCTGCGTGTCATCCGCATATTGATGACACTGCACCCCAAACCTCCTGATGATAGCCCCCAGTGGCTTCACATAGATGTTAAATAGCATCGGGGAGAGGATGGAACCCTGTGGCACCCCACAAGTAAGTGGCCACGGGTCCGAAACCTCCTCTCCCAGTGCTACCCTCTGGTACCTGCCGGAGAGGAAGGACCGGAACCACCGCAATACAGTGTTTCCAATGCCCAACCCCTCCAGGCGGTCCAGGAGGATACCGTGGTCAACGGTATCAAAAGCCGCTGAGAGGTCGAGGAGAACAAGGAAGGAGCATTCACCCCTATCCAGAGCCCTCCTCATATCATCCACCAAGGCGACCAAGGCCGTTTCTGTCCCATGCCCAGGCCTGAAGCCCGACTGAAATGGGTCTAGATAATCAGTTTCTTCCAAGTGTGCCTTCAACTGCACCGCCACCACCTGCTCAATCACCTTGCCCAAAAATGGCAGATTTGAGACTGGGCGAATGTTGTTCAGAACTTGAGGATCCAAGGAGGGCTTCTTTAAGAGCGGTCTTATCACTGCCTCCTTGAGGGCTGATGGCATCACTCCCTCCTCAAGGGAGGCGTTCACCACCGCCTTGATCCCCTCACCCAGTCTCTCTCTGCAGCTCATAATGAGCCAAGATGGGCAAGGATCAAGTAAGCAGGTGGTCGGCCTTACAGATGAAAGCACCTTGTCCACTTCATCAGGAGGAAGAAGCTGGAACCGATCCCACAAAACCCATTTGCCACAGGCTGCCTCTTGCTCACTAACTGTATCCACAGTGTGCAGAGTAACACACCTAATCTGATCAATTTTATCTGCAAAGTGCCTTGCCAAAGCCTCACAGGAGGCCTTAGAATGCTCCAGTGGTTCCGGAGCCACAGGACCGACCAGGCTCCGGACCACTTGGAACAGCCTCCTGGGGCAGCACTCTGCAGACGCGATGGAGGCAGCATAATATTCCTTTTTTGCTGCCTTCACCGCCACGTGATAGGCTGAAGATATAGCTCTAGCCCGTGTCTGATGGTCTTTGGAGCGAGACTTCCGCCACCGGCGCTCTAGCCGTCTCACCTCCTGTTTCAGAGCTCGTAACCGCGGATTGAACCATGGTGCAGTCCGAGCCCTGTTCAGGGGGAGAGGGCGTTTCGGAGCCACCTGATCTAATGCCCCAGTGATTGCGGCATTCCAGCCACCCACCAGGGTCTCGACCGAGTGGCCGTTGGCATGCCCCAGAGAATCCCCAAGCGCGTTCAGGAATCCATTTGGATCCATAAGACGCCTGGGGCGGACCATTTTAATGGGTCCTCCACCCCTGCGGAGGGGTTGTGGAACCGAGAAGTCCAACATCACCAGATAGTGATCTGACCATGACAAGGGGGTGGTGGATATACCCCCGACTTCCAGATCACTCCCCGCTTCTCCAGAAACAAACACAAGGTCTTTGCATGGAGTAGCTCCTGGGAAAGCCATGGGGTCGGCACATTTTTTCATGGGTGTGATGCAGTGCGATAACCCAACTCAACCAGATTCACAGTTGGCTTCTGGGCCTGTTCCATGGTGCTGCTTTTGAGGCTATAAATCACTTCACTGTCTGGAACCTATATAGATATCTTAGAGAGTGCTTCTCCTCAACTGAATATTGAGGAGAAGGGGCAATCGAATACAACATTCAAGCAGTTGTTCTGGTTGTTTCATTCCTGTACCCTCTGCAAACTCTTTTAAATAGGGCTGTGGATGGACCCCCCACTTTGCTTCAGATGCCACTTCACACTCTCTGAATCAGCCCCACTTCGACTTGGACCGATTCAGATCCCCTCCGCTTTGACTCGGTTTCAGATCTGAAGTGAGATCCGGATCACTTGGTTTGGGCATTTTCCCATTGACCTGCATGGGAAAACGCAAATGGCCATACTTTTTCAGTTTTCATGATAAATACATGAAACATGGAGGCCTCTCTGCCTCCATGGAGGGGATCCCACCTGCCAAATTTCAGACAGTTTAGCTCAGTACTTTCTGTGCTAGGCATAGCTGACATTTGATTTTTCCACAAAAACTCTCAAAGCAAAGAGCTATGCCTCTCTGCCCCACGCCTCCTCCTTGTCCTGCCTGCTTGGCTGTCAAGGACCACTAGCAATTTCCTGCTCATGAGGAGGAGATGGATAGCTAGCAGCTGGGGTGTGTGCCACACTGTGCGTTGGCTAACCTTGACAGCCAGTCAGGTAGGAGGAGGAGGCAGCGCGGCACGTGCCCGTGATGCTGGCCATCTCCTGCTCATGAGGAGGAGATGGCTAGCAGCTGGGCGTGCACTGCACCTCCTCTTCCTCCTTCTGCCTGGGCAATTCTTCTTGCCTATGTCTATGTGCACACATAGACTTATACACAAAAAGTGCTGTGAATCGTCCATGTACTCAAGATGCATGACGCTTTTTGCATATATATGTTTATGTGCACATAGACTTCTAATTGCCATATTTTTTTTAAAAAAACATGGCGATTGCCTTTTTTCTTTTCAAAATTTTATTCTTTTTAGAGCTGGGCTGAAGGGAGGAGACCTTTGGAATAGGGCACAGAAACCTCCTGAGCAGCAGGATAGCCTAGAAGACAGTTCAGGAGAGGATCAGCCTGTGGCCGTAGCCTACCAGTAATTTGTAGGGTGGGGGAGCCTTGTAAAAGAGGGGTCCAGTACAGAAAGCCATTCCCCTTCTCTGATCCATGGCAGCTGGTGTGTGTGTGGGGCTCCCACAAGCCAGGATCCAGCACTCTTGTCTCCTGTACCACCACCCGGGCTGCCTTTTTGACCCAGCTCTCACAGACTGATTGCTAGTGGTTAGAGTGTTGGATGGGGACTCAGGACATCCAGGTTCTAGGCACCGCTTGGCCATGGAAGCTCACTGGGTGACTTTGGGCCAGTCACAGACTCTCAGGCCAACCTACCTCTTCTTGTTGTGAGGATAAAACAGAAAGGAGGAGTATTATGTATGCCACCTTGGTTCCTTAGAGGAAAAAGTCAGGATATAGATGCTATAAAGGTAAAGGTGTCCCCATCCAGTCGTGTCCGACTCTAGGGTGCGGTGCTCATCCCCGTTTCTAAGCCGAAGAGCCAGCGCTGTTCGAAGACGCTTCCGTGGTCATGTGGCCGGCATGCTTGAACACCGAGGTGCACGGAACGCTGTTACCTTTCCCGCCGAGGCGGCACCTATTTATCTACTTGCAATTTCTTGCTTTCGAACTGCTGGGTTGGCAGGAGCTGGGACTGAAGACGGGAGCTCACTCCGTCACACAGCACTCGGGTCTCGAACTGCTGACCTGCCGACCTTCCATTCTGCAGTTCAGCGTCTTAACCACTAAGCCACCGCGGTCCCATATATATACACACACACACACACACACACACACACACACATCTATATATATAGATGATATAGATGATATAGATAAATCTATATCAGTCTTCCGCCAACCTGGTGTCCTGCAGGTGTCCTGGACCTCAATTCCCACCAGCCCCAAATGATCAGGACCAAAAGATCTCCCCTCCTCCTCCTCCGTTGCCTAGGGATTTTCTGCCCAGCAAGGCAAAAGCAGCTCTCTCTGTCTTTGATCCACCGCTCCCCCAGCCTCACTTCCTGCTACCCCCTCAGGCCTAGTAGAACAATAAAAAATTATGGATTTGGGGGCAATCCTCAATCTCTTTGTGATCAGAGGACTGAGTTGTAAGGGATGCCTGGAGATAATTTAAACAGATCCCAACCTCATAACAGTGTTCCCTCTTCTGAAGAGGTCTGGACCCTAGACCACTAAAAACAAACAAACAAACAAACAAACAAACAAACAGGCAGACCATAATAACAAGTTTTCATGTGCCCATTTGCTCTATGAGGCGGGTGCTCCTACAGGCTACCAAATGGAGGGCTGAACAGGCCATAGAGTTGCCTGGCTGGGTCTGCCAGAAACCCAGCCTCACCACTCCTTGCGGGTCCACACTCTACAGCAACTGCTCCCAGCTGAGCTTGATCGAGTCCCACCTTCCACCCACGGGTTTAATTTATTGACCTCCCCTGGCTGGGTCTTGTGGGGAACTATAGGGATAGACGGGGCAGGCATACACAGCACAGAGAGTTGTTGTGAGGATAAAACGGGGAGGATCATGTGAGCCGCCTTGGGTTCCTTGGAGGAAAGGAGATAAGATAATAGATGTAATAATAACAAATACATCCAGGGGGAGGAAGTTACACCCCCTTGCCCCATGAGCGGATGCCCACGCATTTCAGAACATAAGAAAATCTGGATCAGAGCAAGGGTCCATCAAGTCCAGCAGTCTGTTCACACAGTGGCCAACCAGCTGTTGACTGGGAACCCACTAGCAGGACACAAGTGCAACAGCACCCTCCCGCCCATGTTCCCCAGCAACTGGTGTACACATAGGCATCCTGCCTCTGATAGCAGAGGTAGCACATAGCCATCAGGACAAGTAGCCATTGATAGATTTCTCTTCCAGGAGTTTGGGATTCCTGGAATCGTCTTCCAAGAATTTGGGATTCCTGGAATCGTCTTCCAGGAATTTGTCCCTTTTGCAAGAGCAAAAAATGGGCAGGAGAAAACCTCAAAGGGCACAGAAGTATGTTCATTGCCTGTAAGACAGCCAGTGTGGCAAAATGGTTAGAGTGTTGCACTGAGACACAGGATAACTGAGTTCTAGTCCCCACTCAGCCATGAAGCTCACTGGGTGGCTTTGGGCCAGTCGCTGACTCTCAGCCTAGCCTACCTCACAGGGTTGTTCTGAGGAAGAACTGAGAGGAGGAGGACCTTGTAAGCCACCTTAGGTTCCTTGCAAGATGAAAAAAGGCAGGATATAAATGTAATAATAAAAAATAATAATGTATTGGACTAAGACTGAGGACACCCAGGTTCATATCTGTGCAATGCCTGTGCACTGCTAGTGCAAAAATGAAAAACTAAACCCAGCTGCATTATACAGCCTTCAATGGCTCTGCTGGATGTCGTCGAAAAGTGGGCATTCCTCATTTTGTTAGGACACAAATGCCAGGAAAAGTGCCTATAGATTGTATGGATGAGTATAGTAATGCAGGTTTTAGCTGCACTGCGCACACCCCACATAGTCCGTAGAGTCATTTCTTTTGAGGACCCTTTCAGCTCAGTCCTGTGAATAAGTTTATAATTCCTGTCAGAGGGTGTTACTTGCTGCATGCATTGGTGACTGGCTTGAACTTTGTACGTACTCAGACATTGCACCTCCAGGATGGTTTAGCCTCAACTCCCTGAAAATTGGTCGTGCTGCTTCTTAGCGGCCATCATGATGTCAATGTGCGTGGTGTAAAGAAGCTGGCATCACAATGTAATAGGATTTCTCATCTAGGGCGAAAACAAATCCAGGTCTATCTGTGCTATTCTCTAATGCTAACAGGGGGTCTTCTAGTAATTCATAAAAATTATTATTATTCCCCTTCCCTAGCCTTTGTTTTCCCTAATGTTCTGCTCTTGTTGCTGGGGCCTCCAACAGCATGGTCTTTTGTTATGCAATGATTACGGGAAATCAGTAGTTCGTTTTGGAAACATGATGACCCACTTGATTGGGTCATCATGTTTACAAAGGCAGTCATTTTTGGGTAGAAAGCCCTTAGTAACATGGTAATCGTAATCGTCTAACCCCGAAAGTCTGAGAATGAGCCCAACTCATAGAATCATAGAACAGTAGGGTTGGAAGGGGCCTATAAGACCATCCAGTCCAACCCCCTGCTCAGTGCAGGAATCCAAGTCAGAGCATCCCCGACAGGTGGCTGTCCAGCCTCATCTTGAATGCCTCCGGTGTGGGAGAGCCCACCACCTCCCCAGGTAATTGGTTCCGTTGTTGTATTGCTCCCAACAGTCAGGAAGTGTTTCCTGATGTTCAGCCGGAATCTGGCTTCCTGTCACTTGAGCCTATTATTCTGTGTCCTGCATTCTGGGATGATCGAGAAGAGATGCTGGCCTTCCTCTCTGTGACAACCTTTCAAGTGCCTGAAGAGCGCTATCCTATCTCCCCCCAGTCTTCTCTTCTCAAGGCTAAACATGCTCACTTCTTTCAGTCTCTCTTCACAGGGCTTTGTTTCCAGTCCCCTGATCAGCTTTTTTGCCCTCCTCTGAACCCTCTCCTCTTTGTCTGCATCCTTCTTAAAGTGTGGTGCCCAGAACTGGACACAGGACTCCAGATGAGGCCTAACCAGTGCTGAGTAGGGGGGAACTGGTACTTCCCGGGATTTGGAAGCTATGCTTCTATTAATGCAGCCCAAAATAGCATTTGCCTTTTTTGCAGCCACATCACATTGTTGGCTCATACTCAGCTTGAGATCGACAACAATTCCAAGATCCTTCTGACTTGTAGTGTTGTTGAGCCACGTATCCCCCATCTTGTAACTGTGCATTTGGTTTCTTTTTCCTAGGGGCAGAACTTGGCATTTATCCCTATTAAATGTCATTCTGTTGTTTTCTGCCCAGCGCTCCAGTCTATCCAGATCACTTTGAATTTTGTTTCTGTCTTCCAAAGTATTATCTATAGAAGTTTTTTCCCAATGTTCAGCCGGAATCTGGCTTCCTGTAACTTGAACCCATTATTCTGTGTCCTGCACTCTGGGATGATCGAGAAGAGATCCTGGCCTTCCTCTCTGGGACAGCCTTTCAAGTGCTTGAAGAGCGCTATCATATCTCCCCTCTTCTCAATGCTAAACATGCCCAGTTCTTTCAGTCTCTCTTCATAGGGCTTTGTTTCCAGTCCCCTGATCATCTTTGTTGCCCTCCTCTGAACCCTCTCCAGTTTGTCTGCATCCTTCTTAAAGTGTGGTGCCCAGAACTGGACACAGTACTCCAGATGAGGCCTAACCAGTGCTGAGTAGGGGGGAACTGGTACTTTCCGGGATTTGGAAGCTGTGCTTCTATTAATGCAGCCCAAATAGCATTTGCCTTTTTTGCAGAGCCACATCACTCCAAACAGATGGATCAGGCTAGATAGCAAGAAAGGTGAACTGAAACTCGGGGAGCTCCACCCCCCAAACGAGTTTGTCTGATATCCCTGTCCTGGATGAAACAGAGCAGATATGGGTTCTGGTCATTGTTGGGATGGAAGATCAACTGGGAACCATTTGTATGCTACCTTGAGTTTAATGATGGAAGACAGACAAGATATAAACGTAGTAAAATACATATAAAAATTGTGTTTAAGCTGCAAAATGGAGTTCTTGAAAGCTAGAGATCTGATGGAGTCACAATTCACAATCTTTGGGCAGATGTTCTGTTCTGTCTGTTCTCCACAGTATGAAGGATGTCGTTCTCTCTGTTCCCCATAATTTCCAGCAAGGTAACACAATCGGGCTTTTCTACATGAGGCATTTATTGTGTGCTCATCATCACCTACTCATGGGTCTTTACGGGTTCTTTAAATGATATTGTGACCCTCCAGTTTCTCTTCTGTGTCTTAATGAGGATTTTCAGGGAGTTTTTTAAGAGCTGGGAAAATGCAACTTTTCACCCTGAAAATGAAATAAGCTGCTTTTTTACTTGTGTATTTGCATTATTCCATTATACCACAGTGCCACCCAGTGGTTATGTAGCAGAAAAACAGGAAAGAAAATGCTCTTCATGTTGCTCTTTGATCTCAATTCTGCAATGAAACCAAGTCTAGATATAGTGGATTAGCAGCGTCATGTAGAAAAGCTCAATAAGTCGACACCTACATCAGGCTTCCTCAACCAGATGCCCTCCAGATCTTTTGGACTAAAACTGCCAGGATTCCTGACCACTGGCCATGCTGGCTGGTGCTGATGGTAACCAAAGTCCAAAACAGCTGGAGGGCACCAAGTTAGGGAAGGGTGACTTACAGATGATGTCCTTCTTGCAGCAGAATGGACATTGCTAGCAGATAGATATCCTCTCACTGGAACATCTAATCAACCATGCTCTTGACCTGTTATCACAATACTTTGAATTTCCCCAGTCTCATTCCACATCGTTGGTTGCCACTTGCAGCAGGATGGATGTGAAATGTTGCAATGTCAGCACACAGGTACATTGGATGAGATGATGAAGAAGGGGAGGAGATACATGGATGCTACTTTTGGAAACAGCCACATGTTCGGTGCACAACCAAGTCTGGCCCCAAAGAAGGAGACCTACATATCTGCTTTCTGTCTTTAAGAGTATCTCCTCTCTGTTTTTAAAAGAAGTTCTGTACATCATCCTGTCATCAGATACATGGTGTCTTTGTGTATACTGTCTGTGGGGTTTTTTTTAAAATTAATTTTTGCGTATTGTATTTGTAATGTTTTAACCTTTGTAAACTGCCCAGAGAGCTCTGGCTATGGGGTGGTATAGAAATACAAACAACAACAGCAACAACAGCAACATCTCCCAGAATGTTACTGCTCCAGAATTTCCTAAGCAGTGTTTATGAGATGACTCAAAAAGCAGAAGGCTTCAAATATCATGTCAAACTCCTGGGTCCTTTCCGCTATACAGAATGGTTACAGATTTGACTTCAGTGCCCTTCCTCCTCTTGATTCCATCAAAATCATAGCCCCTTCCTGGTTGTTGCAGACAGAAGTAGAGACCTTTGTGGCAAAGAGGGCCATAAGGCGAGTCCCGGTGCATCAACTCCACAATGGTTTCTACTCCCAATATTCCACTGTTCCAAGAAAACATGAAGAACTTCAGCTGATCCTGAATCTCAGAACTGTGAATGTTTTTATCACCCCCAAGTGGTTCTGGATGGTCATCTTGGTGTCAATCCTGCTGGTCCTTCAGAAGGGAGACTGGTTGGTGTCTGTAGATCTAGACCTCTCCTCCAGCTCTCTCATGGGACTTGTTGTCAGCTTCCTGCAATACTGGACCTGATCACATGGGATGGAGGCAAGATACAGCATCTGGACATTGACATGTTCTGACTAATGCCATGGAGGATCCGTTGATCCCCTCCAACCCATTGATCCTTGAAGCAGTGCAACACATTCTGGACGCTGCTCCCAAACCATCTGCAAGTAAAGCTATGCACAGATAGCCTCTCAAAATTCTTCACCTCATTTTTGGGCAGAGAAATTTGGGACATAATTTCACCAAATTTCTCCATGGGAAGGAGAAATTCTCAACAGTTTCTCACGGGTAGGGCTCCCCATTGGCAGGGCTTGTAGCACAGCTTCTTTCATTTTTGGTAAGGGGTTGGGTTTTTTTCATGCTGCAACAGCATCAAATGTGTTGGCAGGCTGGCTCCCATTTTGCATCCACCACAACGCAGGTGTGTGGGAGAGCAGTGTTGGGTCAAGCCCCAGGGATGAGGTGGAGTTAGTGCTTTGCCAAAATCTGCCCTCCAGTTTCCAGAAAGTTTGCATCCCTCATGAAAAGGGCTTTCATTGTTCTGCCTCATTCTCAAGACAGTCTATAATTTATGTTGAGTTTCTTTTGGTGGTGTTTTTGAGCTAACCTCATCACAGCTAACCTCTCAGGCTGCCTGCACTTCCTGATCTGAAAAAGCCCCCTGGGATGACTTACCTTATGGTGCCCTAAAATGGGCTTTAATTGAAGTGTAGGAAGCTGAGGAACCTACAGGCTGCCAAAGAGATGATTGTACAATGAAAGACAGGATACTTGTGCTCATTTATCGGCCACCTCCTAAGTAAGGTAAGCCCAAGAAACCCAAACCCAACCCTTGAGAATTTCTCCAAAATTTCTTCAGTGTTGAATTTCTTTTTGAAAGAAATGTATCTTCTATCAAATTGAATGACAATGGTTGAAAAAAAATGTGAGAGAAATTTTCGACACTGTACCATCTACAAGACGTTCATATGCCCGCAAATGGGCATCCTTTTGCTCCTTTGCTGCCACTCATGATTTTGATCCAGTTGGTGCCACTTCCACCATGTTTTGGAATTTCTGATATCTCTGCATGACAAGCGTTTAAAACTTTCTTCATTGAAGGTACATCTGTCCACTGTCATATCCTCTCATGCTCTGGAGGAAGGTTTTTCTGTTTTTTTGCACCCACTGGCAAAATGGTTCCTTCGAGTTGTGTGGAACCTTGCTCCTCGGATTTGGATCCTGGTACTGTCTTGGAGCTTGTCAGCTATTTTGCAAGCCTTGACTGCAAGGCCATTCGAACCACTTGTGATGACAGACTTCTGTCTCCCATCTTGGAAGACAGCCTTTCTGGTGGCCTGCAAATTAGGGAAACTGTGTGCATTGCACATGTTGTTGTTGTCATTTAGTCGTTCAGTCGTGTCCGACTCTTCGTGACCCCATGGACCATAGCACGCCAGGCCTTCCTGTCCTGCGCTCTCTCCCGGAGCATGCTCAAGTTCATATTCATTGCATCGGTGATGCTATCTAGCCATCTCATCCTCTGCCGTCCCCTTCTCCTTTTGCCATCAGTCTTTCCCAGCATCAGGGTCTTTTCCAGGGAGCTTTCTCTTCACATTAGATGGCCAAAATATTTGAGCTTCAGCTTCAGGACCTTTCATCGAGATAATTTTTATTTTTTTATTTATTAAATTTATTAATCGCCCATCTGGCTGGTCACCCAGCCACCAAGGTGGTGCTCCATCCCACTGTGGCATTCCTACCCAAGGTGGTGTCTGAGTCCCACCTAAACCAGGACATTATATGCCTAGCTTTCTTCCCATCTCCTTCTACTCTATTTTTCTTATATATTTCTATTGAATCTATTTTTCATACCCTGAATTTTCAAAGAGCATTAGCATTCTAGAAGTTGAGGACTGAGCTATTTCATCACACCCCTCATTTATTTCTGTGCTATGGTGGCAAGTGGAAAGGACACCCTGTGTTGGTGCGAAGACTGTTGTCTTGGGTGGTTCAGACTAATAAGCTGGAGTATGAGCTGCTGGATTCAAAATTTCTTGTCCAAACCAAACCCACTCAACTCATGCCATAGCTACATCAGTCGCATTTGGGAAGGGTGCCTCCCTTCCTGAACTCTGCAGGATCATCAATCTTCATCAGCCACTACTGGTTTGATAAGCATGTCAGGAAGACTGTTCCTTTGGCTGTGCAGTTCTGCCCACTGTTTTACAGCAGGACACCAGCCTACCACCCATAAGTCAGCTTGCTATTTGCCTATATGTGTGATGCAGAGAGATCTCAAAGAAGAAAGGCAGGTTGCTTACCTGTATTTCTGGTTCCTTGAGTGGTCATCTGTGCATTCACACAACCCACCCAGTGTCCCCACTTGGATGTTAATATTGATATTAGTGTTTGTACTGAGGTTCCCCTTGGTTTCAAGGCTGCAACTAGGAGTCTCAAGGAACTGAGAGCATAGGTGGGAACCTGCCAGGGACATGAACACTGGGCTGGTGGAGGAGGGTTCCCGCCCGAAATCCCTCAACTAGAGAAGATTCCTGAAAGAGGCTCCATTCAGGTGCAGAGCCTATATGTGTGAATGCACAGATGACCACCCAATGAACCACAGTTACAGGTAAGTAACCTGTCTTTCTGATTTCTCCCACATCAGAATTTTTTAGATTTCAAGTTGTTTCTGTCCCCAATATGGAAAAATATGTGAATTTTGGTAAAATCAAATCACATCAAGGATGAACAGAAACAAAATTCTCACCTATTCCTAGATGCTGGTTATAGAATCTAATCTACCTACATCTCCCCTTCCAGCAGATCCTCTGACATCAAGTGCTCATAGAAATCAAACACAGCTCACAAATGCTTCCAAACAAAGAAGGGAGCTTTCATTTAGCTGGATCAGACAAGAGACAAACAGGACAGGTCCCCTTTCAGTCTCTCCATCCTGAGTAACAAGCTCCTTAGCTGTCACCAGTAGTGCGTTCTGTCCCACCACATCTCCCAGCAGCCCCACCTCCGCCATGTCTCTCAGCCACATACCTTCCTATTGTCACCACTGCTGCTCTCTGAGGAGCCCACGGTACAAGCGATCTCCAAGGACACTCCTCCCAGAATGCCTGGCTCTGAGGAAGGACAAATTTCCTCTTTAATCTCTATCTTTCCTTCTTTGATCCAATTGACAGCTGGCAAAGCAAAACGGAAACATTTATACTATATGGCTGGGGCATCATCTTGTGGTAGTCCTGTCTGGATTCCAAGCTGTGAAGGAAGGGCTGATCAACCATTCAGAAGAATTCTCTGAGCGACCGTTGACTCCTCTCCTTAAAGCTATAGGAAGAGAAAGAGGTAAGTTGTGAAGAGTAAGAACTTGTGCTGGTCGTTTGATTCTTCCTGAGAATTAACAGTTAACGCCCCCACCCACCTCACATGGAAATTGGTATGCATTTTTGTGCACATTTCTCCTAACGCATGCCTTTTTGTAGGCAATTTTGCCATATACACATTTCTTGCAAGCCATTCTTCTAATATAACGCGTTTGTAACATTATTTTCACTAATGTATGCATTTCTGTGTGCAGTTTTCCCTAATGTACACATTTTTGTATGATTTTTGGTTGAAGAATTCAATTGCAAAATGCAGAGAGAGGCAAATTTAGAAGGATACTGGAGCTTAAGTTCGCATACTGGTTTGAGAATGCAAAATTAGGTAAGTTCATATTAAAATGTGAATGAATTTCTCCCCCATCCCTAGTACTAAGAGCATAAAGCCATGACAAAAAGCCCCAGAAGCCAGTACAGCATGTTAAACAGAAAGACACTGATAGCTCCTCTTCCACTGCAGGGCAAGTGGTGGTGCAGGAGGGCAGATATTCCGAGGAGGTGAATGCCATGTGCAGTAGGAGAGTGGACTCTCCAGAGCAGCCGTTCACCTCCTGAGTCGCTCTGAGGATTCTCTCCGAGTGAGCTGGTGGGCAGGTGGGCGTTCTGAAGAGCTGTGCTGCCTGGAAAACGTGGTAGGGACAGCTCTCCAGAGAGCCGGCAGCCAGGCCCAGATGCCTGTACCAGGCAATCTCCAGGGACACCACTCCCACAATGCCTGGCTCTGAGGAAGGATCCCCTCAGAGCCAGGTATTTGGACCTGGCTGGCTCTCTGGAGAGCTGTGCAGCCTGCTTTCGCCAGCCAATGGCAGGCTAGTGGTGGCAATGGGGTGGGGAGATGTGGCAGCAATGGGGGGAGGAGATGCTTAGGCCATGGGCACAGTTGCAGCTGCAACAATGGGGGGGGGATGCTCTGGTGGTGGCGCACGCATGTGCTCTCCTACCAGGAAGTGGGAGAGCTTGCACCAGCCCTGTTCCTTTGGGATGTCTGCTTCATCCAGAAAAGCCAGTTCTCAGGCCACCAAATGACAGACAACTCTGGGCTTATGCCAAACTTGGTCAGAATAAGGCATTTTTGGTTTCATTTATTCCAACTGTTGCCATCCTTTTAGCTCTGTATTATTATCCTGCTTTCAGAGACTTAGGTCAGCCCTCTCAAGGTGGCTTTCAACTAAGATAACGGAAATATTTTAAAACAGAAAACAAATAGTCATCCAGTGCAATATCCTAGATAAAAGAGCAGCAGTTCAAATTATAGACCAATAGCTGTATTCAGTGAAAAGGAACTTGGAAGGCCTGTGGAAAGCAACCAGACAGGGAGCCCATCACATCCTGTGGGAAGGAGCTTCCACAGGGATTAGGGATGTCCAGTGCAGGGAAATCCGTCTCTCTTGGAGCTCATCAGATTTCTTCCGAGTCCCCAGCTCAGCTCACATTAGCGAGCCAAGCCGTGGGCTCCCCGCTGGAACTTGCAGACTCCTGCTGCAGTGGGTCACTGTGCACAAGTCTTTCCTTCTCCCTCCAGGGCCCTGGGAGGGAGAAGGAAAGACTTGGTCACAGCAGTGGGGATGCTGTGTACAAGTGTCTCTTTCTCCCTTCCGGGGCTCCCCTCTCACGGCTCCCCTCTCATCCTCCCACGCCTGCTGCCACTGTGCCGCCACCGCAGTGGGGGTGGGAGGGTGAGAGGGGATTGCCACTCCCCGCTCATCCTCCTGCCGCTGCTGCACCACCGCCACAGGGACGGGAGGACGAGGGGGGCGCCACTCCCCTCTCATCTTCCTGCTGCGGTACTGCCGCAGCAGGGGCAGGAGGGTGAGAGGGGAGTGCCACGGCACTCCTCCCTCATCCTCCTGCACTGCCATGCAAGGGCATGACTTGGTGCAGGGCAGTTTTGGAGCCAACAAGTCAGATAGATTACTCATTATGAGAAATGAATGGAACTTTTCTGAAACAATGCTGGTGAGCCATAGTAACTTCTGAAGGGTTAAATTGGAGTGGAGTCCGGGGGTCCGAGATGGCAAAAGCTCACCGAGCTCCACCCCCCAAACAGATTCCTCTGACATCTCTAATGGATTGGGCCATCACTGAAAAGGCCCTTTACACACCAGTATACATAGGTCTATCTTGGAAAAGGGCTGCTTATAGCTACGGGAACCTGCTTGGGCTTGGGATCAGCCAGGGTTCCTGCTCACAGGCTTGATCTCAAGGGCCAAGTAGGTTCACATAGGTATGAGCGGCCCTTTCCAAGGCAGACATACATTGGTATGTAACGATGGCCTTGTAGGCCCCTTCCAACCCTACTATTCTATGATTCTATGATACGGTAATACTCATGTGTAATGTCTACAGGTTAAACTTTCTTTTAAAATTTTTAATATTTTTGTGTTGTGTTTTATTCCACTGTTGTATTTTACACGTTTAAGTCTTGTTTTGTGAACTGCCTAGAGAGCTATTGGGCAGAATAGAAGTGTAATAAATAAATGAATAAAAATTAAATTAAATCTTTGTCACCGAAATTTGCCAGTCTACCATGATACCAGTTTCCCCCACATAAAACTTAGAGCTGCCCTGAGATGGCACTTTTTGGAAACAATGTAAATTTCAGGAATTTCTGAGATCTAGTTCTGAGATCTTCTTCCATTAGGATGCAAGTTAGGATGGTCAAGATTGCTTACTGAGGATAAAACACTGTGGGAACAAACCATGAATGTTTCAGTGCTCACAGATGGAAAAGAAGGAGGTCTTCTGAGGCAGTTTCTGAAACTGTGAAGAAAGAAACACTGCATTTTTATTTGTTTATATCTGGTAGTGTTTGTATGCTGTGAGTGACCTCTGAGTTAGGTTATAATGTAGCTGAGTAGGCCTGGTTTAGGGGAATGATCTGGTCTGAAGGGGAAGCTGCTGAAACCTTCTGTAGCTGGGGAAGATCCTTTTATGTAATAGGAACTGCAACCAGGCATATTTGAGCAATCTTAACCTATTATTTAAAACTGATACATTCTTCCCTTATGTAAACAATTCCCTTAATAAACCTCTTGATTTTCTTCATCTTTTGAGCTTGTCTCTAGTGGTAGTGTCAATCCTATGCCATAGAAACTGGGCTACTGAGTTCCTGTAAGCTACAGAGGGTTTATTACGGTGGCAGCAGTTAGAAGTCTTCTAGGCAGCATACCTAATGGGGAGGTCTACTTGGGGACTTTATTAACACTGTGGCAGGTAGTACCATAGAAACAAGCCTCAAAGTTTTAAGATAGGAACAGAGGTGGGATACTCATGTTGTTCTGCCGCAGAAGTATGCAGCAGTGGCTACTGTGAATAACGTAACAGCGCACTAGATGGAGGCTGCTTCTGCCTCAGCAATGGAGTTCTTAGGCTCCGGAAGAATGGGCAGCTCTTGGATGCATGGGCTTGATCTGCAGTAAACGCTGCCTCTTCTAGGCGGGTATCTTAACAGATTCAGGTTTTTTACATGAAATTTTTGAGCAGTCCTTTCCCATTGTTTCTTGATGGCCCCAGGTATTATATTTTCAAATGGTCACACCTGGAAGCAGCAGAGATGGTTTGGTCTAGTTACTATGCGGAAGCTGGGATTGGGGAAGAAAGGCATGGAGCGCCAAATAGAAGAGGAGGCCCAGCAGCTGGTGGGGACTTTTGCACGTGCAAAGGGTATGTAGTATTAGGAGATGATGCCAGTAAATGTCCCAGTCTGGAGAAATCTTTGTGTACTCTGTACACGGTGGAGTGCAATTTCATGTACTCCATTTGATTTCTAACACAAAAATAAATTGCCAGAGATCTCAATAGTCTTCCATGTAACACCATGAAACTCCACCCTTGGTATTCACAGGAGAGGTTAGATTAATATTCATCTACCTTCATTTGTAGGGCAGCCACTTGACCCTTCCTTGCCCATCACCAGTTCAGTCTCCAATGTGATCTGTGCTATGACTTTTGGACACCGGTTCTCTCCTGAAGATGAAAACTTCCAGAAACTGATTGGATCCATTAATGATGCCTTAAAGTTTGGACTTGGCATCTTTCATTTTGTGAGTAGTCTTTTTCTTTTTATGAGTAGTCTTTTTCTTACTTATGATGTGGTTGAGTGTGTGCAAGTGTCCTGTCTTTCATTGTACAATCATCTCTCTGGCAACCTGTAGCCTCATTGGCATCCCACACTTCCTGCCCAGGGGAAGACATCATGAGGTAAATCCTCCCATAGGGCTTTTTCAGATCAGGAAGTGTAGCCTGGGAGACTGCAGAGCAATGGAGAGCTGTGTGATAGAAATAAAACTTACACACGTATCCTTGGCCACTTCACCAAGGGTCAAAAACACCATCCAAATAAATTCCAAATAAATTATAAAATGCCCTGAGAATGAGGCAGAAAAATGGAAGCCTCTTTCATGGGGGAAGGAAAGGCCAGCTGCCCTCCGAAGTTGGAAAAGCGACCTTGGAGGAGGAGTCAAAGGGGCGTTCCAGTGGATGGGGAGGGGAGGATGGAGAGGCCAGGATATGAGATATCCGAAGCGCCCTCGCTAGACAAGTCCGTCTAGTGAAAAGAGAAGTGTGAGAAGTGAGAAGTGACTTCTTCTAGTGAGAAGTCCGTCTAGTGAAAGTCCCCAAATGGAGGATGGGGAGGTGAAGATCGCCTCTGCTGCTCGCTCCTCCCACCCTGCTGGCTTCAGCCTGGCAGGGCACTGGAGTCAAGCCTCCAAGCTCAGAGTCTTTGACCAATGAGGGTGCAGTCGATAGATTGCTCCCCAAGATGCTTAAAGCACAAAAGACATCTCTGTTTGGAGACAATCAAATCCATGTTAAAATATTAAGTATATTTATTACATCAACAGAAATGGGAAACTAAAAACTGATTTTATTTCTACTAGAGAGAAAAATACGTTAAACCAAAAAGCTTATGCAACCCCAAAGTATAAATAAAATAAAATCCTTTGACACAAGTTTAAAACAAAACAAAACTGTGTACTCACTAATTTTAAGAGCAGAGACCTGATAGTGGCTTCATGACTCTCCATCATAATGAAAATGCAGTTCAAAGAGCAAGTTTCATAGGTACTACAAGGACACCAGTGTTTGAATGGAAGAAACCAAAACAGAGGGGTAAGTGTTAACAGGCATAGCCTCATTTACTCCTGAGAAGTCATATTGTCCCCCAGATCAGAATGTTCAGGCTGTAGTATATTCGCTATATAAAAAAGAAAGAGCACAGCTGGAACTGACCAAAGGTCCATCAAGTCCAGCATCCTGTTTCCCACACTGGCCAGCCAGATGCCTCTGGGAAGCCTTCAAGCAGGACATGAAGACATTGGTTATCTGCTGTAGTTTCTCCCCAGCCACTGGTATTCAGTGGCACATAGCCTCAGAATGTCAAAGTTAGAGTGATAGAATCGTAGAGCTGGAGTGGGCTTCAAGGCTCATCTAGTACAAGCCCCAGGAACAGCAGGAAATCCATAGCTTCAGCATCCCTGGTAGGGCCCTTACTTAAAAACCTCTAGCAAGGAAGTCCACCACCTCTCAGGGCCATCTGTTCCGCTGGCATCAAACAGCTTTCAGCAAGATCTCTCCTGATATTCCTGTTGACAACTGGGAAAATGTGGACTAGATGATGCTATTGTTAGTTGGGTGACACACTGTATTCAAACAGTGCTCATCAGTGGTGCCTCATTAGCTTGGGGGGTGTCTCCATGAGTGATTTACTCTGAGCTGGCTGCGTTGGGAGGTCATTAGGGAAATATGATGTTGTGGCCATCTAGCAGCCACCCCAGAGCTTATCACGGAAAAACCAGATTTCCTGAGATTGCTTAAAGTCTGATTCTTTTCCTTAAGTTGGGTTCTCTGTGGTATAGTTGCTGTCTCCTCCCCCCCCCCCATTTACTTGGGTATGGTAGCCCTGCCCAGGCGGGTGCCTTTCACCATTACTCCAGTGAAGGGGTGTTTTCTGTGTGTTTCCTGTCCCTGCACAAACCAATTAGAGTCTACTCAGAAGTAATTCCCATTGTGGTCAATGAGGCTTGTCCCCTGAATATGCACACCAGCATTTACAGAGATCCTCTCTCTCTCTTTTTTTAAAATACTTTTTATTCTCTTTTTATCTTTTTAAATTAAATAAGCAGTTGTTGTTGTTCAGTCGTTCAGTCGTGTCCGACTCTTCATGACCCCATGGACCATAGCACACCAGGCCTTCCTGTCCTGCGCTCTCTCCCGGAGTGTGCTCAAGTCCATATTCATTGCATCGGTGATGCTATCTAGCCATCTCATCCTCTGCCGTCCCCTTCTCCTTTTGCCTTCAATCTTTCCCAGCATCAGGGTCTTTTCCAGGAAGTTTTCTCTTCGCATTAGGTGGCCAAAATATTTGAGCTTCAGCTTCAGTATGTGTCCTTCCAATGAGCACTCAGGGTTGATCTCCTTTAGGATGGACTGATTTGACCTCCATGCAGTCCAGGGGACTCGTAAGAGTCTTCTCCAGCACCACAGTTCGAAAGCATCAATTCTTCGGCGCTCAGCCTTCCTTATAGTCCTGCTTTCACAGCCATACGTTGCTACTGGGAAAACCATAGCTTTGATTATGTGGACCTTTGTCGGCAAGGTGATGTCTCTGCTTCTTACTATGCTGTCTAGGTTTGCCATAGCTTTCCTCCCAAGGAGCAAGCGTCTTTTAATATCATGGCTACAGTCACCGTCTGCAGTGATCTTGGAGCCCAAGAAAATAAAATCTGTCACTGCTTCCATTTCTTCCCCTTCTATATGCCAGGAAGTGATGGGACCAGATGCCATAATTTTAGTTTTTTTAATGTTGAGTTTCAAACCAGCTTTTGAACTCTCCACTTTCACCCTCAACAAGAGGCTCTTTAGATCCTCTTCGCTTTCTGCCATTAGGGTGGTATCGTCTGCGTATCTGAGGTTGTTGATAATTCTCCTGGCAATCTTAATTCCGACATGTGATTCATCCAACGCGGCATTTCTCTTGATGTACTCTGCATATAAATTAAATAAGCAGGGCGACAATATACAGCCTTGTCGTACTCCTTTCCCAATTTTGAACCACTCGGTTGTTCCATGTCTGGTTCTTACTGTTGCTTCTTGATCCTCGTACAGGTTTCTCAGGAGACAGGTAAGGTGGTCTGGTACTCCCATCTCTTTAAGAATTTGCCACAGTTTGTTGTGATGCACACAATCAAAGGCTTTAGCGTAGTCAATGAAGCAGTAATAGACATTTTTCTGGAATTCTCTTGCTTTCTCCATGATGCAGCGAGTGTTGGCGATTTGATCTCTAGTTCCTCTGCCTCTTCGAAACCCAGATTGTACTTCCGGTAGTTCTCGGATCGCATACGGCTGAAGCCTAGCTTGTAGGATTTTGAGCATAACCTTGCTGGCATGTGAAATGAGCGCAATTGTGCGGTAGTTTGAACACTCTTTGGCGTTGCCCTTCTTTGGAATTGGAATGTAAACTGACCTTTTCCAGTCTTGTGGCCATTGTTGAGTGTTCCAAATTTGTTGGCATATTGAATGCAGCACTTTAACAGCATCATCTTTTAGGATTTGAAATAGCTCAGCTGGAATACTGTCATCTCCGCTAGCTTTGTTGTTAGTAATGCTTCCTAAGGCCCACTTGACTTCACTCTCGAGGATGTCCGGCTCAAGTTCAGTGACCGCACTATCATGGCTATCAAGGACATTAAGATCTTTCCTGTATAGTTCTTCTGTGTATTCTTTCCACCTCTTCTTAATCTCATCTGCTTCTGTGAGGTCCCTGCCTTCTTTGTCCTTTATCATGCCCATCTTTGCACAAAATGTTCCCTTGAAATCTCCAATTTTCTTGAAGAGTTCTCTAGTCCTTCCCATTCTGTTGTTTTCCTCGATTTCCTTGCATTGTTCATTTAAGAAGGCCTTCTTGTCTCTCCTTGCTATTCTCTGGAACTCTATATTCAGTTGGATATATCTTCCCCTTTCTCCCTTGCTTTTTGCTTCCCTTCTTTCCTCAACTACTTGTAAAGCCTCATCTGACAGCCACTTGGCTTTCTTGCATTTCTTTTTCTTTGGGATGGATTTCGTTGCTGCCTCCTGAACAATGTTACGGACCTCCGTCCATAGTTCCTCAGGCACTCTGTCTATCAGGTCTAATCCCTGAAATTGATTCCTCACTTGCACTGTTTATTCATAAGGGATATGATTTAGGTCATACCTGAATGGTTTAGTGGTTTTCCCTACGTTCTTCAATTTAAGCCAAAATTTTGCAAGAAGCAGCTCATGATTTGAGCCACAGTCAGCTCCTTTTTACTGACTGTATGGAGCTTCTCCATCTTTGGCTGCAAAGGACATAATCAGTCTGATTTTGATATTGACCATCTGGTGATGTCCATGTGTACAGTCACCTGTTGTGCTGTTGGAAAAGAGTGTTTGCTATGATCAGCGTGTTCTCTTGGCAAAACTCTATTAGCTTTTGTCCTGCTTCATTTTGTACACCAAGGCCATGCCTGCCTGTTATCCCGGTGATTTCTTGACTTCCTACTTTAGCATTCCAATCCCCTATGATGAAGAGGACATCTTTTTTTGGTGTTAGTTCTAGAAGGTGTTCGATATTTTTCTATATTTTTTCTATATATTATTATAATAGTGATAATAATGGTAATAAAAAAGAAAGGAAATTAAAAAGGACAAATAATAACAATAACAAATCACTAATAAATTACAGAGATCCCTCTCAATCAAAATAACAGATTTCTAATTCTAAGCACTAATTCCCTAAAGGCTGTAAAGCGCTTTCCTGAAGCTGCAATTCTCTGTTGTTTGGTTTATTGCCTTAGGAAGTAACTACTTCCACCTTCGATCACCGGATCCTGAGCAGCATCAGGTTAGAAACAGGGCTGGTTCCCCATCCCTTCATTTCCCCTCTGTCTTTCCCAGCACAAGAATATGTGTGTCTACTCAGAAGTAACTCCCATTGTGGTCAATGAGGCTTGTCCGCAAAATGCATGCTCCCAGAGTGACTAGATTCCCATGAATTGAAATAATGCATTTAGAAGCCTTAATGTTGAAGCTTTGAAGCTTCGATTGATCGCATCATTGGCTGATCAGGGCAGAAAGAACATTGTGTTCCTTTAGTGAATGTTCTTTAAGGGAGTAAATAATGCTGGGGGGTGGGGTGGGGGGAGAGAAGGAGATTGTTCCCAGCATCATCAGTTTCGGGGGAAGGAGCACACTGTGTTTCTTTAGTGATTGTTCTCTAATGGAATAAATAATGCTGTGGGGGGGCAGGGGATGAGAGAGAGAGAGAAGGAGAGTGATTTATGTAGCAACACAGAAGGATTTTATCAAAGTTGAAAGAGGGGGAGAGAATGGAGGGGGGGAACATCTCTTATTGGTTGAGCAGCCCCTGCCCATTAGATGATGTTCACTCCCCCACCCCCGGAAGTATGTTCTGTGAAGCAACTTTTACTGGTGCAATACACTTGCTCATGGAGCTCTGCACAGAGCAAAGCTGGCTCCTTGAAAAATTCAGGTAAGGAATGATTGGCTTCTCCTTCCATCTTCTTTCATGGTTGTGGAGAAACTAGGGATGTCAGAGAATTTCACCACGAATCTCGGGGAGGCCAAATGCCAGCGCATTTGGCCCCCCGCAATCGGTGGCGGAATGGTCTGCCCCCCCGCCCCCCCCCCAGGACGGGACTTACCTTGGGCGAATCTTTCTGGCGGCGGCGGCTCCGGCAGCGGGGCGGCGGCAGTTTGGCGGCAGCAGCTGCGGCAGCTGGTCTTCCAACCGGCTGCCACCGCCGCCATTTCCAGGAAAAAAAAACAAAAACGTGATAGGCTACGTAAAGATTTACATAGCCTATCATGGCTAGATTTTTAAAAAACACCGTGATAGGCTACGTAAATGTTTACATAGCCTATCACGGCTGATTTAAAAGAACCCCCCCCCCCGCATGTACGCAAATGGCGGTGCCCATGGGCGCCACCATTTGCGTTCGTTATTTTGACATGTCTTAGTCTACGTAAACATTTATGTAGACTAAGACGGCGAAAATAAGGGGAACGCAAATAGCGTAGACACTATGCTATTTGCATTCCCCTTATTTTCCCCGTCTTAGTCTACGTAAATGTTTACGTAGACTAAGACGTGTCAAAATAAGGAATGCAAATGGTGGCGCCCATGGGCGCCGCCATTTGCATACGCGCATTTTTTTTCTTTTAAATCAGCCGTGATAGGCTACGTAAACATTTATGTAGCCTATCACAGCTGACTGCAGGGACGCAAATGGCGGCAGCTATGGCCGCCGCCATTTGCGGAGCCGGCCGGCCAGGATTCGGGGGGAGGAGGGATGGAGCGCCTCCCCCCCGGCCAGAATTTTGGGGGGAGGGACGGAGCGCCTCCCCCCTACCGCGAATGTCACCCTTCGAAAAGGTAAGTGACTTTCATACATCCCTAGGAGAAACCCCCCTGGAGAGAAAATGACATTTGGAGTGCCTCAGGCTTCTGTCTTGTGCCCAGATAGACATTTGACTAATCCTTTAAAAATAGATAAATAAACCTAAAACCCACCTATTGGCCCTTTCTGTGGCAGTAGATTACAAAACGTTTATTATACATTGTGTGAAGAAATACTTCCTTATATCTGTTCAGAATCTATTTTAAAATAATCTGGATTATAAATTGTGCTGTCCAAAAGCACTGAAAAATCCTGTATAAATTATTATTGTATGTATTGTCGTTGTGTATAATGAATAAATATTCATTATTGATGGTATATTTTACTGATGATGAGAACTCACCTGGTCAGGTTCAGAACTGGGCTTGGTGTGGGGGACCTCTTTCCCAACAACTTAGAAAAAAATAAAGGGGGAGTCATTTGATTTCAACCCAGTCTCAGACCCTTTCATGCCCCAACGGATGTAATTGGGAATGTGACCAGCGCCATTCTGCCACCATCCCAGGAGCCCACATATCAGCCCTCCTGCTTGCCTTCTCCCTTTGTTTGCTGCTCTGGCAGTAGTAGGAGAATGATGGCGCAAGGGAGGGAGGGCTTGCTCTCTGCCCTGCCTTCTTTGAAGCCTAGAATGTAGCTGCATGCCAGATTAGAAATTTACTTTTTCAGGAGTGACATGCATTGTTTACACTGGGAAAACCAGATTTCCCAGTTTTCCTTGCAGCTAGCACAGGGCAATAGAAGTATGCCAGGTATTAGAGAGGGGAGGGGAAGATAAATGTTAGCCCCTCCCTCCATTACCCATCTGCTAAAGGAGTGTGAAGAGTCCCCTAAAAGTACAAACCTTCAGAATGCTCTCACCCCCATCTTACACCAGAGGACAGGGCTTGGAACTGCTCCAGATCTCAGTTCTTAAAGCTAGGAGCCCTGCCATCATAAGGCAGGTACGAAGCTTTCTAGAACACAGTTAATTATTACCGGGAGCCCAATATTTTCTTTGAGGCTTCCCTGCTATCTTCCTTTGTTCTGTTGGTCCTCTTCCTTCTCTCTCCTTTTCTCCAAGTTCTCTGGGATTTATAAAACTGCTTTCTTTCCTGCTCTTTAGGGTTCTCTGCCTTCCTACCCTACCTGTATCCATTTCAGCGGCACTTAATTTCAGCCATGGGCAAGAGGCCAACTCAACTCATGCCCTTTTCTGGAGCTTATGTGTGGGAAGGGTGGGAAGGAGATTAGAGGGTGGGTGGGATGAAGGCAAGGCAAGACCATGTCTCCACAACAAAGGAAGGAGAAGTGAATGGAGGAGTACCAGATTTTTTAAAAAAGGAATCAGCTTTGCTGCAATTTGGTCCATGCAGGGCTCCATGAGCGAGTGCTCCACACCAGTAAAAATTGCTTCACAGAACATACTTTCGGGTGGGGTTGGGGGTTGGAGTGAACATCACCTGACTGACAATGGCTGCTCAACCAGTAAGAGAGGCTTCCTCCCTGCTCTCCCCCCCTTCTCCTTTCCCCTGAAAGTCCGGATGCACCTGCATTCCAGGAGCAAGCCTCATTGACCACAATGGGAGTTACTTCCGAGTAGACACACATATGCTTGTGCTGGGAAAGATTGGGGGGTTGGGGACAATGACACAGGGATGGGAAACCATTCCCCTTTCTAACTGCAGGATCTCTATAAGGAAGGTGTGAAGTAGTTACTTCCTAAGGCAATAAACCAAGACATGGAGAATCGCAGGTTTGGTGAAGTGCTTTACAGGCTTTAAACTTCAATTCACGGGGATCTCTGTAAATTCTGATGTGGGCATTCAGAAAGCAAGCCTCACTGAGTACAATGGGAGTTACTTCCAAGTAGACACATATGCTTGTGCTGGAAAGGGGGGTGGGGAGAGAGAACACAGGCATAGGAAACCAGCCCCCTTTCTAACCAAACTGATACTGTGCAGGATCTCTGTAAAGAAGTTGTGAAGTAGTTACTTCCTAAGGCAATAAACCAAACAATGGAGAATTGGAGCCTCGAGATTGTGCTTTAGAGCATTGAGGGAATGTGCTTTAAACTGTGCCATTTCAATTGAGGGGGATCTCTGTAAATTCTGATGTGGGCATTCAGAGGGCAAGCCTCATTGACCACAATGGGAGTTACTTCTGAGTAGAGATCAATTAGTTTGTGCAGGGATGGGAAACACACAGGAAACAGCCCTTGACCAGGGTCAGGGGAAAGGCATACCCCTGAGCAGGGCTAGCATACCCGAGGTCAATGTGGGGGTTGGGGTATTCAACAACTATATCAGGGAGAACCCGACTTAAGGAAAGGAATCGGACTTTAAGCACTCTCAGGAAATCTGTTTTTTCCCTGATAAGCTCTGGGGTGGCTGCTGGATGGCCACGATGTCATGTATCCCTGATGACCTCAGCATGTAGCCAGCTTTGAGTAAATCGCTGGTGGAGACACCTGCCAAGACATCTTCTCTTGGTTGGTTTACAAACTGAGCCTGATAACTTTTGTGCCGATAAAGCTTGACAAGCATTTGGGCATCACTATCAGCCCAAATCTATATGTCCAAACCAAAAATCTGAATTTGAGAGGAATCACATGAGCCATAGATGCCTATATTCCCACAAACACCGCAGTTAGGGATTTATTAACTGTTTTATCTGGTCTGTGTCAGTTTCACACGTATTCAATTTCTGCGTCAATCTGCAAATTCTAATTTAAAAAACCACTTGAAAATGCTTGTTTATTTTTGTATACAACTTTCCCTAACATATGCATTTTGTCTGTATCTTTCCCTAATATAGACATTTTTGTATGCAGTTTTGTTTTTTAGCAGAAAACAGCATTGCAAAATTCAGAGAAATGCAGAATCAGAAGGATAACTGTGGTCCAATCTGCACATTTGTCTGGGAAATGAAGAATTAAGTCAGATCACTTAAAAATGCAGACCCAATGAAATTCTCCAACTTCCCTAAATACCACAGCTGTACTATTGGGAAGAGTGATCAGTTCAAGTGTATTTTATTTTTTATTTATTTATTTTATTTATTTAATTGCATTTATATCCCGCCTTTTTCCTCTTGCAAGCAACCCAAGGCGGCTTACATTATCCTCCTCCTCTCTGTTTTATCCTCACAACAACAACCCTGTGAGGTAGGTTGGGCCGAGAGTCTGTGACTGGCCCAAAGTCACCCAGTGAGCTTCCCTGGCCCAGTGGGGACTAGAAACCGGCTCCCCTGGCTCCCAGTCCATCATTCTCACCACTACACTACACTGGCTCTCCAGTGTAAATTGAATCAATCTTTATTAGGGGATGGGGTACATTAAACCACTCATTCCCAGTTCAGCAGAGGCACCCCATGTTGGGAGGGGACAAAATTTTCACCAGTTGAGGTGAGCTGTGATTGGCATGCCTGCAGTGAGGCTATCTTGTCTTGCAACTAAAGGAGAAAAAAGAGTCTTTATTCAGGCACTGTCACTACTGTTACGGTAAGCAGCTCCCTGCAACAAACGTAAGTGAACCCTTTTGCTCTTTCTTCTGCCCCCAAAGGCCATCCTCTTGTTTGGGGAGGGGCAGGCCCGGAACTGTGCCCTGATTTGGGGTGAAACCTTGCAAGTTGGTCATTTTATTTATTTTTTGCTGTTCTTATCTTCCTTCATATATTCTGCTAGGACAAATTCCCAGATTCCACTGATTGTGAGCTTCAGAAAAAGCTGCAAAGTCCAGCTTTTCACCCAATGAGCATCAAACTAATATGCTGGCGCTCAAGAATAATTCAGAGGATGATACTGAAGGGCCAGTCCAAAAGTACTTGTGTTACCCAGTCTCCTCCCTGATAATGTCAGGATTGTGCTTTTGTCTTTCCTATAGCTGTACGAAATTATCCCACGGATCATGAACCATCTTCCAGGGCCCCACAAAAAGGCATTTTCTACCGTGGAGATGGTGCTTTCACTGGCAAGGAAGGAGACAGAGAAGCATAAGGAGCAACCGTCCTTCCATGAGCCACAGGATTTCATTGATTTCTATCTACTTCAGATGGAGAAAGTAAGTCTCCGCTTTTTGTTTGAATTCAACACATCCAAGGAATCATTACAGTCCCTGCTACGAGCAGTAGTAGCTGCCAGGTTACCAGCATTTTTTTCTAGGCTTCAGATACTTTTTGCATTCAGTCCTCATTCACCTGTACTAAGCTTCACTGCTGAAGTGGTTTATAATCCACACACAAGTGCGTCTACCCACATGTTTGGGAAAAAGGCAGACATTTTCATAATTCCAAATGTGCAAATCTTTCAGTTTCATGTTCTCCCATGTTATTTTTTTTTAAAATTCAAGTAGGGGAGGCTGAGAATTTTGTTTCCATTTGGCTCTGATAAGAATTTAACAAAATCTGAAAAAAAAAAAACCCTCCATATTTGGAACAAAAATAACTAGCGATTTAAAAAAAAAAAAATTCCAGGGTGGAGAAACCAAAAGTGACAGATTTGTTCATCCAGATAGGTAGGGCTACAATTTATGGTTTAGCCAGCAAGGGCAGCAACAAATTGTAGATCCCTGGACTTAACTATTAACTAAAACCTCAAATAAGCCTAAAGAGAGACACAAAAGCCAGGAAGAATAAAGAAAAGATTTGAAGGTATTGGATTTCTGGAAAGAATTGGTACGCTTTCAGAGAAGGCTTTTATGGCACCATCACCCTGCCTGAGTCCCAGAACTTTACGGGGGTGGGGGGAGATGGTGTCATTTATTCACTTACTTACTTGCTTACTTACTTAATTCAGTTCATTTCTATAGCCGAAGCACTCTGGGTGGTTCACAAAAATTGTCATCTTCCATTTCTTGTCTTCCTGTATTTCCTACCACTTCTTCCATCCTCTTACTGCAGAAACTCAGTTAACAAAGAAAAGACAGAAAGGCTGCACAATGGTAGCATTAGGACCCCTCTGTCTGGGAGCCCCCTTGGTCTGGAATAAGGAAGGAAGAAAAGGAAAGGCCACACAAACTTCAGAAAGCAAAGAACACAGCCAACCACTAACTCCAAAAGAGAAAGTCAGCTAGCAAACAGGGGAGAAATCACTGAGGCTTCAGTCCTAAACACACTTCCTTGGGAGTAAGCCCCCCTGAATACAGTGGGATGTACTTCCAAGTAGATATGCATAGGATTGCCCCGTGAAGGAGCTTCTGATATGGTCTTCCTATGTCCGTCATAGAAGCACTGTATCCGGAAGTAGAAGTAGAGCCCTGGTAAAGCTAGAACTGTCAGACACAGAAACATCCCCCCCCCCTTCTCTCTGCCTGGCATTTTCCATTTATGGAGAGCTAGGGGACGTTATGAAAATGTATCAAAAGGTTTACAAAACACACTGGGAGCCCTGCCAAGGCTCCAAAGGCCTCTAGGAAGCTTGCTTTGCTTCACATTCCGAGATGGGCTGATATCTCCAAGGCACTGCGGCAATTATTATCTCAGTCCACAGTAGGGATGACAGAGAATTCTGCCACAGATCTCGGTGAGGACGAATGCCAGTGCATTCGGCCCCCCGAACTCCGTGGCAGAACAGCCTGCCACCCCCCTGCCCCCCTGCGGATCCCCCCCGGGACGAGACTTACCTGGGGCGGATCTTCTGGGCGGCGGCGGCTCCGGCGGCGGCGGCAGCAGCCGGTCTTCTGACGGGCTGCCGCTGCTGCCATTTCCAGTGTTTAAAAAAAAAAAAAGACGTGATAAATCTTTACGTAGCCTATCATGGCTAGGTTAAAAAACAACAACAACAATGACGTGATAGGCTACGTAAATCTTTACGTAGCCTATCACGTTTGACTTTAAAAAACAAACAAACGCACGTACGCAAATGGTGGCGGCTACGACCGCCGCCATTTGCGTTCCTTATTTTGGGCCGTCTTAGTCTATGTAAATGTTTACGTAGACTAAGACGGCCCAAAATAAGGAATGCAAATGGCGGCGGCCATAGCCACTGCCATTTGCGTATGCGCGTTTTGTTTTTAAAGTCAGACGTGATAGGCTACGTAAAGATTTACATAGCCTATCATTGCTGACTACAGGGACACAAACGGGGTGGCTATGGCCGCCGCCATTTGCGTCCCTGCTAGCCAGCGGCCGGATGTCCGGCTGCTGGTGGAGCCGGCTGGCAGCTCTGCGGAATCCCCACGGAGCGGAACCGGACGGTGAGGATTCTGGGGGGAGGGACGGATCTCCTCCCCCCCAGCGGAACCCGGCGGAGCCAGGTAAGGCCAATTTCGTACACCCCAGTCCACAGATTCCCATGTCCAGCAGCAGCATGTGAACATGAATGTGTGTAAGGATCTCTTCACACTCAGCTGTGACAAATGATTTACTGCTAGGATCAAAAGAGAGGCACCGAAGGTAAAGGAAGCATTTAAGGTCAGCTTGTAATTCATTGTAAATGAAATATCGCTTTCTCCATTTTCAACAACAGAGCAGGAATGACCCCAGCTGTACCTATGACGAAGAGAACCTGGCTCAGTGTATTACTGACTTCTTTGTTGCTGGGACAGAGACAACCACCACTACTCTGAAATGGGCGTTGCTCCTCCTGACAAGTCACCCAGACATCCAAGGTGTGTGAGAGAGCTGTCCAACGGGAGCAAGGGACACTCTCGATCCCTATCTTGGAGAGTAATTCTTTAAAGATTTCATACCTATCCAATGATATGTTAAGATGAGGACGTTTTAAAAAATCAGATCCAGCAACTTTAGTAGGGCCTCCTAAAAGCTTTCTTCATGAAATTGAACTTCCTTACAAGTCAGTGAATATATTACCAGAGTTTTAGAAGACATAGGGATAGTGAACGACATCCTTGAAGTGTCGGACTTATCTCTGATTCAGGAAAATAATTTTTCACAAACATTTTCTATGTAGTTTCTGGAACCTATAACCAAGATCAGCCATTTGGTAGAATTAAACAATGCAGAGAATATAAAGTCCTCTGAACACCCTGTCCACACATAAGCCCTATTCGGGTGTCCCTTCATAAGCCCTATTCAGGTGTTTGGAAATTCTAAGTGTAGAAGGGAGATGGGAATGTGTGCTGCCTGTTGCCCTGTCCTCTAAAACCCCCAACTCCACATGTGGATGGGTAATGTCTGAGAAGAAACTAACCATGTTCATGCTTAACATGCTCTGTGAAATCGCATGGGGACCCAAATTGTGTAGGGTAGCTGACTAGGGATGTCAGAGAATTCCGCCACGGATCTCAGTGAGGCCGAATGCCAGTGCCTCCGAACTCCGTGGCGGAATGGCCGGCCACCCCCCTGCCCCCCTGCGGATCACCCCCGGGACGAGACTTACCTGTGGCGGATCTTCCGGGTGGTGGCGGCGGCGGCTGCGGCGGCTGGTCTTCCAACCGGCTGCCACCGCCACCATTTCCAGGCTTGTAAAAAAAAAAAAAAAGACGTGATAGGCTACATAAAGATTTACGTAGCCTATCATGGCTAGGTTAAAAAAAAACACACACGATGTGATAGGCTACATAAATCTTTACGTAGCCTATCATGGTTGGGTGGGTTTAAAAACAAAACAAAACCGCGTACACAAATGGCAGCGGCTATGGCCGCCACCATTTGCGTTCCTTATTTTTGCCGTCTTAATCTACGTAAATATTTACATAGGCTAAAACAGTGAATCAAAAAGTGACGCAAATAGCACCCGCTATGCTATTTGCGTTCCCCTTTATTTTCGCCGTCATAGTCTACGTAAATATTTACGTAGATTAAGACGGCAAAAATAAGGAACGCAAATGGCAACAGCCGTAGCTGCCGCAATTTGTGTACGCGTTTTTTTTTTTACCCAGAGCCCTCCACGGCCGAAAATCCGGCTGCGGATGGCTCTGGCCTGGCTGGGCCTGGCCAGCTGCTCCGCTGAGCTGCCGCAGAGCAAAGCCGGCTGCAGAGGATTCTGGGGGGAGGGACAGAACGCCTCCCCCCCCACCATCAACATAATTCGTGAAAGATAAGTGACTTTCGTACATCCCTATAAGCTGACTGCACAGAGCACTGTAACTCCATTCAGCCAAACAAGGTTAGTTTCTTTTCAGAACTTTGCTATCGCCAGGGACGGGAAGGCTTATGCAGTTGTTCTTACTGTGTTTTTAGTTTCTCATTTTTAGTCTGTCAGCATGTACCAGTGAGCCTTGCTTAAACCAGTATGATGTAGTGGTACCTTTTTTTACAGTCTACCAACCATTAGCTCAAAACACAGAATCACAGCCTCAATAAAATACAAAATCACAGCCTCAATAAAACCAACAGAAGAAGCCAATGTGGCTTCACAAAAAGCTTAGAGATGACCTGAAAACAAAAAAGAACACATATAGGAAGTGGAAAGAAGGCCAAGCAACAAAGGAAGAGTACAGGCAGGTAGCACAGAATCACAGGGATGGTGTCAGGAAGGCTAAAGCTGAGAACGAGCTGAGGTTAGCGAGGGATGCTAAAAACAACAAAAAGGCCTTCTTCAGCTACGTGCATAGTAAAAGATAGAGGAAAGAAATGGTGGTTCAGCTATTAAATAAGGATGGCAAAATGATAACGGAGGACAAAGAAAAGGCAGAGGTGCTCAATTCCTACTTTGGCTCAGTCTTCTCCCCAAAGAGGGTCTATGACCCCCCTGGCAAAGGTGAAGTACAGGCTGAAGGGGCAGGATTGCAGCTTGAGATCAATAGGCATATGGTCAAGGAACACCTCATTACTTTGAATGAGTTCAAATCTCCAGGGCCAGATGAATTGCATCCTAGAGTAATAAAGGAACTGGCAGAAGAACTCTCAGAACCGCTGTCTATTCTCTTTGAGAAATCATGGAGGACGGGGGAAGTGCCAGATGACTGGAGGAGGGCTAATATTGTCCCTATATTCAAAAAGGGTAAAAAGGAGGAACCTGGGAACTACAGACCAGTCAGTCTGACATCAATCCCTGCGAAAATTCTGAAGCAGTTTATAAAGCAATCCATCTGTAAGCACCTTGAAAACAATGCAGTGATGACTCGAAGTCAACACGGATTGGTCAAGAACAAATCCTGCCAGACGAATCTGATCTCATTTTTTGATCAAGTAACCTCCCTTGTGGACCGTGGGAATGCTGTAGACATCATATACCTCGACTTCAGCAAAGCTTTCGACAAAGTGCCCCATGATATCCTGATGAGCAAACTAGCTCAAAGTGGGCCAGATGAAACAACCATCTGGTGGATCCACAGTTGGCTACAGAATCGGACTCAAAGAGTGCTTATCAATGGGATCTTCTCAAACTGGGGAGAGGTAATGAGCGGGGTATGCAGGGCTTAGTCCTGGGCCCAGTGCTCTTCAACATTATGAATGACTTGGAGGAGGAGGAGGTGCAGGGAATGCTGATCAAATTTGCAGATGACACAAAATTGGGTGGGATAGCTAATACTTTGGAAGACAGAAACAAAATTCAAAGTGACCTTGATAGACTGGAGCGCTGGGCAGAAAACAACAGAATGACATTTAATAGGGATGAATGCCAAGTTCTGCACCTAGGAAAAAGAAACCCAATGCACAGTTACAAGATGGGGGATACGTGGCTCAACAAGACTACAAGCGAGAAGGATCTTGGAATTGTTGTCGATCACAAGCTGAATATGAGCCAAGAATGTGATGTGGCTGCCAAAAAGGCAAATGCTATTTTGGACTGCATTCATAGAAGCATTGCTTCCAAACCCCAGGAAGTGCTAGTTCCCCTCTACTCAGCACTGGTTAGGCCTCATCTGGAGTACTGTGTCCAGTTCTGGGCACCACACTTTAAGAAGGATGCAGACAAACTGGAGAGGGTTCAGAGGAGGGCAACAAAGCTGATCGGGAACTGGAAACAAAGCCCTATGAAGAGAGACTGAAAGAACTGGGCATGTTTAGCCTTGAGAAGAGAAGACTGAGGGGAGATATGATAGCGCTCTTCAAGTCCTTGAAAGGCTGTCACAGAGAGGAAGGCCAGGATCTCTTCTGGATCATCCCAGAGTGCAGAACATGGAATAATGGGCTCGAGTTACAGGAAGCCAGATTCCGGCTGAACATCAGGAAAAACGTCCCGAGTGTTAGAGCAATACGACAATGGAACCCATGACCTAGGATGGTAGTGGGCTCTCCCACACTGGAGGCATTCAAGTCGAGGCTGGACAGCCATCTGTCAGGGATACTCTGACCTGGATTCCTGCACTGAGCAGGGGGTTGGACTTGATGGCCTTGTAGGCCCCTTCCAACCCCCTTCCAATCATATAGAATTCTATGATTCTATATGATTCTAAGTATAGATAAACTGGCAATCATAACAGCTGTGACTGATAGAACAACATTTGAACATATTGCAGCAGTCTTCAACTTTTTCAGTCATGGGACTCAACCTTAGCCCAGACTTCTTAATTTTTTACCATATGTTTGTATGGTGATAGTGCTGCTGTAACCCAGTTAGAATGTTGGACTGGGACTGGGGAAACTGAAGTTCTAATCCTTACACAAACATGAAAGTCACTGGGGTGGCTTTGGGCCAGTCTGTATTTCAGCCTAACATACCCCGTAGGTTACTTGGGAGGATTAGAAGTAGGTGAGAATCCCATATGGTGCCTTGAGATCCTTGGAGAAACATTGGGATTTAAAGGGAATAAACTAATTATTATTTGGGATTCATTAATAGACATGTGAAATCATTTCATGTAGAACAGATATCCACCAGTGATTGCTCAGGTTGTCTGAATTAATATCATTTTCCTCAGAGAAAGTCCACAAGGAGATCGAAGATGTTTTCAGTTCTTCTCACTCAATCTGCTATCAAGATAAAAAGAAACTGCCCTACACTAATGCCGTGATTCACGAGATCCAGCGCTCAAAGTATACCTTATTATATGGGCTCCCAAGACAATGTGCAAAGGATGTGAACATGCGTGGTTTTCTCATTCCCAAGGTACGGAATAGAGTTAGCGCTGCAGTCCTGTGTCTCAAGAGCAAGTAGCATCACTGGCCAGCACTTGAAGAGATGGCCTCACAGGATCTTCCTGAGCAACATAGCAATCATTTTGTTTAATGAGTTTAAGGTAGATACCTGAAAGGTTTCAAAGGTGCAACTGTAAATGTTCTGCACTTATTACGAGTCTGTGAGAGCAATGGCTGACCTGAAATGCCCATTCTCAATTCACGCCCACCTTTGTGCAGATAGTGAATTGGGAAGAAGCACTCCGATTGTTTCCAAGGTGAGGATAAAGGGATTCGAAGTGTTGCAGGGTTGCTTACCATTGGTGGCTTAATCCCCCCTTTCCTCTTTAAAATCCACTTGTATAAGTGAATGGCAGAAAAGCAGACCGGCTTCTTTCCTCACTCTACCACATTGAAGTAAAGTCCTGCAGCAAGCGTTTGGACCATGGCCATGTTTTACCACCTGCTAGCATAATTACTGGGGCATGTTAGGATGTGGAAATATGGGTGCAGCCGGAGTCCTGGCCCTGAGGCTTTTCTTTTAACTGGGATGTGTGGGAGAGAAACCAAGCCAGCCTACTTGTCATTACCTGCACGATCATGGTAACGTAAGAAGAGCTGTGCTGGATCGGACCGAAGGCCTGTCTAGTCTAGCATTCTGTTCACACAGTGGACAACCAGATGCCTATGGGAAGACTACAAGTAGGACATGAGCACATTCCTAGCACCCTCCGTCTTCTCTTCCCCAGCAACTGGCATTTAGAGGTATCTGCTTTGATACTGGGGGTAATATATAGATTTCATGACTAGTAGCCACGGATAGCCTTGCCCTCTATGAGTTTGTCTAATCATCTTTTAAACCTGTCCAAGTTGGGGGCCATCACTACATCCTGTGGTAGCGAATTCCATAGTTTAATTACGCACTATGTGAAGAAGTTCTTCCTTTTCTCTGTCCTGAATTTCCCACCACTGAGCTTGATGGGATGACCCCTTTCTGTCCTAGTATTATGAGAGAAGGAGACAAATGTCTCCCTAACTACTTTCTCCACGCCATGCATAATTTTAGAAACCTCTGTCACGTTTCTCCTTATTTGTCTTTTTTCTAAGTGAAAGAATCCCAAATGCTGAAAACTTTCCTCACTGCGGAGTTGCTCCAGCTCCTTGAGAATTTGGGTTGCTCTTTTCTGAACCTTTCCCAGCTCTACAATTGTTCAGCAGAGTGTGACAGAACTGTCACAGAGTATTCCAAAGCTATGGTCTCTTCTGACAGAAGATGTACTAATCCTAGATTAATTCAGGTTGCTGATAAGTTCAGGATGTTCAGGTTGCTGACAAATCTCTTTTCAGACATGGTCCCCATTTATGACACTATGTACACACACATACATATGAGAAACCCACAAGGATTGGTAGTGGAACAACCCTGAAATGTGCGGTCCTAGGTGCATTCTCAGTTAATTGTTTCTTTCTCGCAGGGGGCCCTTATTGTTCCAGACCTGCGCTCTGTTCTTATGGATCCTGAGCACTGGGAAACTCCTGAAGAGTTCAACCCAAATCATTTTTTGGACAAGGATGGACATTTTGTGGCCAGAGAAGAATTTCTGGTATTTGGTGCAGGTACATGCAGAAATCCAAACTAGTTCCTGATTTATAGACATATCTACTGGGGGAGGGTCTGTTTTCACTGGGGATTTCCTGCAGATTGGGAGTGTTCTGAGGTTGTTCACAGCACATGACGTCATGGCCAGTGTGCTGCCAAGCAGCAGCTTCTGTCTAGAAAAGCTGCGTTATTAGAAAGTCATACTACTCTTGGGGGGTTTTCAGTTAAAGTGGCTGTGAGGCGGTTCTGTTGCAAGTGGGCAGAATGGTGGCTGTACATTTTGCCTCATATCTCAGGTTCTACAAGGGCGACAGACTTGCTTTTTTGTAAAATGAAAGCTAGAAATATGGAGATTATGGCTCATCTGGTGGGGGCGGGGGGTACTGCATCCCTGTGCCCCTTCCTGAGGACACCCATGAGGCTCGCTCCACCACCCTCCGGAATCAGCCCCTTCCTGTGGATGCCATGAGGCAATCTCCGCCACCCTTGGGAATCGGCCCCTTCCTGCGGACGCCATGAGGCTCGCTCCGTCACCCTCAGGAATTGGCCCCTTCCTGCGGACGCCATGAGGCAATCTCCGCCACCCTTGGGAATCGGCCCCTTCCTGCGGACGCCATGAGGCTCGCTCCGTCACCCTCAGGAATTGGCCCCTTCCTGCGGACGCCATGAGGCAATCTCCGCCACCCTTGGGAATATGCCCCTTCCTGCAGACGCCATGAGGCTTGCTCCGCCACCCTCGGGAATCGGCCCCTTCCTGTGGATGCCATGGGGCTCGCTCCACCACCCTCCGGAATCGGCCCCTTCCTGTGGACGCCATGAGGCTCGCTCCGCCATCCTCAGGAATCGGCCCCTTCCTGCGGACGCCATGAGGCAATCTCCGCCACCCTCGGGAATTGGCCCCTTCCTGCAGATGCCATGAGGCTCGCTCCGCAACCCTTGGGAATTGGCCCCTTCCTGCAGATGCCATGAGGCTCGCTCCGCAACCCTCGGGAATCTGCCCCTTACTGCGGACGCCATGAGGCTTGCTCCGCCACCCTTGGGAATCGGCTCCTTCCTGTGGAAGCCATGAGGCTCGCTCTGCCACCCTCAAGAATTGGCCCCTTCCTGCGGACGCCATGAGGCTCCCTACGCCACCCTCCAGAATCGGCCCCTTCCTACGGACGCCATGAGGCTCGCTCCGCCAACCTCCGGAATCGGCCCCTTCCTGTGGACGCCATGAGGCTCGCTCCGCCACCCTCCAGAATCGGCCCCTTCCTGTGGACGCCATGAGGCTTGCTCCGCCACCCTCCGGAATCGGCCCCTTCCTGCGGATGCCATGAGGCTCGCTCCGCCACCCTCAGGAATTGGCCCCTTCCTGCGGACGCCATGAGGCTCGCTCCGCAACCCTTGGGAATTGGTCCCTTCCTGCAGATGCCATGAGGCTCACTCCTCCACCCTCGGGAATCAGCCCCTTACTGCGGACACCATGAGGCTCGCTCCGCCGCCCTCCAGAATCGGCCCCTTCCTGCAGACGCCGTGAGGCTCGCTCCGCCACCCTCGTGAATCGGCCCCTTCCTGTGGACGCCATGAGGCTCGCTCTGCCACCCTCCGGAATCAGCCCCTTCCTGTGGACGCCATGGGGCTCGCTCCACCACCCTCTGGAATCGGCCCCTTCCTGTGTACGCCATGAGGCTCGCTCCGCCATCCTCGGGAATTGGCCCCTTCCTGCAGATGCCATGAGGCTCGCTCCGCCACCCTCGGGAATCAGCCCCTTACTGCGGACGCCATGAGGCAATCTCCGCCACCCTCCGGAATCGGCCCCTTCCTGTGTACGCCATGAGGCTCGCTCCGCCATCCTCGGGAATCGGCCCCTTCCTGCGGACGCCATGAGGCAATCTCCGCCACCCTCGGGAATTGGCCCCTTCCTGCAGATGCCATGAGGCTCGCTCCGCCACCCTCCGGAATCGGCCCCTTCCTGCGGACGCCATGAGGCTCGCTCCGTCACCTTCAGGAATTGGCCCCTTCCTGCGGATGCCATGAGGCTCGCTCCACCACCCCCCGGAATCAGCCCCTTCCTGCGGACGCCATGAGGCTCACTCCGCCACCCTCGTGAATCAGCCCCTTCCTGTGGACGCCATGAGGCTCGCTCCGCCACCCTCCGGAATTGTGCATAGCCCTACAGAACAGCCAAGGATTTAAAAAACACTGCAGCCTTTCAGTCCAGCAGCAGAAGTGAATGAAAGGCAGCAACTGCGGGCGGGCAGGCAGGTGGAGGGAATAATTAGCAGCTCCCGGCTCTTTCCCCTCCCTTTCCATCTCTCAGGTGCCGGTAGAGGCACCAGCAGCCTTATGGCAGGAGTGCTGCAAGGCGCTCTACGTGTGGCTGCCCTTACGTCTGCTCCGAAGCTGGAGCTAGCGCAGGTGGACGCTCCCCCATGCCTGGTTTCGCCCAGAGCTCACTGTGCTGCACGAGCCCCTGGACAGCTCAGTGAGCCCCGCGGGGCCACCTGTCCTCTTAGCGAGCCACCATTTTGCACAAGAGGGAGGCTCGGGGTTTTACAGCAAAGCCATGTTGCGTAAATGGTCCGCAAAGGTCCCATTTATGCAACACTACAGGCGAGGAGTGACTCCTGCCTCCGCCGCCTGTCAAGCCCTGGCAGTTCCCTTCCTTGCACGGAGTCGCCCGCCTTGCGAGGAGGGGAGAACAAGGGGTGTTGTTATAGAAAATTCAATTGTAAAATGTCTATTATCCCATGATTTTATAAGCTAGGCTATGTCTATTCTACCTCTGTGTGAGATTGCCATGCTAAACAAAGACACAGTGCCTCATCAGAGACTCAGGAAAGCCAAGAATGAGTTTACGTAGTACACAGCTGTCTCTCTGCTGCCTCTCTCTACGCATGCCTGAGTATGTAAAAGGTGTTGTCTGTTTCCTGTCTCCCTTTCAGCTAGACAAAGAAAGTGGTAGTGAGCAGGCGTAAGACAGCCCGCAGAGACTTGTGTATATAAGCCTCTGGATCACATTACTCGATTGTGCTCTTTGTTGGAGCGTTAGCCCCAAAGGTTGCCTTATTCTGCAGAATAAAATCGGGTTGGACCAGATCTCTGCCTCCTCTCGTTCTTGGTAAACAAACTGGGAAGTCTACCAGGGAAAGAACACAGTTTTTGTAACAGTGTGGCAGGCAGCACAGGACTCATGCCCCCGCCGCCTGTCAAGCCCTCATGGGCCCCTTCCTTGCAGGGTTGCATATATCAGCCCTTTGGAGCCACCATTCATGCACCATTAGATTTCTACAGATCCCTGGGCCTCCATTTTTTTGCAAAGTGGCAGCTCACTTAGGGGCCTGGCAGCTGCTGGACCCGCTTGCCAGATGCTGGGCTGCTTGGCAAGTGGGTCCGGGAGGCATGGGTGGGGTGGAGTCCACCGGTCTCCAATCCCGTCCTGGATTCTCGCACCATCCCTAAGTGCCGAACGCAGCAGCTCGGCTGCTGTCAGGAGCGGCCCTTTCCAGCATGCATTTCCTTTGCAGGGGGAACCACATTCGCTGCCTATCTGCTGCTGGGCCAGGTTCAAGGTTTTGGTACTAGTGTACAAAACCCTAAAGAACTTGGGACCAGGATACCTGAGAGAGTGCCTTCTCCCTTACCAACCTGCCCAGTCACCAAGGTCATCAGAGGGCCTGCTTCTGCTGGTTCCACATGGACCTATGGCCCGACTGGAGTTCAGCCAGAGAAGGGCCTTCAGTGTGGTGGCCCGCCTTCTTTAGAACTCCCTGCCTACATTGTGCTGTTGTTGGTGCCTCCTGAAATCATCCCTGTTTCAGGAAACCTTCCTCGACTTACCGGCTACGGTTTTATTGGAATCCTCCTCCTCCTTTTAAAAAATAGTGATGATTTTTAACATGGTGTTTCATTCTTTTATCCTACTTTGTACCTCTTATTGTTTGGCACTCCAGAATTTATCTAGATGTGGAGTGGTATAGAAATGTTGTAAACAAACAAACACATGTTCCTCTCTCAGATTCCCACCTAGTTCCTGACTGTGACATGTGCTCTGGAGAACAGGTTCTGACTCACTCGCTGCTTTCCCACAGGGGCTCGGGTGTGTCCGGGGGAGCAGCTGGCGAGGATCGAGCTCTTCGTCTTCTTGACCAGCCTGCTGAGGGCCTTCAGGTTCCAGCTGCCAGAAGGAGTGAAGGAGCTCAATCAAGAACCCATCACAGGGTTGACAGCACAGCCGCATCCTTATAAACTCTGTGCTGTTCCCCGCCGTAGCTCATCATAAAGCATGTTTAAAATTTTACAGAAATATTTTTTTTAAATATTATTATTATTTATTGCTGTGAATTTCTCTCTCATTTCTTTTCAGTTTTTCTGATCTTGTGCCCTGAACTGCGCAGCTCGTTCTTTCAAGAGCTTCTCCAGTCTATCAGACCTTGAAACAGATCTGTATTGCAGTGAGTTGCAGAATAAATTTCTGTCACCTGAAAAACAGATTTTCCCCAACTAGTTCACTGCTTATGCCCCAGTGTGCAGTCCTGATTTTTTCCTGTGTATAAATGGTAGCAGGCTGGAAGGGCTGGCCGATGCTTCTCTCCTGGAGCTGCAATGATTGTCCTACTGGACAATCACAAACTGCAGGGCTTGCCGATGGAGTCATACGCCGGTGCTGCTGCCTGCACAGGGCAATTTTAATAGGGAAATGTGCTATTCGCAGATGCAGACCTCTGTAGGGCCTATTGGCAAATACCGTTCCAGAGTAAATACATGCCTGATGAAGCTCTCCATCAATAGACTGATGGCTTTAAAAGGGGGTTGGACTTTTATCAAGGCTTGTTTTGTTTGCGTCATGGCATTCATGCAGTATAAATTCTGCAACATGTCCTGGTGGGGCTGGCTTCCGCCTATGCTAGTGGTTGAGTGGTCTTTCTTCCTGCCTCTGTCTTTCACTTCAGTGGGGCAGGGGAGTAGGTCTGTGGGGACAAGGTACGTAAAGTTCGATCACATCACGCCTATACTGCGCCAGCTGACTGGTTACTGGTGCGTTTCCGAGCCCAATTCGAAGTGCAGGGTCCCTCCGTGACAGTCACAGCCTCGCCCCCGCACAGCCATGCTCCTTCTGAGATTGTACAAGCTTGTAAGATATACAGCCTTCATCTGGGATCCAAAAACAGCGCAGCTGAGCGTGAGGCAGGGGTACTTCAACTGGACGTCTGAGAAAAAAATGCAGGGGCGTTAATCTTTTTCACCCACTCACTCACTCCAACACAAACATTTTAGGTTTTCAAAATACGATACTCCATGGACGCTTCACCCTCTCAACTCAGCCCACATGGACAGATCCCTTCTCATTTAAACAGCCCCCCCGCATGCTCTTAGCACCCCAACATTACCCATTAGCCTTTCCGAAGCTCCTTCATTATATCTCTCCCATCCCGCCACAGAAACATCCACACGCCCAGCTGGATTGAACCGCGTGCGTACACACACGCACACCGACCTTCTTTCTACCCCCCCAACTGGTTTTTTCCTGTTTCCCTCCCCTCCATCAGGGTTTCTTTGCTCAGATACATGCCAACCTTGTGCCAAAAAGTGTAGCTGACAGAGCAGGTTGCACCTGGCAATTCTGCTTACTGTAGAAATTAATGTTCAGGAATGAACAGTGCGATCCAATGGGTCTTCATGTGGAATTAGATTTACAGAGATCCTGGGAAGGCAGCTAAGGCTGCAGTCCTATGCACACTTACCTGGGAGAAAGTCCAATTGGCCACTGAACATAGTGGGACTGACTTCTGAGTAAACATGCAGAGGATTGTGTGATAAATCCTAAAAACTGGCACAAACCAGCCACCTGCCCTGCCCCATAGGTAAATAATGGTGGCAGCGCCCTCCCTGCTGCTGCTGTGGCCAGCAGCAGCCCTGAATGGGTGGCTGGTGTTGCAGAAGACGAGGGCAGCTCCAGGCACGCAGGCACGGAGCAGGGACGGGTGGAGAAGCCAAGAGCTGAGGAGGAGAAGCGGGGGTGGGGGGCAGAGGAGGCTGCAGATCTCCTTCAGGCTCCCGCTCTCACTTGCTCCCTTTGTCTGGCTGGTTCTGTGTAGCAGACAAGAGGCAGCCGCCCACTCTCCCTCTGCTCACTCCTCCTCCCCTAGCAGACTGTGACCCGGTTGGTGGCTGGCTCCAAAAATGTGCCCTAGCAATGCCCCAGTGCGACCCGCCACCACTACACTGCTGGGTGGACAGCTCGATGAAAACGTCCAGCCAGTGTGCAGCTGCTGTAAAAAAGGCAAACTCCATGTTAGGCATAGGGGTGTACGGAACTCACCTCTGAGTCCGCCGGGGGGTCCGCGGGGGGGGAGGCAAACCGTTCCTCCCCCCGGAATCCTCCCCAGCTGGCTCCGCTCTGCAGCAAGTCTGCAGAGCAGCAGGCCGGGTCCGTCCACTGCCGCCCTGCCTGTCTTCGGATGCAAATGGCATCTGGCGTAGCGGACGCCATTTGCATCCCTGCCATTTGCCATGATAGGCTATGTAAATCTTTACGTAGCCTATCATGGCAAAGAGCAGGGATGCAAATGGTGTAGCGGACACCATTTGCATCCGAACACAGGGAGCAGACGGGACAGGCGGCAGCAGACGGACGGCAGCAGGTAGGATCTGGCCCCACACGGATTCCCCTGAGTGGAGGAGGTTAATTTTTCGTTCCTCCACAGTCTCCGGGGAGTCTGTGCCGGAATTCTCCACCATCCCTAGTTAGGCATAATTAGAAAAGGAATTGAGATTAGGGATGGCGGAGAATTTCTCCCCGAAACTTCGGGGGGCCGAGCGCCAACGTGTTCGGCCCCCCGAACAAGTTTCGGTGAGAAATCCTCCGCCCCCCCGCCCCCCCCGGGACGGGACTTACCTTCCCTGAATGTCCCTCCCGGCGGCGGGTCCGGCTGGCGATTCGTCCGGTGTTCGAGCGGGGCGGGAGCGGCAGCCGGTCTTTCGACCGGCTGCCGCCCCCGCCATTGCAATGAAAGAAAAAAAAAAAAGTCCCCTGATAGGCTACGTGACGATTCACGTAGCCTATCACAGCTAGATTTGCAAAGTCAGCCGTGATAGGCTACGTGAATCGTCACGTAGCCTATCCCGGGTGAATTAAAAAAAAAAAAAAAAGTGTGTACGGATAATGGCGGCCCCCATAGGGAGCTGCCATTCCCGTTCCTTATTTGGTGGCTGTAGTCTACGTAAATGTTTACGTAGACTACAGCAACTAAATAAGGAACGCGAATGGCGGCTCCCTATGGGGGCCGCCATTCGCGTAAGCGCTTTTTTTTTTTTTTTAAGTCACCCGGGATAGGCTACGTGACGATTCACGTAGCCTATCGCGGCTGACTTTCCAGATCTAGCCATGATAGGCTACGTGAATCGTCACGTAGCCTATCAGGGGACTTTTTTTTTTTTTAACTTTCGTGTTCGTGGCCGGGCAAGGCGGGAAGCCTCCTCCCCGGCCTGAATTTTGGCCGGGCGAGAAGGGAAGCCTCCCCCCCGGCCTGAATTTCAGCCGGGCGAGAAGGGAAGCCTCCCCCCCCCGGCCTGAACTTCGCGGGGGGAGCAGCGAAGCGCTCCCCCCCACCGCGAACAAGCTGTGAGAAAAGGTAAGTGACTTTTGTCCACCCCTAATTGAGATTAAAACTGCCAACATCATACTGCCCCTAGGGATGGACGAAAGGCCCTTACCTGTTCTCGAAGCTTGCTTCGTGGTGAGGGGGAGGCACTTCGGTTCTCCCCCCGAAGTTCAGGCGAGGGGGGGAGGCGCCCCGCCTTGCCCGGCCGAAATTCAGGCCGGGGGGGAGGCGCCCCATCCCTCGCCGGTGAAATTCAGGCCGGGTAGAAGCGCCCCGTCTACCCGGCCGCGAAAAAAAAGTAAAAAACAAAAAACGCCCCCGTGATAGGCTACGTGACGATTTACATAGCCTATCATGGCTAGATTTCCAAAGTCAGCCATGATAGGCTACATAAATCGTCACGTAGCCTATCATGGGTGACTTTGGGGAAAAAAAAAAAAGCGCGTAAGCAAATAGCGTTGCCCTTATTTTCGCCGTAGTCTACGTAAATCTTTATGTAGACTACAGGGACCAAATAAGGAATGCAAATGGTGGCGCCCCATGGGGGCCGCCATTTGCGTACACACTTTTTTTTTTTTTCAAAATCACCTGTGATAGGCTACGTGACGATTTACGTAGCCTATCACGGCTGACTTTGGAGATCTAGCCGTGATAGGCTACGTTAATCATTACGTAGCCTATCACGTTTTTTTTTTACTTCACTTGTAATGGAGGCGGCAGCAGCTGGTCAAAAGACCGGCTGCCGCCCCCGCCCCTGACAAAAACCTGCCGAACCGCCGCCGGGACCCGCCGCCGGAAGGGACATTCATGAAAGGTAAGTCCCATCCTGGGGGGGGGGGTGGCGGGGGGGGTGGCAGAGAATTTCACCACAGATTTCGGGGGGCCAAATGCGTTGGCACTCAGCCCCCCGAAGTTTCGGGGAGAAATTCTCCCCCATCCCTAACTGCCCCTATACAAATCTATGGTGTGACCACACTTGGAACACTGTGTCCAGTTCTGGTCACCACACCTAAAAAAGATATTGTAGAGCTGGGAAAGTGCAGAAAAGGGCAACTGAAATGATCAAGGGGCTGGAGCATCTCTCCTATGAGGGAAGGTTACAACAGCTGGGATTACAACAGCATGGGATTACAACAGCGTGGAAAAAAGAAGGGTATGGGGAGAAATGATAGAGGTATACAATATTATGGATGGTGTGGGGAATGTGGATACGGAGACTTTTTTCTCCCTCAAAGAGTCAAAATACTACAAGAATGGAAGGAAGACATTAAAAAAATTGGAAAGCAGGGGGCCATGGTGGAGTGGGTTTGGGGGATACCCAAAGAGGTCCCTGCCACTGGGGCATCCTCTCCCCCCCACCACACCACCTTCTCCGCCAAAAAGGAATTTCCCCCTGCCTGGCTGAAAGATCCCTCCTGTGGCTTGTGTTTTAAAATGCAAGCTGCTTTTTTGGGGAGAAGGTGGGGTGTGGCAGGGGAAAGCATGCCCCAGTGTTGGGGAACCGTTCTGGGTGTCCCCCAACCATGACACGATGTGGCACCCCACTGGGAACCTGGTCTTTCAAAGCGGGGTGGTGGAAAGCAGAGGGAATCTTAACTCCATCCTGCTTTGAAAGACGTAGTTCCAACCAGGTTGCACATGGTATGGGCTGGGGGGAGGCCCAAAGGGGTTCACCAAAACTGGGGCACCCCCCGACTTTGCTCCAGAAAAGGCATTTCCCCCCAGCCGGGGCAGAGGATTCTTCTAGCTGCTTGCCTTTTAAAACGCAAACAGCAAGAGGGATCTTTCAGCCAGGCAGGGGGAAAATGCCCCCTTTGGGGTAAAATCCACCCCCTGCCAAGGACTGGCTTGCCCCCACAATCCTTGGTGGGGGGTTGGATTTCACCATCACCCCTCAATTTCTGAGAGGAGCACTTTGAAAATCTAATGTAAGTGAATGGATCAAGGTGCTCCATTCATTTAACTAGATTTTCAAAGTGCTCCTTGTGAAAGGGGGGGGGAATCATCCCCCCCCCCAAGGAGAAGGGAACAGTAGCCAGGATGGAAGGAGGAGAAGGGAAGCACCTCTCATCCTCCTGCCCCACCACTGCCTGTAATTTTGTGGAAATGGCCTCTTACATGCTAGTTCTGCAACTTTACATTTACGAAAAAACATGCGGACGGCTTTTGGGTGCTTGCAGAGAGGTCCGGTAAGTCATGGGGGCTCACTCAACTTGGCGGGCAGGGGCTCGGCATGGTCAGTCTAGGGGCTGAGTGGGGGGTGTCTGTTGGTATCCACCCCCCTCTTGGGCACTCATGACATCCCTAGGTAATAAGCTACACAGTAGCTTATTAGTAGGGCTGTGCACGGACCCCCTGATTTGTTTTGGATGCTGATTTGGGCCTTCTAAATCAGCCTCACTTCACTTTGGACTGATTCAGACCCAATCCACTTTGCTTCGGATTCAGATCTGAAGAGAGATTTGGATATCTGAATTATTCAGATTTTATTTTTTCCCACTGACTTACCTATTCTTTATCATCTGTTATCATTTTGCCATCCTAATTTAATAGCTGAACCACCATTTCTTTCCTCTGCCTTTTACTATGCACGTAGCTGAAGAAAGCCTTTTTGTTGCTTTTAGCATCCCTCGCTAACCTCAGCTTGCTCTCAGCTTTAGCCTTCCTGACGCCATCCCTGCAATTCTCTGCTACCTGCCTGTACTTTTCCTTTGCTTGGCCTTCCTTCCACTTCCTTTTTTGTTTTCAGGTCATCTCTAAGCTTTTTCTGAAGCCACATTGGCTTCTGCTAGGAGGAGGCTTGCTGAAATTAAAAGCTGATCTCTGGTAGAAATGATGTTGATGCAGAGAGAGAGATGAGTCTGCTAAGGGGAGGAGGTCTCCTAGCATGTAATAACTCCATGGGCTCATTTTGTCCCTTTTCAAACTCAGGGTGCAGTTGGCCTCAGTCATCTCTCAGGTTGCCTGGGGCAGCAGCAGCACCAAGACCTGATTCATCTGGGTTCGCCTGGCACAGCCTCCTCCACCATGTCCATGCTCCTCTCAATCAATTGGACTTCTGATGTGGTGTAGTGGCTAGAGTGTTGGACTAGGAGTCAGGAGACACAGATTCTAGAACTTCTAGTCCCCACTCGGCCATGGAAGCTCACTGGGTAATTTTGAGCCAGTCACAGACTCTCAGCCCAACCGACCTCACAGGGTTGAACGTGGGAAGACCCACTCGCTCAGAAATCCGCAATACTGTTCATCTGGTAACTGAAGGCTATAAGCAAAATCACCTCTTCCTTGTTTTAAGAATGCATTTCCATGATAAAGGGCGGGCCGGGGCAGGTGACTGAGTACCTCATTCATTCTCTGTAGGTGACTGCCTGGGGATATAACTGAATGTTCTATCGACTATGGTCAGTCAGATATTCATTCACATGCCTGGCTGTGGAAAGGGCAGGAGGGAGGGGGATTGATTGAAGTGCATGCTGCTGTGTCTGAATGGAAGAGGTGCCTTTCCTTTTCTATACCTAGCAAGCAATACCTCTGCTTGAGAACGTTAAACTGTACCCCTTCTGACACTGGTTTCATGGGACTGGTGTACTGTGTAAGTCACTGCAGTCATCCCAGTGCAATAACAGCCAGGTTGGAAATGGTATTAGTATAACTGTGCTCCTTGGTTTGCCCTGGGCTCTCTTCCCACGCCTGCAATCTTTCCTGTCCACACTGGGATGTCATCCCAGTTGGAAGCGCTGCCTCTCAGAGCATGTTGAGAGGGAAAATGCCATAGGTCCCCTGTACTCTTCCTTCTTTCAGGAATGCATTGTATGTTTGTGAGATGCCATGGTACCCAAATACCCATTCCAGCAGCAACCGGACTACTTATTATAGGTGAGGAGAATACTTTTCAGAACATATAGGTAGGAGGGTTGGAGTAATTCTTGCTGTTCAGAAAAGGCACATTTCTGTCTTCTCTTATCAGTATTGGGATGTATTGTTGGTTAAATTCCTCACACAATGGTACTCCGATATGTACAGCTCCAGTTAAATCATAACGAGAAAGGAGAGCTTTTAAAAAATGCACTGCACAAGTGGGTCACAAGAAACTCCAGCCATGCCCGGCAATTCTTCCCACTCATGAAAGTCTTCCAGCTGTTTCCTATGAGACATTGGGACCATTGTTTTTTTCTGGGGGCGGGGTTCTGATGGCTTCCACACTACGACAGATACACAGAAATTAGGGATGGCGGAGAATTTCTCCCCAAAACTTCGGGGGGCCGAGCGCCAACGTGGCTGGCCCCCCGAACAAGTTTTGGGGAGAAATCCTCCGCCCCCCCGCCCCCCGCCCCCCCCCCGGGACGGGACTTACCTTCCCTGAATATCCCTCCCGGCGGCGGGTCCGGCTGGCGGTTCGTCCGGTGTTGGAGCGGGGCGGGAGCGGCAGCCGGTCTTTCGACCGGCTGCCGCCCCCGCCATTGCAATGAAAGAAAAAAAAAAAAGTCCCCTGATAGGCTACGTGATGATTCACGTAGCCTATCACGGCTAGATTTGCAAAGTCAGCCGTGATAGGCTACGTGAATCGTCACGTAGCCTATCACGGGTGACTTTAAAAAAAAAAGTGTGTACGGATAATGGCGGCCCCCATAGGGAGCCGCCATTCGCGTTCCTTATTTGGTCGCTGTAGTCTACGTAAATGTTTACGTAGACTACGGCGAAAATAAGGGCAACGCTATTTGCGTTGCCCTTATTTTCGCCGTAGTCTACGTAAGCATTTACGTAGACTACAGCAACTAAATAAGGAACGCGAATGGCGGCTCCCTATGGGGGCCGCCATTCGCCTACGCGTTTTTTTTTTTTTTATGTCACCCGTGATAGGCTACGTGATGATTCACGTAGCCTATCACGGCTGACTTTCCAGATCTAGCCATGATAGGCTACGTGAATCGTCACGTAGCCTATCAGGGGACGTTTTTTTTTTTTTACTTTCGTGTTCGCGGCCGGGCGAGGCGGGAAGCCTCCTCCCCGGCCTGAATTTCGGCCGGGCGAGACGGGAAGCCTCCCCCCCGGCCTGAATTTCGGCCGGGCGAGGCGGGAAGCCTCCCCCCCCGGCCTGAACTTCGCGGGGGGAGCAGCGAAGCGCTCCCCCCCACCGCGAACAAGCTGCGAGAAAAGGTAAGTGACTTTCGTCCACCCCTAACAGAAATGCAAGAAGCAGAAATACGGAAAATGAGGTTTGTGCGTATTTCTAGTCTGCATGACTGGGAAGGAGGCACTGAAGGAAAGAATTACATAGGTATGTAGATAAATATAGTATATAATTCCCGCTAGTGTGACAGTGGTATCACCATTATGGGCATATTTCTTGCCCTTTTTATTATGTATGTATGTATTTATTTAGGTATTTCACTTCTATTCCGCACAATAGCCGAAGCTCCCTGGGCCGCCATTCACAAACATTTCAACCAAAAAGCACACAGTAAAACAATAATTTATTTCCCTATTGAAAAGCACTGCCCAAACATATGCGCGCATATATTGATTTATAAATGAAGGAACTATCTTTTTCTTTCTGTATTTTCTGCTTGTGAACATATTCTCTCAAATGATGGAGTAAAATTCTAAGTTTTAGGAGAGATTTGCCCCATAATAGCACATATCTTCTTGCTTGGTGGCTATCAACTTACAAGTGTTAAGGAATAGTACTTCGTAATTGTTATGAAGAAATTGAGGATAATGGCCCATTTCAATCTGAATGAAGCGACCGTCATTCAGGTGGGAAGGGGCTTGCTTGCTCTCCTCTTTTTCTATTCCCTCCTCAATGTCTCCCCACCCCCCACAACACCTGGATCTCTCTGTGGCTGTGGCATTTCTCAATTCATTGAATGCCCAAAAACAGACGGGACCTATTAGCTGCACTATGAATTTTTTTCGCCCAGAAAATGCGCATATATGGAATCAAGTAAATACGCAAAATCAGAAGGACCCTGGGAACTGTGCAATTTTTTTCGCCCAGAAAATGTGCATATATCCAGATGCACACATCAGGGACAAATGCACAGAAAAAGAAGGGATAGCCACCGGAGTCGTTCACGGAGCAGCTTGTTCGGTGAGAGCCAGGGAAAGCATGCGAACAGGATCACCATAGCGCCTGAGTTTTTGCGTGATTGCTTGACTGCAACTAAGCAGGGCTGGGTGAGAGGGAGGGTTCACGGACTCCAGTTCGGGAGGCCGAACTGTAAGGCAATCGTCGAACATGAAGCTGGAAATGAATGTCCGCCACATCCTTAGCATGCTGACACATCCTGCACCAGCCTGTGCTGCAGGAGTCCCAACTCTGCCTGCTTCTCCCATAGCAGCCTACTGCTGTGTACACTGTGGTGAAGTGTCCACTGCCCAGCCACCATCCTGCAGCTCTCCAACCGATTACAGATGCCAGACAGGGGGCTGGGATACACCTTGGTGCTGCCCATTCCAGGGGCATCTCTCATGGTCAGGGTGAAGATATACATGATGCAGCGCCCTCGCACACGGCCTTCACCATGCTGGCTCCTCCATCTGTGACCATTGTCAGGGTGGAGACTGAGCCCATAGAGCCCCAGAGCAGTTCTGATTCTGAGGAAGAGCAACAACCCATGGGAGAGGAGCCCGCTCATCGCTCACAGGCACAGCGGCAGGGAGAGATTCCTCCTGCCTGCATTCCTGAGAGAGAGAGTGACCCTGGCCGCGAGAGAGCGGGCGATGGGGTCTTGCTGGACACTCGGCGCAGATGCAGGGAGCAGCGCCAGATGGAGGGCGCTGAGAGGAGGCGCTCTGCTCGCTTGGTGCTAAAACAATGGTCGCGTCCCGAGGACCTATGGGAAAGAGGGAGGACCTCTCCATAGCCCATAAGTTCAGAGGTTTCCCGCTCTTCTCCTTTGAATGGGGACCAACTGCCTTACCTGGAGCTTAGGCTACTCTGCTAACTACCCCAGTGCAGTTCTTTGCTTAGTCACTGGTGATTAGCATCTGAAAGGGTCATTAATTTGTAAAAGGAATAAAGCCTTGGACAGAATCCTTTTCGTCTGTGTCTTGAGTTGGCTGTTGGAGGGGACTGCAAGAGGCAGCTAGGGTGCGCCTGACAACCATGTACTGCGGGTGGGCTGGTGCCCAGCCAGCCACCCCTCCACCATGTGGTTCATGGCCTCCATAATCTTTGCTGCCGTGTGGGACTGGGCCATGACTTGCACGTGAAGAAGGGCCCAGCAATACCCATCCTTCCCAGCCCTAGAAGTGCTGGCTGCTACTGTCCCTGGGGCTGCCCACCGGTGAGCCATCAGGGTCAAGGAAGCCTGTGCTCTGACCTGGTGGGACCAGATGTCCGAGGTGAGGTGCGCCATCTGCACCTCTGCCTGACAGAGATGGTCCAGCACTTTCTCCCTGCATGCCCGGTACAGGAGGGCACCACCTGCCTGCTAAGGGTGGTGCAACATGGCAGTTTGTACTAGGGCCATCAACCTCTTGAACTCCATGTTTTTAACGAGGCTGAATGGCTGGTCGTCCAATGCCACCATCTTGCCGATGCAGTTGGTGATCTGGTCAGGCTCTGGAAACCTCCACCCTGTGGACTCATACTTCCCACACCCCGTCTCATCCATGGTGGCCTTCCTAAGCCTCTTGGGGGTGAGAGACAGAGAGCTTGCCAGAGTTCCAGCACCACCAGCCTCCTGCTTGCCCCTGCTGCCCGGCTGCTGGGACGTGGGGGGCTCTTCCCTGAGCAAGACCGATTGGTGCTGCCTCCTTATGTGCAGGAGTGGGCTGCTGCTGGCTTTTGTGCCCTGGCTTCCCTCCCTGCTCGGAAATGCCTTGCAGGGGCAGCAAACAGCAGTGCTGGGATCCGCTCCCACCTCAAAGTGGCCCCACACGATGCTACCCTGACATTTCTGTGGAGACAGAAACTGCCTGTCTTGAGTCTCGAGGGTCACCACAGGAGCAGGGGGAACAATGGAAGAGGGGTCGGGTGGTGGAGGTTGAGCCTCTGCCTGCTGCTCGTCTTCCCCCACACCCTGGCAGATCTCCTCCTCCTGACCCTCCACCATGCTCAGGACATCCAACACCTCGGCCATGACGTCCCTCAGCGGGCTCCATCTTCCACAACACAAGAAGGAGATGGATGGTGCTCCTTTTGCAAGCATGCTAGTGCTGCTGCTTGCACCAGCCTCCTCAAAGTGTGACCTCCGGGCACCATGACTGGCCTCTGCACTCTGCTGCCCCACACCAGGACGCACTGTCCTGACTGGGGGCAAGCCAGCTTGGCTACCGGTGCTGTTGGTCCCAGCAGCACCTCGCCCACCTCTGCCCCTGCCAAGACCCCGAAGATGCCTCATATTGGGCTTGCTTTGCCACAGAGCGCAGTATTAATTTTAAATAATATATGTTGATGTGGATAGTGCTTTGCCACACGCTGTTTGCGTGACCACAGCGTGAGCACACACAGGACACACACAGACACGCAAGAGCAAAAGCAAAGTAAATACTGAACTACCTACAAGCAAGGGGCGGGGGAAGGAGTACGGTACACTGTCTATAATCCTAACCCAAGAGAAAAGGGGTTTTAATTTTTTGTATTCTTCTTTTTAGGGAAAAGATATAGAGTTCAAAAATGGGAAGGGAAAGAATACAGGAATTGAGAAGGGTGAGGTGGGGGGACCCAAAGCACAAGGAAAGGGAAGTACTCTGTGTGTGTGTGTGTGTGTGTGCGTGCACGTGTGCGTGTATGTGTGCGTGTGTGTGTGTGTGTATATATGTATGTATGTATGTATATATATATAAAGGGAAATCTAATAAGAATGGTTGAATTGAATGGTTGAATTGGGTGGTGTGGTATAATCTCTCTTTAAGATTAACTGTTTCCCAGCACAGCTGCAGAGTTTTTTTTAACTAGCTAAGTGTTTTTGGTTAGCCTATTCCTAGCAGAGAGGTTATGCTGGTGCTTGGCTATCTGCTATATGGGAGCCTTCATTTATATGTGAGCTTATTCCACAGAACCCTTGAAGGAGAAGTCATTACACGGGTGAAGTGTACGGGTGAAGTGCCAGATGACGGGAGGAGGGCTAATGTTGTCCCTATCTTCAAAAAGGGTAAAAAACCTGGGAACTACAAACCAGTCAGTCTGACATCAATCCCTGGGAAAATTCTGGAGCAGATGATGAAGCAATCCATCTGGAAGCACCTTGAAAAGAATGCAGTGATCTAGGGATGTATGAAATTGCCCTTACCTGTCTCTGCCGGGTAGGGATGTCTGAGAATTTCGCCACGAATCTTGGGGAGGCCAAATGCCAGCACATTCGGCCCTCCGAAATTGGTGGCGAAATGGTCTGCCCCTCCCTCCCCGGGACGGGACTTACCTTGGGCATTTCCTCCTGGTGGCGGTGGCTCCGGCGGCGGTTCAGCGGCGGTTCGGTGGCGGTTGCAGCGGCCGGTCTTCCAACCGGCTGCCGCCACCACCATCATTTCCAGTAAAACAAAAAGAAAAACATGTGATAGGCTACGTAAATATTTACGTAGCCTATCACAGCTAGATTTTTAAAAAATACTGTGATAGGCTATGTAAATGTTTACGTAGCCTATCACGGCTGAGTGAAAACAAAAACAAAAACCCGCACTTAGGCAAATAGATGCTATGCTATTTGCGTTCCCCTTATTTTCTCCGTAGTCTACATAAATGTTTACGTAGACTAGACGTGCCAAAATAAGGAACGCAAATGGCGGCGCCCATGGGCGCCGCCATTTGCATACGCGTGGTTTTTTTTTTCCCACTCAGCCGTGATAGGCTACGTAAACATTTACGTAGCCTATCATGGCTGACTGCAGGGATGCAAATGGCGGTGGCTACGGCCACTGCCATTTGCGGCCCGGCTGGCCAGAATTCGGGGGTGGAGGGACGGAGCGCCTCCCCGCCCAGCCAGAATTTCAGGGGTGAGGGACGGAGCGCCTCCCCCCCCACCATGAATCAAATTTTGACACAGGTAAGAGACTTTTGTACATCCCTACCACCGGGTTCTGCTGGGGGGGGAGGCGCTCCGTCCCTCCCCCTGGAATCCTCTCCCCCAGAATCCTGGCCGGCCGGCTCCACTCCGCGGGGATTCCATGGAGCCGCCGGCAGGCTCCGCCAGCAGCCGGACATCTGGCCGCTGGCTAGCAGGGACGCAAATGGCGGTGGCCATAGCCACCGCCGTTTGCGTCCCTGTAATCAGCCGTGATAGGCTACGTAAATCTTTACATAGCCTATCACGTCTTACTTTAAAAAAAAAACAACACGCGCGTACGCAAATGGCAGCGGCTACGGCTGCCGCCATTTGCGTTCCTTATTTTGGCCCGTCTTAGTCTACGTAAATATTTACGTAGACTAAGACGGCAAAAATAAGGGGAACGCAAATAGCGTAGTGGACGCTATTTGCGTTCCCCCGTATTTTCGCCGTCTTAGTCCATGTAAATATTTACGTAGACTAAGACAGGCCAAAATAAGGAACGCAAATGGCGGCTGTACGTGCTTTTTTTTTTAAAAAAAAGTCAGACGTGATAGGCTACGTAAGGATTTACGTAGCCTTTCCCTCCCCCCCCGGCCTGAAGCGCCTCCCCCCCACTGCGAAGCAAGCTGCGGGACCAGGTGAGTCCCTTTCGTACATCACTAGGTCTGTAGGGTTCATGTTGTACATACAGCTGAACCTTTGACACAGGAATGGTTGTTTGATATATATTCTGATGTTTCTGAAGGTTCAGGTGACTTTGAAGGTTCTCACCACATACACATTGATCCAACAGTTGTTCCTGTTATTCATGGATGTCGGAAGGTGCCTTTTGCAGTACTTGATAGGTTGAAGGATACTTTGTGCCAGATGGAGAGTGCAGGAGTGATATCTGAAGTTACAGGCCTCACAGATTTGGTGAGCAGCCTTGTTAATACTGAAAAAAAGAATGGGATGCTGCATGTATGTCTTGACCCTCATGATCTCAGTAAGGCAGTTTGAAGGCAGCATTATCCTATCCCTACAGTTGAAGAAGTTTTGAGTTATCTAGCTGGAATGAAAAACTTTACTATTATAGATGAGAAAGATGGTTATTGGCCTGTGAAGCTGGATAAATCTTCATCATCTTTATGTATATTTAATACATCCTGGGGAAGGTATTGCTTTCATCATCTGCCGTTTGGGCTTAAATCTTCTAGTGAAGTGTTTCAGCAAATAATTGAGGAGACTTTTGGGCACATCAAAGGGGTGTATATGACAGCTGGTGATATGATCATAGCAGCAGAGACAGTTGAGCAGCATGATCAGATTTTACATCAAATTATGGAAACAGTATGTGCTAAGAACATCAAATTCAACAGAGAAAAGATTCAGTCTAAGGACTTAGGGATGTACGAAAGTCACTTACCTTTTGACGAAACGTGATTCGAGGTGAGGGGAAGGCGCCCCGTCCCTCCCCCTGAAATTCTGGCCGGGGGGAGGCACCCTGTCCCTCCCCCCCGAAATTCTGGCCGGGAGGGGAGGCACCCTGTCCCTCCCCCCTGAAATTTTGCCCGGGGGGGAGGCGCCCCGTCCCTCCCACTGCGGATCCTGGCTGGCCGGGTCTGCAAATGGCAGCGGCCGTAGCTGCCGCCGTTTGCATCACAGCTGAGTAAAAAACAAACAAACAAACTGCGCGTACGCAAATGGCGGCACCCATGGGCGCCGCCATTTGCGTTCCTTATTTTGGCATGTCTAGTCTACGTAAACATTTACGTAGACTATGGCGAAAATAAGGGGAACGCAAATAGTGTAGATGCTACGCTATTTGCGTTCCCCTTATTATCTCCATAATATATGTAAATGTTTACGTAGACTAGACGTGCCAAAATAAGGAACGCAAATGGCGGTGCCCATCGGCGCCGCCATTTGCGTACGCGCGGGTTTTTTTTTTTTAACTCAGCCGTGATAGGCTACATAAACATTTATGTAGCCTATCACGGTATTTTTTAAAAATCTAGCCGTGAAAGCTACGTAAATCTTTACGTAGCCTATCACGTTTGTTTTTTGTTTTTTTGTTTTGTTTTACTGGAAATGGTGGTGGCGGTGGCAGCCGGTCGGAAGACTGGCTGCCACAGCTGCTGCCGCCGAACCGCCACCAGAGCCGCCGCTGCCAGGGAGATTCGCCCAAGGTAAGTCCTGTCCCAGGGGGGCGGGGGGGCAGAATGTTTCGCCACCGATTTCGGGGGGCCGAATGCACTGGCATTCGGCCTCCGCGAGATTTGTGGCAAAATTCTCTGACATCCCTATCTAAGGTTGACTTTGTGAAATATATGGGTCAGATAGTGACAGCTCAGGGAGTTCATCTTGATGATGATAAAGTTAAGGCCATTTGAGAAATGACAGCTCCGCAAGATAGACAAGGTGTGCTCAGATTTTTAGGGTGTGTACAATAACTGTCAAAGTATATTCTACGGGAGGCAGAATTGACGGCACCATTAAGAAATTTGCTAAGAAAGAATGTAGTGTTTCAGTGGATGCCAGAATGCTAGAAGGTGTGTGAAATGATTAAACAGCAGTTGGGTCAGATACCTGTACTCCAATATTTTGATGTTACCAAATCAGTTGTTGTGTAAGCTGATGCATCAGTGGAATGTTTTGGGTGCATGTTTGCTTCATGAGAATAAACCGGTGTCTTATGCGTCAAGGTCGCTTAGCATCTCAGAGCAAAACTATGCTCAAACAGAGAAAGAATTACTTGCTGTTTTATATGAAAAAAGAAAATTCCATCAATATGTGTTTGGCAAAGTTGTCTTAGTCCAGACCAATCACAAACCTTTGGAAACAATTTTTTAAAAGCCTGTAGGTGCTGCTCCTGTTCGCTTGCAGCAGATGCTCTTAGAGCTCCAGAGGCACCAACTTAATGTAGCGTATACCCCAGGCGAGTGAGGGCCGAGAGGCTGTGGGATTTCACCTGGCCTCCCGCTGGCTCCCTGAGCTGCCCTTCGGCCATACCTCCATCTGCTCCTCCTCCCCTTGGCAAGTGTTTAAGGTGGGGCTGCCAGAGGCAGCGCCCCTGCGGTGCCAAGTGCCGCAGTTGGTGCAACACTTCGAGACACATGAGGGATGTGCGAGTCCTTTCTTTTTTCTGTCTCTCTCCTGTTTAGGTTGTTGTGTTTATTTTAAGGATGGTTTTAAGCAGCGCAAATTAAGGGCGGATAATTCTGCGTCTGGAACCTCCCCTAAACTTAAACAATTGTGTACTGATGATTTTATAACCTACTCTGTCACATCAGCTGCACACAGATTTGTGCAGCAAAAGCCATCCTTTTTTTTTAAACTACCCATGCCAATATTTGATAACGTCTCAGAAGGCATCGGTGATCCTATGGCACAAGCTTTGGGTGAACCGCTTTTCGAGAGCCTGCTCTTGGCTGACTGCCCCATTAAAGCAGACTTGGATGCCTCAGTTGATGCCTCAGTCCCTCCTTTGGAGCAGGATAAGAGAGCTCTTTCCTTTAGTATGCCAAGTAGGGGTGTACGAACCCCACTCACCGGTCCAGTTCGGGCGTCCGTGGGTGCAGGAGGCAATCCGTCCCTCCCCCTGGAATCCTCCCTGGCCGGGTCCACTCTGTGGCGAGTCTGCGGAGCCGCCAGCTGGGCCTGTCTGCAGCCGGACTTCCGCCCACAGCCGGTCTGCAGTGCAGACGCAAATGGCGTCTGGCATAGCAGACGCCATTTGCAAGCTAGCTTTAGCCATGATGGGCTACATAAATCTTTACATAGCCTATCACGTGAAGGGACAGGGACGCAAATGGTGTCCGCTACGCCATTCGCATCCCTGCTGTTTGCCGTGATAGGCTACGTAAATATTTACATAGCCTATCATGGCAAAAGCAGGTACGCAAATGGCATTGGCTACGCTGGATGCCATTTGCGTCCGCAGCCCGGCAGCGGACGGCTGCAGACTCAAGAGGACAGAACCGGGCCCGGACCTGGCTGGCAGCAGGTAGGGTCCATCCCAACAGAACTTCACGGGGTGGCGGGGGGAAGTAGTCTGTTCCGCCATGGACTCCGTGGCAGATTTCTCATTGGAATCCGTGGCGGATTTCTCAGCCATCCCTAATGCCAAGTCTCCTGCGCAACAATGATTTGGAGATGCCCTCTAAACACCTTCTCCTGAACTCCAAAGTGATTACTAAACTTTTCCAGGAAATCCAGGTTGATGGTGACAAGCTTTAAATCTCACTTAGAGGTGTTTGTTGAATTGCTTGGTCAGGGTTTTCCAGTGGCGAACAAGGAACTACCAACTATAGTCACAGAGGAAGAAAGCTCAATTTCAGACCTCTCTTTGGACAAATCCTCCTTCTGTTTGCTGGAGATTGTCCCCCCGCTGCCTCATCTGAGTGTCCTTGCCGAGGAGGTGGGCTGATTGGATCCTAAAGCAGCTAAGATAGATGTTGCCGACTCAAAACACAACTCAGTCAGGGTTCTAAAGAGTAGTCAAAGTTCTGATAATAGATTCCCCAAGAGGAGGAATCTGGGGGAAACTAAATGTATGTTTAATAACAGTTTGGGAGCAGGGGCTGGCAAATTGTCAGCACATAGAACAAATGCTCGCAAGAAGGCAAAATGGTTAAATTTTAAATCATTGTTAACAGTATCAGATAACAGCCAGGATGCTGAAATGAAGGACAAACTGGTGAGGCAGGTCAAGCATCTCAAAGGGGAGAAAATACAAATGAACTCCCCCAGCCCTCAGTCCAAAATTACTCAGTACGCAGACAGACCCTATCGGCCTAGTTTTTTGAAACAGGAGCAATCAATTGCACATCAAAGACCCCCCACTGTATGATAGAGACCAGTCTTGTCTGATTTTAATGAGAAGCCATCTAGTCTTCTCAAATTTGGTTCTTCCCAAGGTTTACTCAGCTTATAGAAATAAGGTAGAAGACTTTCTGCAGGCGCTGAGACATTCTGGTCTTAAGGACCTTATTTCCCTGGATACAATAGAAGTAGAATACCTCTCAAGCTCCAGATTTTTGGCCTCATTTGAGGACATACACACTGCTAATTACATCCTAAAGAGCAGACCAGTGCTGGAGAGGAAGGGGATACTGGTCACCAGATACTTCAGGAATATTGCTAACCCTGTCCTGGTTAGGCTCCAAGGGGAAGCCCCCCAAGTAACCTCTGAGGAAGAACAAAATACATTACCTTCTGGAGATTACCACAAACAATGCGCCCAAGCTGGGGTGGGTGACTCTAGGAGCTCAAATAGGCAGCAAGTAGCGTTATATAAATTAGTGAGAAACATAATTCCTTAGTTGGCTACCAACCCTGTGGAGCAGGCTGCACTGAACTGCTCGCATTTTAGGTGCCGCCCCTCACCTACAGGTGCCGGTGAAATTCAGGTTTCCTTCTCAGAGGAAGAAGCAGACCTGGTGAAGCATTACCAGCGTTTGACTACCCCCAGACAGGAGGAGCTACTGTTTAATTTGTGCTCTCTTCAGGAATTACTGAATTACCACCAGAATAGAGAGGATAGGCCACAGGGTGATGCAAACGCTCTACCTCTGCTCGAGTCGTATTTGCATGAAGGATTAGCTGCCTTGGAGAAACTACTGCCCCACTATGAAGCCACTTTGCCGGCATGGTTTAAGCTTTTGCCACCCAAGGCACAGGAATGATCCATTAGGGGTCCACTTTTCCTGCAAGACTCTCTGTTCATTCTCATGAGTGATGAGAGGGGTGTTCTTACTTCACCACAGGTGCGCTCCCACTCAGGGGTAACTCCTCCTTTGGACATTTACTCTACCCCTCAATCCCCCCCCCCCAAGTTTCTTTAAACTGTTGACTAAGCAGCAGATGGGTTGAAAAAAACATTCCTAGATTTAAAGATTCTGTCTTGGAATATTTCCGGATGGCATGGCCAGATAGTGGACAAATGCCCTCACCCCGGGGCCAGCTTGTCTGGCTGAAAGGGGGGGGCATTGCTGGTGGGTGGGGTGGCAAGACGTAGGGACCTCTGATTGGTGCACCCCAGTGGCACCACCATGCAAGGAGGGGCAGGCTGAACTGCCTTAAACTCAGCTCCCCCTCCCAATCTCAGCTCTCTGGCTCGATGCAGCTGTACAGAACGACAGCTCTGCCTTGAAACCAATGAAGGACACCTGCCTCCTGGAGATCAGCTTCGTCGTCGTTGCAGCCTCCGGACTCTGAGTGCAATCAGCGCGCCCAAACCGCTTCACATCGATGCTTGCCTTGGCTCCAGCATTACCGGTGCTCGCGGCGGGGCGCTCGCGCTCCGGCGCGGCTGCCTCGTGCCTGGCGCCTACCCTGCTGGCAGGAGCGCCGACGTTGGTGGCAGCAGGCGCTGGGGCTCAGCGCCTGTTGCCGCCGGCGGTTTGCGGGCCCCTGTGGGCCCCAGGGCTTGCGGCGGTAGCTTGCCCGCCCCCCCTTTTCCGCGCCTACCCGGCTCCGGGTTTCCTGGCACGCGAGGCTTGGGCGCTCGTGTCCAGGCGCTGCCCCCTCCTTGGCCACCTCTTGCCGCATTGGTGGGAGGCCCGGCGGCGTGCGCCCGGGAGTGGCGCTTCTTGTCCGGCTCCCCTCCAGGGGCGCCGCCGCTTGCGGCTGGTTGCCCGCTCGCCCGCCCCACCTTGTATGCCTTCTGCGGCGGTCTCAGCGTGCCGCCGCCGCCGCACCCCAGGGTTGCCGTCGCTGTCAAGCGCGGCGCCTCTGTCCCGCTCCCCTGTGGGGGCGTCGGCGTTTATGGCGGGGGTGCGCCTACCCCCTTGTTCCGCCTCCTCCTCCGGGGGTCGCGGCATGCGAATGCCGCCGTGCCCCCGGGGTGCCACCGGACTGCACCGGCGGTGCACATCTGGGAGCGCCGCCTGTGTCGTCCTCCCCTGCAGGGGCGGTGGTGCTGGCGGCGGCGCGCCCGCCCAACCCCCCCCACTTCCTCCTCCAGCGGTCGAGGCATCCTTATGCTGCCGCGGCCCCGGGATTGCCTCGCTCGTGGCGGGGCGCGCGGGCTGGGGCGCCACCCCTCCGGGCAGCGGGTCGCAGCGCCGACGGGAGCGGCGGCCTTTATAGGGGTGGCACGCGCCCGGCTGCGGCGCCGGTTGCTGCCGGCATTTTCCGGCCTGCGAGGCTGCTGCCCTTATGACGGCAGCGTGTCCGCCCCCCCCCGATTCTCCAGCTCTCGCTGCTTCCGGGAGCACAGAGTGCTTGCGGCGGCGGTGTGCGCACCCCCGCAAAGTCAAGGAAACACCCCCCAAATAAATAAATAAATAAATAAATTAGAAATTAAATAAATAAATAATTATAAATAAATTATAAATAAATAAATAAATAACTGAATAGATTATAAATAAATGAATGAATGAATGAATAGATAAGAAAGAAAGAAAGAAAGAAAGAAAGAAAGAAAGAAAGAAAGACGGGGGAAAAGGCAGCGCCCATATTCAGGCCCGGCTCTGGTGGTTGCAGGCCCTTCCCGTGCCTTGTGGGCTCCGGTTCTTACAACAGGCGACAATCCCCCCCCCTCCGCGCCACTCACCTCTTTAGCCGTTATCGGCCGCGGAGTGTGGCCCTCCTATCTGGCATCCAAGACTCTCTGCCTTGGCTTGATCTCGGGTCCGCGGATCTCGAAGCCTGGGGGGTGTTGCCTGTTGCCCTCGGAGCCCAGCGTGTAGCCTCCTGCTGCATTTTCTAGGGGTGCTGGTTGGAGTGTTGGATTAGGTCCGGGCACCCGGGCCCTTGCCTCTTCCTCGCCAGCATGGTGCCAAGCTTAACCCACTTTCTACATCATGCCCCCCAAGAAAGGCCAAGGTAGAAAGAAAGGGAAGGGTAGGGCTCCGCCTCCCCTCCCCAAGAGACCGCTGCCAAGGCCTGAATCTGAGTCTGAGGAGGAAGCAGACCTGGTACTGGCATCAATTCTTGTTCCTTTGGAAGCTGATGAGTGTTCCTCGGGGATCTCTCCCCCGCCCCCGGCCAGACCATAGAAACCCTCGGCTGTCCAGTCCAAGCAAACACGACACCAGACTCAACGCTCACTAATACTTTCTATTTCAGCTCATCTGGAAGCTGTTAAAGCCTCCACTTCCTCTCCATTAGCTCTTCTGGATGGCTCACTGCCCACGGTTGAGCTCCTCCCTTCTGCAGCCTCCTCTTCCCTGAGTGCCCAAGCATCAACATCCGATTTTCCAGTCAAGGATCAGAACACAGCCACACGGGGTGCAGCTTGTCTGGATGCTGTTGAAGCCTCCATCTCCTCCTTTGTGGTTTCGCCCAGGTGACACTCCACAGCTGGGGCGGTCCACCCTCCTGGGGCATCTCCGTCAGGAGCACTGCAAGCGGCATCGTCTGCCTTGCTCCCGAGGACCCGGTCGTGGCCAACCTGGATATGGGTGAGATGACTGCACCTCACCCCACTTGTCCAGACGGGCGACTTGCAAGGCCGTGCGGTTGCCGCCTTAGCTTACCTCCCTGGGACTGCTGTCCTGCCCAATGTCATCTCCCTATATGAGGCCCGGGCCACCTGCATCCCCGCCAGTCACACCCCACAGTACCCCCAGCCGCTTAACGCAGCATCTTACAGGGTTCTTCAGGAGCAATTTAGGATCTCTCACCCTGCCCCCACCCGCTTGGGCATCCACGTAAGTGGCATATCGGGTCCCTACGCTAATCTGGCGAGTTGTGAGGCCACCAGGGCTACTCCTTCTCATAATGGCTTTCACCTGAGGAGGTGTGTGCTTGGCTTATGTCAAGGCCTTTCGCAGGAGGGCCGCCATTGACCCTTCTCTGCGCAGGGACCTGTGGGACCAGGACCTTTCGCGCCAATTTTGACTCCTTCCTGGCCTGTTCGGTGACAGATCTGGCAGTGGCCACGTTCACCAGTCTGTCTCCCGCATTGGCCCTCAGCCTATGGCGGGTCCGCGGCTTCAGCACCGCTGTCTGTGCTGGGAATACAGCCCCAAGGGCGCATACTACCAGGACATGTGCTGTTTCCGTCAGGAGTGCTCCCTTGTAGCAGTCAGTACTGGTCCACCTCTTGCCCAATGCCTGGGGATGGTAGGTCCCCCCTTGGAAAGGCCAAGGCAGTAGGAAGCTCTGATGGGCCCATGCCCGGTAAGGTTGTGCCGCTACTCCGGCTTTAAGATGCTACCCCAACAGGGGCAACATGTTTTAACTTGGAACACAGTTTTATGCTAGGTTCTAGGACCCCTCCCCCTTTTTCTACATCAACATATGCCATCCTTACCTCGTAAGCAACATTTCTCCTCGCTAGGTGTTGACAGGTTCCTGAGAAGTTAACAAGGCAGTACTAGCAGAAGGAGTATAGCCCCCTCCCCTTTTTTCTACACCCCGTTATCTACTCTAGGGATCTCCCTTCTTGAAATGGTGCCCAGGAAATCCTCTAGGGAATTTATCCTGATTTGTAACCTGTCTGCCCGGAGGGCCAGCCTGTTAATCACGAGATCCCTGATCATCTGCATTCAGTGCAATACACCTCGTCAACGTGGCAGTTGTCTTGGTTTGGGATTCAGCCACGGGTCCCTGGTGGGCATATGCTACATGGAGTCCAAAGACGCTGGTCAATGTTCTGACCTAACGCAAGTATTGCTTCCCTTTTCTTGTTGCAGAACCCAGAGTCAGAGAGACCACGGAGTGAAGGAAAAAGAGATTCTTTATTTAACGCGCGGGCTTAAGGCTGGAATCATTTCCAAAGAGCCAGAAGCCCCGATTTACATCAGCACATTGGTTTTATAGACATTGTGACACATATGAAACGGCTCCTCCTCTCCCTCCCACGTGGGGTTGCAGTCCTCAACATTTCTTCTCCTAGCACTATTGTTTATAATACAAGAACTGGGTTATAGGGTAGCCATGATAAGGAGAGAACAGAAGAGAACAGCAGAGAACAAGATATACAATTGTATGACCTTTGACAAGATAAGGAATTCCTGTGTCTCGTCAGCTTACAACAATATATTCAAGGGAGAAAGAGCTCAGCAAGAACATGAAGCATGAGACTGCATGAGGCTACTTAGTCTGACCCCCAATATGGCTGCTACATTCCCCCCTTAAATGCATAATTTCATTACAATTATAGCATTTTTGATAACCATACAAAGCTTTTTGTGACATACATATTACTTAGCCTCTTGTTGGGCTATTAGAGCATAGAGGGCAGCAGTTTTACTAGCTGAGACATAAAACAGATTGGTTAAACAGCTCATAAGACAAGGAACGCAGAAACATAATAGAACTTTTATGAACAACACTGGTAGAATTAGGATGAACAATGCTTCAAGCCAGCTAAGATCTGGAAGCCAAGGGGTCAACTAATTGAGCTAATTGTTTTGTTTTATTGTTTTGTTAGCTACTATATTGTGCAGCTTGTTGATCTGTTCATCTACAGCATTGCCATTATCAGTTAAGTTAAAACAACAGAGCTTTTGGTGTGTCTCACAACTTAAATGATGAAGAAGGAAGAGGTAATCTATACCAGCTTTATTTTCTAGAACTGCACCTCTTAGATCACGCAACTCTTTATTTAACAATGACAATGCTCGTGAGGTGGCATTTATGCTTTTGGCTAAGCTGCAAGCTAACCGGTTGATTTCTAGACTATTAGCCAAGGCTAAACCTGGAACCCCAACCAGTGACATTGTTAAGGCCAATTTTTCTGAGTCAGAATATAACTGCACATGACTATTACAATTTTTAGTTAGTTGGAGTGCTCGAGGCTGCCGTTGACGGATTTTCTCGGGCTACAGGGGAAGAATTGGCACCAGTTCAATTGGCGGCTGAGGCAACATGGGTGGTTATTAGACAAGTTGGCAGGAATGAATGACCAAGTGCGGGAACTACATGTCTAAAACCATCCATGAGGCAAAAGTATGTGGGCATCATTAAAAGATATGTTTTGAATTTTATTATAGTGGAAGGGGGCCAGGGATAGCTTTGTATTTTCTGGAAAATTTTTGACAATTAAGCATTCATGCACACGTAGCATTTGTTTCAGCAACGATGGGGGTGCATAGAGTGAACTCTGTAGGGGGTAGGATCTTTGCAACTACGCCCCAATTAGCATTTTGGGAATAAGTTAAACTTACACCATAAACTCTTAACATGGTATCTTTTTGAATTTTCCCAGGATGTCTACAGACAGGTATTAGGCAAGAGCTAATAAGCCTGTTTGCAGGTATACCTCTTGGCAAACAAAAATGTTTTATTCTCGTGATGTTAGCCAGGTAAAGCCAGTAATTATCAGCAAATCACTGGGACAAACTTTTTTTTCTAGGGGCAGACCCCCCTTTTTGCACCTTATTAAGGAAACACAATGCAACACTACTAACACTACAACACGCATGTTTGATCTTCTTTGGGATCTGACCGTACGCTGGGCAGCTATTCACCTGGCAAGCTGCAGTAGGGTCTAGTCCCCTTCTTCAATTCTCCAGTTGCAGGTCTGACCGTACGCAGGGGGACAGTCTCCCGGTGTGTCCACAGTAAGGTCTAGCCTGAGTCTTCTTACTGCTTTTTTAGAATGATTTTTAAAGGATTTTCAGGATTTCTGTTTACAGTCTACTCTCCCCCTCTCGCTCTCTTGACTCATGTCTAATGTATCCAGGGTTTAACTCCAGCTGCTTTCATAGCTGCGGGGGTGGAAAGTATGACAGTTTTCAGTCTTCTCTATCTGGGAGTCAAAGGGTTATTTTTCTCTCTTTAACTCATACTTTAACTCTTGGTTGGAAAGGATGAGCTTCTGTGATAGGAATGGCTTATTTTTTTAAGACAAAGCGACGCTGGGCTTGAAGAACTTTGCTCAGTGTTTGGACTTCTTGTTTAAGGCTAATGTTTGCTTGCTTTTGATGCTGCTCCAGTGTCAATTATGAAGTCAATGTCATGGCCCCTCACAGTCAATGTCACGGCCCCTCTCAAGCTGTCTCCCTCTTCGCCCATTCTGGCCCCTTTGGTTTTCTCCTTTGTGTATTTGATTTATTTTATTTGGGCATTCATGCCACTAATGTCCATCTTGTCCACACTGGGCACACTGGTTCTTTTTTAAGAATCTTCTGCCTCTGCCGGGTCTTCTTCTTTTCTTCTTTCGTCCACATCTTCTTGGGCCTCTGGGTCGAGGGGGGTGTACTGGCGATAGGCATCTGAAAGACGCTCCAAGTACGCTCTGGGGCCTCGGTGGCACCTTGCAGCACTTTAGACACTTTGGTCATATTAACTGACTTCTTCATACCTGCTTTCATGGCTTCTGATAGCAGGGTTTGATACTGGGTGAGGCGCTCTAGCCCAACTTGTGTTTTGGGATTCCAGCAAGGGGGGGGGGGGTACTTACAAGGAGACTTTATTGGGTAACTTACAGCACACAGGCGTACTTAATGGTTGGATCAGACAGCTTCTCTGAACCACGAACTATTGGGCTAAATGGGTTTTATACCATACATGTTACCCATGAGGCAGCACAACACTAGCAAGCATTTTCAGCATAGGCTAGAAGTGTTTGGTTCTCAGGCACAGCTTCCTGTAAACAACTTCGCTTCCCAAAGTGCTTGATAACACTTTTATTTATTAGTATGGGAAGACAAATTTTTTCTCTTTCTTTTGCTTTCTTTTTCTTTGCTGATCTGCCTGTATTGCAGATCATGTTTCAAACTTTTTATATAAAACTTTCTGATCTATGCACCAGCCTTGTTTCTTTATTTGTCTTTTTCAAGTTAAACTCACTTACTTAAACCTTTCTGCCTTACACTAGTCTCAATGACACACATTTGGGATAGGCTCTTCTTCTCTTTCTAGTTACATTTTCTTCATCTTAAAGAACTATTACATTATTGTGGCTACTTTATCCCAGGTAATAAGCTCCAGGCACAATCAGCTGCTTTTAATTTACCCTGGGGGCAACTATGGCCACGCTTCTTTTCTACAAATGTTTTTTTTTTCTTTTTGCCTCTTGCCTTTTCTTTCTTCTCCTTGTCATCCATTGGGAACCACACTTAGTATCATTTGGAGTTGCACCTAACACTAATCTGCAAATATCACATATATTTTATGATATCTAAGAAATCATAAAATATACACAACAAACTTTTTCTGCAATTTAACACAATGAATGGAGAACACTTCTTGCATGGTAAGGCATGATGGAGCAGATCCAGCAATCATACTGCTCTTCTGGCTGAAAGCTCAGGGCCCATTAAAATTAAGGGACGGGCATACCCACACACGCAAAGAGTTCTAGGTCACCATTTTTGCATCGGCAACTCTATGCTGCATGAGTTCTAGCAGAAGGAAATCTAAAAGTTATAGATCAAACTCAGCCTGCTGTACACTGAGCTGACTACAAACACAGACACACGGTCCACAGCGATGAGAGTTCAAGTTTATCAAAAGCTTCACAGCACTGTCCATGGCAAGTCTTTGACAATTTAAAATTTTAGTCCATGTGCAGAGTGTCTCTAAAAAGCCCAGATGATGATGGAGGCAAACAGAGAAGGCTCTGGGCAATGAAGATGCGATGTTTTCAGCAAAGGCTCTCCACTTTTGCATCAGTTTAAAAAGGGGAAGTGTGGCCCTACACCCCTTCTGACAGACAAGGGCCTTTAACTTTTTAGCAAGGCCTCTGTCTAAACAGAGCGGCACAGCTCAGCTCTCTAGCCGTGACGCTTTAACCTGGGCAACTCCTTTGTAAATTTTATTTTACTTCTGTCAGGTTCTCTCACAGACGTTTTAAGAACTTACTCTTTTTTTTTTTTCTTTTCTAACCTGGTACACGAAACCACTGAAACACTGGGTGCCGAAACTCAGGACGCTGGGGGGTGATGGGCATCGCCTTATACTTGCATTTTTCAGGCAGCCATTAATCTTCTTGGGGAGGCGGTGGGGTGATTTGCAGGACTTCAAAGGCAAGCTTCTCAGTTTGTTTGTATTTGTAAATCCCAAGCTCAAAACAGGACACAATGAGGTACAGGGCAGCCAAATTCTTGCTTTGGCACGGGCAACAAATAACTCGGGTCAGCTTTCTTCGCTGGGGTCTCAAACAGGAAAACAGTCTTAATTTAAAGTTGTAACATCACTGATAGCGTCAGCCAGCCAGCTACACAGATCTCATTGTTTTTTTAAGACAGTTGCTCCAATATTTTCTTTTCTTCTCAATCAGGTTGGGTCTCCCAGCTTACACAGTTTATTGCAGCTTTCAGGAGCATGGCAGTAGCGTGATTTTTGGCTTGGCCAGGAACATGCTGTCTGGTTTCTCGGTCTCTTCAGCGCACACACTTAGGCACTGGGCACTCAAATCAGTGAGATTTCTTCATTGCAGGGAATCCCACGGCAAAAGCTTAATGGTTACGCTCTTCAGAAATCATATAGCTGATGGTTAGTAGCTACAGGCTCTATGCAATTCTAACACAGTTCAAAGCTAAACACGGCTACCTTGACAGAGATCTTCAACATGGTCTTTCCGCTTCATTCTGCTTTGGGCCAGTCCTATGGCACACTTTTCACTCGAAGAGGGGTCTAGCCTGTGCTCTGGGGGCTGATTCTTCACCTTTATTTTCTATTTTGCCTTCGTCTTCTGGGTCTTCATTTTCAGTTTCCATTTCTTAGGGATTTCATCTCAATTAGGCGAGGTGATGATGTTGTACAACTCAGAACATTGTGGGCAATTTTCCTGCCCCCCCTCTCTCGGCGCGCTAGGCTAACAGCTACTTCTTCGGCATTACACTCTCACGCTCCCACGCTTCGTTAAAAGCCAGACTGTCCTGCAACATTTTTCTAATTAACAGCCTCAGATCTTGTTCTTTTTTTCTTCTCAGCTCGACCTTGAGCTTTTTGCTGTTTTCTCTCTCTATTCTGAATCTTTTTTTTAAAAAAACCTTTTTTTTTCTTTGTTTGACATACATCTCAAGGGGGTGCAAGGTTTGCTTCCCCCACCACCCATAGCCTCCCTCCTAAAGTGAAGACAGACACAATTAGGGAATGGGAATTGGTCAGTGAGTAAGGGGTCTCACTGGCCGACACAAGAGGATTTTTCACACCACGCACTTTGCTACTGGCCTGGGCACCCGGACGGTCAACGGTATGCGTCAGAAACCGCAGTAGCCACTCACACAATCATCATTCTCTCCACTGCATCCATATGTCCCTGCCACCCACTTTTCCCACTTTTTACCAGAGCGGAAAACGGCTTCCCCAGCTTCCTTAGCTTCCTACTGAGTACTGGCGTGCTGGGTACTGGCGCCCACTCGGGGGTGTGATCAGGCCCCCCTTCTACCCGCAAGGAGTAGGTTCTTTTGTATACGTATACCACCAACACTGACCTTCTTCATAAGGCGGGGCCCTCTTTTTTCTGCCCAGTGGCCTTTCTCCCTAAAGGCGGGGCCCTCTTTTTCCCATATACTTGCCTTTCTCCTGAAGGCTTCCAATGTGGGTTTCAACTCAATTGCAGCTGCGATACAGGCAGGGCTCAAGTTCCTTCCTCCGCTTCTCAAGGTTCTCTTGCCGCTCGCTGCCGTTTGGGCGATCCCGGTGCAGGCTTTCTCCCATTCACTCGACAAAAAGGTCGGTGGCGCCAAGAAAGGGAGGCATGCGCCGAGCTCGTCTTCCCGGTGCGGCGATCAAGAGCAGGCAACTGCCACCTGTCTGGCTCAGAGCCTGCCACATCCGAGTCACGGCACCATTTATGTTGCAGAACCCAGAGTCAGAGAGACCACGGAGTGAAGGAAAAAGAGATTCTTTATTTAACGCGCGGGCTTAAGGCTGGAATCATTTCCAAAGAGCCAGAAGCCCCGATTTACATCAGCACATTGGTTTTATAGACATTGTGACACATATGAAACAGCTCCTCCTCTCCCTCCCGCGTGGGGTTGCAGTCCTCAACATTTCTTCTCCTAGCACTATTGTTTATAATACAAGAACTGGGTTATAGGGTAGCCATGATAAGGAGAGAACAGAAGAGAACAGCAGAGAACAAGATATACAATTGTATGACCTTTGACAAGATAAGGAATTCCTGTGTCTCGTCAGCTTACAACAATATATTCAAGGGAGAAAGAGCTCAGCAAGAACATGAAACATGAGACTGCATGAGGCTACTTAGTCTGACCCCCAATATGGCTGCTAAGGGTTACCTCGGTGTCCCTTAGCTCACAAAGGCTGAGGGCCTGTTTCCTACTTCAACATTGGGTGAAGCCAATCTGATACCCTTAGGCGTTATTCTCACCTCTCTCAGGACAACTTTCAGGTCATTTGAGCACAGCTTCAAGCAGTTATACATCTTCCTAGGGTTTTCCTTTGGGGGGTCATGCAAAGATTGTAGGGCATCTTCTTTTCACAGTTAGGGTAGCAGCCCCTGACCGTGTCTTCTCGCGCCGGCTCAGTTTTGGCAGTGCAAGGACTGCGGCTTCCGCATCATTGAACCAGGATCACTTCTGCTGTGCACACGTATTCATGGGCATGGCTTCAACTTGGTAGGGATTTAATGGCACCTCCTTACGGAGGCGCAAGCCGCTCCTAAAAGCTGGACTGCGGATTCACGTGGTTCCGCCGCTACCCCAGGGGGTTTCAGACTCTTAGGGCAGGTCCGATCGTGCGGTAGGTAGAGGCCTGTAGAGTGAATGCTGTCGCCTCCAAGCACATTTTGGATGACCTTATAGCCAAATCAGTAACCCCCCCCTTGGTATGACAACGTGACCACGTTATTCACTCTCCATCCTCCTGAAATCAGAGGGTCATGTCATCTGTCAGTCGGTTCGCGCTCCAGTGTTAGTGTTACAACATCCGGTTCTGGGTCCACCAAGTGCCGGGTTAGGCAAACCCAATTGTCGATGCTTTGTCATGAAATTAGGTCAACGACTTCCGGGCCTTAGCCCCGCGGGTGCTCCATTCCCATATCCCATCCTTGCAGTGCTATGGGAGACCGGAATACTGAAGCTAGGCATGCCATACTGCATTCCATGGTTCTCCGTACAGGAGCCGCCTGCTACAGAGCAGGTAGGGTGTGCCGCGCATTAGGCAAAGCGTCAGCAATAGGATTCATGGCCCTTACCTATAGATCATGGGCTGCAATTTTGCGCCTCCTTAAGGAACAACAGACTATCTGGGACCATAAGTCGCAAGTTGGCCATTTAGCCTTCCGGCCCACAATGGTGGGATGCACTGACACCATGTCAGATTTTTGGTTTGGTGTGCAATATAGGGTTGGGCACAGATGTGGCCTGCTTTAATAAATTAGCCACCTTCTCTCTCCGGATACCCCTTTCGGGCTCTGGGGTAACGGCCCTCCATTTGAGCCTTCCAGTAAGATGTTTCCCTGTTCCACGTAGCAGCCTTAACGGCCTTCTTCAACCCCCCCCCCCTTAGGAATTCAGGGTTGGTCTGTGCTCCCAAGACCAACTTGTCCCGGAGGGCCTTGATATGCTTCAAAGTACAGGTCTGGCCCAATGTAACCCATTTACGTAATTGGTGATCAAACTGATCAGTATGGCAAGGGCACGGCAGTGGCCCATGTCCAAAAGTAAGTCAATAGGTTATGCCCCGTCGGCACCTTATGGGTTTTATGGAATGCCATGGGTCTGAGGAGGGCCTCAGTTTTTATCACTTCAGTGGCTCACTGTTGACATAAAGGCAATTTTGGCAGTTCCTACATTAGCTCTACCCCACTAGGCCTAGGAAATTTGCAGTTCAGAACCCACTATTGTTACATTGAAGCAGTCTCCATGGTAGCCGCTGGAAGTTTCTCAGGCATGTTATGGCATTTCAAAAATGGGACTTCACAGCATTCCGGCCTGCGTTCATGAGTTGTCCGCTTCTTCATGATACAATTTTTGCCTTGCTTGCCCTAATGTGCTTATTCCTTAGACTAGCAGACTCATCGTACGCCGGTATGGGTGTTCTTACATGGGCTCGGTATGACATATGGAGTTGCATGAAGGGCTTGTATGTCATCTTCAGACTTCAGCTTCTGCCACCCCGTCACATTAAGATCCAGTGGCTTCACAGACGTGGCATATGGTGGGAGTCCCCTCCTCACTCGGTTCCACCAAAGTTTGTCAATCTTCCTCCGCAGGTCCAGGTGCTGCACATTGAGAGGAATGACTTCGGCTGTAAGCCAGGCAAGGACCTGATCGAACAGGCCTTGGTTGAGATGCAGGTGGTCCGGCATACCTGGCCGGAAGTAGCCTATTGCAGCCCTAAATGCTCCCATGGATCAATGGGAAGGAATGGAATGATGTTGCCAGCGGCAGGGCACGTCCGAAAATGCACAGAGAAATGGCTTATGGCCTATGCGAATTAGGTGATGGATGCTCCACCCGCCAGGGAATTCTGTGGACATGGAGGGAGCGTTACAGGAAGGACGGTGTCCGCCTGTCTCATGTAGTGTATAACATAATTCTGTCTGATCTGCAAAGGGGCCTGCGGGAAGTTCTTCTGCGCAGGTGGGGGGAGTTTCACAAGCTCTAGGCTTGTGACTCCTGTGGCGGCTAGGACGGGCAAAAACAGGAAAGTAGGGATGGTGTGCATGCAGAGGAACCTTATGGTGACAGGTGACGCCTGAGGCCCCCCGAACGGGTTGTGCGGCTCGGCGGGGGGATAAGGGTTGCCTGGGAGACCAACACTACTCACTCACCCAGGTGTTGTACGGCACTGGGTCGGGGGTGACACCGGAAGGTCTACCTCCCCCAGAAGGGGCAGTCCAGAGGGATGGCGAGATCACCGCCACCCCTCAGGCTGGGTGTGTTTTCGCCCAAGAAGTGCCAGCTAGCCGCTGACACAGTTAGATGCCCATCCTAGTTACCCCTTTGCAGCTATTTCAATAAATGTGGCCCAATTTTCAACCCAAGCTTGTTGTCTGCGTCTTCTTTAACCCATCTCCGCTCGCAAATGCCCTCACCCTGGGGCCAACTTGTCTGGCTGAAAGGGGGGGGCCATTGTGGGCGGGTGGGGTGACAAGACGTAGGGGCCTCTGATTGGTGCACCCCGGTGGCACCACCATGCAAGGAGGGGCAGGCTGAACTGACTTAAACTCAGCTCCCCCTCCCAATCTCAGCTCGCTGGCTCGACGCAGCTCCCTCCCACCCTCCCCTAAGCAGTGTGGGTTTTTTACCAGTTGCCCTTTGGGAACCATGTAGGAATTTTTTGGCTCACAGTTCGACTGGCCTATTACTGTGCATCTTTTTTGCCTACGTCACACTGTTTTGCGGGTCGAGTGTGTCCTGTAAAGGAATATGGTCTTTATCATCGGTCACATTCCAGTTAGCGGCTAGGACGGGCAAAAACAGGAAAGTAGGGATGGTGTGCATGCATGCAGAGTCACCTTACGGTGACAGGTGACGCCTGAGGCCCCCCGAACGGGTTGTGCAGCTCGGCGGGGGGATAAGGGTTGCCTGGGAGACCAACCCTACTCACTCACCCAGGTGTTGTGCGGCACCGGGTTGGGGGTGACACTGGAAGGTCTACCTCCCCCAGAAGGGGCAGTCCGGGGGGATGGCAAGATCACCGCCACCCCTCAGGCTGGGTGTGTTTTCGCCCAAGAAGTGCCAGCTAGCCGCTGACACAGTTAGATGCCCATCCTAGTTACTCCTTTGCAGCTATTTCAATAAATGTGGCCCAATTTTCACCCCAAGCTTGTTGTCTGCATCTTCTTTAACCCATCTCCGCTCGCAAAGAGTTCATTGCATACTTACAACAGTTTCAGATAATTTTCTTATAAGAAACTTGCATGGGGGATGCTTCTTGTCCAGAATTTCAGGGTTACAGGGCGTTCTCTAAAGCTGCTGTCAGATGCCGTAAAAAGGGCCACTTGCTGTGGTGGATTGGTGGTGTTTGTTTCAGTAGAACTAGATGATAGTTGCTGAATGATAGAACCCCAGTTGCATAATAACATCCTGAAGTTACACGTTATCACTAATGGTACCTCCCTTTTCTGTATTAATGTTTATGTTCCACCAGAGAACTCATCACGGTCACTCCAAGACGTGTGGTTATCTTTGGAATTTGCTTTGGGTAATCACGAGTGCTGCTCTGACAATTTCCGCATTATTTTGGAAGGTGACCTAAATGCTCGGATAGGACAAACTAATTCAGCGCTGTTTAATCATTTTGGTCTTTGCCTGGACAAATCTATTCTGTCTGGACAGGCATTCTCAAGACAGAAAGTTTAACAGGAATGGCCATAGCCTTACCATGCTGGATTACAAGTGTTTCCTATTAATTTTGAATGGCAGTTGGAAGGATATATCTGTCGGGCATCACACTTCCTTTCTTCTATGGGTGCTATAGTAAATTGTTTTGATTTCTCCGAATCTAATCCTGGATGTAAAAAGTTTCTCAGTTGAAGATCAGCCAGAAAGTGACCATCTTCCTATTAAGCTTGTCATTCGATTGGCAGCTAAGCCAATTCAGAATAAAAGCACATATCCTTTTGAAATGGTCACTGCTGGCTAGGGATGGATCATTCCTGTTCCTCTCCCACACTGGAGGCATTCAAGACGAGGCTGGACAGCCATCTGTCAGGGATGCTCTGACTTGGATTCCTACATTGAGCAGGGGGTTGGACTCGAGGGCCTTGTAGGCCCCTTCCAACCCTACTATTCTATGATTCTATGATTCTATGATTCTATGAAGCCCATTAGCAGTAGGAGAGGCAAGAGAATAAAAATCATTGGTTGTTTTTGAGAGCTCAGCTATGACTCCCAATAAAACTCTGCTGCCTCCTAGCCTGGTAAAGCTAGTCTGGGAAGCTGAGAATGCTCTTCCCTTGGTGTCCTATTAACTTGATTCTGCCTAAAGCCAAGATGAGGTGGTAGCCCAAAGAAGAGTCATAGAATTATAGAATAGCAGGGTTGGAAGGGGCTTACAAGGCCATTGAGTCCAGCCCCCTGCTCAATGCAGGAATCCAAGTCAGAGCTTCCCTGACAGATGGCTGTCCAGCCTCGTCTTGAATGCCTCCAGTGTGGGAGAGCCCACCACCTCTAGGTAATTGGTTCCATCTTTGTATTGCTCTAACAGTCAGGAGATTTTTCCTAATGTTCAGCCGGAATCTGGCTCCCTGTAACTTGACCCCATTATCCCATGTCCTGCACTCTGGGATGATGGAGAAGAGATCCTGGCCTTCCTCTCTGTGACAACCTTTCAAGGACTTGAAGAGCACTAGCATATCTCCCCTCAGTCTTCCCTTCTCAAGGCTAAACATGCCCAGTTCTTTCAGTCATGCTGCTGAGGGCGGAGGTGGGGCTGGAGAAACCACACAATATGATGTATCCCAGCCTTTTCTCTCCCCTCCCTTCCTTTCCCCCCCCACCTCCCCAAGTTACTTTTGGGACCTTGGGAAGCAGCTGCTGCAGTTCTTTCTGCAGTGGCTGCAAGGGGGCGGGGGCAGGGGAGGGAGTGGAAGAGAGGGAGGGGCAGAGTGAGTGATCGGAAATTAGAACTCCCCTCCCGAGGTCCTGGGACTGTCTATGGCCTTGGGATGGGGGATCCAAAAAACCTGGTAAGCCCTTCCAGGCACCATAGGACTGCTCCTGAAAATATGTTTAAAATTCCATGTAAAAGTATAGGTAGGACAGAATTTAGTATTTGGACTTTAGTAAAACAAAACCAAGATATAGTTTAAGTAGTTTGGAATGGAAAAGTTCAAATCATATTATTTTTGGATTAAAAGTAAAGTAACGAGCAGCAATTTTGTTTGAATCTATGGGGATGACCACCACATGTGCCAATGATCAGCTGGATGCAGTCTACATTTCCAACATGTACAATGGTTTCTTCTATACATTTCATTCATTTTTACCATGTTAAATACCAACAATTAGTTAAGTTATAATAGTTCTTTTTTTAAGTTGACACAAATTGAATTTGACACCCCTCTGGTAAATATTAACTTCATTCATCTTCACTTATCTCCCAACATGTTTTGAAATCCTTTTGTTAGATCTAAATCCAATGATATACATTATGATAATTGACCCTTAAGATGCTTCACTTCCAAGAGTTTTTTTTTTTTAACTTCCATCGGTTGAGTTCTCAAAGAGGCACTCCTTAATCTAGTAGATATATAATCTTTTGCCTGCATGTACTTGAATCTCTGTAGTTGATTCAGTTGCATTAGCCTTTTTAGATCATCCCAGTTTATACATCGTCATTGTTTTAGCATGTCCCAATATGTTTTAATATTATACTTTGCCCATAAAGAACTTTCACCAGCAATAGAAAAGCTATTGTTAGTAGGGGTGGACGAAAGTCACTTACCTGTCGTTGAAGCTTGTTCGCGGTGGGGGGGAGGCGCTTCGCTGCTCCCCCCGCGAAGTTCAGGCCAGGGGGGAGGCTTCCCGCCTCGCCCGGCCGAAATTCAGGCCGGGAAGGAGGCTTCCCGCCTCACCCGGCCGCAAACTCCAAAGTTTAAAACAAAAACAAAAAATGCCCCCGTGATAGGCTACGTGACGATTAACGTAGCCCATCACGGCTAGATCTGCAAAGTCAGCCGTGATAGGCTACGTTAATCGTCACGTAGCCTATCACGGGTGACTTAAAAAAAAAAAAAGCGCGTACGCAAATGGCGGCCCCCATAGGGAGCCGCCATTCGCGTTCCTTATTTGGTCGCTGTAGTCTACGTAAATCTTTACGTAGACTACAGCGACCAAATAAGGAACGGGAATGGCAGCTCCCTATGGGGGCTGCCATTACCCGTATGCGCTTTTTTTTTTTTTAAAGTCACCCATGATAGGCTACGTGTCGATTTACGTAGCCTATCACGGCTGACTTTGCAAATCTAGCCGTGATAGGCTACGTTAATCGTCACGTAGCCTATCACGGGGGCATTTTTTTTTTCTTTGATTGGAATGGTGGCGGCGGCAGCCGGTCGAAAGACCGGCTGCCGCTCCCACCCCGCACGAACACCCACCGAACCACCGGCCGGACCCGCCGCTGGGAGGGACATTCGGCAAAGGTAAGTCCCGTCCCGGGGGGGGGAGGCGCGGGGGGTGGGGGGGTGCGGAGAATTTCTCCCCGAAACGTGTTCGGGGGGCCGAACACGTTGGCGCTCGGCCCCCCGAAGTTTCGGGGAGAAATTCTCCGCCATCCCTATTCGTTAGAAGAAAAGAAATTGAAGGAAAAAACATTGGACTTAAAGGTATTTTCATTTTGTCTCATACATGCATAACTACTGTGATAGTTAAATTTCCATACTTCATTGTTTTCCCTCTATATGCCCAAGGGAATTCACAAAATGGCAGTTTACAACTATTCCATCCCAGTGCATAACATGCTTTAGAGCTATCAGCTACAGTCCACCTTATTATCTCCTTTAATTTCAATTCATGATAACATTTTATAATACTTGGACATAGCACATCTCCCTGGGAGTCATTTTTTTGGAAAAGGCAAGAGTCAGACACGGCTGGGTTTAAAGGGGATGTAAGCTTCCTGCTCCTCCTGGTCATCAGATACCTGTCCCCTGGGGCATGGTCCTATGCGCCACTCTGAAGCTCCAGCAGCGGCACCTTCTCCCGTGCAATGATCAAGCTGCAATGTCTTGATTGCCAGTGGGGAGTGAGGGTGGGCTGGGAACCATCTGTATCATCATGTAATGGCTAACGTGTCTGAACATGTATTGTCACTTAGGCTTAACTTTCTATATGCATCAGCAAGGGTTACTTAACAATAATGAGCAAGTGCAAACTTTTACTGAAAGTTACTGGTGGGATATATCTGTAGACTGGAGTAACGCCAGATCTGAAATTCTGTGCATTATGATTTACCCCATTGTTGTATTGGTTATTGTTGTTTTCTTGCTTTGTCTTTTTGCTTTGTCTTTCGCATGTAAACTTAGCAAGCTACATAATATTGTACCTAGTTTAATTGCTTAATGGAGAGCTGTATATGGACGACTGTGAGCGCTCAAGGGGTGGTATGTAGTGGGTTTGACACTGGAAGAATGGCAAAGGGTTCAATGAGCCTCCACCATGTCATATACAGCATGTCGAGTACACTGAGGTATGCATAATATAGTATAATAGGCAGGTTTTTTTAGTTAACCAAGTAGGTGTCTCACACATAAGACAATTGGCACAGCTCCATATGTAAACAATGTTACAGCTCCTTGGCTTCTGCCAAGTTACTTCATCCCTCCAAGAGAAGGAAGTTTTGCCCTTTCTCACCATACAGCTGAGAAACTCCCTGTCCCTTGCTGGATAACAGGGGCCCTGTTCTCACGGGAGACGGTGATTTATCTCCCAGTCTGTGATTTTTGGGGCACCTTCTAGAACGTGGGAGATAGCTATGTACCAAGAACAGATCAATTTGGTCTTCCTCCAGGGGGAAAATGCATGCTGCCAGCCTGGAGAAATCTGTTGGTCCATGGGGCAACGTCCTATGTGCTGTTGGGGTGCCTGGTCAGCTGTGACAGAGGTCTGCTTTGATCAGCTGAAGGGACATGTAAGCTCTCTTTGCATTTCTTTCTGCATCCATTTATCAACTGTGTATATCGATAAATGGTCATCTGTGACTTTGTTTCATTTTAGCAGTCCTTGAATCTGGTTTGATTAGAACCTGAGTGGATCAGGCCTCCAGAATTGTAACAGGGAGACAGGGCAGTTTATGTTTTAGTGGCTTTTCTGCAGAGCCGTTGCCAAGTTTGGTGAAGCCCTCAGTGATCCTCCGGTTGCCTCCTTGGTGGTGGAGGCAAGTGAATCAGCAGCAGCAGCAGCAAAAAAAAGTGCTACTGGGGCCCACCATTTTCATTCTCCCCCAAATGCCTCTGGGTCCTGGATGTGTTGTCATTCTGCAGCAGCATTATGTTGGGTCTCCAGAGGCACAGTGGGGGAATGAAAGCTGAATATTGAGAGGAGTGCTGGGTCTGGGTGACTCTAGGCAGTAGTGGCAGGGAAAGCATAGAGCGTTCTTGGAGATTTCCCTTTCAGCTTTGGATCCAACGCATACACCCCCCCCCAACAATTAAAAAGGAAATGCATTCAGGGCTGGTTTATCCCTTAGGCACCCTGGGCATGGTGCTTAGGGCCTATGAAACTCCCAAGGGCCTATGAAAAAGTTTGGGGTCTACAGAAAAGTTCAGCTCAAATAAAGCAAATTATTGTTTGATTTAGCAGTTTATTCAATCTTTACCCAGCAAACAACATACAAGAATAGTATGTCTGAAGCAAACGTAATTGAACATTGGCCGTGTTCGGATGTCACGATAACCCATTGTGGCTTAAAAAGCTACTCAGAGTAGCTTATTTCTTAAATAGCCCATGATGCCCGGCCACACGACCGGGCTAATAATAACTGCTGTGAGTAGCTTATTAAACCATTGCATGTAATTTCTCCACCCCCCCGCCCCATCCTGCTGCAGTCCTCCCACCCAAGCAGTGGCACTGTTTCACCACTAAAGCGCTGGATGTTTGGAGGATCTGAACAAAAATTCATGCACAGCCTCCACCATCAAAAACTGGTGCAATCACTCATCAAGCAGCGAAAATCCCGAGGGCAGAAAAAAGGGGGATGTGGTCATGAAACCTTGGGAGTTTGCAGGATTGGGACCAAATTCCACACACACCCTCTCCTAGTTAGGAGGCACCTGACCCACCCCCCAAACCCTGCACACTTGCCCTAGGGGAACAAAAATCCTAAGTGCAGCAAAAACGGGGTGGTGGCTAGAAAAACTTGGGAGTTTGCAGGATCAGGACCAAACCTTATAGCAAGCCTCCCCTACTCAGGAGGCACTTGATGCACCCTCAAAACCCAGTGCCCTGACACTGACAGCAGCGAAAATCCAAGGTGGCTATAAAAACCTTGGTGGGTTGCAGGATCAGGACCAAGCTTCATAGAGATGTAATGCTCATTCATTAAAGCGCTAAAGCACAATTGTCCCCATAACTGATGCATTAGCTAAGCTGGGAATACTGATGTCAGAGAATTTCTCCACGAATCTCCGGGAGGCCGAATGCCAATGCATTCGGCCCCCCGAAATTGGTGGAGAAACGGTCCGCCTCCCCCACCCCCCGGGATGGGACTTACCTTCAGTGAATGTTCCTAGCGGCGGCGGCTCCTGGTGGCGGTTTGGCGGCACTTCGGCGGTGGCAGTGGCCGGTCTTCCGACCGGCTGCCGCCGCCATTTCCATGTAAAAACAACAACAACAAACGTGATAGGCTACGTAAAGATTTACGTAGCCTATCACAGCTAGATTTTCAAAAAACACCGTGATAGTGTTTTTCACGGCTGACTTTGGGGGGAAAAAAAGCGCGTATGCAAATGGCGGCGCCCATGGGCGCCTCCATTTGCGTTCCTTATTTTGGCACGGGTAGTCTACGTAAATATTTTTTTATATTTGCGTTGCCCTTATTTTTGCCGTAGTCTACATAAATATTTACATAGACTACCCGTGCCAAAATAAGGAACGCAAATGGCGGCGCCCATGGGCGCTGCCATTTGCGTACGCGCTTTCCCCCCCCCAAAGTCAGCTGTGATAGGCTACGTAAACATTTACGTAGCCTATCACGGCTGACTGCAGGCCAGGGACACAAACAGAAGCATCCTGGCAGAAGCAGAACTTTCGTGGCCGGAGAGGCGGGGCGCTCCCCCCCAGCCAGAATTTCGTCGGGAAGGGATGGGGCGCCTCCCCCCCGGCCAGAATTTTGGCGGGGAGGGACGGGGCGCCTCCCTCCCGCCCAGAATTTCGGGGGGAGAAATGGAGCGCCCCCCCCACCGCGAAGCAAGCTTCGGGATCAGGTAAGTGACTTTCGTCCATCCCTAGAATTAATACGTCAACTAAGTTGGTCAGCAAGGATTGCTTTGCTAGTACATTCTTAGACATTTGGTCAGCAAGAATCGCTTTTGTTTATCCTAGCATATTCTTAGACCCTTGGTCAACAAACGACTGCTTTTACTTATTCAAGTACATTCTAGGGATGGCGGAGAATTTCTCCCCGAAACTTCGGGGGGCCGAGCGCCAACGTGTTCGGCCCCCCGAACAAGTTTCGGGGAGAAATCCTCCGCCCCCCCGCCCCCCCCCCCGGGACGGGACTTACCTTCCCTGAATGTCACTCCCGGCGGCGGGTCCGGCTGGCGGTTCGTCCGGTGTTCGAGCGGGGCGGGAGCGGCAGCCGGTCTTTCGACCGGCTGCCGCCCCCGCCATCGCAATGAAAGAAAAAAAAAAAAACGTCCCCTGATAGGCTACGTGACGATTCACGTAGCATATCACGGCAAGATTTGCAAAGTCAGCCGTGATAGGCTACGTGAATCGTCACGTAGCCTATCACGGGTGACTTAAAAAAAAAAAAAAGTGTGTACGGATAATGGCGGCCCCCATAGGGAGCCGCCATTCATGTTCCTTATTTGGTCTCTGTAGTCTACGTCAATGTTTACATAGACTACGGCGAAAATAAGGGCAACGCTATTTGCGTTGCCCTTATTTTCGCCGTAGTCTATGTAAACATTGACGTAGACTACAGCAACTAAATAAGGAACGCGAATGGCGGCTCCCTATGGGGGCCGCCATTCGCGTACGCGCTTTTTTTTTTTTTAAAGTCACCCGTGATAGGCTACGTGACGATTCACGTAGCCTATCACGGCTGACTTTCCAGATCTAGCCGTGATAGGCTACGTGAATCGTCACGTAGCCTATCAGGGGACGTTTTTTTTTTTTACTTTCGTGTTCGCGGCCGGGCGAGGCGGGAAGCCTCCTCCCCGGCCTGAATTTCGGCCGGGCGAGGCGGGAAGCCTCCCCCCCCGGCCTGAATTTCGGCCGGGCGAGGTGGGAAGCCTCCCCCCCCGGCCTGAACTTCGCGGGGGGAGCAGCGAAGCGCTCCCCCCCACCGCGAAAAAGCTGCGAGAAAAGGTAAGTGACTTTCGTTCACCCCTAGTACATTCTTAGACTCAGTTTGGAGTGAGTCACCTATTGCCTTATTTGTATATAAGATAGGGATGTACGAACGTGACTTACCTGTTCGTGGATTATGTTTATGATGGGGGGGGGGAGGCACCCTGAGCATCCCACTCTGCTTTAGGGCAACTCCCCTTGAAATCTTTTCTTCCTTCCCACTCTCCAACACTTGCCCCAAACTTTTCCTTTTCTGTGAACTGCCCAGAGAGCTTTGGCAATTGGGCAACATACAAATGTAATAAAATACATAAATAAATAAATACATTTCCCAAGAATGTTAGGGACTCCAATTTACTTAATCCCCTTCTCTTTGGTCTTTCACACTCACAAATCCACCCTAAATCAGCCCAGACTGTTCATGCATGTCCATGGCCTAGTGTAAGTACTGAGCCCTGGGATTCAGCTGTCAGGATAAGCTAATTTCCCCATAATCCAGTTCTATCCACTGTTTATTTAATAAATATATAGTCTGCTTAACAAAGGTATTTACCAAATTGATGCACAATACAAAGATACAATCCAAACACAATAAAATACAATATAAAAATAGTAAGCAGCATCATGTTCAATCAATAAAAGTTAATCTGGAAAAGTTTGGGGGAAAATATATTTTTTAAGCATGTGCCTAAAGATCACCATCAGTTGGCACATGCCTTAATTCCAGGGGCAGAATATTCCAGAGGGAAGGAGAAACTACACCAAACACCCTTTTATGAGTGGCCACTTGGGCCCCATCTACACGGGCATGCTGTCCAACGCAATTCTGTTTAAAACTGCATTTTAATGAAATTGGATTTGCTTCTCCCATGGCACATTCAGCCAATTAAAGTGGGGTATAAAAAAAAATGGGGGAGGGAGAACCACTTTTGTGTGGCAGACTGTGGGTGGAGTCGTGGCATCAACAAGCTTCCTCAACCCCCCCCCCCACAACCCACCATAGGCTCCCCTGCCCCTCTCAGCCCTATTTTTAGGTGCAGTTGTGTTCAATTGTTTTAACTTTGTTTATAGTAAGGACATCTTATTGCTTTATTTATTTGATTCTAGGCGTAGTGGTTCTCACCAGACAGGGATACAAGAAGCAAGGAATCTCACTCAAATATGGAAATACTCTGCATGAGAGAGAAAGGAGACAAACGAAAATTACCACTTTTTTCTCTCCTAAGGAAGAAGCAATTGGTAATACGTATAAACTCCCATCTTCCTGGATTGGTCTGTTGATCATTACACAAGAGGTCAATTTGGAGGAAAGTGTTATTAATTTGGCTATGGAAATAACTCTTGCAGAAAATTCATCTGCTGCTGGTAGGTTGGAACTTGTTGAGAGAACGAAAATATTGGATGACTTTATGTTAGAACGGGTGAAGGACAACGTCCTACTCGATCAGAGAATGAAGTCTCTTTAAAGCTGAGAAGGGTGAGCAGACAGACAGTAATCTACCACTTCAGTGGGTAAAAGATATTTTCAAGGAAAATAAATTAATAAAATTATTTCTTTATGAGTCCCATGAATTGCTAACTTCACTAATTGAATTCATTCATTCATTCATTTATTAAATTTCTTAATCGCCCATCTGGCCAGTCACCCGGCCACTCTGGGCGATGTACAATAATACAACAGTTTAAAACAATAACATTCCACATTAAAACATTGTATTTCTAAAAATACCCTAACTGGGGGCCACCACCAATTAAAACCAATTGTTTAAGTTAATCAGGAATAATTGTGGCCGATCTAACATAGGAACTAAAAATATCCAAGATGTGCACCTAGGGATAAAATCTCTCTTTAAAAAAAAAGGAAACTGCCTATAAGTCTAAAGATAAAAAAATGAATGAGCCAATGAAGGCACAGAAGAATAAGAACATCAAAGATTTAAACAACGCCAAAAAAACAGCATACAGGAAAATGAATTATTATAACCTATATAAATTACTGGAGGGGAAGTCTAGAAGAGTTATGTATCTGGAGGGGGTACTGTGGCTTAGTTATTGTGTGCTAAAAGCACTTGCTTGAGACTCAGGCAAGTGTGCAGTGCAAGCGGGGTACCCCGCAGTTTGGAAAAGGGGACCAGATCCTCAGGGTTTGAAGTGTTGAACTGACACATGAGTGTAACCCACTTCCATTGCATACTCGCTTGAGTCTCCGACAAGTCTTTTCAAGACAGGTCTAGGGTCCACCCTCTTTTCCCAGCTACCATTTTGTTATGTATCCTAGGAGGGGTACTATGGCTTAGTTATTATTTTGCGTGTGATAAATAAAGACAGTGGTGTTTGAGGCCTGCTGAGTCTTACCGTCATTCTCTGCACCTATACAACAATTTGTGGTGACGAGGATGGGATACTGAGAGCTATACAGGCAGCAAGGACCATGGATCCATTAACACAGCTAACTGGTAGTGATGGTGCTGGTGCCTGTTTCGGTCCACAAATCTGTTGGACTTCCAGCACCCACGCCCCTGAGCTGTGCCTGCTGAGCCCTCCCCCACACTCGCCGGTCCCCAAAATGCCCTCCCGCATTCAGTAAGCAGCCCACAACTTACCTGGGCCTGTCTACCTCCATCCTGATCGTCATGTTTTTAAAAAACATGGCGATGGGGATGGAGGCGGATGGGTCTGGGTAAGCTGTGGGCTGCTTACTGAGTGTGTGTGTGGGGGCTCGAGTGAAGCTCAGGGGGCTGGTGAGTAGGGGCAGGGGCTGGGCAGACGCCCAGAGAACCCGGATGGGGGGCACCCATCCATCCGTACTAAATTGTAAGCAGTCTGCTAGACCCACTTAAGAATGGAAACAGCTCCTGTGTTTTAAAAAGAGACTTAAAATGAAAATGGCTGCTTTTGGACATAACAAAGAGTTTGATGTTTGTCACCTCCTTCCTGGGATTCTTATGCAGAACAGCTTTCATTCTATCTTGAAGCAAATAAGACATCCAATGCAGAACAAAAGTGAGCTGTGCTTAGGGATGTACGAAAATCACTTACCTGTTCACGGATTATGCTGATGGTGTGGGGGGAGGCGCTCCGACCCTCCCCCTGGAATCCTGGATGCGGGGGAGGCACTCCGTTCCTCCCCCCCCCAGAATCCTCCTTGGCCAGCTCAGCAGCTGGCCAGGCCCAGCCAGGCCAGAGCCGTCTGCAGCCGGATTTCCGGCCGCAGAGGGCTCTGGGAAAAAAACAAAACAAAATTGTGTACGCAAATGGCGGCGGCTACGGCCGCTGCCATTTGCATTCCTTATTTTTGATGTCTTAATCTTTAAGCTATTTGCGTTCCCCTTATTTTTGCCGTCTTAGTCTACGTAATTATTTACGTAGACTAAGATGGCCCAAAATAAGGAACGCAAATTTGCGTACGCTTTTTTTTTTTTTAACCCAGTCGTTTTAGGCTACGTAAAAACTTATGTAGCCTATCACGTAGGTGTAAAAAAACCACAAAAACCTGCAAATGGCAGTGGTGGCAGCCGGTCGGAAGATCCGCCCGAGGTAAGTCTCGTCCCGGGGGGATCCGTGGGGGGGGGGTGGCAGGGGGGTGGCAGGCCATTCCGCCACAGATTTCAGGGGGTCGAATGCACTGGCATTCAGCCTCCCCGAGATCCGTGGTGGAATTCTCTGCCATCACTAGCTGTGATCTTAAGTGTTTGTGGGCCACAGATAATTGCCACAATAAGATCCCTTACTGCTCCTGCCTCACCCCAAACTAAGACATTTGATGAACTTTTAGGATTATTGAAGATGCATTTCTCACCAAATCCTTCAGTTATTGTGCAGAGATTTAAATTTCACAAACGAATGCAGCAACCTGGAGAGGGCATTGCCACTTACACTGCAGAAGAGCGTCATCTTTCTCAAGGCTGCAACTTGGGGATTTTCTAGAGGATATGTTGAGGGATCGCCTTGTCTGTTGGGTTTATGATGCAGCACTACAATGACGCCTCCTGTCCAAACCAAACTTGACATTTGCAATGGCACAAGAAAAAGCATTAGCCAGGGAGACTGCATCACTATTAGGGATGGCGAAGAATTCTGCCACTGACTCCAGTGAGGCCAGATTCTTTAGAATCCAGCCCCCTGGAGTCTGTGGCGGAACGGACTGCTCCCCTTGCCACCCCGCAAAGTCCCCGCTGACCGGATCCTACCTGCCTCTGGCAGGTCCGGATCCAGCTGCTGCAGTCTCCTGTTTCGGAGTGCGGCCGCAAATGGCATCCTGCGTAGGGGATGCCATTTGCGTCCCTGCTTTAGCCGTGATAGGCTACATAAACATTTACGTAGCCTATTACTGCAAAGAACAGGGACACAAATGGCTTAGCGGACGCCATTTGCATCCCTGCTCTTTGCCGTGATAGGCTACATAAGTATTTATGTATCATGGCTACAGGGGGGACGCAAATGGCGTCCCCTATGCAGCACACCATTAGTGGCCGCAGCAGCCCGGCAGCGGATGGAGGTCCGGCTGTGGATGGGCCCGGCCGGTGGCTATGCGGAGTCACCATGGAGCGGCACTGGCTGGGGAGGATTCGTAAATCTTTACGTAGCCTATCATGTCATTTTGGGGTTTTTTTTTTAACAAGACAAGACTGCAAATGGCGGTGGCGGCAGCCAGTCGGAAGACCAGCCGCTGCAGCCGCTGAAGCTGCCGCCAGAGCCGCCACCGCCCAGACCATCCGCCCCAGGTAAGATTACGTAGAAAATAACGCTATTTGCGTTGCCCTTATTTTCGCCGTAGTCTACGTAAAGATTTACGTAGACTACAGCGACCAAATAAGGAACGCGAATGGCGGCTCCCTATGGGTGCCGCCATTTGCGTACGCGCTTTTTTTTTTTTTAAGTCACCCGTGATAGGCTACGTGACGATTAACGTAGCCTATCACGGCTGACTTTGCAGATCTAGCCGTGATAGGCTACGTTAATCATCACGTAGCCTATCACGGGGGCGTTTTTTTTTTAACTTTTTATTTCGCGGCCAGGCGAGGCGAGGCGCCTCCTCCCCGGCCTGAATTTCGGCCGGGTGAGGCGGGAAGCCTCCCCCCCAGCCTGAACTTCGGGGGGAGCAGCGAAGCGCCTCCCTCCCACCGCGAAGCAAGCTGCGAGACCAGGTAAGTGGCTTTCGTGCACCCCTAGCAGGAGGATGGTGATCTGAAAGTGGAGGAATTAACATCTGTCCCTTTGTCATGGACAGATCACTTCCTGCTGAGGTTTAGACTCCTGGCGGCCTTCCCCCTCTGCAAGGGTGGGGGACCTATTAAAATGGTCCGCCCCCGGAGATTAATGGATTCCAATGGTTTCCAGAAGGCTCTGGGGGATTTTCCTGCTGGTATGGCTGGTGCTCCTGTCGAAGCCCAGGTCGCTCTGTGGAATGCAGAGATGACTCGGGTGGTTGACATGATCACGCCCAAGCGCCCTCTCCCTCTGAGCAGAGCCCGGCCAGCTCCTTGGTATACACCTGAGCTGAGGGCAATGAAGCAAGAGGGGAGACGGCTAGAATGCAGGTGGAGGAAAACTCATGCTGAGTCTGACCGAACACAGGTAAGAGCCCACTATCAAGCCTACTCTGTGACGGTGAGGGTGGCAAAGAGACAGTTCTTTTCCACCAGCATTGCATCTTCTAAGTGTTGTCCAGCAGAGCTTTTCCGAGTGGTTTGCAGCCTGTTACATTCTGGGCCAGGGAGCGAGACGGTGGAACCCTTGGTAGCACGCTGTGACGAGTTTGCACGGCACTTTGAGGATAAAGTCGCTCAGATTCGTCATGAATTGGACACCACCATTAATGCAGTTCCATTGGTAGAGGCATTCAGAGCACCGTCTGGTCCAGTTTTATTGGATGAGTTTCAGTTACTGAGGCCTCAGGATGCAGACAAGGTGCTTGGCCAAGTCCGATCAACCACTTGTGTGCTTGACCCTTGCCCTTCATGGCTTATTAAATCAAACAAGGAGGGGATGTCTGGCTGGGTCCAGGAGGTTGTAAATTCCTCCTTGAGAGAGGGAGTGGTGCCTGCCGCTTTAAAAGAGGTGGTAATTAGATCACTCCTGAAAAAGCCTAACCTGGCCCCAGAGGATGTTAACTATTATAGGCCAGTGGCCAACATCCCCTTCCTGGGCAAGGTGCTTGAGAGGGTGGTTGTAGGACAGCTCCAGGCACTCTTGAATGAAATGGATTATCTAGATCCATTTCAATCAGGCTTCAGGCCTGGTTTTGGAACGGAAACTGCCTTGGTTGCCCTGTGGGATGACCTCTGCTGGGAGAGGGACAGGGGGAGTGTGACCCTGTTGATTCTGCTGGACCTCTCAGAGGCTTTCGATACCATCGACCATGGTATCCTTCTAGATAGGTTGTCTGGGTTGGGAGTTGGAGGCACTGCACTGCAGTGGTTCCGCTCCTACTTGTATGGCCAATTCCAGAAGGTGGTGCTGGGGGATTATTGCTCTGTGCCATGGCAATTGTGCCATGGGGTTCCACAAGGCTCTATTTTATCCCCCATGCTGTTTAACATCTACATGAAACCACTGGGGGAGGTTATCCGGAGGTGTGGGCTGAGGTGCCATCAATATGCAGATGACACCCAGCTCTACCTCTTTTTTTCATCAAAACCAGGTGAGGCAGTGGCTGTTCTGAATCAGTTCCTGGGCACAGCAATGAACTGGATGAGGGCCAATAAACTGAAACTCAATCCAGACAAGATGGAGGTACTGTTAGTGGGTGGTTCGTCTGCCTGGCTAGGTGATATTCAACCTGTTCTGGAGGGGGTTGCACTCCCCCTAAAGGATCAGGTTCATAGTTTGGGGGTGCTCTTGGATCCAGACCTGTTACTTGAGGCACAGGTGAACTCAGTGGCACAGAGCACTTTTTATCAGCTTAGGCTGGTATACCAACTATGCCCTTATCTGGACAGAGAGAGCCTAGCTACAGTTATCCATGCTCTGATAACTTCTCGTCTGGATTACTGCAATGCGTTATACGTGGGGCTGCCTTGGAAAACGGTCCGGAAACTTCAGCTGGTCCAAAATAGGGCAGCAAGATTGTTAACAGGGACTGGCCTGCGAGCTCATATTACGCCAGTACTCTTCCAGCTGCACTGGCTGCCAGTCCATTTCTGGGCCCGATTCAAAGTGCTGGTGTTAACATTCAAAGCCCTTAATGGCTTGGGGCCAGGTTACCTGAAGGATCGCCTCCTCCCTTATGTGCCTGCCTGGACCTTAAGATCATCGTCAGCGGCCTTTCTCCGTGAGCCCCTGCCAAAGGAAGTGAGGCGGGTGGCTACTAGGAGGAGGGCCTTTTCTGCTGTGGCACCCCGGCTCTGGAATGAGCTCCCTAGTGAGGTTTGCCTGGCACCTACATTGTATTCCTTTCGGCGCCAGGTGAAGACCTTTTTATTTTCCCAGGCATTTTAGCATTTTAGCTTTCTAAATTTTTATCTTTGTTGTTTTAAATCTGTATTTTAAACTCCCGCACTGCTGCTAGGTTTTATTGTGGTTGTATTGTTATATTGTGGTTTTAATGTTCTATATATTTTAAATTGTTTTATTGTGTGCTGTTTGGTTTTAATTTTTGTGAACCGCCCAGAGAGCTTCGGCTATTGGGTGGTATAGAAATGAAATAAATAAAATAGAGTTAACCCTTCCCATTACAGATTGGTGTAGCATGAAGGTCTAGTATTGGATAGAAATTGCAAACATTCTCCAGTCTCCCATTTGGGTACTACTACTTTAGACCCTCACTGTAGACTACTTTGTTGGGATGTAGCAGGATTGATCAGCAAAATAATTGATAAAGGGGTAGTTTTGAAGAAATATTCTATTATCTGTCTTCAAGAAACTTGGATATGCTCTGAGCAGCCTGGCATTAGTCTTGAGGGATTTAATTACTGGTTAAAGCCTGCGGTTGTTAAAATATATGTGGCCAAGTGGAGGCTTAACTACTTATGTATCTACTAGATATAATATTAAAAGTGCTGAGATTAGTGTAGCCAGCCCTTACATTCAGTGTGTGAATATATATAATTTAGATGCAAACATCAGTATCAATTTGGTAAATATTTAGATCCTACCCAGGAATTATAAATATAACAATGGCAATGTTTGGGGAGAATTAGATGAATTTATTGAACAACTTGAGTTTACAAGTCAGGGAGCCTCCACGATCCTAATGGGAGATGTAAATGCCCGCATTGGTCCAAATGAGGAGTGTCTTCTGAACAAGATCAATTTGCATAACTCACAAGCCCAATTTCCCCCTTTAAATGCAGGCAGGACATTGAGGGACAGTAAGATTAATGCTTATGGTAAAGCCTTCTATAGTATAACTATGAAATATAGTTTTGATATTCTTAACGGAAATCACCATAATGATAAACTTGGTAATATAACCTTCTTTCTGGCTGGAGTGGAAGTGTAATTGATTATGTGATTGTCTCTATCAACCTGATCCCAAATATTAGTAGCTTTTGAAGTATACTGCTACCCTGAGAGTGACCATTACCTAATCTGTTTATTGCTTACTGTGACATCTAAGGTGCTTCTATCACAAGGGGATAATATTAGGAATAATTTATCTATTAACCCTTCTAAAAGAATTAGCTGGTCAATACAAGTGGAACACCAAATGCTTGAGATTTTGTATGATGAGAAATGCTTTGAGTTATGTAGCAATTATATCCTTATCCCAGAGCACAAGGTTTTGATTTTGTGGTTTTCTGGTATTTTACAGATAATGAAACCTCTGTTTTCTTTTCCTTTTTAAAGGGTCCCTAAACCCATCTAATTCCTTTTTTTCCTTTGGGTGGTATGATAGAGAATGCAAATTGGCTAAATCAAATCTCCAACCATTTGCAAGAATAGTTTGTAAGGTTCCAGCCCCTAGATTAATTTCTTACTATAGTTAGTTATGATGTAACTATAAGGAGCTATTAAGATAAAAACAGTATTTATAGACACAATGGAATGAGCTCTTAATAGCTGCTCAAAGTAAAGATTCACAGAGATTTTGGGAACTCATTAAAAATTGAGTTCTAATGGTCATTTATTGATGGAACCAAATATTCCTTCACATGTATGGGAGGCTCATTTTTGAGATTTGTTCAATGAATCTATCTCCCAAGACAATTTATTGAAAGCGTACTTGGATAACACTACACTTACTATTGCTATAGAAGAATGTCCACACGTGTGTGATCCTGTTTCTGCTAGTGACATTTGTGAAATAATCACTACCTTACAGACCGGGAAGGTGCCTGGGGAGAATATTTGGGGTGGTTTACAAAACGGCCCCCAATTGGTGGGTCTCTAACCTTGCAGATTTATTTACAGAAATTAATAACAGTGGTCACTCCCCCCCCATAGATATCAGTATAGTGTTTCTTATATTTTTAAAAAAGTGATCCTAGTAAACCACCCAATTACTGCCCTATTAGTTTGCTGGATATTGCATCTAAAATATATACTAGCTATCTATTAAAGAAATTAAGCCATTGGCTTGAGTCTAGCAATCTGATTGCAGAAGAATGGGAGTGGGGGGTTTCACTGCAATTGCTCAACAATCGATCACTGTTTGTTCATTCTCACTTGGTCCACAAATATGTAACATTGAAGTGCAGATGTCTATTTGTGGCATTTATTGATTTCTCAGTGGCGTTTGATTCAATTAGCCATGATCGACTTTGGGATAATTAAACCAAACCTCAATCAGCAGAACATTATTGATATTGATCCAGAAACTTCATTGTGGTACTAAGATCCAGGTTAGGACAGATCTTTCAAGTTCCCTATCACATTTGATTCATACTACACAAGGTGTCCATCGAGGTTGTTCATTAGCTACAACATTGTTTAATGGTTACGTTAATTCTTTAATAACTGACTTAAGTAACCACAATTATTATGTGCCCCCCAAACTGGGATCTAGGAAAGTTATAGTTACGTATGCTGATGACACTGTTTTATTATCTCAGACACAACAAGGGCTTAGGAGTCTATTGAAAACTTTCAGTCAATTGGCTATACAAGAAAAGGTGAAAATTAACTAGGAAATGAGAAAAGTACTATTTTTCAGCAATAGATTAAAAAAACGGAAGTGGCAAATTGATGGATACCCTATAGAACAGGTGATTTAAAAAAAATACTTAGGCGTATGGTTTTCTTCAACTGGAAACAGGAATAATCATTTGGTTAATGCAAAGAAATTGGCCACTAATACAGTGAATTCTCTATCAAGGTTTCATTGGTTGGGGTAAAGGCAGTAGACAGACTCTCCTAGCTCTCAAAATCTATGAGGCTGAAGTTTTAGCACAAATTTGCTATGGTGCTCAAGATTAGGGATGGTGGAGAATTTCTCCACGAATCTCCGGGAGGCCGAATGCCAATGCATTCGGCCCCCCGAAATTGGTGGTGAAATTCTCCGCCCCCCGCCCCCCCTCGGGATGGGACTTACCTCCTTCGAATGTCCCTCTCGGCGGCGGGTCCCGGTGGCGTTTCGGCGGCGTTTCGGCGGGGGCGACAGCCGGTCTTCCGACCGGCTGCTGCCGCCGCCATTACAAAGTAAAGTAAAAAAACCAAACACACGTGATAGGCTACGTAACGATTTACGTAGCCTATCACGGCTAGATTTTCAAAGTCAGCCATGATAGGCTACGTAAATCGTTACGTAGCCTATCATGGGTGACTTTGAAAAAAAAAAAGCGCGTACGCAAATGGCGGCGCCCATGGACACTGCCATTTGCGTTCCTTATTTGGGCAGGGGTAGTCTACGTAAAGATTTACGTAGACTATGGCGAAAAAAAGGCAATGCTATTTGCGTTGCCCTTATTTTTGCCGTAGTCTACGTAAATCTTTACGTAGACTACCCCTGCTCAAACAAGGAATGCAAATGGCGGTGCCCATGGGCGCCGCCATTTGCGTACACACTTTTTTTTCCCCAAAGTCACCCGTGATAGGCTACATAAAGATTTACGTAGCCTATCACGGCTGACTTTGAAAATCTAGCCGTGATAGGCTACGTAAATCGTTACGTAGCCTATCACGTGTTTTTTTTTTTTTTAAATTACTTTTTTTATTTCGCAGCCAGGGAGATGGGGTGCTTCCCCCCGGCCTGAATTTCGGCGGTGAGGGATGGGGCGCCTCCCCCCCGGCCTGAATTTCAGCCCGGAGGGGCGGGGCGCCTCCCCCCCGCCAAGAACTTCGGGGGGAGAACCAAAGCGCCTCCCCCCCACCGCGAAGCAAGCTGCGGGACCAGGTAAGGGACTTTCGTCCATCCTTACTCAAGAATGGGGGTCTATTCAGAAACTGTATCTGGAAACACTCCAGAATAAATATCTACGAGCACTTTTTGAGCTCCTTATGGCAACGGTGTCTTCATTTTTCCAACTGAAAACTGGCCTTTGTTGGCTGAAGATTAGAGTACATATGTTGGAGGTGTGGTGTTGGAGGAACCTGGGACGGTAGCTCTGGGTGACTTGGAACGACAATGGAATCAATTACCTAGGGAGGTAGTGGGCTCTCCCACACTGGAGGCATTCAGAATGAGGCTGGATAGCCTTCTGTCGGGGATGCTCTGACTTGGATTCCTGCATTGAGCAGAGGGTTGGACTCGATGGTCTTGTAGCTCCCTTCCAATCCTACTATTCTATGATTCTAACTTCCACATTGAGGCTGTCTCTGGGGCTCCAGCTTAGGACTTCATGGCCTCCATGATAACCATGGACTGTCTCAGTTTGTCATCATGAAGCAGGGCATACCCTTGATTTGGTTTTTGCTCCAAGCTGTGAGATGAGTAATCTGAAAAGGGGGGGTGGTCCAAGTAACCCCATTGTTATGGTCAGATCATTTCCTGGTGAGATTTGAACTCATGGAGTTTCTTCCTTCCTGCAGGGGTGGGGGACCCATTTGGATGGTCTGCCCCAGGAGACTGATGGAATCAGTTAGATTTCTAAATGCTCTTGGGGATTTCCCAGTGGAGAAAGCTGGTGATCCAGCCAAGGCCCTAGCCTCACTGTGGAAAAGTGAGTGTCAGGAGCGCCCTAGCTGCCTCTTGCAGTCCCCTCCAATAGCCAACTCAGGACACAGACGATGAGGCTTCTTTCCAAGGCTTTATTCCTTTATTACTTTATGACTCTTACAGATACTAATCACTAGCAACTAAGCAAGGAACTGCACTGGGGAAAGATAGCAGAGTAGCCTAAGCTCCAGGTAAGGCAGTTGGTCCCCGTTTGAAGGAGAACTGCGGGAAGACTCTGAACTTATGGGCTATGGAGAGATCTTCCCTCTTTCCCTTGGGTCCTCGGGACGTGACCGTTGCTTTAGCACCAAACGAGCGGAGCGCCTCCTTTTGGCACCCTCCATCTGTCACCGCTCCCTGCATCTGTGCCAAGCATCCAGCAAGCCCCCCTCCAGCGCTTTCACTGCCAGGGTCACTATCTATCCCAGGAATGCTGGCAGGAGGAATCTCTGCCAGCTGCTGTGCCTGTGAGGGATGAGCGGGCTCCTCTCCCATGGATTGCTGTTCCTCCTCAGAATCAGAACTGCTCTGGAGCTCTACACAGTTTCCACCCTGACAGTGAGGTATGGAAGGCCATCAACTTGAATGCACTTGAGTGCCCTCTCCAGTGTTATGGAACCTGTTCTGCTCCCTGGTATACTGGGAAGTTACAGGCAATGAAACAGGCTAAATGTTGGCTAGAGTGCAAATGGAGCAGGTCTCAAAGTGAAGATGACCAAGCACGCTCTAGAGCACATAATCATGCCTGTTGTGTGACAGTGCGGGCATCAAAGAAGACTTACTTTGCTGCCTCCATTGCGTCCTCAAGTAGCCATCCAGCAGAGCTCTTTCAGATGGTCTGGGGACTGTTAACATGCTGTCAGGCAAATGGGGCCCTGGTTCCCTCAAGGACCCACTGTGACCTTTTTGCATCACACTTTGAGGACAAAGTTGCTTGACTCCACAGTGAACTTGATGCTGTTGTTAGTGCAGTTCCAGTTGAGGTGTCTAATGCCACCATCTGCCCAATTTTGTGGGATCAGTTTCAGTTGTTGTGGCCTGATGACATGGACAACATGCTTGCAGCAATGCAGCTGACCATGTTCCCTCTAGATCCTTGCCCCTCCTGGCTAATAAATCTCGCCAAGGGGGTATGACTGGGTGGGTCCAGGGTGTGGTGAATGCTTCCCTTTGGGAAGGGGTGGTCCCTGCTGTCCTTAAGGAAGCAGTAGTGTGACCACTCCTGAGGAAGCCCACTCTGGACCCAATGGTATTAGACAACTACCTCCCATTTGCAAATACCCCTTTCTTAGGGAAGGTTCTGGAAAGGGTTGTGGAGGACCAACTGCAGGCACTCTTGGTGGATACTGATTATCTAGACCCATTCCATCTGGGTTTTGACCTGGTCACAGGACTGAATCAGCCTTGGTTGCCCTGATGGATGACATTTATTGAGAGAGGGATAAAGGGAGTAGAACACTGTTACTTCTGCTCAATTTCTTATTGGCTTTTGATACCACTGACCATGGTATCCTCCTGGATTGACTCTGTGGGATGGGTATCAGATGAACTTTGTTACAGTGGTTCCAGTCCTACCTGCGGGGCCAATTTCAGAGAGTAACATTGGGTGACCATTCCTCAGCCCCTTGACTATGGGGTTCCTCAGGGTACTATCTTGTCCCCGATAGTATTTAATATCTATATGGAGCTGCTGAGAGTGGTCATTAGGGGATTTGGAGCCAAGTGTCATCACATGCTGATGACACACAGCTTTATCTCCCTGTGATATCTGCATCAGGTGAGGCTGTGCAAGTCCTGGACAAGTGCCTGAACTCAGTAATGGGCTGGATGAGGGCCAATAAACTGAAACTAAATCCTGGCAAGACGGAAGTCCTGTGGGTGAGTGGTTCCTGAGTCTGGGAGGTAGGCTCATTTCCTGTTCTAGATGGGGTTACACTCCCTCTGAAAGATCAGGTCTGTAGTCTGGGGGTACTACTACATCCATCACTGTTGCTGGAGGCCCAAGTGGCCTTGGTGGCTTGGAGTGCCTTTTACCAGCTTTAGCGGTATGCAGCTACAACCTCTTCTGGACAGGGATAGTTTGATCACAGTGGTTCAGGTGCTAGTAACCTCAAAACTGGATTACTGCAATGCATTCTATGTGGGGCTGCCCTTAAGGCTGCTCCGGAAGCTGGAGCTAGTGCAGAATGCAGCAGCTCGGCTGTTGTGGGGAGCTACCCCTTTTCAGAGTGCAACTCCTTCGCTTTGGGGAAACTGCACTGGCTGCTTATCCACTTCCGGGCCAGGTTTAAGGTTTTAGTACTAGTGTACAAATCCCTAAAGAACTTGGGACCAGGATACCTGAGGGAACGCCTTCTCCCTTATCAACCTGCATGATCACTGAGGTCATTGGAAGGCATGCTCCTGGTGGTTCTACATGGACCTATGGCCTGATTAGAGTTCACCAGAAGAAGAGACTTCAGTGTGGTGGCCCCCTTTCTTTGGAACTCCCTGCCCCTGGAGGTCAGGCAGGCACCAACACTGTGTTGTTTCCAGTGCCTCCTGAAAACAGCACTGTCCCAGGAGGCATTCCTTAATTAACCAGTCATGGTTTCTCTTGGCATTCTGTTTTTTAAAAAGCACAATTTTAAGGTGGCATTTTAATCTTTTCATTCTTTTACTGTTTTATCTTTTGTGTTCACTGCTCCGAAATCTAGTTTAGATATGGAGCGGTATACAAATATTGTAAATCAATCAATCAAATAAAATGATTTTGCAGAAATGTGGGTTTTACAGCATGAAAATGCACAGTTGTTGCAGGGAGGGGGAGACATCATCTGCCACAATCCTCTGTGAAGCGCAGCAGAACCAGAGTAAATTCCCTGTGTTGATGGAGCCCAGATGAATGCAGGGAGCAGATGAAACTAGGCCTCCCCTAATGACCAAGCTGGCAGGTAGGGATGGCACGGGAGTCTGAAAAGGGGGTGCAGTCTGATGGACTCCCCCCATCCAGCCTCCTGGACCCCACTTACCAAGCCCTGGGGCAGTGAAAGACCCAGCCACTGAGGGCCCTGGAGGAAGGGCCTCAGCAGCACCCCAGTGCTCTCATCCTGGCCGCCTCTTCAGTAGGCCAGGGCAAGAGTGCTGGGAGCTGGCCGCACTGAGGATTCAGCAGTCAAGCCCTTGTATGCGTAAAGCACAAGGGCTTGACTGCTGGAGTCCTTGACACAGAGAGGAGGGGCAGCTCGCATGGCTCAGAGGGTGAGTGGGGCGAGCAGGGATGGCCATCCAGCCTCTGCTTAAAAATATCCAGTGAAGGGGAATCCATCACCTCCTGCAGCAATCTGTTCCACTGCTGAACAGCTCTCACTATTAGGACATTTCTCCTAATGTTTAGCTAATATCTGCTTACTTGAAATTTCCACCTGTTGGTTCTAGTCCTGCTCTCGGGAGCAACAGAGAACAAGTCTGTTCCATCATCTGCAGAACGGCCTTTCAGATATTTGAAGGTCCCTATCATCTCTCCCCTTTATCTTCTCTTCTCCAGGCTAAACATACCCAGATCTTCCAACTGTTCTTCATAGGTCTTGATTTCCAGACCCCTCATCATCCTAGTTGCTCTTCTCTGGACACTTTCCAACTTGTCAATGTCCTTCTTAAAATGTATGCAGACCTGGTATATTATGAAGGTACCAAGCACTGTAGGATACACTGTCCTGAACACACCCAGGCCACTATCAACATGTTTGAATTGTGTGTCAGTTTATCGTCCCTTGTCCAATCTCCCTTTGATCTCAAGTACTCATCCATGGAATCCTCTGCTGCATGTAAAAAGGAAAAATAGACCTGGGTGTCACCAGCATTCTTTGAATAATTCACCCGCAAGCCTTTGGATGACTATACGCACTGGCTTCACGCAGGTATTAATTAACAAGACAGGCAGATGTTAAACCTTGTGTATTCGGCATTGTATTCATCACTGTGCGCCCACAGAGCAGCGACTTCATTTGAAAAAAATACCGGCGCAGCAGCACGTCACACTCACAAATGAAAGGAGCTCCAGTGTAAATTATATGTATGGTTTATTCTCTCTCTCTCTCTCTCTCTCTCTCAAGTAACTACCAATGTTTTGTTCTGGGCTCCATGTACATTGATCAATTGATCACCACCGTCATCTCCTCAATTCCAGTCCTTTCAAAAATTAAACTCTGAAAACAGAGAGAAGCAGCAAATAATTATGTGTCTGGGATAAGTTAGTGAACACTTTTTAAACACGTGGAGTAGTCTGATAGCTTATTCTAACTGGAAAATGGCATTCCTAGTAGAAAAATTGGACTTCATCATTCATAATGCCCCAAATGAGCAAATCTCTAACCCTTTACTCTTTGCTTTCACCCGACCATTTTGAGACCTACAACCCTTCCTCCTTCATGGGCAGCAGATTGTTACCCATCTTCAAGGAGCCAAAGAATCAGTCTCTTTAACTTAAATCCTGACAAGGTATGATTAGCAAAATGGCAAAATCTTCATATGGCAAAACCATTCAAATAATGACTATTTTTGAAAATAGCGGGACTACATTTAACAGGCCAGAGAAGGTTCAGCACAGGGTTGGACAGGCTCACCCGCGCCTGGCTTCAACAGGCGCTCGCCGAGCTGCTGCTGCTGCCTGCCCCTGCTCATGACACCGAGGGACTGCCATCATGCCTGGCGGAGCCGTGGGGCCGCCCATCCTCCCTGGCAAGCCGCCATAGTGTGCAACAATGACAGCTCAGGCACTTCTGGGTAGGTAATGTTGCATACTTGGCTGCTGTAAAGGCCCCATTGATGCAACGTAATAGATGTCTATCCTCATGCCTGTAATGTTGCGTCAATGGGGCCTTTACAGCAGCCAAGTATGCAACATTACCTACCCAGAAGTGCCTGAGCTGTCATTGTTGCACACCATGGCGGCTTGCCAGGGAGGATGGGCGGCCCCACGGCTCCGCCAGGCATGATGGCAGTCCCTCGGTGTCATGAGCAGGGGCAGGCAGCGGCAGCAGCTCGGCGAGCGCCTGTTGAAGCCAGGCGTGGGTGAGCCTGTCCAACCCTGTGCTGAACCTTCTCTGGCCTGTTAAATGTAATCCCTTTGTAAAGGTGGCTTGCTAGGGAAGATGGGCAGCTGCCGGGTGCTCACTGAGTGGGTCTGTGATCGCCCCACGGTTCAGTGAGCGGGTCCCAGAGGGTGGGTGAGGGGCAGTCTGTTGGGCACCCCCCTGCCAGGGACTCTTGTGACATCCCTAGTTAGGCATTCTTAAATCCTATTCAATGTGGCTTCAGATGGTTGCATCAAACCTTTCCTGGAAATGGGGCCTGAAAACATTACATCTCCATATTTGCAGAAGGTCAGAGCACAAATATTTTAACATAGTAAATACTGAGATTAAAATAATCATACACTTCCCTCCCTCAACAAAGATGTCTTTCTGGACATTTCTGTGGCATTTCTTTGATGGCCATGTGCTCCTGTTTCTGGGAAATCCATGGTCTTCTCCCTGGTTCACACAGACATTCACACTCAGCACCACAACTTTGATCACTTCCCATCCACAACCAGTGCGGACAGAGGTGGCTTGGAGCATATATTCGGCAAAGCCGAATGTGGAGTATAAACAAAGAAACAGCCTGTGGTTATTTTAGCCTGTAGTTGGCACTTCCCAGGATGGTCTATGCCAGCCTTTCCCGACCTGGTGCCCTCCAGATGTGTTGGACTACAACTCCAATCATGCCCAGCCAGCATGATGCACATGCATTCTTGCCACTGCTTCTTTAGGGGTGAATAACCCCAAGAATTTTGCATCCACAGAAATTGTTTGGGAAAGTGCGACTATACGGGAGACACCACAGACTTTCCTTGGATAGCTGCAAGTTTAGAGAGGTGAAGTAGAAAATTCCCAGGAAATAAAAGAGACAGGATGTGCTTATCAATTATGTCCTCAGCCTAGATGGCTTTAAGAGGATGTTAGGCAAATTCAACAAGGAGATGGCTATCAATAGCTACTAGTCATGGTGATTATATACTACTTTCCAGGTCAGAAGCAGCTTGCCTCTGAATACGAGTTGCTAGGGAGCAACAGTGGGAGGGGGCTATTGCCCAGATGTCCTGCTCGTAGGCTTCCTGTAGGTATCTCATTGGCCAAGATGGGAGATAGGATGAATGACATGATAGGCTTTTGATCTGCTACAGCAGGTTTCTTCTTATGTTTATGTATATTTCAAGAACGTATGGTACATTAATTATTCTGGATAAATATGGCACCCAATTGATCCCGTGCTAGCCATGAGTGGGATTATACTAACCTTTGATGTTAAAGTCATCTCTTCCTTCCAATTATTTGAGTGACACATCAGAATTAGCCACATTGCAGAGAACAAAGTGCTACTATGATCCATACCTGGAGGGCCAAATTCCAAGACTACTTGGATATGATGTCAGAAGACTTGTGGCCTATTTGCTTTTAACAATGGTACTATATATTTATTATTATTGTATTTATATCCCGCCTTTTTTCCTCCTTAAGGAACCTACACATAAACAAATGTTAGTATAAAAAGAGAGAGACAAGTGGCAACATCTCTGAGGAAAGCAAAAAGCCCTTAGGAAAAGAGGGTTCAACCTACCTGGACATACTCGAAAAAAGCAAAGAGAAAGAGGGGCATGACGGGGATACGGGCATTTCTGATCGCTGTGCTGGTGGCTCTTCTGATTCTGCGCTTCCTGATGCAACGCTGGTCACGCAGACACTACCCTCCGGGGCCCCTTTCACTTCCTGTCATTGGAGGCATTTGGCGGATCGGGTTTAGATTTTCTGAAGATATTTTCATTAAGGTACATCTTTCTGCATAATTAACCAATAACTCATTAAGCTGAATAACAGAATTAATGTAGAGAATCTTGAATTATTTTCTTTCTATGGTGACTATGGACAGAAGCATTGTAGCTGTAAAATATCTTGGCAAAAATGTGATATGGAAAAATATTGTTGTTCAGTCGTTCAGTCGTGTCTGACTCTTCGTGACCCCATGGACCATAGCACGCCAGGCCTTCCTGTCCTGCGCTCTCTCCTGGAGCGTGCTCAAGTTCATATTCATATATGAATATTACTATTCATAATATTTAAGGTATATTTGTATACTGCTTTTTGCCCAAAAGGTTCTCCAAGTGGTTAAAAGCACATTACAATGCTACAAAAATAAGAATATATGTGGAATATAAGAAACATCCGGATTGATATTTAGCAGAAACTTTTAAATTAAAGCCTTCATCATCTAAATCACTGATAACATTACAGGTATTAATGTAATGTATAAAGACATATATACATACCATTAATGGTATGTATCCTATAGGAAATTTAAATGGAGACACAACTTCCAGCCAGATAAAGGGTTTCAGTTCTCCTGATTCCACTGAATATGCATGCAACCCTCTTCTGTGTTCATCTCCATCAAGGCTTATTTTATATAGCAATAGTGATCTCAGTCCTCTGAGAACCACAACTTCTCCATGTAGAAGAGGAAGGGATAAGCAGGGCTGGGAGAACTTCAGTGTTTACAGAAGTACAAAGAATCTTTGCGAGGGGGAACAAGCAGAGGGGAGACACCCCCCTCACAACAGCCCAATGAAGACTGAGGGTGCTCAGTGGCCACACAGCGCTAATTGTTGCGCGGGGAGGGGATGACAGAAAAGTGGATGGGGGGGGGAATGGCAAGGACTATCCTGAGTAGGAGCACTCCACACTGCAACGTATTATGGCAGGTCCCACTTGCATTCTATAAGAGAGAAACACCTGCTTCTATAAATAGCTGTAGTGTTTTCTGTAAAACTGAATGCCTCCCACTGACTTAGAGAAAGAAATACAGAGGCTTCACTTGGTAACACCATAAAGGTAGAACGAAAGCAGCCCTTTCTGGGTGCAGATGAGTTACCTGCAGGGATGGCGCGGGAGTCCGAGCGGGGGGTGGAGTTTGACAGACTCCCGCCTGCCCGGCCCCCTGGCAGGTGGCCCCCACTTGCTGGCCTGGAGAGGGCTTGCTTGCCCGCCTGGTGACTGGAGGGAAGTGCTGTGAGGCCGGCTGGCCCTTTCCTGAGCTGCAATTGTGTGTGTGTTGTGTTCACAATCACAGCTCTGGGTTACTTCCACATACCTAAAGTTGCATCTATGTCTGCCTTAAGGGGGCAATGATTCAAGATTAGAGGCATAAAGGGCCATCCTTTAGCTCCTGCTGGGTGTCACAAGATCTGGATATACCGTGTACTGCTGAGAAGAATTAACTATGTTTCATAGGAGTGGTGTTCATTATACTCTCTGTGTGGTTAACTGTAACTACAGAGTGATCAGTTCTATATATGCTGAGCTAGATTTGAGTGCAAAAATATTTTCTTGGAACTGGAACAAGGAAGCTTGTCACAGGTAGATTGGCCTTGGAAAGTTTCAACTCAGTTGGGGATGGACCTACAGCTCGGCATCTGAAGCTGGCAGTAAGCCTGGCTTTGTTATGGAGAAGCTGCTTAAGGGCAGGACCCCTATTTAAGTCCTAAGCTCCAGTATGAGTCACGCACGCTTCATGGATGCTTGTTAAGATAAAGGAGCTTGTATATAAGTACCAAATTCAGGACAAACACAATTCTACAGACATTTAATTTTACAAATTAAACCTTGGATAGAAGGTGAGGTAATTTTGGCAGGAGATCTTAGTGCCATTTTCAGCCAAGATCTGGATACTACAACAAAGCATAATAGACATATCACTGCCTTCCCTCTCAGCAAAATATTTTTAAAATTAAAAAAAACAATCAAGTTTTAACAGATACATGGAGACATGATCATGTAGGACAAAAGACTATTTATTTTTTATTTTATTATTAAATTTATTAATCGCCCATCTGGCTGGTCACCCAGCCACCCTGGGCGATGTACAACATACAATAAAAACAGTTTAAAACAATAAAATTCTACAATAAAAACATTTTCTAAAATACCCTAACCCACCCCAAATGCCTTCCTGAACAACAGCGTTTTTAATGCACGATGGAAGATAATTAAAGAGGGGGCATGATGGAGTTCCCTAGGGAGGGAGTTCCACAGAGTGGGGGCCACCACAGAAAAGGCCCTCTCCCTCATCCCCACCAGTCTAGCTGTCCTGGCTGATGGGACAGAGAGAAGGCCATCCGAGGCTGATCTTGTTAAGCGGCCGGTCTGGTGCTGCTGGAGGCACTCCTTAAGATAGGCTGGGCCGGAACCATATAGGGTTTTAAAGGTCAAAACCAACACCTGGAATTTGGCCCAGAAAACAACTGGTAACCAGTGCAACTCCTTCAGCACTGGAATGATGTGATCTCGCCGGCGGCTGCCTTTAATCAGGCGAGCCGCCGCGTTCTGTACCAGCTGCAGTTTCCGAACCGTCTTCAAGGGTAACCCCACGTAGAGCGCATTACAGTAGTCTAAACAAGAGGAGACCAGGGCATGTACTACCGATGGGAGCAGATGGTCAGGAAGGAAGGGGCGCAGCCGCCGTATCAGATGGAGTTGATACAGTGCTGTCCAGCTCACAGCTGACACCTGAGCCTCCATGGACAGCTGGGAGTCCAAAATGACCCCCAGGCTGCGGACCTGGTCTTTCAAGGGTAGCCGTACCCCATTCGACACCAGGTCAACATCCCCCAGCCTCCTCTTGTCTCCCACCAAAAGTACCTCGGTCTTGTCAGGGTTCAGCTTCAGCCTATTCCTCCCCATCCAGCCACTCACCGTCTCCAGACATTTGGACAGGGATTCTACGGCCAACCTCAGTGAAGATTTAAACGAGAGGTAGAGCTGCGTGTCATCTGCATATTGATGACACTGCACCCCAAACCTCCTGATGATAGCCCCCAGCGGCTTCACATAGATGTTAAATAGCATCGGGGAGAGGATGGAACCCTGTGGCACCCCACAAGTAAGTGGCCACGGGTCCGAAACCTCCTCTCCCAGTGCTACCCTCTGGTACCTGCCAGAGAGGAAGGACCGGAACCACCACAATACAGTGTCCCCAGTGCCCAACCCCTCCAGGCGGTCCAGGAGGATACCGTGGTCAACGGTATCGAAAGCCGCTGAGAGGTCGAGGAGAACAAGGAAGGAGCATTCACCCCTATCCAGAGCCCTCCTCATATCATCTACCAAGGCGACCAAGGCCGTTTCTGTCCCATGCCCAGGCCTGAAGCCCGACTGAAATGGGTCCAGATAATCAGTTTCTTCCAAGTGTGCCTTCAACTGCACCGCCACCACCCGCTCAATCACCTTGCCCCAAAATGGCAGATTTGAGACTGGGTGAAAGTTGTTCAAAACTTGAGGATCCAAGGAGGGCTTCTTTAAGAGCGGTCTTATCACTGCCTCCTTGAGGGCTGATGGCATCACTCCCTCCTCAAGGGAGGCGTTCACCACCGCCTTGATCCCCTCACCCAGTCTCTCTCTGCAGCTCATAATGAGCCAAGATGGGCAAGGATCAAGTAAGCAGGTGGTCAGCCATACTGATGAAAGCACCTTGTCCACTTCATCAGGAGGAAGAAGCTGAAACCGATCCCACAAAACCGGTTTGCCACAGGCCGCCTCTTGCTCACTAACTGTATCCACAGCGTGCAGAGTAACACACCTAATCTGATCAATTTTATCTGCAAAGTGCCTTGCCAAGGCCTCACAGGAGGCCTTAGAATGCTCCAGTGGTTCCGGAGCCACAGGACCGACCAGGCTCCGGACCACTTGGAACAGCCTCCTGGGATAGCACTCTGCAGACGCGATGGAGGCAGCATAATATTCCTTTTTTGCTGCCTTCACCGCCACGTGATAGGCTGAAGATACAGCTCTAGCCCGTGTCTGATCGTCTTTGGAGCGAGACTTCCGCCACCGGCGCTCTAGCCGTCTCACCTCCTGTTTCAGAGCTCGTAACCGCGGATTGAACCATGGTGCAGTCCGAACCCTGTTCAGGGGGAGAGGGCGTTTCGGAGCCACCTGATCTAATGCCCCAGTGATTGCGGCATTCCAGCCACCCACCAGGGTCTTGACCGAGTGGCCGCTGGCGTGCCCCAGAGAATCCCCAAGCGCGTTCAGGAATCCATTTGGATCCATAAGACGCCTGGGGCGGACCATTTTAATGGGTCCTCCACCCCTGCGGAGGGGTTGTGGAACTGAGAAGTCCAACGTCACCAGATAGTGATCTGACCATGACAAGGGGGTGGTGGATATACCCCCGACTTCCAGATCACTCCCCACCTCTCCAGAAACAAACACAAGGTCTAGTGCATGACCGGCTACATGGGTGGGCCCAGTTAGAATATGGTGCAGCTCCCAGGAGGTCATGGTCTCCATGAAGTCCCGAGGTGCTCCTGTGAGGATGGCCTCCGAATGTACGTTGGAGTCCCCCAACACCATTAAGTTAGGGGACTGCACACGCACATCAGAGACCACCTCAAGCACCTCGGCCAGGGAGTCAGTCATGCAGCGGGGTGGACGGTACATGAGCAGAATCCCCAGACTGCCCTTTGGGCCCAACCTCCAGTACATGCACTCAACAACCTTGGTCTCCCGGAGAGGGGGTGTGGTGAAGACCACGGACTCTCGGTAGATAACAGCCACTCCCCCTCCCCGATCCCCAGCCCTCGGCTGCTGTGCATACGAAAATCCGGCTGGACACATGGCTGCAAGGGTTGGAGCAGCAGCCTCGGCCAGCCAGGTCTCCGTAATACATGCCAGGTCTGCACCCTCATCCAGGATCATGTCATGGATGAGGGAGGTTTTCTGGGTAACAGACCTGGCAATTCAGAGCAGCAAACGAAGGCCAGAAGATGGGGTCACGCCTCCCGCAGCCATCCTTTGGCTCTGGACAGGCCTGGAGCAGGGGACAGAAACTACACCTCTCTCCCTTGTTCCCCTTACCTGGCATGGCCTGCCCCTAGTGCTCCGCCAGCGTCTGCCGCCCAGCCTCCGTATCTTCTGGCCCCCAACACTCCCCCCACTGCCTCCATCAGGTGGACACATGCCCCCTCGTTCCTGCCTATCAGGCAGGCTACCCACCCCTAAAACCACAACATAGACTATACATTCTACTTTGTAAACATAGAACATACTCCAGGATAGATCATATTTTATGACTCTACTATTATTGAGTAAAATAGAGGAGGTTGAAATAGGGCCATGGGTCTATGCAGATCCTGCACCCATGAAATGCATAATACAGCTTTTCAGGAGAAAAAATAGGGGTTTGCTGGATAAAATCGGAGGAGATATTAGAGATGATTTGTTATTAAGGATCCATCAGTGACAGATACTTTATTAGTTTGAGATGCATTTAACGCTTGGCTAAGAGGGCAATTTATTATAGCAGGAATACACCAGAAGAAAAAACATGATAGAAACTAACATAATTTTGAAAGAATTTCAAGAAGCAGAAACAGAGCATAAAAATATAGGTACAGAAAATAGTAAACAGAGGGTTTACTACACAGCACATAATAAGTTCAGATTCATGGATGCCTACTCAGCTGCCAAAGCAGCATTTTAATAAAGAATATTGAATATGGTAATGTGGCATTCCTACTTGGGTTCCACCTTTTCCCCTGCCTCCACCTCTGAAACTGAGAAACAAACCCCTCAGGAGACACCTGCTTTCACCTGCATCAGTTGTTCCCACTGACCCCAAGCTTCAGCCCTTTTACTCTCTCTGGGTTCCAGAGAAACTCAATATGCTCAATTGCTTTTCTCAACCCATTACATGAGATGTAACAAGGAAACAGATTTAATAATGGTAGCATAACAATTAGGGATGGCCACGGACTCCAATGAGGCGGATTCTTTAGAATCCAGACCCCCAGAGTCCGTGGCAGAACGGACCAACCCCCATCCGCCACCCCGTGAAGTTCACCCGGATGGACCCTACCTGCCGCCGGCTGGGTCCGGGTCTGTCCGCTGAGTCTGCAGCTGTCCGATGCCGGTCTGTGGACACAAATGGCATCTGGCATAGTCCGCTACGCCATTTGCGTCCCTGCTCTTTGCCGTGATAGACTACATAATATAACATAATAGCCTATCACGAAAATGGCCCTATGCCGGACGCCATTTGTGCCCACAGACAGGCTGTGGTCTTTGTGCCCACAGACTCACCACAGAGCAGAGCTGGCTGGGGAGGATTCCGGGGGGGGGGGGGAACGGATCACCTCCTCCCGCTGTGGACCCCCAGGAGGACTGGTGGATTAGTACACCCCTAGTAACAATTCAATCAACACATGGGAGTCTGTATTAAAAAACAAACAAATAAAGATTTATTTATAACATAGAATCATAGAATAGTAGGGTTGGAAGGGGCCTACAAGGCCATCGAGTCCAATCCCCTGCTCAGTGCAGGAATCCAAGTCAGAGCATCCCCGACAGATGGCTGTCCAGCCTCGTCTTCAATGCCTCCAGTGTGGGAGAGCCCACCACCTCCCTAGGGAATTGGTTCCATTGTCGTATTGCTCCATCAGTCAGGAAGTTTTTCCTGATGTTCAGCCGGAATCTGGTTTCCTGTAACTGACCAGTTATATGCCATTATTATTCATTAATGCTTGGTCCTAAGTTCCCTACCTACTCTACCCCTTCTAAAATCCTATACAGAAACCCCCTTACTGGATGTTGCTTCCACAATCCTGAAATCCCTATCTAATTTCTGTCAGTTTATTCCTTTTATAACCTCAGAATCCTCACACACACACACACACACACACAGGCCTCTCCCACCTTTCACTTACTCCAGGACCCTAACACTCTATTAACCCTTGCTTACCTGGGTTACATAAAACAATATAAGCACATACATCATAATAACAGGCATATGCTACAGGTAACAAGCCAGAGAGATATTTAGCAAATCTCTTGAAAGATAAAGAAGATATGCAGAAAATGAGCTGTATACAGAAGCTAGATGGTGACAAAGCATGTACAAACCAAGAAATTACCAATTACGCTCTTCTGTGAAAATCTGTATAAATCTAATAATCCTTCTGAAGCAGAAATCCATAATTATTTGGTTAGTATATATGTAACTAGGTTTAACAGGGACCAATAGGACAAATTCAAGGCAGAAATCAACATTAAAGAGGTTAAATTTGCAATTAAAATATTATTATTGGTAAAGCACCAGGCCCAGATGGTATATTAAGGAATTTTATCAAGAATTTAGTAATTTTCTAGCCCCGAGGCTAGTTAAACGGTTTAAGGCACAATCCTATGGCTGCTAGTCTGTGCTAGATGGCCATAGGATATGTTGGTTTCCGGGAGCCGACCTCGGAGCCTGCACTCGTAGGCAGTGCGGAATGGCCCCGTGCTCCATGCTCAGAAGAGGAGTGCAGAGCGGTGAAAATGGGGCATTCTGGGGGGCGTTCCGGGGCGAGGAAGGTGGAAATGCTAGTCTGACACATCCAATGTGCATTCCGGCAGCTGCTTCCCTTGCTCCGCCTTCCTGCGGCTCGACAGCCGAAATCGGCTGTCTAGCCGCAAATTCAGGGTGGCTGAAGTGCGGAGGGGATGATCCCCTCTGTGCTTCTCCTGCCCTGCATTGGATAGGTAGTTGCCTCTGAGTTTGGAGGCAGCTGTCTATCCTGGTAAGATTGCTCCTTTAATGAGGCAAAAAAGCATATTGAGAAAAAGCATTCCTACCTCTGGAATGAAGCACGTACAATTGAGACTGAATCCTGACAAGACGGAGACTCTGTGGGTGGGTGGTTCCCGGGTATGGGAATTGGGGAGTTTGCCTGTTCTACATAGGGTTGCACTCCCCCAGAAAGAGCAGGTAAATAGTTTGGGGGTGCTCCTGGATTCATCATTGTTATTAGAGGCCCATGTGGCTTCTGTGGTAAGGAGCCCTATTAGCAACTCAGGTTGGTATGTCAGCTACGCCCTTTCCTGGACAGGGATAGTTTGGCCATGTAGTCCATGCATTCGTAACCTCACGTTTAGATTCCTGTAGGGATGTACGAAAATCACTTACCTTTCGGGGATTATGCTGATGGTGGGGGGGAGGCGTTCCGTCCCTCCCCCCAGAATCCTCGCCGGGGGGGAGGTGCTCCGTTCCTCCCCTCCCCGGAATCCTGGCCGGCCGGCTGTGCTCCGCAGCGATTCTGTGGAGCCGCCGGCCGGCTCCGCCAGCAGCCAGACATCCTGCCGCTGGCTAGCAGGGACGCAAAGGGCGGCAGCCATAGCCACCGTCATTTGCGTCCCTGCAGTCAGCCATGATAGGCTACGTAAATGTTTATGTAGCCTATCACGGCTGATTAAAAAAAAACAAAAAATGCACATACGCAAATGGTGGCGGCCATGGACGCCACCATTTGCGTTCCTTATTTTGGCACGTCTTACTCTACGTAAACATTTACGTAGACTAAGACAGCGAAAATAAGGGGAACGCAAATAGCGTAACGTCTACGCTATTTGCGTTCCCCTTATTTTCACCGTCTTAGTCTACGTAAATGTTTACATAGACTAAGATGTGCAAAATAAGGAACTCAAATGGCGGTGGCCATGGCCGCCACCATTTGTGTACGCACTTTTTTTAAAAAAAATCAGCTGTGATAGGCTACGTAAACATTTACGTAGCCTATCACGGTGTTTTTTTAAAATCTAGCCGTGATAGGCTACGTAAATCTTTACGTAGCCTATCACTTTTTTCGTTGTTTTTGTTTTTTTAACCTGGAAATGGCAGCGGCGGCAGCCGGTTGGAAGACCGGCCGCTGCCGCACAGCCGCTGAACCGCCGCCGGAGCCGCCACCGGAGCCGCCGCCACCAGGAAGATCCGCCCAAGGTAAGTCCCGTCCCTGGGTGGTGGGCCGTTCCGCCACTGATTTTGGGGGGCTGAATGCGCTGGCATTTGGCCTCCCCGAGATCCGTGGCGGAACTTTCGTACATCCCTAGATTCCTGTAATGTGCTTTATGTGGGGCTGTGCTTGTGCTTGGTCCAGAAGCTGCAGCATGTGCAGAATGTGGCAGTCAGAATGCTGAGTGGAGTGCCTGGCCAGACACTTATTACACTGGTGTTGAAGCAACTACACTGACTATCTATTAGCTACCAAGCCAAATACAAGGTCTTGTTGTTGGCATATAAAGTCCTGAACAGCTGGGGACCAGGTTACCTGGCACATTGCTTTCCCCAGTACAGACCATGCTGTGTGATCATTAAGATCATTGGAGGAGGGCTCGCTGGTTGTGCCACAACCTGCAGATTGCCATATTGTAGCAACCAGAAAGTGGGCCTTCTCCGTGGTGCCACTCACCTCATGAAATGGCCTCCACCCCTGGTATTTGGGAGGTGTAAACTGTAGCATGCTTTAGGCATCAATTAAAGACTAGGGATGGCAGAGAATTCCGCCACAGATTCCAGTGAGGCCGAATGCACTGCCATTCAGCCCCCTGGAATCCATGGCGGAACGGCCTCCTGCCCCCGGGCTGCTCGCTGAGAGTGGGAGGGGCTCAAGCTCAGTCCAGGGGATTGGCAAGCGGGGGCAGCGGCTGAGCAGCAGTCTGGAGAACCCGGACAGGGGTGAGTTCGCACATCCCTTGTTGTACTGGCTTTAATGTTTTTATTAATTTTTATATAAACATTTTAGCAATTCTTAGGTATTTTAATTATTTTTAATGTATATCATACTGTCTTTTTAATGTATTTAATTTTCTTGTAAACTGCTTAGAAATATTTCTAAATATGGTCAGTGGTATATAAATCTATTAAGTAAATAAATATAATTATGATTTATCAGCAAGGAAAAAATGCCAAGAAAGCAGAATCTGATAAGTATCGAATCAAATGCTATTACAGCATCTACAAAGTAGATTGCTGTTCGTTGTTTTGTCCTTTGTATATGATCTATCAAATGTATCATTTTCTGAGTATTCCAAGGAAGTTGCCTGCCCTTCATGAAGCCTGTCTGGTCCTCTGTTATATAATCTGCCAATTTTTTATTTACTCTGTTAGACATTATTCTTGTCATCCATTTATAAGCGGTATTATTCATTCATTCATTCATTCATTCTTTCATGCATTCATTCATTCATTTCATTTCTTTACTGACCAATAGCTGAAGCTGTCTGGGCAGTTCACAATATCCTTATTAAATTCCTAAGTAAACTATAGATACACTGTATATGTGTTAAGTTGAAGTGTTGTAACTGTACTGAATCATTGTATTGGGAATTACAATAAAACCTTTATCTAATTAAAAAAATAAGAGATAAAGTACTTGAGCTATTGTTAAGTAGACCAGTTTCTCCCATATAGGCTGCCCCAGTCTCTACGTTCTAATGGAAAGGTCTTGCTGACCATACTGTAGCCTACTGAGATTTGTTTTACTGGAGGAGAGCCTTCTCAGTTTGTGGCACCCACCATGTGGAATGATCCCTGCACTGAGATGAGGTGGGCCCCTAGTATGGAGTGCTTCTTCTGACAACTGAAATACTTCTTTGCCCAGGTGTTTCCCTGACCACTAGCATTGTCCATTTTAACGAGATTTTACTGTTATTATACTTGTTCGATTGATTTAATTATTGGTTTTATTGTATTTTATCATTATTTTGTTTTGTAAACTACTCTGGCATTTTTTTAAAAAAGAAAAGAAAAGTGGCATGGACATTTTCTGAAATAAATGTTATGAATAGTAAGATTTAGACCTGGTTGAGCAGAGAGAGCCTGGGAATACCAGACATCATTACCTAAGCTCTGGCAACCATGCCTGCCAGGTAGGTAAATATCAGGGATAGGATCCAGTGGTGTCTCACCACTGGTGGCCAGCATTGCTGGTTCCCAGTGTGTGCATGGCCCTCCCTACCAGCGGTGGCGATGTAGCGCTGCCAGCGCTTTGCAAGCCCCCAAATGACTGGAAGTGCAAGTTTCTGGAAGGGGCAGGTCATACCTTCCAGAAATGAGTGCTTCTGGTCTTTGGGGGGCTTGCCCCCAGAAGCACTACATTGCTGCCACTGTTGGCAAGGGCTGCACGTGCACTGGAAACCAGCAGTGCTGGCTGCCAGTGGTAGGGCACCATTGGTCCTACCCCAGAACTCAATGATTACTGTTTTGTTGCTTAATAAAAGGTAAACTTATTATGCTTGTAGTAATTCTAACTGTATATAGCGATGACGAGTCTTACTTATTTCATCATTGTGAAGTTATTGTTATGCTCTAAGATTTACTGCTCTGAGATTGCTAAGGTTAGCGTTATAAAAGTAGCAAAGTATGCAAAGTTCCCCAAGTAGCAAAATACGGCCCAGCCTGCTCCACCTCTTGTTAACAGGAGCTCAAACATTCTTTCTGCAAGGTTTCATAGAATATAATGGAACAGCAGGATGAGATGTTACTTTTGTGATAACTTTAGATGGTGGAAGTTTTGAAATAAATCATTCATATAATACTTTGGGGATGTTGAATGTACAAGATCATATTGAGGAAGTAATTCCCAGGCCACAAACAGCATATGAAGCTTATAGAGAGCCTGCGATTCCTCTGACACAACACTAACATCAACAATTATTTGGTGGTCTTTTATTAATTCCTCCAGGCAGGGTGTCCCATTCCAGCATTCCTTGAGACTTGCAGGGGAAGCTGGTAGCAAGTTCAAGGTAATGTGAATCAAGGCAGGAAGAAAGTAGGACCCTGGACAGTTCTGAGTGGGTCCTGCTAGCTGGAAACTCTCCTACTGGAACAATAGGAAGATGTTGGCTCTGCAGGGAGCTAGAGCCAACTGACACCTTATGTAGGCTGACAAGACCTGTAGTGTGGTCAGCGGTGCCCCTTCTGGAGGAGCTGGCTGGATTGGTAAAGGGCCTTTGCCTAATTCTGCAGCCTCTGACTTCTGCAAGGCTGGGGAGACAGTGGTTCTGCTGGTAACTCATTCTCTGAGCCAGAGGATGATGGCAGGGCTGTGTCCTCTGGCCAGGAGGACTGTGGATCCTGTGGAATAAGACATTTCCCTCCACAACAGGAAGACAGCAGTTGAGAGACCCACAAAACCCTTAATAGAATATCCCCTTCCTTTATCATACTTGCCCTGTAGCAGGAAAACAGGGGCCTCAGAGGAATTGCTCCTGAAGGGCCTTCTGCACATGCTCAGGGTCACTCTCCTTTCCAGCTGTCCTGTAAGTGTAGAGGTATATCTAATACTAGTTCAAAGATGGCTAGAAGACCTCTCTGATCTGCACCCAGCAGGGGCCATCTTGACCAAGAGCAAAAGGCTCGGAGGAGACTCCTTAGCCAAAATTGCTGCCTTGGGTGGCCCTCCCCATCAAAAGCACACAGTGGCTCCACCAGGGTCAGAGCAGGGCACTCCGCACATGCTCAGAGGACCCTCAAGCAGCCCCTTCCTCCCAACAAATCTGTCCCAGGCTGTGGAGCATCACACAACTGCTGAACCAGGGCACGTTGCTTTCTGTCTGTCCAGCCAGACCCTGTCCCTTTCAGGGTCCAATTCACCAGTGATCACACTCTGGTCTGGCTGTTCCCTTTTCATGCCCCCACACTCCTGAGAACCCGACTCCCAGTCCAGCAATCTCACCGCTACACCACACTGGCTCTCATCTGGTATAGTGATAGTGCTGCTCTTGTGACCCATCTTAGCTGAGGCTATAACCCAGTAGTGGGTCCTGACCAACCATGTCATGACTAGGCTTTCTGGCAGACTCTGGCACATAACACCAAAATCACTGACACTCTTAGAATCATAGAATCATAGGGTTGGAAGGGGCCTATAAGACCCATCAAGTCCAACCCCCTGCTCAATGCAGGAATCCAAGTCAGAGCATTCCTGACAGATGGCTGTCCAGCCTCATCTTGAATGCCTCCAGTGTGGGAGAGCCCACCACCTCCCTAGGTCATTGGTTCCATTGTCGTACTGCACTAACAGTCAGGAAGTTTCTCCTGATATTCAGCCGGAATCTGGCTTCCTGTAACTTGAGCCCATTATTCTGTGTCCTGCACTCTGGGATGATCGAGAAGAGATCCTGGCCTTCCTCTCTGGGACAACCTTTCAAGTACTTGAACAGAGCTAGTGTATCCCCTCAATCTTCTCTTCTCAAGGCTAAACATGGCCAGTTCTTCAGTCTCTCTTCTTCGCTTTGTTTCCTGTCCCCTGATCATCTTTGTTTTCCCTCCTCTGAACCCTCTCCAGTTTGTCTGCATCCTTCTTAAAGTGCGGTGCCCAGAACTGGACACAGGACTCCAGATGAGGCCTAACCAGTGCTGAGTAGAGGGGAACTGGTACTTCCCAGGATTTGGAAGCTATGCTTCTATTAATGCAGCCTTTATTGCAGCAAATCTCATGCAAAAGCTTAACAGAGAGCTAGTGTGGTGTAGTGGTGCGAGTGTTGGACTGGGCTGGGAGCTGGGCAATCCAGGTTCTAGTCCCCACTTGGCAATGGAAGCTCAGTGGGTGACTTTGGGCTCATCACAGACTCTCAGCCCAACCCACCTGACAGGGTTGTTGTTGTGAGGATAAAATGGAGAGAAGGGGGATAATGTAAGCTGCCTTGGGTTCTTTGCAAAATGAAAAAAGGTGGGATATAAATGCAATAAATAAACAAATAAGCAAACAAATAAATAACATTTACCACTTTTTATAAATCATACCCCTAAGCAAAAGCTACAGGCTCATTGCTTAGCTCCAGAAACAGTTTACAGCTAATAACTACAACCAGGTCAGAGATCAGTTCAACAATAGTTTCGAAACTGGGATTCTCTTCAGTTTAGAATACCCTTGAGCTAATCAAAGAGCCTGTAGCTTTTGCTTAGCTATATAATAAATCCAGGTAAGAAAACATTCTAGGCAATTCAAGACGAGGACCATGAGTAAGTTACAAAACTAGAATTTGTACTCACAGGGAGAGATCAGTCCAGCAACAGATTCTACACTGGAATCTCCATGGCACGTGATGTGTCAAGGAAAACCAAAGGCCAAGGGTCACAATAAGTCCAGGCAAGGGAGCATTACAGGCTTTTAAGGCAATATTCCCAACATAGGCTCACCAGGCCTTGCTCCAGCTCCTGAGAACAGTTCCAGGGCAAACAAGAGTCTGAAGTTCATAATTCCTGATAAGGCTAGGGAAGCCATTATCTTGGGCAATCAAAACAATGATAAGTCCAGGAGAGAGAGAGACAGAGAGAGAGAGAGAGACAGAGAGAGAGAGAGACAGAGAGAGAGCGCACTGGGCAGTACAGAGGTCTCTATGATCCATGTCGCCAAGCAGACTAAGTCGAGGATTCAGGGTAGTTCCAGGCAAGTTCTCAATGATACAAGGTTCAAATGGGCAAGGGTCCAGATTTGATGGAGAGTCCAAGGGGGTATTTCCATGATAATGGAAGGAGAAGCAAATGGAGGAGTACTGGATTTTTTAAAAGGGATCAGCTTTGCTGCGCAGAGCTCCATGAGCGAGTGCTCCACACCAGTAACAATTACTTCATAGAACATACTTCCAGGTGGGGTGGGGATTGGAGTGAACCTCATCTGACTGGCAGGGGCTGCTCAACCAATAAGAGAGCCTCCCCCACCCCCCAGGATCTTCTCCCTTTCTCCTTTCCTCTGACACTCCAGATGCACCTGCATTACAGGAACAATCCTCATTGACCACAAGGGGAGTTACTTCTGAGTTGACACACATATGCTTTTGCTGGGAAATGGGAAACACCTTTCATCTCAATAAAAATCACTCCTTCTCTCTTGCCCCTCCCTGCACCTGCAATAAGTACTTTCTTAAAGCAACCGTCAAGAACAGAGTGTTCTCCCTGTGGAACAATCTCAAGGTGTGAAGTAGCTACTTCCTAAGGCAATAAACTAAACAACGGAGCATCAGAGCCTCGAGATCACACCTTACAGCCTTTAGGGAATTTGTGCTTTAAACTGTGCTATTTCAATTGAGGGGGATCTCTGTACATTCTGATGTGGGCATTCAGGGGACAAACCTCACTGAGCACAATGGGAGTTACTTCTGAGTAGACACTAATTGGTTTGCACTGGGAAAGACAGGGGCAGGAAACAGGAATCATCCCTTGGCTGGGGTCATGGTGAAAGGTACACCCCTAGGCAGAGGTAGCATACCCAAGGTAAATGCCGGGGTTGGGGCACACAACTATACTGCTGAGAACCTGACTTAAGCAAAAGAATCAGACTTTAAGCAGTGCCAGAAAATCCAGTTTTTCTGTGATGAGCTCCGGCGTGGCTGCTGGATGGCCATGACATCATGTATCCCTAATGACCTCCAAACGCAGCCAGAGTAAATAGTTGGTGGAGAAACCCCCCAGGTGAGAAGGTACAGTTCAGACGATGGAAAGTCCAGGCAAATAGGTTTTCAAGGAAATAAAGACGGATGTTCCCAGCAAAAGCTCCATAGCATTGGTGTTGGCTTAAATGCAAGGGAGGGGATGCTAGAGCCCTCCTTCGGATGATCTAATTGGCAGAGGATTCTAGCCCATAAATCAGCAGTACTTTAAAGAAGGCGTTTGGTTTCTATAGATACTTCTGTTCCCAAGAAACAGGTTTGAAGCCCCTCCTTCCTTAGCCCAGTCTCCCCTCCATCTGCTTGATTTCCACAGAGAGGCCATCAGCTTTCTTAGCTATAGGCATGCTGCCAAGTTTGAAAGTTGGAGCTGGTCAGGAATGTTTACTTCCCTCAGCCTACTCCCCTCTGTGAAATCAGGTAGAATTATGCTCTCACCATTCTGACATTTCCCAGCCTGAGCAGGCCCAAATCAGCCCCGCTCGGCCTGCCATCAGATGAGAAACTAGGGCTCTCAGGCCCTGGGCTTCTCATGATTGAACTGGGTTCTAAACCATCCTGATCCACTTCTGAATCAGATTTTGACTCTAAAACTATAGGGTCCACAGCAGTGCTTGGACTAGGTCCGACAAACCAGTTGAAGACCAATGGTCTAAGCCATCAAAATTGTAATACATTAAGGGTTTTGGTGGTTGTGAAGAAGCCTGTGGCAACTGGATCACTTACCTGCCACTCACAGTGGGGCTGGGCAATAGGAAGGACCTCTCTCCTGGTCTGATGCTAGGCGGGGGCAAGACAGGCGGGAGGAGAGAATAAATGAAATAGGTTGGGAATATAACAAAAGGTGGAAGAAGGAATATTCCAGGAGAATGAAGGGAAGATGAGAAGGGAAGATCTTGTCAGGAATCTGTGGGACAAAGGAAAACTGGGTAAGAGAGGACAGAGTGGAGAGTCGCACATGGCCAGAAGCTGCAGAGGTGAGGATTTCAGGAAGGCTGACATTTACATATTAACTTGAAATAATCTGCTTTATTTGATTGCAATATTTATCTTCCCTACTTTGATCCAAATGGTAGCTGGCAAAACAATATGGAAACATTTACACTGTATGGCTAGGATATCAACCTTTGATAGTCCTGTCAGGATTTCGAGCCATGAAAGAAGCACTGATGGACCATTCAGAAGAATTCTCTGAGCGACCATTGACTCCTTTCGCTAAAGCTCTAGGAAGAGAAAGAGGTAAGTTGTGAATAGTAAGAAGTTGTACTGGTCTTTTCTCTAGATAAAACATAAGGGGAATGTCAGCAAATAATGTCTTAATGAAAACTGGAGATGTCACTAGCAGGTGAACTCTGGAAATAGCTGGTAATATAGTGCAACTTCTATCTCATTAGTTACAAGGGATGTATGAAATCCTTTACGTAGTGCATCACATCTCAGAAGACAACAAAGGTGACATGAAAATATTGTGATAAAAGTTCTCAGGAACAAATCCTTCTGGATGAAACGTATGTATGAAAAGCCATGACTAGGGAGCAGGGGGCAGAAGGGATTTGGGTGGTTCTGGAAAAGAAATAAAAGAGGCAAGAACAGGTAAGTTGTGTGGAAAATAAGAGGTAGGCAGGCAGGCAGGCAAGCAAGCAAGCAAGCATATGCTTATGGGATAACAGCAGCTAGAAGGCTTTGGAAGATCTCAAGATCTTGATTTGGGGAGTCCTTGATTAACATCTAGATTTCGGGACTTTTAGATTAAAATCATGATGGTTCCTCCTTTATCTGCAGGTTTTATCACTATTCTGGAATTATTCCCTAATAATTGAATGCTAACTTCTCTCCCAATGTATAAATATAATGTACAACCCTAAACCTTTTCTCCATTGGTGAAATATGTTTCAGGACCACCTTTTCAAAATATGGATACTGGGAAGTTGTATTATTGGAGTAAATCTAAATGTTCATCTAAAAGACCCCAAATCATGACCCTGAGAGATTTAAAAGGCTTCTTTTAATTTTAATAAACAAACCAATTTGAAAATGTTTAGTCTAGTTCAAAATGCATTCTAATTTGGAGTTAGAAGGAATGTGGAAAATTCATTACACTTAAGCACATGAGGTGATAAATATCTACTAAGCTCATCGCTTTCTGAAATTCTCGGGACCTTGTTGTCCTATTTGACACCTGATCATTTCAGTATAAGACAATGGCAAAAAGAAGAAGTTATTCATATTCTGATCTTTTTGTTCAGAAGTATCAGAAGAGTCCACATAATCATTACTAATCTCTGAATCTGAAGGGAACTGAGATGAGTCTTGCATCATAACCATTTTTTCCAAAATCTTCAAAATTGAGTGTTGATGAAGTCAAGCTTACACATTTTCATTCTTATAATGTAATTCATCCCTTTTTAACTTTCTATAATTTTAGGGCACGATCCTATGTGATCCACCCTGGTTATTAAGCTTCCGAACTCAGAGGCTTATGACTATCCAGTGCAGAGTGAGAGTTGCAGCAGAGGTGATGGTTGCTTCTGGTATGCCTCCCACTCTGCATTTCAGCTAGATGGGCTTTTTTGCCTATCTAGCTGAGGCCTCACAGAGGGGGAGGGAAGGAGGCTGGAGAGGCCTCAGGATACAGTGTGAGCTGACCAGTCCAGTCCATCCCCACCCCCTTTACCTCCTCTCTGATGATGCTTTTGCAACCTCTGAGAGGCAGCCGGTGCGGTTCTTTCCATGCTGGCTGTAGGGGTGGAGAGCATGGATTCCTGGGTCCAAGGTTGGAGCGCTGTCTCTGAACTTAGATCCAGGAATCCAAAATATTCTATGCCCCCCACGATGCTGTCTAGGAGACATAGGATTTCTCTCTCCATAGCTTTTAGATCTTTGAAATACCCATCTAAATCTGTGTTGCAACCACCAACTGTATTTTATCCTGAGATGTACTACTTAAATTCAATTTAGTCTCAATATTTTAAATACTTTATCAACCTTCTTGATGTCCTAATTGCAACACTTATTCTCAAGAACATGAAATCCATAGAACATTTGTTCAAAATGGAAGTCCAATTGTTCTTGAATTCTAGATCTTGAGTTAATAAAAACCTGGACCTTTATTAATCCTTAAATCCTAAGGAATTAAGAACATAAGAGGAGCTATGCTGGATCAGACCAAGGGTCCATCTAGTTCAGCATTCTAAGAATTTTATCAGATTTAAAATACTCAGAGAGAATGGTGGCATGTAGATCAACTTAGATATGTTTCCTTTTAGATTTCTCCCAATTCTGCCAATCCAACTCTACTCAGGCTAGGATTTGTTTAAAAAAGCCTTTCCCTGAAAGAATTAGAAGCTATTTTCATATCAACTTCAAAAAAGACCTTATGTTGAAACAGACTTTTATCATTGTTCTGTTGTGGATAGTATCTATAGTATGTGTGATTGTACAATATGTAATCATAGATGTGTGTTGCAGATAAATTGCCACAAATGAAAATGACAGTATCTGTATCAGTCTTCACATGTCAAGGTCATGAAGCTATGTGCCCCCGCAGCCAGGGCAGCATTTTAAAGAAGACATCAATGGATCCTTTTCCATTTGGATTTCTACTTCATTTGGAATGCCTAATCCTCATGCCACCAAATGAAGACGACTCTGGGCCTATGTTAAATGTGAAGAGTTGGTTTGAATACTGTGTCTTTCAAGAGGCAGTTCACACAATGCACTGTTTCTTTATGCAAGCAGCCCAACGTCTCTCAGGCATGCCGTCATTTGGGTAACATATAATACGTGAACTTGACTATCTTGTTATTGTGGGCAGCAGTTCTCATGAATTATAGCTCCACAGATTATGATTCATTCAGGAAACACCAGTTTTACATTGATATTTTACATGGAAAACGCATAAATGGGTGGATATCTCACGTAAGTGTAAACATATAATTAAACAGCAGCCTAGGAAAATGAGATAAAGGCCCTCTCAAGACAGTATACAATTACAATCATTAAAACAATTCAAAACATAAAACTAGGGATGTCAGCAAAGGAGATCGTTACCTTGTCATGGTGCTGGAGCTTGAGCACCTCAATGACGTCATGAGCTTAACCGTGAAGGGACACCCAAGACGGGAAGGTCATGGCAGAGAGGTCAGACTAAATACGATCCCTGGGGAAGGAAACGGCAACCCACCCCAGTATTCTTGCCATGAAAACTAAATGGATCAGTACGACCAGAGATATGTCGGTATACCATCAGAAGATGGGACTCCCAGGTCGGAAGATGGTTAAAATGCTACTGGGGAGGAACAGAGGATAAGTTCAACTAGCCCCAGATGTGATGACGCAGCTAGCTCAAAGCCAAAAGGATGGCTAGCAGCCGATGGTGTTGGTGGTGAATGATGAATCCGATGTTCTAAAGATCAACACACCATAGGAACCTGGAATGTCAGATCTATGAGCCAGGGCAAATTGGATGTGGTTATTGGGGAGATATCAAGATTAAATATAGACATTTTGGGAGTCAGTGAACTGAAATGGACTGGAATGGGCCACTTCACATCAAATGACCACCAGATCTACTACTGTGGGCAAGAACACCACAGAAGAAATGGAGCAGCCTTCATAATTAATAATAAAGTGGCTAAAGCAGTGCTTGGATACAATCCAAAAAATGACAGAATGGTCTCAATTTGAATTCACAGTAAGCCATTTAACATCACAGTGATCCAAATATACGCCCCAACCACAGATGCTGAAGAAGCAGAAGTAGATCAGTTCTATGAGGATCTGCAGCACCTACTGGATAGTACGCCAAAAAAAGATGTTATTTTCATTACAGGAGACTGGAATGCTAAGGTGGAGAGTCAAACAGTACCTGGAATTACAGGCAAGCATGGTCTGGGAGAACAAAATGAAGCAGGACACAGGCTGATTCTCCCAAATTACCTCATTCAGCAATTTCATGTAGATGTTAATCAGCATGGGGGGCAAGATGGACCCTTGTGGGAACATGAGTCAAAGATGCCACAGAATTGGGCAGAAATCCTCCAGCACCACCTATTGAAAATATCAATCCAAGTGAGAGTGGAAACACTGTAAAACTGTCTCACCCACACCTAACTCCAACAGATGCTGCAGAAGGATACCATTGGCAACGGTATTGAAAGCCGCCAAGAGATCAAGGAAAATCAATATGGTTACACTCCCCCATTTCTCTCCCAACAGAGGTCATCCCACAGGGTGACTGAGGCTGTTTCTGTGCCATAAATAGGACCAGTGTGCCAATTAAAATGGATTCCAAAAATCAGTCTCGTCCAAGAGAGCCTGGATCTGGTCAGCCATCATACGCTCAAGCACCTTGCCCAAGAAGCGAACATTTGCCACTAGCCTACAATTATTCAGGTCTTCTGGGTCCAGTGATGGTTTCTTCAGGAGTGGTCCCACCACCACTTTCTTTAAGGCAGCTGGGGCCGCTTCCTCTATAAGAGAGGAGTTGACTACCTCATGGACCCAGCCAGCTGTCACCTCCTTGCCAGATGTAATTAGCCACAAAGGGCAAAGAGTGAGCTAACGTGGTTGGCCAAACCTTATCAAGCACCTTGTCCACATCCCCTGGCCTCAAAAATTGAAATGCATTCAATAATGTAGGACTAGACAGTGATCTGGACACCTCCATGGATTTTTCTGATCCAACTGCAGATTCCAAATCATGATGGATACAAGCGATTTTGCCCATAAAATGTCTAGCAAACATGTTTCAGCACACCACAAGGGTGCCACCACATCACCATCTGGGCCAGATTTCAAAAAGTCACAATCCACTCAGAAAAGTTCTGCTGGACAATTTTGAGAGGACACAATGGTTGTGAAGAAAAAAATCTTCTTTGCTGCCATTACTACCACATAGTAGGCTCAATGATGAGCTCTTACTTGTGTTCAGTTGTATTCACTCCAAGTTTTCCTCCACTTGGGTTGTAGATGTCTCCAAGCTTGCTTCATTTCCCTCAGCTCAGGTGTATACCAATGAGTCAAATGGACTCTGCAAAGCAGGAGAGGTTGCTCATGTCAACCACCCTAGTCATCTCCATATTCCGCAGATTAATCACAGCTTTGACATGAGCAGGAGTCATACCAGCTGGAAAATCCAACAGAGCCCTCTGGAATCCATTGGAATCCATCAGCCTCTGAGGGTGGACCATCCTGGTAGGTCCCCCACCCTTGCAGAGGAAGACAGCCACTGTTAGTCTAAATCTCAACAAAATGTGGTCGGACCATGACAAGGGACAGGTTGTAATATCCCCCACTCTCAAACCACTATCCTTCTGCCCAGTAGAGAAACTCAACACTACAGTGTATCCTATTACATGGGTTGGGCCAATGACATGTTGGGACAACCTTATGGTTGTCATGGCAGACATGTAACCCTGGGCTGCCCCAGAACCAGTGGTCCCAACATGGATGTGGAGATCCCCCAGGACCATCATCTTGGGGGTCTGCAACACTAAGCCAGAGATTACCTCTGTCAGCTCAGGCAGGGAGACTGCTGGGCAGCAGGATGGGCAGTACACCCACAGAAGCCCCAGTCTGTCCCATTTACCAAACACAAGATACAAACTCTCCAGGGTGGTACTCACTTGGACAGGAAGCCTGAAGAAAGAGAGAGAATTCCTACAGAATACAGCAACTCCCCCTCCTTGACACTCAAGCCTATTCTGATGCTCAACTGAGTACCTAGGAAAACATACCTCATCCCCAATCACGTCATAGATGAGAGAGATTTTCTTACAAACTGACCTGGCATTCAATGACAGCACCAGAAGGCCTGAGCAAAGATTGCTAAGACAACCATGCACCCTCTGGTTGGGGGAAGAACCAGAACAGGGGATACACATCAGCTGTCTGACCCATGTTCCCCTTAGCTAGCCAGTTCCACCCCAATGCCATACTTCCCCTAATTGGGGGCCCATCAACTCTCCCCAGATGATCAACATCTACCCTCAGGCACATAGCTACAATCCCTGATTAAAACTGATTTCAGAAAATATTAGTGTTCAAAAGTGCACATTTTTGCAAGTGTGCATTTCAAGAAATGCGCATTTGTTTCACACACAAACCCACATTTTCATGTTTTAGTGTATGAGGGAAAGTGCACATTTTTCCCTATTGCACTTGGGATTTTTGCTCCTCTGGAGTAAATGCATGGTGGTTTGATGGTGGATCATGTGCCTCACAACTAGGAGAGGTTTGTGTGGAGTTTGGTCCTGGTCCTGCAAACCCCAGAGGTTTTCTAGCTCCTTCCCCGTTTTGGTACACTTGGGATTTTCGCTCCTTGGTGAGTGATCGTGCAGGGTTTCAAGGGTGGATGGGATGCCTCCTGACTGGTTTTGTGTCTGAAGTTCTGTCCCAATCCTGCGAACTTCCAGTGCTTCACAGGTGAAACAGAGCCACTGCTTCGGCAGGAGGACTGCAGCGGGGCAGGGGTGTAAGTCAAATCACACACAGTAGCTTAATAAGCTACTCGCAGTAGCTTATTAGCCTGCTCCTGTGGTGGGGGATTGTGGGATATTTAAAAATAAGCTACTGTGAGTAGCTTATTAACCCATCATGGGCTATCAGGTTGTCCAAAGGCAGCCAGTGATTCTGCATCAGGAATGAAGTCATTAGGTTCTGAAAAAAAACAGGCAGTTCTTGGATGCGTGGGCATGATCTCCAGTAGATACTGACTTTGCTAGGCTGGCAACCTAACAATTTTAACATGAATTTTGTGAGTAACAGTATCTCATTGATTCTTGATGGCTTCAGGTATTGTAATGTCAAATGGTCACACCTGGAAGCAGCAGAGACGGTTTGGTCTAGTTACTATGCGGAAACTAGGACTGGGGAAGAAAGGCATGGAGTACAAAGTAGAAGAGGTGGCCCATCAGCTTGTGGAGACTTTTGCACGTGCAAAGGGTATGTAATAATAGGAGATGATGCAGACACATGCCCCAGTCTGCAGAAATCTTTGTGAACTCTGTACATTGTGGAATGCAATTTCATGTATGTTATTTGATTTCTAACACAAAAATAAATTGTCAAAGATCCCAATTGTCTCCCATGCACCACTATGAAATCCCACTCTGGGTATTAACAAGAGAGGTTGGATTAATATTAATATACCTTCATTTTCAGGGCAGCCATTTGACCCTTGCTTGCCCATCACCAACTCAGTCTCCAACATAGTGTGTGCTCTGTCTTTTGGACACCAGTTTTCTATTGAAGATGAAACATTCCAGAAACTGATGAGAGCCATTGATGATTCCTTAAAGGTTGTTTCCTCCTTCTCTTATATTGTGAGTAGTCTTTTTCTTCCTTACTGAGTCAGACAGATCTTCCAAAGGCCTATGTTCCCTTTCAGTATTTTGAAAATTGTTATGATTGTGGTTAGAATGTTGGACTTAATCTCATAGCCTATTTTTCATGATTATTGTGAAGATAAAAGGAGGTGGGGAGGCCATGTTGTTGTTGTTGTTGTTGTTCAGTCGTTCAGTCGTTCAGTCGTGTCCGACTCTTCGTGACCCCATGGACCATAGCACGCCAGGCCTTCCTGTCCTGCGCTCTCTCCCGGAGCGTGCTCAAGTCCATATTCATTGCTTCGGTGATGCTATCTAGCCATCTCATCCTCTGCCGTCCCCTTCTCCTTTTGCCTTCAGTCTTTCCCAGCATCAGTCTTTTCCCAGTCTTTCCCAGCATGCCAGGATTCCAGGGGGGGGGGAGAGGAACGGATCGCCTCCCCCTCGGGCTGATTCCCCACCAGAACGGACAGTGGGGAATCCATACATCCCTACTCAGAATCGGTGTCATAGGCTATTGCTCCCCCTGGGCTGGGACAAGGTGTGACAAAGTCCTACAAATCCTAGCATTCTCCAGCCAGCCAGACTTTTTCCTCTCTAAACATACATAGGATTGCCTCCTAAAACACCTAAGGAAACATACAAATAAAATACTTCTTAGCGTCATCAGGATAAAAACAATTAACCAAATTATTATTTATTATATTTATTTATATCCCGCCTTTTTCCCAATACTGGGGAATTCAGAGCACAGCAGCATCAAACAGCCAAAAACCTCCTGAAACAGGTCATCTTAAAAGTAGGGACAGAGGAGAAATTTGTTTGGATCACATTTTAATGCAACCTTATTTCCTGAACCAATGTCAAGGGCTCCTTGGAGGCCTCTCTCAGTCTAATCCAGTAGCCAAGTCCAGACACAGACAAATGGATTCTTTTCAAAGCTTTATTCCTCTTTTACAACTTAACAACTCTACTGTTAGCAGCTAGATATGAGCAGCAGAGTACCTATGCCCTACGTTGGAACAGTTGGTCCCTGTTTGAAAGGGAATTACTGGCAGACCCCTGAACTTAAGGGCTAGGAAAGTCCCTCCCCTTTTCCCTTGGATCCTCTGGGCGCAGCCGTTGTTTGCACGCTAACCGGGCACTACGCCTCCTTTCTGCGCCCTCCATTTGGCGCCGCTTTCTGCATCAGCGTTGCGTGTCCATCAAGTCTGCTTCCTGTTCTCTGTCACTCCCTGGACTGCTATCTAAGCTAGGAATGCTGGTGGGAGGAATTTCCGTCAGCTGTTGGCCCTGGGAAAGAGGAGCGCGCTCCTCTCCCAGGAGCGACTCCTCTTCCTCAGAATCAGAACTACTCTGGGATTTTATGGGCTCAGTGTCCACCCTGACATCATCCCCGCTCCCATGAGGCCCCCCCTCATGCTCCTCCCCTGGGGCCCCGGGTTTGTGGGGGTACAGCTGGTGGAAGCGCCTCAGCAGCAATGGAGCATGCACAGTTTCCACGGGTTCCCAGGATCGCTCATCAGGCCCGTACCCCTTCCAGTCCACCAGATATTGCAAGCGGCCATGAGAAAGGTGGGAGTCCAGAATCTCCGCGACCTCAAATTCCTCCTCCCACTCCACCAGCACTGGTGGCGGGGGGGGGAGCCGACTGAGCGATGAGGGTCGCCAGAAACCAGGAGGGACAGCTAGGACTGATGAAAAACTGGATGGATCTTCATGGTGGGGGGAGAGCCAAGCGAACAGGGTTAATCTAGGCTGTAATCTGGAAAGGCCCCGTGCGGCGAGGCGCGAGCTTTCTTGCGGGCAAGTGAGAGGGGAGGTATTTTCCTCACTCCCTGGCTGGAGGTCAGGCTTACGAGAAAGAGCATCTGCTTGTAGGTTGTCTGAGGCTTTCACATGGCAAATCCTAAGGTGGAACCGAGGAAAAAAAAAAAGTGACCACCTAATCTGCTGCTGGTTTAAGGCATGGGCTGTCTGAAGATGTTCGAGGTTGCGATGGTCGGTTCTAACTTCGACTGGGTACTGCGCCTCCTCCAGGAGATGATGCCAGGTCTCCAAAGCGGACTTGATGGCCAACAGTTCCTTCTCCCAGATGGTATAATTCCTCTCAGACATGGTCAGTTTCCTGGAGTGGTAGGCACAGGGTTGCAGCCCGCCGCCCTCCCGATGTGGCTGAAAGAGCACCGCCCCCACCGCGAAGTCAGAGGCATCAGTTTGCTCTACAAAAGGCTTCCTCGGGTCGGGATGTAACAGGATTGGCTCAGAACTGAAAAGCTTCTTAAGTTCCTCGAAAGCCTGTTGGGCAGATGCCATCCAATGAAAAGGAGATTTCTTGCCCTTAAGGAGGTCCATGAGAGGAGAAGTCAGCTGAGCAAAACTGGGCAGGAACTTTCTGTAAAAATTAGCAAAACCCAGAAAACGTTGCAAGTCCTTCTTGGTGGATGGAGCCTGCCAGGAGAGGACAGCCTGGACCTTTGCAGGATCCATCCTGATACCGTCAGGTGAAATAATGTAGCCAAGAAAGTCCAAAGAGGTTAGGTCAAATGCACATTTCTCCAGCTTGGTATAAAGATGGTTCTCGTGGAGGCACTGGAGGACGGCAGAGACATGAAGCTGATGGGCGTGGGGGTCCTCAGAAAATATAAGTAAATGATCAAGATAAACAATGAGGAAAGTTTCCAAATAGTCCCGGAAGATGGCATTCATAAAATGTGAAAAAGTGGGGGGTGGCCTGCAGGCAAGCCCAAAAGGCATTACTAGGTATTCATACGCTCCGTACCTGGTCCCGAAAGTGGTCTTCCACTCATCCCCCTCCCATATGCAAATGAGATTGTATGCGTTACGCAGGTCCAACTTTGTGAAAATCTTGGCTTGCCCCAGGCGCTCCAGCATCTCAGGTATGAGGGGGAGGGGGTACTTGTCAGGAATGGAAACGGAATTTAGATTTCTGAAATCATGCACTGGGCGGAGCTCTCCAGATCGTTTGGCCACAAAGCAAGTAGGATAGCAGGCGGGGGAGGAAGACGGGCGAATGAAACCGCGTTTGAGATTTTTGTCCAAAAACTCCCGCAGAGCTCGAAGTTCCAGCTCTGACATCGAATACAGCCAGCCAGCGGGGATGGTCGCCCCCGGAATGAGGTTAATGGCACAGTCAAAAGGGCGGTGGGGGGGAAGCCGGTCATCCTCCTTCTTGTCAAACACATCCCGAAAAGCTGCATACTTCTCTGGGAGGATGACAGTAGCTGAAGGAGTGCCAGAAACAGATAAGGAGGGGGAGGAAAGGGTTAATGGCTGGGCTGGGACTGACACCTCCTCCGGGAGGCAATGCTTCCAGCAGTAGGGAGACGCAAACTCCACTTGCTGAAGCCCCCAAGAAATCTGAGGGTTGTGCTTAGAGAGCCAGGAAACACCAGCACGATTGGGTATAAGGGAACCTTGGCTAAGTGAAACTGAATCTGCTCAATGTGGGACTGGGTGCGCAGAGTGAGCAGAACTGTAATACGGGTCACCGTGCCTGAAGAGAGAGGACGTCCATTGATGGTCTCCACTTCCAAGGGGGCAGGAAGGGGCAGGGTAGGAATTTTGTGGAAGAGGGCGAAGGTCTCATCCATGAAACTGGTCGTAGCCCCCGAGTCCACTAAAGCTAGGGCCTCCACCCCACCCCACTGAGAGGAGCGGAGGTGAACATGCAACAGCAGATGGGAGGGTGGGGGGGTTGAGGAAGGCACCCACCTGGTGGGGAATTGACCCCCACACTGGAGGCCCCCAACAAGCTTGGGGGGCAGTCTAGTCAGGCCCGGGAACAAGGAGGAGGAGGGGGAAGGAGAGGAGGAGGAGGCAGCAGAGCTGTGGATTTAACTCGGCAGGTCTTGGTGAAATGCCCCAGCTTTCCACATCGAAAACATCGGTGCTCAGCACGCCGGCGCTAGGGACGGCGAATTTCTGGGAATTTCTCCACGAATCTCGGTGAGGCCGAATGCCAACGTATTTGGCCCCCCGAAATTGGTGGTAAAATTCTCTGCCCTCCCCGCCCCCCCCGGGATGGGACTTACCTCCTGTGAATGTCCCTCTTGGCGGCGGGTCCCGGCGGCGGTTCGGCGGGGGCAGTGGCCGGTCTTCCGGCTGGCTGCCGCCGCCATTACAAATTAAAGTAAAAAAAAACACCCTGTGAAAGGCTACGTAATGATTAACGTAGCCTATCACGGCTAGATTTCCAAAGTCAGCCGTGATAGGCTATGTTAATTGTCACGTAGCCTATCATGGGTGACTTTGGAAAAAAAAAAAAGCACGTACGCAAATGGCGGCAGCCTATGGGCGCCGCCATTTGCATTCCTAATTTTGGCACGTCTAGTCTACGTAAAGATTTACTTAGACTACGGCAAAAATAAGGGCAACACTATTTGCGTTGCCCTTATTTTCGCCGTAGTCTACATAAATCTTTACGTAGACTAGACGTGCCAAAATAAGGAACGCAAATGGCGGCGCCCATGGGCCGCTGCCATTTGCGTATGCGCTTCCCCCCCCCAAAGTCACCCGTGATAGGCTATGTGACGATTAATGTAGCCTATCACGGCTGACTTTGGAAATCTAGCCATGATAGGCTACATAACGATTAACGTAGCCTATCAGGTTTTTTTTTTCCACTTTTTGTTTCGCGGCCGGGGAGACGGGGCGCTTCTCCCCGGCCTGAATTTCGGCCGGGCGAGGCAGGACGCCTCCCCCCCCCTCGCCTGAACTTCAGGGGGAGAAGCGAAGCGCCTCCCCCCCACCGCGAAGCCAAGCTGCGAAAAGGTAAGTGACTTTCGTACATCCCTAGCCCGCGCTCAAGCTCCTCTGGCGGCAGTGAGGCTCGGGTAGCTCCCAGGTGCATTGGGGTCTCCTCCACCCCGAGCGCCGGAGCGGGGGGTGGGGGAGGAGGCAGGAAACATGGGGGAATGGGAGGAGGGAAATCCTGGCACCCCGCCGGGTCTGCCAGCGCCCCTCCAGCCAACTATCTATCTGAAGGCAGGTCTGGATGAGGTCCTCCAAAGTAGGCAGGCTGGGCATGTGTGCCAACTCATATAAGATCTCGTCGTTCAAAGCATCCAAAAACTGAGCCACTAGCGCGGCATCATTCTACTGTAAATCCTGCATCAGCAAGCGACAGGTTGTCGCATAGCTGGAAACTGAGTACTTGCCCTGCCGGAGGCGGCGAATCTCCCGAGAAGCCGTCTGCGTGCGCAGGGGGTCACCGAAAAAACATGCCATGGCTGTCATGAAACCTTGATAGTCCCCGAGCAGGGGGTCATTAGCGAGCAGGAACCCCAAAGCCCATTTAGCTGCCATGCCTGACAGTAGTTTAATGATGAAACCCACACAAACCTGTTCCGTCTGGAAATCCTCAGGCCTAAGACGCATGTACAGCTTTGATTGGGCCCTGAAAATCTGAAAAAGTCCTTTCTCACCAGAAAACTTCTCTGGCAAAGCCACCGGGCACTTGCGGCGGGGGGGAATTGGAGGTGGAGGGGTTGAACCGCAGCCTGTAGATTCTGCACAGCAGCCGTCAGTTGAGCCATCTGATCACGGAGCATCTGGTTCTCTTGCTCTAGAGCTTGCACCGCTGGGTCCCCGGCACCCTCCATAAGGCAATAGGAGAAGAGAGAGAGAGAGGGAAAAAAAAGAGGAACAGGGACCAAGCTGTCAAGGGCTCCTTGGAGGCCTCTCTCAGTCTAATCCAGTAGCCAAGTCCAGACACAGACAAATGGATTCTTTTCAAAGCTTTATTCCTCTTTTACAACTTAACAACTCTACTGTTAGCAACTAGATATGAGCAGCAGAGTACCTATGCCCTAAGTTGGAACAGTTGCTCCCCGTTTGAAGGAGAATCACTGGCAGACTCTGAACTTATGGGCTAGGGAGAGTCCCTCCCCTTTTCCCTTGGATCCTCTGGGCGCAACCATTGTTTGCACGCCAACCGGGCACTACGCCTCCTTTCTGCACCCTCCATTTGGCGCCGCTTTCTGCGTCGGCGTCGCTCGTCCATCAAGTCTGCTTCCCACGCTCTGTCACTCCCAGGACTGCCATCTAAGCTAGGAATGCTGGTGGGAGGAATCTCCATCAGCTGTTGACCCTGGGAAAGAGGAGCGTGCTCCTCTCCCAGGAGCGACTTCTCTTCCTCAGAATCAGAACTACTCTGGGATTCTATGGGCTCAGTGTCCACCCTGACAACCAATACATAAACTGAAATGCAGTTATACTTCATTATTCACATATGTGCAGTTCTCTTCCATGTAAATAATTGGGCATCGTTATTAGAATGATTAAAAACAGAGAAAATCAAGTCTTGGCCAAGGAAGAATCAGCATGGTTTCCCTAAAGGGAACTCCGACCTCACCAACCGTTGCAGTTCTTTGACAGTATCAACAAACTTGTGGATGTGGTGATCTGCTAGTAATCCTATACTTGTGTTTTGCCAAAAGCAGAGAGGTTCTTCTTTGGATTCAGAGCAATGGCTACACAAAGGAGTAAGAGTCGAAAAGATTTATTAACTATAGCTGGCAGATTATTGTTGTTGTTCAGTCGTGTCCAACTCTTCGTGACCCCATGGACCATAGCACGCCAGGCCTTCCTGTCCTGCGCTCTCTCCCGCAGCTTGCTCAAGTTCATATTCATTGCATCCGTGATGCTATCTAGCCACCTCATCCTCTGCCGCCCCCTTCTCCTTTTGCCTTCAGTCTTTCCCAGCATCAGGGTCTTTTCCAGGGAGTTTTCTCTTCGCATTAGGTGGCCAAAATATTGGAGCTTCAGCTTCATTATCTGTCCTTCCAATGAGCACTCAGGGTTGATTTCCTTGAGGATGGACTGATTTGACCTCCTTGCAGTCCAGGGGACTCATAAGAGTCTTCTCCAGCACCACAGTTCGAAAGCATCAATTCTTCGGCGCTCAGCCTTCCTTATAGTCCAGCTCTCACAGCCAGACATTACTACTGGGAAAACCATAGCTTTGATTAGACGGACCTTTGTCGGCAAGGTGATGTCTCTGCTTCTTAATATGCTGTCTAGGTTGGCCATAGCTTTCCTCCCAAGGAGCAAGCGTCTTTTAATTTCATGGCTACAGTCACCGTCTGCGGTGATCTTGGAGCCCAAGAAAGTAAAATCTGTCACTGCTTCCATTTCTTCCCCTTCTATATGCCAGGAAGTGATGGGGCCAGATGCCATGATCTTCGTTTTTTTAATGTTGAGTTTCAAACCAGCTTTTGCACTCTCCTCTTTCACCCTCAACAAGAGGCTCTTTAGAGCCTCTTCGCTTTCTGCCATTAGGGTGGTATCGTCTGCATATCGGAGGTTGTTGATAATTCTCCCAGCAATCTTAATTCCGACCTCTGATTCATCCAACCCGGCATTTCTCATGATGTACTCTGCATATAAGTTAAATAAGCAGGGTGACAATATGCAGCCTTGTCGTATTCCTTTCCCAATTTTGAACCAATCGGTTGTTCCATGTCTGGTTCTGACTGTTGCTTCTTGACCCTCGTACAGGTTTCTCAGGAGACAGGTAAGGTGGTCTGGTACTCCCATCACTTTAAGAATTTGCCACAGTTTGTTGTGATCCACACAATCAAAGGCTTTAGCGTAGTCAATGAAGCAGAAATAGACGTTTTTCTGGAATTCTCTTGCTTTCTCCATGATGCAGCGAATGTTGGCAATTTGATCTCTAGTTCCTCTGCCTCTTCTAAACCCGGCTTGTACTTCCGGTAGTTCTCGGTTCACATACTGCTGAAGCCTAGCTTGTAGGATTTTGAGCATCACCTTGCTGGCATGTGAAATGAGCGCAATTGTGCGGTAGTTTGAACACTCTTTGGCGTTGCCCTTCTTTGGAATTGGAATGTAAACTGACCTTTTCCAGTCTTGTGGCCACTGTTGAGTGTTCCAGATTTGTTGGCATATTGAGTGCAGCACTTTAACAGCATCATCTTTTAGGATTTTAAATAGCTCAGCTGGAATACTGTCATCTCCGCTAGCTTTGTTGGTACTAATGCTTCCTAAGGCCCACTTGACCTCACTCTCTAGGATGTCCGGTTCAAGTTCAGTGACCGCACTATCATGGCTATCAGGGATATTCAGATCTTTCCTGTATAGTTCTTCTGTGTATTCTTGCCACCTCTTCTTAATCTCATCTGCTTCTCTTAGGTCCCTGCCTTCTTTGTCCTTTATCATGCCCGTCTTTGCACAAAATGTTCCCTTGAGATCTCCCATTTTCTTGAAGAGATCTCTAGTCTTTCCCATTCTGTTGTTTTCCTCGATTTCTTTGCATTGTTCATTGAAGAAGGCCTTCTTGTCTCTCCTTGCTATTCTCTGGAACTCTGCATTCAGTTGGGTCTATCTTCCCCTTTCTCCCTTGCTTTTCGCTTCCCTTCTTTCGTGAGTTACTTGTAAAGCCTCATCAGACAGCCACTTTGCTTTCTTGCATTTCTTTTTCTTTGGGATGGATTTCGTTGCTGCCTCCTGAACAATGTTACGGACCTCCGTCCATAGTTCCTCAGGCACTCTGTCTATCAGGTCTAATCCCTGAAATCTATTCCTCACCTCCACTGTATATTCATCAGGGATATGATTTAGGTCATACCTGAACGGTTTAGTGGTTTTCCCGACTTTCTTCAATTTAAGCCGAAATTTTGCAAGAAGCAGCTCATGATCTGAGCCACAGTCAGCTCCAGGTCTCGTTTTTACTGACTGTATGGAGCTTCTCCATCTTTGGCTGCAAAGAACATAATCAATCTGATTTCGATATTGACCATCTGGTGATGTCCATGTGTAGAGTCGCCTCTTGTGCTGTTGGAAAAGAGTGTTTGCTATGATCAGCATGTTATCTTGGCAAAACTCTATTAGCTTTTGTCCTGCTTCATTTTGTACACCAAGGCCATGCCTGCCTGTTATCCCGGTGATTTCTTGACTTCCTACTTTAGCATTCCAATCCCCTATGATGAAGAGGACATCTTTTTTTGGTGTTAGTTCTAGAAGGTGTTGTAGGTCTTCATAGAACCCATCAACCTCAGCTTCTTCGGCCTCAGTGGTTGGGGCATAGACTTGAATTACTGTGATGTTGAATGGTTTGCCTTGGATTCGTACTGAGATCATTCTATCATTTTTAAGATTGTACCCCAATACTGCTTTTCCCACCCTTTTGTTGACTATGAGTGCTACTCCATTTCTTCTAAGGGATTCTTGCCCACAATAGTAGATATGATGGTCACCTGAATTAAATTCGCCCATGCCTGTCCATTTTAGTTCGCTGATTCCCAAGATGTCGATGTTCAATCTTGCCATCTCATGTTTGACCACCTCCAGCTTACCTTGATTCATTGATCTGACATTCCAGGTTCCTAAACAATATTGTTCTTTACAGCATCGGATTTTCTTTTCACCACCAGACACATCCACAGCTGAGTGTCCTTTCGGGTTTGGCCCAGCCGCTTCACTCTTTCTGGCGCTACTTGGAAATACCCTCTGCTCTTCCCCAGTAGCATATTGGACACCTTCCGACCTGAGAGGCTCATCTTCCGGCGTCATCTCTTTTAGCCTTGTGATACGTTCCATGGGGTTTTCTTGGCAAGAATACTGGAGTGGGTTGCCATTTCCTTCTCCAGTGGACCACATTTTGTCAGAACTCTCTGCCATGACCTGTCCGTCTTGGGTGGCCCTGCACGGCATAGCTTATGGCTTCACTGAGTTATGCAAGCCCCTTCGCCACAACAAGGCAGTGATCCATGATTATTGGATTATTCACGGCAGATTATTACAGTTAAGCATATGATGTTATAAAGCAAAACTAAGCACAATATCCTACTCCTCCGTTCTGCTGTCAGGAGCCCCAGATAATGACAGCGGAGAGACTCCGGTCGGCCGACGTTCAGCACCTCTGTGGTCCCAGTCGGCAAAGACACTCCGAGTGATGCTCTGTTAGGTCTACTGTACCCAAAGTCTCCTGTGGCGACATGCTGTCTTTTGCAGCTCCCTAATCTGTCACACCGGCTGTGATGGGGTCATGATGTCTTAAGCGTTTTTTCAACTTATCCCCCAAATAGGTTAAAAAACCAGGTGGAGCGCAGCCAAAGGGATCCTCCCTGCCTTCCAAGGCCATGTGATCCTGTTTGAGGAACAAGGAGACAGGCCAAGCAGCTAGAAGGCTCCTGAAGAGGCCTGAGAGATGTGGCTTTTAAGGTCTCACAGGAGTTGCAGGAAGAAAAGAAGCAGTTATAGTCTCCCAGGGCACTTCCTCTACCCCTTGACATTCACAACTCATTCTTTATGCTTTATCACTTTTCCTTGTCTCGCATTGCCACATAGTAGTTTGCTCTTCTGCATGCAGCTGCTTAACCTTAAAATACTGGACACATATTACAAGACTGGTGGAGTAATACAATAACTGTAATCAAAAAGGCAATTACAGAATAGCATGCCAATTTCGAAATGTTTTTCATGGTTAGACTTCAATCATTCAGCAATCACTGTTGCTGTTCCAAGACTGATTGCTCAAGTGGTGGCAGACCTTTGCTCAGTTGTGATTCATATAGCATTGAATTGAAGCCTTCGGTGAAAGCATTGGCTGGCATGACCCAGTAGGTGTCTATACTGGCCTCAGGATTAGCATACTTTTTTAAAATTATTATTCCTGATTGTATATACATAAAAGACAAAAGGCAGTGTTAACAAAATGGAGAACATAATGTAGACACTGTATGCATAACATCATACAGATATCCAGAACGAAAGAAATGCCATGGTTCTTACAGAGTGTCATTTGGAAGATTTTCTCAGTCTATTTCATCATTGGGTTACAACAGTAGAGAAGATGCCACCCACAATCCTTTCCATCTAGGTTTATGCTCTAACTGGAGGGAGACCAAGGCAGGGTATTCTGAATCTGGCCCCTGCACCAATGCCACTATTCCCTTACGGCATTTCCAGGTTATGATCATTAGTGTGGTTTCCTAGGGATGGACGAAAGGGACTTACCTGGTCCTGCAGCTTGCTTCGCGGTGGGGGGGAGGTGCTTCGGTTCTCCCCCCAAAGTTCAGGCGAGGGGGGGGAGGCGCCCCGCCTTGCCTGGCCGAAATTCAGGCCGGGGAGGAGCGCCCCGTCTACCCGGCCGCGAAAAAAAAAAGTAAGTAAAAAAACAACAACACACACCCGTGATAGGCTACGTAACGATTTACGTAGCCTATCATGGCTAGATTTCCAAAGTCAGCTGTGATAGGCTATGTAAATCGTCACGTAGCCTATCACGGGTGACTTTGAAAAAAAAAAGCGCGTACGCTAATGGCGGCGCCCATGGGGTGCCGCCATTTGCGTTCCTTAGTTTGGCATGTCTAGTCTACGTAAAGATTTACGTAGACTACGACGAAAATAAGGGAATGCTATTTGCGTTGCCCTTATTTTTGCCATAGTCTACGTAAATCTTTACGTAGACTAGACGTGCCAAACTAAGGAACGCAAATGGCGGCGCCCTATGGGCGCTGCCATTTGCATACACGCTTTTTTTTCCCCCCAAAGTCACCCGTGATAGGCTACGTGATGATTTACGTAGCCTATCACGGCTGACTTTGGAAATCTAGCTGTGATAGGCTACGTAAATTGTTACGTAGCCTATCATGGGTGTGTGTGGGTGTGTTTTTTTACTTTCCTTTTTTATTTTGCAATGGCAGCAGAAGACCGGCCGCTGCCGCCGCCCCCGCCAAAATGCCGCCAAAACGCCGCCGGGACCCGCCGCCAAGAGGGACATTCGCACGAGGTAAGTCCCATCCCGGGGGGGGGGCGCGGGGGGCCGGCGGAGAATTTCACCACCAATTTCGGGGGGCCGAATGCATTGGCATTCGGCCTCCCAGGGATTCGTGGAGAAATTCTCCACCATCCCTATTTCATGCTGGCATCCAATCCAGGTCCAAACTTGTCTTTCCCACTTTCTTGTCATATCAGTGCATGGTCTAACAAAATGCAGCCAGTTGCGTTTTTTTGCAGTTTCCTAGCAGCGTACTCCAGTTTATCGGCACATTCTTTTGCCTATGGGAATCATGCAATTTTCATTATTCCTGGTGCCTTAATTTAACAACATCAAACGGGGTCGATGGCTGCTGCCAGCCACGCCCTTTCATTTCCCTGGTATTCGGCTGATCCATCTGTGAACCAGGTTTCATTGTGAATCACCTGGGCATATGGTGGGGCCTCATGCATTGGGGATGGCCCTATGTCCATCTTAGGGCTTTCTTGTATCTCCTCCCCAGTGAGTGTTAAAGCTCACACTTGTTCTTGGAATGCACTCATCCCCTGTGGCCCCAGTTTTGCCCTCACCACGATGTGCCATTTCCACTTGATTATGGAGGACTGCTGTGCCCTACCAACTTGAGGACTAGCTGAGTCATCTTTTACACAATTCATAATCGGGATAGAAGGTCTCATGACTATAGGGTCTTGCCCTGTTAATGGTTCAGTGTCCACAAGGGCCCAACAACATTCTAGAAGTTGTTGCTCAAAAGGGGAGTAGTTGGCATTGGGCAAACATCAGGACCAAAATCCCAAAGGCAGCCATTTGCCCCAAAGCTCCTTTTGCCATAGGATCCACACAGCTACTTCAGCATTCGGTGACACCTGCAGCTCAAAGGGCTGCCCTCTGGTGCATGGCCCCAACGGCATGGCAGCTGCCACTACCGCTGTAGCATTGGGTAAAGCCCGTTGTTGTTGCTCCCCCCACTCAAGCTGAGCTTTCTTGCATGTCACCTGGTCGACGGGCCTCGAAATCTGGGCCAGGTGTGGTATATGTTGCCTCCAAAAGCCCATCCAGCCTACCAGGCATTGAGTCTCCCATTTCGAAGTCGGAGCCCACAGAGCAGCAATTCCATGGAGCACCTTCTCAGGTATGTGTCTGACAGGGCCTGCCCATACCACCCCCAGGAACTGCACCTCCTGGGCAGGGCCCTGAATCTTTTGGGGGTTTGATTTCCCATCCCCCTCCTCCATCACGTGGCAATGGAGTCATAGGATCATAAATCATAGGATCATAGAACAGTACGGTTGGAAGGGGCCTACAAGACCATCAAGTCCAGCCCCCTGCTCAATGCAGGAATCCAAGTCAAAGCATCCCTGAAAGATGGCTGTCCATCCTTGTCTTGAATGCCTCCAGTGTGGAGAGCCCACCACCTCCCTAGGCAACTGGTTCCATTGTTGTATTGCTCTAACAGTCATAGAATCATAGAATAGTAGGGTTGGAAGGGGCCTACAAGGCCATCGAGTCCAAACCCCTGCTCAATGCAGGAATCCAAGTCACAGCATCCCTGACAGATGGCTGTCCAGCCTCGTCTTGAACACCTCCAGTGTGAGAGAGCCTACCACCTCCCTAGGTCATTGGTTCCACTGTCGTATTGCTCTAACAGTCAGGAAGTTTTTCCTGATGTTCAGCTGGAATCTGGCTTCCTATAACTTGAGCCCATTATTCTGTGTCCTGCACTCTGGGATGATCAAGAAGAGATCCTGGCCTTCCTCTCCGTGACAACCTTTCAAGTACTGGAAGAGCGCTATCCTATCTCCCCTCAGTCTTCTCTTCTCAAGGCTTAACATGCCCAGTTCTTTCAGTCTGTCCTCATAGGGCTTTGTTTCCAGCCCCCTGATCATCTTTGGTGCCCTCCTCTGAACCATTTCTAGTGTGCATCCTTCTTAAAGTGTGGTGCCCAGAACTGGACAGTGTATAACTGGTTCTCTGGTGGAGCTGTTGGATATCTCCCCTAACTTGAGGGGCTCCCTTCCCGGTTGCCTTGTTATGAATGCACCTTTCTTCCCACATCTTATACAAGTCAGGAGTGGGAATGCTATCTATATTGTTTTTCAATACCCTGACTTCTAGCAGCTCCATAAACATTTGCTTTCTTGTTACTTTCTTATTCTGAGTGTTTTGGTTGCCTTGGGATTGCAAGGATTAGGCATACACCCTTGCTCTGCCTGCTTTTGATGTTTAAGCGCTGCAAACCTGACAACCTTCGTGATGGCGGCTTGTCTTTTTGCCCCATTGCCCCTCCCCTGCATGCCTTCCAGTGCTTCCTGCGAGAAAGTCTGCTGTTCTTTGAGGGTGACAATGTCATCCGTTTCCAGCTGCATCTACTTCCGAGTGGCTTCTAATCGTTCCTGCAAATGCAGAGCACAGTGAGGGAGACCCATCCTAGCCCTGTCACTGCTTTCTGCCCCCCTTTCTCCCCCACTCCCAATACCTGAAAGCATTTAAGCAATGTATTAGTAGGGCCCCAAACTCAGGCCTCTCAGAATCCCATGACACCGGCAGAGTCAACCGGTTCTATATTTGAGCCATGGGTGCCCAAGCACTTGAGCCTGGCCCACCCAGGGATGTGGCTCTGGCCAATATCTTGCTCAGTAGACTTCTTTCCCCACAACGGCACTGCTGCTGAATCCTATTCGTGACACCAATTGTTTTGCCAAAGGCAGAGAGGTTCAATGCTTCTTTCACAGCTCCCTAATCAGTCACACCGGCTGTGATGGGGTCATGATGTCTAGGCATTTTTTTGTCTTACCCCCCAAAATAGGTTAAAAAACCAGGTGGAGTTTTTAAAAAACCCAAAGGGATCCTCCCTGCCTTCCAAGGCCATGCCATCCTGTGTGAAGAACAAGGAGACAGGCCAAGCAGCCTGAAGGCTCCTGAAGAGGCCTGAGAAACGTGGCTTTTAAGGTCTCGCAGGAGTTGCAGGCATAAAAGAAGCAGTTGTAGCATGTCACACTGTCTCCTCGATATACAAAAGTCTTCTGGGGCATTTCCACTACAACTTGGAATCCCAAAACTTTTGACAAGATGCATCACCAAGGGCTCTTGCGCAAAGGTAGCAATTATGGGATAAGAGGATGGTTCCTCTTATGGATCTGTAAATGGCCAAATAATAAGAAGCAGAGGGTAGGGAGTAAATTAATAATTCTCACATGAGGGAAGTAAGCAGTGATGTCCCCCTAAGATCTATATTGGGACTGGTGCTATTCATTTGATAAATGATCTGGAGTCAAGGGTGAGTAGTGAGGTGTCCACATTTGCAGATTACACCAGATATTCCGATGGTGGAAACCCCATGGGACTGCCTAAAATCTCCAAAAGGATCTCTCCAAACTGGTGAATGGGCAACAAAATTGCAAATGAATTTTGATGTACACAAAATATCCTATCGTTAGAAATGCACAGTTGGGGACTGAACTGGCAGGGACTAACCAAGAAAGAGATTGTTGAGTTGTGATGAACACCTTAATGAAAAGATCAACTGGGTTTGCACAGTGATGAAAAAAAGCAAACCCCACACTGGAAAGGGACTGAAAATGAAGGAAAGGGACTGAAAATAAAATAATTTCAAGAGGAGAAAATCTCAAAAAGTGCCTAAATTTTATTGAGCCCAATGCATTTTGGAATAATTTCTTCAAGGGCTACTCTACAAATCAAAATACCAACACCTAAACAAATACATTTAAATTGCCATTAAAAAACAAAACTTTAACATTTTTAAAGCACAAACATATCTCTTTTAAGTCAATCTCATCCATGTAAAATACTAAGTTTTGTAGAATTTACTACTTATCAGAAATGGGCAACTAAAAAGTTATTTCACTTGTACCACATACACACAAATGTTAAAGCGAAAAGTTCCTCCTGTCCGCTCTGTAGCCCCACATAGGCATATTCCTCTCTTGTCAATTATTTATTATTTTTTTACACTTCTGTGCTGTTCCATAGCTGAAGCTCTCTGGGTGGTTTACAGAAGTTAAAACATTGGAATACAAGAAGTTTAAAATCCATTTACATGAAAGCACACAGACAATATACACAAACAACATATAACTAAAAACAACATTGAACTGTCATTATCCTGGTCAGTTTCATCCTCTGCACACATTACTTCCTTTAGCCCAGCAGAGCCATATTCTGTACTTGTCATGTTCCTCCGTCCTCTTGCTTTGCAATCAACACACTCCAGGAAACAAAGCACTAACACTACTCTATGAGTTAATGACTAGCTTCATTACAAATACAAATTTTAGGAAACTCTCAGACTCAGTGAACCAGCTAATCCACACATCTACAAATATCAATAGAGGATATGAAGTGGAAGTTAAGGAAAGTTGCCAGCAGTCTGGGCAAGAACTTCACTGCCAGACTAGCTTCCTAGGGATGCTCCTCCCTTAGGGTGGCTCCCTCCTATGTTGGCTATCATGAGTGGTCAACCTGGCAAAGCATCTTATTCTTAGCTCTGCCCCTAACTTTTCCCGCTTCGCTCTGCGACAGACTCCCGCATCCCTCAAGTCATGCCCTTGCCCCCCTCACTTGCATTCTCATGGTGGAGGAATGAGGGAGCTGTTCAAGACAGATCTAGCCTCCACCCTCTTTTCCTAGCTACCATTTGCAGTAACCCCAGCAGCACTTCCAGAGCAAAGGGGATCAGGGGCAGGGGGGAATTAACAAGTACTGTCAGACAGGAATGAATCTGAGCGTGTGGAGATTTCTGGCAGCTCAGATTCAGAATCAGAATGGGAATAGCCAGAACAGAGGGAGGCAGCCTCTCCAGTGAGCCCAGACATTGAGACTTTCTTCCCAGGATCTTTTTTTTTTTAATACTTTTTATTCTATTTTTTAACTTGATAAATGAAATAAACAATACCAACAACCTAATCAATAACTACAATTTCCAAACAATACAGTATTCTTAAGAGGACACAGCAATAACAAAAAAGAAAGAGAAAACAGAAGAAGGAGAAGGACGGGAAAAAAAACATGAAAAAATTATAAAGAATTATTTAAAGAAATTAAATTTAAACTCCATTACACAGAAACTTCAAATCCCATTCTGCTTAAAAATTATACCTATAACACTGGCAATATTACAATTCAGTACAGCATAAATAATCAACCTAACATTTCAATATCATATCATCAGTCTTATAGCAAGGAAGCAAGTCTACAATTCATTTCCAGTAACCATATATTGCCCTTCAGCTAACATATAGTAATAAAGCTTAACATTTTAACCAGCCAAAGATCTTACTAACCAAACCAGTAATAATGGTAATAACAATTTAAAAAGGAGATTTAAAAAGATACATAATAATAACAAATCACTAATTTTATAATGTTATATAATAATAAAACTTATCAACCTCACAACAGTCACTAATATATTTTGGACTAGATATATAATCTTTCTTCCCAGGATCTTGACACACAGATGGCACAGGCTGAACAGCTCCCCCCAGTCTTGTGAGTCTGTAGTTGTGAAAAGAGATTCCTAGAATGGGGAAAACTGATTGGTCAAGTTCAGCCTGGATAGCTCAAGATCTGTGAATGGGTGCCTCTTCTCCCAAGGAATGTGCTAATTGAGCCTGAGGTGAGAACAATAGAGGGAAGCTATGTCTGTCTGTGCAAGAGTCAGTCTGTGCTGGAACAGCGTCTGAAAAGGAGGCAGAAAGTTGACTTTGTTCTCTGCAGTAAATCCTGTGGCACTATGAGTTCCCCTAGACATCAGAAACCTGTTGGAGTGTTAATGCTGTGATCCCTCATCTTTTGCTCAACCTGTACGTAGGTGTAAATACACCTTATATCACAGAAATGCCATAAGTCTCTGGTGACCTTTTAAGGAAACTGAACCCTGATTAAGTGATAGAACCAAAATGTTTCACTGCCTGGAAGTGGTATGCACACACACATGCATTTTCGTATGCAATTTCTGAGCAGTGCATCGAACGCTGCATCACAACATTTGGAGAAGTGCAGAATCTGAAGGATAACTGTTTTCCAATGTGAATATTAGTCTAGGAAGTGCAAATTAGGACAGTTTGCTCAAAAATGCAGACCAAAGGAAATTCTACAACATCCCTAACTATAATAGCTGTAATATTGGACAGGGTGGTAAGTTCAACTTTAAACTGAATCAGTCTTCATTAGGGGTGCACTGAACCACTCGTCCTCTGATCAGGAGCAGCACCCCAATCCACAGATATTGAGCTGGGTTGGGAGGGGCCAAAGCAGTTCACCGGTTGAGACAGGGGGATTGCTGCTAACCTACTCGGTAGTGGTTTGGTGGTCTCTGTGGTTTGGCTATCTTCTCTGGCAACTAAAAGAGCAAAAGAGAGAGAGCCTTGACTCAGGCACCTTCTTGGCTTCTAAAGTAAGCAGCTTCCACCAATACAAACCAGTGACCAATACAAACCAGATATTGAGCTGCTTTGAGTGCTGTTTTTTTGGTCAAAAGATGCGGTACAAATAAAATAAATAACTTGGTGACATTTTTGCTGCCCTAATCTTCTTTTATATCTTTCACTAGAATAATTTACCAGAATCCACCGATGGGTTGATTCAAAGAAGCTGGTAAATCCAGCTTTTCATCCGACGAGAATCATATTAATATGCTAGCCCTCAAGAATAATCCAGAGGATGATATCGAAGTGCTAATCCAAAGGAACTGGCTGATGGACCATGTTATCCCACCTCCTCCCTGATAATGTTGAGATTTTGCTTTTCTCTTCCCTACAGCTGTATGAAATGTTCCCATCGATCATGAAACATATTCCAGGGGCTCACAGAACGGCACTTTCTGCCATAGATATGGTGCTTTCACTTGCAAAAGAGGAGATAGAGAAGCATAAGGCGCAACAATCCTCTCATGAGCCACAGGACTTCATTGATTTCTATCTACTTCAGATGGAAAAAGTAAGGATCCACTTTGTATTTGAATACTACTCATCCAAAAAATCATTACATTCCCTGCTATGCTGAGTCACCAGTAATTTTCTCTAGGTCTCAGATAATATTTGCATTCAGTCCCTCCCCCAAACTTCACCCATATTAAATTCAGCTGCTAAAGTGGGGTATAGTTCATACAGAAGGGCATCCACTGAAATGGCAGATATTTTCATAACCCCAACTGTGGATGGCTGTTGAATGGAAACTAATGTGTGCCAAATGATCTTGCCTATGGACCCTTGCTTCTGTTCTTAAAAGGACTATGGGCTAGTGCCCATTCCACATGAAAGCATGTACTGAAACAACCGCAAGGATTGACCTTTTTAATCAACCAGGTTGTGCAACTTCATTTATTCCTTACATTTTAATCCCACTCTTCCTCCAAGGAGTTTAGGTAGGTGTTTATAGCTTTGACCTCAAGTTATCCTCACAACAACCCTTTGATGTAGATCAGGGTGTGAGACAGTAACTGACCTACCTGGCCTAAGTAAGCATCATGGCTGAGCAGAAATTTGAACCTGTGTCTCACTGCTCTAAACCTAACACTTTAGCCACTATGTCACACTGGTTTGGCTGAATAAATTGTATTTATTTATTTTATTTATTTCATTTCTATACTGCCCAATAGCCGAAGCTCTCTGGCAACATGTGGAACAGTAACTAATCCAGGTTAATATTACTATAATATAACCATGTTAGTCTTCTGTGTACAAATTCAAGGGTTAAGTGTAGCACATATATCGACTGTTTTAGTTGCTCAGATATTTTAATAAATTAGCATTGCCTTTTGTGGGTTACAACCCACTTAATCAGATGCCATACATGGAACTGGAGGCTTTGAGATGATTGACATACATAAACTCGTTACCAAATTATCATACACAAGAATTCATAGAGTGACAAAGAGAATTCAGGCCTGGTAGATATCCAAGCATAAAAGATGTCGATCTCCACAAGGACTCATTAGCTAGGGCCTACTTTAAATATCAAGGTAGGCCTAGTTAACTCCTATCTCCTGAGGGCTGTCCCCTACCTGAACTTTTAGCCCATGAGGGCAGAGAACCCCGCAAAGGTTTTTTCAAAATTCTTAAAATGAATCAAGACCATTTCAAGAATTTTTTAAAAATTTGCAAGATTCGGAGGAACTGAACTCACAATTGGAAAATGAGAAACTGAGAGAAACCGAAATTGACAGATTCCTTCACCTCTACATTTTATAGAGCATCCAAATTATTGATGATGTTGCTAATATGTTGTTGCGTTCTAGTATTCTCTGTTGACCGTCTATATTTTTTCAGACCAGATTTGAGGCGATGTTTTAAAATTTATAACTCAGGTATAGCACCAACCCTTTCACTGTGGAAAGGCAATGCTAGTGATGCGCGTGGTGAGGTGATCAGTGAAGTTGTTGGTAATGTGGTTGTGGATGTCATTCCTCTGTTGCATTGACATTACATGTCTCTGCTCTGTAGTCTGGTCCCACATTACTTGTAAACAGCTGAAGGTGTTTTTTTTCCTTACCTGCCCCCCCCCCCCCAAGTGAGGTAATACTGGTGTTTATTTTAATTGTAGTTGGTGATTGACTGCACATTTAACCCTGCTACGTCATCCCTTCCCCCATTATTTTCAACAGATGCAGTGCCTTTAAAAATGTTTATTTCTTTGGTGAGAGAACTGAAAGTGGGCAAGAAAAAGCTGCAGTTGGTGATGTTGGAGGTGGGGTCACCTGCAGCATCCTGAGGCTACCTGAGATGGACAGCTACTCTCCTTTCCTCGCTTGCCCTTGTCCGCACTTTGGGCTCAGCTTTGCAACTAGCCACTCAGGAACTGTGGATAGCTTTCTAGACTTAGCTGTTGCTCTGGAATCCTCCTCCCTCCCCTTTTTCGCTCTCTTGCTTGCCCTCTGCCTCAGCTTTTGCTGCTTCTTTTGGGGGGAAGGTTTAAGAGTGATAAGGGGACTTCTCACTCTCTCTTTTTCTGCCCTGCTCCTTCACTCTTGCCCATGCTGCTGACTGACTTCTCCCCTACAAGACGGAGCTGTGCTGTTTGTGCAAGTGCTGGAGCATACTGGATGTGGTATAATGCCCCACCAGCTTGCCTCTGCTAATCCACCTCCTGCAGAGTAGGCAGGCAGTGTAGCATGGATTTGTTTTCAAGTGGCAACAGGCCAATTCCTCTGCTCTCCCTGGGGAAAGGCCACTGCAGAGTGTTGGACAGAACTGCCTTGATCAAATGGCAGTGCCTAACTTAGCCCACTCCTGAGTGGTTTTTCCTTTGGAAAAGGCTGTGAGGTTGGATGTTGCCTGAATGCGCTCCGTGCTCTGTGAAATGGCAGCACTCGATCTGGCATGGTTCTGACCGGTGGATGCCTCTTCAGGCAGCGTCACACACCAGCCCTCTCCCACATTCCCTTCCCTTCCCTTCCCTTCCCTTCCCTTCCCTTGGGAAAGGCCAAGTGGTGGCACTTGACCAGAGAGGCGGGTGGGTGGTGGTGGGGAGATGGTGGCTATAACTTTTGGCTTAGACAACAGATTGGCCTAAAGGGAAACACAAACGACAGGAAGAGTAAAGCAAAGAATAAAAATGCAAGGGATTGGATTTCTGGAAAAGACTACTCTGGAATAAGGAAGGAAGGAACAGACGGGAAGGCCACACTAACCTCTGAAACCAAAGGACACAATCAACCACCAGCTCCAGAAACAGAGTCAATCAACTCAACTAGCAAAGGGGAGAGAAATCACTGAGGCTGCAGTCCTAATCATACTTCCTAGGGACTAAGGCCTGTTGCGTACAGTGGCACTTACTTCCAAGTAGACATGCATAGAAACAGCTTCTGATATGTGCTTCCTATACCCCTCCTAGGAGCACTGATTGGAAATAAGAGACATGGTGAAGTAACCCCCTGATTGGAAGTTAGAGCTGTCAGTCACAGAGCTACACCCGCTCCTCTGCCTTCCCACCCCCTCCTCTCTGCCTGGTGTTTTCCATTTCTGAAGAGATTGGGGTGGGCAGGTTTTTTTGTTTGTTTGTTTTTTACTAAAATGTATCAGAAGTTTAAGGCCGTAGAAGTCCTGCCCAGGCTCGAAATCGGTTCCAACGCCTTAAAGAAGCTTGCTTCACTTCAGATTCTGAGGCAGTTTGAATAACTCTTATTACCTCAGTCCTCAGATCCCCATATGCAGCAGCAGCAGCGATAGCACACACACAAATATGTGCAACGGTCTCATCACACTCAGCTATGAAGCATGACTTACTGCTAGGATAATGAAGGGGGCACAGAGAGTTGAAGGGCAGCCTACAATTAACTGCAAATGAAACTTCACTTTTCCCATTTTCAGCATCAGAGCAGGAATGAGCCCAACTCTACCTATGATGAAGAGAACCTGGCTCAGTGTATTAATGACTTATTCATTGCTGGAACAGACACAACTGCCACTACTCTGCATTGGGCGTTGCTTCTCCTGACAAATCATCCAGATATCCAAGGTGAGAGAGATCTTTCCCGTAGGAGCAAGGGCCACTCTTGATGCCTCTCATGGACTATAATTCATTTAAGATTTCATATCTATCAAATGATATGCTAAGATAAGGAAGTTAAAAAATGCACATTCTGCTTCATCCCAATTGTTCGTTCAAGAAGGTTCCTTGAAGAAAAATGGAATTTATTTATGAGTAAATGAGTTTATGATGTGGAGTTTTAGAAGACACGGGGTTGACTGAACCCGAAGGTCTTCAACTTACTGCTGATGCAAAAAAGTTCTTTTTCACAAATATTTTTCTATATAGTTTCTGAAACCTATAATTAAGACCAATAACTTCATAGAATTAAAATAAGCAAGAGAATGGAATGTTCTCTGAACACCCCGTCTCTACATAGTTGGACAAGAAGAGATGGGGTAGCTGGTGAATGGGAAGGACATGTGTAATGACAAAATGACAAACGTGTAATGAAACTGGGAATGGGGTCGGGGAGAGTCAGGTACAGTGGGTATGTCTCCATTGTGAGGCTGTTAGACCCCTTCCTTCCTCAGAAGCAAGGAAGAGTGAGCTGCGTAGTGAAGACGTGAAAGAATTCCAGAAGTTAGAAAGAAACTAAATACACTTGGGGCACATTCCTATGCATGTTTAGACAGAAAAAAGTCCTACATTTCCCAGCCTGCCCCAGCTAGCTATGCTGGCTAGAGGATGCTTGGAGCTGTAGGACTTTTTTCTGTCTAAACATGCACAAGATTGCACCTTTAATAAGCCAAAGCTCAGAAATAGACTAATCCCAAGCCTGAGAATTCAGCTTAACTTTTAGTTTTAAAACCTACACACAAAAGACTCAGCCCCTGCTAACCATATCCCTTTCTCAATCAGATACCTCACTGAGTCTGCTTATAAACAAAAAAGTGTAGGCTAGCTTCCATTTGGGCTCAGTGTAGGCATAGGTTTTAGGCTTTATAGAGCAGCTCATAAACTAAAGCTCAGAAATAGACCTATCCCAAGTTTGAGAGTTCAGTTTAGCATTTAGTTTAAAAAAAACACACTAAAAAATTACTCAGCCCTTGCAAACCACATCCCATCCTAAATCAGATACCCAGTGTCAGCCCCTTAGCCCCTTGCATCCCCCAGGGGAGCCTGAACTGCATCCCTTCCCAAATCACCTACCCTTTTTCTGTTGTCCCTTCCAATGACCCATTGACTATAGTCCTCTCTCCAACACAGAAAATCTCCACTGTGAGGGGGCTTCATTGACCCACATGCCCACACACTGGAAGCTAGTGCAGATGAGAAGTTCAGCCACGGCCTCCCTTGTTTTTCAGACAAAGCCTTCTAACAGGTTGGCTGCAGCAGCACTTGGGCCAAGCTAGCTAGAGCAATATAAGGAGGCAGGCTTGCAAGGGAGCCAGCAATCCGAGTGTGAGGAACCCCAGTGACGAAGCGTCAGCACACAAGCAAGTTAAACACCTGTACAGGTTTAGCAACAGGGCAACAAGGCCAGGCCAGTTGACTCTTCCCTCCCTTCTCATAGTAACCAACTATAAATAACTATGTTGTTCAGTCGTTAAGTCGTGTCCGACTCTTCGTGACCCCATGGACCATAGCACACCAGGCCTTCCTGTCCTCCGCTCTCTCCCAGAGTGTGCTCAAGTTCATATTCATTGCATCAGTGATGCTATCCAGCCATCTCATCCTCTGCCATCCCCTTCTCCTTTTGCCTTCAATCTTTCCCAGCATCAGGGTCTTTTCCAGGGAGTTTTCTCTTCGCATTAGGTGGCCAAAATATTTGAGCTTCAGTTTCAGTATCTGTCCTTCCAAGGAGCAGTCAGGGTTGATTTCCTTTAGGATGGACTGATTTGACTTCCTTGCAGTCCAGGGAACACGTAAGAGTCTTCTCCAGCACCACAGTTCGAAAGCATCGATTCTTTGGTGCTCAGCCTTCCTTATAGTCCATCTCTCACAGCCATATATTACTACTGGGAAAACCATAGCTTTGATTATGTGGACCTTTGTCGGCAAGGTGATGTCTCTGCTTCTTACTATGCTGTCTAGGTTTGCCATAGCTTTCCTCCCAAGGAGCAAGCGTCTTTTAATTTCATGGCTACAGTCACCGTCTGCGGTGATCTTGGAGCCCAAGAAAATAAAATCTGTCACTGCTTCTATTTCTTCCTCTTCTATGTGCCAGGAAGTGATGGGGCCAGATGCCATGATCTTAGTTTTTTTAATGTTGAGTTTCAAATCACCTTTTGCACTCTCCACTTTCACCCTCAACAAGAGGCTCTTTAGATCTTCTTCGCTTTCTGCCGTTAGGGTGGTGTCGTCTGCGTATCTGAGGTTATTGATAATTCCCCCAGCAATCTTAATTCCGACCTGTGATTCATCGAACCTGGCATTTCTCATGATGTACTCTGCATATAAGTTAAATAAGGAGGGTGACAATATGCAGCCTTGTCGTACTCCTTTCCCAATTTTGAACCAATCGCTTGTTCCATGTCTGGTTCTTACTGTTGCTTCTTGGCCCTCGTACAGGTTTCTCAGGGGATAGGTAAGGTGGTCTGGTACTCCCATCTCTTTAAGAATTTGCCAGAGTTTGTTGTGATCCACACAATCAAAGGCTTTAGCGTAGTCAATGAAGCAGAAATAGACATTTTTCTGGAATTCTCTTGCTTTCTCCATGATCCAGCTAATGTTGGAGATTTGATCTCTACTTCCTCTTAGGGATGTACGAAAGTCACTTACCTTTTCGCAGGGGTGCTTCGCGGTGGGGGGGAGGCACTTCGCTTCTCCCCCTGAAGTTCAGGCGAGGGGGGGGAGGCGTCCCGCCTCGCCCGGCCGAAATTCAGGCCGGGGAGAAGCGCCCCGTCTCCCCGGCCGCGAAACAAAAAGTAAAAAAAAACACCAAAACCCCGTGATAGGCTATGTAACGATTAACGTAGCCTATCACAGCTAGATTTCCAAAGTCAGCCGTGATAGGCTACGTTAATCATTACGTAGCCTATCACGGGTGACTTTGGGGGGGAAAAGCGCATACGCAAATGGCGATGCCCTATGGGCGCCACCATTTGCGTTCCTTATTTGGTCCTGGTAGTCTACGTAAAGATTTACGTAGACTACGGCTTTGATTTACGTAGACTTCCGTAGACTTTGGAAATCTAGCCGTGATAGGCTACGTTAATCGTTACGTAGCCTATCACGGGTTTTTTTTTACACTTTACTTTGTAATGGCGGCGGCGGCAGCCGCTTGGAAGACCGGCTGCCACCCCTGCCCCCAACGAAAGGCCGACGAACCGCGGCCGGGACCCGCCGCTGGGAGGGACATTCGCCAAAGGTAAGTCCCATCCCGGGGTGGGGGGGGTGGCGGAGAATTTCACCGCCGATTTCGGAGGGCCGAATGCGTTGGTACTCGGCCCCCCGAAGATTCGGGGAGAAATTCTCTGCCATCCCTAGTTCCTCTGCCTCTTTGAAACCCCGCTTGTACTTTGGGTAGTTCTCGGTTCACATACTACTGAAGCCTAGCTTGTAGGATTTTGAGCATCACCATGCTGGCATGTGAAATGAGTGCAAATGTACGGTAGTTTGAACACTCTTTGGCATTGCACTTCTTTGGGATTGGAATGTAAACTGACCTTTTGCAGTCTTGTGGCCACTGTTGAGTGTTCCAAATTTGTTGGCATATTGCATGCAGCACTTTAACAGCATCATCTTTTAGGATCTTAAATAGCTCAGCTGGAATACTGTCATCTCCACTAGCTTTGTTGTTACTAATGCTTCCTAAGGCCCACTTGACTTCTCTCTCTAGGATGTCTGGCTCAAGTTCAGTGACTGCACTATCATGGCTATCAGGGACATTCAGATCTTTCCTGTATAGTTCTTCTGTGTATTCTTTCCACCTCTTCTTAATCTCATCTGCTTCTGTGTGGTCCCTGCCTTCTTTGTCCTTTATCATGCCCGTCTTTGCACAAAACATTCCCGTGAGATCTCCGATTTTCTTGAAGAGATCTCTAGTCTTTCCCATTCTGTTGTTTTCCTCAATTTCTTTTCATTGTTCATTTAAGAAGGTCTTCTTGTCTCTCCTTGCTATTCTCTGGAACTCTATATTCAGTTGGTTATATCTTCCCCTTTCTCCCTTGCTTTTTGCTTCCCTTCTTTCCTCAGCTACCTGTAAAGCCTCATCAGACAGCCACTTTGCTTTCTTGCATTTCTTTTTCTTTGGGATGGATTGAGGTGCTGCCTCCTGAACAATGTTATGGACCTCCGTCCATAGTTCCTCAGGCACTCTGTCTATCAGGTCTAATCCCTGAAATCTATTCATCACCTCCACTGTATATTCATAAGGGATATGACTATAACTATAAATATAAACAAATAACTATGAATTCCCCACCTTCTCATAGTAATTTTTTTTAGTTTTCCAGGCAAACAAACCAAATAATAGCAATTTAAAAAACATATGAAGGTAGAAAGCCAGCAGGGGTGTGGGGGCTATCCAGTGTACTGCCCTGATTACCACATGTAGCCAGCGGGACAGAAGTTGTGGGTGTTTGCTCAGTGTAATGAGCTCCTGACTCTCAGGGAATATGTTCGTTTCCTTGAAGCCAAAGTTGCTGACTTGGAGAAGTAAAGAAAGGCAGAGAGGTTGGTGAATGAGATTTTTGGGGACCTAATAGCAGTGCCCCACTCCCTGGGTGACAGCTCCTCTGCTGTCATGGAGAACGAACATCAATGGAAGGAGGGCATCATTCTGAGGTAGAGGGTAATGATCCCTTAGAAGGGACTCATTCCTCAGAAGATGAACAAATATCCTCTTGCACTGAGGATATGCCTCCGGGGGACGTGTGGTAGTGGGAGTATCGATCATTACACTCACAGACAGCTGGCTTTGTGAAGGGCATGCAGACTGCATGGTCAATTGCTGGCCTGGTGCAAAGGTTGCAGATATCACATGCCATCTAGATAGCTTTGTAGATAGGGCTGGGGTGGAGTCAGTGGTTGTGGTCCATGTTGGTACCAATGACGTGGGGAAATGTAGTGAGGTCCTGGAATTCAAATTTAGGTTCCTAGGTAGAAGATAGAAATTGAACCATGGGTAAAAGCTGACAGGAGCTGGGAAGCATCTAGTTTGGGTTGAATCATCCCCAGGGGATGAAGATGAAAATGTTTCCGATTGCCCAAATGTAGAAGGGGAGGAAACAGGCCATGAGCATAAGGTGAAACATGATAGCCAGTCAAAAGGGACAGACTCTTCCACAGTAGCACTATGGGTGACAATACCAGGATCCAAAACTAATTTAGTACTAGGAACATACTATTGTCCCCAAGACCAGAATGTTCAGGGAGATCTTGAGATGGAAAATGAAATCAGGGAGTCCTCCAAATGAGGATGTGTTTTAATAATGGGTGACTTCGATTACCCCCCACATTGACTGGATAAATGCATTTATCAGTCACAACAATGTGGTTACATTTTTTGATGCCCTAAACAACTGTGCCCTAGAACAGTTGATCATGGAACAGACCAGAGGGGAAGCGACCCTGGATTTGATCCTAAGTGGTGTTCCCCAGTACCTAGTATGAGATGTAAATGTTGTTGAACCAATTGGAAACCACAGTGACCACAATGCTATCAGATTTAATATATATTTAAGTGGGAAATTGCCAAGGAAGTCCAACACAGTGACATTTGATTTCAAAAGAGGAAACTTCTCCAAACTGAGGGAACTCCTAAATGGGAAGTTGAAACAGGGAGTCAAGAGGATTAAATCTGTCCAAAATGTTTGGATGTTTCTCAAAACAATAACAATAGAAGATCAGCTAGAACATATACCACAGGTTAGGAAAGGCAGCACCAAGTCTTAGAGGTCACCAGCACAGTTAATGAGCAGCATCAAGGAAGCTATTAGGTAAAAGAAGGCTTCCTTCAGAAAATGAAAGTCTTGCCCAAATGAGGAGAACAAAAGGGAGAACAAGGTTGCACAAAGGAGAAGCAAGCAGACAATAAGAGATGCAAAAACGCGTTTTGTGGAGCATATCGCTAACAAGTTCAAGGCCAACAATAAAGAATTCTTTATATATATATGAGACGCAGGAAGCCAGCTAGGGAGGCAGTAGGTCTATTAGATGACAATGAAGTTAAAGGAGTACTAAAGGAGGGTAAGGAGATTGCAGAAAACCTTAATGAATTATTTTCATCTGTCTTCACTGCAGAAGATATAGGACAGGTACCTGTGCCTGAACGGATGTTTTCAGGAAGTACAACTAAGGAATTGAGACAAAATATGAAGTTCTCAACGTTATTGACAAATTGAAAGTTAATAAATAACTGAGCCAATATGGTATTCATCCTAGAGTTCTCAGAGAACTCACATATGAAATTACTGATCTTCAAACAAAAATATGTAACATGGAGCATGTCCCTAAGTTCAGCCTCTGTACCACAGCTATCATTGGCTACTAGTCCTGATGGCTCTGTGCTACCTCCAGTGTCAGAGGCAGTCTGCCTATGTACACCAGTTGCTGGGGAACATGGGTGGGAGGGTGCTGTTGCACTTGTGTCCTGCTTATGGGTTTGCTGTGGGCAGCCGGTTGGCCATTGTGTGAACAGAATGCTGAGCTAGAATCATAGAATAGAAAGGTTGGAAGTGGCCTATAAGACCATTGAGTCCAACCCCCTGCTCAATGCAGGAATCTAAGTCACAGCATCCCTGACTGATGGCTGTCCAGCTTCATCTTGAATGTCTCCAGCATGGGAGAGCCTACCACTTCCCTAGGTAAGATGTACCCTTGGTCTGATTCAGTATGGCTCTTCTTATGATCTTAAACCTTCTGTGGCCATTTGGGGAAAAAGACAGCCAAAAATAAAGAAATAAGTATGGTGGAGTTCTATTAACACCCAGTCTCTTGGAGCTAGACAGTATCGGAACTGAGAGGGACTAGGGATGGGTGAGAAATGTGTTTGGTTCGCAAGATAGCACACTTCCCTAGCATTATGGAATAGTAGAATAGGGGTGGGCATCTGTCAGTGGTTACTCAAGCTTTCTCAGATAAAAAGTAATACTCAAAATAAAGCTACCATTTTCACCATTTTCCTCAGATAAAGTCTACAAGGAGATGGAAGATGTTTTAGGTTCTTCTCACTCAATCTGCTATCAAGATAAAAACAAGCTCCCCTACACTAATGCCATGATTCACGAGATTCAGCGTTCAAAATATAGCTTATTATTTGGGCTCCCAAGACAACCTACAAAGGATGTGAAAGTGAATGGTTTTCTCATTCCCAAGGTACAGATTAGTGATGGCCGCAATCCTGAATCCCAGGAGCATCACATACTTATTAGTTATTTTGTATGGGTTCCAAAGTACAAACCTGACATGTTTCAAAGGCACAACAGTAAACACCCAGCTTTTATAATAGAAAGAACACATGAGGTCTAGGGCTAAACTGAAACACCCACCCCCAATTCACCCTCCCTATGTCCAAATTGGAAATGGGCATTCTGATTATTTTCCAGGTGGAGGCTGGAAGGATTTGAAGTATAGTGGTGCTGGGAACATAGGAGGCTGCCTTATACTCAGTCAGACTATATGGCCATGGTTATTGATACTGACTGGCAGTGTGATTGTTATTGATGACACCGACTTCCATCTCTGGAGATGCCAGGAACTGAACCTGGCACTTTCTGCATGCAAAGCAGGTGCTTACTGCTGGTGGCTTAATCCACCCCCCACACTTTTTTCATTTTAAAAAGCTGCCTGTGCAGGCAATTGCAGGCATGCATGCTGGCTTCCCTCCTTTCCCCCACCCTGAACATTAAAAGCAAAGCGCCAAACAAGAGTTCTGGCCATGTTTCTCCACCTGCTAGGTCATCCCAGGGGCACGTTGGGTGGTAAAATGGGCTTTTCATTTCAGGGCCGGGGGAGAGAAGCCGAACTACCTACCTGCCACTGCCTGCCCAGGAAGCTTTTAAAAAGGAAAAGGGGAGAATGAAGCAAACATAGGGATGGCGGAGAATTCCGCCATGGACTCCAGTGAGGCTGGATTCTTTAGATTCTTTAGAATCTAGCCCTCGGGAGTCCACGGCGGAACAGACCACTCCCCTCCAAAATTCTTCCCCGACAGACCCTACCTGCTGGCCAGGTCCGGGTCTGGGTCTATTCACCGCCATCCACTGCCCCAGTCTCCAGATGCAAATGGCGTCCGGTGTAGCAGACACCATTTGCGTCCCCGCTTTTGCTGTGATAGGCTATGTAAATATTTACGTAGCCTATCACGGCTAAAGCAGGGACGCAAATTGTGTCCCTTACGCCAGACGCCATTTGCATCCGCAGACTGGGGCAGCGGACGGAAGTCCGGCTATGGATGAGCCCGGCTGGCAGCTCCGCGGATTTGTCGCAGAGCGAAGCCAGCCGGGGTGGATTCCGGGGAGAGGGATGGATTACCCCCCCCGCAGACGCCCCAAAACAGACTGGTGAGTGGGGTTCATACTCCCCTAAGCAAACATTCCTCCCCACTCACTGAAATAGTTTCTATTCATTTGGCTCACCAATTTTCTGGATCAGCATCATATTTTGGAAAAATATGGAGTAGGGCTAAGATTGCCCATCCCCAGTGAGTCCTCAGTTCCAAGAAGGGTGTGTATGCCTGTGTGAGAGAAAAGCCTGCAGTAATGAGTACTGTGAAAGAAAAGAACAATCCTGAAATGTGCAGTTCTGGGTGCATTCTGAGTCCGCAGTAGTTTATTTGCATTTAGCCACAGGCCATTACAATAAAACCACAATGAAACCAAACAAAATAAGAGAAACAACTTAGGCTAGACATGTATTCTTCACAAAGCAGCTGCATAATTTCCTTGCAGCCATAGCAAACAGGGCTACCATTCATTCATTCGCTCATTCATTTAATTGCCCGTCTGGCCGGTCACCTGGCCACTCTGGGCGATGTACAACAGTTTTAAAACAATAAAATTTTACATGAAAACATATTTCTAAGTACCCTAAGTACCCACCCCAAATGCCTGCCTGAACAACCATGTTTTTAATGCATAGCAGAAGCTCATTAAAGAGGGGGCATGGCGGAGTTCCCTAGGGAGGGAGTTCCACAGAGTGGGGGCCACCACAGAGAAGGCCCTCTCCCTCGTCCTCACCAGCCTAGCTGTCCTGGCTGATGGGACGGAGAGAAGGCCATCCGAGGCTGATCTTGTTAAGTGGCCTGTCTGGTGTTGCTGGAGGCGCTCCTTAAGATAGGCTGGGCTGGAACTGCAAAGGGTTTTAAAGGTCAAAACCAACACCTTGAATTTGGCCCGGAAAACAACTGGTAACCAGTGCAACTCCTTCAGCACTGGGCTGATGTGATCTCGCTGGTGGCTGCCTTTAATCAGGTGAGCCGCCTCGTTCTGCACCAGCTGCAGCTCCGAACTGTCTTCAAGGGTAAGCCCATGTAAAGCGCATTACAGCAGTCTAGATGAGAGGAGATCAGGGTATGTACTACCGATGGGAGCAGATGGTTGGGAAGGTAAGGGCTCAGCCACCGTATCAGATGGAGTTGGAACAACACTGTCCGGCTCACAGCTGACACCTGAGCCTTCATGGACAGCTGGGAGTCTAAAATGACCCCCAGGCTGCGGACCTGGTCTTTCAAGGGTAGATGTACCCCATTCAGCACCAGGTCAACATCCCCCAACCTCCTCTTGTCTCCCACCTTGGTCTTGTCAGGGTTCAGCTTTAGCTTATTCCTCCCCATCCAGCCACTCACCGTCCCCAGACATTTGGACAGGGATTCTACAGCCAACCCTGGTTAAGATTTGAACGAGAGGTAGAGCTGCGTGTCATCCGCATATTGATGACACCGCACCCCAAACCTCCTGATGATAGCCCCCAGCGGCTTCACATAGATGTTAAATAGCATCGGGGGGAGGATGTAACTAACAAAGGGTTGATCATCACACAAGAGTTCTGTAATGTCTGGTGCTCTTAAGCATAAATAGAACACTCCAATACAAGGCTGCAAAGAGCTTTTACTGAGTGAGTCACAATACAAACTTACATTCCCCCATACAGTATCAGGTGAAGCCGTTTATACCAATCAGTGTAACACTCAAATAAGTCCCCCACTACAACACAACCAAATACATATATGTATAATTACATCTCCCTTTTTTTCTTTTCTTGTTTCTTTTTCTCTCATTCTCCATATCCATGAGGTTTTCTCACTATTCTTCCTCTAGATGTAATTATTGGTTTCTCCTCCAGATCCATCTTTCTAAAATCATCCTGTTCTGTATTCACACTTCCACTATCTTCCTTCCTAGTCTCCCTATCATGACTTTCCTCAGGCATCCTTTCAGTCCTATGCAAATCCTGTTTGTTTCTCCTATACAAACCAGCCTCCTTTCCACCACATACAGGAAGCTCTGGTGTGGGCTGGTCCATGAAGTCACGAAGAGTCGGAAGTGACTGACCAAATAAACAACAACAATAATCTGGGAGTTTGATGACATTCAGTTACTTTTGCAGGTTGCCACACTCCCTCTTTTTGAATAGTAACTTTTTCTCCCACTTTTAATGGTGGCAAAAGTTTAGTCCTTCAATCATAATAACACTTCTGCCTTTCCTGTCTCTTTCTTAGTTGTTCTTGCACATTACTACAGGAGACACTTTCTGGTTGCAACAATGATTTCGCTATAGTATAGGTAACCTTGTTCTTAAATGTCTTCCCATTAGTAACTGTGCTGGAGACTGCTTATCTAAAAAAGGTGTATTTCTAAGATTTAACAAAGATATTGATCTGTATTATCCAAATTGCTCTTCTTTAAGATCTTCTTAACTGTTTGGATAGCTCTTTCAGCCATTCCATTTGATCTTGAGTAATATGGACTGGCCCCTTCATGGATCACTGCCTTGTTGTGGCGAAGGGGCTTGCATAACTCAGTGAAGCCATAAGCTATGCCGTGCAGGGCCACCCAAGACGGACAGGTCATGGTGGAGAGTTCTGACAAAATGTGGTCCACTGGAGAAGGAAATGCCGACCCACTCCAGTATTCTTGCCAAGAAAACCCCATGGAATGTATCACAAGGCTAAAAGATATGACGCCGGAAGATGAGCCCCTCAGGTTGGAAGGTGTCCAATATACTACTGGGGAAGAGCAGAGGGAATTTCCAAGTAATGCCAGAAAGAGTGAAGCGGCTGGGCTAAAGCCGAAAGAACACTCATCAGCTGTGGATGTGTCTGGTGGTGAAAAGAAAGTCCGATGCTGTAAAGAACAATATTGTTTAGGAACCTGGAATGTAACATCAATGAATCAAGGTAAGCTGGAGGTGGACAAACAGGAGATGGCAAGACTGAACATTGACATCTTGGGAATCAGCGAACTCAAATGGACAAGCATGGGCGAACTTAATTCAGGTGACCATTATATCTATTACTGTGGGTAAGAATCCCTTAGAAGAAATGGAGTAGCACTCATAGTCAACAAAAGGGTGGGAAAAGCAGTACTAGGGCACAATCTCAAAAACGATAGAATGATCTCAGTACGAATCCAAGGCAAACCATTCAGCATCACAGTAATTCAAGTCTATGCCCCAACCACTGAGGCCGAAGAAGCTGAGGTTGATTGGTTCTATGAAGACCTACAACACCTTCTAGAACTAACACCAAAAAAAGATGTTCTCTTCATCATAGGGGATTGGAATGCTAAAGCAGGAAGTCAAGAAATCACCGGGATAACAGGCAAGCGTGGCCTTGGTGTACCAAATGAAGCAGGACAAAGGCTAATAGAGTTTTGCCAAGAGAACACACTGATCATAGCAAACACTCTTTTCCAACAGCACAAGAGGCGACTCTACACATGGACATCACCAGATGGTCAATATCGAAATCAGATTGATTATGTCCTTTGCAGGCAAAGATGGAGAAGCTCTATACAGTCAGTAAAAACAAGACCTGGAGCTGACTGTGGCTCAGATCATGAGTTTTATCGCAAATTACATTCCAATTCCAAAGAAGGGCAATGCCAAAGGGTGTTCAAACTACCGTACAATTGTGCTCATTTCACATGCTAGCAAGGTGATGCTCAAAATCCTACAAGCTAGGCTTCAGCAGCATGTGAACCGAGAACTACCGGAAGTACAAGCCGGGTTTCGAAGAGGCAGAGGAACTAGAGATCAAATCGCCAACATTCGCTGGATCATGGAGAAAGCAAGAGAATTCCAGAAAAATGTCTATTTCTGCTTCATTGACTACGCTAAAGCCTTTGATTGTGTGGATCACAACAAACTGTGGCAAATTCTTAAAGAGATGGGAGTACCAGACCACCTTACCTATCTCCTGAGAAACCTGTATGAGGGTCAAGAAGCAACAGCAAGAACCGGACATGGAACAACCAATTGGTTCAAAATTGGGAAAGGAGTATGACAAGGCTGCATATTGTCGCCCTGCTTATTTAACTTATATGCAGAGTACATCATGAGAAACCCTGGGTTGGATGAATCACAGGTTGGAATTAAGACTGCCGGGAGAATTATCAACAACCTCAGATACGCAGACGATACCACCCTTATGGCAGAAAGTGAAGAGGATCTCAAGAGCCTCTTGTTGAGGGTGAAAGTGGAGAGTGCAAAAGCTGGTTTGAAACCCAACATTAAAAAAACTAAGATCATGGCATCTAGCCCCATCACTTCCTGGCATATAGAAGGGGAAGAAATGGAAGCAGTGACAGATTTTATTTTCTTGGGCTCCAAGATCACCGCAGACGGTGACTGTAGCTGTGAAATTAAAAGACACTTGCTCCTTGGGAGGAAAGCTATGGCCAACCTAGACAGCATAGTAAGAAGCAGAGACATTACCTTGCCGACAAAGGTTCATCTAATAAAAGCTATGGTTTTCCCAGTAGCAACATATGGCTGTGAGAGCTGGACCGTAAGGAAGGCTGAGCGCCGAAGAATCGATGCTTTCGAACTGTGGTGCTGGAGAAGACTCTTACGAGTCCCCAGGACTGCAAGGAGGTCAAATCAGTCCATCCTAAAGGAAATCAACCCTGAGTGCTCATTGGAAGGACAGATACTGAAGCTGAAGCTCAGATATTTTGGCCACCTAATGCGAAGAGAAAACTCCCTGGAAAAGACCCTGATGCTGGGAAAGATTGAAGGCAAAAGGAGAAGGGGACTGCAGAGGATGAGATGGCTAGATAGCATCACCGATGCAATGAATATGGACTTGAGCACACTCCGGGAGAGAGCGGAGGACAGGAAGGCCTGCTGTGCTATGGGCCATGGGGTCATGAAGTGTCAGACACGACTGAATGACTAAACAACAACAACAACAATATGGACTGGAAGTGACATGCACAAAATCCCATTTTCTCGCAAACAATCTAAACTCCCTAGAATTAAACTGAGGACCATCGTCAGTTATTACAACTCCAGGTATCCTGTGTCTAGCAAATACAGATTTACAATGCATAATCACACATTTACTGGTTAACGTTTCCAACAAACAAACTTTGAAAAAAATTGAATAATAATCTAGTATCAAAAGATATTCCCTTCCATGAAATTCAAATCAATCCATTGCCAATTTCTCCCATGGTCTTTCTGGTACTTCGAGAGGTAACATTGGTTCTTTTTAATTATTATTTCTGAAAGTTTGGCATGCTTTACAAGGTTGTATTAATGCTTCTATTTGCATACACATACCCGGTCAAAACATCACATCTCAAGTGCTTCTTTTACTCAATTCAATTCCCAAATGATTCTCATGAATTAATGCCAACATTTCTTTCCTCAACTTTTGGGGTACAGTTAGTCTATCATTCTTAAATATTAAACCAACATACACACTTAATTCCTCTCTATAATTCCAATATGGTTTAAGTTCTTCAGAAATTTTTATTTTATTTTCTGTCCATCCTATCAAAATAACTGCCTTTATTCTTGCAAATGTTATCTTCCAATGTTGCTAAATTAAATTCCTTATATTTAAAATCAGGAATAGGTAGACAAGACAGTACCAAATTCTTAGCTACATCAGCTTCTTCAGTATTGAAAACTTCTCCTGTCTTCATATAAACCTTTGAAAAGGCACCAGCTATTTTTAAGTCTTTAGCAGGTTTACATATTACATTCAGATGATATTTCTGTAATATTAGCAACCATCTCTGAATTCTTGGAGGAGTGTTATATAATGTTTTTTTTAAAATAACTTCCAATGGTTTATGATCAGTTTCAGCTGTAATCTCTATACCATATAGATAGATAGATGAGACAGACAGACAGACAGATGATAGATGAAATCTAGTACAACCAAATACAATGGCCAACAGTTCTTTTTCTAGTTGTGCGTATGATTGCTGACACTCATTCATAGCCTTAGAAGCATATGCCACTGGTAAACCTCCTTGTAGCAGAACTGCACCTAATCAGTACCACTGTATCAACTGATACAGCTACAGGTTCTTCAACACTATAAAATCTCAACACAGGAGCTATTGTTAACATCTGTTTTAATTCATTATATGCTTCCTCGTAGACCTTTCTCCATTCAAACTCCACCCCCTGGACTAAAAGTTGTCTCAAATTAGTTGTCAATGTAGCAAGATTTGGAATAAATTTAGCAAATACTTAACTATGCCCATGAATCTCTGTAATTCTCCCTTATTCTGAAGAATTGGCATTTCAACTATTGCTTCAATTTTAGTTCTATCAGGTTTTATTCCTTCTGCAGTTAACATATGTCCCAAATAATTTATTTCAGTCATAGAAAACTTGTACTTCTCTCTATTCAATTTTAAATTCCTTGCTTTACACCTTTCTAAAACCTGCATAACTCTTTCATCATGTTCTTGTTCCCCATATAACTCCTTCTATTCCTTCAAATACTTGTTGTATTGCTCTTCGATATACTTCAGGAGCAGATGAAATACCAAAAGGCATTCTAGTAAATCTACATCTACCAAAAGGTGTATTAAAAGTACACCTTCTCATCCAGTTGTATCTGCCAAAATCCATTACTAGCATCCAACACAGAAACTATTTTGCATCTGCCAACCTGCTAGCGATTTCATCTACTGTTGGTAACTGAAAGTACTCTCTATGAATGGCTTTATTCATATCTCTTGGATCCAGACAAATTCTTATTTGAACTTTACCAGGGTTATCCACAATCGCTATTGAATTTACCCATTTTGTAGGTTCTTCCACCTTAACAATCACACCTATTTGCTCCATTCTTCTAAGTTTCTTCCCTTAACATAGCTTCCGTTAACATTCTTTCTCCCTTCTCCCTTAACGTAATGGGAATTTTATAAGAAGCATGCACTACTGGTGTTATCTGTGGATCTATTTTAATGACATACTAACCTGGCAAACATCCTAATCCCTGAAACACATCTTCATAAAGCGTATCTATTTCCCTCCCTTCCTCCCAACACATTTACTCTTTTCACTAACTCTAAATCAATAACTGTTTTTAAATCCAAGATTGTTTGTGCTTCAAAATTTACCACATGAAATTCTATCTCGAGAGCTTCGGCTATTGGGCGGTATAGAAATGAAATAAATAAATAAATAAATAAATAAATATCTCAAATTCTTTCCCTTTATATGTACATTTCATAATACACTTGGCCAGCACTTCCAACCTTGTACCTGAATAAGTAATCTTATATTTGATTTCTGTAAATGTTCACTCTGAGGACTCTTATAAATTCTTAAGGAAATAGCATTAACTTGTGCTCCAGTATCTTAAACTTTATATCCTTATTCTTTATTTTAAGATCTACAGTCCACTCTTCTTCCAACTTATTAGATGTTAAAGTCCCAATAAACATATCTTGCGAATCTTCTTCCTCTGACATACGCATCATGTGAACAAACTTGGCATCTTTGACTTTACACATCTTCGCAAACTGATTAGGTCTCCCGCATTTTCGGCAATCTTTTCCATACGCAGGACGTTGTCTTATCTTATGGTTGTTACCACATCTAGAACAAAACTTTGAGCTTGAAGCAAAACTTGAAACAGGTTTCACAGTCTTCTCATTATGCAACTGAGTTTCCTTTTTAACACTGTCTTTACTTTTCAAAATATCCATTCGTTTCTCAGATGATCCCAGTCCTTTTAATTGCTTTACAGTCACTTTTTCTGCTCTGCAAATGTCCACAGCTTTTTCCAGGGTTAAGGCAGCTCCTCTCAGCAGTCATGCCCAGAGATTATCTGATCTTATTCCACAAACAATTCTATCCTTAATCAAAGTCTCACACCGCTGGCTATACTCACTTGACTGTGCTAATAACCTTATGTCAGTCACATAAGAGCCAGTAGCTTCTTCCTCATTCTGAGCTCTTGAAAAAAAACTTATGTCTCTCATATGTAACATTTCTTTTAGGAGCACAATATAATTCAAACTTATTCAGCAAAATTTCTATCTTGTGATTATCTGCTTCATCATCAAAATGGAAGGTATTATTATATTTCTCTGGCTTCTTTTCCTGCCACATGCAGAAATAAAGCTTCTCACTTTTCTTGCCAGCTCACTTGCTATACAATATAATTCAAATCCTTGCCTCCGTTTTCTCCGATTTCCAGCCACATTCCCTTCAAATAAGAGCTTTTCTGGAGACTTCAACTGATCCATTTCCTTGCACTTCTGACACCATGTAACGTTTGGTATTCTTAGGCATAAACAGAACACTCCAATACGAGGTTGCAAAGACAGCTTTTACTGAGTGAGTCACAATACAAATTTACATTCCCCCATACAGTATCAGGAAAGTCCTTTTATACCAATCAGTGTAAGACTCAAATGAGCCCCCCCCCCAACACAACACAACCAAATACAAACACATATAATTACATCTCTCTTTTTTCCTGTTTTCTTCTTCTTTTTCTTTCATTCTCCATATCCGTATCTTAGATGTTTTCTCACTATTCTTCCTCTAGATGTAATTATTGGTTTCTCCTCCAGCTCCACAAGTTCCACCATGATATCCTGTGGTGACTGATTGAGGCACTGAGAGATAGGGATGGCGGAGAATTCCGCTGCGGACTCCAATGAGGCCGGTTTCTTTAGAATCCGCCCCCCCGGAGTCTGTGGCAGAATGGAGCAATCCCCCCCATCACCTCGCAAAATTTCCCCAGGATGGACCCTACCTGTTCTCGGCCACCCGGTCCATCGCTGCCCCGGTCTACAGCCACCATTTGCCTCCCTCCTTAATTATGATAGGCTACATAAGTATTTACGTAGCCTATCACGGCAAAGAGCAAGGACGCAAATAATGTCCGCTACGCCATTTGCGTCCCTGACATTTGCCGTGATAGGCTACGTAAATATTTACATAGCCTATCACAGCTAACACAACAGCTAACACAACTGAGAGCCAGGATCTGCAGGAGAAGCTGCCACCACTGGGGAAGAGGTGTGCCTGCTGCTGCTGGGCCTGCTGCCGCCTGCCGCCGCCACCAACACCAGGCCTTCCCTGCAGACTTCTGCCTGGCAGACCACCAGTCCCTGCAGGACTAGGCCCCCAGGTACAGAGCCAGCTGTGCTGCTTCCACCTGCCCCTTCCTGGAGGGGCTACATAAGCTGGCTGGCTGAGGTGGCCTGGGAGAGCCAGGGCCTGCAGGAGAAGCTGCCACCACCGGGGAAGAGGCATACCTGCTGCTGCACCGCTGCCACCACCACTATCACAACTGTGGACTCCTGCCTGGCATTATTTTAAGGGGATTTTTTAGTTGTTGTTGTTGTTTTAAATTTCTGGGGGATTCTGTTGTGTTTTTAGGGGTGGGTAGCCTGCCTGATAGGCGGGAGCGAGGGGGCATGTGTCCACCTGATGGAGGCAGTGGGGGGAGTGTTGGGGGCCAGAACATACCGAGGCTGGGTGGCAGGTGCTGGTGGAGCGCTAGGGGCAGGCCATGCCAGGTAAGGGGAACAAGGGAGAGATGTGTAGTATCTGTCCCCTGCTCTGGGCCTGTCCAGAGCCAAAGGATGGCTGGGGGAGGCGTGACCCCATCTTCTGGCCTTCGTTTGCTGCTCTGCAATGCCAGGTCTGTTACCCAGAAAACCTCCCTCATCCATGACGTGATCCTGGATTAGGGGTGGACGAAAGTCCCTTACCTGTCCTCGAAGGACGTTCACGGTGGGGGGGAGGCACTTCGCTGGTCCCCCCGCGAAGTTCAGGCCGGGGGGGAGGCTTCCCGCCTCGCCCCGGCCAAAATTCAGGCCGGGGGGGAGGCTTCCTGCCTTGCCCCGGCCGAAATTCAGGCCGGGGGGGAGGCTTCCCGCCTCGCCCTGCCGCGAACGCGAAAGTTTTTTTTTTTTTTTTTAAACACCCCCTGATAGGCTACGTGACGATTCACGTAGCCTATCACGGCTAGATCTGCAAAGTCAGCCGTGATAGGCTACATCAATCGTCACGTAGCCTATCACGGGTGACTTAAAAAAAAAAAAAAGCGCGTACGCTAATGGCGGCCCCCATAGGGAGCCGCCATTCACGTTCCTTATTTAGTCGCTGTAGTCTACGTAAATGTTTACGTAGACTACGGCGAAAATAAGGGCAACGCAAATAGCGTTGCCCTTATTTTCGCCGTAGTCTACGTAAATCTTTACGTAGACTACTGCGACCAAATAAGGAACGCGAATGGCGGCTCCCTATGGGGGCCGCCATTATCTGTACACACTTTTTTTTTTTAAAGTCACCCGTGATAGGCTACGTGACGATTGACGTAGCCTATCACGGCTGACTTTGCAAATCTAGCTGTGATAGGCTACGTGAATCGTCACGTAGCCTATCAGGGGGCGTGTTTTTTTTCCTTTGATTGCAATGGCGGTGGCAGCAGCCGGTTGAAAGACCGGCTGCCGCTCCCGCCCCGCTTGAACACCCGCCGAACCGCCAGCCGGACCCGTCGCCGGGAGGGACATTCGGCGAAGGTAAGTCCTGTCCCGGGGGGGGTGCGGGGTGCGGGGGGGGTTCGGAGGATTTCTCCCTGAAACTTGTTCGGGGGGCCGAACACGTTGGCGCTCGGCCCCCCGAAGTTTCGGGGAGAAATTCTCCGCCAACCCTATCCTGGATGAGGGTGCAGACCTGGCATGTATTCCGGAGACCTGGCTAGCCGAGGCTGCTGCTCCAACCCTTGCAGCCATGTGTCCAGCTGGATTTTCGTATGCACAGCAGCCGAGGGCTGGGGATCGGGGAGGGGGAGTGGCTGTTATCTACCGAGAGTCCTTGGTCTTCACCAGACCCCCTCTCTGGGAGACCAAGGTTGCTGAGTGCATGTACTGGAGGTTAGGCCCAAAGGGCAGTCTGGGGATTCTGCTCGTGAACCATCCACCCCACTGCACAACTGACTCCCTGGCCGAGGTGCTTGAGGTGGTCTCTGATGTGCGTGTACAGTCCCCTAACTTATTGGTGTTGGGGGACTTCAACGTACATTCAGAGGCCATCCTCACAGGAGCACCTCAGGACTTCATGGAGACCATGGCTTCCTGGGAGCTGCACCATATTCTAACTGGGCCCACCCATGTAGCCGGTCATGCGCTAGACCTTGTGTTTGTTTCTGGAGAAGCGGGGAGTGATCTGGAAGTCGGGGGTATATCCACCCCTCACTTCTCATGGTCAGATCACTATCTGGTGAAGTTAGACTTCTCGGTCCCACAACCCCTCCGCAGGGGTGGAGGACCCATTAAAATGGTCCACCCCAGGCGTCTTATGGATCCGAATGGACTCCTGAACGCGCTTGGGGATTCTCTGGAGCATGCCAACAGCCACTCGGTCAAGACTCTGTTGGGTGGCTGGAATGCCGCAATCACTGGGGCATTAGATCAGGTGGCTCCGAAATGCCCTCTCCCCCTGAACAGGGCTCAGACTGCACCATGGTTCAATCCGCAGTTACGAGCTCTGAAACAGGAGGTGAGACGGCTAGAACGCTGGTGGCAGAAGTCTCGCTCCAAAGACCATCAGACACGGGCTAGAGCTAGGGATGTACGAATCCCTTACCTTGCTCCGCTGAGGGGCATCCGCGGTGGGGGGGAGGCACTCCATCCCTCCCCCCAGAATCCTCAACCGGAGGGAGGTGCTCTGTCCCTCCCCCTGGAATCCTGCCCGGCTGGCTCCGCTCCACAGCCAAGCCGCGGAGCTGCCGGCCAGCTCTGGCCGCCTGCAGCCAGACATCCAGCTGCTGGGCAGCCCTGCAGGGACACAAATGGTGGCTGTCGTAGCCGCCGCCATTTGCGTCCCTGTATTGAGCCGTGATAGGCTACATAAATACGTAGCCTATCATGGCTTGAAGAGGAGGAAGCGAATGGCGGCTGCAGGACGGCCGCCATTCGCAAAGCAGAGCGGACGGGAGCAGGTAAGTGCTCCATTTCGCGCGCCTTTCATGGGGTGGGGGCAGCGGGGACTTCGTCCCACATGCCTTTCGTGGGTGGGGGGGTGGAGGCTTCGTTCCGCAATGGATTTCAGGGGGCTGAATGCACTGGCATTCAGCCTCACCGAGATCCGTTGCGGAATGCTCTGACATCCCTAGCTAGAGCTGTATCTTCAGCCTATCACATGGTGGTGAAGGCAGCAAAAAAGGAATATTATGCTGCCACTATCGCATCTGCAGAGTGCTGTCCCAGGAGGCTGTTCCAAGTGGTCTGGAGCCTGGTCGGTCCTGTGGCTCCGGAGCCACTGCAGCATTCTAAGGCCTCCTGTGAGGCCTTGGCAAGGCACTTTGAGGATAAAATTTATCAGATTAGGAGTGTTATTCCATGCGCTGTGGATACAGTTAGTGAGCAGAAGGCAGCCTGTGCTGTGGCAAACCAGTTTTGTGGGATCGGTTCCAGCTTCTTCCTCCTGATGAAGTGGACAAGGTGCTTTCATCTGTAAGGCCGACCACCTGCTTACTTGATCCTTGCCCATCTTGGCTCATTATGGGCTGCAGAGAGAGACTGGGTGAGGGGATCAGGGTGGTGGTGAATGCCTCCCTTGAGGAGGGAGTGATGCCATCAGCCCACAAGGAGGCAGTGATAAGACCGCTCTTAAAGAAGCCCTCCTTGGATCCCCAAATTCTGAACAACTTTCGCCCAGTCTCAAATCTTTCATTTTTGGGCAAGGTGATTAAGCGGGTGGTGGCAATGCAGTTGAAGGCACACTTGGAAGAAACCGATTATCTAGACCCATTTCAGTTGGGCTTCAGGCTTGGGCATGGGGCAGAAATGGCCTTGGTCACCTTGGTGGATATGAGGAGGGCTCTGGATAAGGGTGAATGCTCCTTCTTTGTTCTCCTCAACCTCTCAGCAGCTTTTGATACCGTTGACCACAGTATCCTCCTGGACCGCCTGGAGGGGTTGGGCATTGGAGGCACCGCATTGCGGTGGTTCCGGTCCTTCCTCTCCGGCAGGTACCAGGGGGTAGCACTGGGAGAGGAGGATTTGGACCTGTGGCCACTTACTTGTGGGGTGCCACAGGGTTCCATTCTCTCCCCGATGCTATATAACATCTATGTGAAGCCGCTGGGGGCTATCATCAGGAAGTTTGGGGTGCAGTGTCACCAGTATGCGGATGACACGCAGCTCTACCTCTCGTTCAAATCTTCACCAAGGTTGGCTGTAGAATCCCTGTCCAAATGTCTGGAGACGGTGAGTGGCTGGATGGGGAGGAATAAGCTGAAGCTCAACCCTGACAAGACCAAGGTGGGAGACAAGAGGAGGCTGGGAGACGTTGACCTGGTGTTGAATGGGGTACGGCTACCCTTGAAAGACCAGGTCTGCAGCCTGGGGGTCATTTTGGACTCCCAGCTGTCCATGGAAGCTCAGGTGTCAGCTGTGAGCCGGACAGCGCTGTATCAACTCCATCTGATACGGCCGCTGCGCCCCTTCCTTCCCGACCATCTGCTCCCATCGGTAGTACATGCCCTGGTCTCCTCTTGTTTAGACTACTGTAATATGCTGTACGTGGGGTTACCCTTGAAGACGGTTTGGAAGCTGCAGCTGGTACAGAACGCGGAGGCTTGCCTGATTAAAGGCAGCTGCCGACGAGATCACATCACTCCAGTGCTGAAGGAGTTGCACAGGTTACCAGTTGTTTTCTGGGCCAAATTCAAGGTGTTGGCTTTGACCTTTAAAACCCTATATGGTTCCGGCCCAACCTATCTTAAGGAGCGCCTCCAGTAACACCAGACAGGCTGCTTAACAAGATCAGCCTCGGATGGCCTTCTCTCTGTCCCATCAGCCAGGACAGCTAGACTGGTGAGGACGAGGGAGAGGGCCTTCTCTGTGGTGGCCTCCACTCTGTGGAACTCCCTCCCTAGGGAACTCCGCCATGCCCCCTCTTTAATGAGCTTCCGCCGTGCATTAAAAATGTGGTTGTTCAGGCAGGCATTTGGGGTGGGTTAGGGTATTTTAGAAAACGTTTTTATTGTAGAATTTTATTGTTTTAAACTGTTTTATTATATGCTGTACATCGCCCAGAGTACAGCATATAATCGTCACTGGGTGACCAGCCAGATAGGCAATTAATACATTTAATAAATAAATAACAAAGGAGCGCGAATGGTGGCCACTATGGCGGCCGCCATTTGCGGCTGCAGCCTGGTAGCGGATGGAAGTCCAGCTGTGGGTGGGCCCGGACAGCGGCTCTGCGGGCTCGCTGCAGAGCGGAGCTGGCCAGGGAGGATTCTGGGGGGAAGGGATGGATCGCCTCCCCCCCCAGCGGACGGCCCCACCGGAACGGGGTGAGTAATCGGTACACCACTACTGAGAGATGATATATGAAACAAATTTCCTGCTTGGTTCTACATACAGAGAACTAAACATTCAAATGGGGTTTTTTTGCAGGGGGCCACCATTTTTCCGGACATACGTTCTGTTCTTCTTGATCCTGAGTGTTGGGAGAATCCTGAAAAGTTCAACCCAAATCATTTTTTGGACAAGGATGGGAACTTTGTGGCTAGAGAAGAATTTCTGGCGTTTGGCGCAGGTAAATGCAGAAATCCAAACCTGCTTGCTATTTATAGACATATTTACTGGGTTGCTTCCAGGAGAGGCCATCTGACTTCTGTTCAGGCAAGCCTAAAACAATCCTTTTCACATGTAATTGAGTCTGGCCTGAAACCAGAGTCCCAACTGAGTCTGAAACAAAACTCCCACTTCTCATTTTTCAGGAGAGTGAGGTTTTTCTCAGGTTTTCAGTTTCTAAGAAAAAAGATATATTTCCTTTATGATTCTATATATACACATCTGACAGGAAGTCCCTTGAACTCAACAGCACTTCCTTCTGAGTAGGGAACACACGTAGGACACTGCACCGTTAGTGTTGGGTGTTGGAAAATGGTCATTCGATAATAGTCACTGAATTTCATTCGCATACAACATATGGAATCTCTCAGTGTTTTGTACCTTCATTGGTGAAGGCACAGCTGGAAAACAAGTGACTAATACTGTCATCTTAGGCAGGAGTAGGCAACTTGTGGCCCTCCAGATGTTTTTGCCTACAGCTCTCGTGAGCCCTAGCCAGCATCATCAATGGTGAGGAACGATAGGAGTTGTAGGCCGAACAGGTTGCCCACCCGTGACCTTTGGAATGATGAGGTTTCCTCTTTTTCCATAAGGGAATATACAGCTCTTATACTGAGTCAAATTACTGGCCTAGTACTACAATGTGCGTACAAACTGTGGTGTTTGGTGAGCAGCTGAGCTGTGGGCATGCCGGTCCTATACTAGGGCTGGGAACTGGATTCTCCTCACCCACAAAGGAAGGCCGCAAGGCTTGTTCTACTGTTAGGCTCGGCAATTGTGCATAGCACTACAGAACAGCTGGGGATTAAAAAAAGCATGCTACAACAAGCAAGTTTCAATTCAGCAGCAGAAGTGAATGAGAAAGCCTTCGTGCAGCAGCTAGGGGTGGAAGCCCAGGACAATCAGCAATCCAGGTGTCTCTTCCTCCCTTTCTGTCTCTCTCCATCTCTTCCTTTGACAATTTGTGACATAGCCCACTGTTGCTGGGCTGGCCAGTTGCCAGTATTATCCAAGGATTGTTGGTGATAATCAGCTATGATATGTTGTTATTGCACAACCTGGCATGGCTGGTTATTTCCCTGTCCTAAGTACTTCCAGTAGTTTGACCTGCTCTGAAACTGTATGTGATCAGGATCAATCAAACTGAGGCACCCTGAGCAAAGCTACCCCCCTTAGGGTTGCCAACCAATGGAGTAAAAGGGAGGTATGGAGGCAGCAGTTGTAGCAGCAGGCGTTCAGGCTGGTCACTTTGGAAGGTGGGAGGAATCCATGGCCTACCAACACGTGTTCCTATCTCAGATTCATCCCTAACTCCTGACTGGGATCTATGCCCTGGGGAACAGGTTATTACTCATTTGCTGCCTTTCCCTTATTTCTTCCCCAGGGGCTCGGGCATGTTTGGGGGAGCAGCTGGCGAGGATCGAGCTCTTCATCTTCTTGACCAGCCTGCTGAGGACTTTCAGGTTTCAGCCGCCGGAAGGAGTGAAAGAACTCAGTCAAGAAGCTGTAGCAGGGATAACAGTACATCCCCATCCTTATAAGATCTGTGCTGTTCCCCGCGGTAGCTCATCGTGAAGGATATACAGATAATTACAATGTATTATTTATTTATATCTGTAAGTATCTCCTTCCTTACTTTTCACTTCATTTGAACTTCTTCCTTGCTTGTATTAGTTCACTCTATCCTAGAACCTCTCCACCTGAAGTGGAACTTGAAACAGATCTGTGATATTATTGGTTGCTATATAAATCCCTATCACCAGAAAAAGAGATTTCCCCTTCTAGCTTGCTGTTTATGCACACGTGCTCAGTGCTGTCATTTTCCTTTATATAATTATAGCATGCTAGGAGGGTTTGCCATTGCATCCTCATCTCCCACGGCTGCAGCAGGAGCTCGGTCTGGACTTCTGCAAGTGTCAGTGTTCTCCAATGATGTCATAAGCTGGGCTCACCTGCCCCAAAGCTGGATAGACCTGTAATTGCAGCCAGGTGGCAGAAAAGGGGTGGGGGTGGGGTAGGACGACAGAGGAGAGTAAGAATAGGAGAGGATGAGGAATGAGATAGACAAGGCTGCAGAGAGAATGAAGGAATGAGAGGAGGGGGAGAAGACGATGCAGAGGATGGAAAGTGGGGAAGAACAGACAAAAGGAGAGAGAGCTGGGACTGCAGATGAAGCTAGACTAGAGGGCAAAAGGAAGGGAAATGGGGATATATACCATCGCTATGGAGGTTTGGTAGCTGGTGCCTTGAAACACAGGGGTCAAATGGGAACTGAGCCTTAGTGATTATCTGGTGCCAGACAGCAACAGGGCAAGGAGGAAGAGGGCACTCGCAAGCATTCCAGCCAGTGTGTTTTCTGTAGTAGCCTCTTACTTCACGCTCAAGGAATCCTATCAGTGAGGAACTGAAGTTATATGCAGGCGACCCTGTGATGGAACTGGTGACCCAATAAAATATATTACTTTCAACTTACTTGTTTGTCTATTGTTTCTAAGGCTCCAGCATGAAGGAAGGTGGGTTTGACATTCCCCTACCAGAAGAAAGAATGACAATTATAAAACTAGACATTTCTTACTCTGTGCCTTTCAGAGACAATAATTCTGCCTTCCATCCCCCCAGATATGGAGTGCACAAAACTTTTGCCCCAAAGGCCACATTGGGCAGTGCCAAGGGGCTGTACACGTGTGTGCACAGGCACATTCAAATATTCATAGCAACACACAGTCCTGGGGATTCTCTTGCTAGCTTTAGCAAGATGAGAGATCACAGATAAGGGAAGAGGTTTGGGGGAATCTCTGGGGTGTCAGTTGCTGGTGCTAGCAAGAGAATCCCTACCTTATTTCTGATCTCTCAGCAAAGATTGGAGATAAGGAAGGGATTCTCTTGTTAGCACTGGTACGGGAAACCTGAGGCGGTGCTGCATGGTGGTAGATGTGTGTGTGTGTGTGTGTGTGTGTGTGAGAGAGAGAGAGAGAGAGAGAGAGTTGGTGTGGGCCACCACAAGTGGCTTGATGGTGTGCAAATGGCCCCAGGGCAGCACATTTTGCATGCCTGCTCTAGAATGATGATCAGCAAAGTAGGGGAGTGGAATTTTATTTTTTGTTTATGTTGAGAAAATGGACAGGAATATGTTTTTCTCCTCATGTCAAATTAGGGGCCCCAAGAAAATCATAGCACAAGACGGATGACCATCTCTGTAGCAAGTGCACTGTTCCTTGCTATAAAATCCAGTTTTTTGGAAACTGGTTTTCTGATGGATTTTCTCATTGGGTCAGCTTCAGCATGATTTGGGAGCCTGTGTGACCTGAACTGCCTTCAGTGGGGGCTGCTGAGAGCAGTGCTGACTGGCAGAAGGGAAAGTAACTTCAGTTGAACTTTACCAAGTACAGGAGCAGAGGGGTCAGGAGAATTCCTTTGCCTGTTGTTTTAAATATTCACTGACCACAGCAGTGGGGAGGAGTGGGCATCCAGCCCTGTTGATTTGAAACTGCACTGTTGTAAACATGTGCTGGATAAACATGCTTAGTCAGAAGTAACTCCCTCTAATTGCACTTAACTGACTGCGGAAGTGGGGAGTGGGAATGACGGACAGCAAGCCTAAAGCTTGTCATGTTAAAACTATGCCTGCCTGCTTGGAAGTAACTCGTTCTCTATTGCACTTCAACTGAAAATGGGAGTGGGGGTGGCGCAGAGTAAATATCAAGCCTATGATTTTAAAGCTATGCTGTTATGGAAGTGTAAAGGCTTGCTATTATGGAGGTGCCCAAGTACGCAGAGACTTACTGATTTTAAAAGCTGATGGCCCTGAAATGACCCCTAATTCTGCAGAGAAGGGCTGGACATGGAGAGCTGTCTGCTAAACATGCCTACTTGGAAGTAAAAAGGTAAAAGGTGTCCCCAACCAGTCGTGTCCGACTCTAGGGTGCGGTGCTCATCCCCATTTCTAAGCTGAAGAGCCAGCGCTGTCCGAAGACGCTTCCGTGGTCATGTGGCCAGCATGCCTGAACACCGAGGTGCACGGAACGCTGTTACCTTTCCTGCCGAGGCGGTACCTATTTATCTACTTGCAATTTCTTGCTTTCGAACTGCTAGGTTGGTTGGCAGAAGCTGGGACTGAAGACAGGAGCTCACTCTGTCACGCAGCACTTGGGTCTCGAACTGCTGACCTGCCGACCTTCCAGTCTGCAGTTCAGCGTCTTAACCACTAAGCCACCGCGGCCCTACTTCCTACTTGGAAGTAACTCATCCTCTGTTGCACCTCACTGAGTGCAGGGACGGGAGTGTGTGGGGGGAGCAAGCCTCTGCTCATTCACTGCCCTGCACCTAGGCCTTTGCTGACATTAACTTCTATGCATGGGACTCTGCCCACCCAACCCTGAACTAATGCAGTTTCAGGTGCCGTTTGCCCCAGGCAAGTGGGTTTTTTTTTAAAAAAAACACAAAACACACACATATACACCACATTACTGGCTACAGCCTACAGTTTGCTCCAGGAGGTGTTAAACTGATTTTGTGAAAAACCAGATTCAAACGGAATCACCTCAAAAACCTCCCCTGTGGAGATCCAGCCGAGAACATGGGGTCATCCAATGAAGGTGATCATAGGGGATTCAGAACAGACAAAAGGAAGCACTTTTTTATACATCACATAGTTAAGCTATGTGATTCGTTACTATGTGACTTCGTTACTGTAGTGAATGACCCAGGTGAAGAGGAGGTCTTCTAGTCATGGAAAGGAGGAAGAATCAGATGAAGATCCATAAGAAAACAATGCACAAGAATGGACAGTTGTTGTGTAGTTGTGCAGTTCCTCACTTGGGAGATAGGGTGATTTGTGCTATATAGAACAGCTCTCCTTTTAATCTGCAATAGTGCTATTTCACTGTTGTGTGATTGGGAAATCGGACAATTTGCGCTACACAGAGGAGCTGTCTTTTTACTTCATGCTATGTTGCGGTAGTATGCTACTGCTATTTTGCTGTCGAGTGATTGGGAGATAGGGGAAAGGAAAGGTTCCTCCTGTGCAAGCACCGAGTCATTACAGACTCCTAGAGGGATGCCGCTTTCGCTGGCGTTTTCATGGCAGACTATAGCGGGGTGGTTTGCCATTGCCTTCCCCAGTCATGACTACCTTTCCCCCAGCAAGCTGGGTACTCATTTTACTGACCTGAGTTGACCTGAGCCGGCTACCTGGGACCCAGCTTCCGCTGGGATCCAACTCAGGTCGTGGGGACAGTTTCGGTTGCAATACTGCCGCCTACCTCTCTGCACCACACGAGGGTCTGGGAGATAGGGGGATTGGGGCTAAATAGAGTAGCTCACTTTGTTGCGGTAGCGCTAATTCAGTGTTTCAGGGGCAGTTTAGAGCTTTTGCTGGTTGGAGCAGAGTGGAGGCAGTGGTTTTGACCATTTTTACCAAGCGACTCTGAAGGGGACCTTTAAACCACTCCTTAAACCACTGCGGAGTGCCAGACAACATGATAAGCCATGGCGGTTTAAATAAACCTCCCTGCAGACCATGGCTTGGTAATTGAGCCATGGGGTTTTTCAGGGTACCATCTTGTCCCCAGTGTTATTTGACATCTATTTGAAGCCACTGGGAGTGGTCATTAGGGGTATTGGAACCAAGTGCCATAAATATGCTGATGACACACAGCTCTATCTCCCTGTGACATCTGAATCAGGAGAGGCTGTGCAAGTCCTGTTTCAGTGGCTAGATCCAGTAATGGGTTGGATGAAGGCCAATAAACGGAAACAGAATCCTAGCAAGATGGAAGCCCTATGAGTGAGTGGTTCCCAGGTCTGGGAGATAGGCTCACTGCCTGTTCTGGATGGGGTTGCACTCCCTCTGACAGATCAGGTTTGTAGTCTGGGGGTACTCCTAGATCAATCACTGTTGCTGGAGGCCCAAGTGGCCATAATGGCTCGGAGTGCCTTTTATCAGCTTTGGTTGGTTTGCCAGCTACAGCCTGCCCTGGAGAGGGATAGCTTGGCCAGAGTGGTACAGGCATTAGTAACCTCAAGACTGGATAACTGCAACACGATCTCTGTGGGGCTGCCCTTGAGGCTGGCCCGGAATCTGGAGCTAGTGCAGAATGCAGCAGCTCAGCTGTTGTCGGGAGCTGCCCCTTTTCAGCGTGCAACTCCTTTGCTGAGGGAACTGCACTGGCTGCCTATTTGTTACCTGAACAGGTTTAAGGTTTTGGTACTAGTGTACAAAGCCCTAAATAACTTGGGGCCAGGATACCTGAGGGAGTGCCTCCTTCCTTACCAACCTGCCCAGTCACTGAGGTCATCAGAGGGCATGCTCCTGGTGGTTCCACATGGTCCTATGGCCCTACTGGAGTCCACCCAGAGAAGAGCCTTCAGTGTGGTGGCTCCTGTCCTATGGAACTCCCTGCCTCTGGAGGTCAGGCAGGCACCAACACTGAGTTGTTTTTGGTGCCTTCTGAAAACAGCTCTTCTCAAGGAAGCCATCCTTGGTTAATCAGCCTCGGTTTTATTGGCACTCTGTTTTATCTTTTGTTCATTTTCTCTCTTGTTGTTCACTGCTCTGGAATCTGTTTAGATGTGGAGCAGTATACAAATGTTGTAAATAAATAAGCTAGGGTGGTTTATAAGCTACTGTGAGCAGCTTAGAAACTACCATGGCTTATCATGATGTGAGCATCCAGTTAGAAAAAAGAAGCTTCAGTGTTCATAAGTGTAAAAAAATCATTTTCTTCTTTTAAGCTATGAAAAACAGTAGCATACATGCCATCAAACACTCATCTATTTCCTTCCCATTAACTTCAACAGGAGGGGAAAATAAATTAAATTTAAAAATAGCACCTTGATTCCCGCTCACATAGCCATGACAGATCATAGGATATGATGTAACTCAGCAACCAGTTATAGCAGAACTCCACCTGGAGTGGAGTTCCACCTCCTAGCTGGCTATTCTTGGATGCAGGAGCCCAACAGCAGAATGTTGATGAAATTTGCAAGTGATGCAGAACTGGAAGGCGTATGCAAGAAAAATGTGGATGCTTTAATGTGTGAGGAATAAACGGTCATAACACCTCATGCACAGTGCTGATATTCCATACTCACGCATTTGCAGTGTGAATGAGCATTCTGGCCAATATTGATTGCTCATCAGCATTACAAACCCTGAAACCTGATTGAGTCAAGAGATTGTTTAGGCCTCATACGTGAGAAATATGTGAGAAATAGTTTAAATTAATAGCATGAGGGCCAAATGAGATGCATTGTTTGTTATATGATTTGGCCTTACATGCAAACTTTTTCTTTAATGGTGGGCATCAGGTTGGATCAGAATTGTGGCCCAGGAAAGGCGGCTTTAATCTTTGCCCCTGCTGCAATCCTGATAAGAAATCTACCCCCCCAACCCCCGCCACACACAACTGCTATTCACAAGGGGAGGAATGTTCCCTTTGGCACGAGCATTATGCAACCTGTTTGCATTCTGTCCTCCTCACAGGACCACAGGATCAGTGTATATGGGGTTACCCCCATACTCACAACTCACAGGTTAGGCTGAGATATGATGATTTGCTCAAGGTCACCCAGAGAGTCCTCTGGATGAGTAGCGATCCATATTCAGGGCTCTACTGAAAACACAGAACACTGTCTTCTGAATACCACCACCCCTCTGCTTCAGGGATGCAATATCATATAACAGAATAGTAGAATCATAGAACAGTAGGGTTGGAAGGGGCCTACAAGGCCATCACGTCCAACCACAGGCTGGACTGGGAAATATAATGTGGGAGTCTATCACTCAGCCAAAATCGTGTCAAACTTCTTCTCTGCCTGAGAGACTACCCTCCTCTAATCCCAATTCAGAGCAGAAGTGAACAAAAGGTTCTCTCATACTGCTTTTGCTTTGGAAATTTTACAGAACAATTTTGCTCTCTTTTTTTCCAACCTATATTAGCACTAATGTTCAGGAGTTCCCTGAGCCCTTGATTTGCTTCCTACTCCTCAACAGAGCCATAAACAGAAGAGCCCAACTTCGGGGAAGGGGGAGGAATGTTGTACAAGCTTCTTGGGTGGGTGTTTGCACTTTAATCCCCCTGTCTGTTACAAAATCTGGAGGAAGTGAGGGTTAAATCTCTGAGCACTAGGGGTGCACGAAAGTCACTTACCTAGTCTCGCAGCTTTTTGGGGTGGGGGGGAGGCGCTTCGCTGCTCTCCCCCCGAAGTTCAGGCCGGGGAGGCTTCCCGCCTCGCCCGGCCGAAACTCAGGCTGGGGGGGGAGGCTTCCTGCCTCGCCCGGCCGAAATTCAGGCCAGGGAGGAGGCGCCTCGCCTCGCCTGGCCGCGAAATAAAAAGTTTTTTTTAAAAAAAACGCCCCCGTGATAGGCTACGTGACGATTAACATAGCCTATCACGACTAGATCTGCAAAGTCAGCCGTGATAGGCTATGTAAATCGTCACGTAGCCTATCATGGGTGACTTTAAAAAAAAAAAAAAGCGCGTACGCAAATGGCGGCCCCCATAGGGAGCCGCCATTCGCGTTCCTTATTTGGTCGCTGTAGTCTACGTAAATCTTTACGTAGACTACGGCGAAAATAAGGGCAACGCAAATAGCGTTGCCCTTACTTTCGCCGTAGTCTACGTAAAGATTTACGTAGACTACAGCGACCAAATAAGGAACGCGAATGGCGGCTCCCTATGGGGGCCGCCATTAGCCATACGCGCTTTTTTTTTTTAAGTCACCCGTGATAGGCTACGTGACGATTTACGTAGCCTATCATGGCTGAGTTTGCAAATCTAGCCGTGATAGGCTACATTAATCGTCACGTAGCCTATCACGGGGGCGTTTTTTTTTTTTAGTTTTATTGGAATGGCGGCGGCGGCAGCCGGTCGAAAGATCGGCTGCCGCCCCCGCCCCTGACGAAGACCCGACGAACCGCCGCCGGGACCCCCCGCCGGGAGGGACATTCGGGAAAGGTAAGTCCCGTCCCGGGGGGGGGGGGTGCGGGGTGCGGGAGGGTGCGGAGAATTTCTCCCCGAAACTTGTTCGGGGGGCCGAACATGTTGGCGCTCGGCCCTCCGAAGTTTCGGGGAGAAATTCTCCTCCAACCCTACTGAGCACAGAGGAAATCCCTGGCACACAAATTATTTCAATCATCATTATTGGTCCTTCCATATTGTTACAGTACTACCGTATGTATTGTCCTTTGCCACACTCTCGATCTTGAACTTAATAAGGGGAAAGCTAGATGCTCAGGAGAGAAGAGAGTGGGGGCAGAAAGGCTGCTTTTATTTTGGAGAAAAAGCAACGGTAGGGCCCCAATCAAGGATGTGGCCCCAATCTGGATAGGGGCCCCACACTTCTCCTGTAAATCACTCCCCTGGCTGTTTTTTTAAAATTCCCGAAATGCTGTTTATTGAAAACAGTAAATTTGTGGTGAAACTGCAGCCAGGCAGGAGGCAAAGGTCAGCAGAAAACCAGCATGGGGCCTCAGACCAGATGCATTTATTTCCATACCACCCAATAGCCAAAGTTCTCCTGGCTGTTCACAAAACAAAACTTAGAGTCATCAAATACAATGACACAGTAACATGTCATATAAAAAACCTCTCGTTTAAGGTTTTTAAGAACAGCAGCACATTCTGGATCTGAGAGACCCAGAGCTGCTTTTTCTCCAAAACAGAGATGGCCGGGTTAAGCGACTGACGTTACGTGTAGTCTGTCTTTGACAGCAGCTATCATTCTCCATTGCGCCTCTATGCCACTTTGAGGTAATGAGGTGAAATAACAGGAAGGAGCACCTACTTTGCTGGTAACATGCCTGAGGAAAAACAACACAGCAACAACCTGTAGGAAAGAGGATGGGCGCCCTGCACTGCAGTCCGCCTGGGGAATTACTAGAACACCTTGAGTGTTCCCTGGCTGCCCTCAAGGTAGCCTGTGTGGGCTCGGCTTGTGGCTGCTGAAGCGACACAGAAGCTGGGCCCACCAGCTGCCCTCTCTGCCAGCTCCTTGCCTGCCCAGGAGAGAGGAGGGAAAGGGAAACTGTCTGCCACATTGAACTGAGGCTTGCTTGTTCCCCACCATATCATCAGAGTGGGGGGAGTGAGTGAGTGAGTGAGTAAGAAAGCCACCCAGGCACTTGGCTATGCCTCATGACACATGCCTGCTTCACCATGAGCATAAATGATGGCTGACGTGTTGCCACTGTGGGGCAGGTGGTGGTGGTGGTGGTGGTGGTGGAGAGGTAGCCACCTTGGAATGTGGTTTGTGCCTCAGGGGTGCACCTTCCCCATTTTCAAGCGGGGACAGTGGGAGCCGAGGGGCGGGGAGAATGGTGGTGCCATTGAACACTTTCTGCTTCTCTTTCCTGTGAGGATTCTTTCTTCCTGAAGGCGCTTGGAAGTAAAGGAAGGCAAGAGAATACAAATAATTGGGTTTCTTGTTTGTGAACTAGGACTTCCAATAAGCCTGTGCTACCTGTACGGAAAGCTGAGAAGCCTTGGAGTCATAGAATCATAGAATCATAGAATAGTAGGGTTGGAAGGGGCCTACAAGGCCATCGAGTCCAACCCCCTGCTCAATGCAGGAATCCAAGTCAGAGCATCCCTGACAAATGGCTGTCCAGCCTCGTCTTGAAGGCCTCCAGTGTGGGAGAGCCCACCACCTCCCCAGGTAATTGGTTCCATTGCCGTATTGTTCTGACACTCAGGAAGTTTTTCCTGATGTTCAGTCGGAATCTGGCTTCCTGTAACTTGAGCCCATTATTCCGTGTCCTGCACTCTGGGATGATCAAGAAGAGATCCTGGCCTTCTTCTCTGTGACAACCTTTCAAGTACTTGAAGAGTGCTATCATATCTCCCCTCAGTCTTCTCTTCTCAAGGCTAAACATGCCCAGTTCTTTCAGTCTCTCTTCATAGGGCTTTGTTTCCAGTCCCCTGATCATCTTTGTTGCCCTCCTTTGAACCCTCTCCAGCTTGTCTGCATCCTTCTTAGTGTGGTGCCCAGAACTGGACACAGTACTCTAGATGAGGCCTAACCAGTGCTGAGTAGAGGGGAACTAGTACTTCTAGTCATGAATTTGATTCTGCCTGTAGCCAGGCATGACAAAAGCACCTCCCACCGATATCTTGAGAGAGTTACTTATGAAGAACGGTAACCTTTTCCTCATCACTTCATTAGTTCACCTCATTCTCCTAACGTGTGTCGCAACTAGGGCTTTTGTATAATTTCCTGGCAGGCATGAACCCTGTGCCTGGCACTGGTAAAATGTGGGACAAGTAAAATCTTGTGTTGTACCTTAACAGAACATTTGGTTGCTGATAAAATTCAACACTCTTCCCGCTGCTCTGAGAGACTGGAACTGCTCTTACTGGAATAAATCAGCTTGGAGCCCTTGAGGAGGCCGAAGCTTCTGACATTGTCAGCCAGGGCCATGCCATGAGGCCATGAACGTCCCAGTCTCTTAACAATGGACGGCACCATTGACCTTTCAGGCAGCTGACCTTTGTCCTGCTTGCTTTTTCATAGCCCTTTAAAGGCAAGAAACTAACAGAAGATTAGATAAACCTCTAACAAATCTGTTGGGCATTAATTTTACATGCTGAAGATTTGTTGTGGCTGTGTCCAGCGAGTGTACTACTCCCATGCCAGGTTGGTTTGTTTGTTCTTTCTTTCTTTCTTTCTTTCTTTCTTTCTTTCTTTCTTTCTGGAAATGCTTACATTGATCTGGTAACTAGGTTTGTCTCTTAGTGTTCTTCAAGTAGGACCTTCAACAAAATGTTGCAGTATGGAGTGCTGCTGTTCAGGATTCCAAACTCTCCATTCCACCCCCCAGCTCATTTTTAGCCTTTTCCCTCTCAATGGTCGGTCAGAATTCAACAGAATATGCCAACAGAATACATTCAGTCTTCATTGGGTTGTTTTGTGCCCCCCAGCGCACTTTTCGGGGGGTTTCCTCATGAAGAATTTTTGTAGCTCTGCAAACTTTGTGCCTTCTGCACCTCTTGTGTGCAGATGGTGCTGTTTTGTCCACATATGTATCAGCATGCACAGAACTGAGTGTCAGGAGCGCCCTAGCTGCCTCTTGCAGTCCCCTCCAACAGCCAACTCAGGACACAGATGACGAGGATTCTTTCCAAGGCTTTATTCCTTTATTACTTTATGACCCTTTCAGATACTAATCACTAGCAACTAAGCAAGGAACAGCACTGGGGAAAGATAGCAGAATAGACTAAGCTCCAGGTAAGGCAGTTGGTCCCCGTTTGAAGGGGAACTGCGGGAAGACCCTGAACTTACGGGCTAGGGAGAGATCCTCCCTCTTTCCCTTGGGTCCTCGGGACGCGACCGTTGTTTGCGTGCCAAGCGAGCGCTACACCTCCTTTCAGCGCCCTCCATCTGTCGTTGCTCCCTGCGTCTGCACCAAGCGTCCAGCAAGCCCCCCTCCAGCGCTCTCTTGCTGCCAGGGTCACTATCTATCCCAGGAATGCCTGCAGGAGGAATCTCTGCCAGGTGCTGATCCTGTGAGGGATGAGCTGGCTCCTCTCCCATGGATTGCTGTTCCTCCTCAGAATCAGAACTGCTCTGGGGTTCTATGGGCTCAGTTTCCACCCTGACACTGAGTTCATTAGTAGTATATAATTATATATGATGATAACAAAATCCCTAAAATACTGCTGTGTTTTCATCTTCATAATGCAGACTGCAGAAGCTGCGCTAGCTAAGGACATGGCTTTCTCCAAGGGAGAGGGGATCACAGAAGTACGGATACTTCCCATAATGGCCTAAAGAGGGCAACACTAGGTTGGGACTGCAGAGGCATTGTGGGGGGATTAAAATGGTGGCTGCCAGGCTCCAGGACTGAGAGGAGTGCCCAGCCTGGGTGGCTGTAGCTAGCATTTTAGGTTGGCGGCAAGGTAGGCATTGGACCTCCTGAAGGCCTGGGCCATCAACAACTGCAGGCAGAACCAACACCTGACCTAGGGAAGGGGTGTCGGAAGTGCCTGGCAGGGTCTGGGAGTCCAGTGGACTCCCCCCCCCCCGCAGGACCCTGCTCGCTGAGCCATGGGGCACTGAAGGACCTGGTCGCCAAGTGCTCTGGGGTTCAGTGAGCAGTCAGGAACAGCCCGTCCTTGTTGTGAGTCACCAGTGTGCACAAAATGGCTCCTGCTGGGGTCCCTGTTGCTCCATGCCAACCACTCACCTCTCCTTCTTCAAAGAGGAGAGGCAAGAGATTGGTGTGTGGTGATGGGGCTCCTTCTTCCTCTGGCAGCCAAGCCCTTGTGATCTTCTTCCTTGCAAGGAGGAGAGGTGCCTACTGCTCATCGTCCTCACCTCCTTGCAAGGAGGTGAGGTGAGCAGTTGGCGCACAGCAACGGGGATTCCTGCCTCTGCCAGCTCTCAAGCCCTTGCGATCTCCTTCCTTGCAAGGAAGGAGATCCAAAAGGCTTGAGACTGAGCCAGCAGAGGCAAGAGTCCCATTGCAGGACAAGGATGAGCTGCCATTTTGTGCAAAATGGTGGTGGCTCACCTCATCGGCTGCTTGCTAAGCCACCAAGAAGCTTGAGTGGCACTGCGAGCAAGGGCGGGGGATGGCAGCGTCTCGATGAGTGACCGATGAAGCCGGGCACTAGTGAGTCCGTCCATCCCTAACCTAGGGCCTGCCTTCATGTGTGATTTTCTGTGGCTTGGTACTATTTGGACATCCTTTGTGGCACATGACATTGTGGCCAGTTGGTAGTGTTTACCTGCAGGGAAGCTGCATTTTTGCAGAGTACTTTTACTCTATTTTTTCTTTTTCTTTAATTCAGCTCCTCCGCAGTTCAGCTGCTGTGTGCCCGTCCCTCTGCTTTAAATTTGGTATGATTGGGAGTTCCTAGGGGTGTGTCTTTCATCTGCCTGTGACCTTGGTAACCTAGGTAACTAGAGTAACTAGCCCGCCTTTTCAACTCATAAAAGCTAGAGTGCTCTTCAATGCCTTCAGAATTGCGCTGTACTTCCTTTTTGCCAGAGCCTTGTGTGGCACAGAGTGGTAGGCGGCAATATTGCAACCGAAATTCTCCCCACGACCTGAGTTCGATCCCAGCAGAAGCTGGGTCTTGGGTAGCCGGCTCAGGTCGACTTAGCCTTCCATCCTTCTGAGGTCGGTAAAATGAGTACCCAGCTTGCTGGGGGAAAGGTAGTCACAACTGTGGAAGGCAATGGCAAACCACCCCACAATAGTCTGCCATGAAAATGCCAGTGTAAGTGGTGTCCCTCTAGGGGTCAGTAATGACCCAGTGCTTGCACAGGAGGAACCTTTCCTTTCCTTCCTTTTTGCCAGTGGGAGTAACTAGCCCCCATTTCCCAGCCTGCCCCCCTTGAGAGCCTCCTCTGATGCTTGTACAACTTCGCTGCTTCTCTGCACAGAGGGAAAGAGCTGGCTGGAGTTGCCACCCTCTGTTAGCACTGCTGCCTCTGCTGGCTGCCTTCTCTCTTCCTTCTCCTAAATTCTTTAGTTTTCACTATATTGCCATTATCAATTTGGCCATCTCCTCTTGCCAGATAGCTAGTACTAAATACAGCATAGCTCCAATTTTCTCAATGGGAAAAAGACCCTACAGATTCTCAATGGGGGGAAAGCAGGCAACTGAGGCTGCAGACTGGGAATGGGTGAAGCAGCTAGATTGCTGTATTTACTCCTTGGAAAAGGAGAAAGGGGTGGGACCTCTAACTTCTTGACTGTTGGCTGGAATTCAGATAGGGATGTCAGAGAATTCCACCACGGATCTCGGGGAGGCCGAATGCCAGCGCATTCGGCCACCCGAAATCGGTGGTGGAACGGTCTGCCCCCCCGCCCCCCCGGGGACGGGACTTACCTTGGGCGGACCTTCCTGGCGGCGGCAGCTCCAGCAGCGGCGGCGGTGGTTTGGCAGTGGCTGCGGCGGCCAGTCTTCTGACTGGCTGCTGCCGCCGCCATTTCCAGTTAAAAAAAACACAAACAAACGTGATAGGCTACGTAAAGATTTATGTAGCCTATCACGGCTAGATTTTTAAAAAACACCGTGATAGGCTATGTAAAAGTTTACGTAGCCTATCACGGCTGATTTAAAAGAAAAAAAAAAGCTCGTACGCAAATGGCGGCAGCCATGGGCACTGCCATTTGCATTCCTTATTTTGGCGTGTCTTAGTCTACATAAACATTTACGTAGACTAAGACAGCGAAAACAAGGGGAACGCAAATAGCATAGTGTCTATGCTATTTGCGTTCCCCTTATTTTCGCCGTCTTAGTCTACATAAATGTTTACGTAAACTAAGAGGTGCCAAAATAAGGAACACAAATGGCAGCACCCATGGGCGCCGCCATTTGCGTACGAGCTTTTTTTTTTCCTTTTAAATCAGCCGTGATAGGCTACGTAAACATTTACGTAGCCTATCACGGCTGACTGCAGGGATGCAAACGGCGGTGGCTACGGCCACTGCCATTTACGTCCCTGCTAGCCAGCGGCCAGATGTCCGGCCGCTGGCGGAGCCGGCTGGCGGCTCCACAGAATCCCTGCGGAGCGGAGCTGGCTGGCCAGGATTCAGGGGGGAGGGACAGAGCGCCTCCCCCCCAGCCAGAATTTTGGGGGGAGGGACGGAGCGCCTCCACCCCACCACAAATGTCACCCTTCGGAAAGGTAAGTGACTTTCGTACATCCCTAAATTCAGATGCTGTTAGGGGTGTACGAAACCCTGCTTACCTGGCTCTGCCGGGTTCCGCAGGTGGGGGGAGGTGATCCGTTCCTCCCGCTGGAATCCTCAACGGGGGGGAGGCGATCCATTCCTCCCCCCTGGAATCCTGCCCGGCCGGCTCTGCTCTGCGGCCAGGTCGTGGAGCCGCCGGCTGGGCCAACCCGCAACAGGGCCTCCAGCTGCTGCCGGGCTGGTGTGGATGCAAATGGCGTCCTGAGTAGGGGACACCATTTGCGTCCCTATGGTAGCCTGTGATAGGCTATGTAAATATTTACGTAGCCTATCACGGCTAAAGCAGGGACGCAAATGGCGTCCCCTACACCATTTGCGTTCCCATTTTAGCCGTGATAGACTATGTAAATATATACGTAGCCTATCACGGGGCCGGCGTAGGGACGCAAATGGCGGCCGCTACGATGGCCACCATTTGTGGCTGCAGCAGCCCGGCAGCAGCCAGAGCCGCCTCCAGAGCCTCCGCCAGAGCCGCAGTCGCTGGAGCTGCAGTCAGGTAGGCTCCGTTTCGCGGGGCTTTCGTGGGGTGGAAGGAGGGGGGTTCCATTCTGCCACAGATCTTGGTGAGGCCGAGTGCCAGCGCATTCGGCCTCACCGAGATCCGTGGCAGAATTCTCCGCCATGCCTAGATGCTGTTGGGGATAATAACATGGTAGCCAGGGGAAGCCTGGACAGGGGTGGGAAACAAGCCTCTCTCATTGGTTGAGCAAGTTGATAATGTTCAGTTCTACTGCCTCTGTGACCCATGAAAAGAGGATTTTTAAAGTGTGGTACATTTGGCTTTTCTTTCTTTGTGTGTCCCTGATAGTCCAAAGCCGATTCCAAGAAAGATTCCCCCCAGAAGGTTTTTTACAACAGCATCTAGCAAAAGTTCCTGCAAGATTTCATCCAGAGAATATTTGGCCAATCTTGGTTTCATCAAATTTGGCAATAAGGTGAAGGATGCAGTCAGGCTTACAAAGGATGGGGCCATACTCAAATATAAAGATGATATCATCAACTCTATCCACCAGTGACTCAGTGCTCATCATGGCTGTGGCACTGACAGATGCCAAAGATGTGATCTGGTTTTTGTCTGGGTTGGGAATCTGATGTGGGCAGCAGGAGAATCTGCTTTCCCACCCTAAATGATGACCTGCCCCGGACAACAAGGTTTTTCCCCCCCTCACTGATGCAAAGTAATTAGGGATGTCATGAGAGTCCGGGGGTGGGGGGAGAGTCCGATGGACTCCCCCTAGCTCACCGTCCTGGATCCCACTCACCAAGCCACAGGGCACTTGCTGACCTGCTTGTCAAACGCCCTGCGCCTCAGCAAGCACCCAGCAGCCATCCGCCCTTGTACCGAGACCCCATTTTGTGCAACAATGGCGGCTCAGGCTCTTCCAGGAAGGTAATGTTGCATAATTGACAGCCATAAAGGGGCCATTTATGCAACATTACAGGAGTGAATGGAGCACTCACGCCTGTAATATTGTGTAAATGGCCCCTTTATGGACACCAATTATCCCGTGTTCTGTAAAATGCCATGCACAGTGATGGCACTATGTAATTACAATTTCATTGGTAGCGGGAGGGGAAGGAAGAGTTGTAATAATAATAATAATAATAATTAACAACAATTACCTTTTGATACATTTTGCTGTAATATATCATGTCATAAAGGTCATGGCATATCTTATTAGGGAAGTGACTTTTCTTGAAAGAGGTGGAGACAGCGAGCAGCTGCAAAAAGTAAATTGGATTTATTTAACCAGAAATAAGAAATAAGTCCTACTGAGTTCAGTCAGTCTTACACCCAAGTATTGGATTGTAGCTGTAGTAAATGAGTAGATAGCTTCAGTTTTCCTTTAATATCCAGGGTAAACCATTCTTGTGCTTTTTCAAGCAAGCATTAAAGACAACTTTATTATGGTTTGGTCCATATTGCCTTTTGTTTCCAGTAGGGATGTCAGAGAAATCCTCCATGGACCCCAATTTATGTATGTATGTATGTATGTATGTATGTATTAAATTTATTAATCGCCCATCTGACTGGTCACCCAGCCACTCTGGGCGATGTACAACCCCCATAAAACAATTTAAAACAAAATTTTACCATAATTTTTTTTTTTAAATACCCTAACCCACCCCAAATGCCTGCCTGAACAACCACGTTTTTAATGCAAGACGGAAGCTCATTAAAGAGGGGGCATGACGGAGTTCCCTAGGGAGGGAGTTCCACAGAGTGGGGGCCACCACAGAGAAGGCCCTCTCCCTCGTCCGCACCAGTCTAGCTGTCCTGGCTGATGGGACAGAGAGAAGGCCATCCGAGGCTGATCTTGTTAAGCGGCCTGTCTGGTGTTGCTGGAGGCGCTCCTTAAGATAGGCTGGGCCGGAACCATATAGGGTTTTAAAGGTCAAAACCAACACCTTGAATTTGGCCCGGAAAACAACTGGTAACCAGTGCAACTCCTTCAGCACTGGAGTGATGTGATCTCGCCGGCGGCTGCCTTTAATCAGGCGAGCCGCCGCGTTCTGTACCAGCTGCAGCTTCTGAACCGTCTTCAAGGGTAACCCCACGTAGAGCGCATTACAGTAGTCTAAACGAGAGGAGACCAGGGCATGTACTACCGATGGGAGCAGATGGTCGGGAAGGAAGGGGCGCAGCCGCCATATCAGATGGAGTTGATACAGCGCTGTCCGGCTCACAGCTGACACCTGAGCCTCCATGGACAGCTGGGAGTCCAAAATGACCCCCAGGCTGCGGACCTGGTCTTTCAAGGGTAGCCGTACCCCATTCAACACCAGGTCAACATCCCCCAGCCTCCTCTTGTCTCCCACCAAAAGTACCTCGGTCTTGTCAGGGTTGAGCTTCAGCTTATTCCTCCCCATCCAGCCACTCACCGTCTCCAGACATTTGGACAGGGATTCTACGGCCAACCTTGGTGAAGATTTGAATGAGAGGTAGAGCTGCGTGTCATCCGCATATTGATGACACTGCACCCCAAACCTCCTGATGATAGCCCCCAGTGGCTTCACATAGATGTTAAATAGCATCGGGGAGAGGATGGAACCCTGTGGCACCCCACAAGTAAGTGGCCACGGGTCCAAAACCTCCTCTCCCAGTGCTACCCTCTGGTACCTGCCGGAGAGGAAGGACCGGAACCACCGCAATACAGTGTCTCCAATGCCCAAACCCTCCAGGCGGTCCAGGAGGATACCGTGGTCAACGGTATCAAAAGCTGCTGAGAGGTCGAGGAGAACAAGGAAGGAGCATTCACCCCTATCCAGAGCCCTCCTCATATCATCCACCAAGGCGACCAAGGCCGTTTCTGTCCCATGCCCAGGCCTGAAGCCCGACTGAAATGGGTCTAGATATTCAGTTTCTTCCAAGTGTGCCTTCAACTGCACCGCCACCACCCGCTCAATCACCTTGCCCCAAAATGGCAGATTTGAGACTGGGCGAAAGTTGTTCAGAACTTGAGGATCCAAGGAGGGCTTCTTTAAGAGCGGTCTTATCACTGCCTCCTTGAGGGCTGATGGCATCACTCCCTCCTCAAGGGAGGCGTTCACCACCGCCCTGATCCCTTCAGGATATATTTCAGGATATATTCAGGATATATTTGAATCCGACCCCCTGAAGTCCATGGAAGATTGGATCTCCTAACTCCGCCTCCCTGCGAAGTCCTTGCTGGCTGGATCCTGCCTGCTGCTGGCTCCGAAGCCCCAGCAATAAGGCCGCCATTGCCAAATCACTGGCTGGACTGACAGACTGCGGATGCAAATGGCGTCTGCTATGCCATTTGCGTCCCTGCTCTTTGACTTGATAGGCTATGTAAATCTTTACGTAGCCTATTGTGTGAATAAACAGGGACGCAAATGGCGTATTTGTGTCCCTGTTCCTTCGCGTGATAGGCTACATAAAGATTTACGTAGCCTATCATGTCAAAGAGCAGGGACGCAAATGGTGTCCGCTACGCTGGACGCCATTTGTGTCTGCAGTACATCAGTGCAGCCAGTAATATGGCAATGGTGGCCTTTTCTGTGGTGGCTCCCACTCTGTGGAACTCCCTCCCTAGGGAACTCCGTCATGCCCCCTCTTTAATGAGCTTCCGTCGTGCATTAAAAACGTGGCTGTTCAGGCAGGCATTTGGGGTGGGTTAGGGTATTTTAGAAAATGTTTTTATTGTAGAATTTTATTGTTTTATTTATGTTGTGCATCACCCAGAGTGGCTGGGTGACCAGACAGATGGGCGATTAATAAAGTAAATAATCATCATCATCATCGCTGGGGCTTTGGAGCCAGCTGGTGGCTCCGCGGAATTGCTGCGGAATGAAGCTGGCCAGGCAGGATTCTGGGGGGGGAGTAGGGATGTCAGAGAATTCCGCCACGGACTCCAGTGAGGCCAGATTCTTTAGAATCCGGTCCCGCGGAGTATGTAGCGGAATGGCCTCCCCCCCCGCGGAATTCTCCCAGGACAGACCTAGCTGAGTGGCGGCTCCGGCGGTGGCTCCAGCGGCAGCAGCAGATGAAGTGGCGGTGGCGGCGGCTCCGGCCACTGCCGGGCTGCTGCGGCCGCAAATGGCGGCCATTGTAGCGGCCGCCATTTGCGTCCCTATGCTTGCCTGTGATAAGCTACATATATATTTATGTAGCCTATCACGGCTAAAGCAGGGATGCAAATGGCATCCCCTATGCAGGATGCCATTTGCGGCCGCAGCAGCCTGGCAGCACGTGGAGGCCCCACTGCAGATCGGCCAGTGGAGCAGAGCCAGCCGGGCAGGATTCTGGGGGGGAGGAACGGATCGCATCCCCTGCCCGTCAAGGATTCTGGGGGGAGGAACGGATCACCTCCCCCCACCTGCGGACCCCAGCAGAGCCAGGTAAGTGGGGTTTTGTACACCCCTAAGGGGGAGGGACGGATTGCCTCCCCCCCAGCGGACACCACAAAATGGAACGGGGTATTTCGCACACCTCTAGTTTCCAGCATCTTCACACAGGATAGGAGGTGTGGGGCTTCTCCTGGCTAAGGTCTAGGGGTGGCTAGTTCCTCCTTCTCCTGTTTGCTCCAACCTCTGGGGCGGCCTCCCATGCGGTTGCCACTGCCACTGCATTTTCACACACTGCTGCCTCTGCCATGCCCCCCTCAGCCTCAAGGGCCCTCGTGGGGGCTGGGCTGGGGGCTGCTGCCAGCACTGGCTCCTTCCTTCTCGCTCCCCACCTCCTTCAGGCTGCCAGCATGACGGCCCTTGTGGTACAGAATCACCTCAGTTCCAGCCATGTGTTACTACTGGAGAACACTGAGATGGCTCCATTCCCCTTCCCCTTCTCACAACAATGACTGCTGTTGCTGCTGTGAACGCTGTTAACACTGTTGCTGGTTTTATTGTTGGCTTTTATTGTTGGCTTTTATTGTGTTTATGTTTTTATCACTTTTAATATTTTAACTGTTTTTATGTGTTTTATTCAAGGTTAAAAGATATGATGACGGAAGATCAGCCCCTCAGGTCGGAAGGTGTCCAATATATTACTGGGGAAGAGCAGAGGGAATTTCCAAGTAGTGCCAGAAAGAGTGAAGCGGCTGGGCCAAAGCCGAAAGGACACTCAGCTGTGGATGTGTCTGGTGGTGAAAAGAAAGTCCGATGCTGTAAAGAACAATATTGTTTAGGAACCTGGAATGTAAGATCAATGAATCAAGGTAAGCTGGAGGTGGTCAAACAGGAGATGGCAAGATTGAACATCGACATCTTGGGAATCAGCGATCTAAAATGGACAAGCATGGGCGAATTTAATTCAGGTGACCATTATATCTACTACTGTGGACAAGAATCCCTTAGAAGAAATGGAGTAGCACTCATAGTCAACAAAAGGGTGGGAAAAGCAGTACTGGGGTACAATCTCAAAAACGACAGAATGATCTCAGCACGGATCCAAGGCAAACCATTCAACATCACAGTAATTCAGGTCTACGCCGCAACCACTGAGGCCGAAGAAGCTGCGGTTCATCGGTTCTATGAAGACCTACAACACCTTCTAGAACTAACACCAAAAAAAGATGTCCTCTTCATCATAGGGAATTGGAATGCTAAAGTAGGAAGTCAAGAAATCACCGGGATAACAGGCAAGCATGGCCTGGGTGTACAAAATGAAGCAGGACAAAGGCTAATAGAGTTTTGCCAAGAGAACACACTGATCATAGCAAACACTCTTTTCCAACAGCACAGGAGGCGACTCTACACATGGACATCACCAGATGGTCAATATCGAAATCAGATTGATTATGTCCTTTGCAGCCAAAGATGGAGAAGTTCTATACAGGCAGTAAAAACAAGACCTGGAACTGACTGTGGCTCAGATCATGAACTTCTTGTTGCAAAATTTCGGCTGAAATTGAAGAACATAGGGAAAACCACTAAACCATTCAGGTATGACCTAAATCATATATCCCTGATGAATATGCAGTGGAGGTGAGGAATAGATTTAAGGGATTAGACCTGATAGACAGAGTGCCTGAGGAACTATGGACGGAGGTCCGTAACATTGCTCAGGAGGCAGCAACTCAATCCATGCCAAAGAAAAAGAAATGCAAGAAAGCCAAGTGGCTGTCTGAGGAGGCTTTACGAGTAGCTGAGGAAAGAAAGGAAGCGAAAAGCAAGGGAGAAAGGGGAAGATATACCCAACTTAAAGCAGAGTTCCAGAGAATAGCAAGGAGAGACAAGAAGCCCTTCTTAAATGAACAGTGCAAAGAAATTGAGGAAAACAATAGTGGGAAAGACTAGAGATCTCTTCAAGAAAATCGGAGATATCAAGGGAATGTTTTGTGCAAAGACAGGCATGATAAAGGACAAAGAAGGCAGGGACCTAACAGAAGCAGATGAGATTAAGAAAAGGTGGAAAGCATACACAGAAGAACTATACAGGAAAGATCAGAATGTCCCTGATAGCCATGATAGTGCGGTCACTGAACTTGAGCCGAACATCCTAGAGAGTGAAGTCAAGTGGGCCTTAGGAAGCATTACTAACAACAAAGCTAGCGGAGATGACAGTCTTCCAGCTGAGCTATTTAAGATCCTAAAAGATGATGCTGTTCAAGTGCTGCACTCAATATGCCAACAAATTTGGAACACTCAACAGTGGCCACAAGACTAGAAAAGGTCAGTTTACATTCCAATTCCAAAGAATGGCAACGCCAAAGAGTGTTCAAACTACTGTACAATTGTGCTCATTTCACATGCCAGCAAGGTGATGCTCAAAATCTTACAAGTTAGGCTTCAGCAGTATGCAAACCGAGAACTACCGGAAGTACAAGCTGGGTTTCGAAGAGGCAGAGGAACTAGAGATCAAATCGCCAACGTTCGCTGGATCATGGAGAAAGCAAGAGAATTCCAGAAAAATGTCTATTTCTGCTTCATTGACTATGCTAAAGCCTTTGATTGTGTGGATCACAACAAACTGTGGCAAATTCTTAAAGTGATGGGAGTACCAGACCACCTTACCTGTCTCCTGAGAAACCTGTACGAGGGTCAAGAAGCAACAGTAAGAACCGGACATGGAACAACAGATTGATTCAAAATTGGGAAAGGAGTACGACGAGGCTGTATATTGTCGCCCTGCTTATTTAATTTATTTTATATGCAGAGTACATCATGAGAAACGCTGGGTTGGATGAATCACAGGTCAGAATTATGATTGCCGGGAGAATTATCAACAACCTCAGATTAGGGATGTATGAAAGTCACTTACCTGTTCGTGGTGATTCGTGGTGGGGCGGGAGGTGCTCTGTCCCTCCCCCCAGAATCCTCGATCTGGTCCTCCCCCCTGGAATCCTGCCTGGCCGGCTCCGCTCTGCGGCGGCTCCGCAGAGCAGCCAGCCAGGCCTGTCCGCAGCTGGAGTTTTGGCTGCGGACGGGCTGGTGTGGATGCAAATGGCGGCCGCTGTAGCGGCTGCCATTTGCATCCAGCCACGCTGCCGTGATAGGCTATGTAAGTATTTATGTAGCCTATCACGACTGGGCAAAACAACAACAACAAAAGAACAGCATACGCAAATGGCGGCGGCTACAGCGGCTGCCATTTGCTTTCCCTATTTTTCACCGTTTTATCCTACATAAATATTTACATAGGCTATTACAGCGAGAAAAAGGGGAACGCAAATAGCGTAGTGGGCACTATTTGCATTCCTTTTTTTTGCCTCAATAGCCTACATAAATATTTACGTAGACTAAAATGGCGAAAAATAGGGAATGCAAATGGCTGCCGCCGTAGCGGCCGCCATTTGCGTACGCCGTTGTTTTTTTTTTGCTTGGCTTGCCGTGATAGGCTATGTAAATACGTACGTAGCCTATCACGGCAAAGACCAGGATGGAAATGGTGGCCGCGGCAGCCAGTCGAAAGACCAGCCACCGCCGCCAGAGCCGCCGCTGTCCAGAACATCCGCCCCAGGTAAGCCTCGTCCCAGGGGGAATCCGCGGGGGGGCAGGGGGGGCAGACTGTTTCGCCACGGATTTTGGGGGGCTGCCTCACTGAAATCCGTGGAGGAATTCTCTGCCATCCCTACCTCAGATACGCAGACGATACCACCCTAATGGCAGAAAGCAAAGAGGCTCTAAAGAGCCTCTTGTTGGGAGTGAAAGTGGAGAGTGCAAAAGTTGGTTTGAAACTCAACATTAAAAAAAGTAAGATCATGGCATCTGGCCCTATCACTTCCTGGCATATAGAAGGGGAAGAAATGGAAGCAGTGACAGATTTTATTTTCTTAGACTCCAAGATCACCACAGACGGTGACTGTAGCCATGAAATTAAAAGACGCTTGCTCCTTGGGAGGAAAGCTATGGCAAACCTAGACAGCATAGTAAGAAGCAGAGACATCACCTTGCCGACAAAGGTCCACATAATCAAAGCTATCAACGCCCCTGTGATAGGCTACGTAACGATTTACGTAGCCTATCACGGCTAGATCTGCAAAGTCAGCTGTGATAGGCTACGTTAATCGTCACGTAGCCTATCACCGGTGACTTTGAAAAAAAAAAAAAAAGCGCATACGCAAATGGCAGCCCCCATAGGGAGCTGCCATTCGCGTTCCTTATTTGGTCCCTGTAGTCTACGTAAAGATTTATGTAGACTACGGCGAAAATAAGGGCAACGCTATCTTTAAATCTTTACGTAGACTACGGTAGGGTTGGCGGAGAATTTCTCCCCGAAACTTCGGGAGGCCGAGCACCAACGTGTTCGGCCACTCGAAGAAGTTTCGGGGAGAAATTCTCCGCCCCCCGCCCCCCGCAGCCCCCCCGGGACGGGACTTACCTTTCTCGAATGTCCCTCCCGGCGGCGGTTCCCGGCGGCAGTTCGTCGGGTCTTCGTCAGGGGCGGGGGCGGCAGCCGATCTTTCGACCGGCTGCTGTCGCCGCCATTCCAATAAAACTAAAAAAAAAAAAACGTCCCTGTCATAGGCTACGTGACGATTAACGTAGCCTATCACGGCTAGATTTGCAAAGGCAATGCTATTTGCGTTGCCCTTATTTTCGCCGTAGTATACGTAAAGATTTACGTAGACTACAGCGACCATATAAGGAACGCGAATGGCGGCTCCCTATGGGGGCCGCCATTTGCGTACGCGCTTTTTTTTTTTTTTTAAAGTCACCCGTGATGATCACCCGTGATGATGTTAATTTAAAGTCACCCGTGATGATGTTAATCATCACATAGCCTATCATGGGAGCGTTTTTTTTTTTAACTTTTTATTTCGCGGCCGGGCGAGGCGAGGCGCCTCCTCCCCGGCCTGAATTTTGGCCGGGCGAGGCGGGAAGCCTTCCCCCCGGCCTGAATTTCGGCTGGGCGAGGCAGGAAGCCTCCCCCCCTGGCCTGAACTTTGTGGGGAGAGCAGCAAAGCGCCTCCCCCCCACCGCGAAAAGCTGCGAGACCAGGTAAGTGACTTTCGTGCACCCCTAGACTACGGCGAAAATAAGGGCAACGCAAATAGCGTTGCCCTTATTTTCACCATAGTCTATGTAATCTTTACGTAGACTACAGCGACCAAATAAGGAACACGAATGGCGGCTCCCTATGGGGGCCGCCATTAGCCATACACGCTTTTTTTTTTAAAGTCACCTGTGATAGGCTACGTGACGATTTACGTAGCCTGTCACGGTTGACTTTGCAAATCTAGCCATGATAGGCTACGTTAATCGCCACGTAGCCTATCACGGGGACGTGGTTTTTTTTTTACTTTTATTGGAATGGCGGCGGCGGCAGCCGGTCAAAAGACCGGCTGCCGCCCCCGCCCCTTTCAAAGCCCTGCCGAACCGCCACTGCGACCCACCACCGGGAGCGACATTCGGGAAAGGTAAATCCCATCCCGGGGGGGGGGTGCGGGGGGTGGGGTGTGTGCGGAGAATTTCTTCCCGAAACTACTTCGGGGGGCTGAATACGTTGGCACTCGGCCCCCCGAAGTTTCGGCGAGAAATTCTCTGACACTCCTAACAATAGGCTCCCCTGACCACAGATCCCCATCATAACACCTGATAAAAATACAAGATGCATGTTCTGATTCTTATACATGAGGCCTCCTGCCTCTGGAACTCAGCCAAAGTCATTGTAAGCTGTGGTAACCATGCACATCAATTTTTAATTAGAGTTCCATCATGTAATCATTTCAATGTCAGAAAAGCCCACTCATAATTTGCATTCACATAGGGCACATGTAGATTTCCTGTTGGTCAAAAGCCTTTGATGTTGCTTATTCATTTCCAAGGATCAGATCAAAAACCAAATAACTAATCAAGCTTGGTGTGATTTATTTTTCTCAGTCTCTCTCTTTCTGCCTTCAAATCCACTACAGGTGTTTTGCTCTGGGTTCCATGCACATTTACCAGTCTATCAGCCACCACCATCATCTCCTCAATTCCAGTCCTTTCAAAAATTAAATTCAGTAAACAAAAATGACAAGAAGCAGGAAACTATTATGCACCTGGGAAATGTTAGTGAACAAGGAGGTGGAGTTGCAGTGGTCTATTGTGGTTCTATACCCCTTGTCCAGGTGGTTCACCCTGCAGTCTTCCAGTTTCAAGTGCATGCATTTGAAGGTGGGTGTTTGGGACAGAACAGGGACTCCGTTGGTGTACTACCCACCCCACTGCCCAACATTCTCCCTTCCTGAGCTAGCCAGGGTGGACTTGAGGTTTGTACTGGAGTTTTCTCAGCTTGTTGTGTTGAGGGATGTCAACATACATGCTGAGGCTGCCTTGTTGGAAGTAGGGATGTATGAATCCCCTACCAGCCAGTCCAGGGGGGGGTCCACTGGGGGGGAGGTGATCTGTTCCTCCCTCCGGAATCCTCGCCGGCTGGCTCTGGCTCCACTCCATGGCGACTGTGCGGAGCTGCCAGCCCGCTCTGTACAGCAAGCGATACGGCTGCCATTGCCATGCTGTATTGCTGAGCACTCACTGCAGGAAGGGATCCGGATGCAAATGGCGTCTGCTATGCCATTTGCGTCCCTGTTTTTTCACGCGATAGGCTACTAGGGATGGACGAAAGTCCCTTACCTGATCCCGAAGCTTGCTTCGTGGTGGGGGGGAGGCGCCCCGTCCCTCCCCCCCGAAATTCTGGCTGGGGGGGAGGCGCCCCATCCCTCCGGCTGCGAAACCTCCTCTCCTGCCAGGACGCAAATGGCGGCGGCTGTAGCTGCCGCCGCTTGCGTCCCTGCAGTCAGCTGTGATAGGCTACGTAAATGTTTACGTAGCCTATCATGGCTGACTTAAAAAAAAAAAAGCACGTACGCAAATGGCGACGCCCATGGGCGCTGCCATTTGCGTTCCTTATTTTGGCACGTGTAGTCTATGTAAACATTTACGTAGACTACGGCGAAAATAAGGGGAACGCTATTTGCGTTCCCCTTATTTTCGCCATAGTCTACGTAAATGTTTACGTAGACTACACGTGCCAAAATAAGGAACGCAAATGGCGGTGCCCATGGGCGCCGCCATTTGTGTACGCGCTTCCCCCCCCCCAAAGTCAGCCGTGATAGGCTACGTAAACATTTACGTAGCCTATCACGGTGTTTTTTAAAAATCTAGCTGTGATAGGCTACTTAACTCTTTACGTAGCCTATCACGTTTGTTTGTTTGTTTGTTTTACTTGGAAATGGTGGCGGCAGCAGCTGCCACACTGCCACCGAACCGCCGCTGAACCGCCACCCGAGCCACCGCCGCCAGGGACATTCGAACAAGGTAGGTCCCGTCCCGGGGGGGGGCAGGGGGGCAGACCGTTTCTTCACCAATTTCGGGGGGCCGAATGGGCTGGCATTCGGCCTCCCCGAGATTCGTGGAGAAATTCTCTGACATCCCTAAGGCTACACATTTATATTTATGTAGATATTTGCATAGACTATCATGTGAAAAAACAGGGACGCAGATGGTGTAGTGGACACCATTTGCAGCCATAAAGCTGTTACATTGACCTAAATGCAGCCATTTATGGCTGCATTTAGCTTAATCTAAGACCTTTATGGCTGCAAAGTCCGGATCCCTTCCTGCAGTGAATGCCCAGCAATATGGCACGCCGATGGCGGCCATATCGCTTGCTGTATGGAGCCGGCCGGCGAGGAGGATCTGGCTCCGCGTGGGTCCGGAGGGAGGTGGACTCATTCCACCATGGACTCTGGAGGCCAGATTCAAAAGAATCCAGCCTCAGTGGCGTCTGTGGCAGAATTCTTGGACATCCCTAGTTGGTAGTGGCTCAGTCAGGACTTCATGTCAACCATGGGTCTGTCTGAACTGGTATCTGGCCCCACTCATTCAGCAGGGCACACTTTAGATCTGGTTTTCTGCATTGGGTGGGAAGATGGTGTTATGGGGATGGAGATAGGGATGTACGAAAGTGACTTACCTTTCGCGGATTATGTTGATGGGGGGGAGGCATTCCGTCCCTCCCCCCGGAATCCTGGCCGGGGGGGAAGGCGATCCGTTCCTCCCCCTGCAATCCTCGAACGGCCGGCTGTGCTCCACGGCAGCTCCGTGGAGCAGCCGGCCAGGCCCGGCTCGGCCAGGCCAGAGCCGTCCGCAGCCGGATTTCCGGCCGCGGAGGGCTCTGCGTAAAAAACAACAACAACAACAAAACAACCAACCGTGTATGCAAATGGTGGCGGCTACGGCCGCCGCCATTTGCGTACGCGGTTTGTTTGTTTGTTTAAATCCACCCAACCATGATAGGCTACGTAAAGATTTACGTAGCCTATCACGTCTTTTTTTTCTTTTTTTTTTAAACCTAGCCATGATTGTTGTTGTTGTTGTTCAGTCGTTCAGTCGTGTCCGACTCTTCGTGACCCCATGCCTATCACGTCTTCTTTTTTTTTTTTTACACACAAGCCTGGAAATGGTGGCGGTGGCAGGCGGTCGGAAGACCGGCCGCCAGAGCCGCTGCCAGAGCCACCACCGGAGCCGCCATCGCCCAGAAGATCCGCCCCAGGTGAGTCTCGTCCCGGGGGGGATCCGGGGGGCGGGGGGGCAGGCCGTTCTGCCACAGAGTTCGGGGGGCCGAATGCACTGGCATTCAGCCCCACCAAGATCCTTGGTGGAATTCTCTGACATCCCTAGGTGGAGGAACATTCTCTAGTTCGTTGTAATGGACAGATCACTACCTGGTGGGATTTAGACTTGCTGGGACTTGGAGCTTCTGCAAAGGTGGGGGCCAATTAAGATGGTCTGCCCTGGGAGAGTGATGGATCTGGATGACTTTCTGATGGCCCTTGCGGATTTCCTTGCCACCTTGGTAGGCAACTTCCTCAAAGCCCTGGTAGACCTCTGGAATGGAGAAATGGCTCAGGAGCTTGACACAATCGCTCCTGAGTGTTCTCTCCCACGAAGTGAAGCAAGTATTTTATTATAGTAGCCACTGAGATTAAACTAGTATCACTTCCCTCCCTCCCTCAATAGATATGTCTTCCTGAACATTTCTGCGATTTTTGTTTGAGGGCCATATGCCCCTATTTCTGGGAAATCCATCATCTTCCTTCTCGTTCACACGGATCATCACAACTTTGATCAGTTCCCACCCTCAACTAGTGCAGATAGAGCAGGCATAGAACATTTATGTGCAGATTCTAATGTGCAACATAAATAAAGCTGTAAATACAGAAAGTGTAGCAACCCATTTGTGTATGTGTGTGTGCGCGCGCATGCATGCGCACGTGTAGCTGACACTCTCCAAGATGGTCTCTGCCAGCCTTTCCCAACCTGGTGCCTTCCAGCTGTGCACGGCCCCAGCCAGCATGGCCACCAACAGATCTGGAGGGAAGTAGGGTGAAGAAGGCCCATCTATGTGCTTGCAACTTTTCTTGTATAGCTGAAAGTGCAGATTGGAGGGTAAGGCTATCAATAGCTGTGTATCGTGATGGTTATATACTAGTTCCTGGATCAGAAACAGCTTGCTTCTGAATACAAGCTGCTAGAGAAGTTACAGTGGGAGAGAGTTATCACCCTAATGTCTTGTTCGTGGGCTTCTGAGAGGCATCTGGTTGGCTAATGTGGGAAACAGGATGATGGACTAGGTAGGCCTTTTGTCTGATCTAGCAGGACTCATAAGTTCATGTATTTTCATAAACATATGGTACACTAATTTTTCTGAATATTTGTTGCCTGGAATATTTGCTAGCTCCACATTGGATAACACCGTCCTTTCTTATTAAAATCTCTTCCTTCCAATTATTTGATTGACACCTATCAGAATTAACCACATTGCAAACTATAATATGCTACTACGATACATGCCTTGAAAGGCCAAATTCCAAGGCTAGGTGGATAGTGCATAAGAACATTAGTTGCTTATTAGTTTTTAATAATTGGAGAATATAAACTGATGCTAATAAGAAAAATAGAGAGAAGTGGCAACGACTCTGAGGAAAGCAAAAGGCAATTATACAAAGCGTTTTCAAAATTCCCAGACATACTAGAAAGAATCAAAGAGAAAGAGAAGACAGGAAAATGGTAGGGATATAGACATTTTTGATTGCTGTGCTAATGGCTCTTTTAATTCTGAACTTCCTGACACAACACTGGTGTCAGGTTTCCCGATTCCCCCAGCGTACATGCTCAGGCAATCTGACACTGGATACCCAAATCAGTGAGATTTCCTTATTGTGGGGAATCCCACAGCAAAAGCTTAATGGTTACACTCTTCAGAAATCATATAGCTGATGGTCAGCAGCTATAGACTGTATGTAATTTCAGAACAGTCCAAAGCTAAACACTCCTACCATGACTGAGATCCTCATCAACATGGTTTCTCCGTTGCCTTGCCTCCTCCACAGTTCTGAACACAAGGGAAGGGACTCTGGATTCCTGGGTACCTAACCCAGACAATCCTTTCACGGGACTTCAACCCCAGACATGGAAAGGGAATGATTCCTGGAATGAACCCATCAGGCAATCAGGGGATAACTTCTTGATTGGCCTAACAACTCACACCCATAGAGAGTCCAACTTTGAATCTTTTGTTGATAACTCTAGGCTACATAGTCAAGGCCCATCAAGATCAAGGGAAGGGCTTACCCACACATACAAGGAGTTCCAGGCCACTGCTTTCACACTGGCAACTCCACGCTGCATGGGTTCTGGCAGAGGGAAGTCCAAAAGTCATAGATCAAACCCAGCCTGCCGTACACAGAGCTGACTACAAACACAGACACACAGTCCATAGCAGTGAGAGTTCAAGTCTATGAAAAGCCTCACAGTACTTTTCATGGCAAGTCTTTAACAATCCAAAGTTACAGTCCATGTGCAGAGTGCCTCCAAAAGCCCAGACGATGATGTATCCAAACAGAGAAGGCTTTGAGCAATGAAGATGAGATGTTCCTAGCAAAGGCTCTTTGCCTTTCCATCAGCTTAAAAGGGAAGGCTTGACTGTGGGACACCCCCTCCATATCCTTTGACAGACAAGGGCCTTTAGTCTTCCAGCAAGGCCCCGGTCTAAAGAGGGTGGCACTGCTCAGTCCTCCAGCAGTGACATTACAACCTGGGCGACCCTTCTGCAAACCCCACCCCACTTCTGTCTGGTTCTCATGGACAGCTTCCAGCCTCCCTGCCTGCCAAGGCCAGACCAGCAGGCAGACAGGGCGTTGGGTGACTCCCCCTGGCTCTGCTCTGAGAACACTGCTGGAGAGAAGCTCACACAGCCTCTGACATTCCAGAAACTGAATAGGCCCAGGCCCTTCCAGGCTACTTCTCCTCAAATCCTAGCTAGAACCTACAAGGCCCACTGCAGTACTGAAGCTGGGCCCTGACAACTGGACACGCAGACACTACCCGCCTGGGCCTCTTTCACTTCCTGTCATTGGAGGCATGTGGCAGATTGGGTTTAGGCTTCCTGAAGATACCCTTATAAAGGTACTTCTTTCTAAATATTAACTAATGACTTATTAAGCTGAGTAAAAGACTTATTGCAGAAAATGTTGAATTATTTTCCTTCTGTGATAACAAAAGTATTGTGTTAGTAGAATATTCCAGCAGAAATTTGATTTGGAAAATTATGTTATTATTAATTAATGTTTATTTGTATATTGCTGTTTGGCTCAAAGGTTCCTGCCATGTGAACATAGAATCATAGAATTATAGAATAGTAGGGTTGGAAGGAACGTATAAGACCATCAAGTCCACCCCCCTGCTCATTGCAGGAATCCACATCAAAGCATCCCTGACAGATGGCTGTCCAGCTTCATCTTGACTGCCTCCAGTGATGGGGAGCCCACTACCTCCCCCAGTAATTGGTTCCACTGTCGTATTGCTCTAACAGTCAGGAGGTTGTTGTTCAGCCAGAATCTGGCTTCCTGTAACTTGAGCGCATTATCCCGTGTCCTGCACTCACGGATGATCGAGAAAGAGATCCTGGCCTTCCTCTCTGTGACAACCTTTCAATTACTTGAAGAGCGCTATCATATTTCCTTCTCTTCTCAAGGCTAAACATCTTATTAAAATACTGTACAAATAATATAGTTGAAATGTAGGAGACCTAGAGTGCAATCGTATGGCCCCTAGATACTGTCTGAGGGGTCATTGGATATTGGGGAATTACATCTTTGAGGCCGTAGACACAGCTATGACCTCAGAGGTGAAAATCCTTACTTGGATCTCCACCTCTGCCCCACTCCTAGTTTGCTGCAAAAAGCTCTATGGTAGCTTCTCTTCCAAGGTTGGTGTAATGACCTCACATGATGACAGGGAGAGAAAATATGGGGCATAGTGTTGGGGGGGGGAGGGGAGGGAGGAGAGGCCAGGATCCACTAGTGGAAAAAATTGAAAAGGAGGGCAGAGGCAAAAACAGCCTCCCTCGCTGCTCCTGCTCCTGCCCTGCCCTTTCTCTGTTTGTTTTCATTTCCAACAAGGCTCATTCATTCTATATTAATAGAAATCTCAGTCCCCTGAGTGCCTACACTTTTTATGTAGACAAAACAGCATGTATGAGAGAGAGGTATCAGCAGGCATGGGGAACCCCAAGGGCAAAAGTAGCAAAATGTTTAAGGGGGAAAAAGTAGGGGGGATCCCCAAACAGCACAATGATGACCAAGCATGCTCACTGGCCACGGAATGCTAACTGAATATTGGGCTGGGGGGATGGAAAACCTAATGGGAGGGTGAATGGGATGGATGATCCTGAGTAGGAGCACTTCACATGGCAACATTTTATTGCAGGTCCCACTCCTGTTATACAGTAGGAAAATGCCTGCTTGTATAACTAGGTGTATGTACAGTTCAGTTTCATGTAAAATAGAATGCTCCCCACTGCGTTAGAGAAAGAAATACTGGGGCTTCAATTGGTAACGCCAACATGGTAGAATAGAAAGGAGCCCTTTCTTCAGGGGTGTTTCTATAACCATGGAAGGAGAAGTAAATGGAGAAGTACTAAATTTTTTAAAAAGGAAACAGCTTTGCTGCTCTTTGCTCCATGCAGGCCTTCACAAGTGACGTGAGTGCTCTGCAACCAGTAAAAATGTCTTCACAGAACATCAGGTTGGAGTGTTAGAAAAAGATTGTCTTCTTATTCTTTGGCTGTCAGCTCTTTGCTAGACCTTTGAGCTATTAGTCATAATTATTGAGCCCACCGGACATATGTCCAGTGGGAATGTACATTTGTTAAAAAGGGAAGTCGTAAAACATGGTTAGGACAGGCACATAAGCATAATCACAAAAATAAACATGCCGACATTATCTCATTGTACATCTGCAGGTCATGCTTCTGCTGTGTCAGCTAGTAGCTTAGTCGGTTAAAATATCTTATCACTAGCAAAAATGTATATGGGGTGGAGGTATAAAAAGACTTATGCACGCTTAGCTCGGGGTCCAGACTGCTCTGTACCCGTTTTGCAAAACGTTCAACAAAATAGTGTTGGATCCACTGCTACCTGCCTGGCATCCTTTTCTTCTAAACCAAAAGCAAGGACTTTTTATCTAACAATTTGGTGCTGTGACTCGGATCCTGCTTCGGGGCGCGTCCCCTTTGCGCTGAACCGAAGGGCCGCGGAGGAGAAGTGGCCACAGGTGGTTGTTTTACACTGCCTTCTCCTCACGTCGGCGGCGGTGAAGGCGCTTGGGGACCAACGCCAGAGGAAGAGGGAGACGTGATCACTCCTTTTAGGCACCGGCAGTGGATCAATAAGCAGCTGGACGCAGCTGCGGGCGGGACAGAAGAGGCTTTTGGGGTAAGTGAAACAGCTTACATTAGGGGATAAACGCGGGACGGTGGTGTGTTTGTGATTGTGTGAGAAGCGAGTGAGGAGCCCTGATCTGCATTTCCCTACCCCGGCGACGGGCTGGGTCAGAGGAGGGTGAAGCGCAAGAATTTCTAATTGAAAATCCCATCGTCATGGGCGGGTCCCAGTCCAAGCCTGCGGAGAATAGGGATGGCGGAGAATTTCTCCCTGAAACTTCGGGGGGCCGAGCGCCAACGTGTTTGGCCCCCCGAACAAGTTTCGGGGAGAAATCCTCCAGACACCCCCGCCCCCCGCACCCCCCCTGGGATGGGGCTTACCTTCGCCAAATGTCCCTCCCGGCGGCGGGTCCGGCCGGCGGTTCAGCGGGTGTTCGAGCGGGGCGGGAGCGGCAGCCGGTCTTTCGAAAAAAAAAAAAAAAAAAGCGCGTACAGATAATGGCGGCCCCCATAGGGAGCCACCATTCCCGTTCCTTATTTGGTCGCCGTAGTCTACGTAAAGATTTTTTTTTTTTTAAAGTCACCCGTGATAGGCTACGTGACGATTAACGTAGCCTATCACGGCTGACTTTGCAGATCTAGCCATGATAGGCTACGTTAATCGTCATGTAGCCTATCACGGGGGCGTGGTTTTTTTTAAAAAAACAATGGCGTTCGCGGCCGGGCGAGGTGGGAAGCCTCCTCCCCGGCCTGAATTTCGGCCGGGCGAGGCAGGAAGCCTCCCCCCCGGCCTGAATTTTGGCCGGGGCGAGGCGGGAAGCCTCCCCCCCGGCCTGAACTTCACGGGGGGAGCCGCGAAGCGCCTCCCCCCCACCGCGAACAAGCTTCGACGAAAGTAAGTGCCTTTCGTCCACCCCTAGCGGAGAAGTCCCATACGCCCTTGGAGTGTTGTTTGCGCAATTGGTCACATTTTAAGCAAGATTATGGAACTAAGATGACAAAGGATCGCCTTGTCCTTTTTTGCACCTGGGAATGGCCAATATTAGAGCCCAAATGGCCACCCAAGGGGTCTTTTGACCCAACCTTGGTATCTGATGTGCGAATAACAGTAACACAGAGGGGAAGTTGGGACCAGTTCCCTTATATCGATTCATGGGCAACTTGTGTGCCCCTTGGCGGCAGACCCGCTCCGTGGGTTGTTGAATGCATGTCCCTGGCCCTTCCCATGGTGGTCAAAAGGAAACCACCAAAAGGGGGACCACCTAGGGTCGTGGCCATGGCACCGGAGGACCCATTGCTTCCTCCTCCCTACGGGACAGCTGTCGCAGGGCGACCACGCCCGTTGCAACCACCACCTTCTCCTGAGGGGCCCGCCCGGCGGCTAGATGCCCCTGAGGAGGACCCCTCTCACGAAATAGTACCAGAGAGCCCCACCCCTCTAGTTGAACGCCGGGACACTCTCCAAGATCATCTGCATTCCCTGGAGGAAAGATTGGAAGTCTTACAAAGAGAAGCAAAAGGGGGACCTAACTATAACCTGCGAAAGGACCCCCAACCACCGGTGAAGTTCACCTTCCCCATCAGAGAAGTCCCTGACCCTACCGCCCAACATCCTCAAGGGACGATGTTTGTCTATGTCCCATTCACGACATCTGATTTGTATAATTGGAAACAATTTAACCCCTCCTTTGAAGAGGATCCCGGCCCACTCCTGTATCTGATGGAGAATGTGAGGCTCACTCACAACCCCACATGGGACGATACGCAAATGTTGTTAAACACCTGTTTCCTCAGTCAAAAGCCAACCATCCTTGCGGGGGCATGAGCCAAGTATAGGGAGGAAAATCCCCAGGCAACTGAAGAGGAGACGGCGGAGGTTCTGCCCACAGGGCGACCCGATTGGGGGGTGGCCACAGCGGCACATAGACGCTTACATGCTGACTATTTTCGGCTCATTTTAGCAGGCATGAAGCAAGCCACGAGAAGGGTCCCCAATTTGCAAAAAGTCCTGACTCTAAAGCAAGACAAAAACAAACCTCCTGCCGTGTTCCTCCAAAGGCTGAGGGAAGCCTTCGCTAAATATACTGACATTGACTTGAATGATCCAAATAATTTAAGGATCTTCACAACTCAGTTTGTGGGAAATAGCTGCCAAGACATCAGAAAGAAGTTGCAAAAAGTTGAAGGGGGGTTGGCAGCTGACCTAGGAGTTTTAGTTGAGGTAGCTCAAAAGGTTTATGAGAGGTGAGAAGAAGAAGAAGGAAAAGAAAAAGACAAGAGGCAGGCAAAGCTCCTTGCTGAGGTTCTTAGACCTGACAAAGGGGGAGCTAAGAAGGGGGGAAAAGGGGGAAGGAAGGGATCTCCCCTGGGGAAAGATCAATGTGCCTTCTGTAAGAAAATGGGGCACTGGAAGTGTGATTGTGAGGCTTTGAAGCAGAAAGAGAGAGAGGAGAATATGGAAGGAGCGGAGAGAGTTCTGTACGAACAAGAAAGGGACTAGGATAGACCGGGGCCCGGCCCCCTCTTAGCCGTCTCTGAGGCAAGACGGGACCCCATGGTCAAAATAAAGGTTGGGGGCCGCTCCTACAAAGCCCTTGTAGACACAGGGGCCGCCCTGTCCGTCCTCCCCCTCAGTGAGCCCCCAACGGGAGGTGGGGGGTTCACCACCATAATGGGGGTTGAAGGAAGGGCAACCCAAGTGCCTCTCTCTCGTCACCTGTTCACCAAGGTTGGGAAAACACACCTAGAACATGCATTTGTCTGTACCCCCTCCTGTCCGGTGGCATTGCTAGGAAGGGACTTATTGACTAAACTCCAAATTGAGATTGCTTTTACCCCTGATGGAAGGATGGAGGTACGGCTCCCTAAACAGCAGAGTAGTAACTACCAAATGGCCCTTTTGAAGGTTGCAGAAGAACCCACCACAGAGGCCAACGAGGATTGGGGCTTAATAGAAAACAGAGTCAACCCTCTAGCTTGGGCTGGGATTGGAGGGGCCTCTCATGCCAAGTCGGCAGCACCATACAAAATTCCCCTCAAGGAGGGAGCAAGGCCTGTTCATGTGAAACAGTATCCCCTTTCCCGCCAAGGAAAGGAGGGCCTACAACCAGTAATAACGAAGCTCCGAGAAGAAGGCCGGCTCACCGAGATAATGTCCCCCTATAACACGCCCATCCTCGCTGTGTCAAAAGGGGGGGGCAAGGGGTATCGCTTGGTGCAAGACCTCCGCCTCATTAATCAGCAGATCGAGGCCCCCCATCCTGTGGTCCCTAACCCACACACCCTCCTTGTAGGAATTCCAGAAGAGCACGCCTGGTTCACTGTCATAGACCTAAAAGTCGCCTTTTTCAGCATCCCCCTCCACCCTGATTCAAGGCCTTTGTTCGCCTTTGAATGGGAGAGCCTAGAGGGAGGGTCAAAGGTTCAATTAACATGGACAGTAATCCCTCAGGGGCTCAATCTCTCACTGGTCATCTTTGGCCAGCAGCTCCAAAAGGACCTCGAACCCTGGGTCCAGCAGCACTTAGAGGTGCATCTCCTCCAGTACTGTGACGACCTCCTAGTTTCAGCCAAGGCCAGGAATACGTGCCTAAGTGGGACGGTTTCCCTCCTCAACCATCTAGCGGGGGGGGGGGGGTTATAAAGTGTCAAAAGAAAAAGTACAGTTGGTCCAACCAACTGTAAAATTCCTAGGCTACCACTTAACTAAAGGGACTCGGAGCCTAGGGCAAGAAAGAGTCGAAGTCATCCGTGACACTCCTGTCCCTAAGTCCCCCCGCGAATTGAGGGCCTACCTGGGGTTGACCGGATTCTGCCGACTATAGATAGCAAACTGTGGAGAAACAGCTCGGCTGCTGTATGAGGCGCTGCAAAAAGATAGATTGGATAAATGGAAATGGACTAAGGAAATGAATAAGTCTTTTCTCAGTCTTAAAGCTGCCCTTGTGTCACCGCCCGCCCTGGCCATACCAAATCCCAGCCGGCCATTTAGACTTTATGTGCATGAAAATAAGGGCATAGCTTCGGGAGTGCTTTGCCAGCGAAAAGGGCCCTCTTGGAGACCAGTGGGATATTATTCCAAGGTCCTAGATGTCGTAGCACGAGGATGGCCAAGTTGCTTGAGGGCAGTGGCAGCAACAGCTCTGATCTGCACCGAGGCCGAGAAAATGACGATGGGAAGATCCACTGAAGTTTGGGTGCCACATGGAGTGCCACAAATTTTAGGATCAGGAGGAGGAAGCAAATTTCTCAACCCGGCCCGGCATTCCCAATATGAAATAGGTTTACTAACAAACGAAAACCTCACTTTTAAGGCTTGCTCTAGCTTTAATATCGCCACACTACTGCCAACGTTACTGGGCACAAACAGATCGGGACTCCCAGATCATGACTGCCTTGAAGTACTGGACCTAGACACCAAAGGCCAACCAGACCTTGAGGATGAACCAATAGAGGGAGACAAAGATCTGTTTGTAGATGGGTCTAGCTTAGGGTTGGCGGAGAATTTCTCCCCGAAACTTCGGGGGGCCAAGCGCCAACGTGTTCGGCCCCCCAAACAAGTTTCGTGGAGAAATTCTCTGCACCCCCCTACCCCCCGCTCCCCCCCCCGGGACGGGACTTACCTTTGGCGAATGTCCCTCCCGGCGGCGGATCCGGCCGGCGGTTCGGTGGGTCTTTGTCCGGGGCAGGAGCGGCAGCCGGTCTTTTGACCAGCTGCCGCCGCCGCCATTCCAATAAAAGAAAAAAAAAACGCCCTCGTGATAGGTGACGTGACGATTAACGTAGCCTATCACGGCTAGATTTGCAAAGTCAGCCGTGATAGGCTACGTAAATCGTCACATAGCCTATCACGGGTGACTTAAAAAAAAAAAAAAAGCGCGTACGGATAATGGCGGCCCCCATAGGGAGCCGCCATTTGCATTCCTTATTTGGTCGCTGTAGTCTACGTAAATCTTTACGTAGACTACGGCGAAAATAAGGGCAACGCTATCACGGGGGCGTGGGTTTTTTTTAACTTTTTAGTTCGCGGCCGGGCGAGGCGAGGCGCCTCCTCCCCGGCCTGAATTTCGGCCGGGCGAGGAGGGAAGCCTCCCCCCCGGCCTGAACTTCGTGGGGGGAGCAGCAAAGCGCCTCCCCCCCACCGCGAAAAGCTTCGAGGACAGGTAAGGGACTTTCGTGCACCCCTAGTCTAGCTATATGCTAGATGGAAGGCGCTATACAGGAGCGGCTATCGTTACCCTAGACGAGAGTGTGCATGAGGAAAGACTGCCTCCTCATTTCTCTGCCCAATCCGCTGAACTGATTGCCCTGACAAGAGCACTGCAAGCCAGCAAGGGAAAGAGAGGAAATGTTTATACCGATAGCAAAAACGCCTTCGCCGTTGTGCATGCTCATGGGCAACTGTGGAAAGAGAGGGGATTCCTTACAGCAAACGGATCTCCAGTGGCTAATGGTGGCCTAATAGTGGATCTTCTGGATGCCCTCCAGCTGCCCTCACAATTGGCTGTCGTCCACATCCGAGCCCATGGGAAAGAAAAAGAGGAAAAATGGAGACGGGGAAACCAGAAGGCAGATGAAGCCGCAAAAAGAGCAGCCAGAGAGGGAATCCAAGGAACATTCCTCATTTTACCCAAAGGAAAAGAGCGCCCCACATACTCCCCTGCTGAGTTACAGATAGCACAAGAACACAGAATAAGTCCCTGCAACGACGGATGGATCCAGATGACAGATGGAAGACTGCTTCTTCCACAGACCCTGCAGAGGGTTGTTCTAGAACAAGTCCACCATTCTCTTGGACACCCTGGAGCATCAGCCATGATCGACTATTGCAAGAGGCTGTTTGTCTCCCCTGGCTTAACTGTACGTGCCCACCGACTTGCCGCAACCTGTGAAATCTGCCAGAAAACCAACCCTCCCAGGGCACCCCCTCTGCCAAAAGGAGGGCGACCATGGGCCTACTATCCTTTCCAGAGGGTGCAGATTGATTTTGCTGAAATGCCACCATGTAGGGGTTACAGGTATTTGCTTGTAATAGTGTGTCAAATGACAGGGTGGGTAGAGGCGTTTCCATGTAGAAACTGCCAAGCTAAAACTGTTGTTGTTAAGTTGTTACAGGAGGTGGTGCCCCGATTCTCCCTGCCTGAAGTTATAGAGTCCGATCAGGGCTCACACTTCACTTCAGTTATTACACAGGGGCTGGCACAGGCTCTGGGAGTAGAGTGGCACTTACATTGCCCCTGGAGGCCTCAGGCAAGTGGGCAAGTTGAAAGAGTCAAAGTCTCAAGGAGACTTTAACTAAACTCCAACAAGGGGTAAGGCTCACTTGGGTTGAGGCTCTGCCAATAGCTTTAACAAAACTTCGAAGGATGCCAAGAAAGGACATAAAGTTGTCCCCCTTCGAGCTGATGTTTGGGTTCCCGCCTCGGGTACACTGCGGAAGGAGGGAGGAAGTCAAGTGGGAGATGGGTGATCAGATGCTAAGGGATCGGTTGACTTCTCTACAGTCTGTTCTTTCCCAGCTACACGCTTATTCCGTTCCGTTCCAGAGATTGCTGTTAGATGCACCTATCCATCTCTTCCAGACGGGAGACAAGGTGTTGCTGAAAAAGTGGAATAAAGAAGCTTTAAAGGAAGGGTGGGAAGGGCCCTATTTGGTGGGACCAACCAGCCATTCATGTGTAAAACTTGTAGGTTCTAGCAAATGGACACATTGCAGCCGGATAAAGCCATTTAAACGACCCCTGCTTCCTCCTGTCACCCGGAAAGAACAGGAGGACACGGGCAACGGTCCTTTGCTCCCTGGCACCCCTCCGGAAGCTGCCAGGGACACAGGCGAAGAAGCCATCCAGGAGCCACAATCGCCTGTAATATACAAGTCACAACATCTGGGAAAAGCTCGGGTTCGAATTACAAAAAACTTGTAATATGAAGCAAGTATTGTGGGTGGTGTTAGTAATGCTAGTCAAATAAATATTAACATGGGCGGTGATACCTCAAGGGTTTGGGCTTGACAGCTTTAAAATAAAACCCCGAAATGTCACACCTACACCCCTCAAACCACTTCTGGTACAAATCCCTGAGAAAGAGAGGCGTCCCTGGAGAACCAGGTTAGGAATCCCAATAACAGAGGAAACTGATAATGTGTGGTTAGAATGGATAAAGTATACAGCCAAGTCCTTAAATAAGTCTGACTGTTTTGTTTGTGCCACAGGAAGATCGGTAGCAAAGGTGCTGCCTTTTCCTCTGGGGTGGGACACTCCTTCCCTCCTCACCTGCGTGATCCGTTTGTTCCAACATCCTGATGCATGGGGAGAGGAGGAATGCCAAACCTTCAATAAGTTATACCCCCAACTCAAATTAAAAGATCGCGTCAGACCTTCCACAGTCTTCTTGCAAAGAAGAAACCATACCGGATGCATACACCGAAACCTTGCAGACACAGAGGGGCGCATAGGGAACCTGACGAGTAAAATAAGGTATGTTAATTCCACCCGCTTTAGGAATAATTCCCTTTCAATCCCACGAGCTGATCTTTGGTGGTATTGTGGGGGTCTAGAGTTGTATGAGCTGTTGCCCTCCAATTGGTCCGGAGCTTGTGGGTTAGTTCAGTTGGCAGTCCCCTTTTCAATTGCATATCATCCAGTAGAGAGGACTAGCCAACCCCGGCAGAAACGATCAGTAACCCCTTTTGATGATCGAATATACATTGACTCCATACGAGTACCAAGGGGAGTGCCAGATGAGTTCAAAGGAAGAAATCAAATTGCTGCAGGATTTGAATCTACCCTGTTTTGGTGGGTGACCATTAACAAAAATGTAGATTGGATCAATTACATTTATTATAATCAACAGAGGTTTATAAACTATACCCGAGATGCTGTAAAAGGATTGGCTGAGCAGCTAGATGCCACCAGCCAAATGGCCTGGGAAAATCGGCGTATTCTTGATATGATGTTAGCAGAAAAAGGAGGGGTTTGTGTCATGCTAGGTGGACGATGTTGCACCTCCATCCCTAACAACACTGCCCCAGATGGCACGGTAACAAGGGCTTTGCGGGGCCTCACTGCCTTGTCTGAAGAATTAGCCGAGAATTCAGGGATTAACAACCCCGTGACCGCCTGGTTAGAGAGATGGTTTGGAAAATGGAAACACCTAGCAGCCTCAATCCTTATTTCGCTTGCAGTGGTGGTAGGAGTTTTAGTATTATTTGGTTGTTGCATTATCCCCTGAGCCAAGGCTTATCCCAGCGATTAATTGAAACTGCTTTGTCAAAACAAATGCTCTTGCTTTATTGTGCTGATAAAGAAACTCCGTTTTAAAATGCTTTAAGACATGAGTAAAGACTTAAAGGAGGGAATTGTTAGAAAAAGATTGTCCTCTTATTGTTTGGCTGTCAGCTCTTTGCTAGACCTTTGAGCTATTAGTCATAATTATTGAGCCCACCGGACACATGTCCAGTGGGAATGTACATTTGTTAAAAAGGGAAGTCGTAAAACATGGTTAGGACAGGCACATAAGCATAATCACAAAAATAAACATGCCGACATTATCCCATTGTACATTTGCAGGTCATGCTTCTGCTGTGTCAGCTAGTAGCTTAGTCGGTTAAAATATCTTATCACTAGCAAAAATGTATAGGGGGTGGAGGTATAAAAAGACTTATGCACGCTTAGCTCAGGGTCCAGACTGCTCTGTACCCATTTTGCAAAACGTTCAATAAAATAGTGTTGGATCCACTGCTGCCTGCCTGGCATCCTTTTCTTCTAAACCGAAAGCAAGGACTTTTTATCTAACAGGAGTGAATGTCTGGCAGGGGCTACTTCACCAATAAGAGAGGATCCCCCTCCCACCCCAGGCTCTCCCCTCTTTTCTCCTTTCCCCTGAAGCTCCAGATGCACCTGCATTTCAGAAACAATCCTCATAGACTACAATGGGAGTTACTTCTGGGTAGACACACATGTTTCTGCTGGGAAATAGGAAACACCTTTTGTCTCAATAAGAATCACTCCTTCTCTCTCTCCCCTCCCTGCACCTGCTTTAAGCATGTTCCTAAAGCAACAATCATTAAAAGAACAGAGTGTTTTATCTGCCGAACAATCTCCTAATCTCTCTCTCTCCCAGCTTCCCAGCTTCGAGGCATTACTTACTTCAAACAATCAGTAACACAGTGTTTTTGCTGCCATGCTGGATCAATGGAAGGATCAAAGTGTCGACATTAAGGATCCGTGAAAGAAAGAAAAAATCTTCTCTTTATTTCCAGGTATTCGCTTTTATTATTCAGCTGAACAAAAGACAGACAGACATGTACGGAAGAGGATCTGTTGATCTGCTTAATAAATAAATAAATAAGTCTTAGAATATTTATACCTGGATACAGACAAAGGCACATTTGGCAACAGTTGGTTGCATACAAAATACTGCATAAAGGTGGAGAAAGTCAGTCATTAGCTATTCATCAGATTTAAGCTTGTCTCACACAATCTGCATAACCATGCTTACTTGCTCAGAACTCCTGGCTACGTGCAGTTTCGCTTTTACCTAACGGTGTTTCTTTCACAGCTCCTAAATGCGTTATTTCTATTCATGGGCATCTCAGTGATTCCTTGGAGTGTGCATTTTAGGGCCAAGCCTCATTGAGCACAATGGGAGTTACTTCCAAGTACACACACATATGCTTGTGCTGGGAAAGATGGGAGGGGACCAGCCCCCTTTCTTGACAGATGCTGTGCAGGATCCTTATAACAAGGTGTGAAGATACTTCCTAAGGCAATAAACCAAACAACAGAGAATGGGAGCCTTGAGATCGCACTTCACAGCCTTTACGAAATTTGTGCTCAAGCCTCATTGACAGCAATGGGAGTTACTTCTGAGTAGACACTAATTGGTTTGTGCTGGGACACACAGGGACAGGAAACACCCCTTGAGCGAGGTCACAGTGAACGGCACACCCCTGGGCAGGGCTTACGTACCCAAGGTAAATGTGGGGGCTGGGGAACAACTATACAGGGGAGAACAACCTGACTTAAGGAAAAGAATCGGATTTTAAGCAGTCTCGGAAAATCCAGTTTTTCCGGAATAAGCTCAGGGGTGGCTGCTGGATGGCCACAACATCATGTATCCCTAATGACCTTCACATGCAGCCAGCTTGGAGTAAATTGCTCATGGAGAAACCCCCTGGAGAAGAAAAAATGTTGACTGAGAGTGCGCGTATCACACCGTTGGAGCAGATGCAGGGCGTTCCTCCAAATCCCCTACCAACTGGCAACAGTGGCCAGGAGCACCTTTTCCCACGTCCAACCCAAAATATGCCAGCTGTGTCCCCTCCTAGAGAGCCAAGAGCTTGCTATACTTAACGTTGCCTTTGTAACCTCAACGATATATGCCTGCAGTATTGTTACAAAGCCAGTACATGCTGCATGTACCTTTAAGAGTGGCCCCTCGTAGGAGAGCGGTCTGAAGAGAGGCAGGGCCAGAAAGTCAGAGAGGGGGTTGGAAGTAAGAAGGCCTGAGTGTGTTGAAGTACAGTTTCAAGAAGGAAGGCCTAGTTTTGTGTTCCAAAAGAAGAATCTAAATGATGCATCTGTTGTGTTCCTAAACTGGATCACTGTCCTCTCTAGAAAATAACCTGCCTGGCTAAGCTGCCGGAGTAGGCCAGAAAGCTGCATAACACTATGCTCTGCAAGGAGCTACTCCTGGACATGCTTCGAAAAGCTGCCTGCAGCACATCTTTTCCTGAGTGTGAAGAACCAACCTAACTTCATTCAACCAGTCCAGACCTACACCTGGCTCCTGGGCCTGTCTCAGGGGGCTGCTCTAGACTTTACAAAGTCTTTCACTGCCTGGGCCCTATATAGATGTCTTAGAGAGTGCCCCTCCTCAAAGATTTATGCCCCTTTAATCAATATCATTTAGCCTTTTGTTCCAGTTATTTTATTCCTGTATCCTTCCCAATATCTTTTAAACCTTTGTCTCTACAAACAAAAGGGCCATTGCATCTTCACTCACATAATTATTCGTATTAGCGCTGTGATGTGGGGGCGTAAGAGAAAAATTTAAGGATAACACATCTAATTAACCAGACTTCCTGCTTGCTAGTGACAGGCCCTGACTTCCTATCTGTATCTGGCTAGGGTTCCGAGAGACCTGGTTTGTCTTAGGGTACAAGGAAGCCCTGGATCATACAGACAACTATTTGAAATAAGAATTATTTTATTAAAGAAAATAGCATGCGCACACAACCTTAACACAGAAATAGAAAAATAATAGAATGGAATTCTATTCTATTCTATTAATAGACTAGAATTCACCAGTGAAGGCTCTGCCTTACCTGAAAGACTCTCTGAGGGGCAATCTACATTAGAACTTTGAACTGGTTTCAAACTGGTTTATCTAAAGGGATCCTGCAGTTTCATAAGGGTACTGAGAATTCTTTGCTAGAGACCCCTGTCCTCTGCCCAAGCGGCCCCTCTTCCTAGAGCTACAATTCTCAGAATTCCTGTATTTGGTAGGGATGTCAGAGAGTTCCGCCACGGATCTCGGTGAGGCCAAATGCCATTGCATTCGGCCCCCCGAACTCCATGGCGGAATGGCCTGCCACCCCCCTGCCCCCCCCATGGATCCCCTCTAGGACGAGACTCACCTGGGGCAGATCTTCCGGGCGGCGGCGGCTCCGGCGGCGGCTCCGGCGGCAGCCGGATAGTAGGAGTGCACGAAAACCACTTACCTGGTCTCGCAGCTTGCTTCGCGGTGGGGGGGAGGCGCTTCGCTGCTCCCCCCGAAGTTCAGGCCAGGGGGGGGAGGCTTCCTGCCTCGCCCGGCCGAAATTCAGGCCGGGGAGGAGGCGCCTCGCCTCGCCCGGCCGCGAAATAAAAAGTTAAAAACAAAAACAAAAAACGCCCCTGTGATAGGCTATGTGACGATTTACGTAGCCTATCACGGCTAGATCTGCAAAGTCAGCCGTGATAGGCTACGTTAATCGTCATGTAGCCTATCACGGGTGACTTTAAAAAAAAAAGCGCGTACGCAAATGGTGGCCCCCATAGGGAGCCGCCATTCGCGTTCCTTATTTGGTCGCTGTAGTCTACGTAAATCTTTACGTAGACTATGGTGAAAATAAGGGCAACGCAAATAGCGTTGCCCTTATTTTCGCCGTAGTCTACGTAATCTTTACGTAGACTACAGCGACCAAATAAGGAACGTGAATGGCGGCTCCCTATGGGGGCCGCCATTAGCCGTAGGCGCTTTTTTTTTTTTTAAGTCACCCGTGATAGGCTACGTGATGATTTACATAGCCTATCACAGCTGACTTTGCAAATCTAGCCGTGATAGGCTACGTTAATCATCACGTAGCCTATCACGGGGGCGTTTTTTTTTTTTTACTTTTATTGGAATGGCGGCAGCGGCAGCCAGTCAAAAGACCAGCTGCCGCCTCTGCCCCTGTCAAAGACCTGACGAACCGCCGCCAGGACCTGCCACCGGGAGGGACATTCGGGAAAGGTAAGTCCCGTCCCGGGGGCGGTGCGGGGGGTTGGGGGGTGCGGAGAATTTCTCCCCGAAACTACTTCGGGCGGCTGAACATGTTGGCACTCGGCCCTCCGAAGTTTCGGGGAGAAATTCTCCCCCATCCCTACCGGATAGGCTACGTAAAGATTTACATAGCCTATCATGGCTAGGTTTAAAAAAAAAAAAAAAGATGTGACAGGCTACATAAATCTTTACATAGCCTATCGTGGTGGGGTGGGTTTAAAAACAAAACAAAACCACGTACGCAAATGGTGGCCAAAAAGAAGGAGCGCAAATGGCGGCGGCCGTAGCTGCCGCCATTTGCGTACGCTTTTGTTTTGTTTTGTTTTTTTACCTAGAGCCCTCCGTGGCCGGAAATGTGGAGCACAGCCAGCAGTTCGAGGATTCCGGGGGGAGGGACAGAATGCCTCCCCCCCCACCATCAACATAATCCGCAAAAGGTAAGTACTTTCATACATCCCTAGTATTTGGTATCTGTAGTAGCTAAAAACAGGTTTGAAACCAGTTTAAAGTTGTAATGTAGATTGCCCCTGAATGAAGCCAAAGGAGACCCCAAGAATCTTGAATGAAGGCAGAACATGATATCTGGGGTGAGGGTCTATTTTTTATACTGTTTTGTGAGCTGCTGGTTTGAAACTCAACATTAAAAAAAACTAAGATCATGGCATCTGGCCCCATCACTTCCTGGCATATAGAAGGGGAAGAAATGGAAGCAGTGACAGATTTTATTTTCTTGGTCTCCAAGATCACCGCAGACGGTGACTGTAGCCATGACATTAAAAGACGCTTGCTCCTTGGGAGGAAAGCTATGGCAAACCTAGACAGCATAGTAAGAAGCAGAGACATCACCTTGCCGACAAAGGTTCGTATCATCAAAGCTATGGTTTTCCCAGTAGCAACGTATGGCTGTGAGAGCTGGACTATGAGCGCCGAAGAATTGATGCCTTCGAACTGTGGTGCTGGAGAAGACTCTTATGAGTCCCCTGGACTGCAAGGAGGTCAAATCAGTCCATCCTAAAGGAAATCATCCCTGAGTGCTCATTGGAAGGACAGATACTGAAGCTGAAGCTCAAATATTTTGGCCACGAAATGAGAAGAGAAAACTCCCTGGAAAAGACCCTGATACTGGGAAAGATCGAAGGCAAAAGGAGAAGGGGACAGCAGAGGATGAGATGGCTTGATAGCATCACTGATGCAATGAATATGGACTTGAGCACACTCCAGGAGAGAGTGCAGGACAGGAAGGCCTGTTGTGCTATGGCCCATGGGGTCACGAAGAGTCGGACACAACTTAACGACTGAACAACGACAACAATTTTGTGAACTTCTTCCTACACACACTGCCATAAATAGCAACTCTAATGTTTTAAACTTACTGATTGGTTACAATAGGATGGTCTAACCTCCTCAAGTATCCGTTCTGGCTTTCTTATTTGTTGACATCTTGTTTACTCTGCAGTCCTGTAGCAATTTCCCAACTTGTTCTCTGTAGTTTTAACCTGTGGTTTACAGTATACCTGCCTGGGTCATGAAGCAATAGCCTTTTCTCTCCAATTTTCCTTTTTCTTAGGTCAAGCTGATGCTGCTTACTTGTAACCTAGGCCAAAAATCAAAACGCTGGTCTAGAAAGCAGGCTTTTTTTTTTTTTTTAGCTAGTCCTCTTTAGTATACCTGGTATGACTGTTGCCTTAAATAAGCTTTTTCATATTGCATTTTAAATTTCTTACAGGAGCTCTATATAACAATTTATAAATCTTGTGATATTTGGGAGGGTTTCTTTCCCTACTATATTTCAGAGGGTCCAGTTTATTCAGTCTTAATTCAGGAAATCAGTCAATACATCGATAGAATGGACAGTGCAATCCTGTGCATGTCTACTCAGAAGTAAGTTCCACTGTGTTCAGTGGGACTTACTCCCTGGTATGTATTTATAGTATTGCAGCTTAAGAATATCAATTATTTAACAGAATTCAATTGACTGCACAAACATAGTAAAACCAATAATAAAGTTAGCTGTGGAGCAATCTACACAAACAATTTGGTGCAAAGGGAGAGCAGTTTGAGGTCCTTTGCAACACATGATGTCGCGGCCAATCCGTAGTCAACCAGCCACATCCCTCTTGAAAAGCCGCATTGTCTGAAGGTCCTTTTACTCCGTATTTTTTACGTAAAGCGGCTCCCAGGCAGTTCCCCTGCAGTATGTCCCATGCCCAGGGGAGGGGCCATAGCTCAGTGTGACAGAGCACATGCTTTGCATGCAGGAGGTCCCAGATGTGATCCCCGGCTTCTCCAGGTAGGGCAAGGGAAGAATCCTGCCTGAAACCCCGGAGAGCCGCTGCCAGTCAGCGTGGACAATACTGGGCTAGATGGACCAAGGGTCCGACTCAGTATAAGGCAGCTTCCGATGTTTCTAAATCCTGGGCGTGCCTCTGTGATGTGGCTGTGACCTGGTATGTCTTCCGTCGCACAGGTATGTCTTCCATAGCACTGCACTGCAACTTGGGGGACTGGGCTTCCACCAGGTTGCTTACTTTGGGGTGGGGGTGGGGGGTTGTCGTGGATTACTTTGGCTGAACTTGCTCAAGGGGTACTTGGGGGCTGTGTGGCAATGTGGGGGAATTGCTGTCCTGGCATCAGAAAGCAACCATTCATTCACTTCCTCTCTTTCAGATCATGGAGGGGTTTGGAAAGTTGAGGTTCCCACAGTTCATTGCAGCCATGGCTGGATCTCATGTGGCTATTGTGTCACCCACAAGACAGGGGGTGTCTTCATCAACTGGAAGCATTTCTATTCCATCTTCCTTCAAGGAACAACTGACCAAACAGGCCAGTTCATTGACATGGAGGTTCGTTGGAGTGCGAAAAATCATAGGGATGTCAGAGAATTCTACCACGGATCCCAGGGAGGCCAAATTCCAGTGAATTTGGCCCCCTGGAATCTGTGGCGGAATGGAGCAAACTGCCCCACCACCCCGCGAAAGCCCCGTGAAATGGAGCCTACCTGGCTGCAGCTCCGGCGGTGGCGGCTCCGGCAGTGGAAGCGGCTCTGGAGGCAGTGGCAGCTCCGGTGGCTCCAGCCGCTGCCGGGCTGAGGCTGCAAATGGTGGCGGCTACAGCAGCCACCATTTGCGTGCCTGGCAAGCCGTGATAGGCTACGTAAGTATCTACGTAGCCTATCACAGCTCACGGCAGGGACGCAAATGTCGTAGCTGCTGCCATTTGCATCTGTGTCTTTAGCCGTGATAGGCTATCTATATATTTACGTAGCCTATCACGGCAAAAGACAGGGGCGCAAATGGCGTAGCGGCCGCCATTTGCGCCCCTGTCTTTTTCCGTGATAGGCTACGTAAATATATACGTAGCCTATCACGGCAACAGGAAGGAACGCAAATGGCGGCCGCCGTAGCCGCCGCCATTTGCATCCGTGTCTTTAGCCGTTGATAGGCTACGTATATATTTATGTAGCCTATCACGGCTAAAGACACAGATGTAAATGGCGGCAGCTATGGCGGCCGCCATTTGCATCCCTGTGTAGCCCAGTGGCCGGATGTCTGGCTGCGGGTGGCCCTGGCTGGCGGCTCCACCGAGTCGTGCAGAGTGGAGCCGGCCAGGGAGGATTCCGGGGGGCGGGACGGAGGGCCTCCCCCCAACTGTGGATTGCCCACTGCAGAGCCAGGTAAGAGTTTCATATATCCCTAAAAAATCATAATGCTTTTATGTTCCAGAACTCTGCGCTGTTTGAGACAATGAAGGCTGGCATCTTTGTTCTCGGGAACCCCACCATCACTGTCAATGGGGTTCAGGTCCATCCACTCCCCGGTTGCGCCACACAGCATCTACCCCATCTGGCGATGGCTCATGAAACCACATGGAGGCCACCTGGACAGTCAGAAGGCTCACTTCTGTCTTGCTACCCGCTACCCCCTAACTCCCAAATAGCAGGTATCAGCAGACTGCCTTGGGCGGGATTGCAATGTGGTGGAGAGGGCCTTTGGAAAGCTTAAAAGCCTATGGGATTGCCTGACAGCAATGCTTGAGATTTCCAAGAAGAACGTGACCTCTGTAACTTCTGCTTGTGTGATTCTACATAACATCTGTGAGACTAAGGGTCATGTCATTTGGGAGGGGATGGAAGGGAGATGACTGACTGAGCTGGCCAACACTGGAGCAGTGTTGGACAATGGCGACAGGTGGCATACTGTGGAGGGCGAGTGGGTGCAGGAGGTAAGGTAAAGTGGCTCCCTAGCACCGGGGGACATACTGGTTTGGGCCAGAGGTGCACATGCTGCTGAGACTGATCCAGGGGAGTGGATGGGTCAAGAGACTGGTGCACAGCTCCTGTCTCCCGACCATCTACTTGTACCACTGCATCGCTCACAGCATGCATAAAGCTGGCTACCGGCATGATGCCCTCCAGTGCTGGTCCAAGTTTAAGATCCTAAAGGGAGCTTTCTACCAGGTACTGAAGCTGCACGGGGAGCATCCACCCCATGCTGCCCAGCCACCCTTCTTCAGGGACTGAGGGAGCTGTGTGGGTGTTGGCTGGGCAGCCCAGCCCGGAGCTCTGTAGACCAGCTGGTGAGTTGTCACTATCTCTGCCCATTAGGGCAGCCCCCTGCCCCCTGTTCCATTGCTGTATGGAGAAGCAGCGAACGTAGCATGTTCATGCTCCTGTGTATTGGATTGGGTAAAGGAAATCCACATGTTCTCTTTTGTACCCCACCTATACACCCTTGCAAGAGATGTAGTTCCATTGAGTTAGGTGGGAACTTCCTGGGCAGAGTACATAGAAAGGAATTGCATAGCCCTCAGGAACAGCAATCAGTGAGAGCCACAATGGTGGCTGTGTGATGGAGTCCTCACTTCTCTTGCACCAAATCCATTGGCCAAGCAGCTGCTGGCAAAGTCCCGTTGGACTGAGCAGTAAGAGTGATGGAGATGTTGGTCTTAGTTGGTCACTGGTACGTTGATACATGGTAATCTAAGAAGCGTAGGACTCCCTTTACATTCTTCAGCTTGCCGTGAACGTGACCAGGCGGAGACAGGGGACCCAAACTGGCACAGCCTAGTGCTGTGGGGTGAGTGCCACAGTGTGCCACCAAGGGGTTGTGCAAATGCCGTGATGTGTCTCCACGGGTGGTCAGTCACCCACTTGGGGATTCTGGCAATGCTGGTGCCTTCCCTCTGGGCAAGCCCCGCTGCTGTGGGCAGAACATTCACTATGTCCTTACTCCCCACAGGTTCCCAGGGCCGGCGTGAACAGCCTGAGGTCGGGCCGACTGCCCCTCGGACTACCTTGGAGCCACCACTGCTGGCTGAAGCGGGATCTGCACCGCCTCCCCTGCCTAGGATACCCAGCAGGCCAGAGCGTGGGCACAGGTGCAGGACAGCACCTTGTGCTGGCTCATGGGCGGGCACAGTATCCAGGCATGGTTGCCAGTGCAGGGTTGCTGTAGCAGATCCTGCAGACGGTGCTGAAGTTCTGGACTGGCCATAAGTACCGTATGGTACTGTATGGTTGCAGTTTCCAAATCAAGGGAAAGGAAGCAATGCACTAACTAACCTTCTCCCCCCCCCCCTTTCACTAGACAACGCAGTTACTGACCGGGTGGTGGCAGCACTGGAGCAAGAGTGGGCAAGACACCCCCAGGTAGCACCACTGCTTGGACCACCATGCCCCGCCGGGCCCCCATGAACTGTGTATCCCCCCTCCCCCCTCTATCCCCCCTCCCCCCTGTAAATAGCTCCCCCTTTCCCCAGCAACCATGCAGTTCCTTTAAAAAAAATAAATACAGCTCCTTTATTTTGAGAAAGACAGAACCCCTATTATTTTTGTATGACACCGGACTTGTAAACAACCATACCCCCATTTATTTTCCCATTTAAAAATAATAAATGACTGTTGTCTGCTACAAACATCCCAGCCTCCTTGTGTTTTGTATGGTGACCAAGTAGAAGGGGTGGGTGGTGTGAACACTGATAGGGATGCAGTGCCCGGGGCCTATGGGGAGAACTTCTTGGGTTTCTGTACCAGGTGGGCCTCTCTGCTGTACCCAGGCAGGCACTCCTTAGGGGTGGAAGCATGCTAGAGCAGCACATTAGCAGCTGCCGGTGGCACGCAGGGGCGGAGATCACCCACTGCTTGGGCGAGAGAAAACTCCCGTTGTTCCTCTGTGCATGGGTCTGGGATTGCATCATCACTGTCAGTGGGAAATTCACATTGACTACACATAGGCCCTCCCTCCCCACCCTCCCCTACAAGTTTCCCAACCAGTTTCTCCAGCAGGTCACATTGCCTGTCTATTGTGGCAAGTAGCGCACGTCTGTCTCTCCTGCACCCCGCCTCGTCTGCTGCTGCATGCTCTACATTTCATTCATATACTTGGGGGTCCCATTCAAATGCATGGTGCAGCCAGTAACTCTGTGAAGTGGTGGGCTGCATAGGCCAGTTGAGGTCGTTAGCTCTCTCTGGTTACGGGCCATTGCCAGGCGTGTGGCTGGGGCCAGCGTGGCTTTGTGCTTGGGGATGCCAAGGTCTGAAAGAGTTGGAGAAATCAAGAGTGAAAATGTTGAAGGCAGTGTTGGTACTTTCCCTCTGGGTAAGCCCCACCGCCGTGGGCCAAAAGTCATGGTGTAGGGGGAGCCTAGGGTGCTGGGCATATACACACTCCTCCCTCTGGGTAAGCCCCACCTCCATGGGCCCGTAATCATTGCGTAAGGAGGAGCCCAGGGTGCTGTGCATATGCACACATCCCTGAGAGCGTTGTGCTGGGGGATAGCAAAGAATACCTTTCCGATAGAAGGAGTGTGTAGCACCAAGGACATTGTGAGACCAACCACAGGAGTCAGTGTGGTGCTGTGGTGGGAAAGCTTATTTGCATTGTCCACCAGAACCTACCTGGCCAGCGCTTGTTCTCCAAGCTAGGCCCCCATGAAGTCTGTGGGCCTGTGTCATCTGTTCTCTGTGAGATCTGTGGAGGCTTCAGAAGATGTACTAGCTGTGTGTTATAAAGGAAGGTATAGTTAGGGTTTGGTTGTGTGCATGGTGGAGATCTGTCAGGCCAGGGAGTGGCTCAGGCACCTTGATAGCCCCAAACAGGGACATGAGCCTCAGGCAAAGCAGTGCTTCTCACTACAGCAGGGTGTGCAAGCACAGGTAGTAGAAAGTATGGGCTGATTTCCATGAACACTGCAAGTTCTTAGAGGGTAAGTGATTGATGGAAAGACAGTGGGCTCACATTCATGAGTGCACCATCAGGAGAAATGCAGGAGTCCTGAAAACATACCCAGAACATTGGGGTGTGTATGGGCATTGTGCCTACCACTGGGAGGAAAGGTGAGAATGCTGGGTTTCTGTGGCAGAGTAGTGCTCCTGAAGTTCATTCATGCCTCTACCCCAGGCGTTAGAAGTAGCACTGAGAGGGATCAGTCTCAGGCAAGCAGCACGGGGCAGAACATTCAGGGTTGGAAGATGAGCTGTGTGTGGTCCATTCCAAGGCATGCCATGGCAGCTATGGAGGTGATTCACTACTTTGTGGCTGATCTACCTGCACATCCCCCTCCGCAATGTCAGCATCTATGTGAAGAAATGAACAGTTGTAGAATGGGACAGATTACCTGGGAATACATATTACCTGGATTTAACATCCATCAGTGGGCTCCCCTCTTCCACTACAGAAGGAGATGCTGCTTGTTTGGGAAGCGTGCTGTTGCTGCTGCCTGCACCAGCCTCCTCAAGCAATGTCCTCCGGGTACTGCAACCTGCCTCCACGCTCTGCTGCCCTACCACACCCAGATGCACGATCCAGACCGGGGGAGAGCCAGCTTGCCTACCCGCGCTGCTAGTCCCAGCGGCACCTCACCCACCTCTGCCCCTGCCAACAAGACCCTGAAGTTGCCTCATATTGGGCATGTTTGCTTCACAACACACAGTGTAGCATTATATTGTGGTTTTAATGTTCTATATATTTTAAATTGTTTTATTGTGTGTTGTTTGGTTTTAATTTTTGTGAACCGCCCAGAGAGCTTCGGCTATTGGGAGGTATAGAAATGAAATAATAAATAAATAAATAAATAAATAATATTATTTAAATAATAGATGTTAATGCGCGTGTAGTGCTTTGCTCAATGTTTCTTGAAATGTGGACTGTAGTGCTTTGACACACGCAGTTTGCTTCACACACACACACACACACACACACACAGAAACTCAAGAGGAAAAGCAAACACTGTACTACCTACAAGCAAAGGGAGGGTGAGGACCATAGTCCTAACAGAAGAGAAAAGGGGGGGAAGACAGAGATCAAAACAGGAAAAGGAAAGAATACAGGAATCAAGGAGTGCAAGGGGTGTGTGGAGGGGAGCCAAGAACTAGGACAGGAAAGATATATATGCAGAATGAAAGTAAGGGCAAACTAATGGTTGAGAGAGAATTGAGAATGCTGTGTTGGGGGGGGGGAGCAAAAGAACGAGGCAAGGCAAGTAAATTTACATTTTTTGGATTTTTAAAGGAATAAACAAGAAAAATGAAAGGTAAAACCTATTACAGAAGGGTGGGGTGGGGGGAGATTAAGAACAGGGAGGAAACTCAAGCGAGGAACTAAATGTTTGTTTTTTAAAAAAATAAAGTATCTACAAAAGAAAGAAAGAGAGTGGTTTAATTGGGAAGGAAGAAGAGCAGTACAAACACACACATACACACACTCCTCTAGCCAAATAGGTTTGGACAGAGCCCTCTCCACACCACCAGAATGAGCAAACACAGCTGTTTTTCTCCAGGTTTATTCAGTACCACCACCACTGTCATTGCTTGGAGACTGCTGGGTTATGTTCAGCCTTTATTTGGCAATTAGAGTTGCCATTTGCCAAAGCTCCCTCCCTCTGCTTTCTCCTCCTCCTCCACTCCCCTTCCTCCTCCCTCCTCCTCCTTTACTCCTCCCTGATCTTCCTCAAGTTGATACATTTTCGCGCCAGGCTGTCTGGGCGGCTCAAAAGCTATCAGAAGAGCTACGAATCTCCAAGGCGGAACAAGGCACCTCATCAACAAGCTGCTTCACTTCAGGGCACCTCAGTGCTGTTCTGATCAGCCTCCTATCACACCGAGGCACCTATGAAGCAGCCCGCGTCACCTTGTTACCACGTCGCCTTGTTCGGCTTTGGACCGAAGCGATGCACAGCCCAAATTTCTACAACATCTGTATTATGCAATTCGGCACTTATTGCATAATACAACAATCCATATTTTAAAACTAAAAGGGCATATCATGCAATTAAATTAAAACACAAAGCCACTTTTAAAAGTTATTAGGGTGTGCCTGGGCATACCTGGGACACTCTGTACACACGCCTATGTAAGAGAGTCTTTCCCAGCTAAATAAGCTCTCAACGGCTTTCTCCCAAGACCACAACAGCTTACTCCACCCTAGCCAATCCCACACAGCCAGGAATAGATGCTGTACAGCAGTCTCCCTCTGCCTCCAGCTCTTCCTGCTGTTTCTGTCATCTACGACGGTTCAGATTCAAGGTCCTTTCCTGAAATTCCCTCTGGTCAAACCTCTGCTTAAGGCCTTCTGGTGCTGGGTTATGCTGCCTACTTGAAGCTTCACCACAACCTCATGGCTTCCTCCTCTCCTGAGACACCATCTCTGCCCTGAAGACCTTCTTCCACAGGGTCCCCTCAAACTGGAAGTCTGGTGTCTCCCCCAGTTCTGAGCTCAGCTTCCTTCAGCCCTCTTCCAACTGCCCTCTCCACCTATTGATCAGCAACTGCCAACCACCAACTGCTAATCACCTTTCATTGTTAAAAACCTTGCCCAGAACCTCACACCAATCAAATTCTTTATGGGCCTTTGCACTACCAATACAATTTGTTGCCCCCTGACCAATTGAAATGGAACATTATTATCAAAGTGGTGCTTATACAAACAAAGGCCGCTGCTCCAGGTAATGTTCAGTCTGTCAGCCTGAAGCCAGCCCGCCACAGCAGCTGTAACCAAGGCAAGCACAACTGTCTTACGCCCAAGACACCATAGCGAAGCCAGGCTGCTGGCCTACTCGGTTACACTATGACCCAACTCAGAGGTCGCTCGTAGCATACAAACACTACCAGATATAAACAAATAAAAACGCAGTGTTTCTTCACCACTTCAGAAACTGCCTCAAAGACCTCCTTTTCCACCTGACAGCACTGAAACGTTCATAGTTTGTTCCCACAGCGTTTTATGCCCAGTAAGCAGTGTTGGCCATTCCAATTGCTTGCTAATGGAAGACAGGAACCAGATCTCAGAAATTCCTGCAGTTTACATTGTTACCCAAAAGTACTATTGGCAGCTCCACAGTATGATTCCTATGGGGGAAACTTGTGTTATACTGGCAATTCCTGCAACAAATATTTAACTTGTGCACATCACAGATGTGTATTTCCATAACTTTAAACCCCAGACTACAGCTATCTTGAAAAGAACCACCCAAACCTGCCTGGGCCCCCAAATCAGCCACACAGGCTCTGCTCATAGGCCTGCCACTGAGTTCCATCCGGGCAGCAGGCACAAGACACAGGGCTTTTTCAGTGGTGGCCTAATCCATGAAGAACTCATACCTCCACAACAGATGTATATTTGGCTCCCTCTGTGGTTGTTTCCAAAGAGGGCTTTCCAAACCAAATGAAGTTGTTGGTGTATAGTTGTGACTGCTGTTCCTTTTACCTTTGGTACTGTATTAGATTAATTTTTTTAATGTTTTAAATGGTTTTAGTGTGCACTCTTATGCGTGCTTAGACAGACAAAAGCCCTACAACTCCCAGCATTCTCCACCCAGCATGGCTGGCTGGGGGATACTTGGAGTTGCAGGATTTTTGTCTTTCTAGACATGCGTAGGAGTGCACCCATAATTGACTCAATTGTAAACTGCCTTGAAAGGAAGCATAATAGTACATACATACATAAATAATATGATTCAGCTAGGTTTCCTAGACTGTTGTTTAATGATGCATGTACATTCATGTGTGATATCCACAGGTTATATATGTTCAGTGTGAAATTTCAATGTAACACTAGAGTTTCCTGCACAAATCATAATCTGTGGAGATATAATTCATGGGAATTGCTGCCTACCATAGACATGATAGCCAAGTTCACATATTACATTTGCCCACATGCCTGAGAGACTTGGGGCTGACTGCATAGAGGAAGAATGTATTGAGTGAACCACCTCTTAAAGGTACCGTATTCTCATACTTAACATAGGCCCAGCTGTCATTTGAAGCCATGAGGACTAATCACGAGGTCTTCTACTTTAAGATGGTGCCCTGGCACTGGGGGCTTTTACACATGGTTTTGTGTTCTTTGTAGTCACATGTGAAGACTGATGTTGTTATTGTAATTTGCATTCATGGTAGGGCTGTGTATCGCTTCAGTGCCAAATCTGAATCCCAGAGAGAATTGGGGCACGGAGAAGGAAATCAGACCAGCACCAAGGCGCTCCAAAGTGAAGCTGGTCATGGCCAAAGTGCCTCAGTCTGCCTTGGAGATTTGGAGCTATTCTGATGTCTTCTGAAGCCCAGATAACCTGTATCCTAAATGTATCAACTCGAGAATGATCAGGGAGGGGGAGGGAGAGGAGGAGGAGGAGGGGAGCTTTGTCGAATGGCAACTCTAGTTGCCAAATTAGGGCTGAATGTAACCAAATATTCTCCAATCAGTGACAGTGTGTGTGTTGGCGGTGGTGGTGGTACTGGATATTGGAGATCAGCCTGCATTTGTTTCATTGTGTGAGAGCTGGTGGTTACCGTTAGAGAGACCTGTGTTGGTTAGTTGGCTAGATCTGGGGTGTGTGTGTGTGTACTGCAGCTTTGTTCTTATTCTGTCCCACCCAGCCATTTTCGATTCAACTATTCCTTTTTTTTCTTTTCAGATAATTGATTTAAAAACCACAAAACATTAGTTTCCTCTTTTCCTGCCTTGTTCTTTGGCTACCCCCCTTCTGAATTATTCAAAAATTCTGATCAGTTCTTTCTTTCTTTCTTTCTTTCTTTCTTTCTTTCTTTCTCTTTCTTTCTTTCTCTCTCTCTCTCTCTCTCTCTCTCTTTCTTTCTTTCTTTCTAGATTGTTAAAAAAAAAAAGAAAAAAATAAGAAGTTGTTTTATTTTATTTTATTTATTTACAATATTTATATACCACTCCTCATCAGAAGATTTTGGAGTGGTGAACAACATGATAAAAGAATAAAACAATGGTTAAAAGAGTTAAAGGAGTTAAAACATTTTTTTAAAAAGACAAATCCCAACAAGTGGAGTTCAACAAACCACGGCTGGTCATTCAAGGAAGGCCTCTTGAAAGAACGTCTTCAGGAGGTGCCAGAAGGAACACAATGTTGGTGCCTGCCTGACCTCTAAAGGCAGGGAATTCCACAGGAAGGGAGCCACCACACTGAAGGCTCTTCTCCTGGTGGACTCCAACCGGGCCATGGGTCCATGTGGAACCACCAGGAACGTGCCCTCTGATGACCTCACTGACCCGGCAGGTTGGTAAGGAAGGAGGTGCTCTCTCAGGTATCCTGGTCCCAAGTTGTTTAGGGCTTTGTACACTAGTACTAATACCTTAAACCTGGCCCGGTAGCAAATAGGCAGCCAGTGCAGTTCCCTCAGCAAAGGAGTTACATGCTGAAAAGGGACAGCTCCTGACAACAGCCGAGCTGCTGCATTCTGCACTAGCTCCAGCTTCCGGAGCAGCCTTAAGGGCAGCCCCACCTAGAGCGCATTGCAGTAATCCAGTCTTGAGGTTACTAATGCCTGTACCACCATGGTCAAGCTATCCCTGTCCAGGAGAGGCCGTAGCTGGCGAACCAGCCAAAGCTGGTAAAAGGCACTCCAAGCTGCCGTGACCACTTGGGCCTCCAGCGACAATGATGGGTCTAGGAGTACCCCCAGACTATGGACCTGATCTTTCAGATGGAGTGCAACCACATCCAGAACAGGCAATGAGCCTATCTCCCAGACCTGGGAACCACTCACCCACAGGGCTTCTATCTTGCCAGAATTCAGCTTCAGTTTATTGGCCCTCATCCAGCCCATTACTGAGTCTAGGCACTGATTCAGGGCTTGCACAGCCTCTCCTGATTCAGATGTCACAGGGAGATAGAGCTGCGTGTCATCAGCATACTGATGGCATTTAGCTCCGAATCCCCTAATGACTGCTCCCAGCAGCTTCATATAGATGTTAAACAACATCGGGGACAGGATGATACCCTGCAGCACCCCATAGCTCAATTGCCAAGGGGCCAAGGAATAGTCACCCAATGTTAATCTCTGAAATCGGCCCTGTAGGTAGGACTGGAACCACTGTAGCACAGTGCCTCCAATACCCATCCCACGGAGTCGATCCAGGAGGATACCATGGTCAATGGTATCAAAAGCCGATGAGAGATTGAGCAGAATTAACAGGGTTGTACTCCCCCTGTCCCTCTCTCGATGAAGGTCATCCATCAGGGTGACCAAGGGTGATTCAGTCCCATAACCAGAACGAAACCCAGACTGAAATGAGTCTAGAAAATCAGTATCCTCCAAGAGTGCCTGCAATTGGTTCACCACAACCCGCTCAAGTACCTTCCCTAGAAAAGGGGTATTTGTGACTGGGCAGTAGTTGTCTAATACCGTTGGGTCCAGGGTGGGCTTCTTCAGGAGTGGCTGCACTACTGCCTCCTTAAGGACAGCAGGGACCACCGCTTCCCATAGGGAAGCATTTATCACTCTCTGGACCCACCCAGTCATACCGCTTCGGCTAGCTTTTATTAGCCAGGAGGGACAGGGATCAAGAGGGCACGTGGTTGGTCGCATTATTGCAAGCATCTTGTCCACATCATCAGGCCGTAACAACTGGGACTGATCCCACAAAGTTGGGCAGATGGTGGCATCAGACACCTCGACTGGTACTGCACTAACAACAGCATCAAGGTTGCTGTGGAGACAAGCAATTTTGTCCTCAAAGTGCGATGAAAAAAGGTCACAGCGGGTACTTGACAGGGTCAGAGCCCCATTTACAGGGGAAGATGTTAACAACCACCAGACCACCCAGAAGAGCTCTGCTGGAGGGCTAATTGAGGACGCAATGGAGGCAGCAAAATAAACCTTCTTTGCTGCCCGTACTGCCACGCAATAGGCATGATTATGCACTCTAGGGTGTGCTCGGTCGTCTTCACTTTGAATCTTGCGCCATTTGCACTCCAGCTGACATCTGAGTCTTGCGCCATTTGCACTCCAGCCGACAGCCGATGTTTTAGTTGCCTTGCCTTGTTCTTTGCCCCCCCCCTTCTCAATTTACCTCTTTCTTTGTAGTTTTCCCTGTCTTTCTTGCTAGATAATTTTAAAAAACAAAACAAATATATTAAAATTCCTTCCTTCCTTGTTCTTAGCTCTTCCCCCTCTCAATTCCTGTATTCCTTCCCATTTTTTAATTCTATATCCTTTCCCCAAAACAAAACAAATTAGAAACGCCTTTCTTTGCTTGTAGGAAGTTCTGTATTTGTTTTTCTTTTGATGTTGCGTGTGTGTCTCACTCTCTGTGTGCTTGTGTTATGGTCAAGCAAAGCACTGCACAAGTCCACATTTCAGAATACAGTGGGTGAAGCACTACCATAACAATTATTATTTAAATAGCAGTACACCATGTGGCAAAACAAGCCCAATATGATGCATCTTTGGGGTCTTGGCATTGGGGCTGCCCATTGCCAAGATTTCATGCACTTCTGTGCAACCACTTAACACTTTGCTTTGAGAGTTTTTGTTGAAAAAATCAAATTTCACCTGCACCTAGCACAAAAACTACTAGGTCAAACTGTCTGAAATTTGGCAGGTTGAATCCCCTCCATGGGATTCCCAAATCTCATTTATTTACCATAAAATATGAAAACGTTATGGCATTTCTGTTTTCCAATGCAAATCAATGGGAAAACATCAAATCCCAATAGTTCAGCTATCTGAATCTTGCTTCAGGTCAGACTCTGAAGCGAAGCAGGTTGGGTCTGAATCAGTCCAAAGCAAATTGGGGCTGCTTCAGAAGGGTCCATGCACAGCCTTAATTCATGGCAATTCATCTGCATTACACTTCTATGATCAAATTCTCATTTCAAAAGGATTTATACAGATATCTGGTGATGACTGAGGAACAGCAACTCTGAGCCACTTCTGTCATGCTCAGCCTACCTGCATCTGGCTTGCAAGCAGAGATAGAAATAATTAATCCAACAATTTTTATGGTTTCCATCATAGGAGTAACATGTGCTACAAGTCCCACAAACAGAACCTTTTTGAGCAAGGGCCTGCAGGAGAAGCCACCACCACAACCACCGGGGAAGAGGCGTGCTTGCCGCCTCTGGGCCTGCTGCTGCCGCCGCTGGGCCTGCTGCTGCCGCCGCTGCCACCACCACCAGGCCTTCCTTGTGGACTTCTGCCTGGCAGACCGCCAGTCCCTGCAGGACCAGGCCCCCAGGTACCCAGCCAGCTGTGCTGCTCCACCTGCCCCTCCCTGGAGGGGCTACATAAGCTGGCTGGCTGAGGTGGCCTGGGAGAGCCAGGGCCTGCAGGAGAAGCCACCACCACCGGGGAAGAGGCGTGCTTGCCGCCGCCGGGCCTGCTGCCGCCGCCGTCACCGCTACCACCGCCACCAGGCCTTCCCTGTGGACTCCTGCCTGGCATTTTTAAGGGGATTTTAATTGTTTTGTTTGTTTGTTTTATTTTGTTGGGGGGGATTTTGTTGTGTTTTTAGGGGTGGGTAGCCTGCCTGATAGGCGGGAGCGAGGGGGCATGTGTCCACCTGATGGAGGCAGTGGGGGGAGTGTTGGGGGCCAGAACATACCGAGGCTGGGCGGCAGGCGCTGGCGGAGCGCTAGGGGCAGGCCATGCCAGGTAAGGGGAACAAGGGAGAGATGTGTAGCATCTGTCCCCTGCTCCGGGCCTGTCCAGAGCCAAAGGATGGTTGGGGGAGGCGTGACTCCATCTTCTGGCCTTCGTTTGCTGCTCTGCAATGCCAGGTCTGTTACCCAGAAAACCTCCCTCATCCATGACATGATCCTGGATGAGGGTGCAGACCTGGCATGTATTACGGAGACCTGGCTGGCCGAGGCTGCTGCTCCAACCCTTGCAGCCATGTGTCCAGCTGGATTTTCGTATGCACAGCAGCCGAGGGCTGGGGATCGGGGAGGGGGAGTGGCTGTTATCTACCGAAAGTCCGTGGTCTTCACCAGACCCCCTCTCCAGGAGACCAAGGTTGCTGAGTGCATGTACTGGAGGTTGGGCCCGAAGGGCAGTCTGGGGATTCTGCTCGTGTACCGTCCACCCCGCTGCACGACTGACTCCCTGGCCGAGGTGCTTGAGGTGGTCTCTGATGTGCGTGTACAGTCCCCTAACTTACTGGTGTTGGGGGACTTCAACGTACATTCGGAGGCCATCCTCACAGGAGCACCTCGGGACTTCATGGAGACCATGGCCTCCTGGGAGCTGCACCATATTCTAACTGGGCCCACCCATGTAGCCGGTCATGCACTAGACCTTGTGTTTGTTTCTGGAGAAGCGGGGAGTGATCTGGAAGTCACCACCCCCTTGTCATGGTCAGATCTCTATCTGGTGACGTTGGACTTCTCGGTTCCACAACCCCTCCGCAGGGGTGGAGGACCCATTAAAATGGTCCACCCCAGGCATCTTATGGATCCAAATGGATTCCTGAACGCGCTTGGGGATTCTCTAGGGCATGCCAACGGCCACTCGGTCGAGACCCTGGTGGCTCCGAAATGCCCTCTCCCCCTGAACAGGGCTCGGACTGCACCATGGTTCAATCCGCGGTTACGAGCTCTGAAACAGGAGGTGAGACGGCTAGAGCGCCGGTGGCGGACGTCTCGCTCCAAAGACGATCAGACACGGGCTAGAGCTATATCTTCAGCCTATCACGTGGCGGTGAAGGCAGCAAAAAAGGAATATTATGCTGCCTCCATCGCGTCTGCAGAGTGCTGCCCCAGGAGGCTGTTCCAAGTGGTCTGGTCGGTCCTGTGGCTCCGGAACCACTGGAGCATTCTAAGGCCTCCTGTGAGGCTTTGGCAAGGCACTTTGCAGATAAAATTGATCAGATTAGGTGTGTTACTCTGCACACTGTGGATACAGTTAGTGAGCAAGAGGCGGCCTGTGGCAAACCGGTTTTGTGGGATCGGTTCCAGCTTCTTCCTCCTGATGAAGTGGACAAGGTGCTTTCATCTGTAAGTCTGACCACCTGCTTACTTGATCCTTGCCCATCTTGGCTCATTATGAGCTGCAGAGAGAGACTGGGTGAAGGGATCAGGGCGGTGGTGAATGCCTCCCTTGAGGAGGGAGTGATGCCATCAGCCCTCAAGGAGGCAGTGATAAGACCGCTCTTAAAGAAGCCCTCCTTGGATCCTCAAGTTCTGAACAACTTTCGCCCAGTCTCAAATCTGCCATTTTTGGGCAAGGTGATTGAGCGGGTGGTGGCGGTGCAGTTGAAGGCACACTTGGAAGAAACTGATTATCTAGACCCATTTCAGTCGGGCTTCAGGCCTGGGCATGGGACAGAAACGGCCTTGGTCGCCTTGGTGGATGATATGAGGAGGGCTCTGGATAGGGGTGAATGCTCCTTCCTTGTTCTCCTCGACCTCTCAGCAGCTTTTGATACCATTGACCACGGTATCCTCCTGGACCGCCTGGAGGGGTTGGGCATTGGAGACACTGTATTGCAGTGGTTCCGGTCCTTCCTCTCCGGCAGGTACCAGAGGGTAGCACTGGGAGAGGAGGTTTTGGACCCGTGGCCACTTACTTGTGGGGTGCCACAGGGTTCCATCCTCTCCCCGATGCTATTTAACATCTATGTGAAGCCACTGGGGGCTATCATCAGGAGGTTTGGGGTGCAGTGTCATCAATATGCGGATGACACGCAGCTCTACCTCTCATTCAAATCTTCACCAAGGTTGGCCGTAGAATCCCTGTCCAAATGTCTGGAGACGGTGAGTGGCTGGATGGGGAGGAATAAGCTGAAGCTCAACCCTGACAAGACCGAGGTACTTTTGGTGGGAGACAAGAGGAGGCTGGGGGATGTTGACCTGGTGTTGAATGGGGTACGGCTACCCTTGAAAGACCAGGTCCGCAGCCTGGGGGTCATTTTGGACTCCCAGCTGTCCATGGAGGCTCAGGTGTCAGCTGTGAGCCGGACAGCGCTGTATCAACTCCATCTGATACGGCTTCCCGACCATCTGCTCCCATCGGTAGTACATGCCCTGGTCTCCTCTTGTTTAGACTACTGTAATGCGCTCTACGTGGGGTTACCCTTGAAGACGGTTCGGAAGCTGCAGCTGGTACAGAACACGGCGGCTCGCCTGATTAAAGGCAGCCGCCGGCGAGATCACATCACTCCAGTGCTGAAGGAGTTGCACTGGTTACCAGTTGTTTTCTGGGCCAAATTCAAGGTGTTGGTTTTGACCTTTAAAACCCTATATGGTTCCAGCCCAGCCTATCTTAAGGAGCGCCTCCAGCAACACCAGACAGGCCGCTTAACAAGATCAGCCTCGGATGGCCTTCTCTCTGTCCCATCAGCCAGGACAGCTAGACTGGTGGGGATGAGGGAGAGGGCCTTCTCTGTGGTGGCCCCCACTCTGTGGAACTCCCTCCCTAGGGAACTCCGTCATGCCTCCTCTTTAATGAGCTTCCGTCGTGCATTAAAAACGTGGTTGTTCAGGCAGGCATTTGGGGTGGGTTAGGGTATTTAAAAAAAAAAAATTATGGTAAAATTTTATTGTTTTAAATTGTTTTATGGGGGTTGTACATCGCCCAGAGTGGCTGGGTGACCAGTCAGATGGGCGATTAATAAATTTAATAAATAAATAAAATAAATAAAATAAACCTGAGATCTTAGAGGAATCTGGATGACTCACTCTTAGGGATGGACGGAACACTTACCTTCCGTTCCGTTCTGTTTCTGCTGGGGGGGGAGGCACTCCGTCCCTCCCCCCGGAATCCTTGACGGGGCGGGAAGGCACTCTGTCCCTTGCCCCTGGAATCCTGCCTGGCTGGCTCCGCTCTGCGGCCGAGCCGCGGAGCCGCTGGCCGGCTCCGGCCGCCCGCAGCCAGACATCTGGCTGCCCACAGCTGCACATCCGGCCGCTGGGCAGCCTGCAGGGACGCAAATGGCGGCTGCCGTAGCCACCACCATTTGCATCCCTGTACTTAACCGTGATAGGCTATGTAAATATTTACGTAGCCTATCACGGCAAAGTAAAAAAACCGCATACGCAAATGGTGGCGGCTACAGCGGCCGCCATTTGCGTTCTCTATTTTTCGCCGTTCTAGCCTACGTAAATATTTACGTAGGCTAGAACAGCTAAAAATAGCAAACACAAATGGTGGCCGCTGCAGCTGCTGCCATTTGCGTACGCTGCGCCCAGCCGCGGCTGGCCAGACCAGCTGCCACCGCCACTGCCACCCCCGGCGCCACCCCCAGCACCGCCCCCACCCCTGCACCGCCGCACCATCCGCTGCTGCCCCTGCCGCCACAGCACCTTCCGCTGCCCCCACCCCCACACTGGCATTCGGCCCCCCGGAATCTGTGGCTGGACGGCTTCCTGCCCCCCTCCCGCCCTGCCACGGATTCTGGGGGGCCGAATGCCAGTGCATTCGGCCTCACTGGAATCTGTGGCAGAATTCTCTGCCATCCCTACTCACTCTTATCCTCATGCATTGGCTACGGGAGTTGTGTGTGATACACTGTTACCTAGCTGTCATTGTGCCATAATCTTGCACCTGTTTGCCTGCCTATTGATCTCTTTCTTTCCTCCCAACTCCCCTGCTCTTGACCTGCTTTGTTTCTTTCACAGATCCACCCACGTGCCTTCTGCTTCACTGCTCTTTCTCACAATCAGTTTGTGTCATTGTGATATTTGGTTTGTTCTTATTGAAGTTTAATATAATCCTTTCCCCCCCCCCTTTTCTTTTCCTTCTTTCACTATCCTCCCTTTTTTATTTTTGTTTTCCTCAGAATACCGTAATGTTGAAAACTGAAGATTCTGATTATGTTGTTGGTAAAGTTTATTTCATTTATAAAAATAAAATAGTTTTTTTAAAAAAAGAAACTTTCATAGAGAGATCCTTTGCTGTCTTATATTTTCTTCAGAGAAAAGAACAGCAGAAGTTGTTACTCTTCACAACTTACCCCTTTCTCTTCCTAGAGCTTTTAGAAAAGGAGTTAGTGGTCGCTCTGATAATTCCTTTGCATGGTTGATCCGCCCTTCCTTCATGGCTTGGAATCCAGACAGACCTATCACAGGTTGAGGTCCTAGCCAGACAGTGTGCCTATTTCCATATTGCTTTGCCAGCTGCCATTTGGGTCGAAGTACAGAACAGAAATGTTGCAATCAAACAAAGCAGATTACTTCAAGTTAACACATGAACATCAGCCTTCCTCAGTTCCTCACCTCTGCAGCTTGTGGCCATGTGCACCTCTCCTCTCTGCCTTTTCTCTCCCACTTTCCCTTTCTCCCTCAGACTTGCCAGATCTTCCTTTCTCACCTTTCCTTTGTCAGGAGCGCCCTAGCTGCCTCTTATAGTCTACTCCAATAGCCAACTCAAGACACAGATGAAAAGGTTTCTTTTGAAGGCTTTATTCCATTTACAACTTAATGACTCTTTCAGATGCTAATCACCAGCGACTAAGCAAGGAACAGCACTGGGGAAAGATAGCAGAGTAGCCTATGCTCCAGGTTAGGCAGTTGGTCCCCGTTTGAAGGAGAATCACGGGAAGACCCTGAACTTATGGGCTAGGGAGAGATCTTCCCTCTTTCCCTTGGGTCCTCGGGATGCGACCATAGCTTGTGTACCAAACGAGCGCTACGCCTCCTTTCCGCACCCTCCATCTGTCGTCGCTCTCTGTGCCGGCGCCGAGCATCCAGCAAGCCCCCCTCCAGCACTCTCTCACTGCCAGGGTCACTATCTATCCCAGGAATGCTGGCAGGAGGAATCATTGCCATGTGCTGAGCCTGTGAGAGATGAGCAAGCTCCTCTCCCATGGATTGCTGTTCCTCCTCAGAATCAGAACTGCTCTGGGGCTCTATTGGCTCAGTTTCCACCCTGACATCCTTCATGCTCCTCCCTCCTGCTGCCTGCCTTGCACCTGCATGGGATGAGGGCAGCAGAGAGGCCTTCTGCCTACCCAGCCCCCCTGCAACAGGCAGGAAGGTGCTCAGTCCCACAGGACTCTGCACCGGCTCCAAAACCTTTAGAGCATTGCTGCTTTGATGGCTGAGGGCCAAAGCAGACATTCCTTTAAATGTGTGTTGAGCAGCTAAGTCATGGTGGCATTGGGGGGGTTTTAAGATCTGGATTGGGGGCTCTGATGTTACCCTTGAGTAAAAATAAAAATGAGACACAGTAACTACACAAACATTGGTCAGGACCCACTACTGGGTTACAGCCTGACCTAAGGTGGATTGCAAAGGAGGAATGCCACCGTACAAAATATACGGTAAAAAGGAAAGAAGGGTGTCCCAAATGCATGTTTGGGCAAAAGGTGGGTCCCTGGTCTAAAAAGGCTGAAGACTACTGGCTTGGAGAGAGTTAATGGGTTGTGAGGAGTGTTCACTGCTAAGAGCGCGTGGTGCCAGAGGTTCTGCTGGAAGGGAAGACAAAGGTAGATCAGCATAGGGATCTCATGAGCATCCAGCTGGGGTTCGAGGTCCAGTGAGAAATCCCCAGCTCTGCCCCCCCCCCGGATGCCAGTACATGGATCCCTGCACTTGCCCCAATCAGCACACGCCAAATAAGGCAAGCGCAGGGATCCCCATTCACTCACCAAGCTGTGAAATGGTGGCTCAGCACGGGATCGGGTGGCCTCGGATGTCCAGCAAGTTTTTTTTAAATCGTTATTACAATAATGATGATTTCAATGTTCAACTTTAATTTTATTTCTCTTCCTATTTTTCCAGATGGTATGTGTCTCTTTCAAACTTTTACGAAAATCATTCATTGCTGGGGAGAGAGTCTGGACTGAGACTGTCTCTCTCCCCACCCCAACACACACACACGCCTTTTCAGTAGTCCCCAGTTGTTCTTCCCTCTTATGGGAAAGACATATATGCACAGGAATGACCTTAATGATGTTTTCACACAGCTGTTGTGTGGCTGCAGCTGAGGCAGAGAAGAGAAGCTCCACGCGACACCCCAGCACTCTCTTCCTGGCTTCCTCGAGAGGCAGCCAGGGCGAGAGCACAGGGGGCTGGCCGCGCCAAGGCCTGTCTTCTCCACGCGGGCTGACAAGGAAACCCAGCCCGCGGGGGGAACAAGGGCCTTGGCGGAGCACCCCAGCACGCTCGCCGTGGCTTCCTCGAAAGGAAGCCAGGGAGAGAGCATGGCAGGCTGGCTGTGCCAAGGCTCTTGTTCTTTGCGCTGGCTGTTAAGGAAGCCCTTGACAGAGGGCATTTCTGGTGCTGGTGGCACTGACAGCCCTGGGAGCCTCCCCCGCGGGAAATCTGATGGAGACAAAGGTGGGTGGGGTCCGTCTGGAGGGACCCAGGCTGGGGAAAGCTGCAGTAGAAACTGACAAAAGACTAGGGATGGCAGAGAATTCTGCCACGGATCTCGGTGAGGCTGAATGCCAGTGCATTCGGCCCCCCGAACTCCATGGCGGAACGGCCTGCCACCCCCCCGCGGATCCCCCCCGGGACGGGGCGGATCTTCCGGGTGGCAGTGGCTGCGGCGGCTGGTCTTCTGACCGGACGCCACCACCATTTCCAGTCTTGCAAAAAAAAAAAAAAAAGACGTGATAGGCTACGTAAAGATTTACGTAGCCAATCACATCTGACTTAAAACAAAAAACCAAACACGTGTATGCAAATGGCGGCGGCTATGGCCGCCACCATTTGCATTCCTTATTTTGGCCTGTCTTAGTCTATGTAAATATTTATGTAGACTAAGACGGCAAAAATAAGGAACGCAAATGGCGGCGTCTCTAGCTGCTGCCATTTACGGACATGCGTGTGTGTTTTTTAAGTCAGATGAGATAGGCTACATAAAGATTTTTGTAGCCTATCACGGCTGACTACAGGGATGCAAACGGTGGCGGCTACAGCCGCCACCATTTGCGTCCCTGCTAGCCAGAGGCTGGATGTCCTGCTGCTGGCGGAGCCGGCTGGCAGCTCTGCGGAATCCCCGCGGAGCGGAGCTGGCCGGCCAGGATTCCGGGGGGAGGGACGGAGCGCCTCCCCCCCCAAGCAGAACCCGGCGGAGCCAGGTAAGGCCAATTTCATACATCCCTACAAAAGACACAGGACCAAGGAGTTTATTCGGTGCAAAGGGCCCCCTCCCCCCTCTTTGAAAGCGACCGATAAGAAATGCCCAGTTTTATCATTGTCCTCTTTCCCTTGGGTAGGGGAAAGTCAAACCCACTTTCCTCTAGAGGGAGGCTCTGAAATAACAGATGCACAAGTCAGCTGTAAATAGTATTTTTTATCAGCTCCCCAGTTCCATCACTGGCTAAATCCCATAAAAGCCCAGACTCCCACTGATGCTCTGATAGGGCTCCCCAAGCATGGAACACGAGGTACGTAGAGTCTTGCAAACATTCTAGCCAGTATACTTGCAAGTGCATCTCATCACCCTCACCTCACCCTCTGCCCAGGCTTCTCGGCCTCCTCCCCTGCCCTCTCCCTCTCCAGCTCTCCTTCTGCCTACTGCAACTTCGGGGCATCTCAGTGGCCCTCCGCTCCAGGAAGGCCCGTCTGCTCTCCCCCAGTTAGCTGCGATCCTGGCTCAAGACAGCCTGGCCAGTGAGCACTGACTAGGGGTGTACGAACCCTGCAACTTCTGGTCGGGGGGGGGGGGCGGGGAGAACCAGGCTGGGGAAATCCAGGCCACTTGGGGCCCTGCGGATTCCCCAGGAGCCTTGTCGCATCTGTTGGATTTTGTGGGTGGTTCTGCTCCTGGCCACGCTGAGGCCTTGTTCTCTGCACTGGCGGTTAAGGAAGCCTTTGACAGCTGGGGCAGGGAACAAGGGCTCAGTGGAGCACCCCAGCCCTCTCTCCCTGGCTTCCTTGAGAGGAAGCCAGGGTGAGAATGTTGGGGGCTGGCCGCGCCGAGGCCTTTGTTCTTCATGCCGGCTGTCAAGGAAACCCAGCCGGTGCAGAGAACAAAGACCTCGGCACGGCGCCCCAGCACTGTCTAGGGTCCGCTGTGGACTCCACGGATCGAATTCTTGGGAATCTGGCCTGATCTGAGTCTGCAGCAGATTTATCCGCCATCCCTGGTGCTGACAACTGTGGCTGCCCAGATGGTGCTCCTGCTGCGGCTGGGGTCGGTGTGTGCCCTGGTTAGCCCTGGCAGCCCACTCCTGTCACAAGCAGAAAGAATCCAGCCCTGAGCCTTTGTGCATAAACAGCAGATTCAGGGTGGGGATGGGGAGCGGATCTCTTAAGTAAATAGTAAGATGGGAGAAATTTGAGGTAATTAACATGCCACTGTAACTACATGGATATGGTTTACGAGGAGGTATAGCAGGGATCCCCCTTCATGGATCACTGCCTTGTTGTGGCGAATGGGCTTGCGTAACTCAGTGAAGCCATAAGCTATGCCGTGCAGGGCCACCCAAGACGGACAGGTCATGGCGGAGAGTTCTGACAAAATGTGGTCCACTGGAGAAGAAAATGGCAACCCACTCCAGTATTCCTGCCAAGAAAACCCCATGGAACGTATCACAAGGCTAAAAGATATGACGCCGGAAGATGAGCCCCTCAGGTCGGAAGGTGTCCAATATAGGGATGTACGAAACATTTACCTGGTTTCATCCAGGGACATCCACGGTGGGCGGGAGGCGCTCTGTCCCTCCCCCCGAAATCCTCGACAGGGGGGGGGAGGCGATCCGTTCCTCCCCTCGGAATCCTGCCCAGCCGGCTCTGCTCCACAGCCAGGCCACAGAGCCGCCGGCCGGGCCAACCCGCAGCGGGGCCTCCAGCCGCTGCCAGGCTGCTGTGGATGCAAATGGCATCCTGAGTAGGGGACACCATTTGCGTCCCTATGGTAGCCCATGATAGGCTATGTAAATATTTACGTAGCCTATGATGGTTAAAGCAGGAACGCAAATGGCATCCCCTATGCCATTTGCGTTCCTGTTTTCTCTGTGATAGGCTACGTAAATATTTACGTAGACTATCACGGAGAAAACTGGAATGCAAATGGCTTGGGGACGCCATTTGCATCCCTGCTTTAGCTGTGATAGGCTATGTAAATATTTACGTAGCCTATCACGGGCAACCATAGGGACGCAAATTGCGTCCTGTACTCAGGACGCCATTTGCGTCCACAGCAGTCCAGCAGCAGCCGGAGCCACTGCTGCCGCCGCTGCTGGAGCCGAAGCCACAGCTGGAGCTGCAGCCAGGTAGGCTCTTATTCGCGGGGCTTTCGCGGGGTGGTGGTGGGGGGTTGCTCTGCTCCACCACGGATTCCGAGGGGCCGAATTCACTGGAATTCAGCCCCCCTGGGATCCGTGGCAGAATTCTCCAACATCCCTAGTCCAATATACTACTGGGGAAGAGCAGGGGGAATTTCCAAGTAGCGCCAGAAAGAGTGAAGTGGCTGGGCCAAAGCCGAAAGGACACTCAGCTGTGGATGTGTCTGGTGGTGAAAAGAAAATCCGATGCTGTAAAGAACAACATTGTTTAGGAACCTGGAATGTAACATCCATGAATCAAGGTAAGCTGGAGGTGGTCAAAACAGGAGATGGCAAGACTGAACATCAACATCTTGGGAATCAGCAAACTAAAATGGACAGGCATGGGTGAATTTAATTCAGGTGACCATCATATCTACTACTGTGGGCAAGAATCCCTTAGAAGAAATGGAGCAGCACTCATAGTCAACAAAAGGGTGGGAAAAGCAGTACTGGGGTACAATCTCAAAAACGACAGAATGATCTCAGTACGAATCCAAGGCAAACCATTCAACATCACAGTAATTCAAGTCTATGCCCCAACCACTGAGGCCGAAGAAGCTGAAGTTGATAGGTTCTCTGAAGACCTACAACACCTTCTAGAACTAACACCAAAAAAAGATGTCCTCTTCATCATAGGGGATTGGAATGCTAAAGTAGGAAGTCAAGAAATCACCTGGATAACAGGCAAGCATGGCCTTGGTGTACAAAATGAAGCAGGACAAAGGCTAATAGAGTTTTGCCAAGAGAACACACTGATCATAGCAAACACTCTTTTCCAACAGCACAAGAGGCGACTCTACACATGGACATCACCAGATGGTCAAGATCGAAATCAGATTGATTATGTCCTTTGCAGCCAAAGATGGAGAAGCTCCATACAGTCAGTAAAAACAAGACCTGGAGCTGACTGTGGCTCAGATCATGAGCTTCTTATTGCAACATTTTGGCTTAAATTGAAGAACGTAGGGAAAACCACTAAAACCTAAATCATATCCCTTATGAATATACAGTGGAGTTGAGGAATGGATTTAAGGGATTAGACCTGATAGACGAGTGCCTGAGGAACTATGGACAGAGGTCTGTAACATTGTTCAGGAGGCAGCAACTCAATCCATCTCAAAGAAAAAGAAATGCAAGAAAGCAAAGTGCAATGCAAAGAACAATGCAAAGAAATTGAGGAAAACAATAGAATGGGAAAGACTAGAGATCTCTTCAAGAACATCGGAGATCTCAAGGGAAAGTTTTGTGCAAAGACGGGCATGATAAAAGACAAAGAAGGCAGGGTCCTAACAGAAGCAGATGAGATTAAGAAGAGGTGGAAAGAATACACAGAAGAACTATACAGTAAAGATCTTAATGTTCCTGATAGCCATGATAGTGCAGTCACTGAACTTGAGCCGGACATCCTCGAGAGTGAAGTCAAGTGGGCCTTAGGAAGCATTACTAACAACAAAGCTAGTGGAGATGACAGTATTCCAGCTGAGCTATTTAAAATCCTAAATGATGATGCTGTTAAAGTGCTGCACTCAATATGCCAACAAATCTGGAACACTCAACAGTGGCCACAAGACTGGAAAAGGTCAGTTTACATTCCAATTCCAAAGAAGGGCAATGCCAAAGACTGTTCAAACTACTGTACAATTGCGGTCATTTCACATGCCAGCAAGGGTATGCTCAAAATCCTACAAGCTAGGCTTCAGCAGTATGTGAACTGAGAACTACCGGAAGTACAAACGGGGTTTTGAAGAGGCAGAGGAACTAGAGATCAAATCGCCAACATTCGCTGGATTATGGAGAAAGCAAGAGAATTCCAGAAAAGTGTCTATTTCTGCTTCACTGACTAAGCTAAAGCCTTTGATTGTGTGGATCACAACAAACTGTGGCAAATTCTTAAAGAGATGGGGGTACCAGACCACCTTACCTGTCTCCTGAGAAACCTGTACAAGCGACAAGAAGCAACAGTAAGAACCAGACATGGAACAACCGATTGGTTCAAAATTGGGAAAGGAGTACGACAAGGTTGTATATTGTCGCCCTGCTTATTTAACTTATATGCAGAGTACATCATGAGAAACGCCAGGTTGGATGAATCACAGATCGGAATTAAGATTACCAGGAGAATTCTCAACAACCTCAGATACGCAGACGATACCACCCTAATGCCAGAAAGTGAAGAGGATCTAAAGAGCCTCTTGTTGAGGGTGAAAGTGGAGAGTGCAAAAGCTGGTTTGAAACTCAACATTAAAAAAACTAAGATCATGGCATCTGGCCCCATCACTTCCTGGCATACAGAAGGGGAAGAAATGGAAGCAGTGAGAGATTTTACTTTCTTGGGCTCCAAGATCACCGCAGATGGTGACTGTAGCCATGAGATTAAAAGATGCTTGCTCCTTGGGAGGAAGGCTATGGCAAACCTAGACAGCATAGTAAGAAGCAGAGACATCACCTTGCTGACAAAGATTCGTATAATCAAAGCTATGGTTTTCCCAGTAGCAACGTATGGCTGTGAGAGCTGGACTCTAAGGAAGGCTGAGCGCCGAAGAATTGATGCTTTCGAACTGTGGTGCTGGAGAAGACTCTTATGAGTCCCCTGGACTGCAAGGAGGTCAAATCAGTCCATCCTAAAGGAAATCAACCCTGAGTGCTCATTAGGGGTGTCAGAGAATTTCTCGCCGAAATTTCGGGGGGCCGAGTGCCAACGTATTTGGCCCCCCGAAGTATTTTCGGGGAGAAATTCTCCAAACACACCCGCCCCCCGCGCCCCCCCCCGGGATGGGACTTACCTTTCCCGAATGTCGCTCCCAGTGGCGGGTCGCAGCGGCGGTTCGGCAGGGCTTCGACAGGGGCGGGGGCGGCAGCCGGTCGAAAGCCGGTCGCCGCCATTCCAAGAAAAGTAAAAAACAACGTAGCCTATCATGGGTGACTTTAAAAAAAAAAAAAAGCGCGTACGCAAATGGCGGCCCCCATAGGGAGCCGCCATTCGCGTTCCTTATTTGGTCGCTGTAGTCTACGTAAAGATTCACGTAGACTACAGCGACCAAATAAGGAACGCGAATGGCGGCTCCCTATGGGGGCCGCCATTTGCGTACGCGCTTTTTTTTTTTAAGTCACCCATGATAGGCTACATGACGATTAACGTAGCCTATCACGGCTGACTTTGCAGATCTAGCTGTGATAGGCTACGTAAATCGTCACGTAGCCTATCACGGGGGCATTTTTTGTTTTTGTTTTTAACTTTTTATTTTGCGGCCGGGCGAGGCGAGGCGCCTCCTCCGCGGCCTGAATTTCGGCCGGGTGAGGTGGGAAGCCTCCCCCCCCCGGCCTGAACTTCAGGGGGAGCAGTGAAGCGCCTCCCCCCACCACGAAGCAAGCTGCGAGACCAGGTAAGTGACTTTCGTACACTCCTAGTGCTCATTGGAAGGACAGATACTGAAGCTGAAGCTCATATATTTTGGCCACCAAATGCAAAGAGAAAACTCCCTGGAAAAGACCCTGATGCTGGGAAAGACTGAAGGCAAAAGGAGAAGGGGAAGGCAGAGGATGAGATGGCTAGATAGCATCACCGATGCAATGAATATGAACTTGAGCATGCTCCGGGAGAGAGCGGAGGACAGGAAGGCCTGGCGTGCTATGGTCCATGGGGTCACGAAGAGTCGGACATGACTGAATGCCTGAACAACAACAACAACAGCGGGGAACAGCGCAGATTTTATAGGGATGGGGATGTGTTGTTATCCCTGCTGCAGGTTCTTGATTGAGTTCCTTCACTCCTTCCGGCAGCTGGAACCTGAAGGCCCTCACCAGGCTGGCCAAGAAGACGAAGAGCTCGATCCTCGCCAGCTGCTCCCCCAGACACACACGAGCCCCTGGGGAGGAAATAAGGGAAAGGCAGAAAGTGATTAATAACGCCCAGGGCATCAACCCAGTTAGGAACAGTGCATCTGAGAAAGGTGCATGTGCTACTCTTTCCCAGCCCAGCCCCCCAAAGCGACCCACCAGGAGCTGGTGCAACTGCCCTCTCCATAAGCCCCTTTTACTGTATTGGTTGGCACCCCTCTGAGAGGAGGGGCTTTGGCCCAGGGAACACCAGTAGCTGGCATGCTTGCATACAGTTTCAAAGCCAGCAAAACGACTGGAAATACTTGTGACAGGGAAATATTAAGGGCTTCCTTCTACTCCGCTGCCCCAGGCTGAGTAATGTCACTGACCCGGTTCACGGCGTCACTGCAGCCCACTGTGGCTTAGCCCACAGGGTGCCAGTTTGCAGTCAAAGCCCACGGTGCTGCAGCTTCTCACTGCATGCGACCCGGATGAGGCCGGGTTGTTGGGGTGGTTGAGAAGCCACCCAGAAGCCGTGGGCTGTTTTAGGGTTGCGGGTTTTAGAACTGCCCGAGCAACCAACCCTTGCTGGGTTCGCATGGAGCGAGAAGCTTCAGTGAGCCCCTACCACGCCCCGAATATTCAAATTGGTGATTGCCACTGTGGCAATAGCCCCACAGGGGAATTCGTCCACAGTGGCTTCTTGCTGCATGGAGCTGGGCCAAGATCTCATAGCTGATCATCAAAGATAACCCTTGGTCTTGCAACTGGCCAACCCAACCATCGTGGGATATGTGTCACAAATTCAAAGGAAGATGTCGCGAGGGATGGAAAGGGAGGGAGAAGAGCCTGGAGCTGCTGACTCTTCTGCCACACACCCCTTGCTTGAGTTGATAACTGACTGAAAGGTGGCTACAGCGTTTTATTGCATCCTCAGCTGCTCTGCAGCACTATGCACAATTCACGAGGGTGATGGTGGAACAAGCCTTGCATCCCTCCTTTACAGCCGAAGGCTGGGGATGGATGGATTCAACTCCATCCGGGGCGTGGGGGAGCTCGACAAGCGGCCCCCCTCAGCAAGCCTCCCTGCTCGCCCCGCCCCCACCAGCCGAGCCACATGAGCTGCCCCCCCTCTGTGCGCAAGGGCTGAACTGCTGGAGTCATCGGCACCATGTGGCCTTTGGAAGGGGGACAGAATGAGAGAGACATAGAGTTTAGCATGCTGAACGTTCCAGAGTCTGTATATGGCATCTCCAATTAAAGGATGGCGATCATAGGGAATAGAACTGAGAAAGGGCCTAAGAGCATTTCTGCATGAAGCTGTTAATCAGCTGTTAATTTGCTATGTCTATTTTTGTTTCGTCAAAGAATTGAGATCTGAGCACTACATGTCGAACGTTTCTTTTCCTGCTTTTCTGCTACATGGGATCTAGATGACACTGTGGTATAGTGGAATAACGCAAATGCACAAGAGGAAATCACGCTTCCTTTCACGTCCATCATTAAATACCACATTTTCCTTGCTCTAAAAAAGCTCAGCTTAAGTGCTGGTTAGACACAGAAGCCAAACTGGAAGGTCTAGTCAACATCTAGAGAACCTGTGAACAACTGAGCGTAGGGAATGACGACTACATGATAAATGCCTTGTGTAGAAACCAGCTCTATGAGGTGCTGGTAGTCTGAGGTGACAGTACTAGGGCAATAGTTTGACTCAGTACAAGTGCTGTATATTTTGTTATGGAAAATGAAGAAACCTCATCATCCCAAAGATGAATTTCATTTATCTTTCAGCACTTCCACTAACAAAGCCACAGAACACTGAGAGAGTCTACATGTTAAATGGGAATGTAATTCAGTGACTATTACTAAATAATCATCTTCCAAAGTCCAGCACTAACTGTACACTCCTATGCATGTCTACTCAGAAGTAAGGGACCTACCCTCAAGTAACTCTGTAGAAAATTACAGCCTAAATAGAGCAAGTATAGCTTTGTTCTTAGAAAATGAAAACCTGAGACAAACCCCAGTCTCCTTCAGTGTTGACATTTGTGAGAAATAAGTTCAGTCTGTGATTTCAGGCCAGACCAGACTCAATTACATCTAATGAAAAGAACTGGGATTGTTTCAGGCTTGCCTGAAAGGAGTCACATGGAATCTCTTGGGAATAACCCAGAAAACAGGTGTATAAATCACAAGGAGTTCTGGATTTCTGCATTTATACCTGTGCCAAATGGCAGAAATGCTTCTCTAGCCATAAACTGTCCATCTTTGTCCAAAAAATGATTTGGGTTGAATTCTTGAGGTGTCTCCCACTGTTCAGGATCCAGAAGAACAGAGCGCAGGTCTGCAATAATAATAGCCCCCTGCAAGAAAGAGATGCTTGACTGAGAATGAAGCCAGAAAGAGCACCTTTCAGGATTGTTCCTCACCTTCCCAGTACTGGTCATAGTAGCCACACATACCTTTCTCGGACCGGACGACTCACTCTGCATTGGTTATCTGATTGGCTATGTTAGTTCAACTCATATTCTGCAGAAATATGGTGCTAGCCTACATAGTCACTGGGCCAAAGGAATAAAAAATGTTTCAGGGGAGTGTTTGCTGGTGGCCACACCTTCAGTCGTTCAACCCTTTCCCTTTTTAAGTGCTTCCAATACAGCCAATGGCAAGTTGGCAGGCTGTCTTCTCCCCCTCCCACCCATTAAAAGAAAGGCTCAGAGCAAGCACTCTGGATGACCAAATATTTCCCTGCCCCAACATTCCCCTGGGATGGTGCTAGCAGGTGGGGAATCATGGCCAGAGCTCTTGCTTTGGGGTTTTACTTTTAATGGGCGGGGGGAGGAGAGCCAGCCTACATGGTTACAATTGCTTGCACAAGCAGTTGTTTAAAAAGGAAAGGGGGGGATTAAGCCACCGCTGTAACCACCGCTGTACTTCAAATCCTTTCACACGCACCCTTGAAAATAATCAGAAGTCCCCTTTCCTATTTGCAACCTGTACATGGGAGGATGGGGCAGGAACTGGGCGTGGGTATTTCAGTTCAGCCCTAAATCCCACGTGTTCTTTCTAAAATAAAAGCTGGATGTTTACAACTGTAACTTTGAAAACTTTCAGATTTGTATTTTTGAATCCATAAAAAAATGAAATTCTAAGTATATGAAGCTCCTTGTTCCTGGGATACAGGATTGCAGCTATCACAATATTCCATACCTTGGGAATGAGAAAACCATGTATTTTTATATCCTCTGTACATTGTCTTGGGATTGGAACTAATAAAACATATTTTGAACGCTGGATCTCGTGAATTACAGCATTAGTATAGGGCAGTTTCTTTTTATCTTGATAGCAGATTGAGTGAGAAGAACCTAAAACATCTTCAATCTCCTTGTAGACCTTATCTAAGGGGAAAAAATGAAAATGGAAGCTTTAGTTTGACTATTACTTTTTATTTTACAAAGCTTCAATCTACATGAATATTTATTCTACATGTAATTAGTCCATTTAGGTCTCTCAATGAATCCCAGTTTACAATCAGTTTATTGCATTTTTCGCCCTGGTTTTTCTCCAAGGAGACCAAAACACCATACATATTGGTCCCATACCATTAATTCCTCTAAAAACCCTGTGAGCTGAGTTGGGGTGACAAATACAGATTGTCCCAAGGTGATCCCAGTGAGTCTCATGGCTGCGTGGGGCTATTTTATTTTATTTATTTATCAATACTACTTGTATACTTGTATTTTGTGCTAACGGTTGTAGGCCATACAGGTTCTGGCCTCGTAACGGACATTCATAAACTCATTTGCTTATAGATAAGTTCCATTTCTTCAAGAAAGCTTCTTGGAGGCACAATCAGACTTAAAGCTCAATGTGATCTTTAAAAACTTCCCTATCTTAGCACATCATTTGATAAGTGTGAACTCTTGAAGGAATTACATGATGGGGCTCAAGAGTGGGCCTTTGGATGTCTCTCTCACCTTGGATGTCTGGATGACTTGCCAGGAGCAGCAACGCCCATTTCAGAGTAGTGGCAGTTGTCTCTGTTCCAGCGAAAAACAAGTCTAAAATACACTGAGCCAGCTGCTCTTCGTCATAGGTAGAGCTGGGGTCATTCCTGCTCTGATGTTGACAACAGGAGGGGTACAATTTCATTTACAAAGGATCACAGCTTGCCCTTCAACACTTCCTTACTTTCTGTGCCTCCCTCATTACCCTAGCTGCAAGTTCATTTTTCCTAGTTGAGTGTGACAAGAACCTTGCACTCACAAGCATACCACACCTTCCCCTGCATTTCAGGATCTTTGGACTGGGGTTGTGCTGGATGAAAATAAATCTACATCATGTGAAATGCTGTGTCCCAAATATGCATTGAACGCCACATTAATTAATGTGGAATAACCAGTGCCCCAAGTTTCATATTCCTGATGCTCAATAACACCCCTTTCTCACTCCATAATAACCCTGATTGTGAATTCAATAGGGTGCTTAAAGAATGTCAGGGATAACTGATCTACATTGACTGTTGACTATGCATCCAATGTGTGCAGTGATTCTAGTCTGATTTTGTGATAGTAGGGATGTTAGAGAATTCCGCCACAGATTCCAGGGGGGCTGAATTCCAATGAATTCAGCCTCCCGGAATCCGTGGTGGAACGAAGCAACCCACCCCACCACCCCGCGAAAGCCCCCTGGAACGGAGCCTACCTGGCTGCAGCTCCAGCTGCAGCTTCGGCTCCAGCGGTGGCTCCAGCGGCGGCAGCAGTGGTGGCTCCAGCCACTGCCAGGCTGCTGTGGACACAAATGGCGTCCTGAGTAGGGGACGCCATTTGCCTCACTATGGTAGCCCTTGATAGGCTACGTAAATATTTACGTAGCCTATCACAGCTAAAGCGGGGACGCAAATGGCATCCCCTATGCCATTTGCATTCCCGTTTTCTCCATGATAGGTTACGTAAATATTTACATAGCCTATGACAGCTAAAGCGGGAACGCAAATGGATCTAAAGAGCCTCTTGTTGAGGGTGAAAGTGGAGAGTGCAAAAGCTAGTTTGAAACTCAACATTAAAAAAACTAAGATCATGGCATCTGGCCCCATCACTTCCTGGCATATAGAAGGGGAAGAAATGGAAGCAGTGACAGATTTTATTTTCTTGGGCTCCAAGATCACCGCAAACGGTGACTGTAGCCATGAAATTAAAAGACGCTTGATCCTTGGGAGGAAAGCTATGGCAAACCTAGACAGCATAGTAAGAAGCAGAGACATCACCTTGCCGACAAAGGTCTGTATAATCAAAGCTATGGTTTTCCCAGTAGCAACGTATGGCTGTGAGAGCTGGACTCTAAGGAAGGCTGAGCGCCGAAGAATTGATGCTTTCGAACTGTGGTGCTGGAGAAGACTCTTACGAGTCCCCTGGACTGCAAGGAGGTCAAATCAGTCCATCCTAAAGGAAATCAACCCTGAGTGCTCATTGGAAGGACAGATACTGAAGCTGACACTCAAATATTTTGGCCACCTAATGCGAAGAGAAAACTCCCTGGAAAAGACCCTGATGCTGGGAAAGATGGAAGGCAAAAGGAGAAGGGGACGGCAGAGGATGAGATGGCTAGATAGCATCACTGATGCAATGAATATGAACTTGAGCACACTCCGGGAGAGAGCGGAGGACAAGAAGGTCTGGCGTGCTATGGTCCCTGGGGTGACGAAGAATCGGACAAGACTTAACGACTGAACAACAACAAGAAGTGCTTCGCCTAGCAACAAGGACTCTCACCCCTCGACCAATAGTAGCTCCCAAAATGTTAAACAGAAGGGACAAAGAAAATGTGAGAGGCAAGTTTTTCAAAATGCTAGAACTACAGGGAGTGATTTCCTTTTGAATCACGAGAGCCTCAATGCCAGCGACAATGAATCAAAAACAAAGAACTGGATTATAGATAATGGGTGCACTAGCCACAGTACATTTTCTAGTGAATTTTTTTTGATGAACTTAATGTAAGTCATTATGGAAAAGTCCAAACAGTAAATGGGCAAACTATGAAGATTCAAGGCAAAGGGAGTGGAGTATTACAATGCTAATTGCCTGATTAAAATGTTGCAAATATATCAAATGAAGTGTTCTTCATTCCTGAGTTGAACTGCACCATGCTATGTGTGTCTGCATTGCACAAAAGAGGTTTTGCAATAGGTTTGTGCATTGCACAAAAGAGGTTTTGCACTTTGAAGACGAAAAGTGCACAGTAATCAAAAACAATGTTTTATATGCACAAGGATTTGCAAATGGAGGTGTCTACAATGAAAGCAGCCTGCATCCCTGGCACAGAAGACCTGGACACCACGATACAAGGTGATTCTGGAACTACAGAACAGAGACCTTGCAAGAGGTATCAAGGTAAAACAAAGTATTAGTGATTATACATCTAGGTGCATATGCTGTGTAAAGGAAAAGGGGACCAGGCTCTCCTTTCCAACTCAAATTGAAAAGAGAAGCACCGAAGTGCTAGATCTTGTTCACGGTGATCTCTGTGGTCCAATCGATGCAGACCGACCTGATCAAGGGCACCACACAGATACCATTTCAGCAATGGCACAGTACAGCCCCAAACATAGAACACCTTAGAGGGTTTGGCAAGAAAACCTAAGCTTATACACCAGAGCAAAGGAGGGAGAACTAGATGCCAAAGCAGAAGAGACTCTGTTAATTGGCTGTGCTCCAGGAACCAAAGGGTGCAGAGTGATGGATTTAAGAGCAGGTGAAGTCAGCACAAGGCACGTGGTCTATACTGATGTGGAATATAGAGCTGGCAAGAAGGGAACTGTATTAGACAGCTCAGAGACAGGGATGGATGAATCCTCCCACACACACCCCATGCCCCACGTGCCAAAAGCCCTCCCCATTCCTGGCCCCAGCGAGCACATGGGTCGAGCTGCCCAACAGTCTGCGGGCACTGGGCAACTGCTTGCGAGGCAGTCGGTCAGCCCCTGCACCCTCCTTGCATGGAAGAGCATGAGGCCCTGCTGCCGCACAGCGACCACCACCCCTCTCCCGGTGGCCGGCAGAGAGAGGTGAGGTTGCTCAGCAGTAGCAAAGGTGGTGGCAGCAGGATGGAAACCTCTCTGCTCCCATCCTGCTGCGGCGAGCAGACGTGCCTCTCTCTGCCAGGCACTGGCAGAGGGAGGGAGGCGCAGTTTTTCAGTGGTGGAGTGGCGCCCCCTTCTTTTGCAGAAATGTTTCATTTTCGCTGAAGCAGCCCCTTCAGAGAGAAGGAAACTCTTGCATCAAATACCCATCTCTCAGGCAGCTACAGCAGTGGGGACAGGAGGGGGAGAAGAGAGTGCCACTCCCCGCTCCTCCTCGCATCCCTCCTACCACAGCAGCGGTGGCGATTGAGACAGGCCCATTGTTTTACGTAAGTGTCAGACACTTACACAAATCAACCAGGGCCTCCCTGAGCTGCCGCCACCACAGCAACAGGGATGGAGGAGCAGGGGAACGGTGCTTCCTCTCTCCTCCTCCTGTCCCCATTACAGTGGCAGCGGCAGGGACAGGCAGCTTGGGGAGGAAATGGGCAGTCGCGTGCTTGCCTGGCTAGGTGCGAGCTGAATTGGGCAAGCGTGGGCAGCTGCTAAGTGGCATCCAGGGGGCCAAGCTGGTGAGATCACCAAGCTTCAAGCCATAGATGGACGCCCACGCCATCCCTACTCAGAGAAGCCTGATGACAGATACAAGCCCCTCACTAGTGCACTAGAATATAGAAATGAGACAACAGAACCCCCACTACCAGAAACACATCCTGAACCAGTCACGGAGCAGGAAAGCAAGGTAGATGATGCATGAGGCGAACCAGAAGCTGAGGGCAGTAGAGCTGAAGAAGGGGATGTAGATGTCGAGACAGATGTGCTGGAAGATACTGTGAACACAGATCAGATTCCAGACCCAGCTCTCCGATGCTCATCATGACCCAACAAAGGCATACCAGCTCGATGCCCATCCTACCTCGAAAGGTTGGTACCACCCAATGAACTGCCAACTTGGGAGGAAATTGAACAAATACTGAAGGCTGAGGCCAGCTGAGCGAAAGAAGCAGCCCAGGAAGAAAAAGAAGTCCTGCATGAGAACAAAACCTGGATCCTAACCAAATTACCACCAGGAAAGAAAGCCATGGGATGCAAATGGGTCTTCAGGATAAAGCAAGGTGCAGAAAGTGGAGTGGAACGCTACAAGGTGAGACTAGTGGCCAAAGATTTCTGCAGAAATGTAGAGAAGACTAAGATGAAACCTTCGACCCTGTAGTGAATATAGCACCATCAGAATACTCCTGAGTCTAGCAGCCTCCAGAAAGATGCAAGGCCCCTAGACATGAAGACTGCTTTTCCCCATGGAGAGATAACAGAGGAACTTTATATGGAACAACCTCCAGGTTTAAACCCAAGCAAACACATATTGTGTGCAATTTCAAGAAAGGACGGCAGAGACTTAAAGAGGCAGCAAGAACCTGGAATGAGGAACTAAATAAAAATGCTCACAGAGGCAGAGCAAGGCTTCAGACAAGGTGAGGCAGATCCATGTCTGCATACCAGAAACAGAAATGGACATTTGACTTTGATTCTGGCATATGTTGATGATCTCATCATGATAACACAAAGAGATGAAGACTATGCAAGAACTGTGTGCCATCTAAACAAGGAAGCAGAAATAAAGTAATTAAGAAATGTAACTTACTCTTTAGTAGGGCTATGCATGGACCCCCTGATCTGCTTCGGATGGCACTTTGGACCTCTTGCATCTGCCCTGCTTCACTTTGGACTGATTCAGACTTGGTCTAATTCACTTCAGATTCGGATCCAAAGCGAGATTTGGATATCCGAATTATTCGGATTTTATGTTTTCCCATTGACTTGCATTGGAAAACAAAAATGACCCTAACGTTTTCAGTTTTTAGGTTCAATATACAAAATTTGGGGACTTGGCAGCTGCCATGGAGGTGATCCTATCTGCCAAATTTTAGACAGTTTAGCCCAGTAGTGTATGTGCTAGGTGCAGGTAAAATGTGCTTTTTTCAACAAAAACTCTCAAAGCAAAGAGCTATAACTTTTTACTGGTTCCACAGAAGTCCATGAAATGTGGGCATCTAGCAGCCCCCATGGAGGTGACTGAACCTGCCAAACCTCAGACAGTTTGGCCTAGTAGTTTTTATGGCAGGCACAGGTAAAAGTGCTGTTCTCAGAATCTCAAACCAAAGGTAATAAAGGGAAGTTAGGTGAAAAAAGAGGAGTTAGGTGTTTAAGAGATGATTAGGAGGAGGTCACTGTCCCTAATCTCTGGTGTAGGTTTTTTTGATGTGCAAATATCCCCCTCCCCTAGTACTTTCCTATTCAGCTTCACACTGGATGACCTCAGGCTCTCTTTGGCTGAATGGAACCTGGGAAAACAGTGATGGCAGAGGAGGGGAGGCAGCTACAAGAAGGGGCACAGCAAGCTCCCCTCTTCCACGACATGAGAAGGAGATGCTGCTCCTTTGGCCAGACTGCTACTGCTGCTACCTGCACCAGCCTCCTCAAACAGTGACCCCCCCAGGGACTGCAAGTAGCCTCCACTTGCTGCTGCCCTGTGCCAGGACACACTGTCCGGACTGGGTGGTGGTGGAGCCAGCCTGGCTACTGGTGGTGCTGGTCCCACCAGCACCTCGCCCACCTCTCCCTGCCAAGACCTCTTGGATGCCTCATATTGGGCTTGCTGTGCACCATAGCATGCAAGCCAAGTGTGTACTGCTTTGCCCATTATATATTATATATTTCATGAAATGTATAATAAATGTGTAGTGCTTTGCCCACTATATTGTATGGACTCATTTGTAGTGCTTTGCACATGCACAAATACACATGAGAGCAAAAGAAAAGGAGATACAGAAAGAAAAACTACCTACAAGCTAAGAGGGGTGGGGAGTACATTATAAAGCCTAACAGAAGAGAAAAACGTTTTTGTTTTGGTTTTTTGTGTATATTTTTTTAGAAAGATAAGAGTTGAAATGGGAAGGGAAGGAATACAGGAACTGTGAAGGGGGGAAGAGTCAAAGAACATGGCATGGAAAGTAGTTTTGTTTTTGTTTTTAATAAAGAATCTAAAAAGAAAGAAAGGGAAGACTAATAGGAATTAGGGGTGTACGAAACCCTGCTTACCTGGCTTCGCCGGGTTCTGCAGGTGGGGGGAGGCGCTCCGTCCCTCCCCCCAGAATCCTCGATGGGGGGGAGGCGCTCCGTCCCTCCCCCCGGAATCCTGGTCGGCCGGCCGCAGCCGGACATCCAGCCGCTGGGCAGCCCTGCAGGGACTCAAATGGTGGCTGTCATAGCCGCCGTCATTTGCGTCCCTGTAGTGAGCTGTGATAGGTTACATAAATATTTACGTAGCCTATCACGGCAGGGGGAAAAACCCCAGCGTACGCAAATGGTGGTAGCAGCTGCCATTTGTGTATGCTGGGGTTCCCCCCCTCCGCCGTGATAGGCTATGTAAATACTTAAGTAGCCTATCACGGCCTCTGCAGGGACGCAAATGGCATCCCTGCATTAGCTGTGATAGGCTACGTAAGTTTTTACGTAGCCTATCACAGCTGAAGAGGAAGAAGCGAATGGCGGCCGCAGGACGGCCGCCATTTGCAAAGCAGCAGAGACGGGAGCAGGTAAGTGCTCCGTTTCGCCCGCCTTTCGTGGGGTGGGGGGGCAGGGGCTTCGTTCCACAATGGTTTGCGGGGGGCCGAATGCACTGGAATTGTGGAATTCTCTGACAACCCTAATAGGAATAGCTGAATTGAGAAGGGCTGGGTGGGAAGGAAGAAGAATGACAAGTGAAACTGCAGTAGAACACACAGATCTAGCTAGCCAACTCTCTCTCTAGCCAACTGTCTCTCACAGTGAAACGAAAGCACACCGATCTCCTATTCTATACAGCAGCACACACACACACACACACACACACATACCATCCTCCACCACTGTCACTGATTGGGGCTGAACGTAGTTGTCTCCAGTCGGGCAACTAGGGTTTTTTATTTTATTTATTATTTATTATTAAATTTATTAATCGCCCATCTGGCTGGTCACCCAGCCACTCTGGGTGATGTACAGCATACAATAAAACAGTTTAAAACAATAAAATTCTACAATAAAAACATTTTCTAAAATACCCTAACCCACCCCAAATGCCTGCCTGAACAACCACGTTTTTAATGCACGATGGAAGCTCATTAAAGAGGGGGCATGATGGAGTTCCCTAGGGAGGGAGTTCCACAGAGTGGGGGCCACCACAGAAAAGGCCCTCTCCTTCATCCCCACCAGTCTAGCTGTCCTGGCTGATGGGACAGAGAGAAGGCCATCCGAAGCTGATCTTGTTAAGTGGCCTGTCTGGTGCTGCTGGAGGCGCTCCTTAAGATAGTTGCCATTCGCCAAGGCTCACCATTACCCCCCCCACGTCCTCTCCTGTCCCGCCCGCTCTGTCCTCCTCCTTGCCCTCTCCCTGAGCTTTTTTGCAAGTTGCAAGTTGAGATGTTGCAAGTTGATACATTTTAGAGACAGGCTGTCTGGGCTTTAGAATGGCTTCAGAATAGCTCTGAACCTCTGAGGCTTGATATAACCTCTTGATATGAGGAGGGCTCTGGATAGGGGTGAATGCTCCTTCCTTGTTCTCCTCGACCTCTCAGCGGCTTTTGATACCGTTGACCACGGTATCCTCCTGGACCGCCTGGAGGGGTTGGGCATTGGAAACACTGTATTGCGGTGGTTCCAGTCCTTCCTCTCTGGCAGGTACCAGAGGGTAGCACTGGGAGAGGAGGTTTCGGACCCGTGGCCACTTACTTGTGGGGTGCCACAGGGTTCCATCCTCTCCCCGATGCTATTTAACATCTATGTGAAGCCACTGGGGGCTATCATCAGGAGGTTTGGGGTGCAGTGTCATCAATATGCAGATGACACGCAGCTCTACCTCTCATTCAAATCTTCACCAAGGTTGGCCGTAGAATCCCTGTCCAAATGTCTGGAGACGGTGAGTGGCTGGATGGGGAGGAATAAGCTGAAGCTCAACCCTGACAAGACCGAGGTACTTTTGGTGGGAGACAAGAGGAAGCTGGTGGATGTTGACCTGGTGTTGAATGGGGTACAGCTACCCTTGAAAGACCAGGTCCGCAGCCTGGGGGTCATTTTGGACTCCCAGCTGTCCATGGAGGCTCAGGTGTCAGCTGTGAGCTGGACAGCGCTGTATCAACTCCATCTGATACGGCGGCTGCGCCCCTACCTTCCCGACCATCTGCTCCCATCGGTAGTACATGCCCTGGTCTCCTCTCGTTTAGACTACTGTAATGCGCTCTACGTGGGGTTACCCTTGAAGACGGTTCGGAAACTGCAGCTGGTACAGAACGCGGCGGCTCGCCTGATTAAAGGCAGCCGCCGGCGAGATCACATCACTCCAGTGCTGAAGGAGTTGCACTGGTTACCAGTTGTTTTCCGGGCCAAATTCAAGGTGTTGGTTTTGACCTTTAAAACCCTATATGGTTCCGGCCCAGCCTATCTTAAGGAGCGCCTCCAGCAACACCAGACAGGCCGCTTAACAAGATCAGCCTCGGATGGCCTTCTCTCTGTCCCATCAGCCAGGACAGCTAGACTGGTGGGGACGAGGGAGAGGGCCTTCTCTGTGGTGGCCCCCACTCTGTGGAACTCCCTCCCTAGGGAACTCCGTCATGCCCCCTCTTTAATGAGCTTCCGTCGTGCATTAAAAACGTGGTTGTTCAGGCAGGCATTTGGGGTGGGTTAGGGTATTTTTTTAAAAAAAATTTATGGTAAAATTTTACTGTTTTAAATTGTTTATGGTGGGTTGTACATCGCCCAGAGTGGCTGGGTGACCAGTCAGATGGGCGATTAATAAATTTAATAAATAAATAAATAAATAAATAAATAAATAAATGAGGCACAGTGAAGCACTTTGGTGATGACCCACTTCTCTTCGAACCGCCTCGGGGCTATTCTGACCTGGTTCATAGCTCCAGGATTCAGATTTGGCTCTGAAGTGGTGCACAGCCCTACTATTTAGGCATTCAGATTGAAAGAGGACGGATCCTATCTTCTCAGTCAATGGCAAAAGATGATTGAACTTGGGAACATTAGGACTCAAAGATACCATGGCAACAAATATGGGGGCAGACTTCTCAAGAAGGAAGAATGAAAGTGAAATTTTACCAAGCAACAGCAAGTACAGAACACCAGTAGTAAACTCCTATGCTTAACCACTTCTGCCAGACCAGACATAACAAGTGCTGTAAGAATCACAAGCTGAATATGGGCCAACACTGTGATGTGGCTGCAAAAAAGGCAAATGCTGTTTTGGGCTGCATTAATAGAAGTATAGCTTCCAAATCCCATGAAGTACTCGTTCCCCTCTACTCAGCACTGCTTAGGTCTCATCTTGAGTACTGTGTCCAGTTCTGGGCGCCACACTTTAAGAAGGATGCAGACAAGCTGGAGAGGGTTCAGAGGAGGGCAACAAAGATGATCAGGGGACTGGAAACAAAGCCCTTTGAGGAGAGCCTGAAAGAACTGGGCATGTTTAGCCTTGAGAAGAGAAGGCTGAGGGGAGACAGGATAGCGCTCTTCAAATACTTGAAAGGTTGTCCCAGAGAAGAAGGCCAGGATGTCTTCTCGATCATCCCAGAGTGCAGGACACAGAATACTGGGCTCAAGTTACAAGCATTCAAGATGAGGCTGGGCAGCCATCTGTCGGGGATGCTGTGACTTGGATTCCTGCATTGAGCAGGGGGTTGGACTCAATGGCCTTGTAGGCCCCTTACAACCCTACTATTCTATGATTCTATGAATCCTAAGCAGAAAGACCAGCTCTCCCACTGAAAGAAACTGGGTCGCTGTTTAAAGAATGGCTGGATATATGAAAGACACAATGGACTTTAAACTAAAGTGACCAGCTAGTAGCAATCCAGACCTGGTAGGCTACACTGATGCAGAAGGGGCTGGGGACAGCTCTGATACCAGCGGACACTTGTTCATGTATGGGAATTGCAGTGAAAAGGGGGAGACAATCAGCGGTGCTGAAGAAAACAAAACTTATTGCGCTCCACGCATTTCAGAAGGCTTCCTTCCTTCCTCAGCAGCTATTAATCAAATCAAACGTTTACATTAAAAGTGCTGTCTTACAGATAACACCCTGTTCCTATATTATACAATTTCATACAACCTTTTTTTTTAATGAAAACGTTGCAATTCCACCATCTACAGCCTCTCAAAAAACAGCAATTGCCATTTGCACGTACTACAGAATACTCCCACATAATACCTTCTAAGTCACGAGATTACGCCAACATTCGCCTTCCCACGGCTGCATAGCTTTTTAGCAAACCCATGACAAATAGTCCTTACATCAACTCTAGTCCCTCAGACATACACTGACCTATTAGATTTAGAAGCCATTTGTTTTCTTGCTCTGCAATAAACAGGTGTCCTTACTTCTGGATACTTGCATACGCCATAGTTGAAATCTATTGCTCTCACGCCAGGAGTGGTGTCAGAGGTGTGCCTTATAGAGTAACTCTTATGCCAGTTACTCAACCTACTCCACTCCACAGGTGTTGTGTGGATAACATGAGGTGGAAACTATGAACATGTACGTAAGCTTTTTCGAAGACAGTGGGATTAAAACACAATCAAGAAATCACTGTGCACAATCAGGATGATTAAAAAGACTGATCTTTTTTGTTTATTCAGTATGTGTTTTGTGTAGAATGGTCCATAATCCATAATTATTTTTTAGTATAGAAGCAAAATCCCATAGGCCAGATGACTCGACGCATACATTTCCAGTCATCAACAGCCACCCTACCATACTCCCAGTTGGGCTTTTGAAAATATCAGCTTTTTGTTTTTCCAGACATTTGAGAGGATGCACTTAAGTGGATGTATGGAGTATAACTCACTTCAGCAACTGAATTTAATATGGGTGAAGTTTGGGAGTTTGGGACTGAATGCAAATATTATCTGAGGCTGAGAAAAAAGTACTGGTGACTCGTGAGATATAACAGTCAAAGGAGGAAATACAATCATAACTTGGATGAGTAGTTTTCAAACAGAAATTCCAGACTTACTTTCTCCATCTGAAGGAGATAGATATCCACGAAATCCTGCGGCTCATGGAAGGCCGGTTGCTCCTTATGCTTCTCTATCTCCTCTTTGGCATATGAAAGCACCATCCCCACAGCAGACAGTGCCTTTTTGTGAGGCCCTGGAAGACGTTTCATGATCCATGGGAACAGTTCATACCACTATAGGGAAGACAAAAGCAAAATCCTGACACCATCAGTGAAGAACAGAGTAACACAATCCACTATCAGACGGCCCACTTCGAACAGCATTTCAATATCACCCTCTGGATTATTTGTGATAATAATAATAACTTGGGCAAGTTGTAGTAAAAATGCAACCTAAATGCCATTGTATGTGTCTTAAGCAGCACGTAGTATTGTAAGAGCTGCGCATGCCTGGAATGAGCAGACAGTAACCCTAAGATAAGGCAGCCAGGCAAACCGCTGGCAACCAATCAAAGTGACACGCTGGCTGAGGAATGCAAGCTAAGTGATAAAACTGTAGCTCGGGGGTTGCCCAGGGTCGACTCTGCTTTTGAGCGTGAGCTCCTTTGTCAAACTGTTTGCAAACAATAAAATCGAGTTGGACCCAGCCTGAAGTTGACTCTCCTCTTTGGGGCAAATTGGACTAGCCTCCAGGGGGCGAAACTAGCATTTTGTGCAACAAAGTTACTTTCCTTTTAGTCTTCTTAGTTTGCCTTCCTTGGAAATGGGAGCTTTGTGAAAGGCCACCCTGGCCATGGCAGCCATTTTGTGAGAATGGCCACAACACACTCTCAAAATGTGCCCACTGGCTCTAAAAGGTTGGGGATCCCTGAGCTCATCTTCTTTCTGCATTTAAGTGGCTATTAAGATGTTTCAGTGGGCATTTGTCTGTGAGGTGCTGCTTTGCTGTGAACTTGGTTGGCTGTTTTATCCTGAAGCTGCTATGAACTATTTTCTCGATTATTATGCGCATTTTAATTGTGCTTTTATTTATTGTGATGCTTTATCATAGTGATTTGTTCCTGATAATTTTTGAACCTACTTTAATACTTTAGAAAAAAAAAAGCAAGGTAGATACATGGTATGTAAATAAATGGCAATGTTAAAAATTAAGGTTCGGTATTCAGGTGAATAATTGGAGGAAAGATGGGATAAAAATGTAACTCTAAAGAGTTCAGTGTGACACATACGTGGTCTCCTCACCCCCTTTTATCTTTACAATACTTGTGAGAAATAGGTTAGTTGTGAGACAGGAACTGGGCCAAATGTGAGGGTGTATTGAAGGACCTGGTCTCACGTGACTTGCCCAAGTCCAACAGTAAAACCACCGTCACAAAGGTTTTCATAATGCTGAGAGGGGAGATTGATCTTAGACAGAGACCTGTCTGAGTTAGTAAGAAAGAAAAAGGCTACTCACCACATGAAAGAAGGAACCTAGAAATTTTAAGGCAACATGAACAGCTTCTATCAGTTTCTGGAATTGTTCATCCTCAAGAGAAAACCGGTGTCCAAATGTCACAGCACAGATCACATTGGAGACTGAATTGGTGATGGGCAAGGAAGGGTCAAGTGGCTGCCCTGGAAATTAAGGTATATTAATATTAATCCAACATCTCTTCTTAATACCCAGAATGGGATTTCATAGTGGCCGGGTAGCCGGCCAGATGGGTGGCTAATAAATCTAATAAAAATAAAATAAAATTAATAAATATTTGTGCATGGGAGACAACTGGGATCTTTTGCAATTTCTATTTGTGTTAGAAATCACCAAACATAAATGAAATTGCACTCCCCAGTGTATAGAATGTACAAAGATTTCTGCAGACTGGGACATGTACCTGCACCATCTCCTCATATTACATACCCTTTGCACGTGCAAAAGCCTTCACCAGCTGCTGGGCCTCCTCTTCTATTTGGTGCTCCATGCCTTTCTTCCCCAGTCCCAGTTTCTGCAGAGCAACTAGACCAAACCGTCTCTGCTGCTTCCAGGTGTGACCGTTTGACATTGCAATACCTGAAGCCATCAAGAATCAATAAGATGTTGTTACTCACAAATTCATGTTAAAATTGTTAGGTTGTCAGCCTAACAAAGTCAGCATCTACCGGAGGTCATGCCCACGCATCCAAGAGCTGCCCATTCTTTCAGAACCTAAGGACTGTATTGCTGAGGCAAAATCAGTCTCCATCTAGTACAGTTCCTGATCCCACTGCTTCCACTGCATGCTTCTTCAGCAGAACAGCATGGGGATCCTGGGTAGGTCTCACAGTAAGGGAATGTTGGTATAATACCTTTAACCACTGCTACCAGAATAAACCTCTTCAACTTATAGAAATTCAGGACTTCACCACATGAAGCTAAACTCCCGCATCCTTACCAGAGCGTCTGCTTCTGGATTCTTTGTGGGATTAAGATTGGCTCCTTTACGTGGGAAGACATGTGCTTTGAATCACAGACTTCCTTTCTAGGCAAGTTCCATATGTTTTATTATCCAAGCACTAGATGGCGCTGTAGTATAGCAGAACTGCACAACGCCACATTACTGATATATTATATTAATGTCCCTTAACAGGTTATCTCCAATCTTTTAAAAAGTGGGATAAAGGTAATAAACTGTGGTAGGGGCCCTGGGGCTTGGATGTCATATAAAGGTCCTGTAAACTTCCATGAGTAACCAATCTTGATCACATGATATAAACCCTCAGTAGCCCAGTTTCTATGGTGTAGGCATGTGGTGTAGGCACTAGAGAGAAATGTAAAAAAAAAAAAAAAATTATTAAGGGAAACAAAGTTGGGGAATATGTCATTTTATGAATAATAGATTGAGATGGCTTAAATATGCTTGGTTACAGTTTCTAATACATAAGAGAGTCTTTCCCAGCTAAATAAGCTCTCAACAGCTTTCTCCCCAGACCACATGACCCAAAACTCCACCCTAGCCAATCCCACACAGCCAGGAATCGATGCTGAGTCTTCCTCTGCCTCCAGGTCTTCCTGCTGCTTCTGTCTTCTAGGACAGTTCAGTTTCAAGGACCTTCCCCCAAATTCCCTCTGCTCAGGCCTCTGCTTAAAGCCTTCTGGTGCCGGGCTCTGCTGCCTGCTCGAAGCTTCGCCACAGCCTCACGGCTTCCTGCTTGCCTGAGACACCGTCTCTGCCCTGAAAAGCTTCTTCCACAGGGCCCCCCCAACTGGAAGGCTTGTGTCTCCCCCAGCTCTGAGCTCTGCTTCCTTCAGCCCTCTCCTGACTTCCCTCTCCACCTTCTAGCCACCAACAGCCAACCACCTCATATTTTTCAAAAAAATTTAAAACAAGCAAATCACAACCAAAGGTATTTACACAATAGAGCTAAGTAATACAAATGGTATTAAAAGAAATAAAAGTTGCAAAATGCAAGTTGCTTTACCCTAGCTGTACTTAGACTTCTGTGGGCTCCTTCTTCATACTCTGGTCTTCTGACTCTGCTCTTACTGCTCTGGTCTTTCTGATTGTATTTATACCCTCCTCTCCCAAAACCAAAAGTGTGGCTTCAGACTTCAAGAAATGAAACTTAACTGGAGAAATGAGACTAAAGCTTAACCAGGGAAATGAAAGTACTCCTCTTAGGGATACTCTCTCCCAACAACCCCCCCCCCCAGGCCTCTAGGCCTGATGTTTTTTCCCCCTTGATTCTGTGAGCTTCATAGCCTGCCATTAAGTTCTATCAGGGCAGCAGGCACAAGACACAGGGCCTTTTCAGTGGTGGCCTAATCCCTGTAGAACTCCCTCCACAAAAGATGTATGTTTGGCTCTGGTTGCTTTCAAAGAGGGCTTTCCAAACTGAATAAAGTTTTTGGTGTATAATTTAAACTGCTTTTCCTATTACCCATGGTGTTCCATTAGATGAGTTATTGTTTAATGTTTTAAATTGCTTTAGGGTGCAATCTTATGCATGCTTAGACACACAAAAGTCCTACAACTCCCAGCATTCTCCACCCAGCATGGGTCTAAACATGCATAGGATTGCACCCTTAATGAACTCAACTGTTAATTGCCTTGAAAGGGCCAAAGGCTCTGAAAGGAAGTATAGTACACGTAACAATGTAATCCAGCTAGCTTTCCTAGGCTGTTGTTTAATGCTGCATGTACATTCATGTGTGATATCCACAAGTTATGTATGTCCTTTGTGAAATTTCAATGTAACACTAGGGTTTCCTATATGTATCATAATCTGTGGAGATATAATTCATGGGAATTGCTGCCCATCATAGACATGATAGCCAAGTTCACATATGATCTTTGCCCACATGGGTGCATGCCTGAGAGATGTTGGGGCTGCTTGCATAGTGTTATGGCCAACTGGATTAGACCAGAGTGAAGCCATACTGAGGCCCAGCAAAGGATGGGCCTGATTACCTTCACTGTGGAACTTTTGAATGTGTACATGACCACCCCCACCCCCTCTCTCCGAAAAATGCAAGATCTGGAAAGTTCTGAAAAGCAGTTTGCCTAACCAGCAAAAGTTTCTATATGTGAACAAGACAAAAAGGGAACCGCCAGTATGTCACCATTCTCCAGACAGGCCAGCCAACGGTGTAAGAACTTGAGGTTAAAGTAGACTTCTTTTTTAGTCAACAAGCATTCTGCACATGATCAGGTGGTTGTGTAATCGATTTCCTAATAAAAAGCTAGTGGTGTCTAGCATGCAGCAAGGAGTTTATTTTACTGTGCAGAGAGTGAACTCCTCCCACTGCAGAGTTTTCTCTCTATCAAATAAAGGTGTGTTGGATTTACACAGATATCTGGTGATCGCTAAGGAACAGCAATGCTGAGCCACTTCTGTGATGCTCAGCCTAGCTGTATCTGACTTGCAAGCAGCAGAGGCAGAAATAATTAATCCAACCATGTTTATGGGTTCCATCACAGGAGTTACATATGCAACAAGTCCCACAAACAGAACTTGAGATCTTAGAGGAATCTGGATGACTCACTCTTATCCTCATGCATTTGCTATGGGAGTAGTGTGTGGTTTGCTATTCCCTAGCTGACGTTGTGCCATAATCACGTACCTGTTTGCCTGCCTATCTGTCTCTTATTTTCCCCCCAACGCACCTGCTCTTGCCCTCCTTTGTTTCTTTCACAGCTCCGCTTCACTGCTCTTTAGACATGGCTTTTCCATGTATACCTTTCAAGCCCTTGGAAGCCTTTCTCACAATCAGTTCATGTCACCTTTGTTGTCTTCTGAGTGAAGGTGATGCTCTATTTTACAGATGTGGAGCATTTCTACCCCAGCCTAAAGTCCCACATTTAAAATGGTGCTCCCTTTTGAATGCAGGATCATGATGGACTCCTTTACATGCACGTCCCTCCCCCTCCCCTTCCCCCTTATCTGATTCTTTGACATATTTCATTATACAGCCACTAGATGGTGCTGTGGTCTAGCTCCTCTTATTACAGGTTTTCCTCTTTTCAGGAGGGAACTCAAGCAGAAGTCAAGCACTGTAATTTGATAGCACTTTATCTCTGATCTTTTAAAAAAATGGGATAAAGGTCATTTAACGTGGGAAATGCCCTGGAGGTTGATGACATCATTTAAACTTAGTGAACTTTCATAGAGAGATCCTTTGTTGTCTTATGTTTTCTTTAGAGAAAAGAACAGTACAAATTCTTACTCTTCACAACTTACCTCTTTCTCCTCCTACAACTTTAAGGAGAGGAGTCAACGCTCGCTCTGATAATTCCTTTGCATGGTTGATCAGCCCTTCCTTCACAGCTTGGAATCCAGACAGAACTATCACAGGCTGATGTCCTAGCCAGATGGTGTAAATATTTCCATATTGCTTTGCCAGCTGCCATTTGGGTCAGAGTAGAGAACAGATATGTTGCAATCAAACAAAGCAGATTACTTCAAGTTAACACATGAACATCATCCTTCCTCAGTTCCTCACCTCTGCAGTTTCTGGCCATGTGCACCTCTCCTCTCTGCCTTCTCTCTCCCAGTTTTCCTTTCTCCCTCAGATGCTTGCCAGATCTTCCTTTCTCACCTTTCCTTCATGCTCCTCTCTCCTCCTGCCTGCCTTGCACCGGCCTAGGATGAGGGCAGCAGAGAGGCCCTTCTGATTGCCCAGCCACACCACAACAGGCAGGAAGGTGCTCAGTCCCACAGGACTTGCACCGATACCAAAACCTTTAGCACATTACAGTTTTGATGGCTGAGGGCCAAAACAGACATTCCTTTAAATGCATGTCAAGCAGCTAAATCGAGGTGGTGTACGGGGGATTTTAAGATCTGGATTGGGGGGCCCACACTTACTCTTCAGTAAAAATGAAAATGAGACATATCAGCTAGACACACAGTTAAAGTTTTGGCCATTAAAGCAACCTTCCGCAACCTCGTGCTCCCAGATGTTTTGGACTACAACTCCTAGGCTTCCTCATCATTAGTCATGCAGGCTGGGACTGATGGGAACTGAAGTCCAAACCGTCTGGAGAGCAGGAGGTGCATGGGTCTCCAATTGGTTGGTCAGGACCCACTACTGGGTTACAGCCTGACCTAAGGTGGATCCTAAAAGCAACAATACCACCATATAAAATACATGGTAAAAAAAGAAAAGAAGTAGATTTCAAATGCATGTTTCAGCTCAGGGTGGGTCCCTGGTGTGAAAAGGATGAAGCTGTCTGGCTTGCAGAGAGTTAATGGGTTGTGAGGAGGGTTTCACTGCTAAGAGCACTTGGTGCCAGAGGTTCTGCTGGAAGGGAAGACGAAGGTAGATCAGAATAGGGATGTTGCGAGTGTCCAGCTGGGGTTTGAGGCCCAGTGAGAAATTGCCAGCTGAGCCCCCCCAGATGCCAGTATGTGGATCCTGGACCACAGCGAGTTCACCCGTCCCTACATCAGAATTCATAATAAGCGTCATCTAGACCAGGGCTCCAGGACCCGTTTCAGCCTGAGGTCTGAACTGCATTTTGAAGAAGCTCTCAGGGTCCACATTCCAGTGGTGGGTGGCAAAAGCAAAAGGTGCACAGGCAGAAAAACAAGAAATACCCATCTATTTAGCTTAAAGCTCTTACTGACAGTAATGAAACCTTAGCAGAGGCATTTCCACTAGGGCTGTGCACCGCTTCTGTCCGAAGCCCAAATAACAAGTCGAAGCAGGCTGTTTCGGAGGTGGCTCTGTGTGGTACAAGGTGGGGCAGAATAGCAGTGAAGCACCCCAGAGCGAAGCAGCTTATATACGAATGGACGCTCTGGTGAATGGAAACTCTAGTTGTCATATCAGGGCTGAATGTAACACAGAAATCTCCAATCACAGACAGCGGTGGAGGAGGGGGGAAGATTGAATAACTGGAGAAAAACGGCTGTGTTTCAGAGACAGAGATCATTCTGGTGGTGTTATTCAGGGATATGAAAAGTAAGAAAGCCCCCCCCCACCCCTGCTCTGCTTGCTGGTTCCTCCACCTCGGCCATAGAATCATAGAATCATAGAATAGTAGGGTTGGAAGGGGCCTACAAGGCCATCGAGTCCAACCCCCTGCTCAATGCAGGAATCCAAGTCAGAGCATCCCTGACAAATGGCTGTCCAGCCTCGTCTTGAAGGCCTCCAGTGTGGGAGAGCATGAGAACATGATCACCATGTTCTTAAAAAACATGGCAATTGGAAGTCTACAGGCACATAGACTTATACGCAAAAGCACTGTGGATCACCCAGGCAGGAGGAGGAGGTGAGGCGCATGTCTGCTGCTTGGTAGCTGTCTCCTCCACATGAGCAGGAGACGGGTAGCAGTCCTTGGGGGTGTTTCCACCAGCGACTTACCCCCTCAATTGACAAGGCACAGCACCGCTTCGTTATAGAGATCCTGAGGGTTAAAATGGGGTGTGGTTCTGGTGTTGGAAGAAAGTAAAACAAGGATCCATGATATCGAAAAGGGATCCTCATGATTTCATATGGTTTTTAAAGGGGAGACTCCGAAAACCACCATCCAATCACAGAGCACATCTGCCCCCACGGACTGATGCAGAAAAATCACAGATCTACCACTTGCCAGCGCAGCCATGGTACAAAGGCAGGGATCCGAGGCAGGGATCCCCTTCATTTCATATGATTTTTCACACCATTTGAGGTGAAGCAGAAGATCTGGGATCTGCTGGAAAGTAGCAGTTTGGGGATTTTTAGTGCGCATACTTGGACGAAGATGAGTTCTGTGCATTGATGGGGGCTGACTTTTTACCCAATGTAAAAATTCAGAGGATCCATATTGAATTGGGCATCTTATCCATGGCTTTATAACATGATGGTGCTACGAAGCCCCCAAATCTATGTTTTTTGTCACTCAGTCCATGGGCATAGATGTGCTCTGTGATATGACGGTGTTTGGGGGTATCTTTCTTGTAAAAATCATGAGGTTCCCTAAGGATCCCTGCCTCAAATGCAATTTTTTTCCACCCTGGTTGCACCCAAGAGTGGCGGATCCATGATTTTTCTGGTTCAGTCCATGGAGGCAGATGTCCTCTGTGATTGGATGGTGGTTTTGTGGGTCTCCCCTTTAAAAATCATATGGAATCATGAAGACCCCTGTTTGATTTTATGTTGTTGTTGTTGTTCATTCGGTCAGTCGCTTCCGACTCTTCATGACTTCATGGACCAGCCCACGCCTAGGGATGTACAAAAGTGACTTACCTTTCCATGGATTATGTTGATAGTGGGAGGGAGGCATTCCGTCCCTCCCCCCGGAATCCTGGCCGGTGGGGAGGTGCTCCTTTCCTCCCCCCTGGAATCCTGGCCGGCCGGCTGTGCTCCGCAGCGATTCTGCGAAGCCGCCGGCCGGCTCCGCCAGCAGCTAAGGATGGATGAAAGTCCCTTACCTGGTCCCGCAGCTTGCTTCATGGTGGGGAGGAGGCGCTTCGGTTCTCCCCCCGAAGTTCTTGGCGGGGGAGGAGGCGCCCCGCCCCGCCTGGCCAAAATTCAGGCTGGGGGAGAGGCGCCCCATCCCTCGCCGCCAAAATTCAGGCCGGGGGGGAGCGCCCCGTGTCCCCGGCCACGAAATAAAAAAAGTAAAGTAAAACGAACAAACACGTGATAGGCTACCTAATGATTTACGTAGCCTATCACGGCTAGATTTTCAAAGTCAGCCGTGATAGGCTACGTAAATCGTTACGTAGCCTATCACGTGTTTGTTTTTGTTTTTTTACTTTACTTTGTAATGGCGGCGGTGGCAGCCGGTCGGAAGACCGGCCGCCGCCACCGCCTCCGCCGAAACGCCTCCGGGACCCGCCGCCGAGAGGGACATTCGAAGGAGGTAAGTCCCATCCCGGGGGGGCGGGGGGCGGAGAATTTCACCACCAATTTCAGGGGGCCGAATGCATTGGCATTCGGCCTCCCGAAGATTCGTGGAGAAATTCTCCGCCATCCCTACCAGCAGCCGGACATCCGGCAGTCAGCCGTGATAGGCTACGTAAATGTTTACGTAGCCTATCACAGCTGATTCAAAAACAAACAAACAAACCGTGTGTACGCAAATGGCAGCGGCCACGGCCGCCGCCATTTGTGTACATGTGTGTGTGTGTGTGTTTTTTAAAGTCAGATGTGATAGGCTATGTAAAGATTTACGTAGCCTATCACATTGTTTTTTTTAAACCTAGCCGTGATAGGCTACATAAATCTTTACTTAGCCTATCATGTCTTTCTTTTAAAACTGGAAATGGCGGCGGCGGCAGCCGGTCAGAAGGCCGGCCGCCACCACCGCTGCCGCCGAACCGCCTCCGGAGCCACCGCCGCCAGGAAGATCTGCCCCAGGTAAGTCTCATCCTGGGGGGGGGGCGGGGGGGCAGACCATTCCACCACCAATTTTGGGGGGCTGAATGCGCTGGCATTCGGCCTCCCCGAGATCCGTGGCGGAATTCTCTGACATCCCTACCCACGCCAGAGCTTCCTGTCGGCCGTCGCCACCCCCAGCTCCCCCAAGGTTTTATGGATCCTCATTTTTCCCAGTCTCCTTTGTGTTTACTGCTCTCCTTCCCAGCACAAGCATCTGTCGGTCTACTCAGAAGTAACTCCCATTGTGCTCAATGAGGCTTGCTCCTGAAATGCAGGTGCATTTTCATCTGGACTGTCTGACATTTGGCAGGTGGGATCCCCTCCATGGAGGTGGAGAGGTCCCCAAGTTTCATGTATTTATCATGAAAACTGAAAAAGATATGATTATTTGTGTTTTCCTATACAAGTCAATGGGAAAATGTCCAAACCGAGTGGTCCGGATATCCGAATATCATGTCAGATCTGGGACTGAGTTGAAGCGGAGGGGATTCAAATTGGTCCGAGTTGAAGCAGGGCTGATTACGAGGGTCAGAAGTCGCATCCGAAGCGGATCGGGGGCCCATGTATAGCCCTAATTTCAACCTTTTAGAATGGGGAAAAAAACTGGACAAAAGCTGGGAAAAGCCCCAAAGAATTGATATTAAGGAGAAAGGGGGCATGGTTTTCTGTGGAACCCTGGAGTTCCAGATTGTGGGGGCCTAAGATAGGGATGGCAGAGAATTCTGCCATGGATTCCAGTGAGGCCGGATTCTTTTCCTGGAATCCATGGCGGGATGGCCTCCTGACCCCCCCCACCTCCCTCCGCAGAATTCCCCGGGATGGAACTTACCTGGGGCAGATGTGGCCGATTAGGCGGCAGCGGCGGCTCCAGTGGTGGCGGCGGCTGGTCTCCTGGCCGGCCACGGCCGGGCTGCTGCGGCCGCCACTGCCATCCTTGCAGCTGTGATAGGCTATGTAAGAATTTATGTAGCCTATCACGGCTAACCCTCCCCCCCAAAAAACCCAGCTTACGCAAATGGCGGTGGCTATAACAGCTGCCATTTGCGTTCCCTATTTTTCGCTGTTCTAGCCTACGTAAATATTTACGTAGGCAATTACGGCAAAAAAAAAAGGGAACCGCAAACAGTGTAGTGGGCGCTATTTACGTTCCCCCCCCCCGCCGTTTTATCCTATGTAAATATTTACGTAGGCTTTTACAGCAGAAAAAAAGAAAGAAACGCAAATAGTGCCCACTACGCTATTTGCAGTTCACTTTTTTTTTTTGCTGTAATTGCCTACGTAAATATTTACGTAGGCTAGAATGGCAAAAAATAGGAAACGCAAATGGTGGCTGCCATAGCCGCCGCCATTTGCGTACACCATTTTTTGGGTGGGGGGGCATGCCATGATAGGCTGCATAAATACTTACGTAGCCTATTACAGCAGCCTGGAAGGATGCAAATGCTGGCTGCTACGGTGGCCACCATTTGCGTCCGCAGCAGCCCGTCCGCAGCCAGAAGTCCGGCTGCGGAAGGCCCTGGCCGGCTGCTCCGCAGAGCCGCCGTGGAGCAGAGCTGGCCGGGAAGGATTCCGGTGGGGAGGACCGGATCGCCTCCCCCCCCATCGAGGATTCCAGGGGGAGGGACAGAGCACCTCCCCCCCCAGCAGATGCCCCGACCGGAACCAGGTAAGGGATTCGTACATCCCTAGCCTAAGGGCTAGATTTGTCTCCCCCTCCCAGCAATGCTCTCGGCCATGTTGCAACATACACCAGCGGACATGCAGGGAAAGAGGACATGCAGGGAAACCTGTTTTATTTCTTCCTTCTCCATCCAGTTACATCTAAGTAGGGATGGGGGAGAATTCTGCCACGGAGCCCAATTCTTGGAATCTGGCCCCATTGGGGCCCATGACAGAACTGAGCACTCACCTCTGCCTCCCCCCGGAATCCGTGCAGGTCGGCTCCCTCATAGTGTTGATCCTGTGGAGCCAGCTGCCGGCTCTGCTTTGCTGGCGATACGTCCAGCTGCCATTGCCGTGCCATATTGCTGGGGTAGGGTAAGTGAGTCTCTGGACGCAAATGGTGTAGTGGGCACCAGTTGCGGCCTTAAAGCTGGTAGATTAGCCTAAATGCAGCCATTTACAGCTGCATTTAGGCTAATCTACCAGCTTTATGGCCACAAATGGCATCCACTACGCCATTTGCGTCCCTGTTATTCCGCACGATAGGCTACGCAAATATTTGCGTAGCCTATCATGTCAATAATTCAATTCAATTATCATGTCAATAATTCAAATTTCTTGAAATATATGCAGAATATGATCCTCTGAAAAGATGAAAGTACTGTGGGTAAGGAAACCCCCCTAATCTAGATAGGGGATGACAACTGGTCCTGGATGGAGTTCCACTCCCATGAAGGGTGAAGTGCCCAGTTCGGATGTGCTCCTCGATTTGCCGCTAAACGGCAAAGCTCAGGTGGTGGTGATAGCCAGGAGTACCTTTTACCAGCTATGGCTAGTATGCCAGTTGCAACCCTGCCTGGAGAGGAAAAAGCTTTCCTCAGTTATTCATGCTGAATCCATGGTGAATCCAAGCTGGACTACTGTAATGTGCTGTGTGTGGGGCTGCCTTTGAAGACAGTTTGAAAACTTCAGCTGGTGCAGAATATGGTTTCCGAATACTGGTGAGGGCCAGGCATTTGGCTCATGTGACACTAACACTGTGTCTGCTGAACTGGTTGCCAGTGCACTTCTGAGCCCAGTTTAAAGTTTTAATCTTAAAGGTTTTAATCTTAAAGCCTTAAATTGTTTGGAACCAAATAGGGATGTACGAAAGTCCCTTACCTGATCCCGAAGCTTGCTTCGCGGTGGGAGAGAGGCCCTCCGTCCCTCCCCCCAAAATTCTGGCCGGGGGGGAGGCACCCCATCCCTCCCCCCCCAAATTCTGGCCGGGGAGGAGGCGCCCCGTCCCTCCGGCCGCAAATCCTGCTGTCCTGCTGGGATGCTATACCCGCCATTTGCGTCCCTGCAGTCAGCCGTGATAGGCTATGTAAATGTTTACGTAGCCTATCACGGCTGAGTGAAAAAACAACAACAACCGTGCGTACGCAAATGGCTGCGCCCATGGGCGCCGCCATTTGCGTTCCTTATTTTGACAAGCGTAGTCTACGTAAACATTTATGTAGACTACGGCAAAAATAAGGGGAACACTATTTGCATTCCCCTTTTCGCTGTAGTCTACATGTGCCAAAATAAGGAACGCAAATGGCGGCACCCATGGGTGCTGCCATTTGCGTATGCGCAGTTGTTGTTTTTTTTACTCAGCCATGATAGGCTACGTAAAGATTTACGTAGCCTATCACGGTGTTTTTTAAAAGTCTAGCCATGATAGGCTACGTAAATCTTTACGTAGCCTATCACATTTGTTGTTGTTGTTGTTTTTTACTTGGAAATGGCAGTGGCGGCAGCTGGTCAGAAGACCGGCCGCCGCGGCCGTGGCCACCGAACCACTGCCAGAGCCGCCGCTGCCAGGGACATTCGCACAAGGTAAGTCCCGTCCCAGGGGGGCAGGGTGGGGGGGCAGTCCTTTTCTCCAATTTCGGGGGGCCAAATGCGCTGGCATTCGGCCTCCCTGAGATTCATGGAGAAATTCTCTGACATCCCTAGTTAGAGCTGTGCTCAAATACCTTCTTGAAATTCTCCACCTTACTCGTGGGCAAAGAAATCTGAGAGACAATTTCACTGAATTGCTCTAGCGGAAGGAGAAATTCTCAACAGTTTCTCCCAGATAGGGCTCCCCATTGGCAGGGCTTGTAGCACAGCTACTTTCTTTTTTGGTAAGTAGGGATGGCGGAGAATTTCTCCCCGAAACTTCGGGGGGCCGAGCGCCAACGTGTTCGGCCCCCTGAACAAGTTTCGGGGAGAAATCCTCCGAACCCCCCCACCCCCCGCACACACCCCCGGGACGGGACTTACCTTCGCTGAATGTCCCTCTTGCGTTGCCCTTATTTTCGCCGTAGTCTACGTAAATCTTTACATAGACTACAGCGACCAAATAAGGAACAGGAATGGCGGCTCCCTATGGGGGCCGCCATTATCCGTACGCGCTTTTTTTTTTTTAAAGTCACCCGTGATAGGCTACGTGACGACTGACGTAGCCTATCACGGCTGACTTTGCAGATCTAGCCGTGATAGGCTACGTTAATTGTCACGTAGCCTATCAGGGGGCGTGTTTTTTTTTTTTTAACTTTCGCGTTCGCGGCTGGGCGAGGCGGGAAGCCTCCTCCCCAGCCTGAATTTCGGCCGGGGCGAGGCGGGAAGCCTCCCCCCCGGCCTGAACTTCGCGGGGGGAGCAACGAAGCGCCTCCCCCCCACCGCGAACGTCCTTCGAGGACAGGTAAGTGACTTTCGTCCACTCCTATTGGTAAAGGTTTTGGGGGTCTTAATGCTGCACTAGTTTTTATCTTTCATGCCACCTTGAGAGGGTTCCACCAATAAAGAAATAATTTTAGATAGATAAATGGGAACAGACAGAATATCAGCCTGAAGATTGTGACCTTAGCTTTCTAGTGGCTCAGTGTTCAAGAGCTCTGTGCTATAGCCAAAACACAAGCTTTAGATGTATTTATTTATTATATTTATATCTTACCTGTCATTGAACTCAAGGTGCCATACAAATGGTTCCCAGTTGATCTTCCATCCTGGAACTGACCAGGCTCATACCTGCTAGATTTCATCAAGTTCATGTACCACAGACTATCAGTCTGGATCATATTGAGCAGTACAGCTGGATAACTGAATCTGGGTTTATTTCAATAGGTGGTGTGTGTTTTGTTTGTACTTTTCCTCCCAGCAGTTCCTATTCAGTTGGTCAACCAGAATTTTCAGAGCTCTTTTCTGGGGAAAGTGCTATCCTCAGTTGGTCTAACTTTTAAACAATCCACTACATTTCTTTCTTCCTTCTTTCCTTGAAACACTTTGATGGGAATTAGCCCCATTGAACACAGTGCAGGTTATTTCTGAGTAGACATGCATAGGATTGCACTGTTGATTATGAGCATTTTATACCAGCCTAAAATCCAGCATTTAAAACTTTCTGCTTCCCTTTTAAATGCAGGATCACAGTGGAGTCCCTTTACATGGGCTTCCCTCCCCCCCCTTTCCCTCTTATTTAAGTCTTCATATGTTTCATTATATAGCTGCTAGATGGTGCTGTGGTCTAGCTCCTCTTATTATGGGTTTTCCTCTTTTCATGAGGGAACTCAAATGGAACTCAAGTGCTATACTTTGATAGCTCATTATTTCCGGTCTTTAGAAAAATGGAATAAAGGTCATGTAGTGTGGGAGATGCCCTGGAGGTTGACAACATCATCTACAGTACCTGTGAACTTCCGTGAGTAACCAATCTCAATAGCAGGATAAAAGCCCTGTGTGGAGAAGCCCTACATCTGGTGATAGATTTCCTGAATTCAGTGGAATGAACTGAGCCCCCTTAAGTATATGGGACAGTAGGGAAAGAAAGTCACTCAAATATCACAATATTAATATTCTCCCAGAGAATTAGCCAGAGAGCTTCAGCTATTGGGTGGTACAGAAATGTAAAACATACATAAATAAATCTCAGTCCATGCAGACCTAATACAAATAATTATGACAGTGAAGATACAGTGAAGATACAATGCCACCCTTTCTGTAGACTTTCTGTAGACTCAAAGGTTTATAAGATATTCTGGAGGGCACAGGAATGAAACAACTGGAGCAACAGGCTTAACGTTGCATGGAAATATTTCATCATAAAGAGACATAAACCTATCTATATAGCAGTGTGTCAGTTCTTCACATATGAGAAGATGTGCCGCAGCTTTTTGACGCATTTCCAGGAGCAGAACCGAGTAGTGCAAATTGCATCTATCTTTGAGGCTAGAAAGGCAAAGAGAAGAAGTGTGGCAAGATCCTGGCTCTTGAGGAGGGGGCATAGCTGGCATATCAGCTGCAACTGAAAAAAGGCACTCCTGGCCATGGTTGCAGGTGAGCGTGGGATTCGGAGGAATGCCCTGCACTGCACCTGCTCCAACAGTGTGATGGGCACACGCTCAGCCCCAAAAGGGCTGCTTCTAGTTCTGCCTTCATGGTGATACCAGTTGAAGCCCCAGTATTTCTTTTTCTAACACAGTGGGTAGCATTCTATTCTATATGAAACTCTACATACAGCTAGTTATACAAGCAGGCATTTTCCTACTGTATAATAGGAGTGGGACCGGCAACAAAATATGGCAGTGGGGAGTGCTCCTACCTAGGATAGTCCATCCCATTCCCCCTCCCATTCAGTTTTCCGATGCCCCCACAATATTCAGTAAGCATTCCATGGTCAGTGAGCACACTCAGTTTTCATTGGACTATTTTGAGGTCTACCCTTATTTTTTCTTCCTAAATATTTTTTGTCCTTCTGCAAATATTGGAACTCCCCTAGGCTTCCTTATACCCCCCTCCTATTCATGGATGGGTCTGTTTTAGCTACATAAGTAGGGATGTCAGAGAATTCCACAATGGATCTTGGTGAGGCCGAATGCCAGCGCATTCGGCCCCCCAAAATCCATCGCAGAACAGCCTGCCACCCCCTCCACCCCCCGCGGATCCCCCCCCCGGGACGAGACTTACCTGGGGCGGATGTTCCATACGGCAGTGGCTCTAGCGGCAGCTTTGGCAGTGGCAGCTGGTCTTCTGACCGGCTGCCGCCGCCACTGCCATTGGCAGTCTGGTCTTTTTCTTTTTTCCTCCAATAGACGTGATAGGCTACGTAAAGACTTACGTAGCCTATCACGTCTGGGTTTTAAAAAAAACAACCGCGGAGCAGCCGGCCAGGCCCAGGCCAGGGCCATCCGCAGCTGGATTTCCGGCCGCGGAGGGCTCTGGGTAAAAAAAAAAAACGTGTACGCAAATGGCGGCAGCTACGGCCGTTGCCATTTGCATTCCTTATTTTTCACCGTCTCAGTCTACGTTAATATTTATGTAGACTAAGACAAAGAAAAGAAAGGGGAATGCAAATAGTGCCCACTATGCTATTTGCGTTTCCCTTTCTTTTCTTCGTCTTAGTCTACGTAAATATTGATGTAGACTAAGGCGGCAAAAAATAAGGAACACAAATGGCGGCGGCCGTAACCGCCGCCATTTGGTTACGCGTTTTTTTTTTTTTTACCCAGAGCCCTCCACGGCCGGAAATCCGGCTGCAGATGGCCCTGGCTTGGGCCTGGCCGGCTGCTCCGCAGAGCCACCGCGGAGCACAGTTGGCCGTCGAGGATTCCAGGGGGGAGGCCCGGAACGCCTCCCCCCCCGTCGAGGATTCCGGGGGGAGGGACAGAACGCCTCCCCCCCCCCATGAACAGAATCTGCGAAAATGTAAGTGACTTTCGTACATTCCTATACATAAGAGCTGGCTCTGAGAGAATTGAGAGTGTTACTAGTCTACAAGGTAAGAATTGAGCATTGCTGGAAATGAAACCAGATGGAAGAGGTTTCTGTATAGATTCAATGTAATTGTGAGAACTGAATAGTTCTGTGTACATTTAAATATACTATAGGATACATACATAGCATGATGCCTATAAAATTAACAGTGGTTTAGAAGATAAAGGATATTATTAAAAGAGTTTCTGATAAATATAATCCTAAAGTCTGCTATATTTCACATGTAATCTTAATTGTATTGTACTTTAATATGCTATTTATCACTTTGAGAACATTTGTGCCAAAAAAGTAGTGTACAAATAGGCCTTAATTAAGAAGAATAAATCATTTTTCCATATCAAATTTGTTCTAGAATATTTTATTAACACAACTCTTCTGTCCATAGTCACCATCGAAAGGAAAGAATTCAAAATTCTGTTCATGAACTCTCTTACTCAGCTTATTGAGGTATTGGTTAATTACTTAGAAAGAAGTACCTTAATAAGAGTAACTTCATGTAACTTCTTTCCAATCCGCCACATGCTTCCAATGACAGGGAGCGAAAGAGGCCCCGGAGGGCAGTGTCTGCGTGACCAGAGTTGTTTCAGGAAGTGCAGAATCAGAAGAGCCACCAGCAGAGCGATCAGAAATGCCTGTATCCCCATCATGCTCCTGCCTCCTCTTTCTCTTTCTCTTTGATTCTTTCTAGTATGTCTGGGACTGGGTATATTGAATCCACTTTCTATGTTGGCCTTTTGCTTTCCTCAGAGACGTTGCCACTTCTCTCTCCCTCCTTTTCCCTATTCACATCTGTTTATATTCTCCAGTGACTAAAAACAAATATGCAACAAGCCTGACATCATATCCAAGGAGCTTAGGAATGTGGTCCTCCAGGCATGTACTCTGAAGCGAAGCTAATTCTGAAATGTGTCACTCTGATAATTGGAAGGAGGAGAGTTTACTAAGAGATGCCAGTATAATCCAGTTCAAGTCTAACACTGAACTGATTTTTTGCCACAAATATTCAGAAAAATCAGTGTACCGTATGTTCATGAAATACATATGGTAGATAAGAAAAGGGGAGGGGTACTCTCAATTGAAGAGATCAAAAGATCTCTTCGTGCTTGAGCAGGGCAGAGCATAAATAAAAATAGACAAGATTTGTTCCAAGGTTTATATACAAATTCAAAAAATGATTCCAGGATTTACTTATATATCATGCTGTCTCAAGTTAATAATATCTGACAAGGATAAAGGCAATCGTGCCCAGTGAAGTCAATACAATAAATGGTTCAACCAAAATTGTCTTAAGTACATTTGGACAATTAGAAAGTGATGCTACTTGGTAAATTCAATTATCTTTTAAACTGAAATGGTCTTAGGTGAATACACTACCTTTAAGTAAAGATCCCACCGCTGATATTCAATTTATTATTCAGATCACAGTACAGGAGGCATTACTTTTAGGCTATTTTGATAACAGCATTGCCACTTTTCTTATGGAAGAATCTCCTAGAACACCTGTGTTTTATCTTCTTCCCAAAATTCACAAAGCAGGTTTTCTACCTCCTGGTAGACCAATCAGGTTTGGGTTGTGTGTTGAAATCACTAGTGTAATATTTAGATTCTTTTCTTTTGCCAGTGGTGATGTCTGCAATGTTGTACATTAAAGATATGAGACATTTCTTCCAACAAAGTTGGAAAGTTCTCAGCATGGCCATCAATTTGGGCCTGATCACCATGGATGTAAATTCGTTACATACTTCAATTCCATAGGAAGCTGCCAGATCTATAGTACAAGTAGGGATGTACGAATCCTACTCACCCGTCTGTTCTGGGGCATTGGCGGTGGAGGGGAGGTGTTCTGTACCCCCCCTCCCGGAATCCTCCCCTGCTGCAGCCAGAATTACAGCCGCTGACAGGCTGCTGCAGCCATAAGTGGTGGCCGCTACGCCGGCCGCCATTTGCGTGGCTGCCAAGCCGTGATAGGCTATGTAAGTATTTACGTAGCCTATCACGACAAAAGGCAGCCACGCAAATGGCAGCCACTACTTACGTAGCCTATTACGGCTACGTAGCCTATTTACATAGCCTATTACGGCTACGTAGCCTATTTATGTAGCCTATTATGGCTACGCAGCCTATACTTACGTAGCCTATTATGGCAAAGAGCAGGGGTGCAAATGGTGTAGTGGCTGCCATTTGCACCCCTGCTCTTTGCCGTGATAGCCTATGTAAGTATGTACGTAGCCTATCATGGCAAAAAGCAGCCATGCAAATGGCGTCCCCTACGAAGGCCACCATTTGCGGCCGCAGCAGTGTGGCAGCGGCCGGGAGACCAGCTGGGATTCCAGCATGGCAGCGGCTGGGATTCCACAGGGTGGCGGGGGGGAGGCCGTTCTGCCACGGATTCCAGGGGGCTGGATTCTAAAGAATCTGGCCTCACTGGAGTCTGTGGCAGAATTCTCTGACATCCCTAAGTACAAGAGACATGGAGCTCCTGCTCGAGGGATCATCCTCTCACTCATTTTCTCTTGGATTTACATGATGCTACCTTAGAAAATAATTATTTTCGGATTGACACACATTTTTTCTTCAGATTAAGGGAGTAGCCATGGACAGTCCTGCTGCTCCCAGTATCGCCAACTTCCATATGTCAGCACTTGAGAAATCCATGCATCAGTTGAATGCATCAGTTAATCCCTACAAGAAGTACCTTAGATATAATGGGTGTTTTATTACTGACATTGTTGTGTTAGCAGATTACTGAGGCTGAGAATTTCTTTTCTTGGACTAATTACTTTGACATTAACATAAAATTTACTTGCTGTAAGGATCTTGTCCAACTTCCCTTTTGGGATGTTAGGACTTATGTGGTTAAGGGCAGTATCTGTGTTAGGGGATATGTGAAACCCACTGATAAAAATTCCATTTTACATTTCTCAAGTAATCATCCTAGACATTTGAAAATCTATCTTCCTTATGGCCAATTTCTACATCTGAAGAGAAACACCACTTTTGAACAACTGTGTAATAACCAGGAAGACCTCTTCACTAGGCACTCCTACACAGGAGTTACCCAAACCATATTATCACAATATCTAGAACCAGAGCAACCATGGTCAGTAGAAAGACTTTGTTTGAGTCCCACATTAAAGCAAGGACCCACAGATTATTCTGGTCTCTAGAATTTAACCACCTGTCACAGAGAATCAAATCTATTCTTTATGAACGTTCACTGGCATTTGGTCCAGGATATACCAGGCTGCAGCAATCTTCCAATTGTGGGTTTTCGCAGGACCTCAAGTTTGGACAGATGTTTTTCATCGTATTTCTCCTGCTCATCGTGTCAGTGGCCATTATAGGTGTGGCCAGTATACATGTTGTCCTCAATCTCTACAGATCAAGGAACTGTATAATCTGGTGGACAACAAGAAATACACACTGAGAGCATTTACTGCTTGTGGCTCGGATCATGTCATGTGTCCCTGTCCCAAAATATATGTGGGTGAAACTTCCAGGCCACTTAGGCTAAGGATCACTGACCATAAAAGGAAAATATGCACACAATATGGAAGCTCCATTGACCACCCATTTCATACAATCAAATCATCCACCTCATTCATTAAGTTTTTTTTGCTTTGGAACATGTACAACAGATTCCATTTAAACGTACTACACTGACAGAGACATTAGCCAAAAGGGATGCCTTGACTCTATGGCGCCAGTGGGCCTCAAGGACAAAGTAGATTTGTCTGTTTTTTCTATAAATACTCCTATTAATTTCTCTATTAACTTTTCTGTTAATTTTTCCATTACTTCTTGTGACCATTGCAAAAAAAGTTTTTGGCCATTACATTTGTGTTTCCCTCATATCAATTGGACCTCACTGTGCAGACACAGTTAGGACTGTATTTCAAATAGAAATGGGTCCCTGTAATTATCCTCTCAGGGGCCACGGTGGCTTAGAGGTTAAGACACTGAATTGCAGATCGGAAGGTCGGCAGGACAGCAGTTCGAGACCCGAGTGCCGCATGACGGAGTGAGCTCCCGTCTTCAGTCCCAGCTCCTGCCAACCTAGCAGTTCAAAAGCAAGAAATTGCAAGTAGATAAATAGGTGCTGCTTCGGCGGGAGAGGTAACAGCGTTCCGTGCACCTCGGTGTTCAGTCATGCCGGCCACATGACCACGGAAGCATCTTTGGACAGCGCTGGCTCTTCGGCTTAGAAATGGAGATGAGCACCACACCCTAGAGTCGGACACGACACGACTGGTTGGGGACACCTTTTACCTTTTTAATTATCCTCTCACATTGTTGAAGCTGTCTCTGATTACATAATATAAATCCTCTCCTTAGCATGATTTTCTTGTGCTCAAGCCACTGCAAACCTCCCACTGCAAACCTCCCACAGTGAAATTCAGGATTAATATTCAACCGGGAACATACTAGGTGAGCCAATTATCTCAGAGGCTAGTAATCATCATTTTTATGCATGTTCTGGTTAAGTATTCTACATACTTACCTCATTCTCTTAATTCTTTAGACAACAAAAGAAGGTTTCATGTTGGAGCCAACAAACGTAAGCTAAAATTATTTGAAGCACTCCATTCTTATTTTCCTTAAATAACACCCAGGTAACAATTTAGGGCAGTAGTTCATTGATGATAGATAGATGATAGATAGATAGATAGATAGATAGATAGATAGATAGATAGATAGATAGATAGAATCATCTTAGGCCTCTGTAAGAATAATCCATGCTCCCCCATTTTTCAATCCCACAGCCTTTCTTTCAGTGTAAGAGAGGAACACAGTTTGGCTTACATCAAACAATTGGATCACACTATCAGTTTTCTGAAGTAGTGCAGAAATGACACCACATTCTGGAGTTGCCATCCTTGAAAAAACAATTGTGTTGACTTTCTATATTAGGTATAACTGCCTTTATCATTGTCTGATATTACTTTGAGACAAGGTGATGTATCAGTGTAGTTATTTTGAAATAGTCTGTTCACCTAAGACCATTTCGGTTTATCAGTTAATTGTATTTACCAAGTAGCATCGCTTTCTAATTGTCCAAATGTCCTTAAAACAATTTTGGTTGAACCATTTATTGTGTTGACTTTACTGGGCACAATTGCCTTTATCCTTGTCAGATATCATTAACTTGAGACAGTGTGATATATAAGTAAAACCTGGAATCATTCTTTGAGGTTGTATATAAACCTTGGAACAAATCTTGTCTATTTTTATTTATGCTTTGCTCTGCTCAAGCACTAATAGCCTTGTAATGTATGTTATTGCACCCCTTTTTGGTCCTTTTGATCTTTTTTGAGACATGAAATATATATGAAGACAAGAACAGTCCTGCTGGATCAGACAAAAGGCCTAGGTAGTTCAGCATCCTGTTTCCCACAGTGGCCAACCAGATGCCTCTTGGAAGCCCACAACCAGGAAAGGAGGGCAACAACCTTCTCTAGCAATGGGCTTTCAGTAGCAAGCTGCTTCTGATGCAGGGAGTAGTATAAATAGCCATTGATAGCCGTATTCTCTATGATTGCTCCAAAGCATTCTAGGCTGGTGGCATCATGGATGTGTGAATCCTGTCTCTTTAATTTCCAGGGACTTCTCTCTTTTGCCTCTCTGCACTCTCAGATATCCAAGGAAATTTCCAAGTGGATTTGCATAGACCAGTTTTCTCCAACCTAGTGCCCTGGTGGCTCTGCTGGCTGGGGATGAAGGAAGCTGTAGCCCAACACAGCTTGAGGGTGCCAGGTTGGAGAAAGTTGCTGGCAGAGACTATCCTACCGAGACTCCTGCTCCTACTCTCAGCTGAAAAAAACTGGGCCATTTACTCCTGTAATACTGTGTAGATGGGGTCTTTACGACTGCTATGTGCACAACATCAAATTTACAGAAGTTCCCGAGTCACCATTTTTTTCACAATGGGAATGACTGGCACTTGCAGACAGCTCTTGTGACATTGAACTGCACACAGGTGGACTCAATTCAACTAACTGTGTGACTTCTGAAGGCAGTAGGTTGCACCAAGCTTATTTAGGGGTGTCACAGCAAAGAGGGTGAATATTTACAGAATCAAGACTTTTCAGTTTTTTATTTCTAACTCATTTTGTAAAATATGCAGATTTCCCTCCCCCAACCCCTTTGACAGTATGGACTATTTTGTGTGGATCAGTGACACAAATCCTAATTTAATCCATTTTAATTCCAGGTTGAAACACAACAAAATGTAGAAAAGTCAAAGGGGCACTGCAATACATATGCAAGGCACTGGGCAGGATGGGGACTGAAACTGCCTTAGACTCCATATTAGATTACTACTGTTGGGAGAAGGGTAAGGGGGAAGGAATCATGCTAATTGTCTTGGGTCTCTCAGTGGTCTTCAGTGCTATCAAAGAAGATACAATATCCTTCTAGACTGAGGACTGGTGACTAAAGGGCTGGTGACTGAGGACTAAAGTTTCCTATCTCAAGGGTTCCCTTCCTATGGGTAGGTGCCAGCAGGCCAGGAACATTGTTCCTGCTGCTTAGGACTTCTTCTGTCATATTCCACAAGATTCAGTTTTGTCTGTCCTGTTGATTAGTATCTACATGAACTCAGTGGGTGTACTCATCCAGAGGGTTTGGGGTGTGATATCCTAAGTCTGCCGATGACACACAGCTCTATTTCTCCTTTCCACCTGATCCGTGTGCAGCAGCGGATTCCATGAATGAGTACTTCAGATCAGTGAGCGATTGGATGAGGAAGAATAAACTGAAGCTCAACCCGAACAAGACAGAGGTGTATAAAGGGGACTGTTTATGCTATCAGGAGGAGCATACTGGGTCCCATATATCAGCACTGGCTAATCACACCTTCTCCAGGGAAATGAGGAATGGCACCTGTATTGTGTTGCAGCATCCTAACTTCTGGTTCTTCAGGACTAGATCACTGATGGTCTTCCAAGGCCATTTCCTTTCATTTGGCATTCAGAGGATAATTACATCTATTCACTATGTTTCTCCTGGCTGTGTTTTTCTATGCTTTTTTAAATGTCTTACTGATTTGATCATTTTATAGAATTGTTGTTTTTTAACACAATGTATTTGATACTGTGATTTTACCATTTACTGTTTGTGGGCAAAGGGATGCTGATAATGAAGATGTTCTTCTGTCCTAGCCAAAGGTGGACATGGCTGGGCCTGGGGTGACTCAACAAGGGCCGATATGAGGGTGACCTGGGATTTCACCAGTGAGAGGCAGGGAGGTGGGGAGCAAGAAGGAAGGAGCCAGTGCTGGCAGCAGCCCCCAGCACAGCCCCCATGAGGGCCCTTGATGCTGAGGGGGGCATGGCAGAGGCAGCAGCGTGTGCAAATGCAGCGGCAGTGGCAACCGCACGGGAGGCCGCCCCAGAGGCCGGAGCAAAGAGGAGAAGGAGGAACCAGCCACCCCCAGACCTTAGCCAGGAGAAGCCCCATGCCTCCTCACCCTGTTTGAAGAAGATGCTAGAAAGAGAAGGCAATATGGACCAAACCGTAATAAAATTGTCTTTAATGCTTGCTCGAAAAAACACAAGAATCGTTTACCCTGTACACTAAAGGAAAACTGAAGCTAGCTACTCATTTACTACAGCTACAATCATATGGACACTTACTTGGGAGTAAGCTTCACTGAACTCAGTAAGACTTCTTTCTGGTTAAATATGTATAGGATTGATGGTATACGATTGATAGGATTGATCAGTCTGTTTCCTGTCTCTTAACTAAGCAGAGAAGAGGAAGCTGCTCCAGCTGCTCTAGGGACTATAGAAGCAAGCAAGCTCCCAGAGAGAGAGAGAGCAGTCAGAGTGAGTGCACAGAGAGAGCAAACAGGAGTTTCACAGGGGAGTTCAGCACGGGAGGCCAAGGGGGAGGTCCCTAACATTTTTTTAAAATATATTTTTTTTGTAACACACACTTCCATACCAGTGGTACTCTGTTGTTAACCTCCAGTGAATAGAGGACAAAGAACAGGCTATCCAAGTACAATTTGAAAGCTGGAGACATAAAGGGAATAGAGACTATGTAAGGAAAAGACTCTCCAATGGTGGTGACCTGCAAGGTGTGTGCAATGTTTGTTTTCTTGCCTGAGATCAACACGACCTACACGTGCAACAAGTGCAAGTTGATTACACATTGGAAGAAAAAGTAAGAGGACTGGAGTGGCGACTGCCGACCCTCCAGGGAATAAGAGAACACAAAGAGTTCTTGGACAGAATGGTGGAACTACAGCAGCAAAGTGGAGACCAGAAGCTTGAAGAGCAACAGCAAGCTGAGGCAGAAGTAGGAAATGCTGAGGTGAGGAAAAATGCAGTAGAGGATACTCCTTGGAAAAGGGTGACAGTTAGGAGAAGAAGAACTAGACGCCACTCTGCACCAGTGGAAGCAGTGGAGCTATGGAACCGATTCCAGGTACTTGAGGATGAGACTGGAGGGCAGCCTGCAAAGGAAGAATTACGGGGGAACCTGCATGAGAGTGAGCAAGAGGCTGAAGGTCAGTCAAGCAGAGGCAAAGAAACCAAGGCCTACAAAAACAAGAAGAGAAAAGTTGTAGTAGTGGGAGACTCCTTGCTGCGTGGGATTGAAACCCAAGTATGTTGCGAAGACCCATGGACTCACCAGGTATGTTGTCTCCTGGGAGGATGGATTAGAGACGTGACTAAGGTTGCCTGCACTCATAAAGCCCACTGTCAGGTATCCCTTTCTTCTCATCCATGTGGGAACAAATGATACCACCAAGTGGAGCTATGAAGAAATCATATCAGACCTTGAAGCTTTGGGAAGGAAACTCAAGAACTTTGGGGCCCAGATAGTTTTCTCATCCATCCTTCCAGGAGTTAGAAGAGGGACAGAAAGGGAAAGAAAAAATACTCGGGCTGAATGACTGGCTATGAAGGTGGTGCCGGCATGAGAGATTTGGATTCTGAGACCACGGGCTATACTTCCTGGAAGACAGAGTGCTGGCAAGGGACGGGTTGCACCTCACAAAGGCTAAGAAGGATGTGTTTGGCCACAGCATGAAGAACTTCATCAGGAGGGCTTTAAACTTAATCCTGCGAGGAAGGGAGATGTAAAGTTGGGGGTAACAATGGGCGAAGGCTCATGCACCGCAACGGAGAGAACAGCTCTAATAGCGCCCAATAGTAGTCTTCAGAAACATGTAGGAAGAAAGCCAGAGTATGAAGCACATGGTCTTCAGTGTCTATATACTAATGCCCAGAGTATGAGAAACAAACAGAATGAACTTGAACTCTCAATATGGGAGGGAAATTATGACTTGATAGGTGTAACTGAGACTTGGTGGGATGACTCCCATATAGGGGTGGATGAAAGTCATTTACCTGTCCTCGAAGCTTGTTCGCGGTGGGGGGGAGGCGCTTCGCTGCTCCCCCCGCGAAGTTCAGGCTGGGGGGGGAGGCTTCCCGCCTCGCCCGGCCGAAATTCAGGCCGGAGGGGAGGCTTCCCACCTCGCCCGGCCGAAATTCAGGCCGGGGAGGAGGCGCCTCGCCTCGCCCGGCCGCGAACTCAAAAGTTTTTTTTTAAAAAAAACCCACGCCCCCGTGATAGGCTACGTGACGATTAACGTAGCCTATCATGGCTAGATCTGCAAAGTCAGCCGTGATAGGTTACGTTAATCGTCAAGTAGCCTATCACGGGTGACTTAAAAAAAAAGAAAAAGCGCGTACGCAAATGGCGGCCCCCATAGGGAGCCGCCATTCGCGTTCCTTATTTGGTCGCTGTAGTCTACGTAAATCTTTACGTAGACTATGGCAAAAATAAGGGCAACGCAAATAGCGTTGCCCTTATTTTCGCCGTAGTCTACGTAAATCTTTACGTAGACTACAGCGACCAAATAAGGAACGGGAATGGCGGCTCCCTATGGGGGCCACCATTATCCGTACGCGCTTTTTTCTTTTTTTTTTTAAAGTCACCCGTGATAGGCTACATGTCGAAAGACCGGCTGCCGCTCCCGCCCCGGACGAACACCTGCCGAACCGCCGGCCGGACCTGCCGCCGGGAGGGACATTCAGCAAAGGTAAGTCCCGTCCCGGGGGGGTGCGGGGGGCGGGGGGGCGGAGAATTCCTCCCCAAAACTTGTTCGGGGGGCCGAACATGTTGGCGCTCGGCCCCCCAAAGTTTCGGGGAGAAATTCTCCGCCATCCCTACTCCCATGACTGGAATACAGCAGTTGAAGGATATAACTTGTTCAAAAAGAACAGAAGGAACAGAAAGGGAGGTGGGGTTGCACAATATGTTAAAAACACATATCTCTGCACAGAAATACAGGAGAATGAGCTTTCTAGCCCCATCGAGAGCATCTGGGTTAAAATAAATGGAGCAAAGAATAAAAGCAACCTGGTGGTCAGAGTCTACTACTGGCCACCCAATCAAGGAGAAGACAAGGATGAAATGTTTGAAAAGCAAATTGCCAATGTTTCAAGGAAGCATGATGCAGTAGTAATGGGGGACTTCAATTTCCCCGATATTTGTTTGGGAGACAAATTCTGCAAAACATGGCCCCTCTAAGAAATTCCTGACATGTGTTGTGGATAACTTCCTCCTACAGAAAGTGGAGGAAGGTAACTAGAGGATCAGCTATCCTTGACTTGATCCTGACCAACAGAGATGACTTAGTGGATAATGTAGCAGTTACGGGAACTCTGAGGGAAAGTGACCATGTTATACTTGAGTTCACTTGGTTATAAAGAAAGCGAAAGCTGAGTGTAGCCAAATGCATACCCTGGATTTTAGGAAAGAGAATTTTAATAAACTCAGAACAATTATAAGTAAGGTCCCATGGCAAGTGACTCTAATGAGAAAAGGAATCCAAGATGGGTGGGAGTTTTTTTTTAAAGGCGCAATTACAAACAATTTGAACAAGAAAAAAAGGCGGAAGACAACATAAGAAGCCAATGCGGCTTCACAAAAAGCTTAGAGGTGACCTGAAAACAAAAAAGGACACATATAGGAAGTGGAAGGAAGGCCAAGCAACAAAGGAAGAGTACAGGCAGGTAGCACAGAATTGCAGGGATGGTGTCAGGAAGGCTAAAGCTGAGAACGAGCCGAGGTTAGCGAGGGATGCTAAAAAAGCAACAAAAAACCAACAAAGCAACAAAAAAGCTTTCTTCAGATATGTGCATAATAAAAGACAGAGGAAAGAAAGGATGGTTCAAATATTAAATAAGGATGGGAAAATGATAACAGATGACAAAGAAAAGACAGAACTGCTCAATTCCTACTTTGGCTCAATCTTTCCCTATCTTTAAAAGGGGCAAAAAGGAGGAACCTGGGAACTACAGACCAGTCAGTCTGACATCAATCCTTGGGAAAATTCTGGAGCAGATGATAAAGCAATCCATCTGGAAGCACCTTGAAAACAACGCAGTGATTACTTCAAGCCAATTTGTCAAGAACAAATCCTGCCAGATGAATCTGATCTCATTTTTTGATCAGGTCACCTCCCTTGTGGACTGTGGGAATGCTGTGGACATCATGTACCTCGACTTCATCAAAGCTTTCGACAAAGTGCCCCATGATATCCTGATGAGCAGACTAGCTCAAAGTGGGCTTGATGAAACACCTATCAGGTGGATCCACAGTTGGCTACAGAATCGGATTCATAGAGTGCTTGTCAATGGGATCTTCTCAAACTGGGGAGAGGTAACGAGCGGGGTCCTGCAGGGTTCAGTCCTGGTGCAGGGAATGCTGATCAAATTTACAGATGACACAAAATTGGGTGGGATAGCTAATACCATGGAAGACAGAAACAAAATTCAAAGTCATCTTGATAGACTGGAGTGCTGGGCAGAAAACAACAGAATGAAATTTAATAGGGATAAATGCCAAGTTCTGCACCTAGGAAAAAGAAACCAAATGCACAGTTACAAGATGGGCGATATAATTTGGCTCAACAATACTACAAGTGAGAAGGATCTTGGAATTGTTGTAGATTGCAAGCTGAATATGAGCCAGCAATGTGATGTGGCTGCAAAAAAAGCCAATGCTATTTTGGGCTGCATTAATAGAAGTATAGCTTCCAAATCCCCGGAAGTACTAGTTCCCCTCTACTCAGCACTGGTTAAGTGTCATTTTGAGTACTGTGTCCAGTTCTGGGCACTACAGTTTAAGAAGGATGCAGACAATGTGCAAGGGGAGGGAAAGGGGTAGGAACCAAGGCAGAGCTGTCGCTACACCCTGAGCATGTGTGATACTTTTTTGTGTAAAGGTGGAGATGCCTCTGAGTGGCATCACCACCCCCATGAGAAGGAAAGACATGAAAAATAACATGACGGGGACAACCATCTAAAGAGAACAACCCAATCCTGCAATGATATTGGATGGGGGGGAAAACAGCATTGATGTGGAATTCTCCACCTGTGTGATGGAGCCCTTTGACATGGAAACAACAAGGGTTGCTTTCCACCCTACTGTCCCAGACTGTGTAATGTCAATAGATCATAGCTGATCATCAAAGACAACCCTTGGTCATTACTGCCAACTGGCCAACCCAGCAATAGTGGGAAATATCACAAATCCAAAAGCAAGACATTGAGAACAAAAGGGCTGGGGGAAAGCTTAGATTTCTGCTGATATTTCTTTCACCCCTTCTTGCTGCAGGAAGGCTTCATCTTTCACTTTTGCTGGGGATTGGAAATTGTTGAAGTGTTGGTGTTTTTAATCCTCAGTTGTTCTGCAGTGCTCTGCACACTTTATGAGGCTGATGGTGGAATGAGCCTTGCAGCCTGCCTTTGTGGGGGAAAAGGATTCCAGTTGCCAGCCCTAATAAGGCAGGCAGGCTCAGAGCTCAGCTCCTCACCAAACACCTCAGCTTGCATGTACTCTGTACGGACTCTGGCCTCTCTATGTACTCAGAAATTGTTCCCTCCGCCCCCCAGCGCTTTCCCAAATGCTGAAATATTTGAAATGGGACAATGCTATGGAAAGGAGGGAGCAGAATGAAAGACTCACATAGATGTCCATGTTGAATGTTCCAGGATCTGTAGACAGCATCTCCAGTTAAAGGATGGGGATCACAGGTAAAGGGACTGAGAAAGAGTCTACGAGCTCCTGGCATTCAGGAGTGACCATACTAGGCCAGTCGTTTGACTCAGCACAAGAGCTGTATATTCCCTTATGGAAAAAGAGGAAACCCAAAGATCATGGATGGGCAACTCCTGGCCCTCCAGATATTTCAGCCTAAAACTCCCATCATCCCTCACCATTGACTCTGCTGGAAAGGGCTCATGGGAGATGTAGGCTAAAACATCTGGAGCACCACAAGTTGCCCACTCCTGCCTAAGATAGAAGTATTAGTCACTTGAACCGGTTTTCCTTCCAGCTGTTTCACCAATGAAGTCACAGAACACTGAGAAGTTTCTCATGTTCCATGGGAATGTAATCCATTGACTATTATCTAATGATCATTTTCCAAAGCCCAACACTAGTGGTGCAATCCTATGTATGTCTACTCAGAAGAAAGTGCTATTTTTTTCAAGGGAGTTCCTCTCAGGTTACTCTATATAGAATAATGGAGGAAATACTCCTTTGTTCTTAGAAATTGAAAACCTGACATAAAACTCATGCTAACCTCCGTCTGCAGAAAAGTAAGAAAGTTGGATGGTTTTGTTTCAAGCTCAGTTGAGACTCTGGTTTCAAGCCAGACTCGGCTCAGTAATTACATCTGATGGAAAGAAGTGGGATGGGTTTAAGCCTGCCTGGAAGGAGGTGAGACGGCATCTCCTGGAAGGAACTCAGTAAATACCTCTATTAATCACAAGGAGGTGAGAATTTCTGCATTTACCTGTGCCAAATGCCAGGAATTCTTCTCTAGCCACAAACTTTCCATCCGTGTCCAAAAATGATTTCAGTTGAACTCTTCAGGAGTCTCCCACTGCTCAGGATGCCTGGAGCATTCCCCACCCCAACATGCCCCTAGGATAATGCTAACAAGAGGGAAACATGGCAGGAGCTCTTGCTTTGGGGGTTTGTATTTCATGGGGCAGGGGAAGAGGGAAGCCAGGTTGCATGCATGCAATTGGCTGCACACGCAGCTTTTGGAAGTGAAAAGGGGGGAGATTAAGCCACCAGTCATAAACACCCCTATACTTCACATCCTTTCAGCCCTACCTTGAAAATAATCAGAATGCCCCTTTCCAATTCACCATTTGTGCATGGGTGGGGGCACAAACAGGGTGTGGGTGTTTTAGTTCAGCCCTAGATCTCATGTGTTCTTTCTGTAATAAAAGCTGGATGTTCACAGGTGCAACTTTTAAACCTTTCCGGTTTGTACTTTTGAATCCATAAAAAAGAAATTGTGCGTGAAAGGAGAGGAGAAATAAAGAGATGAGACAAAAGTAGTTGGTACAAAAGTCGGGCCACATTTATTGAAATTGCTCCAATATGCGAAGGGCAACTTCTCTAAGCCAGAACAGCCTGACATTGTATCGGGCAAGACACTGGATGCCCATACAGCGGTGTTTTGATCGCCACGCCACCCTCCGGGACTGCCCAGGGACTGCCCCTCGGGCCACCAAACTCCAAGTGGGTGAGGAGAGTTGGCCTCAAAGGTAATCCCTGTCATCCAACTGGGGACGCAAAATCCTGAGCTGGAAGCCTCAGGCCGTACCAGTCACCAGAAACGGTACCTCTGAATGCTCACCAAACCTATAGCACACCAAAGGTGCCCGCACATAACCACCACAGGACAGCAAGCCTCTGCTTAGCCGTTCTCCTCCCACCTGCACTGAATTAATTCCAGCACACCCCTTCGCAGAATGGCCAAAGCAAATCATTGCCCATATTGGAAAGAGGGACGCTATCCTGCCTATATAGCTCCCTCTGCGCATGGGAAATATCTGGATATCATATAATCCCATCACCCTGTCTGGGTAAAGAATTACCTGTTTCCCTATTCACCTTCTTGTGGGCCCTGTCAATGGCCCGAGGATTAATCCCATCCCTCCAGACCAGCCAAGGCAATAAACAAGACCAGATAAGGGCAATTCCTGGCCAACAACACTGGATAACTTAATATCGGCCAGGGCAAAATAAGGGTCTTGTCCTTCAATAAACTCAAATAATTTCCCCTGAGGTGTAACACCTAGGGATGTACGAAAGTTCCGCCACGGATCTCGGGGAGGCCGAATGCCAGCGCATTCGGCCCCCCGAAATCGGTGGCGGAACGGCCCCCCACCCCCCACCCCCCGCCACCCCCCTGGACGAGACTTAAGTGGGGCGGAGCTTCCTGGCGGCGGTGTCTGCGTCTGCGGCGGCGTCTGCGGCGGCCAGTCTTCCGACCGGCTGCCACCGCCGCCATTTCCAGGTTAAAACAACAACAACAACAACAAAACGTGATAGGCTACGTAAAGATTTACGTAGCCTATCACGGCTAGACTTTAAAAAAACACCGTGATAGGCTACATAAATCTTTACGTAGCCTATCACGGCTAACTTAAAAAAACAAAAACAAAAAACGCGCGTACGCAAATGGTGGTGGCCATGGCTGCCGCCATTTGTGTTCCTTATTTTGGCACGTCTTAGTCTACGTAAACATTTAGATGCTACGCTATTTGCGTTCCCCTTATTTTCGCCGTCTTAGTCTACGTAAATGTTTACATAGACTAAGACATGTCAAAATAAAGAATGCAAATGGCGGCAGCCATGGCCACCGCCATTTGCGTACGCACGTTTGTTTGTTTTTTTTTAAATCAGCCGTGATAGGCTACGTAAACATTTACGTAGCCTATCATGGCTGACTGCAGGGATGCAAACGGCAGCGGCTATGGCCGCCGCCATTTGCGTCCCTGCTAGCCAGCGGCCGGATGTCCGGCTGCTGGCGGAGCCGGCCGGCAGCTCCGCAGAATCGCTGCGGAGCACAGCTAGCCGGCCAGGATTCCAGGGGGGAGGAATGGAGCGCCTCCCCCCCTGGCCAGGATTCCGGGGGGAGGGACAGAACGCCTCCCCCCCACCATCAACATAATCCACGGAAAGGTAAGTCACTTTCGTACATCCCTAGTAACACCACAACCTGCGGGGGAACCCTAACCAAACCTTGCTGGAATAAGGTGGGCAGGAGGCGCTCCCACCGTGTCTGCCTGACAATTGAATGTTGGCACACTGTCACTAGCTGTGTCCAAGCTGGCTCCACAGCCTGACCTGGAAGCCTGTGCAGATGTATGAGCACACGCACCGGTTCCCATCAACCCAACAATCTAAAGGAACAAAACCAACAGGTGAGATCTTGAACGCTAGATAGCTATCACCACTAGTGACTGCATGTAAGATCGAAAAGCCTTAGAGCACCACCTGCCCCCTGCTTGAACCTTATCAGGCATGAAACCAAGAGAGACGGCTGGGGAAGTGGCCTGGATATGGGAGGAATGCAAAGACTCAAAGGACTAACACTTCCCAAGCCATCTTTAAGATAATCAAAATGAGTATTTAGTTCAGAGGGGATGCTGTGAGGATGAAACAGGGGACCAGTCTCTGCCCCCTGATACCGTGGAAAGTCTACAAAGCCTTCACTGGGCATAATCCCATGACCTGGATGGGAAATGAGGACACTCTCACCCCTGTACCCCTCAGGTCGGTCCTGGGCCACCTGAGCCGTATATGTATGATCAATTGTGAGATGTGAATATCCCACAACTAAAAAGCCCATTTGGACACATCGTCCTTGACTGCCACCACTAGTTAGGAAATCTGAAACACCCCGAAGAAGGCTGTCCATTCTACCCCAGGGAATAAAATCACTTTGTAAGGGAGAGTTGCACTGAGGGCCATTGACCCTGCAGATGTAGTGAAATAAAGTGGGTGCCTTGAATGAATTCTGTGGGTGACACCCTTGCCCAACTCTGCAGGGTGCACCGGACCTTACAACCTGTGGTGTTGTCAGGTATCCATGACCCTAGACCTGAAGGCAAGTGCTGCCAGCTTCCCACCAAGAGTCCTGGCTGAGAGTCCTATCCTCTATGAACGGACGCAGAACGGTAAAGGGGATCCACTGAAATGGGCCACCGCTGTTATAATTGAATGCCCGACCCGAAAGCAAAGGGCTCCGTACCTGCCTTGGTATAAGAGGCCCCTGTGCATTGAGCCCCATGGCTTGCTCTGCCTGAATTCAACAGTCTCCCAGATAGGGATGGCAGAGAATTCCGCCACAGATCTCAGGGAGGCTGAATGCCAGTGCATTCGGCCCCCCGAAATCAGTGGCGGAATGGCCTGCCCCACTGCCCCCCCCCTAGGACGAGACTTACCTGGGGCGGATCTTCTGGGCGGCGGCAGCTCCAGCAGCGGTGGCTGCGGCGGCCGGTCTTCCGACCGGCTGCCGCCACCACCATTTCCAGTTTTTTTTTTAAAAAAAAAGACGTGATAGGCTACGTCAAGATTTACGTAGCCTATCATGGCTAGATTTAAAAAAAAAAAAGTGATAGGCTACGTAAATGTTTACGTAGCCTATCACGTCTGACTTTAAAAAAACCAAACATTTTTGTTCCTTATTTTGGCACGTCTTAGTCTACGTCAAGATTTACGTAGACTAAGACGGCGAAAATAAGGGGAACGCAAATAGCGTAGCGGACGCCACCATTTGCGTACACGCGTTGTTGTTTTTAAGTCAGACGTGATAGGCTACGTAAACATTTACGTAGCCTATCACGGCTGACTGCAGGGACGCAAACGGCGGCGACTACGGCCGCCGCCATTTGCATCCCTGCTAGCCAGCGGCCGGATGTCCGGCTGCTGGCGAAGCCGGCTGGCGGCTCCGCACAAACCCCGCGGAGCGGAGCCAGCCGGCCAGGATTGCGGGGGGTAGGCGTGGAGCGCCCCCCCCAGCGAGGATTCCGGGGGGAGGTACGGAATGCTTCCCCCCACCATCAACATAATCCGCAAACAGGTAAGTGACTTTCGTACATCCCTACTCCCAGAGACCAGCTGGCATGTTCTCCAGAATTGCCGGCACCCAGGGAAACATACCGATTACGCGACAAAACGTTGGCACTGGCATTATCCTGGTCAGTTATATGCCTCATGCAAAACCAGGTATTGCGCCAGAGGCAGTGCAAGTTGAATGTTCAAACCAGAGCCATCACTCTGTTCAAACCAGACCGTCACACCCAGAATGAATCTTGGCATTAGACATTCGGTCTGCCCATATATGGGCTGCCACGTATATGGGAGAAAATCCAGTAAGTGCGATTCTGACAGATCTGACTGGCCAACAACCGTCAGGCCCCCGCTCTGCATACACCGGTCCTGCAAAATGACTCCTGCCACAGGCGTCATAGCATATCTGCAGGTCAGGCTCCAGGAGCAACTCCTGTTTCCAGAAAATGAAACACTGTTAAGCTCCAGAAAAAAATTGAAGCCCAAACCAAGATCCTGTCCTGTGGCAGAAGAAACCTTAATTCAGTGGTATGGGAGCCTAAGCCCTATGTGACACAATACAGCTGCCTCAGAAATGGTGGCCCTGGACAATAGCTCTGCCAGTAAAGTAAAGTGTCCACCACCTCCTGAAGGGCATGAAGTGTGACCCTACGAGAACACCTGATCGCCAAGATCTTCCCTCTTAATGCCTGAAGCTTATACCTTGGGAGTTGACTGCACAGATAGTGGAATCCAGTACAGTCCCCAACAGACAGTAAGATGGATAATGGGCCTTCAGTCATCTCCACAGCAAGGGTATTCCCAGGGCCTCAGTCAATATGTGGAACTCTTGTATTAAATGGGCAGAAGCCCCCAGGGCCCGCCACAGAAGCTCATCCAAATAATGTACAATACTCTGCAAGTGCAGTAAAGAGAGCTCCCCATGGGGAGGGATCCATCAATATAAGTACTTAGCCCTGCAAGGAGAGCCCTAAAAGGTCAAAATCTGCAGGATTGACAGGTAAGATGCAGAAAGCAGACTTTATATCGCACTTTCAAAGCTCCATGTGCACAAGCCCTGACCGTCACCACTGCTGAGTCAAAAGAGGTGTAGTGCATAGAACAGAGCTGTTCTGAAATGTCATTGTTCACAGATCTGCCTTTGGGAAGGGCAGGTTATGGGTCAGCCTGTATTTCCCCAGCCACCACTTTAGCCCTATTGCTCAAGAAGAGACTCTCAGATTAACAACAGGCAGGGCCGCAAATGGGCCTAAAATCCTGCCTGCTGCACCGCCTTATCGAGGTTTGACATAACCCAATGTTCCATGCTGTGGATAGACTTCTAATGCTGAGAAAAGTGGGCCTTGCGCTGGCCCTGAAATGGAACCCGGAACCCCTCTGAAAATCCCTCTGTGGGTCCGCCGCAACAATCCCATGAGGGGCTCGATTCTAACTGGGCTGTGTAGGAAAGAGTTAAATGTTGCTTTTGCATTAAATAAGTCGCAAATGCTTTTGAGCAGCGACTGAGCTGAGACAGGATGTGGAAACATGTCTAAAGTACTTTGCGGTAAGAAACTTAAAATGAAGTTAGAAGTGTGGTTAGCTGAGCAAAGTAGAAACCACATTAGAAAATTAGATAAAAACCCCCAGAGTTAGGACACATGGTTATTATAGAACTGCGCGTGCTTAAAGAGCTCATGAATATTATGTTACATACCCTGCATAGCTAATAAGGTCATTATAATGTACATGCGATGTATGTAAAGGGAGGGGGAACTTGTCAGGGAGATAATGTGAATAGGCGGATTGGAAAGTTGTGAACCTTGGAGTACCTAGCCAATGGGGAAACAAGGGAGGGACTCAGTGGCCGGGGAAAGAGAATAGAAATTGTGTGCTTTGATTGTCAGGTGTGCCTACTCAACTAGGACACCCACCTTTGCAAACGTGCTTAATAAACATAGAGTGCTGCTTGAACGTGTGTCACGAAGTTATTTTACAGGTCATGGTTGGACAAACAAGTTTCTAACAAATTTGGGGGCCCGTCCGGGGTCCAGACTCATTGCTCGGGGACCACTGATGCCGAACACTGGGGAGACGTGTCCCGTTGAATTTAACGGCTCTAGGGTTCGTCATCGGGGGCTTCCCTGATGTGCAGTCAGAAGGATCCCGAAGCGTGACACGGTGAAGCAGACAGGGTGATCGTAGGCACTGGCTAACCGCGGCAACCAGGCAACTCCGTGCATGGACCAGGGTAGGAAAATTGGACTGTTAAGTACTGCCTTGGTGGTTGGGTATCGAGACTGATTGTGGAGTGTGTGAGATGTGTCAAGGGACACAAAGTGAGTGTGGAGTCCTAATGTGCAGTTCTGTTACATCCACGAGGAGTACGGCCAGAGCTGGACAAAGCAATAAAGGGGAAGGTTGAAAGGTCTCGATTGGGAACAATGGTTCCAGTGGTGGGTCAGGAAAGACCCGGGAAGAAAAAGTGCCTAGGGAAAAAGGACAACATTCCGCCAAATGGTCCCTTAGGGCAGATGTTAAAATTTTGGAAGGACATTCCATGTACCAGAACAAAGGACAAGAAAAAGATGATTAAATTTTGTTGTTTTGTTTGGACTCGGGAAAGTATCAAACCACCTGCTATTTTCTGGCCCAAATTTGGAGCGGAGGAAGTATGGTTGTGTCAGACTTTAAATCTCTATGTGAATTCTAAAAGACCAATTTCACAAGAGGATTCCGATTATGCTAGACATTGGATGGGGAATGAAGTAGTGACACTATGTCCCCAGAAGACAGGGAAAAGTAGGAAGGAAGAAAATCCCCCTGAGAATAACCCAGAGTCCTGGGATCCCCTGTCCCACCTCCCACCCCCTTATGTTCCTATGGCACAAAAGCCAAATATTCCTCCTTTGGTGGAGGAAGAAGAAGACAGGGAAAGGGGACAGGGGACTCAGACAATGACATAATCAAGGCACAGTGAAATGTATGGGAGATTGGGAAGAGAATAAGCTCAATTAAAGAGAGATGTAGTGAATTTCCCTATCCCTCAGGGGGCCCAAAGAAAGGTCAGTTATACACCAAAAGGAACTGACAGTGATTCTGAGGTAAACCAAGAATATCCCTCACCAAATGTGACACTTGAGGGAGCAAAGATGTACCCCTTACGGGAAGTCCCAATAAGACAAGGACAAGTGGGGTTTGTAAATGCCCCACTCAATAGTTCAGAAATACAAAACTTTAAGAAGGAGAAGTCTTTAATGGAAGACCCCGTAGGATTGGGGGAGCAATTTGATCAATTTCTGGGACCTAATATATATACATGAGGAGAATTAATGTCTATTCTAGCCATCCTGTTCTTGGGAGAAGAAAGGGCCATGGTTAGGAGGACAGCAATGGCTGAATGGGAAAAAGACCATCCCCCTGGGCAGGGAGTGGTCCTGGCTGATCAAAAATATCCTAACCGAGATCCGGGCTGAAACCACCAAGAAGACCAACACCGGATTAGTATGCAAGACCTTAGGGTGTTGATAATCAAAGGAATCAAACTCGCAGTACCCAGGTCCCAGAACTTGACCAAAGCCTTTGAAATTCAGCAAGGCAAGGAGGAACCACCATCTGATTTCCTCCAACGACTAAAGGATTGGATGAGAAAGTATTCTGGCATGATTATTAAAGATCCAGTAAGTCAGTCACTATAGAAGGTTAATTTTGTAACAAAATCATGGCCAGTTATTAAAAAGAAGCTAGAGAAGTTAGAAAACTGGAGTGATAAAACCATAGAAGAATTGTTGAGAGAGGCACAGAAGGTTTATGTTAAGAGAGAGGATGAGAAGCAAAAACAAACCATTAAGATGACGGTCAATACAGTAGACGACGTTGTGGAGAAAAAGATGGGATCTACTGATTCAAAAGGATGGCATCACCACAGAGAGAGTAGAGTCAGGAAGGCTACCTAATAATTGGTCAGCCCAGATGTGTGAACTATATGCTTTAAATCAGGCCCTCCAGCTGCTAAAGAAACAGGACGGAACAATGCGTATGGAGTAGGGATGTACGAAATTGCCCTTACCTGGCTCCGCTGGGTTCCGCTGGGGGGGGAGGGACTCCGCGCCTCCCCCCCCCCGGAATCCTGGCCAGCCGGCTCCGCTCCATGGGGATTCCATAGAGCCGCCGGCTGGCTCCGCGAGCAGCCGGAGATCCGGCCGCTGGCTAGCAGGGACGCAAATGGCGGTTGCCGTAGCCACCACCGTTTGCGTCCCTGTAGTCAGCCATGATAGGCTACGTAAATCTTTACGTAGCCTATCACGTCTGACTTAAAAAACAAAAACAAATAAATATTTACGTAGACTAAGACGGCCCAAAATAAGAAACGCAAATGGCGGCAGCTACAGCCGCCACCATTTGCGTTCCTTATTTTGGGCCGTCTTAGTCTATGTAAATATTTACATAAACTAAAATGGCCCAAAATAAGGAACGCAAATAGCGGCGGCCGCAGCCGTTGCCATTTGCGTACGCGCGTTTTTTTTCCCAGTCAGACGTGATAGGCTACGTAAAGATTTACGTAGGCTATCACGTCGTTGTTGTTTTTTTTTAAAAGAAAAAAACCTAGCCATGATAGGCTATCTTTACGTAGCCTATCACATTTTTTTTTTTTTAACAAGACTGGAAATGGCGGCGGTGGCAGCCGGTTGGAAGACCAGCCGCCGCCGCCTCTGCCGCCGCTGCCCGGAAGATCTGCCCCAGGTAAGTCTCGTCCCGAGGGGGGAATCTGCGGGGGCGGGGGGGTGGCAGGCCGTTCCGTCACAGAGTCTGGGGATCTCACCAAGATCCATGGTGGAATTCTCTGACATCCCTAGTATGGGGTGGTTCACACGTTTGGGAAAATATGGCATAAAAGAGGGTTAATAAATAGTAGAGGGAAGGAATTAGTACATAGCGAAATTGTACAACAGGTATTGAAAAGCTTACTCTTACCTAGAGAAATAGCTGTAGTCCACGTTAGTGGATGCCGGAACGGTACATCATTTGAAGTATGGGGAAATGCACTGGCGGATAGGGCAGCACGAAAAGCTGCAGTAGGAGAAGAAATTGTTAAGATGTGCACCATAACCCCCAGGTTGCCACAAATACCGGAGAAACTGGTATGGACAGAGAAAGAAATGTTGAAACTACAAGAATTAGGAGCAGTGCAGGTAGAAGGAGGGAAGTGGATACTTCCAGATGGTAAAGAGATGGTCAACAAACCAATTATGAGGGAAATTATGGCTATTTTACATCAGGGAAGTCATTGGGGGGTTCAAGCAATGTGTGATCTAGTGCTTAGAAAATAGGTGTGTAAGAATGTACACAGCGGCCAAACAAATGTGCGAAAGATGTCTAATTTGTAAAAAGATTAATAAGAAGGTATTGAGAAAACAGCCCCAAGGAGGGCGTAGGCCAGGCTTGCGTCCCTTCCAAAGTATTCAGGTTGACTTTACAGAACTCCCTCTGGTGGGTCGATTAAAGTATATTTTGGTTTTAGTAGACCATTTGACACACTGGATAGAGGCATACCCAATGTCAACTGCCACGGCTCTGGGAGTAAGTAGAGTAATCCTGGAACACATTGTGCCCAGATATAGAATTGTAGAGTACATAGATTCCGATCAGGGAAGTCATTTCACTTCCAAGGTGTTACAGGGAATAATGAGAGGACTGGGTACTGCGTGAGAGTACCATACTCCATGGCATCCTCTGTCTTCAGGAAGAGTTGAGAGAATGAATCAAACCTTGAAAAGTACATTAAGTAAATTAATTCTAGAAACCAGGCTGCCATGGACTAGGTGTTTACCCATAGCATTACTGAGGATACGGGCAGCCCCACAGAAAGATGCGAGCTCATATTACGCCAGTACTTTTCCAGCTGCACTGGCTGCCAGTCCATTTCCGGGCCCGATTCAAAGTGCTGGTGTTAACATTCAAAGCCCTTAACGGCTTGGGGCCAGGTTACCTGAAGGATCGCCTCCTCCCATATGTGCCTGCCCGGACCTTAAGATCATCATCAGCGGCCCTTCTCCGTGAGCCCCTGCCAAAGGAAGTGAGGCGGGTGGCTACTAGGAGGAGGGCTTTTTCTGTTGTGGCACCCCGGCTCTGGAAGGAGCTCCCTAGTGAGGTTCGCCTGGCGCCTACATTGTACTCCTTTCGGCACCAGGTGAAGACCTTTTTATTTCCCCAGGCATTTTAGCTTTCTAAATTTTTATCTTTGCTGTTTTAAATCTGTATTTTAAACTCCTGTACTGCTGCTAGGTTTTATTGTGGTTGTATTGTTATATTGTGGTTTTAATGTTCTATATATTTTAAATTATTTTATTGTGTGTTGTTTGGTTTTAGTTTTTGTGAACCGCCCAGAGAGCTTCGGCTATTGGGCGGTATAGAAATGAAATAAATAAATAAATAAATAAATAAATAAATAAAGATGTAGGAATATATACTTGGGCTGTCGTCTTCTCTATCTCTCCTCAGGGAAAAAGGATTGTTGGCACAAACACCGCCCCTGGAGTTCGTGGTCCATAATATCCAGCCGGGAGAGTGGGTGTTGATAAAATCGTGGAAAGAAGCCAAACTTCAACCAAGTTAGGAAGGACCCTTCCAAGGGCTTTTGACAACAGAAACTGCTGTCCGAACTGCTGAGAAGGGTTGGACCCACCACACCCGTGTGAAAGAACCCCAGAAGGGTGACTCCTGGGCAGTAACCAAAACAGACTCTCCCATTAGATTGGTTTTGATTCAGAACTTAAGTTAAATGAACATTGCTGCATCCATTCCGGGGTGGGATGCTGGGCTGGAGGACAATCCTTCCTGGACCCCAGAAGAGCAATTTTGCAGGTTAGTCTACTCTCTGGTGGACAACTGGACTACAGGTCCAGGCTCATCTGTGGTCTGGGAGGGACCCCTGTGCTCCTATTGGGATTTGAGGGCAGAAAAAAGAGATATAGCACTCCCAAAGTTAGGGGGGACTGGAGAATTGGTATGGTTCTGATCCTTACAGGGCTGTAGAGTGGGGAGACAGGAGTGGCATCCCTGGTATTTCCTGGAAAAAAAAAAAAAGGGAATAGAGTAACCGAGGGGTACAAATTGCAAGAAAAACTGGTGAACGATTAAACTCCAGAAAAGCCCACTGTGATGCCTGAAGTGAAACCCTTCAAACCACATAACGATCCAAAGGTAGTAGAGATTATAGATGTTCAGGACCTTAGGCAGACTTTTGAAACAGAAACAGGATATGGAGACACAAATGCCTGGCTGGAATGGATGAAATATACTGTTAAAAGTTTAAATAAAAGCAATTGCTATGCATGTGCCTCTGGGCGACCAGTAGCCCAGATTGTCCCTTTTCCTGTTGGATGGGAGAAAGATGCATCTGGAATGCAATGCATGTTGGCATTATACCAAGATACCACAGCATGGGGTAACAAGACCTGCAAGTCCCTGTCTCTTCTGTTCCCACCATTAAAGAGTGAGTATATACAGGTACCTCCGGTGTTCTCCGCTGCTATAGGAAACCATACTGCTTGTCTCTCACGCAGGGAGGAAATGGTGCCAAAGAGCTAGGAGAACTGAAAACCTGTACAATGGTGTTAAACATAACTGATGAGACGGGAGACAATTATACCTCGCTGAACATCCCTACAGCAGATTTATGATGGTATTGCGGAGGTAAGATCCTAAGACCCACTCTACCTTGGAATTGGGGAGGCACTCGTGCAATTGTTCAATTGGCCATTCACCTTGGCATTTGAAAAAGAAAGCATAACTACCCCAAAGAAGCAGAGTCGACAAAAGAGGTCACTTGGGGTCTCCTTTGATGAAAGAATATATATAGATTCAATAAGAGTCCTTAGAGGAGTTCCAGATGAATTTAAAGCAAGGAACCAGGTAGCAGCAGGGTTTGGTGGGCCACAATAAATAAGAATGTAGATTGGATTAATTACATATATTATAACCAACAGAGATGTATAAACTATACCAGAGATGCAGTCAAAGGAATTGCCAAACAGTTAGAAGCTACTAGCAGAATGGCTTGGGAAAATTGGATGGTACTAGATATGACATTAGCAGAGAAAGGTGGTGTGTGTGTAACGTTAGGAGGTAAATGCTGCACCTTCATCCCTAATAACACTGCCCCAGACGGTACAATCTCCAAGGCTCTTCAAGGACTCACAACCCTAGCTGAAGAGATGGCAGAAAATTCGGGGGTAGATACTTCTCTCACTGGGTGGTTAGAATCCTGGTTTGGAAAGTGGAAGGGAATGGTAATCTCTGCTCTTACCTTGCTAGTGATAGTGGCAGGAGTACTCACTGCTCTGGGGTGTTGCATCATTCCCTGCATAAGAGGTTTAGCACAGAGATTGATAGAAACGGCAATTTCAAAGCAGATGCCCTTAGAATCTCCACCATACAGTCACAATATGATGCTAATGAATGAAGTTAATTCTGAAGATGAGCAACACCGGGGGGGGGGGGGGGGAGAGAGTGAAAGCATGATAGCAAGATTTGAAGCTTCATTGAGTTAGATGTGTAAAAAGCAACAGAATGGTGTAAAAGAAAAAGGGGGGATTGTAGGAAAGAGTTAAATGTTGCTTTTGCATTTAATAAGTCGCAAATGCTTTTGAGCAGTGACTGAGCTGAGACAGGATGTGGAAACGTGTCTAAGGTACTTGTGGTAAGAAACTTAAAATGAAGTTAGAAGTGTGGTTAGCTAAGCAAAGTAGAAACCACATTAGAAAATTAGATAAAAAAACCCAGAGTTAGGACACATGGTTATTATAGAACTGCGCATGCTTAAAGAGCTCATGAATATTATGTTACACACCCTGCATAGCTAATAAGGTCATTATAATGTACATGCGATGTATGTAAAGGGGGGGGAAACATGTCAAGGAGATAATGTGAATAGGTGGATTGGAAAGTTGTGAACCTTGGAGTACCTAGCCAATGGGGAAACAAGGGAGGTACTCAGCGGCCGGGGAAAGAGAATAAAAACTGTGTGCTTTGATTGTCAGGTGTGCCTACTCAACTAGGACACCCACCTTTGCAAACGTGCTTAATAAACATAGAGTGCTGCTTGAACGTGTGTCATGAAGTTATTTTACAGGTCATGGTTGGACAAACGAGTTTCTAACAGCTGGACCCCTTTTGAAGAAGGCTAATGCCCCAAGCCAGCATTCCTGCCCTCTGCTTATCCCGACTAAGGAACTGCCAACTCTTAAATTTGGGGGGCAGCTGGACCAAGCATGCAATCCACAACAGATTGAGCCTTCCTGGCAGAATAGGCAGGTCCAGGCACAGAAACCTCGTGAACAAAATCCCCAGCCAAGGCAGGTTATTGTGCGGCCAGAATGTGGCCACTGTTGGACCTGTCTCCCACACTTGGCCTGGCAGCCAGCAACCCTGGTCCTTGATGTCCCCAGGAATGAAGGCTTCACAGGCCAATCCATTCCCATTACAGAAATTTCAGTTGGCGCACCCATGTAAATGAGGAAACCAAATTAGCCCATGCAGGACACCTTCTTCTGTCTCACTCTGCCCTGATCATTATCTCCAGGCTTGTCATTATCCTTTAAGTCCTGTTCATGGAACAGGGAGGGAAATTGTCAGGAATTAATCTGAGCGTGTGGAGATAGTTAGCAGCTCAGACTCAGAATGGAAACAGCCAGAACTGTGGGAGGCTCCCTCCCTAGTGAGCTCAGAGATGGCAAGGCCTTCTTCTCAAGCACACAGATGGCTTGACCTGAAGGGCCTCCCCCTTCCTCCTCCATGAGAACCCAGGTCTCAGGGTAGGAGGAGAGTAAGGCTCATGACTTGAGGGAGGCTAGGGTCCATGGCAGAGCGAAGCGGGAAAAGTTAGAGGTAGAGCTCAGATGCTCCTCCAGGTTGGCTATGCGTGATAGCCCAGGTAGGAGGGAGCAACTGTAAGGGAGGAGCATCCTCCCTGAGCTAGTCTGCCAGGAAGTTCTTGTTCAAACTGCCGGCAACTTCTCTAACTTCCACTTCGCCTCCTCTATTGGTGTTCATAATTGTGTGGAGTAGCTGTTTCCTTTGTAGCCTGAGAGTTTTCTAGATATTTGCATTTGTAAAGAACCTGGTCATTAACTAAAAAAGTAGCGAGGCTGAAGCCCAGTATCTTAGAGTGTGGGAGAGGACAAAGGAACGTGACAGAAATATTTCTACAAACTCATCCCTCAGAAACTTCTCTCTCTAGTAGCTGGCCGTAGATATTATCACATAGGTGGTAGCACTGCCAGTTGGAACCGCATCTCTGTTAGCGTTGACATACGGGTCACCCATCCCTAAGCTCAGGTGGGGTTGCGCCTAGGGATGTACGAAACTGGCCTTACCTGGCTCCCCTGGGTTCCGCTGGGGGAGGGGAGGCGCTCTGCACCTCCCCCCTGGAATCCTGGCCGGCCGGCTCTGCTCTGCAGGGATTCAGCGGAGCCGCCAGCCGGCTCCGCCAGCAGCCGGACAACTGGCCGCTGGCTAGCAGGGATGTAAATGGTGGCGGCCATTTACATCCCTACATAAATCTTTATGTAGCCTATCACGTCTGACTTTAAAAACAAAAACAAATAAATATTTACGTAGACTAAGACGGCCCAAAATAAGAAACGCAAATGGCGGCGGCCGTAGCAGCCGCCATTTGCGTACGCGCGTGTTTTTTTTTTAAGTCAGACGTGATAGGCTACGTAAAGATTTATGTAGCCTATCACGTCGTGTTTTTTTTTTAACCTAGCCATAATAGGCTATGCAAATCTTTACGTAGCCTATCACGTCTTTTTTTTTTTTTAACACTGGAAATGGCGGCGGCGGCAGCCGGTTGGAAGACCGGCCGCCGGAGCTGCCGCTGCTGGAGCAGCCGCCGGAGCCGCCGCCGCCTGGAAGATCTGCCCCAGGTAAGTCTCGTCCCGGGGGGGATCCGTGGGCGGGCAGGGGGGGGCAGGCCATTCCGCCATGGAGTTCGGGGGGCCGAATGCACTGGCATTCGGCCTCACCGAGATCCATGGCGGAATTCTCTGCCATCCCTAGTTGTGCCGCTGGGCCACAGCTCAGGCCCACCCACCCCTGCTATGCCACTGCCCCATGTAAGGCACCACTGGTGGAGAACAGGGGGCACCAACCCCAGGTCATGCGAGCACATGACCCTTCTCACCTTGAGTCTGAGTTACTGTGGCGATGGCATCAGGAGCCTGGCATGGTTCTGCCACTGCAGACACCTGGGAGTGGGCCAGTGTAGGGGAGAGAGTTGATCCTGCAGGTGCTGATGCTGAACTTGATCCAGCTCACCAGGTAAGTGTCACAAAACCCCTTGGGCCTCTCTTTCCTTAAGAACTCACACACACACACACACACAATGAGATGGTTCAGTCTTGTGCTTTTAATTCATTGTTTGCTAGGGATGTTGGAGAATTCCGCCACGGACTCCAGTCATCCCTGAGTCCGTGGCAGAATGGGGCAATCCCTCCTGCCACCCTGCGGAATCCCCCCAGGACGGAGCCTACCTGGCAGCGGCGGCTCCAGCGGTGGCTCCGGGTCGTCTTCTGGCCACTGCCAGGCTGCAGCTACAAATGGCAGCCGCTACACCGGCTGCCATTTGCGTCCCTGCCAAGCTGTGATAGGCTACATAAGTATCTACGTAGCCTATCACGAAAAGAGCAGGGACGCAAATGGCGTCCGCAGCGGACGGCAGCAGACAGACCCGGACCCAGCCAGCGGCGGGTAGGGTCTGTCTCGGTCGAACTTCATGGGGTGGCGGGGGGGAGTGGTCCATTCCACCATGGACTCTGGGGGGCCAGATTCTAAAGAATCCGGCCTCATTGGAGTCCGTGGCGGATTTCTCCGCCATCCCTGCTGCTCTTCTGAATCTGAGCTGCTAACTATCTCCCTGTGCTCAGAATCAATCCTGACATCAAGCATGGAACTATTAATGGCTTCAATGGAGCCGAGGTGCACTGAAATAGAGAGCCAAAATTTATGCTGGACCTGCAGTCAAGTTTCCTTATTCTGAGAATATCCCGCTCCCCCTCTCGTGGAACACGCTTCTCTGCCCAAGACACAGCAAGCTGCCTTATGCCGAGTCAGACCCTGGGTCCATCTAGCCTAGCATTGTAAACACTGACTGGCAGCAGCTCTCCAGGGTTTCAGGCAGGGATCATTCCAGCCCCACCCAGAAATGCCAGGGATCTAACCTGGGTAGGGATGTACAAAATGACTTACCTGTTCTGTTTCGTGACATCCGTGGTGGGGGGGAGGTGCTCCGTCCCTCTCCCCGAAATCCTCGCTGGCCGGCTCCGCTCTGCGGCGACTCCACAGAGCTGCAGGCCGGGGCCGCCCGCAGTGACATCCGGCCGCTGCTGTGCTGCGCAGGGACGCAAATGGCAGATGCGGCCACCATTCGCAAAGCAGCGCAAACGGCACCAGGTGGGTGCTCCGTTTCGCGCGCCTTTCACGGGGGGGGCAGGGGGGCTTCGTTCCGCCATGGATTTCGGGGGGCCGAATGCACTGGCATTCGGCCTTACTGAGATCCGTGGCGGAATTCTCCGCCATCCCTAAATCTGGGACCTTCTGTGTGCCAAAACATGTGCTCTACCACTGAGCCACAGTCCCTCAAACATCCAGGCCCACCTCTTCCCAGACTTCACCAAGGCTGCTTGCCTGGAGGGGCACCTTTCCCCTCCCTTTCATCCTCCCTTGCCCCTTTTGGAGGCTTTTCACAAATCGGGGAGGGGGGTAGTACGCTGACGAAGAAGCTGCCCATACAGGACTGTGGGGTGAAGGAGAGAGCTATGGGTCTGCAACAGGCAACACTCTGCATCCCTGCTTTTCCTCCCCCACATCAAGGCACAACCACCCGTGTGCGGGGAAGCCGAAAACCAACAGAAGGAAAGACTATAAGAAAAGCCCCCCCCCCCGCAAAATCCTCCTCTGGCCAGGCAAGCCGGACGCAGGAGGAAAGTGCTTCTAAGTATGCGGAGCTCCTTGCTCCTGGGATACAGGATTGTGGCCACCGCTATATGCTGTACCTTGGGAATGAGAAAGCCACGCATGTTCACATCCTTTGTACCTTGCCTTGGGAGCCCAAATGATATGGAATGTTTTGAATGCTGGATCTTGTGAATCACAGCATTGGTGCGGGGCAGTTTCTTTTTGTCTTGATAGCAGATTGAGCAAGAACATCTTCAATCTCCTTGTGGACTGTATCTGTGGAAAATGATGGAAATGGGAGCTTAATGTTGAATATTACTTGGATTTCAGAAAGTAGGAATACTCATTGATGAATATTTATTCTACATGAAATTATTCCGTTTAAGTCTCTCAATGGACCCCAAATTACCATCAGTTTATTACATTTTTACTTTTACTCCAAGGAGCTGAAGACAGCATATTTTGTTCTCTCCCACCTATAATCCACTAACAGATATTTATTCTACATATTATTCAGCAAAAATTAATAAAAGCAACAAACACCAGAAATAAAACATCTAGCCAGGACAGTACTAAAATCTAAAACACAACTGTGGCTAAAAACCTAGAACATTCCAATAAAACGTGATCAGGAAAAGGACAGAGAAAACAAGTAAGCCTTCAGGGCCTTCCTAAAGGCTTGCAATGATGGGGCCTGACAGACTCCTGAGGGCAACCCGTTCCTGAGGTATGGGGCTGCTGCGGAAAAGGCCCTCTCTTGTGTACTTGCCCACCTAACAGCCCTCAGTGGGGAAGCGAGAAGGGCCTCTGATGCTGATCTTAAAGTCAGGGCAGGCTGATATGGGTGAAGGTGTCCTTCAAGTAATTTGGTCCCAATCACTTTAAAGCTCTAAAGGTCAAAACCATCCCTTTAAATTTAGCAGCAAATGCACTAGTAACCAGCACAGCTTGTGCAGTATACGTGTTATAGAATCTGAATGACCCTGCTGATAACATCAAGTGCTCTACTTTCTGACTGCCCCCCCCGCCCTAAAGTTGTCCTTCCAGTGCCTCCTGTGTTCTGCCCAAGAACATTTCACCCTCTCTTATGCCTTGGAATGTGGCCACTCACTGTTCCAGACCTCTTACCTTTTTTTCTAATAACACAACCAGCTTGCACTAGCTGCAAATATACATCACGTTCAGGCAGGAAAAAAACATACCGTACCTTGCAGATCACCACTGCTGAAATGCAGCACTCCATTTTCTCAGCCTTCTGGGTCCTCCTGCTTCAATACCAGAGCAGCTCAGTTGATAGCCCCTTCTAAGCATTGTCCACTTAACTTATCGGGAAATTATGTTAGGGACCTCCTCCTTGACCTCCTTCACCGAACAGTGCTGCCAAACCCCTGTTAGCTCTCCCTGTTTGCTTGCTCCCAGCGAAATGGCTGGCTTGTATACCTTCTGGACCTATTGCCCTACTGGTGTATCGTGTCACACAAAAGTGGCCCTTGCTCACATTAAGAACTTAAGAACGTAAGAAGAGCCCTGCTGGATCAGACCAAGGGTCCATCTAGTCCAGCATTCTGTTCACACAGTGGTCAACCAGCTGTCGACGAGGAATCCACAAGCGGGGCATGAACGCAGCAGCACCCTTCCACCCATGTTCCCCAGCATCTGCTGTACATAGGCCTCTGTTACTGGACAGATCTCTCTCACCTTGGATATCTGGATGACTTGTCAGGAGGAGCATTGCCCATTTCAGAGAAGTGCTGGTTGTGTTTGTTCCCAGGATGAAGAAGTTGCTACCCCCACAAGCCAGGGCCTCCACAGAGAAAGTTTGTGTGGGGAGACATTGTGGGAGCGAGGATGATGTCAGGGATGAGTCCAAGCACCTTGAGATGTCTGATAGCTTCAATTCTGAATCACAGTTGGAACAGCTGGCTCAGCGCTGCTGTTCTTCAGTCATCACCAGATATCTGTATAAACCCTTTTGAAATTAGAATTTAAACATAGAAGTGTGTTGCAGATTAATTGCCGTATGTGCATCTGTCCTCACATGTGACTCCAAAGAACATGAAGCTATGTCCGATATCCCCAGCAGCCAGCAAAGTATCTTAAAGACGAAGACAGTATTGGTAGGTATATCTGGAAGCTATGGAGAAGAGATAAAACGTCATCCTGAACATTGTGAATTGTGGCTCAACTGGAGCTTTAGCTTTCAAGATCTGTGTTCTGCAGTTTAAGCAGAATTTTTAGCCTCATTTATTTATTAGGTTTACATCTTATCTGACTCCCATCATTGAACTCAATAAATATAAATGTTGATCTTCCACCCAGGAACTGACCAGACCCGTACAATAAGAATTCATTGTATTTCATAGGAGTGCTATGCATAATAACCTGCATATGTTAACTGTAAGTGATTAGGAATGGGTTGATTAGTTAGGGATGTCAGAGAATTTTGCCATGAATCTTGGGGAGGCCGAATGCCAGTGCATTCGGCCCCCTGAAATCGGTGGCGAAATGGTCTGCCCCCCCCCCAGGATGGGACTTACCTTGGCCGAATCTCCCTGGCGGCAGCGGCTCCGGCGGCGTTTCGGCGGCGGTTCAGTGGTGGTGCGGCGGCGGCGGCGGCTGCGGCGGCTGGTCTTCCAACCGGCTGCCACTGCCATTTCCAGTAAAAAAAAAAAAGTGATAGGCTACGTAAAGATTTACGTAGCCTATCATGGCTAGATTTTTAAAAAATACTGTGATAGGCTACATAAATGTTTACGTAGCATATCACGGCTGAGTAAAAAAAACCAAAAAAACCCGCACGTACACAAATGGCGGCGCCCATGGGCGCCGCCATTTGCATTCCTTATTTTGGCACGTCTAGTCTACATAAACATTTACGTAGACTATGGCGAAAATAAGGGGTACTCTAATAGCGTAGATGCTACGCTATTTGCGTTCCCCTTATTTTCGCCGTAGTCTACGTAAATGTTTACGTAGACTAGACGTGCCAAAATAAGAAACACAAATGGCAGCGCCCATGGGCGCCGCCATTTGCGTACGTGCGGGGTTTGTTTGTTTTTTACTCAGCCATGATAGGCTATGTAAACATTTACATAGCCTATCACGGCTGACTGCAGGGACGCAATTTGCAGACCCGGCTGACTGCAGGGACGCGTATGCAGACCCGGCTGGCCAGGATTCGCGGCCGGAGGGACAGGGCGCCTCCCCCCCAGCCAGAATCTTGGGGGGAGGGATGGAGCGCCTCCCCCCTGGCCAGAATTTTGGGGGGAGGGACGGAGCGCCTCCCCCCTCACCGTGAATCAATTTCGTCATAACGTAAGTGACTTCCATACATCCCTATTATTGATGAGCTTTAAGTACAAAAATGTGTTCTTGGGGGAGGGGGCAAAAAAGCTTGCCACAAGTGGGTTGGTTAATTCTTGGAAGTGAAAAGCTCATTACCTCATGAGGAGATGGATCTTTGGAAGGGTGTTTCAAGAATGAACTCTAATCCTGGGGAGAGGCCCTCCTGAGGTCATGAGTAGAAGGGATGACTAAGTCCCAAAAGTCAAGGTTTATAGATGTGATTAAGATGAAAGAACTAGTGCTATTGCTAGGTAGACTGTTGTAAGTGGTAAGATTTCGACATGGTTGACTAGAGAGATCCTCAAAGAACAAGGTAACTATAAGATCTTAATGATGACTGCTTTGTTGACTGAGAGGAATAGAAATTTAATTGTGCTAAGGAATATGTGAGTCACAATTTCTTTCTCTACTATGTTTGTGATCATCCCAATTGCGTTGCATGTGGTAATGTGTTTTGCTTGTTTTATCATTGTGAAGCTTTGTTATTCTGTAATACTGTTTGAGCAATAAATATATATTTTGTGGTACCACTTTGTGTTTTTTGGCTTGACGGGTGTTTCAGGGACCACATATCAATTAATTCTTGAAGCCCAGAATGTTCAGCTGGGATTTACACCTCTGTTGCTAAGTGGGGTCTGTCCATACCTCCCCTGCTTTCTGTCTTGGTCAGCTGAGTCACAGAGGCATCTGTTCAAGTAAGAGAAACAAGCTAGTCGAGTGGAGTGGGAATGAGTCTCCCATCTCACCTGCTCTGTTTCATCCAGTTTGCTTTTTGTTGTACCTTCAGACTATGCATTTGGATCTTCTTCAGCATTACAGTGGGATAAACAGATTTGGATTAATTTTAATACACAGTGTTTTTTGTAGTTTTCTTCCCAACAGGTCCTATTCAGTTGGTCAGCCATGATTTTCAGAGCCCTCCCCTGGGCAAAGCACTATCTGCAATTTAACTAATTTCAAGCGGCTACATTTCTTCCTTCCCTCATATCCATGCCGGTGGAAGCCGGGGCTGCTGCTAGCAGTAGGTGAACAAGGTGGTTGTCCCCAGAACCAACTACAAGGATGTGATTGAAGGCGTGCTGCATCCCTCTGCCTCCCTCCACCTCCCTGCACTCCAATTGGCAGCTCAGCTCCTTCAGCAGCTCCACCCAGCCAGAATAGCAGCAGCATCCATGGAAGCTAGTACAGACAGCGCTGGGAGAAGAGGAAACATGACTGGAACATGGTCTCTGCATGGTAATGTGAGCAGGCAAGAGCTGGTCCTGAAGATGATCTCTGGATGGGGATCAGGCCCTGTGGAGGACATGGTCCACCTGGGCACAGAGGAAGAGAGGCGCTCCAGAACATTCCCGATGTGACACCCCACAGCCTGGGACTCAAACTGCTGAGAGGAAGGGGCTCCTCGAGGGTCTCTTACCTTGGAGGGAAGCCAATACCAGGATTGTGTTCATCCCCGTATTGTCTCCTAGAACACACCACTGGCCCCAGCCACCATGCTCAAGAGTGTCCCCACTTTAGAGAGCATTCCTATGCCCTCTAGACAGCACCTGTTTGGAGTCCAGAAACCATGCTCCCCACCCCCTCTCCTGCCCTGTCATAGCTGATGCAGCTGTCTTTGTGATGGCTACGTCTCAGTGCTTGGAAATGGAGTGTGGAGATGGGGGGAAGGGGGTAGTCCTGGGGGCAGGGAGGGGAGAAGACCATGGAATCTGCTTTACGCAGCTTCATAGCAAGTCTCCAGGCTCCTTCCCTCCAGCTCCCTGAAGCCAGGGCTAGATGGGTGAAATCACCCATCTAGCTACAATGCAGGGTGGCTGGAGCACAGAGGAGAGGATCCCTTCTGCACTCCAGCCACCCAGCATAGGATATCGGCAGCCTCCAGTTTTGGAGGCTGGTGACTATCAGGATAGGATTGCACCCTTAATCAGTGAAAAGTTGGAGGATATGTTGATAGCTTGTGTCACCATTATATTATGGATAATTTAATTAGTAGGAATTGTGTTGATATCTTTTACTACTCTTTAAAGTAAGAGATTTCTAAATACATTTCTCATTTTATGACATGACTCTGGTTAATGAGTTCAGGCACTAATGGTCAACTTTATTGTTGGATTGACTATATTCGTACACTCAATTGCCTTTTGTTAAAAACTTGCTGTTCTTAGAGAGCAATCTTAAGGTCTCTGGAAGGGTGTCAGGGGGCCATGGGATATGGTGAATTTCCCCCTCCCAGGGCAGAGATAGAGGGAAAGGGATATCTGACCATGGATCCATTCTCCCAGCCCCTCCCAGTCACTGTGGAAACTTCCATGGTGGCCTCCTCCCCAAGCGCAGAACTCCAACCTTGGGGCGGGGGAAAGACATGTGTTGGGGTATGCCTGTGGGTAGGGAGGACGCAGCTTAGATCCAGAGAATCCACAGTCCTTCCAGCTCCCAACCACACCCCCAAGATGAAGGGGGACATTTAGACCAGCCCTGGAGTTGCTATAAAGGGATTTTTTTTCATGTTGCAACCCTTCCCCCCAAAGGGACGGAGCGTACCTGGTGGCGGATGTGGCAGTGGCGGCTCCGGGCCGCGGCCAGGCTGCTGCAGCCGCAAATGGCAGCCGTCATAGTGGCCGCCATTTGCATGGCTGCCTTTCTTCGTGATAAGCTATGTAAATACTTACGTAGCCTATCACGGTTTGGCAGCCATGCAAATGGTGTAGCGGCCGCCATTTGCATGGCTGTCATTTGTTGTGATAGGCTACGTAAATACTTACATAGCCTATTATGGCTTGGCAGCCACGCAAATGGCGGCCGGCATAGCGGCCGCCATTTGCGGCCATAGCAGCCCAGTAGCAGCCAGAATTCCAGCTGCAGTTGGCCCCAGCCAGTGGCTCTGCAGAGTCGCCACGGAGCACAGCTGGCCAGGGAGGATTCCGGGGTAGGGACAGAGCACCTCCTCCCCCACCGCAGATGCCCTGGAACGGAGCCAGGAAAGTGTTTTGTACATCCCTAGATTCAGTGATGGGCTGCATGAGAGCCAATAAATAGAAGCTGAGTCTTGGCAAGACAGAGGAACTGAGGGTGAGTGGTGTCAAGGGCTCCTTGGAGGTCTCTCTCTGTCTAAACCAGTAGCCAAGTCCAGACACAGACAAAGGAATTCGTTTCAAAGCTTTATTCTTCTTTTACAACTTAACAACTATACCGATTGCAACTAGATCTGAGCAGCACAGTACCTATGCCCTAAGTTGGAACAGTTGGTCCCCGTTTGAAAGGGAATTACTGGCAGACCCCTGAACTTAAGGACTAGGGAGAGTCCCTCCCCTTTTCCCTTGGAGCCTCTGGGCGCAGCCGTTGTTTGCGCGCCAACCTGGCACTTCGCCTCCTTTCCTCGCCCTCCATCTGGCGCCGCTCTCTGCGTCTGCGTCGCACATCCACCAAGTCTGCTATCTGTGCTTGGTCACTCCCTGGACTGCTAACTAAACTAGGAATGCTGGTGGGAGGAATCTCCGTCAGCTGTTGGTCCTGGGAAAGAGGAGCGTGCTCCTCTCCCAGGAGCGATTGCTTTTCCTCAGAATCAGAACTACTTTGGGATTCTATGGGCTCAGTGTCCACCCTGACAAGTGGTTCTTGCATCTGGGAGATAGGATCATTGCCCGTACTGGATGGGGTTGCACTCCCTCTGAAAGATCAGGTTCATAGTCTGTGGGTACTCCTAGATCCATCACTGTCGCTGAGGCCCAAGTGGCCACAGCAGCTCAGAGTGCCTTCTACCAGTTTTGACTTGTATGTCAGCTACAGCCTCTCCTGGACAGCGATCTGCAAATGTTGGGGCTCCCCTAAACCTGCTTACAACTCCCTCTTGTACATGGATGGTGCTTTTAGGGCTCTCGGAGAACTGAGATTGTATTTAAGTTGAAATAGTGTTGTATGGAATCATGAGAACTGAAAATCCTAATTGGATTGCTAATTGTGCTTAAATTTAAATTTACTATGGGATACATAATTGTAAAATTATTAGTGGTTTAGCCAATAAAGGGTATTCTTTAGAAGTTTGTGCTAAACATAAATCCTGAAGTTGCCTATATTCCACATGAATTCCTGTTTGTAATATGTTGTTTACTACTTTGAGAACATTTGGGTGAAAAGCAGTATAGAAATATACTTCATTAAGAATATTTTTCCATATTAAATTTTTGCCAGAATATTTTACTAACATGACATGTATGTTCACAGTCACCATAGAAAGAAAATAATTCAAATTTTTCTGCACTAGTTCTCTTCCTCAGCTTAATGAGTTATTGGTTAATTATGTCGAAAGACATGTCATAATGAGAGTATCGTCATAAAGTTTAATTCCAATCCGCCATATGCTTCCAATGACAGGAAGCGAAAGAGGCCCAGGAGGGCAGCGTCTGCGTGACCAACGTTGTTCCAGGAAGCGCAGGATCAGAAGAGCCACCAGCACAGCGATCAGAAATGCCCGTATCCCCGTCATGCTCCTGCCTTCTTGTTCTCTTTGATTCTTTCTAACAGGTCTAGGTCAGCTCAACCCTCTTTTTCTAATGGCTTTTTGGTTTCCCAATGACATTGCTACTTCTCTCTCTCTTCTTCTTCTTTTAGCATCTGCTTATATCCTCCAGTTATTAAAATCAGATAAGCAACAAGTCTTCTGTCATCATATCCAAGGAGCCTTGGAATTTGGCCGTCCAGGTTAGGGATATTAGAGAATTCCGCCACGGACTCCATTGAGGCCGGATTCTGAGCCAAAAGCTGGATTCTGAGCCAAAAGCTGAGCCAAAGCCTTGGCCTTGAATCCCTGAAGAGCAGCAGGAATCAGCTGCCCTCCCTTGTCCAAGAAAAATGGAATTATGGCTTTAGCACTATTGAATGCAGCTGTGACTGCCGAAGTTTTATGAGATGGCCAAGATGAGCAAAAAGAAAAAGGGACACATAAATATCTAAGCTGTCTGACTTGCTCAATGGTCTGACCTCCAATAACCCACTTACTCAAAGACAGGCGTCTGGAGAGAAAAAACAATATTTACAAGAAAAAAGAAAAAGAACATGTTTCATGGCACCCTATTCTTCCCTCCCTCTTGGCTGCCACTGTCCCCACTCAAAAATGGGGAAGGTGCATTCCTGAGGCACAACCACGCCCCAAGGATAGGGCTAGTCTACCTCCCCCCAGCCCAGCCCCAAGGAGGGGAACAAGCCAGAGAACAGTAAAGGTGTTCCAGAAATTCCCCAGAAGGCCTCAATACGGCCCCTCCTCTTTCCCGACTTTTTTTTTTTACCTCAGCAATGTTACCAGTAGAGCAGTTGCTCCTGCCTGCTCTTTTACCTCATGATGTCAGGCCCAGCCCGAGCACTGCTATGGGGCCCTTAGTGTTCGAGCCAGCTTCAGATTCGGAAGCAGACAGGGATGGTTTAGAACCCCGTTCAGTCCAGAGAAGCCCGGGGCTTAAGAGCCTAGTTTCTTCATGACAGCAGGCTGAGGGGCCCTGATTTGGGCCTGCTCAGGAGGAGGAATGTCAGAATGGTGACAGCATAATTCTGTCTGGTTCCACAGAGGGAAGTATGCTGAGGGAGGTGAACACTCCTGACCAGCTGCAAATTTCGACCTCAGAAGGATCTTCACGACAACAGAATGAGATGCACGTTGGAGTATTACCCAGATTTTCAAGGAATCGGCTCTGGTCTGTCAGAGACACGTGAAGCAAGATAAGCCGATTGTCCCGGTTTTCAGGGGTCACGCAGTGCTTGAAAGGAACATAGTTCCGGGTGGGGTGTGGGGAGTAGAAATGAATGTCATCAACTCAGCAGGGGCTGCTCAACCAATGAGAGAGGCTTGTTTCCCGCCCCAGTCCAGGCTCCCCTTTGCTACTATGTTATTATGAACGAAGAGCAACTAATTCACAATTCTGAAGGCTCCCCCCTGCTACTACATTACCCCCCCTTTTCCCCAATGTGCACACTTTTGCCTTGAGAAGCCAAAATCCCCGATTCTTGAGTGCAGCATCTGAAGGTTCCCCCTAAGAGCAGCCCAGCACCCCAATTTCACCCCATTCCAGCACTCTGCCATATAGTTATTGCTTTCAGCCCCCCCTCTCCCTTTCTCCTTCTCCATGTTTGCAATGATGCACTCCCATAAACCCAAAAAGAGCATCACTGTGATGAAGCAGAAAAGGGGTTTTACATAACAACAGAGAAACGACTTAACATCAGAGAAACTACATCAAAGAAGCACAATAGTGATTTAAGAGAGCATTGGAGAAGCGAAAGAGCGCTTCAGGGTGAGCTAGCTACTAATGTTAGCCTTTAATCCCTTAATGCTTTAGCACTTTAGCAAAATACCCTGGCTTTGAATACATAGAGATATGTTAAAGATTCACTGCAGGAGAACAAGATTTATTTATTTCTTCTGAGTAAACATACACAGAAGGGGGGATATGCTAATGATTAAGAGCAGGGGGCTGCGGTGGCTTAGTGGTTAAGACGCTGAACTGCAGACTGGAAGGTCGGCAGGTCAGCAGTTCGAGACCCGAGTGCTGCGTGACAGAGTGAGCTCCCGTCTTCAGTCCCAGCTCCTGCCAACCTAGCAGTTCGAAAGCAAGAAATTGCAAGTCGATAAACAGGTGCCGCCTCGGCGGGAAAGGTAGCAGCGTTCCGTAAAGCCCTCGGTGTTCAGTCATGCCGGCCACATGACCACGGAAGCTTCTTCGGACAGCGCTGGCTCTTCGGCTTAGAAACGGGGATGAGCACCGCACCCTAGAGTCGGACACGACTGGTTGGGGACACCTTTACCTTTTACCTTTTTACCTAAGGTGAATAGGTGGGCAGCTAATAAATCTAATAAGAAATAAATGACTTTCCCCACTACTGCAGTAATGTGAGGGGTCACTGCTGCGCTCCTGGGGATTTTCTCAATGGAAAAAACTACTTTGATTTAGGGATGTACGAAACCCCTACCTGACTCTGCGCCGGGCAATCCGCGGTGGGGGGGAGGCGCTCCGTCCCTCCCCCCAGAATCCTCGACAGGGGGGAGGTGCTCCATCCCTCCTCCCGGAATCCTGCCCAGCCGGCTCCGCTCCGCAGCCAAGCCGTGGAGCCGCCGGCCAGCTCCAGCCACCCGCAGCCGGACATCCGGCCGCTGGGCAGCCCTGCAGGGACACAAATGGTGGCTGTCATAGCTGCTGCCATTTGCGTCCCTGTATTGAGCCGTGATAGGCTACGTAAGTATTTACGTAGCCTATCACGGCTATTGAGAGGAGGAAGCAAATGGCGGCCGCAGGACAGCCGCCATTCGCAAAGCAGCGCGGACGGGAGCAGGTAAGTGCTCCGTTTCGTGCGCCTTTTGTGGGGTGGGGGAGGCGGGGACTTCGTCCCGTGCGCCTTTTGTGGGTTGGGGGGGCGGGGGCTTCATTCCGTGATGGATTTCAGGGGACTGAATGCACTGGCATTCGGCCTCACCGAGATCCGTCGCGGAATTCCCTGACATCCCTACTTTGATTCGGTAAACAAGAGGGAATGCGGCACCCCATCCCCTTGACCACATCACTGCCAGGTCACAGAGGCACGCCCAGGATTTAATGTGTGGGGTCGGGGACATGGCATACTGTTGCAAAACCGCCAGGAAGCCGCTTTCAGGAAAAAAGTCAGAGTAATAGGAGATTCAGAAAATGCAGCTTTTCAAGACTGAAGCAGCTGGTTGTTAGCAGATGGGTGACGACGTCATCTGTCACGAAGGAACTCAGAGTGTTCTGTCTTCCCACCAAATCACTCGTGAAGACAGCCCCCTTGACCGACATGTCTACAGCTAAGACAGCTGATAGCCTCTCTCTAGGAATGAAGCAGGCAGAGGGAGGCTGGGCTAAGGAAGGAGGGATTTCAAACCTGTTTCTTGGGAACAGAAGCAGCTATAGAAAGCAGGATAGAAATGCCTTATTGAGGGTGCAATCCTATGCATGTTGGAGGCCTAGTCTCTGCCTAAACATCCATAAGGATTGTGTCCTTAATGTGTTGCTTGCTTATGGGCTAGACTCCCCTGTATTTAAGCTGAGAGAGAAGCTGCAGAGCCTTTGCTGGGAACATCCATTTTTTCTGCCCGAAACCCTTTCTGCCTGGACTTTCCCCAGTCTGATCTGCACCTTCTCATCTGGACTGTCCATCAAATCTGGACCCTTGCCCATTTGAACCTTTCATCGTTGAGAACTTGCCTGGAACTATATTAATTAAACACTTTAAACGAAGAGTACACCACCAATTGCCACAGGCTGGGTTCAGTCTTAAGTCGAGGCTTCTAAGCAGAGCAATAACAATTCCCATGCAGCTAAAATCAACCATTTCCTAAAGCAGTGTCACAGGGCAGGCTGGTGAATGATCAGCTCCCATGTGTGACATCACTGGGGACCGTGGACACTTGCAGCTGTCTGGACCCAGCTCCTGCTGCAGCTGGGACACACGGATGCATCAGCAAACACTGCCAGCACACTACATTTGTACGGAGGAAAAATTCAGCACCGAGCACTTGTGCACAAAGAGCAAAGTAGAGGGGGAAATCTCTTTTTCAGGTGATGGGGATTTATTTAGCAACCAGTTACAGCACAGATCTGTTTCCAGTTCTGAGGCAGTGGAGAAGTACTAGGATAGAATGAACTGAACAATTCAAGGCAGAACATCAGATTTCATGACAAGTAATGAAGGAGATACGAACTTGAGCACATTCCAGGAGAGAGCAGAGGACAGGAGGGCCTGGCGTGCCATGGTCCATGGGGTCACAAAGAGTCAGACATGACATAACAACTGAACAACAATGAAGGAGATATTTACAGAAATAAATAGTACATGTAATTATTTGTATATGCTTTATGAGGAGCTACAGCGGGGAACAGCACAGATTTTATAGGGATGGGGATGTGTTGTCAACCCTGTGATGGGTTCTTGATTGAGCTCCTTCACTCCTTCTGGCAGCTGGAACCTGAAGGCCCTCAACAGGCTGGTCAAGAAGATGAAGAGCTCGATCCTCGCCAGCTGCTCCCCCAGGCACACCCGAGCTCCTGTGGAGAAAATAAGGGAAAGGTAGCAAGCGAGTAATAATCTGTTCCCCAGGGCATAGATCCCAGTCAAGAATTAGGGATGAATCTGAGATAGGAACACGTGTTGGTAGGCCATGGATTCCTCCCACCTTCTAAAGTCACCACCCGGAACGCCTGCTGCTACACCTGCCGCCTCCAGACCTCCCTTTTACTCCATTGGTTGGCAACCCTCGGGGGTTAGCTTTGGCCCAGGGTGCCTCAGTTTGATTGACCCTGACTATATACAGTCTCAGAGCAAGTCCAACTACTGGAAGCACTTAGGACAGGGAAATAATCAGGGCTACTTTCCACTCCGCTTGGCCAAGTTGTGTAATAATGACATATCGTAGTTGATTATGGACAACAATCCTTGGACAATACTGGCAACTGGCCAGCCCAGCAACAGTGGGCTATGTCACAAATTCTCAAAGGAAGAGATGGAGAGAGACAGAAAGGGAGGAAGAGATGCCTGCATTGCTGATTGTCCTGGGCTTCCACCCCTAGCTGCTGCATGGAGGCTTTCTCATTCACTTCTGCTGCTGAGTTGAAAGTTGGCTGTTGTAGCATGTTTTTTTAACCCTCAGCTGTTCTGTAGTGCTATGCACAATTGCCAAGCCTAACAGTAGAACAAGTCTTACAGCCTTCCTTTGTGGGCGAGGAGAATCCAGTTCCCAGCCCTAGTATAGGACAGGCAAGCCCAGAGCTCAGCTGCTCATAGGGATGGTGCAGGATGCCCGACTGGGTCCGGGAGTCTGTCAGGCTCTCCCCCGCCGCCCCGACTGCAGCCCGGACTGCACCTACCAAGCCCCTGCCCTTACTCAGCCCTGCTTGTGCTCTCCTGGACTCTCCCTGCACTCACCTGGATCCATCTGCGAGCGCCCACTATTTTGCCTCTAGAGGCATAATACTTCTAATATTGCATAGATCAAGCTTTCCCAGTCCGATGTGCGCATATTTAAATATGCACACTTTAATAAGCTCATTTTTCATTAAAAGAAAAAAAAACCTCCACAAAAGGGTGGGCGCTTGCAGATGGGACCCAGGGTTAGTGTGGTGGCTCGCTGAACTCGTGGGGGCTCGAGCACAGGTCTAAGGGGGATTGCGAGGGGGTGATGCTCCAGTGGGCCCCCGCCGATACTGGGCACATCCCTAACTGCTCACCAAACACCACAGTTTGTATGCACACTGTAATACTAGGCTAGTAGTTTGACTCATTAGAAGAGCTGTATATTCCCTTATGGAAAAAGAGGAAACCTCATCATCCCAAAGATCACAGGCGGGCAACTTGTTTGGCCTCCGGCTCCCATCATCCCTCACCATGGACTATGCTGGCTAGGGCTCATGGGAATTGTAGGCTAAAACATCTGGAGTGCCACAAGTTGCCCACTCCTGCCTAAGATGACAGTATTAGTCACTTGAACTTATTTTCCAGCTGTGCCTTCACCAGTGAAGGTACAGAACGCTGAGATATTCCATATGTTACATGGGAATGTAATTCAGTGACTATTATCAAATGACCATTTTCCAAAGTCCAACACTAATGGTGCAATCCTATGCGTGTTCTACTCAGAAGGAAGTGCTGTTGAGTTCAAGGGACTTCCTGTCAGGTAACTGTCTATAGAATCATAAAGGAAACATGTCTTTTTTCTTAGAAACAGAAAACCTGAGATAAACCTCACTCTCCTAAAAAATGAGAAAGTGGGATAGTTTTGTTTCAGACTCAGCTGGGACTCTGGTTTCAGGCCAGACTCCATTACATCTGATGAAAAGAAATAGGGCTCTTTTAGGCTTGCCTGAATGGAAGTCAGATGGCATCTATGTCTTATGCTGGGGAATGGGGTGTGTGCAACCCTGTTGGTTCTTCTGGACCTCTCAGCAGCTTTCAATACCATCAGCCATGGTATCCTTCTGGATCATTTATCTGGGTTGGGCTTGGGAGGCACAGTTTTAAAGTGGTCCCAGTCCTTTACGGAGGAGCTTTCTCAGAAGGTGGTGCTGGGGGATGTCTGTTCCACCCCATGGCCGTTAGCCTGTGGGGTGCCACAAGGTTCTATCTTGTCTCCCATGCTTTTTAACATCTACATGAAACCATTGGGGGAAGTCATCAGGAGGTTTGGGCTGAAACGTCATCAGTATGAGGATGATACTCAGCTCTACCTCACGTTTCCATCTGTGCATCCTAGGGAGGCTGTGGAACTCTTGAGCCACTGTCTGGGGGCTGTTTTGGGATGGATGAGGGTGAACAAGCTGAAACTTTATCCAGACAAGACTGAGGTCCTGTGGGTTGGGAAACCAACTACTTTGGATGGAGGTTTACAACTGGTCTTAGACAGGGTTGCACTCCCCCTGAAAGACCTAGTGTGCACTCTGGGAGTCCTCCTGGACTCTGAGCTAACTGGGGAAGCCCAGGTGGCTGCCATGTCCAGGAGTCCGCTGGTATGCCAGCTGTGACCGTCTCTGGAGAGGATGGACTTTGCCTCAGTTATCCATGCAATGGTCATGTTCAGGCTGGACTACTGTAATGCACTGTATGTGGGGCTGCCTTTGGAAACTTCAGCTGGTGCAGAATGCGGCCACCCGAGTGTTGGTGGGGGCGAGGCAATTTGATCACATAACGCCTAAACTGCACCAGCTGCACTGGTTACCAGTGTGTTTTCGTGCCCAATTTAAAGTGCTGGTTTTGACCCTTAAAGGCTGAAATGGTTTGGGACCAAATGACTTGAAGGACCACTTTCATCCATATAAGCCTGCCTGCACTTTAAGATCAGAAAGAGAGGCCCTTCCCATCTGCCCATCTGTGAAAGCCGTTAGGTGGGTGGGAACATGTGAGAGGGCCTTCTCTGCAGTGACCCCACACTTTTGGAACAAGTTGCCATTGGAGGTCCACCATGCTCTGTCATTGCAGACTTTTAAGAAGGCCATGAAAACATATTATTTTACTGTGGCTTTCTCTTATTATGATTGCTGCTGTTGCTGTTTTCGCTATTGTTGGTGGTTTTATTGTCAGCTTTTATTGTTGCTTTTATTGCTATTTTATTGTGATTATGTTTTTATCACTTAATATTTTAACTGTTTTTATGCATTTTATTGCTGTGAGATGCCTTGGGAGGGCTTCTGCCCTGAAAGGCGACCTAGACATTTTTAAAAATAAATAAATAAAACAAAAAATCTCCTGAAAGCAACCCAATAAATGTGTCTGTAAATCCCAAGCAGGTTTGGATTTCTGCATTTACCTGCGCCAAATGCCAGAAATTCTTCTCTAGCCACAAAATTTCCCTCCTTGTCCAAAAAATGATTTGGGTTGAACTCTTCCGGAGTCTCCCACTGCTCAGGATCCAGAAGAACAGAGCGCATGTCTGGAATAATCAGGGCCTCCTGCAAGAAAGAACAGTTCATTTCAGGATTATTCCTCACTTCCACAGTACTAATTGTCAAGAGTTTCTCACATACGTACATATGTACATACGCATGCACGCACCTACCTCTTGGAAGAGGACACACTGGGAATGGGTTATCTTAGCCCAACGCTGTGTTTCTCCATAAGGAGCAGTGAGCCCAAAGAATGAAAATGGTCCCTTTCCTTTTTAAAACTTCCTAGGCAGGCAATGGCAGGTAGGCAGTTTGGTTCCCACCCACCCCAGTTAAAAGAAAAGCCTCAGAGCTAGGGTTGTGCACGGACCCCCCAGTCTGCTTTGGATGCTGCTTCAGATCTCTGATGTGACCCCTATCCGCCTCCTACCAATTTGGACCCCCTCCGCTTCAACTCAGATCTGAATCCGAAGTGAGATTCGGATATCTGTATCACCAGTTCGGGGTGTTTTCCCATTGTCTTGCATGGGAAAACACAAACGGTCATAACTTTTTTTAGTTTTTATGATACATGCATGAAATTTGGAGAGGTCTCCACCCCCTGGAGAGGAGGCCACCCGCAAAATTTCAGACACTTTGGCCCAGTGGTGTTTGTCCTAGGTGGAGTTAAAATCTGATGTTTTCCACAGAAACTCTCAAAGCAAAGAGCTTTAACTTCGCTGTGGTTCCACACACACGCATGACACCTTGGCCTCTCCCAGCCCCCTCGAGGGCATCACACCCCACAAAGCCCAGGCAGTTTGGTCCACCGGCTTGTGTGCTAGGCGCAGGTTGAATCTGACATTCCCAGAAACTCACACCAGACTCAGAAAGGAAAGTGTGCTGCAGTAGAGGCCCCTAATCTGTGCTGCAGGTTTCTTTGATGTGCAAAACAACCCTTGCCTTATTCAGAAGACTCACTGGCTCTGCCTTTCTATGGCCGAATACACACATTACCCGGCAGAAAGGCTGGAAGAGGTTATTTTTTAACTGCTTTTATTTATTTCCAGCACACACACTCAATTAGGGATGTCAGAGAATTCCGCGACAGATCTCGGTGAGGCCGAATGCCAGTGGATTCGGCCCCCCGAAACCCGTCGCGGAACGAAGCCCCCGCCCCCCCACCCCATGAAAGGCATACGGGATGAAAGGCGCATAAAACGGAGCACTTACCTGCTCCCGTCCGCGCTGCTGTGCGAATGGCGGCCGTCCTGCGGCCACCATTTGCTTCCTCCTTCAGCCGTGATAGGCTACGTAAATACTTACGTAGCCTATCATGGCTAACGCAGGGACGCAAATGACGGCGGCTACAACAGCCACCATTTTTGTCCCTGCAGGGCTGCCCAGTGGCCGGATGTCCGGCTGTGGGCGGCCGGAGCTGGCCAACGGCTCTGCGGCTTGGCTGTGGAGCGGAGCCGGCCGGCCAGGATTCTGGGGGGGAGGCACGGAGCGCCTCCCCCCCCCAGCAAGGATTCCGGAGGGAGGGACAGAGCGCCTCCCCCCACCTGTGGAGCCTGGCAGAGCCAGGTAAGTGGGGTTTCGTACACCCCTACACTCAGGGATGTACGAAAGTCACTTACCTTTTCAAAGAGTGACATTCGCAGTGAGGGGGAGGCGCTCCGTCCCTCCCCCCCAAATTCTGCCCGGCCAGCTCCACTCTGCAGTGACTCCTCAGAGCAGCTGGCTGGGGCCGCCCGCAGCTGGACATCTGGCCACTGGGCAGCCTGCACAGGGACGCAAATGGCGGCCGCCGTAGCCGCCGCCATTTGCGTCCCTGTATTTTGCCATGATAGGCTACGTAAATATTTACGTACCCTATCATGGCAAAAAAAGAAAAGAAAAGGGAATGCAAATGGTGGCAGCTACGGCGACTGCCATTTGCGTTCCCTTTTTCTTTGCTGTGATAGGCTATGTAAATATTTACTTAGCCTATTATGGCAAAATACAGGGGCGCAAATGGCATAGTGGCTGCCATTTGTGTTCCTTTTTTTTTTTTGCTGTAATAGGCTACGTGATAGGCTACGTAAATATTTACATAGCCTATCATGGCTATAATGAAGAAGCGAATGGCAGCCACAGACGCGGCCGCCATTCGCAAAGCAGCGCGAATGGCAGCAGGTAAGTGCTCCGTGTTGCGCGCCTTTCGCCGTGTGGGGGGCGGGGGGCTTCATTCTGCCATGGATTTTGGGGGGCCAAATGCACTGGCATTCGGCCTCACCAAGATCTGTGGCAGAATTCTCTGACATCCCTACACTCAGTGAGTATTCTGAATGTATTTTACCCAGCGGTTCCTGCTTGGGGGGCAGCTAAAGTTTGATTTTCTCCACAAAAACTCTCAAAGCAAAGAGCTGTAACTTCTCCATTTCCACACACGCACCTGACATCTTGCCCCCTCCCAGCCCCCCTCAAGGGCATTGTAATCCCCAAAGCCCAGGCAATTTGGCCCATCAGCTTGCGTGCTAGGTGGAGGTGAAATTTGAGTTTTTCCAGGAAAACTCCCAAAGCAAGGAGCTGTAACTTCTCCCTACCTCTGCCCCTGCCAGCATCCCAAAGATGCCTCATATTCCTCTGGATTGTTTTGCCACACAGTGGAGTGTTATTGGAATAAGAAGGTAATTACTATAAATACCATGTGTCTTGTGCTTTTTCAACACTGCCTTGAAATTTGGACATATAGTGTTGGTGGAACAATGACCTAGCACGCGCACACACATGGACACACAAGGGATAAAGTAAGGCAGAACTACCCAAGCAAATAATGGGTGTCTTTAATTTATTGTTTTATATTTCATGTTCTTTTATGGAAGGCAGCTTAGCTTCAAGAAATACATGACAATAGCAGAGGCGATAAGAGCCGAGAACAATATAACAATATATAATATAATATATTAATATAATATATAATAATAAAAAACCCTTCTTTAATTTCTATTTGGGGAGGCTCAACACAGAGAAGACACAGACGGTTCACCTCAGCACAGGGTTGGGGGGACAGGGATGAACACTACACACATAGGCTGCTATAATATGCCTTCTTTTAAGAATTTAGAAAGAAAGAAAAAACTAAATGCTTGAATGTGACTTAAAGGCAGGGGAGGGGGGACAAGCCCAGAAGTCAATGTTTGCTTTTAAAAATTTAACTAAAACTGGGTTTGTAAAAATCTAAAAGAGACAGAGTTGATGGACAAAACTGACAAGGAAATAGAATGGAGAAAGCAGCAGTGAGGGTCAACATTAAATAACAAACACAGCCTTTTCCGGAGTCCAAAATCGAGATAAACAAACACACGCAGGAATGGCAGGGGAGGGGACAGCATAGCAGCAACAAGCGAGGAAAAGCTATGTTAGTTTGAAAAAATATGGAAAGGAGAGATGAATCTAATCAAACACAAATAACAAACGAGTCGGAGGTAGAAAGAAATAGGAGAAGGCAGCTGGAAGAGGTGCTGCAAAAGATACCGTCCCAAAGGGGACGGATGATCAAGGAGCGAGGGACGGGAATGCTCCCAGTACAACCAAAATTTAATTTAATTTAATTTAATTTTGAGGAAAGCCTAATGGCAATCAAAATTGAATAAATTGAAGGAACAACTCTTAGGAATGCACGCGCATGTGTGCACACACACACCAGCCCTCTCTCCCAAAGACACAGCTAGCACAATAACTGAACGCAGCTTTCGCCAACGTTTATAACCCCCTTCCTCCACCACTCTCTCTGATTGGAGACTGCTGGTGTCGGTTCTGGCTGAGAGTTCCTATTTGCCAAAGCACACTCCCTCCTCCTTCTGCGCTTGCCTTACTGCCTCCCCCCACCTTCCTGCGTCCGCTTGCCTTCTACCTGCCTCCCTCCTCCTCTTCCTCCTCCTACCCCTCCACGTGAGCATTCAGAGGTTGATACATTTTGGAGACAGCCTGTCTGGACTGCTCAGGCATTAAGTAGAGCTCCGAATATACAGGGCGGAGGAGGCGCTTTGTTGGGGGGGGATTCGTCCTGGGGTGCCTCAGTACTGCTCTGACCTACCTCGTATCATGAGGATTTTGCTCTGAATAAGCCCGCTTCGCCTTATTATATGGACTTCGTAACTAGGCAGTGCACAGCCCTACTCAGAGCATTTTGCCACCCCAACATGCCTCTGGGATGATGCTAGCAGGTGGAGAAATATGGCCAGAGGTCTTGATTAGGGGTTTTGCATTTCATGGGGTGGGGGAAGAGGGAATCCAGCTTGCATGCCTGCAATTGCCTGCACAAGCAGCTTTAAAGGGATGGGGTGAGAAATTAAAGCTACTAGTGATAAGGATCCCTGAAGTTAAAATCCTTTCAGCCCCCACCTTGAAAATAATCAGAACACCGCTTTCGAGGGATGGACGAAAGTCCCTTACCTGTTCTCGAAGCTTGCTTCGCAGTGGGGGGGAGGCGCTTCAGTTCTCCCCCCGAAGTTCAGGAGAGGGGGGGGAGGCGCCCCGCCTCGCCCGGCCGAAATTCAGGCCGGGGGGAGGCGCCCCATCCCTCGCTGCTGAAATTCAGGCCGGGTAGAAGCGTCCCGTCTACCCGGCCGCGAAAAAAAAAGTAAACACACACACCCGTGATAGGCTACGTAACGATTTACGTAGCCTATCACGGCTAGATTTCCAAAGTCAGCCATGATAGGCTATGTAAATCGTCACGTAGCCTATCACGGGTGACTTTGGAAAAAAAAAAAAGCGCGTACGCAAATGGCAGCTCCCATGGGGACCGCCATTTGCGTTCCTTATTTTGACACGTCTAGTCTACATAAAGATTTACGTAGACTACGGCGAAAATAAGGGCAACGCAAATAGCGTTCCCTTATTTTCGCCGTAGTCTACGTAAATCTTTATGTAGACTAGACGTGCCAAAATAAGGAACGCAAATGGCGGCGCCCATGGGCCGCCGCCATTTGCGTACGCGCTTTTTTTTTCCAAAGTCACCCATGATAGGCTACGTGATGATTTACGTAGCCTATCACGGCTGACTTTGGAAATCCAGCCGTGATAGGCTACGTAAATCGTTACGTAGCCTATCACGGGTGTTGTTGTTTTTTTTTACTTTACTTTTTTTTTTGCAATGGCGGTGGCGGTGGCAGCCGGTCGGGAGACCGGCCGCTGCCCCCACCCCCGACAAAACGCCGCCGAACCGCCGCCAGGACCCGCCGCCGAGAGGGACATTCGGCCATGATAAGTCCCATCCCGGGAGGGGGCGGGGGGCCAGCGGAGAATTTCCCCACCAATTTTGGGGGGCCGAATGCGTTGGCATTCGGCCTCCCAAAGATTCGTGGAGAAATTCTCCACCATCCCTACGCGCTTTCCAATCTCCAATCTGCACACTGGATGGAGGGGGGAGAGTTTCAGTTCCAGGTCCAGTTCAGAACACAACTTATGTGTTCTTTCCAAAATAAACACTGGGTGTTTATAGTTGTACGTATGAAATCTATCATGTTTGTACTTGCTCCTTGTTCCTGGGATATAGGAATGCAGCCATCGCTATATTCCATACCTTGGGAATGAGAAAACCATTCACTTTCACATCCTTTGTAGGTTTTCTTGGGACTCCAAATAATAAGGCATATTTTGAACGCTGGATCTCATGAATTACGGCATTCGTGTAGTGGAGCTTGTTTTTATCTTCATAGCAGATTGAGTGAGAAGAACCTAAAACATCTTCCATCTCCTTGTGGACTTTATCTGAGGAAAATAATAGAACTGGAAGCCTTATATTGAATATTTATATTTCAGAAATATTGAGTAACCACTGACACATACTTATTCTACACGATATTATTTCATAAGAATGTCTAAAGGAACCCCATATTCCAACATTTCTACACAAGGCTTTACTGCATGCTAATGATTGGTCCCTCATGGAAGTTTGCAAGTTCCTTACATGATGTGTCAACCTCCTGGGCATCTCTCACACTTTCTGACATTTTACCTAGGTTTAATAATATCGGCGATTATCCAATAAGGAATGTTAATCCGCTATACTGGCAGCATGTATAATATAAGGGACGGACTAAAGTCCCTTACCTGGTCCCGCAGCTTGCTTCGCGGTGGGGGGGAGGCGCTTCGGTTCTCCCCCCGAAGTTCAGGCTGGGGGGGGAGGCGCCCCGCCTCGCCCGGCCAAAATTCAGGCCGGGGGGGAGGCGCCCTGCTTCGCCCGGCCGAAATTCAGGCCGGGGAGAAGCGCCCCGTCTCCCCGGCCGCGAAATACAAAAGTAAAGTTTAAAAAAACCACACACACACCCGTGATAGGCTACGTAATGATTTACGTAGCCTATCACAGCTAGATTTCCAAAGTCAGCCGTGATAGGCTACGTAAATCATTACGTAGCCTATCACGGGTGACTTTGAAAACAAAAAAAAAGTGCGTATGCAAATGGCGGCGCCCATGGGCGCCGCCATTTGCATTCCTTATTTTGGGCCTTATTTGGGCCCAGGTAGTCTACGTAAAGATTTGCATAGACTACAGCGAAAATAAGGGCGCTGCCATTTGCGTACGCACTTTTTTTTTGTTTTCAAAGTCACCTGTGATAGGCTACGTAACGATTTACATAGCCTATCACGGCTGACTTTGGAAATCTAGCCGTGATAGGCTACGTAAATCGTTACGTAGCCTATCACGGGTGTGTGTGTATGTGTGTTTTTTAACTTTACTTTGTAATGGCGGCGGCGGTGGCAGCCGGTCGGATGACCGGCCGCCGCCCCCGCCGAAATGCCGCTGAAACGCTGCCGGGACCTGCCGCCGAGAGGGACATTCGAGGGAGGTAAGTCCCATCCCGGGGGGTGGCGGGGGGGGTGGCGGAGAATTTCACCGCCAAAAATCTCCCTGAGATTTGTGGAGAAATTCTCCGCCATCCCTATAATAAATTACTCAGTTCTGCTATACAACAGCACCATCTAGTGGCTGTATAATGAACATACAGAACTTGCAGACAAATTAATTCCCCGGATCAAAGTACACATCCACCCATGTAAAGGAGCCGATTTTAATCCTGCAAAGACTCCAGAAACTAAAGCCCCAGTAAGCTGCAGGATAAAAAAACCTGGTGTGGTGAAGCCCTTGCACATGGCAGATCAAGCAATTTGAGCATTTGGGGCATGCTTCTATGTTTCTTCTCCTCCAGGGCTAACCATGCCCATCCCTCACCTCTTGATACCTCTTACTTTGGTTCTTTCATACCATTTTTCTCTCAGTATATTTGGCAAAGGGTTACCTATTTTTGTATCTCTCCCACTCCCATTTCTCCTCCTTTAGTAGTGTTGCCTCCTCAGCTACAGATATCCTCCCCTTCTCTTCTTTGCTAAGCCGCTTCCCTTTCCTCATTTAAATCTCTCTTCAAGGCCCACTTCTTCAGCAAAATACTACTTGAGTCACCTAAGTCTCACAGTGGAGGCACATACCTGATTCTCCTCTACCCCATTTTCATTACACATTTGTCATTCCTCACTTCTGAGTCATTCAACAGCTGGTCCATCTCTTCCCATCCAAAGTATCACACAGATTAGAAGCTTTCGGGGGGGGGGGCAGGGAGTTCAGAAAACTTTACATTTTCTGGCTTGTTTTAATTCTATTGAACTGTTGATCTTGATTAGAACTTCCAGAGACTTCCTAGGGAAATGTCTGTGAAAAATAATTTTCTTGCATAAGAGGTAAGTCAACACCTTCAGGTTTGTTCTGTAGTTCCATGTCTTCTAAAGCTCCAGTCATAAATCCATTTACTCATAAGTTCCATTTCTTCAAGGAAGCTTCGAGGAGGCTGTAAGGCCTCTGGCCTGTAACCTGAGTACTCAGTCAAGTCTCCTTGTAAGCAAACCTTGTAAGCATGATGTAGTAGTAATGGGGGACTTCAATTTCCCTGATATTTGTTGGGAGACAAATTCTGCAAAACATGGCCCCTCCAGGAAATTCCTGACTTGTGTGGAGGATAACAAAAGAAGCCAATGTGGCTTCACAAAAAGCTAAGAGATGACCTGAAAACAAAAAAGCACACATATAGGTAGTGGAAAGAAGGCCAAGCAACAAAGGAAGAGTACAGGCAAATAGCACAGAATTGCAGGGATGGCATAAGGAAGGCTAAAGCTGAGAACGAGCTGAGGTTAGTGAGGGATGCTTAGGGATGTACGAAAGTCACTTACCTGGTCTCGCAGCTTGCTTCGCGGTGGGGGGGGAGGCGCTTCGTTTCTCCCCCCGAAGTTCAGGCCGGGGGGGAGGCTTCCCACCTCGCCCAGCCGAAATTCAGGCCGGGGAGAAGCGCCCCGTCTCCCCGGCCGCGAACTTCAAAAGAAAAGTAAAAAAAAAGCCCTGTGATAGGCTACGTAACGATTTACGTAGCCCATCACAGCTAGATCTGCAAAGTCACCCGTGATAAGCTACGTTAATCGTCACGTAGCCTATCACGGGTGACTTTGAAAAAAAAAAAGCGCGTACGCAAATGGCGGCTCCCATGGGGACCGTCATTTGCATTCCTTATTTTGACACGTCTAGTCTACGTAAAGATTTACGTATACGGCGAAAATAAAGGCAACGCAAATAGCGTTCCCTTATTTTCGCCGTAGTCTACGTAAATCTTTCCGTAGACTAGATGTGCCAAAATAAGGAATGCAAATGGCGGCTCCCTATGGGGGCCGCCATTAGCCGTACGCGCTTTTTTTTTTTTTTAAGTCACCCGTGATAGGCTACGTGATGATTAACATAGCCTATCATGGCTGACTTTGCAAATCTAGCCGTGATAGGCTACATAAATTGTTACGTAGCCTATCACAGGGGCGTGGTTTTTTTTTACTTTTCTTGTAATGGCGGCAGTGGCAGCCGGTCGAAAGACCGGCTGCTGCCCCCGCCCCTGACGAAGACCTGCCGAACCGCCGCCGGGACCCGCTGCCGGGAGCGACATTCGTGAAAGTTAAGTCCCATCCCGGGGGGGGGGGCGGAGAATTTCTCCCCGAACAACTTTCAGAGGACCAAATGCGTTGGCACTCGGCCCCCCGAAGTTTCGGGGAGAAATTCCCCCCCATCCCTAGAAGCAACAAAAATGCTTTCTTCAGCTTCGTGCATAGTAAAAGACAGATGAAAGAAATGGTGGTTCAGCTATTAAATAAGGAGGGCAAAATGATAACAGATGGCAAAGAAAGGACAGAAGTGCTCAATTCCAACTTTGGCTCAGTCTTCTCCCCAAAGAGGGTCTATGACCCCCCTGGCAAAGGCGAAGTACTTTATTTATTTATTTATTTATTTATCATAAATACAGTACAGGCTGAAGGGGCAGGATTGCAGCTTGAGATGGATAAGCATATGGTCAAGGAACACCTCATTACTTTGAATGAGTTCAGATCTCCAGGGCCAGATGAACCCCACCCTAGAGTAATAAAGGAACTGGCAGAAGAACTCTCAGAACTGCTGTCTATTCTCTTTGAGAAATCTTGGAGGACGGGGGAAGTGCCAGATGACTGGAAGAGGGCTAATGTTGTCCCTATCTTCAAAAAGGGCAAAAAGGAGGAACCTGGGAACTACAGACCAGTCTGTAGCCATCAATCCCTGGGAAAATTCTGGAGCAGATGATAAAGCAATCCATCTGTGAGCACCTTGAAAACAATGCAGTGATGACTCGAAGCCAACATGGATTTGTCAAGAACAAATCTTGCCAGATGAATCTGATCTCATTTTTGGATCAGGTCACCTCCCTTGTGGACTATGGAAATGCTGTGGACATCATATACCTCAACTTCAGCAAAGCTTTCGACAAAGTTCCCCATGATATCCTGATGAGCAAACTAGCTCAAAGTGGGCTAGATGAAAGAACGATCTGGTGGATCCACAGTTGGCTACACAATTGGACTCCAAGAGTGCTTATCAATGGGACCTTCTCAAACTGGGGAGAGGTAACGAGTGGGGTACCGCAGGGCTCAGTCCTGGGCCCAGTGCTCTTCATGAATGACTTGAATGACTTGGAGGAGGAGGTGCAGGGAATGCTGATCACATTTGCAGATGACACAAAATTGGGCGGGATAGCTAATACTTTGGAAGACAGAAACAAAATTCAAAGTGATCTTGATAGACTGGATCACTGAGCAGAAAACAACAGAATGAAATTTAATAGTGATAAATGCCAAGTTCTGCACCTAGGAAAAAGAAACCCAATGCACAGTTACAAGATGGGGGATATGTGGCTCAACAACACAACAAGCAAGAAGGATCTTGGAACTGTTGTAGATCACCAGCTGAGTATGAGCCAACAATGTGATGTGGCTGCCAAAAAGGCAAATACTATTATGGGCTGCATTAATAGAAGCATAGCTTCCAAATCCTGGGAAGTACCAGTTCCCCTCAACTCAGCACTGGTTAGGCCTCATCTGGAGCACTGTGTCCAGTTCTGGACACCGCACTTTAAGAAGGATGCAGACAAACTGGAGAGGGTTCAGAGGAGGGTAACGAAAATGATCAGGGGACTGGAAACAAAGCCCTATGAGGAGAGACTGAAAGAACTGGGCATGTTTAGCCTGGAGAAGAGAAGACTGAGGGGAGATATGATAGCGCTCTTCAAGTACTTGAAAGGTTGTCACAGAGAGGAAGGCCAGGATCTCTTTTCGATTATCCCAGAGAGCAGGACACGGAATCATGGGCTCAAGTTACAGGAAGCCAGATTCCGGCTGAACATCAGGAGAAACTTCCTGACTGTCAGAGCAATACAGCAATGGAACCAATTCCCTAGGGAGGCAGTGAGCTCTCCCACACTGGAGGCATTCAAGATGAGGCTGGACAGACATCTGTTGGGGATGCTCTGACTTGGATTCCTGCACTGAGCAGGGGGCTGGACTCGATGGTCTTGTAGGCCCCTTCCAACCCTACTATTCTATGATTCTATGAAACCTGGATCTGGCACATCATTATCTCAGCAGCTCTAGATTCTGGAAGCCCACGGCCGTGACAATACAGAGGCATTATTAGAGTTAAAGCTAAATGTGATGTTTAAAAACTTCCTTATCTTAGCACATCATTTGAGTGGCCCTTGCTCCCATGGGACAGATCTCTCTCACCTTGGATGTCTGGATGACTTGTCAGGAGGAGCAACGCCCATTTCAGAGAAGCGCTGGTTGTGTCTGTCCCCGCGAAAAAGAAGTCGTGAATACACTGAGCCAGGTTCTCTTCATCATAAGTAGAGTTGGGGTCATTCCTGCTCTGATGTTGACAACAGGAATAGTCACGCTTCATTTATACTGAACAGGCTGCTCTGCAACACTTACTTTCTCTGAACCCCCTTATTATCCTAGCTGTAAATCATGTTTCGTAGTTGAGTGTGATGAGATCTTGCACTCACTCGTGTGTATACCGCATCTTCTGCTGCATGTGAGGATCTGAGGATTATGGGGTTGTGCCTGGCAAAAAATGCTATATAATGTGATATGCTGCCCCACATATACGTTAAACTCTGCATTAATTAATGTGGAATAATGGATGCCCTTTGCTTTGTATTCACGATGCTCAAGAAGACCCTTTCCCCACTCCTTAATAACTCTGATTGTGAATGCAATAGGGTGGTCCAGGATGCCAGGGATAATTGATCCTTATTGACTGTTGACCATGCATCAGGAACGCAGGACACTAGTCAGACTACAGGTCCCCCTAGCCCAGTGTTGTCAACACTGACTGGCAGCAGCTCCCAAGGGTTTCAGGCAGGAGTTTATTTTCCCAGCCCTATGTGGAGATGCCAGGAATTGAACCTGGGACCTTCTGCATGCAAAGAAGATGCTTCGCCACTGAGCTACTGTCCTATGTCAAGGTTCAAGAGTCTAGCCTGCATTTGCTTTCGCAAGTATGGAAGCTGAATGTAGTATTTATCTTGCATTAGGGTACACCAGCGTATCTGTGGCATTACATAATCTGATGCGATATTACTTTTCACATTCAAGATCAGCCAACCCGGATTAGTTGCTCTTTCACCCGTTCATGCAGCAAAACCATTGCTTAAGTGTTACATAAGTGAGAGACAGGTTCAACTTCCTGGTCAGCCAAGAAGCTCACTGGGGGACTGAGCGATCCTCAGTCCATTGCTCTCTCTCAGCCAACTCTACAGGTGTTGTTGTGCGATAACATGAGGTGGAAACCATGAATGCCTACATAGGTTTCTTGGAGAAAAAGTAGGATTAAAATGTAACCTAGCTCCAGTTACCCATGCTCTGATCACCTCTCGTCTGGATTACTGCAATGCGTTATACATGGGGCTGCCTTTGGAAATGGTCCGGAAACTTCAGCTAGTCCAAAATGGGGCAGCAAGATTGTTAACAGGGACTGGACAAAGAGATCACAGTATGCCAGTACTTTCCCAGCTGCACTGGCTGACAGTCCATTTCCAGGCCTGATTCAGAGTACTGGTATTAACATGCAAAGCCCTATATGGCTTACAGCCAGATTATCTGAAGGATCACCACCTCCCGTATGTGCCTGCCCAGACCCTAAGTTCATCGCCAGCGGCCCTTCTCCATGAGCTTGCGCCAAAGGAAGCTACTTGCCTCATGCAAGTAGCTACCAGGAAGAGGGCCTTTTCTGTTGTGGCACCCCGGCTGTGGAATGAGCTCACTAGAGAGGTTCACCTGGTGCCTATGTTGTACTCCTTCCAGTGCCAGGTGAAGACCTTTTTATTCTCCCAGGCATTTTAGCTTCCTAGTCTTTTATATCTGGTGTTTTAAATCTGCATTTTAAATCTCTGCATTGCAGCTAGGTTTTATTCTAGTTGTACTGCTATACTGTGGTTTTAAGCTTTCAAATTCTATATTGTTTTATGCTGCACTTTGTGGTTTTAATTTTTGTGAACTGCCCAGGGTGCTTTGTCTATTGGGAGATATAGAAATGAAATAAACAAATAACCAAGAAATTATGTTGCACAACCAGGATGATTAAAAAGGTGAATCTTTTTGTCAGTTTTCTCAGTGCATGTTTTTGTATGGAATGGGCCCTAACCCATACTAATTTTAAGTATAGAAGCAAAGGTCCATAATCAAGATGCCTTAACACAGTTTCCACTCAGCAACAGGCACCCTATCATACTCCCAGTTGGGATTCTGAAATCTGTCTTTCTTTTTTCCAGACATTTGAGTGGATGCATTTATGTATGGATTATAACTTATTTTAGCAACTGTATTTAATATGGGTGAAGTTCAGAATGGGGACTGAATGCAAATATGATCTGAGGCCTAGAAAAATGTAATGGAGATGCTTGAAATATTACTATTCAGTCATGGGAAGGAATATAATGATTCCTTAGATGAGTGGTATTGAAATAAAAAGCAGATATTTACTTGCTCCATCTGAAGTAGATAGAAATCCGTGAAATCCTGTGGCTCATGGAAGGACGGTTGCTCCTTATGCTTCTCGATCTCCTCTCTTGCATGTGAAAGCACCATCTCCACAGCAGACAATGCTTTCTTGTGAGGCCCTGGAAGATGCTTCATGAGCCATGGGAAGATTTCATACAGCTGGAGGGAAGACAAAAGCAGAATCCCGGCATCATCAAGGGGGAGGCTGAGTAACACAGTCGATCAGCCAGCCCCTTTGGAATAGCATTTCTGCATCATCTTCTGGGTTATTCTTGAGGGTCAGCATATTAATTTGATTCTTGTTCAATGAAAAGATGGATTCAGAAGAACCTTCTAAACCCCACAATCTTCTGAATCCCATGATCACTGGATTCTAGGGAGGAGGAGCGACAGGGTTCACTGACCTGTATGAGGTCAGTGAGGCTTAGCAGCAGCAACGGTGTCGAGGTGACACTCTCTTTGTTCCTCTTTAATTGCCAGAGAATGTAGCCTCACCGCAGGCATCACTGACCGCCGCTGCTAAGGTGAGCAGCTCTGCCCCATCTGAACTGCTTTCCACCCCTCATGCCCCAGCTCACACTTTGTGGATGGGGAGCCACTGGCAATCCAGGGAGGAGTGGCTCAATGGACCCCAAGTGAAAGTTTAGATCACCCCTCCAGCATCACTACTCTGGCAGTGTCCGTAGGAATGCTCAGGATGTTTTTTTTTTTTTTAAGTAAGGCGTTATCCTCGCAGAATCAGGGCTTCTCCCCCTTTTTTTTCTAATTCAGTCATGATCTTCGGAGCTTTGAAGTTGTGAAGCTTCACAACTTCAAAGCTTCAAAGATCATGCCTCAATTAGAAAAAAAAATCACGGAGAAGCCCCGATTCTGCGAGGATAACGCCTTAATTTTTTAAAAAACAACTTCCTGAGTGGGGGATAGGAGGGGGTAAAACTTAGTCTCATTTGAAGGGATAGAACAACCCCCTGCTCAATGCAGGAAGCCTGATTCCCAGGCGGTCGTCCATCCAACTACTGACCGGGGCTGACCCCGCTTAGCTTCCAAGATCAGACAAGCGCGCACATCCAGCCCTTTGCTTGTTGCTGAGGAAATGGGGGCTGCTGAGGAAGCTACGTGATTGGTAGCCGGAAGAAGACATGGGGCCATCAAGAGCTGTGATTGGACAGGAGGGAAATACAAACACCGCCGCATATGGACAGGCAGGGGAGGGGACTATGACTGGATACGGTAGCGAAGGCGGAAAATCAGAGCACATTAAGGGGAAATACCGGGATATTAGGGTATTGAAAGTGGGAGCACGGAAGTGGGAAATTCCGGTTCCAACTCGAGGCGGCTACTGCGTAGTGTGAAAGGCGGGCGGTGAAACCTCATTGGAAGCAAAAAAAGGTGGTAAGTGTAGTTCCAGCCCAGCTCACCCTAACCACATGCTTGTTGACATTGCCAAAAAACTCCAAAGGCTGGTGAAGCAGGAGCCATGCTGATTCTTTGCAAAAACCATGCTGATTCTTCTTCAGCAAGACTGGGTTTTCTCTGTGCTTAATAATAGTGCCCAATTATTTACATGGAACAGATGTTAAGCTAAATGGGCTGTACCATGTTCACTCTCCTGTTTTCTCCCATACAGAAAGGGTTCAATCTTGTCTGCTTTAAAAAATATCATGAACATATAATAATAGAAGTTAGAGATTTTGTTTAAATCCATAGGACTTGCAACAAAATGTTGCAGTTTGAAAGCTCCTCTTCAGTGCTCCAGCCAGCCAGCCAGCCAGCCAGGCATGCCTTCTTTCTGGATATTCCATTCTATTCCCCTCCCTCTGGTTTCCTGTTCCCTGCACATCACTGGACACTTAACATTCTGCAGCCAGTGAGAATCCTCTGTTCCCACTGGGATGCTTTAGGGGCTTCATGCCCCCTTAGTTTTCCTCTGCAAATATGTTTCTTGTTGTTGTTCAGTCGTTAAGTCGTGTCCGACTCTTCGTGACCACATGGACCGTAGCACGCCAGGCCTTCCTAATTATTCCTAATTTCACATTTCTGTTACATTCTCTTCTCCTGTACTTACAGAGAAAGTTGCTAACACTCATATAACTGCCATGCTACTTTCTTCAGTTTTTTAATTTTCTTAAATAAAGTGTTACATAGTAGATTGCAATTTACAATTTTGTCTGTGGGGATGTTTGCCGGTTTGGATTTAGCTAGGTTACCCCCCAGGGTGTTTAGAACCCATTTGGTGTAGGTTCTGAAGTTAACAAGGACTGAATTAACACAAACATTGCTTTGTTTTTCACATCTCCTAAAGACATTTTTGTTTAAACAAGCTTTTCCTGAATGGCCAGCCACAGTTCTCTTGGTATAACATGATCTTAAATGCTTTTATTCTTTTGCATGTTAATTCTTTTTTACTATTCACAGCTCTAGAATCTTTTTTAAAGATATAGAGTGGTTTATACATTTTGTAAAAATAAATAAATAAATAAATAAATACAAATTTTCAAAATGCTGAGAGGAGACATGGATCGCTGTGAGACCTGTCTGTCTCAGTAGGAAAGAAAAAGACTACTCACAAGATTAAAGAAGCTACCTCCAAATTTTAAGCCAACATCAACAGCTTCAATCAGTTTCTGGAATTTTTCATCTTCAAGAGAAAACCGTTGTCCAAAAGTCACAGCACATATCACATTGGAGACTGAATTGGTGATGGGCAAGGAAGGGTCAAATGGCTGTCCTGCAAATTAAGATATATTAATATTAATCCAGCCTCTCCTATCCATACTGAGAGTGGGATTTCATGGAGGACTATTGGGATATCAGCCAATTTATTTTTCTATTAGAAATCAAGTAAAATACATCAGATTCCACTCTGTAATTTTTTTGAGTACACAAAAAATTCTGCAGATCATGACACATATCAGGCCAGCATCATCTCCTAGTATTACATACCCTTTGCATCTGCAAACACCTCCACCAGCTGATAGGCCTCCTCTTCTATTTGGCGTTCCATGCCTTTGTTCCCTAGCCCCAGCTTTCGCATAGTAACTCGACCAAACCGTCTCTGCTGCTTCCAGGTGTGACCATTTGAGAGTATAAAACCTGTGGTCATCAGGAATCAGTGGGAAATTATTACTCACATAACTCATGTTAAAAATCAGGTTCATGAACTAGAAAAGGAAACGTTTACTATGGGTCATGACCATGCATCCGAGAGCTGCCCATTCTTTCAAAAGGTAAGAACTGCATTGCTGATGCAGACTTAATCTCCATCTAGTACAGTATTAATTTACCAGTACTGGCTACTGCTGTACGCTTCGGAAACTGAAGCCCTCATTTTCTCCCATCTGAAATATTCAGGGTTGGTTCTCACAATATATTTTCCTCACTGTGCAGTCTTGGCCATCCCACTTTGTGTGCTAATGGAAGACAGGAATCAGGTGAATCTAGAAATTATAGTGTCGCCAAAATGCCATGTATGGGCAACTCTGCAGATTATGATTGCTATGGGGAAATCTTGCATCATGTTAGGCTGGCAACTCCCACAGCAAAGGCTTAACATGCAGCTGCCACACATAAGTATTTCCATCTCTTGAAACAACAAGGTCACACTCACCCTGTCTTTCTCCCAACATAGGTCATCATACAGGACAACCAAGGCTGTTTCCATGCCAAAACCTGGCCTGAACCCCAACTGAAATGGATCCATCTCATTCAAGAGTGTCGGAAGATGGTTTGCAATCACCCGCTTAAGGACCTTGCCCAGGAATGGAGCATTTGCCATTGGACTAAAAATAAGATTTTCCAGGTCTAGGGAGGATTTCTTCAAGAGTGGTCTCACCACCACTTCTTTCAGACATCCTGGGACCACTCCCTCCCACAAAGAGGTGTTAACTCACCTCCTGGCCCAGCCGGCTGTTCCCTCCCTGTTTGCTTTTATAAGCCATGAGGGGGAAAGGATCCAATGCGGAAGTGGTTGCATGAACCTGTCCAAGCACCTTGTCAACGTCCTTGAGCTGTATAACTGAAATGCGTGCAAGAAAATGGACAAGTCTGTATTCTGGATACCTCACCTGATTCACCTGCTGTAATACTGGAGTCCCAGCAAATGCAACAGATTATATTCTGGAAGTGCCTAGCAAATATATTACAGCATGCCTTGGACAGCTCTACAGTGTCCTTAGGGCCAGCATGTAACCAGATGTTAAGAGAACAATCAGCCCCACACATAGAAGCTGCAAAGCCAACCAACCTGAAGTTAGCAGGGCGGCCTTTGCCCTTGAGTATCCCCCCTCGCAGAGCAGCTCCCCCTTTTTTAGTTCTTCAGGGGGTAGCTTCTCTCAGGCAGCTAAACGCAGTCCCAGGGAGGGTCAGTAAGATGATAAATTGGCCCACCTGCCACTGTAGGTTGTTGGTCTATGATTTTAGCTGCTGATCCTTTTATCTATGGTATTGTGATGGAGGAGTAATTGTTTTATGTTTTAATTGTGATGGAGGAGTAATTGTTTTATGTTTTAATTGTTTTTATGATTGATAGGGTGGCCAGGTGGTGTGCTTTACAGGGGATATATATCTATTTTGGAGAGCTGGCAGAATACAGTTCTGTATTTGAAGGTGTCTTCTGTTTGATGGGCTGTCCAGTCCAAGACTGGTTTAGAGTCAAGGAACCATCAGGAGGGAGAGCAGGGGCTTTGAAGTTGTACATCACAGTTATCACTGGATGGCAGGTTGAGCAGGTACACAGGTCATCTCGTCAGTCTTATCCACTATGGTGAGATTTCTTGTATTTCTAGTTCAATAACTGTTGTTTGTTTATAAATTTACACCTATACATTTGCTTATGTAAATGTTATGCAGATTGGTGTCCTCTTTTAACCTCTGAAATGTAGTGCATTAATAATATTCTCTTATCCTCCTACATTTGCTACATGAGTAGTGTGTGGTGCAATATTATCTAGCTGGCATTGTACCATAAAGGTATACCTGTTTGCCTGCCTGCCTACCAGACAGCTCATCTCACTTGCCCTGCTTTGTTTCTTTTCCCAGATCCACCCTCATGCCTTCTGCCTCCCTGCTCCTCAGACATGGTCTTTCCATGCATACCTTTCAAGCAGCAAGAGTTGCTCTTGAAAAATTTTACCTGTCATCCCCCAGCTGGAGGATTCCTCTTCAGATGAAGACCAAAGATCTCAGTAACTGACAATGCCCAAGAACTATCCAGGCCAGCATTGCAGGAGACCAAGAATAAAGGGAGCTTTGCTTCAGAGCCTGAGGTGGAATGATCACTGGGCCCCAAGGAGCAATGACACCTCAAAAGGCAGGCTCAAGTCCATACACTCAGAAGAAGTGTACGATTACAGCAAACGACACTTCATGAGTAAAGACTCCACATGTGTAGGGATTTCCTATGAGGAGGACTTTTTCCATAAGCTTCTAAAGAGCACAGCTGGACTTCTAGTCGGGTTTGCAGGTTCTGCTTAAAAGATTCAGCTCCAGACTGGAAGAGCTGCTGGAACAAAGTCTCCTCATCAGTTCTGGACCCATTGTACCTTGCCAATGTCTCTCGAGTGCTTACTCTGCTCAAATTCCTGTAAGTAACCTTGGACTGCCTGTGACCATTCTTCTTGCTAAATTCTTGTCTGACACTATGCTTTGTGAACTTTGACTTTAGAATGACGTCCCTTTGCTAATTGCCTGCTCTTTGACTGAACTGGGTTTTGTTTGTGGAGTCTTTGATGTTTCAACTTAGGATGTTATTCCCTATCCAAACCCCAAGCCCTGTAAACAAGACATTATCACCATTAGTTCATGTCATCTTTGTTGTCTTCTGAACGTTGGTGATGTTCTATATGACACAGATCTTTTGTCCTCTTAAGTTATCTCTGGATAGAAGACCAGTACAGCTCTTCACAACTTACCCCTTTCTCTCCCTACAGCTTTAAAGAAAGGAAGCATTGGTCGCTCAGAGAATTCTTCTGCATGGTTGATCAGCCCTTCTTTCACGGCTTGGAATCCAGACAGGACTACCATAGGTTGGTGTCCTAGCCATACAGTGTAAATGTTTCCATATTGCTTTGCCAGCTGCCATTTGTGTCCAAGAATGGAAGAGAAGTGTTACAGTTAAACAAAGCAGATTATTTCAAGTTAATATATAAATGTCAGCCTTCCCTAGATCCTCACCTCTGCAGCTTCTGGCCATGTGCAACTCTCCTCTCTGCCTTCTCTCTCCCAGTTTTCCTTTCCGGCCAAAATCTTCCCTTCTCAACTTCCTCCTTTCCATCCTATTCCCAAACCATTTTGTTTACTCCCTCCTCCTGCCCACCTTACCCTGGCTAGGTTCAGAGAAGCAGAGAGGCCCTTTGGATTTCCCAGCCACCTATGACAGGGAGGTAAGTCATTCATTCCCACAGGCTTCTTCTTCACCACTAAAAGTCTTAATGCATTACAATTCTGATGGCTTAGAGCACTGGTCTTCAACTGGTTGGCCAGGACCCTAAGGTGGGTTGCAAGAACAGCACTACACCATACAAAATATATGGTAAAGTGGATCCCAGATGCATTTTCTGCCTAAAGGTGGGTCCTTGGTCTGAAAAAGTTGAAAACTACTGGCTTGGAGAGAGTTAAGGGGTCTTGGGATTGAGCAGTTACCCTTATAGCTGATGTATAATGTTTAGCAAGTGATATGGAATGACAGGAGCTTGTTATTTGGGAGGGAGAGATTGGAACAAGGCCTGTGCTGTTTGACACTTGTCTTCTGCAGGCTGCAGCTAGCTACCTTCAAGTTTCCTCCTGTCTTGTTGGAAACAGCTTGTGAGGTGTTTTTCACTGCTAAGCACACTTGATGCCAGAGGACCTGCTGACAAGGGAGATGGAGGTACAACATAATTTATAACCTGCATAATCTAGGCCATGTTCCACCACCATACGCTAAAGATGTTGCAAACAGATAGAAAGGCGGCGTGAAGAGAAACGAACAGGTTTTAGCATATCCTTTCCTTCTCCAGCCAGCTATATTTGAGGCATGCATGAGATGGGTATGACTGAAAAGAGTGCTGGCTGTTAGAGGCCTTGTGTCTTTTGCGGCATCCTTTAATATGCTTAGGATATTCTGGAGCAGTAATGGTTCTGTCCTTAACCACACTCAAGGGAGAAGCAAAATAGGTATAAGGGAACTTGTAGGAATAAAAATGTAACTGCAATAAAACAAATTTTAATACTGTAACTAAAATAACATATGAAGTTTAAAAAGAATCGCCAAATGCCAAAATATCATTTTCAAGCTGGCAGATAAAGGCTCAATGCTGTCTTTACATGAGGCATTTATCGTGGGCTCATGCCTGGTCACTCACAGAAGTTTGCTGGTCATTTACATGGGCACATCCCTGTATTTGATCTTTATCTCGCTACCCCTCCTCCCAGATAATCTGTTATTTAAATGTAAATCCACTTTAATGGCTGTGTGGAAATGTGTGGTTCTGGTATAACCACAGCCTGGGAAGAAGAACCCTTTGAGCAGAGCAGGGAAATCACAATTGCTCTCCCCCCTCCCCTCCTCCAGTGTGTCTGCCTGTTGACTTGGGCTGGGAGGAGATATTTCTTGGCAGGGCTAGGAGAGGCTCAAAGCAGGCATGGAGCTGGCCGGGGGAGGAGGAGGAAGAAGACAGCAACTCCCCATGTAAACGGCTGACAGCAACAAAGCCACACACACACCCCTGCGCGCTGCTTTGCACAGAGAGAGAGAGAGAGAGCAAGTGAGAGATGCTTTAATCCCTCGGGAGACCCACTGATTCCCTCCCTGCTTGCTTTCCGCCTGGAGGCTGCGGAGAACTTGTCTGTGTAAAGAGCTGATTTATCTTGCTTTGCATGCGGAAGCAGAAGCCCCGGTAAACTGCGAAACAAACAGCCGTGTCTGATGAACCTTAAAGAGGACTATGTGAGAGAGGCTTTTCGGCAACTAAACAACGATGAGCATTATGAGAAATGTAAGGAGAATCCTACTGATTAAGAGGGAAATTGTGGGAATATTGGATGATGGGCTGACTAAAGGGCAGATTTCAAGATCCACTTCTGATTTCTTGTTGGAAATCGAGGAGAAGGTCCACACAATTTTATCTTTAACCCCAAATCCACAAAAAGGGGTTCCCTGTACCAGGACGCCCGGTCATTCCAGGCTCTGTTTCCCCTTTGGAACTTCCGTTTACCTTTTGTCAATTATTTTCTCAAACGGTTTGTTCCACAAAGAGGTTCTTATTTAATGGATACAGTGCATTTTCTGGAGCTTATAAATGAGATTAGGGATGGACAGACTCACCTGTGCCAGGCTTCCCCAGGTGCTTGCCGAGCTGCTGCCCCAGCTCGTGCTCCCCCCGGCTCACTTGACGAGCCTCTGCACCCGCCAGAACCTGCTCGCTAAGCGGCCCTGCGCCCGGCAAGTTTTCCCATGCTGTGTTGAGAGCTGTCAAAAAACTGACAGCTCTCACAGGCAAGGGAGAGACAGGATCCCTACAGGGAGCTGGGAAAGTGCCCCGTTTCTTCCAAGGAAGTGAGAGTGCCAGGTGTGGGGTGGGGTGGGAGGGGGCACCCCTCCCCCCTCCCCGTGCCTGGCACTTTCATTTCCTTCGAAGAAACGGGGTGCAGCAATTATTTTTAATGTCTTCCTTCCGTTCTTGTGCAAGAACAGAATGAAGACATTAAAAAGAAAAGAAATGCAGGGGGCAGAGTGGAGTGGGACTGGGGGACACCCAAAGGAGTCCCTGCCACTTCCTCATCCTCTCTTCCCTCGCCACACACTACCTGCTCCCCCAAAAAGGCATTTCCCCTCAGCCAGGTGGAGGATCCTTCTTGCCGGTTGCCTTTTGTTGCCCCAAGGACCCATGGTGGGGGCAGGGTGGGATTCCCCCACTCCCACCTGATTCTTGCAAGGAGCATCTGAGAATCTAATGTAAGTGACAGGACCAATTCACTTACATTACATTGTCAAAGTGCTCCTCTGAAAATTGGAGGTGGGGTGACCAAGGACCCATGGTGGGGGGTTGTATTCCCCCACCCCACCTGATTTTTGCAAGGAGCACCTTGAAAACCTAATGTCAGTGACTGGACCAATTCAATTCCAATGGGGAATCCAACCCCACATCATCTTGCCCCAAGGATCCCTGGTGGGGTGACACCCACACCCCAGATTTTTGCAAGAAGCACTTCTGTAAATGTAAATATTGAGCACATAGGGCAAAATCGGGGGTGAGGGTGGGGAATCCCACCCCTCCACCATGGGTCCTGTTGCCCCAAGAGCTCAAGGGGGGTGGTATTCCCCCCTACATTTTTACAAGGAGCACTTTGAAAATCTAATGTAAGTAAATGGAGCCCCTCTACTGCCTGCAATTTTGCGGAGATCAGGGCCTTTACTACCCTATGTGAACAATATTACATTTATGGAATTTCCCGAGGTACAATTTTTTTCCCACAGAATGGTGACATAAATCCTTAAGTCTCCTATATTTTACCTATATTGTTATTTTTATTGTGCTTTAATATGCTGTTTACCACTTTGGGACTCTTTGGGCTGAACAGCATTATACAAGTAAATCTATAATATGAATAATGAAAGTGATGATGATTTTGTTGTTGCTCAGTCGTTCAGTCGTGTCCGACTCTTCGTGACCCCACGGACCATAACACGCCAGACCTTCCTGTCCTGCGCTCTCTCCCAGAGCGTGCTCAAGTCCATATTCGTTGCATCGGTGATGCTATCTAGCCATCTCATCCTCTGCCATCCCCTTCTCCTTTTGCCTTCAATCTTTCCCAGCATCAGGGTCTTTTCCAGAGAGTTTTCTCTTCGCATTAGGTGGCCAAAATATTTGAGCTTCAGCTTCAGTATCTGTCCTACCAATGAGCACTCAGGGTTGATTTCCTTTAGGATGGACTGATTTGACCTCTTTGCAGTCCAGGGGACTCGTAAGAGTCTTCTCCAGCACCACAATTCGAAAGTATCAATTCTTCGGCGCTCAGCCTTCCTTATAGTCCAGCTCCCACAGCCATACATTGCTACTGGGAAAACCATAGCTTTGATGATACGAATCTTTGTTGGCAAGGTGATGTCTCTGCTTCTTACTATGCTGTCTAGGTTTGCCATAGCTTTCCCCCAAGGAGCAAGAGTCTTTTAATGTCATGGCTACAGTCACCGTCTGCGGTGATCTCGGAGCCCAAGAAAATAAAATCTGTCACTGCTTCCATTTCTTCTCCTTCTATATGCCAGGACGTGATGGGCTCAGATGCCATGATCTTAGTTTTTTTTTAATGTTGAGTTTCAAACCAGCTTTTGCACTCTCCTCTTTCACCCTCAACAAGAGGCTCTTGAGATCCTCTTCTCTTTCTGCCATTAGGGTGGTGTCATCTGCGTATCTGAGGTTGTTGATAATTCTCCCGGCAATCTTAATTCCGACCTGTGATTCATCCAACCTGGCGTTTCTCATGATGTACTCTGCATATAAATTAAATAAGCAGGGCGTCAATATACAGCCTTGTCGTACTCCTTTCCCAGTTTTGAACCAATCGGTTGTTCCATGTCCAGTTCTTACTGTTGTTTCTTGACCCTCATACAGGTTTCTCAGGAGACAGGTAAGGTGGTCTGGTACTCCCATCTCTTTAAGAATTTGCCACAGTTTGTTGTGATCCACACAATCAAAGGCTTTACCTTAGTCAATGAAGCAGAAATAGACACTTTTCTGGAATTCTCTTGCTTTCTCCATGATCCAGCGAATGTTGGCGATTTTCTCTCTAGTTCCTCTGCCTCTTCGAAACCCAGCTTGTACTTCCGGTAGTTCTCGGTTCACATACTGATGAAGCCTAGCTTGTAGGATTTTGGGCATCACCTTGCTGGCATGTGAAATGAGTGCAATTGTGCGGTAGTTTGAACACTCTTTGGCGTTGCCCTTCTTTGGAATTGGAATGTAAACTGACCTTTTCCATCTTGTGCCCATTGTTGAGTGTTCCAAATGTGCTGACATGTTGAGTGCAGCACTTTAACAGCATCATCTTTTAGGATCTTAAATAGCTCAGCTGGAATACTGTCATCTCCGCTAGCTTTGTTGTCAGTAATGCTTCCTAAGGCCCACTTGACTTCACTCTCTAGGATGTCTGGCTCAAGTTCAGTGACCACACTATCATGGCTATCAGGGACATTAAGATCTTTCCTATATAGTTCTTCTGTGTATTCTTGCCACCTCTTCTTCATCTCCTCTGCTTCTGTTAGGTCCCTGCTTTCTTTGTCCTTTATCATGCCCGTCTTTGCACAAAACGTTCCCTTGAGATCTCCGATTTTCTTGAAGAGATCTCTAGTCTTTCCCATTCTATTGTTTTCCTCGATTTCTTTGCATTGTTCATTTAAGAAGGCCTTCTTGTCTCTCCTTGCTATTATCTGGAACTCTGCATTCAGTTGGGTATATCTTCCCCTTTCTCCCTTGCTTTTCGCTTCCCTTCTTTCGTGAGCTACTTGTAAAGCCTCATCAGACAGCCACTTGGCTTTCTTGCATTTCTTTTTCTTTGGGATGGATTTCGTTGCTGCCTCCTGAACAATGTTATGGACCTCCGTCCATAGTTCCTCAGGCACTCTGTCAATCAGGTCTAATCCCTGAAATCTATTCCTCACCTCCACTGTATATTCATATGGAATATGATTTAGGTCATACCTGAATGGTTTAGTGGTTTTCCCTACGTTCTTCAATTTAAGCCGAAATTTTGCGATAAGAAGCTCATGATCTGAGTCACAGTCAGCTCCAGGTCTTGTTTTTACTGACTGTATAGAGCTTCTCCATCTTTGGCTGCAAAGGACATAATCAATCTGATTTCGATATTGACCATCTGGTGATGTCCATGTGTAGAGTCGCCTCTTGTGCTGTTGGAAAAGAGGGTTTGCTATGATCAGCGTGTTCTCTTGGCAAAACTCTATTAGCTTTTGTCTTGCTTCATTTTGTACACCAAGGCCATGCTTGCCTGTTATCCCGGTGATTTCTTGACTTCCTACTTTAGCATTCCAATCCCCTATGATGAAGAGGACATCTTTTTTTGGTGTTAGTTCTAGAAGATGTAGGTCTTCATAGAACCGATCAACCTCAGCTTCTTCGGCCTCAGTGGTTGGGGCATAGACTTGAATTACTCTGATGTTGAATGGTTTGCCTTGGATTGATACTGAGATCATTCTATCGTTTTTGAGATTGTACCCCAGTACTGCTTTTCCCACCCTTTTGTTGACTATGAGTGCCACTCCATTTCTTCTAAGGGATTCCTGCCCACAGTAATAGATATAATGGTCAACTGAATTAAATTCGCCCATGCTTGTCCATCTGAGTTTGCTGATTCCCAAGATGTCAATGTTTAATCTCACCATCTCATGTTTGACCACCTCCAGCTTACCTTGATTCATTGATCTGACATTCCAGGTTCCTAAACAATATTGTTCTTCACAGCATCAGATTTTCTTTTCACCACCAGACACATCCACAGCTGAGTGTCCTTTTGACTTTGGCCCAGCCGCTTCACTCTTTCTGGCGCTACTTGGAAATACCCTCTGCTCTTCCCCAGTAGTATATTGGACACCTTCCGACCTGAGGGGCTCATCTTCCAGCATCATCTCTTTTAGCCTTGTGATACGTTCCATGGGGTTTTCTTGGCAAGAATACTGGAGTGGGTTGCCATTTCCTTCTCCAGCGGACCACATTTTGTCAGAACTCTCCTCCATGACCTGTCCGTCTTGGGTGGCCCTGCATGGCATAGCCTATGTCTTCACTGAGTTATGCAAGCCCTTCACCACAACAAGGCAGTGATCCATGAAGGGGGGTGATGATGATAATATTTTCCTAATCAAATTTGTGTCAGAATATTTTACTATCACAACCCTTTTGTCCATAGTAACCACAGAAAGAAAATAATTCAAAATTCACTTCATTAATTCTGTTATTCAGATTAATGAATTATTGGTTAAGCACTTAGAAAGACTGACCTTAATGATGATGTCTTCACTAAGTCGAAACCCAATCCTCCAAATGCTTCCAATGACAGGGAGCGAAAGAGGCCCCGGAGGGTAGTGTCTGTGTGACCAGCATTGCGTCAGGAAGCGCAGAAGCAGAAGAGCCACCAGCACGGCGATCAAAGCTGCCCATGTCCCCATCATATTCCTGCCTTCTTGCTCTCTTTGATTCTTTCTAGTATGTCTGGGAATGTTGAATCCTCTTTGTCTAAGGGCCTTTTGCTTTCCTCAGAGACGTTGCCACTTCTCTCTTTTTTTTCTATTAACTTCTGTTTATATTCTTCAATTAGTAAAAACAAATAAGCAACTAATGCTCTGACAAGTAGCCTTGGAATTTGGCCCTTCATGCATGTATCATAGTAGCACGTTGCAGTTTGCAACGTGGTTAATTCCAATATGTGTCACTCAAATAATTGGAAGGAGGAGGGCTTAATATGAAAGGCTAGTGTAATCCAGCTCGTGGCTAGTGCAGGATCGATTTTGTGAAACAATTATCCAGAATAATTAACGTACCATATGTTCATGAATATACATGAACCTAAGAAGAGCCCCTCTGGATCTAGTACAGTATCCTGTTTCCCAGAGTGGCCAACCAGATGCCTCTTGGAGGCCCCCATGCAAGACCTAAGGGGAATAGCCCTCTCCCACTGTAGCTCTCTAGCAGTTAGTATTTGGAAGCAATATCTAACCACCATGGTAAGTAACCATTGTTAGCCTTATTCTCCATCATTTGTTTAAAGCTTTCTACGTTGGTGGCATTATGGATGTACGAATCTTGTTTCTTTTCACAGAATCATAGAATTGTAGAATAGTAGGGTTGGAAGGGGTCTACTACAAGCCCATCAGGTCCAACCCTCTGCTCAATGCAGGAATCCAAGTCAGAGCATCCCCAACAGATGGCTGTCCAGTCTCATCATGAATGCCTCCAGCGTGTGGGAGAGCCCACCACCTCCCTTTTATTTCCTTCTAGTTTTCTATTTTGCCTCTCTGCACTCTCAGCTATCCAAGGAAAGTTTGTGGCATCTCTCCTAGATCTTCACTTTCCCAAACAATTTCTCTGTGTGCAAGATTCTTGGGGATATTCACCCCTGAAGAAGCACTTGTAAGTGATGTGCATTATATCAACTGGCCATGTATGCATGCTGGGATTTTACATGCATGCACAAAGTCATTGGTTGTACTACAATTTTCATTCCATTTTATTGCCTGAGAACAAGAACAATTGTGAAGAGAAGAGCAAAGTTGGATCGGCAAGCACATGCACACAGACCACCCTTCTACAACCTGGTCCCCTCCAGATGTATTGGTGGCCATGTTGGTCAGGGATAAGGGGCATTGTAGTCCAACACAGCTGGAGGACAGCAGGCTGGGGAAGGCAGCTGGCAGAGACCATTCTGAAAAGTGCCAGCTACAGGCTCAAAAATTCGGTTGTTTCTTCCTTTACATTTCACATTACTCTTTGCCTATGCATTCTCAAAGCCAGCTCTTTGCACTAGTTTTCGATGGGAGCTTATCAAAGTTGTAGTTGTGAGCATGAATGGATGTGTGAACCAGGGAGAAGATGGTGGATTTCCCAGAAACGGGGGCACATGGCCCTCAAACAAATACAAAGGAAAGGTTCAGGAAGACATATCTGTTGAGGGAGGGAATCAAATAATAACATTACTTTCATCTCGGTGGTTACTATCATAAAATATTTGTGCTCTGACCTCCTCCAAATATGAAAATGTAACATCTGAAGGCCCCATTTCCAGGGAAGGGTAGCTACAACCATCTGAAGGTTCATTGATTTTGATAGTATTTACACATAGATAACCTTCTCTGAATGAACTTGAGCACACTCCGGGAGAGAGCAGAGGACAGGAAGGCCTGGTGTGCTATGGTCCATGGGGTCACGAAGAGTCGGATGCGACTTAATGACTGAACAACAACAACAACAACAACAACAACAAACCTTCTCTGAATCAGGGCTATTCAATTTAAGTTGTCTATTTTCAAATATTCATCAGTTTTAATCTTGTTCACTACAAACATTTTGCCATTTGCTATTCATATATATATATATATATATATATATATATATATATAATTAAGCGAAACAGAGGGATTCTTTGGCTGCCTTTACATTAAAGAAAAAATCTTCAGTCCTACTGTTGTGGAGCCTTTTTGCGTTTACAGTGGGCTCCCAGGTGGCAACCGCATGATTGCTGAGAGGGGAAGCTTTTGATTTTCAAGGTTCCATAGAACTCAGTGAAACAACACCATCTAGTGGCTGCTTTAATGGCACAATAATCCAAGATATTTTAATACTTCATTTTCTTTGGATCTTTTTAACACCTGGTTAACGGAATAACCAGGAAATTGTCTTTCTAGGCACAAAGATTACTACAGACGCTGACTCTGTTACGTATATATTTACGTAGCCTATCACAGCGAAAGACGGGAGCAAATGGCGGCTGCTATGCCATTTGCGCCCCTGTTTTTTTGCCGTGATAGTCTACGTAAATATTTATGTAGCCTATCACAGCAAAAAAACAGGAATGCAAAGGGCGGCCACCATAGCTGCCACCATTTGCGTCCGCAGGCTGTGCATGCCTGCGAATGCACCCGGCCGGCGGCTCACAGAGATGCCACGGAGCAGAGCCAGCCAGCTTAGGATTTCGGGGGGAGGTGCGGAGTGCCTCCCCCCCACCACGAATCACCCCCTTCAAAAAGGTAAGTGACTGTCGCACATCCCTAACTGCAACAGCACCTTCCCACCCATGTTCCCCAGCAACTGGTGTACATAGGCTCACTGCCTCTGGTACTGGAGGTAGCACATAGCCATCAGGACAAGTAGCCACTGTTAGCCTTTTCCTCCAGGAATTTGTCCAACCCCCTTTTAAAGCCGTCCAAATTGGTGGCCATCACTACATCCGGTAGTAGCAAATTCCACAGTTTAACTATGTGCTCTGTGAAGAAGTACTTCATTTTATCTGTCCTGAATCTCCCACCAATCAGCTTCATAGGATGACCCTACGTTCTAGTATTTTGAGAGAGGGAGAAAAATGTCTCCCTATCCACATTCTCCACACCATGCATAATTCTGTAGACTTCTATCATGTCTCTCCTTACCCTCCTTTTTTCCAGGCTAAACAATCCCAGCAGTTGTAGTCTTCTCTCATAGGGGAGATGCTCCAGCCCTTGCATTTTTAGTTACCCTTTCTGCACTTTTCCATCTCTATAATATCTTTTTTTAGGTGTGGTGACCAGAACTGGACACAGTATTCCAAGTGTGGTCGCACCATAGATTTGTATAGGGGCAGTATGACATTTTTTTTAAAGCCTTTGATTGTGTGGATCACAACAAACTGTGGCAAATTCTTAAAGTGATGGGAGTACCAGACCACCTTACCTGTCTCCTGAGAAACCTGTAAGAGGGTCAAGAAGCAACAGTAAGAACCAGACATGGAACAACCAATTGGTTCAAAATTGGGAAAGGAGTACGACAAGGCTGCATGTTGTCACCCTGCTTATTTAACTTATATGCAGAGTACATCATGAGAAACGCCGGGTTGGATGAATCACAGGTCGGAATTAAGATTGCTGGGAGAATTATCAACAACCTCCGATATGCAGACGATACCACCCTAATGGCAGAAAGTGAAGAGGATCTAAAGCGCCTCTTGTTGAGGGTGAAAGAGGAGAGTGCAAAAGCTGGTTTGAAACTCAACATTAAAAAAATGAAGATCATGGCATCTGGCCCCATCACTTCCTGGCATATGGAAGGGGAAGAAATGGAAGCTGTGACAGATTTTATTTTCTTGGGCTCCAAGATCACCACAGATGGTGACTGTAGCCATGAAATTAAAAGACGCTTGTTCCTTGGGAGGAAAGCTATGGCAAACCTAGACAGCATAGTAAGAAGCAGAGACATCACCTTGCCGACAAAGGTCCGCATAATCAAAGCTATGGTTTTCCCAGTAGTAATGTATGGCTGTGAGAGCTGGACTATAAGGAAGGCTGAGCACCGAAGAATTGATGCTTTCAAACTGTAGTGCTGGAGAAGACTCTTACAAGTCCCCTGGACTGCAAGGAGGTCAAATCAGTCAATCCTAAAGGAAATCAACCCTGACTGCTCATTGGAAGGACAGATACTGGAGCTGAAGCTCAAATATTTTGGCCACCTAATGCGAAGAGAAAACTCTCTGGAAAAGACCCTGGTGCTGGGAAAGACTGAAAGCAAAAGGAGAAGGGGACAGCAGAGGATGAGATGGCTAGATAGCATCACCGATGCAATGAATATGAACTTGAGCACACTCCAGGAGAGAGCGCAGGACAGGAAGGCCTGGCATGCTATGGTCCATGGGGTCACGAAGAGTCGGACACGACTGAATGACTGAACAACAACAACAACAAGTATGACATTGGCAGTTTTGTTCTCAATTCCTTTTCTACTTATGTCTAATATGGAGCTTGCCTTTTTTACAGTGGCCACACACTGGGTTGACATTTTCATTGAGCTGTCTACCACAACCCCAAAATCTCTTTCCTGGTCAGTTACTGCTAGCTCAGATCCCACCAGTCTATACTTGATGGATGGATGGATGGATGGATGGATGGATGGATGGATGGATGGATTACATTTATATCCCACCATTTTTTGACCCAATATGCATCACTTTACACTTGCTTACATTGAACCGCATTTGCCATTTAGATGCCCATTCTCCCAGTTTGGAGGGATGCTTTTGAAGCTCTTCACAATCCCTTTTTGTTTTAACCACCCTAAATAATTTGGTGTCATCCGCAAACTTGGCCACTTCACTGCTCACTCCTAATTCCAGATCATTTATGAACAGGCTGAAAAGCATTGGTCCTAATACAGATCCCTGTGGGACCCCACTATTTACTTCCCTCCATTCGGAGAATTTACCATCTATTCCTACTCTCTGCTTTCTGTTCTTTAACCAGTTACTGATCCATAAGAGGATCTGTCCTCTTATTCCATGACTGCAAAGTTTGCTCAGGAGTCTTTGGTGAGGGACTCTGTCAAAAGCCTTTTGGAAGTCCAAGTACACAATGTCTACTGGATCACCTCTGTCCATATGTTTATCAACACTCTCAAAGAACTCTAAAAGGTTAGTGAGACAGGACTTACCTTTGCGGAAGCCGTGTTGATTCTTTTTCAACAGGGCTTATCCTTCTATATGCTTAGTAATTTTATCTTTAATAATGTCTACAACCAATTTACCTGGAACTGATGTCAATTTTCATAATAATTTGTTACTTTTAGACTTTAATTTTTGAAAGGGCTAGAATTGAGGAGATTGTGGTGGTGACTGTTTGATAATAGTACATGGAGACCTGAACAAAATACTTTAAAAGGAGAGTCAGAGAGAGACAGAGATCAGTCATACCAAGCTCTTTGGTTTCTCATCTCATCCTTAGAAACAAATAAGCGATAAGAGAGCTTATTGACTAACAGGAAATCTACATTTGCCCTATGTGAATGCAAACTATAAGCTGACCCTTCTGACATTGAAATGATTACATGATGGAACTCTAATTAAAAATTGATGTGCAAGGTCACCAAAACTTACAATAACCTCGGTGGACTTCCAGAGGCAGCAGGCCACATTAATAAGAATCAGAATATACATCCTGTAGTTTGCTGTTGTTGTTCAGTCGTTAAGTCATGTCTTTGTGACCCCATGAACCATAGCACGCCAGGCCTTCCTGTCCTCCGCTCTCTCCCAGAGTGTGCTCAAGTTCATATCCATTGCATCATATTCATATTCAAGAATACACACAATCTTCTGTGTATTCTTTCCACCCCTTCCTAATCTCATCTGCTTCTGTTAGGTCCCTGCTTTCTTTGTCCTTTATCATGCCCATCTTTGCACAAAATGTTCCCTTGATATCTCCGATTTTCTTGAAAAGATCTCTAGTCTTTCGCATTCTATTGTTTTCCTCGATTTCTTTGCATTGTTCATTTAAGAAGGCCTTCTTGTCTCTCCTTGCTATTCTCTGGAAATCTGTATTCAGTTGGATATATCTTCCCCTTTCTCCCTTGCTTTTCACTTCCCTTCTTTCCTCAGCTACTTGTAAAGCCTCCTCAGACAGCCACTTTGCTTTCTTGCATTACTTTTTCTTTGGGATGGATTTCGTTGCTGCCTCCTGAACAATGTTACGGACCTCCGTCCATAGTTCCTCAGGCACTCTGTCAATCAGGTCTAATCCCTGAAATCTATTCCTCACCTCCACTGTATATTCATAAGGGATATGATTTAGGTCATACCTGAATGGTTTAGTGGTTTTCCCGACGTTCTTCAATTTAAGCCGAAATTTTGCAAGAAACAGCTCACGATCTGAGCCACAGTCAGCTCCAGGTCTTGTTTTGACTGACTGTATAGAGCTTCTCCATCTTTGGCTGCAAAGGACATAATCAATCTCATTTCGATATTGACCATCTGGTGATGTCCATGTGTAGAGTCGTCTCTGTAGGGGGAACTACAGCAGCAAAGGGCAGACCAGAAGCTTGAAGAGCAACAGCAAGATGAGGCAGTGGGAAATGCTGAGGTGAAGAAAAATGGAGTAGAGGATACTCCTTGGAAAACGGTGACAGTTAGGAGAAGAAGAACTAGACGACACTCTGCACCAGTGGAAGCGGTGGAGCTGTGGAACCGATTCCAGGTACTTGCAGATGAGACTGGAGGACAGCCTGCAGAGGAAGAATCACAGGGGAACCTGCATGAGAGTGAGCAAGAGGCTAAAGGTCAGTCAAACAGAGGCGATGAAACCCAGGCCTACAAGAAGAAGAAGAGAAGAGTGGTAGTAGTGGGAGACTCCTTGCTGCGTGGGATCGAGACCCAAGTATGTCGCGAAGACCCGTGGACTCGCCAGGTATGTTGTCTCCCGGGAGGACAGATTAGAGACGTGACTGAAAGGTTGCCTGCACTCATAAAGCCCACTGACAGGTATCCCTTTCTTCTCATCCATGTGGGAACAAATGATACCGCCAAGCGGAGCTACGAAGAGATCACGTCAGACTTTGAAGCTTTGGGAAGGAAACTCAAGAACTTTGGGGCCCAGATAGTTTTCTCATCCATCCTTCCAGTAGTTAGAAGAGGGATAGAAAGGGAACGAAAAATACTCCAGGTGAATGACTGGCTACGAAGGTGGTGCCGACGAGAGAGATTTGGATTCTGGGACCACGGGCTATACTTCCTGGAAGATGGGCTGTTGGCTAGGGATGGGTTGCACCTCACAAAGGCTGGGAAGAATGTGTTTGGCCACAGCATGAAGAACTTCATCAGGAGGGCTTTAAACTGAATCCTACGGGGAAGGGAGATGTAATGTTGGGGGTAACAATGGACGTAGGCGCATGCACTGCAATGGAGAGAACAGCTCTGATAGCGTCCAATAATAGTCTTCAGACACAGGTAGGAAGAAAGCCAGACTATGAAGCACATGGTCTTCGATGTCTATATACTAATGCCCAGAGTATGGGAAACAAACAGAACGAACTTGAACTCTTAATACAGGAGGGAAATTATGACTTGATAGGTATAACTGAGACTTGGTGGGATGACTCTCATGACTGGAATACAGCAATTGAAGGATATAACTTGTTCAAAAAGAACAGGAGGAACAGAAAGGGAGGCGGGGTTGCACTGTATGTGAAAAATACATATCTCTGCACAGAAATACAGGAGGAGGAGCTTGGTAGCCCCATCGAGAGCATCTGGGTTGAAATAAATGGAGCAAAGAATAAAAGGAACCTGGTGGTCGGAGTCTACTACCGGCCACCCAATCAAGGAGAAGACAAGGATGAAACTTTTGAAAAGCAAATAGCCAATGTTTTAAGGAAGCATGATGTAGTAGTAATGGGGGACTTCAATTTCCCCGATATTTGTTGGGAGACAAATTCTGCAAAACATGGCCCCTCCAGGAAATTCCTGACTTGTGTGGCGGATAACTTCCTCCTACAGAAAGTAGAGGAAGGAACTAGAGGATCGGCTATCCTTGACTTGATCCTAACCAACAGAGATGACTTAGTGGAGAAAGTAGCAGTTACAGGAACTCTGGGGGAAAGCGACCATGTTGTACTTGAGTTCTTGGTTCTAAGGGAAGCAAAAGCCGAGTGTACTCAAACGCGTACCCTGGATTTTAGGAAAGCTGATTTTAATAAACTCAGAACAATGATCAGTAAGGTCCCATGGCAAGCAATGCTAGCGAGAAAAGGAGTCCAAGATGGGTGGGAACTTTTAAAAAAGGAAATTCTCAAGGCACAATCACAAACAATTCCAACAAGAAGAAAAGGTGGAAGAGACAACAGAAGAAGCCAATGTGGCTTCACAAAAAGCTTAGGGATGACCTGAAAACAAAAAAGGACACATATAGGAAGTGGAAAGAAGGCCAAGTAACAAAGGAAGAGTACAGGCAGGTAGCACAGAATTGCAGGGATGGCGTCAGGAAGGCTAAAGCGGAGAACGAGGTGAGGTTAGCGAGGGATGCTAAAAACAACAAAAAGGCTTTCTTCAGCTACGTGCATAGTAAAAGGCAGAGGAAAGAAATGGTTGTTCAGATATTAAATAAGGAGGGCAAAATGATAACAGAGGACAAAGAAAAGGCAGAGGTGCTCAATTCCTACTTTGGCTCAGTCTTCTCCCAAAAGAGGGTCTATGACCCCCCTGGCAAAGGCGAAGTACAGGCTGAAGGGGCAGGATTGCAGCTTGAGATCGACAGGCATATGGTCAAGGAACACCTCATTACTTTGAATGAGTTCAAATCTCCAGGGCCAGATGAACTGCATCCTAGAGTCATAAAGGAACTGGCAGAAGAACTCTCAGAACCGCTGTCTATTCTCTTTGAGAAATCATGGAGGACCGGGGAAGTGCCAGATGACTGGAGGAGGGCTAACGTTGTCCCTATCTTCAAAAAGGGTAAAAAGGAGGAACCTGGGAACTACAGACCAGTCAGTCTGACATCAATCCCTGGGAAAATTCTGGAGCAGATCATAAAGCAATCCATCTGGAAGCACCTTGACAACAATGCCGTGATTACTCGAAGCCAACATGGATTTGTCAAAAACAAGTCCTGCCAGACAAATCTGATCTCATTTTTTGATCAAGTCACCTCCCTTGTAGACCGTGGGAATGCTGTAGACATCATATACCTCGACTTCAGCAAAGCTTTCGACAAAGTGCCCCATGATATCCTGATGAGCAAACTTGCTCGAAGTGGGCTAGATGAAACAACGATCCGGTGGATCCACAGTTGGCTACAGAATCGGACTCAAAGAGTGCTTATCAATGGGACCTTCTCAAGCTGGGGAGAGGTAACGAGTGGGGTACCGCAGGGCTCAGTCCTGGGCCCAGTGCTCGTCAACATTTTTATTAATGACTTGGAGGAGGAGGTGCAGGGAATGCTGATCAAATTTGCAGATGACACAAAATTGGGAGGGATAGCTAATACTTTGGAAGACAGAAACAAAATTCAAAGTGATCTGGATAGACTGGAGTGCTGGGCAGAAAACAACAGAATGACATTTAATAGGGACAAATGCCAAGTTCTGCACCTAGGAAAAAGAAACCAAATGCACAGTTACAAGATGGGGGATACGTGGCTCAACCACACTACAAGCGAGAAGGATCTTGGAATTGTTGTCGATCACAAGCTGAATATGAGCCAACAATGTGATGTGGCTGCAAAAAAGGCAAATGCTATTTTGGGCTGCATTCATAGAAGCATCGCTTCCAAATCCCGGGAAGTACTAGTTCCCCTCAACTCAGCACTGGTTAGGCCTCATCTGGACTACTGTGTCCAGTTCTGGGCACCACACTTTAAGAAGGATGCAGACAAGCTGGAGAGGGTTCAAAGGAGGGCAACAAAGATGATCAGGGGACTGGAAACAAAGCCCTATGAAGAGAGACTGAAAGAACTGGGCATGTTTAGCCTTGAGAAGAGAAGACTGAGGGGAGATATGATAGCACTCTTCAAGTACTTGAAAGGTTGTCACAGAGAAGAAGGCCAGGATCTCTTCTTGATCATCCCAGAGTGCAGGACACGGAATAATGGGCTCAAGTTACAGGAAGCCAGATTCCGACTGAACATCAGGAAAAACTTCCTGAGTGTCAGAGCAATACGGCAATGGAACCAATTACCTGGGGAGGTGGTGGGCTCTCCCACACTGGATGCCTTCAAGACGAGGCTGGACAGCCATTTGTCAGGGATACTCTGACTTGGATTCCTGCATTGAGCAGGGGGTTGGACTCGATGGCCTTGTAGGCCCCTTCCAACCCTACTATTCTATGATTCTATGATTCTTGTGCTGTTGGAAAAGAGGGTTTGCTATGATCAGCGTGTTCTCTTGGCAAAACCCTATTAGCCTTTGTCCTGCTTCATTTTGTACACCAAGGCCATGCTTGCCTGTTATCCCGGTGATTTCTTGACTTCCTACTTTAGCATTCCAATCCCCTATAATGAAGAGGACATCTTTTTTTGGTGTTAGTTCTAGAAGGTGTTGTAGGTCTTCATAGAACCGATCAACCTCAGCTTCTTTGGCCTCAGTGGTTGGGGCATAGTCTTGAATTACTGTGATGCTGAATGGGTTGCCTTGGATTCGTACTGAGATCATTCTATGGTTTTTGAGATTGTACCCCAGTACTGCTTTTCCCACCCTTTTGTTGACTATGAGTGCTACTCCATTTCTTCTAAGGGTTTCTTGCCCACAGTAGTAGATGTGATGGTCACCTGAATTAAATTTGCCCATGCTTATCTATTTTAGTTCGCTGATTCCCAAGATGTCAATGTTCAATCTTGCCATCTCATGTTTGACCACCTCCAGCTTACCTTGATTCATGGATCTTACATTCCAGGTTCCTAAACAATATTGTTCTTTACAGCATCGGATTTTCTTTTCACCACCAGACACATCCACAGCTGAGTGTCCTTTCGGCTTTGGCCCAGCTGCTTCACTCTTTCTGGTGCTACTTGGAAATACCCTCTGCTCTTCCCCAGTAGTATATTGGACACTTTCCGACCTGAGGGGCTCATCTTCTGGCATCATATCTTTTAACCTTGTGATACGTTCCATGGGGTTTTCTTAGCAAGGAAATTTCCTTCTCCAGTGAACCACATTTTGTCAGAACTCTCCACCATGACCTGTCCGTCTTGGGTGGCCCTGCACAGCATAGCTTATGGCTTCACTGAGTTACGCAAGCCCCTTCGCCTCAACAAGGTAGTGATCCATGAAGGGGCCTGTAGTTTGTACTGTGTGTTATAATGGAGAGCTGTGGATGCTGTGGATGCTAATGGAGAGCTGTGGAGCATATAATTATCACACCCTTGTCAAGGACAACTCATTTCCTGGTGAAGGGTGGACTACAGGGAATTAGCCTCTGTGTAGGTGGAGGACCAGTTTGGATGGTCCGGGCTACTAGGTCCAGCTGGCTTATTTATTCTCCTTTAGTTCTAATAGTCTGCCTTACTTCTAATAGTCTGCTTTTTAGAGCAAGCCATTAGAATTTATTTATTTGTTTGTTTATTAGTAATAACTTATATACTGATTAATATAATAAAATATCTAAGTGATTAAGGTAGCTTCCAGTTAAAGGAGGCATACAATAAAGGTGGCTTACAATACAAGTTCAAGTGGCATACAATACAAGGCAGCTTACAATAAAAATGTTTTTAAAATAATTTGAACAAACATAAAATGAACTTAAAATAAAATAAAATATGGAGAGTGAGCAATACAATCAATAAAAAAAACCTTGGCAGGATAAAGAAGACTGCTTAGAGGCAGCAAGAGAGCAGGGTAATAGTTCTTGAGGGGGGAGGGGGACATTCCATAAGTTTGAGGCTACCACTGAAAAAGCCCTGTCCCTGGCACCCACCAACCTGATCCACCCTAGTGGCAGGCCAGGGAGCAGGGCTTCTAGGCCCATTTTTGGGCTGGGCAATGCTCATATGGATGTCCTTCAAAGACTTGCCCTAAGTTTTAGCAGGCTGCTTGGTGGCAGGACAGGCCTTGTCCCCTCCCTGATACTGACAGCCATGAGTATAGTGTGTGGTGGTTGAAAATCAGTGAACTGATTCAACCTGACCCCCAGAAATTAGAAGATTAAAATCTCCCTACTTCTGAGGGAGAAATTCTCCTGCTTTAAACAGGGTTATTTAATAAAAGAAATAAAAAGTCTTCCTTTTATTATATATAAGTCTTCCTTTTATTATATATAAAAATAGTTATTACTAATTATACATGAACAGCTTAAAAGATTGATATTCAGTGGTAGTCCCTTGTGTCCTTCACTCTAACCCTGTTAGTTGATAGAAAAACAGTCTCTGAGCAGGCAAGAAGAAATCCATCTTGGAAAAATGCAAGCTCCTATCTTGTTAAATCTGGCGCCCCCTCACAGGTTAGCCCATCTCAGCTGTCTTATCTAGAAAGCAAGGTTCCCCAAGGAACATCTCCTGTTATGGCTCCAGTCCCAGAGTACTGCCAAGAAGACTGTCATGAGAAAGGAGAGATGCATCCTTGAATCTCGTGTAGTATTTTTCCAGCTTGTCATGGCTTCCAGTATGCTTTCTATACATGCTCACATGGACTGCTTGAGCATATGAGGCTATTAATCCTCTCTGGATCCACAGGGAATATATGAGATCTAGCCTTTGGTAGCTGAAGTGCTTAAGAAAGCGTTTTTTAACTGCATAATGTTCAAATTTTAAGATATTTTAAGCATTCTGCAAAGTTACAAACACTTTTTTTGCTTGCTTTTTTTGTAAAACATTTTAAAACTTTCTTTGTTAGCATGTATTGAGTTAGTAGGATTGAAAAGGATTAAAAACACATTTTAAAACATCATATTATGGAAAATATAACAATGCAACACTTTTATGTGTATATGTGATGATGAATTTATTATGATTATTATAATAAATGTGTTGTATAAAAAAGGATACAAATGTAAGTACAAAGCTGCAAATATGTGCGAAAGTGTGATTAAATAAATGAAAACGCCCCTCTGTGCCTCTGTAACTGCGCAGCTGTGAAGGGACGGGGGAGTAAAGGGGCATCACAGAGTGATGCAAGCACTATGCACACCTACTACATGCCCACCGCAAAATGCGAAGTTGGTTTGGGGAAGGGACAGACGGTTTGCAACTGTGGGGAAACCCACAGCAAACAAAAAAACATCGCGGCAAAATGCCGCCTTGGAAATCTGCATTTTCTGGGAGAAAACCACAGATGGCTGCAAAGTGGCGACTGCATCATGTCCTGAGGGACCTCAACTCTAGAGCAATACGACAATGGAACAAATTCTCTAGGGAGCTAGCGGGCTGTCCCACACTGGAGGCATTCAAGATTAGGCTGGACAGCCCCTTGTCAGTGATGCTTTCACTTGGATTCCTGCACTGAGCAGGGGGTTGGACTCGATGGTCTTGTAGGCCTCTTCCATCTCTACTGTTCTATGACTGTATGATTCTATGACTCGCAGCCGCCCCAGAGTAAAAGGCTCGTGGAGATGGGCCCCTGATAGAGGTGTATAAAATTATGCATGGTGCAGTGAATGTGGCTAGGGAGAAATTTTTCTCCCTCTTTCATAATACCAGAACCCAGGGTCATCTCATGAAGCTGATTGGTGGGAGATTCAGGACAATTTTTTTTTTAATGTATTTATTTATTTAATTACTATACCCCCCAATAGCCAAAGCTCTCTGGGCAGTTCACAGAAATTAAAACCAAAGAGCACACAATAAAACAATATAAAATATATAAAACATTAAAACCACAGTACAAAATTACAACCAGAATAAAACCTAGCACCAATGCAGGGATTTAAAATACTGATTTAAAATAGCAGAGCTAAAAGTAGGGATGGACGAAAGGGACTTACCTTGTCCCGCAGCTTGCTTTGCGGTGGGGGGGAGGCGCTTCGGTTCTCCCCCTGAAGTTCAGGCGAGGGGGGGAGGCGCCCCGCCTCGCCCAGCCGAAACTCAGGCCGGTGGGGGAGGCGCCCCATCCCTTGCTGGCGAAATTCAGGCCGGGGAGGAGCGCCCCGTCTCCTCAGCCGCGAAAAAAAGTAAAAAACAAAACAAAAACACACACCCGTGATAGGCTACGTAACGATTTGCGTAGCCTATCACGGCTAGATTTCCAAAGTCAGCCGTGATAGGCTACGTAAATCATCACATAGCCTATCACGGGTGACTTGGGGGGGGGGGAAGCGCGTACGCAAATGGCGGCACCCCATGGGCGCCGCCATTTGCATTCCTTATTTTGGCACGTCTAGTCTATGTAAAGATTTACATAGTCTACGGCGAAAATAAGGGCAACGCAAATAGCGTTCCCTTATTTTCGCCGTAGTCTACGTAAATCTTTACGTAGACTACCCCTGTCCAAATAAGGAACACAAATGGTGGCGCCCATGGGGCACCGCCATTTGCGTACGCGCTTTTTTTTTTCCCCCCAAAGTCACCCGTGATAGGCTACGTGACGATTTATGTAGCCTATCATGGCTGACTTTGGAAATCTAGCCATGATAGGCTACGTAAATCGTCACGTAGCCTATCACGGGTGTGCTTTTTTTTTTCTGTACTTTTTTATTTTGTAATGGCGGCGGCGGCAACCGGTCGGGAGACCGGCCGCCACCCCCGCCCCCGCCGAACTGCCACCGGGACCCACTGCTGAGAGGGACATTCGCAGAAGGTAAGTCCCATCCCGGGGGTGGGGGCGGCGGAGAATTTCCCCAACACTTTCGGGGGGCCGAATGCGTCGGCACTCGGCCTCCCGAAGATTCGTGGAGAAATTCTCCGCCATCCTTGGCTAAAAGTCTAGAAAGCTAAAATGCCTGGGAAAATAAAAAGGTCTTCACCTGGAGCCAGAAGGACTACAGTGTAGGTGCCAGGCGAACCTCACTAGGGAGCTCCTTGCACAGCTGGGGTGCCACAGCAGAAAAGCCCTCCTCCTAGTAGCTACCCGCCTCAATTCCTTTGGCAGGGGCTCATGGGGAAGGGCCGCTGAGGATGATGTTAAGGTACGGGCAGGCACATATGGGAGGAGGCGATACTTCAGATAACCTGGTCCCAAGCCATTAAGGGTTTTGAATGTTAACACCAGCACTTTGAATAGGGCCCGGAAATGGACTGGCAGACAGTGCAGCTGGAAAAGTACTGGCGTAATATGAGCTCGCAGGCCAGTCCCTGTTAACAATCTTGCTGCCCTACTTTGGACCAGCTGAAGTTTCTGGACCATTTTCAAAGGCAGCCCCACATATAACGCATTGCAGTAATCCAGACGAGAAGTTATCAGAGCATGGATAACTGTAGCTAGGCTATCTCTGTCCAGATAAGGGCGTAGTTGCTATACCAGCCTAAGCTGATAAAAAGTGCTCCATGCCACTGAGTTCACCTGTGCCTCAAGTGACAGTTCTGGGTCCAAGAGCACCCCCAAACTGCAAACGTGATCCTTTAAGGGGAGTGCAACCCCCTCCAGAACAGGTTGAATATCACCTAGCCAGGCAGACGAACCATCCACTAACAGTACCTCCGTCTTGTCTGGATTGAGTTTCAGTTTATTGGCCCTCATCCAGTCCATTACCGTGCCCAGGCACTAATTCAGAACAGCCACTGCTTCACCTGGGTTTGATGAGAGAGGCAGAGCTGGGTGTCGTCCGCATACTGATGGCACCTGAGCCCACACCTCCGGATAAACTCCCCCAGCAGTTTCATGTAGATGTTGAACAGCAGGGGGGATAAAATAGAGCCCTGTGGAACCCCATGGCACAATTGCCATGGCACAGAGCAATAATCCCCCAGCACCACCTTCTGGAATCGGCCATCCAAGTAGGAGCGGAACCACTGCAGTGCAGTGCCTCCAACTCCCAACCCAGACAAACTATCCAGAAGGATACCATGGCCAATGGTATCAAAAGCCACTGAGAGGTCCAGGAGAATCAACAGGGTCACACTCCCCTGTCCCTCTCCCGGAAGAGGTCATCCCACATGGTGACCAAGGCAGTTTCCATTCCAAAACCAGGCCTGAAGCCCGATTGAAATGGATCTAGATAATCCATTTCAAGAGTGCCTGGAGCTGTCCTGCAACCACCAGCTCAAGCACCTTGTCCAGGAAGGGGATGTTGGCCACTGGCCTATAATTGTTAACATCCTCCGGGTCCAGGTTAGGCTTTTTCAGGAGTGGTCTGATTCCTGCCTCTTTTAAAGTGGCCAGCACCACTCCCTCACTCAAGGAGGAATTTACAACCTCCTGGACCCAGCCGGACATCCCCTCCATGTTTGATTCAATAAGCCATGAAGGGCAAGGGTCAAGCACACAAGCGGTCGATCGGACTTGGCCAAGCACCTTGTCTGCATCCTCAGGCCTCAATAACTGAAACTCATCCAATAAAACTGGACCAGACGGTGCTTTGAACGCCTCTAACTGCATTAATCGTGGTGTCCAATTCATGACGAATCTGAGTGACTTTGTCTTCAATGAGCCATGCAAACTCATCACAGTGTGCAACCAAGGGTTCCACAGTCTCTCTCCCTGGCCCAGAATGTAACAGGCTGCGAACCACTCGGAAAAGCTCTGCTGGATGACACTGAGAAGATGCAATGCTGGTGGAAAAGAACTGTCTCTTTGCCACCCTCACTGCCACAGAGTAGGCTTGATAATGAGCTCTTACCTGTGTTCGGTCAGACTCAGCACGAGTTTTCCTCCACTTGCATTCTAGCCATCTCCCCTCTTACTTCATTGTCCTCAGCTCAGGTGTATACCAAGGAGCTGGCCGGGCTCTGCTCAGAGGGAGAGGGCGCTTGGGCGCGATCGTGTCAACCGCCCAAGTCATCTCTGCATTCCACAGAGCGACCTGGGCTTCGACAGGAGCACCAGCCATACCAGCAGGAAAATCCCCCAGAGCCCTCTGGAATCCATCAGAATCCATTAGCCTCCAGGGGCAGACCATTTTAATAGGTCCCCCACCCTTGCAGAGGGGGAAGGCTGCCAAGAGTCTAAACCTCAACAGGAAGTGATCTGTCCATGACAAAGGGACAGATGTTAATTCCTCCACTTTCAGATCACCATCCTCCTGCCCAGTTGAGAAAACCAGATCAAGCGTGTGTCCTTTTATATGTGTTGGGCCGATGACATGTTGGGACAGCCCCATGGCTGTCATGGTAGCCATGAAGTCCTGAACTGCCCCGGGTACAGCGGCCTCGGCACGGAAGTTGAGATCCCCCAGGACCATCATCCTAGGGGTCCTCAACACCAAGTCCAAGACCACCTCTGTCAGCTCAGGCAGGGAGTCTGATGGGCAGTAGGGTGGGCGGTACACCAGCAGAATCCCTAATCTGTCCCGGGTACCCAACTAGGGGTGGACGAAAGTCACTTACCTGTCGTCGAAGGCCGTTCGCGGTGGGGGGGAGGCGCTTCGCTGCTCCCCCCGCGAAGTTCAGGCCGGGGGGAAAGGCTTCCCGCCTCGCCTGGCCGAAATTCAGGCCGGGGGGGAGGCTTCCCGCCTCGCCCGGCCGAAATTCAGGCCGGGGAGGAGGCGCCTCGCCTTGCCCGGCCGCGAACGCAAAAGTAAAAAACAAAAACAAAAACGCCCCCTGATAGGCTACGTGACGATTCACGTAGCCTATCACGGCTACATATGCAAAGTCAGCCGTGATAGGCTACGTGAATCGTCACGTAGCCTATCACGGGTGACTTTAAAAAAAAAAAAAGCGTGTACGCGAATGGCGGCCCCCATAGGGAGCTGCCATTCGCGTTCCTTATTTAGTCGCTGTAGTCTACGTAAATGTTTACGTAGACTACGGCGAAAATAAGGGCAACGCAAATAGCGTTTTTTTTTCCTTTCATTGCAATGGTGGCGGCGGCAGCCGGTCGAAAGACCGGCTGCCGCTCCCGCCTCGCTCGAACACCCGCCGAACCGCCGGCCGGACCAGCCACCGGGAGGGACATTCGGTGAAGGTATGTCCCGTCCCGGGGGGGGTGCGGGGTGCGGGGGGGGTGCGGGGGGGTGCGGAGGATTTCTCCCCGAAACTTGTTCGGGGGGCCGAACACGTTGGCGCTCGGCCCCCCGAAGTTTCGGGGAGAAATTCTCCGCCATCCCTATACCCAACACAAGGTACAAGCACTCAAGATCTGCACTTGAATGAGCAGGAAGCCTAGAGAGGGAGATTGAATTCCTATAGACCACGGCAACCCCCTCTCCCCAACCCTCGAGTCGGTGTTGGTGCTGCACTGAATACCCAGGAGGGCACAGCTGGGAGAGAGTGACCCCTCCCATTTCCCCCACCCAGGTCTCAGTAATACATACCAGGTCAGCCCCCTCGTTGTTGTTGTTGTTCAGTCGTTCAGTTGTGTCCGACTCTTCATGACCCCATGGACCATAGCACGCCAGGCCTTCCTGTGCTGCGCTCTCTCCCGGAGCGTGCTCAAGTTCATATTCATTGCATCGGTGATGCTATCTAGCCATCTCATCCTCTGCCGTCCCCTTCTCCTTTGGCCTTCAGTCTTTCCCAGCATCAGGGTCTTTTCCAGGGAGTTTTCTCTTCGCATTAGGTGGTCAAAATATTGGAGCTTCAGCTTCATTATCTGTCCTTCCAATGAGCAGTCAGGGTTGATTTCCTTTAGGATGGACTGATTTGACCTCTTTGCAGTCCAGGGGACTCGTAAGAGTCTTCTCCAGCACCACAGTTTGAAAGCATCAATTCTTCGGCACTCAGCCTTCCTTAGAGTCCAGCTCTCACAGCCATACATTACTACTGGGAAAACCATAGCTTTGATTAGACGGACCTTTGTCGGCAAGGTGATGTCTCTGCTTCTTACTATGCTGTCTAGGTTGGCCATAGCTTTCCTCCCAAGGAGCAAGCGTCTTTTAATTTCATGGCTACAGTCACCATCTGCGGTGATCTTGGAGCCCAAGAAAGTAAAATCTGTCACTGCTTCCATTTCTTCCCCTTCTATATGCCAGGAAGTGATGGGGCCAGATGCCATGATCTTCGTTTTTTTAATGTTGAGTTTCAAACCAGCTTTTGCACTCTCCTCTTTCACCCTCAACAAGAGGCTCTTGAGATCCTCTTCGTTTTCTGCCATTAGGGTGGTATCGTCTGCATATCGGAGGTTGTTGATAATTCTCCCAGCAATCTTAATTCCGACCTGTGATTCATCCAACCCGGCATTTCTCATGAAGTACTCTGAATATAAGTTAAATAAGCAGGGTGACAATATGCAGCCTTGTCGTACTCCTTTCCCAATTTTGAACCAATCGGTTGTTCCATGTCTGGTTCTTACTGTTGCTTCTTGACCCTCGTACAGGTTTCTCAGGAGACAGGTAAGGTGGTCTGGTACTCCCATCTCTTTAAGAATTTGCCACAGTTTGTTGTGATCCACACAATCAAAGGCTTTAGCGTAGTCAATGAAGCAGAAATAGACGTTTTTCTGGAATTCTCTTGCTTTCTCCATGATGCAGCGAATGTTGGCGATTTGATCTCTAGTTCCTCTGCCTCTTCGAAACCCAGCTTGTACTTCCGGTAGTTCTCGGTTCGCATACTGCTGAAGCCTAGCTTGTAGGATTTTGAGCATCACCTTGCTGGCATGTGAAATGAGCGCAATGGTGCGGTAGTTTGAACACTCTTTGGCGTTGCCCTTCTTTGGAATTGGAATGTAAACTGACCTTTTCCAGTCTTGTGGCCACTGTTGAGTGTTCCAGATTTGTTGGCATATTGAATGCAGCACTTTAACAGCATCATCTTTTAGGATTTTAAATAGCTCAGCTGGAAGACTGTCATCTCCGCTAGCTTTGTTGTTGGTACTAATGCTTCCTAAGGCCCACTTGACTTCTCTCTCTAGGATGTCTGGCTCAAGTTCAGTGACCGCACTATCATGGCTATCAGGGACATTCAGATCTTTCCTGTATAGTTCTTCTGTGTATTCTTGCCACCTCTTCTTAATCTCATCTGCTTCTGTTAGGTCCCTGCCTTCTTTGTCCTTTATCATGCCCGTCTTTGTACAAAACGTTCCCTTGAGATCTCCAATTTTCTTGAAGAGATCTCTAGTCTTTCCCATTCTGTTGTTTTCCTCGATTTCTTTGCATTGTTCATTTAAGAAGGCCTTCTTGTCTCTCCTTGCTATTCTCTGGAACTCTGCATTCAGTTGGGTATATCTTCCCCTTTCTCCCTTGCTTTTCGCTTCCCTTCTTTCGTGAGCTACTTGTAAAGCCTCATCAGACAGCCACTTTGCTTTCTTGCATTTCTTTTTCTTTGGGATGGATTTCGTTGCTGCCTCCTGAACAATGTTACGGACCTCCGTCCATAGTTCCTCAGGCACTCTGTCTATCAGGTCTAATCCCTGAAATCTATTCCTCACCTCCACTGTATATTCATCAGGGATATGATTTAGGTCATACCTGAACGGTTTAGTGATTTTCCCGACGTTCTTCAATTTCAGCCGAAATTTTGCAAGAAGCAGCTCATGATCTGAGCCACAGTCAGCTCCAGGTCTTGTTTTTACTGACTGTATGGAGCTTCTCCATCTTTGGCTGCAAAGGACATAATCAATCTGATTTCGATATTGACCATCTGGTGACGTCCATGTGTAGAGTCTCCTCTTGTGCTGTTGGAAAAGAGGGTTTGCTATGATCAGCATGTTCTCTTGGCAAAACTCTATTAGCTTTTGTCCTGCTTCATTTTGTACACCAAGGCCATGCCTGCCTGTTATCCCGGTGATTTCTTGACTTCCTACTTTAGCATTCCAATCCCCTATGATGAAGAGGACATTTTTTTTGGTGTTAGTTCTAGAAGGTGTTGTAGGTCTTCATAGAACCGATCAACCTCAGCTTCTTCGGCCTCAGTGGTTGGGGCATAGACTTGAATTACTGTGATGTTGAATGGTTTGCCTTGGATTCGTACTGAGATCATTCTATCGTTTTTAAGATTGTACCCCAGTACTGCTTTTCCCACCCTTTTGTTGACTATGAGTGCTACTCCATTTCTTCTAAGGGATTCTTGCCCACAATAGTAGATATGATGGTCACCTGAATTAAATTCGCCCATGCCTGTCCATTTTAGTTCGCTGATTCCCAAGATGTCGATGTTCAATCTTGCCATCTCATGTTTGACCACCTCCAGCTTACCTTGATTCATTGATCTGACATTCCAGGTTCCTAAACAATATTGTTCTTTACAGCATCAGATTTTCTTTTCACCACCAGACACATCCACAGCTGAGTGTCCTTTCGGGTTTGGCCCAGCCGCTTCACTCTTTCTGGCGCTACTTGGAAATACCCTCTGCTCTTCCCCAGTAGCATATTGGACACCTTCCGACCTGAGGGGCTCATCTTCCGGCGTCATCTCTTTTAGCCTTGTGATACGTTCCATGGGGTTTTCTTGGCAAGAATACTGGAGTGGGTTGCCATTTCCTTCTCCAGTGGACCACATTTTGTCAGAACTCTCTGCCATGACCTGTCCGTCTTGGGTGGCCCTGCACGGCATAGCTTATGGCTTCACTGAGTTACGCAAGCCCCTTCGCCACAACAAGGCAGTGATCCATGAAGGGGTCAGCCCCCTCATCCACCATCAAATCATGGATGAGCAAGATTTTATTTTGGACTGGCCTGGCATTCAGCAGCAGCACCACCAGACCCAAAGACAAACTGGTAAGGCTGCCAGGAACCTTCAGGCTGCGGGAAGAACCAGAAGAGGGGACAGCTGTAAGGTGTCTAGCCCCTCTTCTCCTCAGCTGGCCTGTTAATCCCCCAACACCAAAGCTCCCCCTACCCATGACCACAGTTATGGTGTCACCTCCCCAACCCCCTGAGTTGCTCAGTGGACTTCCCAGGCACATATTAAAATGCTAAGATGTAAAATATAAAACAGTATAGAAGAATATAAAAGAGCAGCAGCTAAGAAGGAGCAGATAAGATCTGCGTTTGCCCCTTTCTTCCTAGTAAAAGAAAGTACTTCTTCACACAGTGCATACCAAATATGGAATTCGCTACCACAAGACATAGTGATGGCCGCGAATTTGGATGGCTTTAATAGGGGGTTAGACAAATTTCTGGAGCAGAAGGCTATCAATGGCTACTTGTCCTGATGGCTATGTGCTAACTCCAGTGTCAGAGACAGTATGCCTGTGTACACCAGTTGACAGGGAACATGGGCAGGAGGTTGCTGTTGCACTCATGTCCTGCTTGTGGGTTTCCCGTCGGCAGGTGGTTGGCTGCACTAGATGGACCCTTCGTCTGATCCATCATGGCTCTTCTTACATTCTTATGTTAGGGACTCTGTTTTGCTTAATCCCCACCTCTTTGAACTTTTACTCTGACAAGCCCCTCCTACAGCAGGTTGAACTGTCAGCATATGTCCATGGCCTAGTTAGAGCTTTGGACTCAGCCTCCAAGATAACTAAGCCAATTTTCCCATAATCCTGTTCTCTCCATGGGCCCTGAAAATTCTCATTTATTTGTACACTTAAGAACATAAGATCGTAAGAAGAGCCATGCTGGATCAGACCAAGACCCCATCTATATGGCACCAGTTTGACCCCACCCCACCCCATTGCAACTGTGCAGCAATGCGGCTTCGAATCAGCAAGCCCTGCTGTGATACACTCGCGATGTACTGTGCACTTCCCTAACAGACTCGCTGTGCCCCCTTTCCCCCCCATTATACTGAAATGTACAGCTGTGCAGTCCTGTGAGTGTGTGGGTGTGAGACTTCAGTGGCTGTTTTGTATTTGAGGGGCTCTGCTGTGTCTTTCAGTCCCTTTTTTGGTAAAAAAGTGGGTGTTTGGTCTAGGGATGTACAAAAGTCACTTACTGTTTCACGGATCTGCATCGTGGTGGGGGAGAGGCGCTCCGTCCCTCCCCCCGGAATCCTGCCCAGCCAGCTCCGCTCCGCGGGGATTCTGCAGAGCTGCCGGCCAGCTCTGCCAGCAGCTGGATATCTGGCCACTGGGCAGCAGGAACGCAAACAGCAGCGGCCATAGTCGCCGCTGTTTGCGTCCCTGTACTTAACCGTGATAGGCTACGTAAATATTTACGTAGCCTATCACGGCAAAGTAAAAAAAAAAGTGTACTCAAATGGTGGTGGCTACGGCCGCTGCCATTTGCGTTCGCTATTTTTCACCGTTCTAGCCTACGTAAATATTTATGTTGGCTAGAACGGCTAAAAATAGCGAACGCAAATGGCGGCAGCCATAGCTGCCGCCATTTGCGTATGCTGCGCCCAGCTGTGGCTGGCCAGGATACCAGCCCCTGCCCCCGCCCCTGCCACACCTGCCACCCCCACTGCCGCCCCCACCGCTGCCGCCCCTGACCCCCCCGCTGCCCCTGCCGCTGCCCCTTCCACCACCGCCGCACCTTCCACCACCCCCGCCGCCCCCGCCCCTGCCACCACCCGCCACACCTGCCACCCCCACCACCGCCGCACCTTCTGCCCCCCCGCCACCGCACCTTCTGTCGCCGCCGCCCTGCCGCCGCCGCACCCACTGCCGCATCTGCCGCCGCATCTGCAGCATCCGCCCCAGGTATTTGCCATCCTGGGGGGTTCCGTGGGGCGGGCGGGGGGGCAGGAGGCTGTTCTGTCATGGATTCCGGGGGTCCAAATGCCAGTGCATTCGGCCTCACTGGAATCCGTGGCGGAATTCTCCACCATCCCTAGTTTGGTCCTTCATTGCCACGCCATCAGTTTGCCAGTTCCCCAGCCTGAGACTCTCGCGATGGTTCACACTCACGAACATGAGCCCTACATGCCTAGCCATCACTCTGACATGGTGGCCGGAGCGATGTTGGTCCTCCCCCAAGACCCCCCCTGGCCCTTGCATTGTTGTTGTTGTTGTTTATTCGGTCAGTCGCTTCTGACTCTTCGTGACTTCATGGACCAGCCTACTCCAGAGCTTCCTGTTGGCCGTCACCACCCCCAGCTCCCCCAAGGTCGAGTCTGTCGCCTCCAGAATATCATCCCTCCACCTTGCCCTTGGTCGGCCCCTCTTCCTTTTGCCTTCCACTTTCCCTAGCATCAGCATCTTCTCCGGGATCTCCTGTCTTCTCATGATGTGGCCAAAGTACTTCAGTTTTGCCTTTAAGATCATTCCCTCAAGTGAGCAGTCTGGCTTTATTTCCTGGAGTATGGACTGGTTTGATCTTCTTGCAATCCAAGGCACTCTCAGAATTTTCCTCCAGCACCACAATTCAAAAGCATCTATCTTCGTTCACTCAGCCTTCCTTATGGTTCAGCTCTCTCAGCCATAGGTTACTATGGGGAATACCATTGCTTTAACTATGTGGACCTTTGTTGTCAGTGTGATGTCTCTGCTGTTCACTATTTTATCAAGATTTGTCATTGCTGTCCTCCCAAGAAGTAAATGTCTTCTGATTTCCTGGCTACAGTCAGCGTCTGCAGTAATCTTTGCGCCTAGAAAGACAAAGTCTGTCAGTGCCTCCACGTTTTCTCCCTCTATTTGCCAGTTCTCAATCAAGCTGGTTGCCATAATCTTGGTTTTTTTGAGGTTTAACTGCAACCCAGCTTTTGCACTTTCTTCTTTCACCTTTGTCATCAGGTTCCTCAGCTCCTCCTCGCTTTCAGCCATCAAAGTGGTATCATCTGCATATCAGAGATTGTTAATGTTTCTTCCAGGGATTTTAACTCCAGCCTTGGCTTCATCAAGCCCAGCATGTTGCATGATGTGTTCTGCGTACAGGTTGAATAGGTAGGGTGAGAGTATACAACCCTGCCATACTCCTTTCCCAATCTTAAACCAGTCCGTTGTTCCATGGTCTGTTCTTACTGTTGCTACTTGGTCATTATACAGATTCCTCAGGAGGCAGACAAGATGACTTGGTATCCCCATACCACCAAGAACTTGCCACAATTTGTGATGATCCACACAGTCAAAGGCTTTAGAATAGTCAATAAAACAGAAATAGATGTTTTTCTGAAACTCCCTGGCTTTCTCTATTATCCAGCAGATATTGGCAATTTGGTCTCTCATTCCTCTGCCTTTTCTAAACCCAGCTTGTACATCTGGCAATTCTCATTCCATGAATTGCTGGAGTCTATCTTGCAAGATCTTGAGCATTTACCTTACTGGCATGTGAAATAAGTGCCACTGTTCGATAGTTTGAACATTCTTTGGTGCTTCCTTTTTTGGTATGTGGATACAAGTTGATTTTTTCCAATCTGTTGGCCATTCTTGTGTTTTCCAAATTTGCTGGCATATGGCATGCATCACCTTGACAGCATCATCTTGCAAGATTTTAAACAGTTCAGCTGGGATACCGTCATCTCCTGCTGCCTTGTTATTAGCAATGCTTCTTAAGGCCCATTCAACCTCACTCTTCAGGATGTCTGGCTCTAGCTCACTGACCACACCGTCAAATCTATCCCCGATATTATTATCCTTCCTATACAGATCTTCCATATATTCTTGCTACCTTTTCTTGATCTCTTCTGCTTCTGTTAGGTCCTTGCCATCTTTGTTTTTGATCATACCCATTTTTGCCTGGAATTTCCCTCCGATGTTTCTAATTTTCTGGAAGAGGTCTCTTGTCCTTCCTCTTCTATTATCTTCTTCTGCTTCCACGCATTGCTTGTTTAAAAATAATTCCTTATCTCTTCTGGCTAACCTCTGGAATGTTGCATTTAATTGGGCATATCTCCCCCTATCACTGTTGCCTTTTGCTTTCCTTCTTTCTTGGGCTGCTTCCAGTGTCTCAGCAGACAGCCAACTTGCCTTCTTGATTTTCTTTTTCTTTGGGATGTTTTTTGTTGCCACCTCCTGAACAGTGTTGCGAACTTCTGTCCATAGTTCTTCCGGGACCCTATCTACTAAATCTAGTCCCTTAAATCTATTCTTCACCTCCACTGCATATTCCTGAGGAATATTAGTGAGCTCATATCTAACTGCTCTGTGGGTTTTCCCTATTCTCTTTAGTCTGATTCTAAATTCTGCAATAAGAAGTTCGTGATCTGAACTACAATCAGCTCAGGTCTTGTTTTTACCAACTGCATAGATGTCCGCCACCTTTGGCTACAAAGGATGTAGTCAATCTGATTTCGGTGTTGACCATCTGGTGAAGTCCATGTATAAAGTCGTCTCTTAGGTTGTTGGAAGAGAGTGTTTGTTATGCACAGTGAGTTGTCTTGGCAAAATTCTATCAGCCTATGTCCTGCTTCATTTTGTTCTCCCAGACCATGCTTGCCTGTAATTCCAGGTGTCGTTTGACTACCCACCTTAGCATATCAGGCTCCTGTAATGAAAATAACATCTTTGTTTGGCATACTATCCAGTAGGTGCTGCAGATCCTCATAGAACTGATCTACTTCTGCTTCTTCAGCATCTGTGGTTGGGGCGTATATTTGGATCACTGTGATGTTAAATGACTTACCTTGAATTCGAATTGAGATCATTCTGTCATTTTTTGGATTGTATCCAAGCACTGCTTTAGCCACTTTATTATTAATTATGAAGGCTACTCCATTTCTTCTGTGGTAGTCCTCTTGTCCACAGTAGTAGATCTGGTGGTCATTTGATGTGAAGTGGCCCATTCCAGTCCATTTCAGTTCACTGACACCCAAAATGTCTATATTTAATCTTGACATCTCCCCAATAACCACATCCAATTTGCCCTGGCTCATAGATCTGACATTCCAGGTTCCTATGGTGTGTTGATCTTTAGAACATCGGATTCGTCGTTCACCACCAGCACCATCGGCTGCTAGCCGTCCTTTTGGCTTTGAGCTAGCTGCGTCATCACATCTGGGGCTAGTTGAACTTATCCTCTGTTCCTCCCCAGTAGCATTTTGACCATCTTCCGACCTGGGAGTCCCATCTTCCGATGGTATACCGACATATCTCTGGTTGTACTGATCCATTTAGTTTTCATGGCAAGAATACTGGGGTGGGTTGCCATTTCCTTCCCCAGGGATCATATTTCGTCTGACCTCTCTGCCATGACCTTCCCGTCTTGGGTGTCCCTTCACGGTTTAGCTCATGACGTCACTGAGGTGCTCAAGCTCCAGCACCACAACAAGGTAACGATCTCCTTTGCTGAAGGGCCCTTGGGTACTGAGTCCAAAAGCAACCATTGCGAAGTTGCGAAGATGCAAAAATGTGTGAAAGTGTGATTCAATAGATGAAAAAACCCCTATGTGCTTTTCTAACTGTGCAGCTGAGAAGGGATGCGGGAAGTGAAGGGGCATCACAGAGTGACGCAGGCACTACGCATGCCTACTGCAATACACCCACTGCAAAATGCAAAGTTGGTTCAGGGAAGGGACAGATGGCTTGCAAGCACGGGAAAACCCACAGCAAATGAAAATCATTGCAGCAAAATGATTCCTTGGAGCACCACATTTTCCAGGTGAAAAACATGGATGGCTGCAAAGTGGCAACTGTGTCATCATCTATCATGAGGGACCTCGACTCACGGTCATCCCAGAGTAAAAGGCTCATGTAGGTGGGGCCCAAGGGTCCATCTAGTCCAGCATTCTGTTCACACAGTGGCCAACCAGCTTTACCAAGTTATTTTCCTTCAAAATAATGAGTGTACATTTTAACATTCTTGCTTGTGTTTAATAAATTCTCCATTGTTCGAAGAAATTGTGAGTGTGTGTGTGCGTGTGTGTGTGTGTATTATTGGGTTCTGCTTTGCCAAAGACACACTGTTGCCAAGACCTAGTGGTCCCTTAATGAATGCTAGTCCTGAGAACATGTGCACATTTCTTCACATGTCTAGAGCAATGTATTTGGTAACATACTGTATGCCTGCCTATCTGGCTATCATGTTATAATCATGTCATTTGAAAGAGATCATAATCATGTCATTTGAAAGAGGCCATAATTATGTCATTAAACTACATCTGTCATACCTTGCAAATTATAGATGGTAGTCAAGTGTGAAGCTGTGGCCTAGCTATAGGCATTCTTGGATGTCATAAGACCTATGCTATAGGTTATTATGACTCTATAAATCTGGTTTGGGGACTGGGTAAGGACTGTCTTAGATTCCATATTAGATTACTACTGTTGGGAAAAGGGTAAGGGGAATGCAGCCCTGCTAATTATCCTGGGCCTCTCTGAGTAGTTTTTAATACTATCAAACAAGACACAGTATCCTTCTGGACTGCCTGTGTAGACCTAGGATTGGTGACTCCTAAATGAAGTTTGTTCACTTACATATAGGCCACCTTCAAAAGTTACCCATTTCAAGGGTTCCCTTCCTATGGGTAGGTGCCAGAATGTGGTTGTGGAAGAACATTATTCCTGCTTCTTCAGACTTCTGTCATATTCCACAAGATTCAGTTTTGTCTGTCCTGTTGATTAGTATCTGCATGAACTCAGTGGGTGTACTCATCCAGAGGGATTGGGGGTGTGATATCCTAAGTCTGCCGATGACACACAGCTCTATTTCTCCTTTCCACCTGATCCGTGTGCAGCAGCGGATTCCATGAATGAGTACTTCAGATCAGTGAGCGATTGGATGAGGAAGAATAAACTGAAGCTCAACCCGAACAAGACAGAGGTGTATAAAGGGGACTGTTTATGCTATCAGGAGGAGCATACTGGGTCCCATATATCAGCACTGGCTAATCACACCTTCTCCAGGGAAATGAGGAATGGCACCTGTATTGTGTTGCAACATCCTAACTTCTGCTTCTTCAGGACTAGATCACTGATGGTCTTCCAAGGCCATTTTCTTTCATTTGGCATTCAGAGGATAATTACACCTATTCACTATGTTTCTCCTGGCTGTGTTTTTCTATGCTTTTTTTAAATGTCTTATTGATTTGATCGTTTTATAGAATTGTTTTTTTTTAATGCAATGTATTTGATACTGTGATTTTACCACTTGATGTTTGAGGGCAAAGGGATGATGAGAATGAAGATGTTCTTCTGTCCTAGCCAAAGGTGGACATGGCTGGGCCTGGGGTAACTCAGCAAGGGCCAACATGAGGGCAACCAGGGATTTCACCAGTGAGAGGCAGGGAGGTGGGGATCATAGAATCATAGAATAGAAGGGTTGGAAGGTGCCTACAAGGCCATCAAGTCCAACCCCCTGCTCAGTGCAGGAATCCAGGTCAGAGCATCCCTGACAGATGGCTGTCCAGCCTTGTCTTGAATGCCTCCAGTGTGGGAGAGCCCACCACCTCCCTGGGTAATTGGTTCCATTGTCGTGTTGCTCTAACAGTCAGGAAGTTTTTCCTGAAGTTCAGCTGGAATCTGGCTTCCTGTAACTTGAGCCCATGATTCCGTGTCCTGCACTCTGGGATGATGGAGAAGAGATCCTGGCCTTCCTCTCTGTGACAGCCTTTCAAGTACTTGAAGAGCGCTATCATATCTCTCCCCTCAGTCTTCCCTTCTCAAGGCTAAACATGCCCAGTTCTTTCAGTCTCTCTTCACAGGGCTTTGTTTCCAGTCCCCTGATCATCTTTGTTGCCCTCCTCGGAACCCTCTCCAGTTTGTCTGCATCCTTCTTAAAATGTGGTGCCCAAAACTGGACACAGTAGTCCAGATGAGGCCTAACCAGTGCTGAGTAGTGGGGAACTAGTACTTCCTGGGATTTGGAAGCTGTGCTTCTATTAATGCAGCCCAAAACAGCATTTGCCTTTTTGGCAGCCCCATCACACTGTTGGCTCATACTCAGCTTGTGATCGACAACAATTCCAAGATCCTTCTCGCTTGTCATGTTGTTGAGCCACGTATCCCCCATCTTGTAACTGAGCATTGGGTTTCTTTTTCCTAGGTGCAGAACTTAGCATTTATCACCATTACATTTCATTCTGTTGTTTTCTGCCCAGCGCTCCAGTCTATCAAGATCACTTTGAATTTTGTTTCTGTCTTCCAAGGTATTAGCTATCCCGCCCAATTTTGTGTCATCTGCAAATTTGATCAGCATTCCCTGCACCTCCTCCTCCAAGTCATTCAAGTCATTCATGAAGAGCACTGGGCCCAGGACTGAGCCCTGCGGTACCCCACTCGTTACCTCTCCCCAGTTTGAGAAGGTCCCATTGATAAGCACTCTTGGAGTCCAATTGTGTAGCCAACTGTGGATCCACCATTCTTTCATCTAGCCCTAGTTTGCTCATCAGGATATCATGGGGCACTTTGTCGAAAGCTTTGCTGAAGTCGAGGTATATGATGTCCACAGCATTTCCACAGTCCACAAGGGAGGTGACCTGATCCAAAAATGAGATCAGATTCATCTGGCAGGATTTGTTCTTGACAAATCCATGTTGGCTTCGAGTCATCACTGCATTGTTTTCAAGGTGCTCACAGATGGATTGCTTTATCATCTGCTCCAGAATTTTCCCAGGGATTGATGTCAGACTGACTGGTCTGTAGTTTATCCCTATTAAATTTCATTCTGTTGTTTTCTGCTCAGCGATCCAGTCTATCAAGATCACTTTGAATTTTGTTTCTGTCTTCCAAAGTATTATTAGCTATCCCGCCCAATTTTGTGTCATCTGCAAATTTGATCAGCATTAGGGATGTACGAATCCCACTCACCCGTCCATTCCAGAGCATCAGCAGTGGTGGGGAGGCGCTCCGTCCCTCCCCCCAGAATCCTCCCTGGCTGGATCCGGAATTCCAGCCGCTGCCGGGCTGCTGTGGCCGCAAATGGTGGCTGGTGTAGCAGCTGCCATTTGCATCCCTATGTTAGGCTGTGATAGGGTACGTAAGTATTTACGTAGCCTATCACGGCAAAAGGCAGCCATGCAAATAGCAACTGCTATGATACCCACCATTTGTGGCCGCAGCAGCCTGGCAGTGGCTGGGAGACCAGCTGGAGTATCCACCGCTGTATCCACCGCTGCATCCGCTGCTGCATCCGCTGCCAGGTAAGTGCCGTACTGGGGGGATTCCGTAGGGTGGCGGGGAGGGGGGAGGCCATTCCACCATGGATTCTGTGGCGGAATTCTCTGACATCCCTAATCAGCTTTTCCTGCACCTCCTCCTCCAAGTCCTTAATAAAAATGTGGAAGAGCCCTGGGCCCAGGACTGAGCCCTGTGGGACCCCGCTTGTTACCTCTCCCCAGTTTGAGTCCGATTCTGTAGCCAAGTGTGGATCCACTGGATCGTTGTTTCATCTAGCCCACTTTGAGCTAGTTTGCTCATCAGGATATCATGGGGCACTTTGTCGAAAGCTTTGCTTTGCTGAAGTTGAGGTATAAGATGTCTACAGCATTCCCACGGTCCACAAGGGAGGTGACTTGATCAAAAAATGAGATCAGATTCGTCTGGCAGGATTTGTTCTTGACCAATCCATGTTGGCTTCAAGTCATCACTGCATTGTTTTCAAGGTGCTTCCAGATGGATTGCTTTATCATCTGCTCCAGAATTTTCCCAGGGATTGATGTCAGACTGACTGGTCTGTAGTTCTCAGGTTCCTCCTTTTTACCCTTTTTGAAGATAGGGTCAACATTAGCCCTCCTCCAGTCATCTGGCACTTCACCCGTCCTCAATGATTTCTCAAAGACAATAGACAGTGGGTCACAACGTTGTCTAAAGAACTAGTAAACAACCATGAGTAGGGAATGAGGAGCACATGATAAATGCCTCATGTAGAAAAGTCCTTAATTTCCTTTCTGTCGAGTTCTTGTTCTGTTTGGGGGCTATGATTAAAAATCTGTCGTAAGTTGCTTGGCAATGATTTTTTTTTTTTTAAGCTGTTGTGGTTGCTTGGATTGGCAATGCTTTTTTAATAGTTCATGTGCCTCATTTCCCCCCTTTTGGTGGTATGGGTTCTTGGCTGCTGTAGAATGAAAAGACTGCTCTACCTCTGGTGACTCCTTGACACTACCTACAATTACCTTGGCCTCTACCCCACCAGCCCCAGTGTGTCCCTGTCACCACTGCTTATTCTGGCCTACAGTGTGGTGACCAGATTTTCTTTTTCTTTTTTCTTTTTATGGTCCCAGGGCACAGTCTGAAGGCACATGAGGCAGCCACCTTGCTGAAGCTAAGCAGGTTTGTACTATTTCCCTGCATCAGAAGAAGCATCTTGCTTTTGAAAAACTGTTGCTAGAGAGCTTCCTGCAGTGGGAGAGAGCTATTGCCTTCATGTCCTGCTTGTGGACCTCCAAGAGGCATCTGGTTGGCCACTGTGGGAAACAGGATGCTGAACTACTTAGGCCTTCTGTCTGATCCCACAGGGCTCTTCTTAGCTTCATATATACAGTATTTCATGAACATATGGTACACTGTTTTTTCTGAATGCTTGTGACAAAAATCAGTCCCATGTTAGCTTAGACCTAGATTATACTGGCATTTGTAATTAAACTCTCCTCCTTTCAATCATTAGAGTGACACATTTCAGAGTTAGCACCTGTGATATATGCGTGGAGGGCCAAATTCCAAGGCTACTTGGATATGATGTCAGACATGTTGCAAATTTGTTTTTAGTAGGGAAAAGGGGAGAGAGAAGTGGCAACATCTCTGAGGAAAGCAAAAGGCCGTCATAGAAAGCGGATTCAACATACCCTCAAAGAGAACGAAAAGGCAGGAGAATAATGGGGATACAGGCATTTCTGATTCCTGTCCTGGTGGCTTTTCTGCTGTGCTTCCTGAAACAACATTGGTCACGCAGACACTGCCCTCCTGGGCCCCTTTCACTTCCTGTTATTGGAGGCATGTGGCGGATGGTGACTAAGCGTCGTGAAGATGTTCTCATTAAGGTACTAGTTTCTAAATACTTAAATGAATACCTCATTAAGCTGAGTATGAGATTTATGTCTTTTCTATGGTAACTATGGAGAAAAGATCCTGGTTAATAGAATATTCTGGAACAATTCTGATATGGAAAAATACATTCTTCTTCTTCTTAATTAAGGCCTATTTGTACACTGCTTTTTGGCACAAACATTCTCAAAGTGATAAATATCATATTAAAGTACAATAAAATTAAGATTACATGTGAAATATAGGAGACTTTAGGATTATGTTTATCAGAAACTCTTTTAATAATATCCTTTGTCTTCTAAACCACTGTTAATTTTATAGGCATTATGCTATGTACAGTCAGGGCCAGAAATATTGGAACAAGGATAACTGTTTTGGCAGTTGGCCTCTGTACACCACCACATTGAAGTTGAAAGGAAACACACCCAGATGGGAGCGAAGTCAGGACTTTCAGCTGTAATTCAAGGGGTTTGACAAAAGTGGGGCACTAACCAGTCAGGAAGTACAGCCAGTGGCATACACCCACCCCCATCGTTGGTGGCTCATAAGTAATGGAACGAATGGGTGACAAGCAGCTGCATGGCCAGGTGTGGCCTGTTTCCTGGGCACCCCATGACCAATCAAGCAGACAAAAGCAGCCTGGAGGTGGTTCTGAGTGTTACATTTGCGTTTGGTAGCTATTCACTGGAACCCCCAAAATGAGGTCCAAAGAGGTGTCCATGCGAGTGAAGGAGGCCATCATTAGGCTGAGAAAACAAAATAAATACGGATGTACGAAACACTTACCTGGTTTCGTCCAGGGACATCCGCAGTGGCAGGGAGGCGCTCCGTCCCTCCCCCTGAAATTCTCCCTGGCTGGCTCTGCTCCGCAGCGACTCCGTGGAGCCACTGGCCAGGGCTGCCCACAGCCGGACATCCAGCCACTGGGCTGCTCGGGGACACAAGTGGCAGCCGCCGTAGGCGCCGCCATTTGTGTCCCTGTCTTTTGCCATGATAGGTTACGTATATATTTATGTAGCCTATCACGGCAGAAAAAGGGAACGCAAATGGTGGCGGCTACAGCGGCCGCCATTTACGTTGCTGTTTTTTTGCCATGATAGGCTACGTAAATATTTATGTAGCCTATCACGGCAAAAAAACAGGGGCGCAAATGGCAGCGGCTATGGCAGCTGCCATTTGCGTTCCCTTTTTTGCCATGGTAGGCTATGTAAATATTTACGTAGCCTATCACGGCCTCCACAGGGACGCAAATAGCATCCCTGCATTAGCCGTGATAGGCTACGTAAGTATTTACATAGCCTATCACGGCTATAATGAAGAAGCGAATGTACACGTTAATCTTGTACACATCTGCGGCCGCCATTTGCAAAGCAGCATGAATGGCACCAGGTAAGTGCTCCATTTCTCACGCCTTTTGCAGGGTGGGGGGGTGGGGGGCTTCGTTCTGCCACGGATTTCGGGGGGCCAAATGCACTGGCATTCGGCCTCACTGAGATCCGTGGCGGAATTCTCCAACATCCCTAAAAATAAACCCATCAGAGAGATAGCAAAAACATTGGAAGTGGCCAATACAACAGTTTGGAACATCCTGAAAAAGAAAGAATTAACTGGCAAGCTCAGCAACAGCAAAAGGCCTGGAAGACCACGGAGGACAACTAAAGTGGATGACCACAGAATTCTGCTCATGCTGAAGAGGAACCTTTTGACAACATCTAGCCAGGTCAAGAACACTCTTGAGGAGGTAGGCATGTCATTGTCAACATCTACAGGCAAGGGATGGCTTTATGAATGTAAATACAGAGGCTTCACAACAAGGTGCAAACCACTGGTAACGCTCAAGAACAGAGAGGCCAGATTAGCCTTTGCTAGCAAACACCTTAAAAAGCCTGCCCAGTTCCAGAATAAGATTCTTTGGACTGATGAAACCAAGATTAACGTGTACTAGGATGATAGGAAGAGAAAAGTATGGAGAAGGAAAGGAACAGATGATCCAAACCATACCACATCATCTGTCAAACATGGTGGAAGCAGTGTTATGGCATGGGCATGTATGGCTGCCAATAGAACTGGCTCACTGGTGTTTATTGATGACCTGACTGCTGATAAAAGCAGCAGGATGAATTCTGAAGTGTATAGGGCTACACTTTCTGCTCAGATTCAGCCAAATGCTGCCAAACTGATAGGATGCCGCTTCATATTGCGGACGGATAATGACCCAAAACATACAGCAAAAGCTACCCCAGAGTTTCTCAAGGCAAAGAAGTGGGATGTTCTTCAATGGCCAAGTCAGTTACCTGATCTCAACCCCATAGAGCAGGCTTCTCACTTACTGAAGACAAGACTGAAGGCAGAAAGACCCACAAACAAGCAGCAGCTGAAGGCAGCTGCAGTAAAGGCCTGGCAAAGCATCTCGAGGGAGGAAACGCAGCATTTGGTCATGTCCGTGGGTTCCAGACTTCAGGCAGTCGTTGACTGCAAAGGATTTTCATCCAGGTATTAAAGGCTATCCTTAAGTTTGAAATGATGTTGGTTTGTTCCATTACTTATGAGCCACCAACGATGGGTGTGTGTGTATGCCACTGGCTGTACTTCCTGAATGGGTAGTGCCCCACTTTTGTCACACCCCTTGAATTACAGCTGAAAGTCCTGACTTCGCTCCCATCTGGGCGTGTTTCCTTTCAACTTCAATGTGGTGATGTACAGAGGCCAACTGCCAAAACAGTTATCCTTGTTCCAATATTTCTGGCCCTGACTGTATGTATCCTATAGTACATTTGAATGTACACAGAAACTATTCACTTCTCACAATTACATTGAATGTATATAGAAACCTCTTCCATCTGGTTTCATTTCCAACAATGCTCATTTCAAACCTTGTAGACTAGTAACACTCTTAACTCTCTGAGACCCAGTTCTTATGTAGCTACAAAAGCTATCCATGAATAGGAGGGAGGTATAAGGAAGCCTAGGGGAGTTCCAGTGTTTGCAGAAGGACAAAAAATGTTTAGGAAGAAAAAATAAGGGGAGACCTCAAAATAGTCCAATGAAAACTGAGTGTGCTCACTGGCCATGGAATGCTTACTGAGTATTGGTGGGGGGGGGATGGAAAACTGGATGGGAGGGAGAATGGGATGGACTATCTTAGGTAGGAGCACTCCCCACTGCCAAATTGTGTTGTCGATCCCACTCCTATTATGCAGTAGGAAAATGCCTGCTTGTATAACTAGTTGTATGTACAGTTTCATGTAGAATAGAATGCTACCCACTGTGTTAGAAGAAGAAATACTGGGGCTTCAACTGGTATCATCATTAAGGTAGAACTAAAAGCAGCCCTTTCTGGGTGCAGGTGAGTTACTTCGGGCTGAGTGCGTGTCCATCACCCTGTTTGAGCAGGTGCAGGGCATTCCTCTAAATCCCACGCTCACCTGCAACCATGGCCAGGAGTGCCGTTTTCAGTTGCAGCTGATATGCCAGCTGTGCCCCCTCCTCGAGAGCCAGGATCTTGCTATACTTCTTCTCTTTGCCTTTCTAGCCTCAAAGATAGATGCAATGTGCTCTACATGGCACTGCTCCTGGAAATGCATCAAAAAGCTGCAGCACAACTTCTCATGTGTGAAGAACTGGCACAATCTCATTCAAGCAGACTGACAGCTGGCTTCTGGGCCTGTTTCAGGGCCCTGATTTTGACCCTATAAAGTCATTCATGGCCTGGGTCCTATATAGATAGGTTTATATCTCTTTAAGATGAAATATTTCCATATAACATTAAACCTGTTGCTCCAGTTGTTTCATTCATGTGCCGTCCTGTTTCATTCCCGTGCCCTCCAGAATATCTTTTAAAACTTTGGGTCTACAGAATGGGTGGCATTGTATCTTCACTTTCATAATTATTTGTATTAGGTCTGCATGGACTGAGTTTTATGTCTGTCTTTATTTATGTATTTATTACATTTCTATACTGCCCAATAGCCGAAGCTCTCTGGGCGGTTCACAAAAACTAAGTCTCAGGGAGGTTCACAAAAAATGTAGGAGCTGCATATTAATATTGCAATCATAGAATCATAGAATAGTAGGGTTGGAAGGGGCCTATAAGACCATCGAATCCAACCCCATATTTGAGTGACTTTCTTTCCACACTGTCCCATATACTTAAGAGGGCCCATTTATTCAACTGAATTCACCAAATCTGTCACCAGATATAATCAACAGTGCAATCCTCTGCATGTCTACTCAGAAATAGCCCGTACTGTGTTCAATGGGGCTTGTGTTCAATGTGTTTATTGTGTTCAATGGGTCTCCCACTGACATGTTTCAAAGACTGAAGCTGAAGAATATCAACTATTTAACAAAAGACAACTGATTCTACAAACATAGTAAAGTCGATAAATAAAGTTAACCATCAGTGCATTAGCTCATTAAGCATAGAGTCATATCCGGTAATAAGAAATTCATTTAAACTCTCTTAGCCTGGTAGTAAAAAAATAATTCAGATTCTACTTATGAAATTATCAATAGTGTGTGTGTGTGTGTGTGTGTCTGTCTCTCTCTGTGTGTGTACACACACACACACACACACACACAGAGAGAGAGAGAGAGAGAGAGAGAGATGGATAGATAGGATCAGAGTTAGAAGGATCCATAAACACATGTTTTAAAAAAATACATAACAACCAATATTGCCAATTGAAATCAACAGAAACAAAACTTAGCAGTAAAAACCAAGGGCCCAGACTTAAGGGAAGGCCAGTGAGAACAGGTGGGTCTTCAGAATTTTCCTGAAGACCTGCAAAGGCAGGGTCTGACAGGAATCCCTGATAGAAGTTTACTCCAGAGGAGCAGGGCCACCACTGAAAAGACTCTCTCTCTTCTACTCACCAGCCTAACAGCTCTTGGCAGAGAGCAGGTGAGAAGGGTGTCTGTTGATGACCCCAGAGCAAGGGCAGGCTGGTATGGGAGAAGGTTGTGCTTCAAGTAGTTTGGTCCCAAACCACATAAGGCTTTCAAGGTAAAAAAAATCAGCCCGTTAAATTGGGCTCAGAAATGCAGTGGCAACCAGTACAGCAGGTGCAGTATTGACGTCACATGAACCAAATGTCTGGTCCTCACCAACATCTGGAAACCATATTCTGCACCAGAGGAAGTTTCCAAAATGTCTTCAAAGGCAGCCCCTCATACAGCAGACTGCAGTAGCCCAGCCTGAATTCATCAGAGCACGAATAACTGAGCAAAGCTTTTCCTCTCCAGACAGGGTTGCAACTGGCATACCAGCCAAAGCTGGTAAAAGGGACTCCTGGCTACCACCGCCACCTGAGCTTTGCCAGTTAGGAGCACTTCCAGGAGCACAACCAAATCGTGCCCTTCACCCTTTGTGGGAGTGGAACCCCATCCAGGACCAGATATCTTCCCCTATCTAGGTTAGGGGGTTTCCCCACCCATAGTACTTTTGTCTTTTCAGAGGTTCTTATTGTTCTGCATACAATTCAAGAAAATTTCCCAGGATTAATTGTGATTTATTGTCTTTTAGTAATTTTTATTTTTATTTATTAAATTTATTAATTGCCCATCTGGCCGGTCACCCAGCCACTCTGGGCGATGTACAACAATAAAAGCAGTTCATACAATAAAATTCAACATTAAAAACATCACATTTCTAAAATTACCCTAGCCCACCCCATACATTTGGTGTAACATACATTTTAAGAATAAAGTCATATCTTTTCTCCATAACATCCAGCAAGATAATTTAATAAGGGCACAATCCTGTCGCCACTAGACAGCGTCTCGATGGCCATAGCATTTTTCATTTTCTGGATCTGACCTCACAGCCAGCGCTCCGAGGTCGGTTCCTCATAGGCGGCGCGGTTCATCCCTCGCTCCTCCATTGCAAGAGCAGCACAGAGCTGGGGAAAAGGGGGAGTTCCTGGGGGAGGGGAGGGGACAGCGGAAGCGCCATCACGACATTTCCTATGTGCTGTCTAGCCTCCCCCCCACCAGCGGCACCGTGGCTTGACAGCCAAAATTGGCCATCTAGCTGCAAAGGCAGGGTGGCTGGAGCATGGAGGAGAAAATCCTTTCCACGTTCCACCCGCCCTGCATTGGATAGTCAGTCGCCTCCGAGTTAGGAGACGGCCGACTATCCCCATCAGACTGTGCCCTAAGTCAATAAACAAAGCATTAGAGTGCAATCCTATGCATGTTTAGACAGAAGAAAGTACTACTGCTCCCAGCATACTCTAGACAGCATAGCTGGCTGGGGAATGCTAGGAATTGTAGGACATTTCTCTGTCCAAACATGCATAGCATTGCACCCTTAATTTCTCTTGAAATGTTACTGCTTCAGGATATCCTAAGCAGTTTTTCAGGGATGAGTCCAAAGACACAACACATCTAATAGCAATGCTGTTATTATCAAACATACCCATCTCACGTATGTCTTAGATGTAGTTGCCTGGAGAAGGAATAAAATAGGTTTCTCTGCATGACCCCTTTCCATCTCCTTGCAACATAAGCTAGTATATGTTGCAACATGGCCTAGATCATCGTTGGAGTGGGGCGGCAAATTTGGCCCTCCACCCCACCCCCCCAATCTAGAACTCCACAGTTCCACAGAAGACCATGCCCCCTTTTCCCCAAACAACAATTCTTTGGAGGTTTTCCCAGCTTTTGTCCAGGATTTTTTTGCAAGTATAAAAGGTTGAAATGCCTCTGCTAAGGTTTAGTGACCAGCAGTAAGCGTTTTAAGTTCAGCTATGCTGGTATTTCTTGTTTTTCTGCCCCTGCCCCTTTTGCTTCCGGCCCCACCCACCACTGGAATGTGGACTCTGAGAGCTTCTTCAAAATGTAATCCAGCCCTCAGGCTGAAAGAGGTTCTGGAGCCCTGGTCTAGATGACGCTAGTTATAAATTCTGGTCTACCTTCACACCTTCACCTTCCCTTCCAGCAGAACCTCTGACACCAAGTGATCTTAGCAGTGAAACCCTCCTCACAACCCATTAACTCTCTTCAGTCCAGTAGTCTTCAGCCTTTTCAGACCAGGCACCTGCCTTGAGCCCGAACGTGCATTTGGGACATCCTTCTTTCCTTTTTACCATATATTCTGCATGGTGGTATTGCTGCTTTGCGATCCACCTTAGGTCGGGCTGTAACCCATGGGTGGGTCCTGACCAACCAATTGGAGACCCTTGCACCTGGTGCTCTCCAGATGTTTCAGACTTCAGTTCCCATCAGTCCCAGCCTGCAGAGCTAATGATGAGGGTCCTAGGAGTTGTAGTGCAAAACATATGGGGGCACGAGGTCGCAGAAGGCTGCTCTAATTGCCAACTCTGACTTTACATTAACTGTATATATATTTTACTTTAACTGTATATAGCTGCTATATCTCGTTTTCATGTTTACTGAGGAGTAAGTGTGGGCCCCCCCAATCTGAATCTTAAAATCCAGCTCCTCAACACGCATTTAAAGTGATGTCTGTTTTGGCCTCAGACCTCAAAACTGTAATGCGCTAAAGGCTTTGGTGTCGGTACAGAGTCCTGTGGGACTGATCACCTTCCTGCCTGTCGTGGCGGAGCTGGGCAGTCAGAAGGGCCTCTCTGCTGCCCTCATCCTGATCCTAGGCAGATGCAAGGCAGGCAGTAGGAGGGAGGAGCATGAAGAAAAGATGAGAAAGGATGATCTGGCAAGCATCTGAGGGAGAAAGGAAAACTGGGAGAGAGAAGGTAGAGAGGAGACGTGCACATGGCCACAAACTGCAGAGGTGAGGGAATGAGGAAGGTTAATGTTCATGTGTTAACTTGAAATAATCTGCTTTGTTTGATTGCAACATTTCTGTTCTCTACTGCAACCCAATTGGCAGCTGGCAAAACAATATGGAAATATTTACACTATATGGCTAGGACATCAACCTGTGATAGTTCTGTCTGGATTCCAAGCCGTGAAAGAAGGGCTGATCAACCATGCAGAAGAATTCTCTGACCGACTATTGTCTCCTTTCCTAAAAGCTGTAGGAAGAGAAAGGGGTAAGTAAGTTATGAAGAGTAAGAACTTGTACCACTCTTTTCTCTAGAAAAAAGATAAGACAGCAAAGGATCTCTCTATGAAAGTTTCAGTCAACTGGAGAGATCATTAGCAGCTGAACTCTGGAAATAGCAATTGCAATGTGTTTACCACCAATTCCAATTGCCACCAATTCTGTAAAACAGAGCATCACCCTCACTCGGAAGACAAAAAAAGGGACATGAACTGATTGTGAGAAAGGTTGTCAAGGACTTGAAAGGTATACATGGAAAAACCATGTCTAAAGAGCAGTGAAGCAGAAGGCATGTGGGTGGAGCTGTGAAAGGAACAATGGAAGGCAAGAGCAGGTGAGCTGGGAGGAAAATAAGAGACAGATAGGCAGGCAAACAGGTACATGATTATGGCAGCTGGGTAATATTGTACCACACAGTACTCCTGTAGTAAATCCAGGAGGATAAGAGTGCGTCATTCAGATTTCTCTAAGATCTCAGGTTCTGTTTGTGGGGCTCATAGCATATGTTACTCCTGTTAGAAACTAGGGATGTACGAAAGCGACTTACCTTTTCGCGGATTCTGTTCATGGTGGGGGGGGAGGCGTTCTGTCCCTCCCCCGGAATCCTTGATGGCCGGCTGTGCTCCGCGGCAGCTCCACAGAGCAGCCAGCCAGGCCCAGGCCAGGGCCATCCACAGCCAGATTTCCAGCCGCGGAGGGCTCTGGGTAACAAAAAAAAAAAACGCATATGCAAATGGCAGCGGCTATGGCGCCACCATTTGCGTTCCTTATTTTTCGCCGTCTTAGTCTACGTCAATATTTACGTAGACTAAGACAAAGAAAAGAAAGGGGAACGCAAATAGCGTAGTGGGCGCTATTGGTGTTCCTTTTTTTTCTCACCATAATAGCCTATGTAAATATTTACGCAGGCTATTACAGCGAGAAAAAAAAGGAACGCTAATAACACCCACTACGCTATTTGCGTTCCCCTTAGGGATGGCGGAGAATTTCTCCCCGAAACTTTGGGGGGCCGAGCGCCAACGTGTTCGGCCCCCCGAACAAGTTTCGGGGAGAAATTCTCCGCACCCCCCCGCACCCCGCACCCCCCCCGGGACGGTACTTACCTTTGCCGAATGTCCCTCCCGGCGGCGGGTCCGGCCAGCGGTTCAGCGGGTGTTCGTCCTGGGCGGGAGCAGCAGCCGGTCTTTCAACCGGCTGCCGCCACCGCCGCCATTGCAATCAAAGAAAAAAAAAAACGCCCCCGTGATAGGCTACGTGACGATTAACGTAGCCTATGATGGCTAGATTTGCAAAGTCAGCCATGATAGGCTACGTCAATCGTCACGTAGCCTATCACGGGTGACTTTAAAAAAAAAAAAAAGCGCGTACGGATAATGGCGGCCCCCATAGGGAGCCGCCATTCGCGTTCCTTATTTGGTCGCTGTAGTCTACGTAAATCTTTACGTAGACTACAGCGACCAAATAAGGAACGCGAATGGCGGCTCCCTATGGGGGCCGCCATTAGCGTACGCGCTTTTTTCTTTTTTTTTTAATCGTCACGTAGCCTATCACGGGGGCGTATTTAAAAAAAAAAAAAACTTTCGAGTTCGCGGCCAGGCGAGGCGGGAAGCCTCCCCCCCCAGCCTGAATTTCGGCCGGGCGAGGCGGGAAGCCTCCCCCCCCCGGCCTGAACTTCGCGGTGGGAGCAGTGAAGCTCCTCCCCCCCACCGCGAACAAGCTTCGAGGACAGGTAAGTGACTTTCATCCACCCCTAGACTTCGCCCTAATAAACTACACAAATATTTACTTAGGCTAGAACGGCAAAAAATAGGGAACAGAAATGGCGGCCACCATAGCCACCGCCATTTGCGTACACTGGTTTTTTGGGGGTGGGGGTTAGCCGTGATAGGCTACATAAATACTTACATAGCCTATCACAGCAGCCTGTCTGGATGCAAATGGCGGCTGCTACGCAGCAGCCCGTCTGCGGCTGGAACTCCAGCTGCGGACTGGCCTGGCCAGCAGCTCCGCTGAGCCGCCACGGAGTGGAGCCAGCCGGGCAGGATTCCGGGGAGGGGAGGACCGGATCGCCTCCCCCCCATCGTGGATTCCGGAGGGAGGGACGGAGCACCTCCCCCCCCACAATGAAAAATTCCATGAAAAGGTAAGTAAGTTTCGTACATCTCTACAGCTAGGCTGAGCATCACAGAAGTGGCTCAGCATTGCGGTTCCTCAGTCATCCCCAGATATCTGTATAAATCCATTTGAAATGGAAATTTAATCATAGAAGTGCAATGCAGATGAATTGCCATGAATGCAAATTACAATAACAACATCAATCCTCACACATGAAGAACATGAAGCCATGTCAAAAAGCCCCCAGAGCCAGGGCACCATCTTAAAGTAGAAGACCTCATGATTAGTCCTCACGGCTTCAAATGACAGCTGGGCCTATGTTAAGTATGAGGACTTGGTTTGAATATGGTATATTTAAGAGGTGGTTCACTCAATACACTGTTTCTTTATGCAAGCAGCCCCAATGACTCTCATGCATGCACTCATGTGGGAAAATGTAATATGTGAAATTGGCTATCATGTCTGTGGTGGGCAGCAGTTCCCATTAATTATATCTCCACAGATTATGATTTGGGAGAGCCGTCCGCAGCCGGATTTTTTTTTTAAACCCACCCAACCATGATAGGCTACGTAAAGATTTACGTAGCCTATCACATTTTTTTTTGTTTTTTTTTTAAACCTAGCCATGATAGGCTATGTAAATCTTTACGTAGCCTATCACGTCTTTTTTTTTTTTCTTTACAAGCCTGGAAATGGCGGCAGCAGCAGCTGGTCGGAAGACCAGCTGCCACAGCCACCACCGCTGCAGCTGCCGCCACCGCCGCTGCCCAGAAGATCCGCCACAGGTAAGTCTCGTCCTGGGGGGCGGGGGGGCAGGCCATTCTGCCACGGAGTTCGGGGGGCCGAATTCGGCCTCACCGAGATCCGTGGTGGAATTCTCTGACATCCCTAAGTGTAACCAGGTAGGCCAGAAGCCTGGCTTCGCTATGGTGTCTTGGGCATAAGACAGTTGTGCTTGCCTTGGTTACAGCTGCTGTGGAGGGCTGGCTTCAAGCTGGCAGAGTGAACATTACCTGGAGCAGCTGCCTCTGTTTGTATAAGTACCAGTTTGATAGTAATGTACCATTTCAATTGAAATCAGGGGAACAAGAAATTAAATCAGGGGAACAAGAAATTGTATTGGTGGTGGGAAGGCCCATAAAGAATGTGATTGGCCTGAGGTTCTGGGCAAAGTTTTGAAAAATAAAAGGTGGTTGGCAGTTGGTTGTTAATAGGTGGAGAGGGCAGTCGGAAGAGGGCTCAAGGAATCAGAGATCAGAACTGGGAAAGACTCAAGCGTTCCAGTTTGAGGGGACCCTGTGGAAGAAGCTTTTCAGGGCAGACATGGTGTCTCAGGAGAGCAGGAAGCCGTGAGGCTGTGGTGAAGCTTCGAGCAGCCAGCATAACCCAACACCAGAAGGCTTTAAGCAGAAGAACTCTGACCAGAGGGAATTTCAGGAAAGGTCCTTGAATCTGACTGAGCCATCCTAGAAGACACAAGCAGCAGGAAGACCAGGAGGCAGAGGAAGACTGCTGTATGGCATCGATTCCTGGCTGTGTGGGATTGGCTAGGGTGGAGTTTAGGGTCGTGTGGTCTGGGGAGAAAGCTGCTGAGAGCCCATTTAGCTGGGAAAGACTCTCTTATGTATTAGAAACTGTAACCAAGCATATTTAAGCCATCTCAACCTATTATTATAAAGAGACAAATTCCCCAATGTAAATAATTCCTTTAATTCCCTTTGTAATATGCTTAATTTTCCTTAAAAAAAAAAAAAAATCTTGTGGTAGTGTCAATCATATGCCCACACCATAGAAACTGGACTACTGAGTTTCTATAAACTAAAGAGGATTTATTTTGGTAGCGGAGGTTAAATGTTTTATATGCGATGTTCTCTTACTGTCAGATATACTTGGGATTCTCATGTTGTTCTGCTGAAGAAGCATTCAGTGGCAGTGGTATCAGTAACTGTACTAGATGGAGACTGATTCTGCTTCAGCAGTACAGTTCTTAGTTTTTGAAAGAATGGTCAGTTCTTGAATGTAAGGTATGATCTCCAGTAGATGTTGACTTTTCTAAACCGGCGATTTTAGCATGAATTTTGTGAATAACAATATATCATTGATTCCTGATGACCTCAGGTATTATACTTTCAAATGGTCACACCTGGAAACAGCAGAGATGGTTTGGTCTAGTTACTATGCGGAAGTTGGGACTGGGGAAGAAAGGCATGGAGCACCAAATAGAAAAGGAGGCCCAACAGCTTGTGGAAATTTTTGCACGTGCAAAGGGTATGTAAGATCTCGATGCCCTAAATGATTGTGCCCAAGAACAGTTGGTCATGGAACCGACCAGAGGGGAGGCGAACGTGGATGTAATCCTAAGTGATGTTGCCCAGGACCTAGTATGAGATGTAAATGTTTTTGAACCAATTGGAAAAAGTGATCACAGTGCTATCAGATTTTATATGTATTTGAGTAGAAAATTGCCCAGGAAGTCCAACACAGTCACATTTGACTTCAAAAGAGAAAACTTCTCTAAAATGAGGGAACTGCTGAAAAGGAAATTGAAATGGCAAGTCAGGAGGGTTAAATCCCTTCAAAATACTTGGAGATTACTCCAGACTAGGGGTGTATGAACTCCACTTACCAGTCCACTCCGGGGTTTGCTGGAGGGGGAGGCGATCCGTCCCTTCCCCTGGAATCCTCCCCAGCCAGTTCCGCTCCGCAGTGAGTCCGCAGCCTATCACGGCAAAGGGCAGGGACGCAAATGGCGTCTGCTACGCCAGATGCCATTTGAGTCCGCAGCCCAGCAGTGGACGGCAGCAGAACAAAGAGGATGGACCCAGACCAGCCGGCAACAGGTAGGGTCCATCCCGACCTTAGTTTGCGGGGTGGCAGGGGGGAGCAGTCCGTTGAGCAGACACATTGGAGTCCGTGGCGGATTTCTCCGCCATTCCTATTCCAGACCACAATAATAGAAGCCCAGCTAGGGGTGCACGAAAGTCACTTACCTGGTCTCGCAGCTTGCTTCGCGGTGGGGGGGAGGCGCTTCGCTGCCCCCCCGAAGTTCAGGCCGGGGGGGGAGGCTTCCCTCCTCGCCCGGCCGAAATTCAGGCCGGGGGGGAGGCTTCCCGCCTCGCCCGGCCGAAATTCAGGCCAGGGAGGAGGCGCCTCGCCTCGCCTGGCCGCGAAATAAAAAGTTTTTAAAAAAAACGCCCCCGTGATAGGCTACATGACGATTTACATAGCTTATCACGGCTAGATCTGCAAAGTCAACCATGATAGGCTACGTAAATCGTCACGTAGCCTATCATGGGTGACTTTAAAAAAAAAAGAAAAGCGCGTACGCAAATGGCGGCCCCCATAGGGAGCCGCCATTCGCGTTCCTTATTTGGTTGCCGTAGTCTACGTAAATCTTTACGTAGACTACAGCGACCAAATAAGGAACGCGAATGGCGGCTCCCTATAGGGGCCGCCATTAGCCGTACACGCTTTTTTCTTTTTTTTCAAAGTGATAGATGGTAGACTATCATGGCTGACTTTGCAAATCTAGCCATGATAGGCTACGTTAATCATCACGTAGCCTATCACGTAGCCTTCTCCTACGTGAGAGAAGGTTACAATAGCTGGGGTTGTTTAGCTTGGAGAAAAGGAGGGTAAAGCGAGACAGGATAGGGGTCTACAAAATTATGCATGGTGTAGAGAATGTGGATAGGGAGACATTTTTCTCCCTCTCTCAAAATACTAGAACCTGGGGTCATCACATGAAGCTATTGGTGGGAGATTCAGGACAGATGAAAGAAAGTACTTCTTCACACAGCACAGAGTTGAACTATGGAATTTGCTACCACAGGACATAGTGATGGCCACCAATTTGGATGGCTTAAAAAGGGGTTAGACAAATTCCTGGAGGAAAAGGTTATCAATGGCTACAAGTCTTGATGGCTATGTGCTATCTCCAGTACCAGAGGCAGTGAGCCTGCTTGCGGGCTCCTGATCGACAGATGGTTGGCCACCAGGTGGACAGATTGCTGGACTACATGGACCCTTGGTCTGATCAATATGGCTCTTCTTATGTTCTTATATTAATTGTCTCCCATGCACCACTACAAATCCCAATCTGAGTATTAGCAGGAGATGTTAGATTGACATTAAGATACCTTCATTTTCAGGGCAGCCACTTGACCCTTCCTTGCCCATCACTAATTCTGTTTCCAATGTGATCTGCGCTGTGACATTTGGACACCGGTTTTCTCTTGAAGATGAAAAATTCCAGAAACTGATTGAAGGTGTTGATGTTGCCTTAAAATTTTCAGGCACCGTCTTTCACTGTGTGAGTACCCTTTTCTTTCTCACTGACTCAGACAGGTCTCTGTCTTAGATCTATCTCACCTCTCTGTGTTATAAAAACCTTTGTGACAGTGGTTATACTGTTGCACTTAGACAAGTGAGACCAGGGTCTTCAAATCCACCCTCACATTTGGACCAGTTCCTGTCTCACTATTTCTCACAAGTATTGTAAAGATAAAGGGGGGGGGGGAGACCATGTATGTCACACTGAACTCTTTAGAGTTAGTTTTATCCCAGCTTTTCTCCAATTATTCACCTGAATATGGAATCCTTAACGTTTAACGTTGCCATTTATTTATGTACCATATGTCTAGCTTGCTTTTTTTCTGAAGTATTCAAATAGGTTCAAGAATTATCAGGAATGAATCAATAGGATAAAGCATCAAAATAAATAAAATCACAATTAAAATGTCCAGAATAATAGAGTTTCAGGATAAAATAGCCAACAGAGTTCAGAGCAAAGCGGGTGCCCCCTCCCACACCTCCCCATGCCTAGCATCCTCGCTTCCTTGGAAGAAATGGGGCACTTTCTCAGCTCTCGGTAGGGATCACTTCTCTCCCTTGCTTTTGAGAGCTGTCAAGTTTTTGACAGCTCTCAAGAGCAGCATAGTGCAGGGCTGCACAGCGAGCATGTCCTGGTGAGTGCAGAGGCTCGCTGAGCACATCCGGGGGATCATGAGCTGGGGCAGCAGCTCAGCGAGCACCCGGGGAAGCTGGGCACAGGCGAGTTTGTCCATCCCTAGTTGAGAATCAGGCCTGGAAAAAACAAACACATTCTCAACTACTCAGAAAATGAGTAAGCAGGGAATTGTCTGATTTGAAGCTAAATTGAGCTTGTCATGCTCCCAGGGATGTAACTGGGAATGTACAAAGTCTATTCTGCCTCTGTTCCTGTAGCTTACATGTCAGCCCTCCTGCTTGCCTTCCCCTTTAAGAACTCTAGGATGGATACTATCTGGGCCCAAAGATTTGCTAGCTTTCAATTTGTCAATAAGGTCAAGAACTTAGTCTCTTGCCACTAGTGATGCTGCTGAATTTCTTAATTAGTCAGCTCAATTGTCAAAACTCGTCATTCATAATGCACACCTTTGTAGTGAGCCTGGATGAATGTATTATGAATTCACTATTGAGAGCTTTGGAGCATGTGCATTTTGGAGATCTTTAAGCCTCTTGACTGCTCCGTTCAACTTTCTTTTCATCAATCCCCTTTAGAGAAGCTTCCTCTTTTGAAGTCATATGTGACTGTCCTGGACTTCCTTGGCCATTTCCTACTTAAATATAAACTAAATTTGGTAGTGCTGTGGTCACTGTTTCTAAACTGGTTCAACAACACACTCACATCTCATATTAGGTCCTGGACAACACCACTTAGGAATAAATCCAGAGTTGCTACCCCCTCTTGTATTTTTCTTTCCAAAATGTTACGTAAATTCAATCATCAAAAAATATGTAACATAAATACACCGGCTGAAAATGCACATTTCCCCAATAGGCTAAAGCATGAAAATGCACTGGGGTGGTGGGGTGTGCACATTTTTGCAAGCATGGATTTGCTCAAGTGCAAATTGCCACACATTTGGGAAACTGGGGGGAAAAACCCAATTCCATCAATGAGTGGACAATAGCACAAAAGGCACCTGACTATTCACAAAACGCAGATGGAATGGATTTTACAAAATCCGTACACCCCTAATTTCTAATCTACTTCATAGAATGCCTGCTTTAATGTACACAGTGACACTTGTACGTAACAGGAGAATGATAGGGAAAGAAGGGAGCAACTAACATGTGTGGGAGGCTGGGAACAGGGATGTACAAAAGTTCCGCCACGGATCTCAGGGAGGCCGAATGCCAGTGCATTTGGCCCCCCAAAATTGGTGGCGGAACGGCCCCCCGCCCCCACAGGACGGGACTTACCTAAGGCGGATCTTCCTGGCGGCGGTGGCTCCGGCAGCGGCTCCGGTGGTGCTTTGGCAGCGGCAGCTGCAGCAGCCGGTCTTCCGACCAGCTGCCACCACCACCATTTCCAGGTTAAAAAAAAAAACAAAACATGATAGGCTTAGGGATGTACGAAAGGTACTTACCTTTCGGGGATTATGCTGATGGTGAGGGGGGAGGCGTTCCGTCCCTCCCCCCGGAATCCTCGCCAGGGGGGAGGCGCTCCGTTCCTCCCCCCCCGGAATCCTGATTCTGCGGAGCCGCCGGCCAGCTCCGCCAGCAGCCGGACATCCGGCCGCTGGCTAGCAGGGATGCAAATGCATCCCTGCAGTCAGCTGTGATAGGCTATGTAAATGTTTATGTAGCCTATCATGGCTGAGTAAAACAAAAACAAAAAAATACGCGTACGCAAATGGTGGCGCCCATGGGCGCCGCCATTTGCGTTCCTTATTTTGGCACGTCTTAGTCTACGTAAACATTTTCGTAGTCTAAGACGGCGAAAATAAGGGAGCGCAAATAGCGTAGCATCTACGCTATTTGCATTCCCCTTATTTTCGCCATCTTAGTCTACGTAAATGTTTATGTAGACTAAGACGTCCCAAAATAAGGAACGCAAATGGCGGTGCCCATGGGCGCCGCCATTTGCATACGCGCGTTGTTGTTGTTTTTAATCAGCCGTGATAGGCTGTGTAAACATTTACGTAGCCTATCATGGCTGACTGCAGGGACGCAAACGGCGGCGGCTATAGCCGCCGCCATTTGCATCCCTGCTAGCCAGCGGCCGGATGTCCGGCTGCTGACGGAGCCGGCCGGGGGCTCCGCAGAATCCCTGCGGAGCGGAGCCAGCCGGCCAGGATTCCGGGGGGGAGGAACAGAGTGCCTCCCCCCCCAGCCAGGATTCCGGGGGGAGGGACGGAACACCTCCCCCCCCAGCATCACCATAATCCGCGGAAAGGTAAGTACCTTTCGTACATCCCTAGCTGGGAAGGGGTTTAGAAGAAGCTGTGGGTGTTGGAAGAAGGAAATGCAAGAGGAGCAAAGATATCCTCCTGGTTGGTTTACAATCTAAGCCTGAGAACATTTGTGTCCATAATGCCATCCAAGCATTTGAGGATCTCCATCAGTCCAAAAGTAGTGCGTTCAGAAGAATCACTGGCAAGTTTCAGGACTGCCATAGATGTCAACGTTCCTATGAAAACTGCAGTAGGTGTAATATTGGAGGGGTGATCTAAACCGATTCAGCCTTCATTATGGGTACATTGAACCACTCCTCCCCTGCTTGCCAGTGGCTCCCCATTCCGCAGAAGGTGAACTGGGATATGAGGAAGGGAGACCAGTTCAAATGGGGGAAAGCCGCTTACCTTAGCAGCGGCAGCAGTGATTGGTAATGCCTGTGGTGAGGTTAAGCTCTCTGGCAACTAAAAGAGAAAAGAGGGTGTCACCTGAGGCACCATTGCTGCTGATAAGGTAATCACCCCCCTCCCGCATACAAAGCAGTGAACCCTTTCGCTCCTCCATCCCAGAATCCAGTCATTGTGGGCTTCAGAAGAAGATAATAAAACCAGCTTTTCATAAAACAAGAATCAAGTTAATATATCAGGCTTCAGGAATAATCCAGAGGATGGTGCTGAAGTGCTAATCCAAAGGGGCTGGCTGATAGAGGACGGTGTTACCCCGCCTCCTCCCTGATGATGCCAGGATCTTGGTATTGTTTTCCCTATAGTTGTATGAAATGTTCCCATGGATCATGAAACATCTTCCAGGGCCTCACAAAAAGGCACTGTCTGCTGTGGCGATGGTGCTTTCATGTGCCAAGGAGGAGATAGACAAGCATAAGGAGCAACAATGCTTTCACGAGCCACAGGATTTCACAGATTTCTATCTCCTTCAGATGGAGAAAGTAAGTATACAATTTCTATTTGAAAATTACTCATCCAGGATATCATTATATTTCCTCCTTTGTCTGTAATATCTCACAAGTCAGAGAATTCCGCCACGGATCTCGGTGAGGCCAACTGCCAGTGCATTCAGCCCCCCGAAATCCGTGGCGGAACGAAGCCCCCGCCCCCCCAACCCACGAAAAGCGCGCGAAATGGAGCACTTACCTGCTGCTGTCCGTGCTGACTTGCGAATGGCGGCTGCCCTGTGGCCACCATTCGTTTCTTCATCATAGCCGTGATAGGCTACGTAAATACTTACGTAGCCTATCACAGCTAATGAAGGGATGCCTTTTCCTTCCCTGTGGAGGTCGTTATAGGTTACGTAAGTATTTACATAGCCTATCACGGCAAGCCAAAAAAAAAACCCAAAGAGCATAGGCAAATGGCGGCAGCTACGGCGGCCGCCATTTGCTTTCCCTATTTTTAGCCGTTTTAGCCTACATAAATATTTATGTAGGCTATTACGGCGAAAAACAAGGGGAACGCAAATAGCGTAATGGGTGCTATTTGTGTTCTCCTTGTTTTTCGCCATAGTAGCCTATGTAAATATTTACATAGGCTAAAATGGCTAAAAATAGGGAACGCAAATGGCGGCCGCCATAGCCGCCGCCATTTGCGTACGCTGTTTTTTTTTTTTTGGCTTGCCATGATAGGCTACGTAAGTATTTATGTAGCCTATCATGGCAGCTTCGCAGGACGCAAATGGCGGCCGCTACGGCGGCCGCCATTTGTGTCCGCAGCAGCCTGTCCGCGGCTGGAACTCCGGCTGCATACGGCCCTGGCTGGCGGCTCTGCGGAGCTGCCGCAAAGCGGAGCTGGCCCAGGGAGGATTCCGGGGGGAGGGACGGAGCACCTCCCCCCCACTGCGAATCCAAGCTCCGCAAAGGTAAGTGACTTTTGTACATCCCTATGATAGGGTGGCTGTTGATGACTAGACATTTATGCATCGAGGCATCTTGCCTATGGAACTTTGCTTCTATACTAAAAATAAGTATGGATTAGGGCCCGTTCCACACAAAACACATACTGAGAAAACCAAAAAGACTGATCTTTTAATCATCCTGATTGTGCAACGTGATTTCTTGATTATATTTTAATCCCACTGTCTTCCAAGAAGCTTATATAGGTGTTCATGATTTCCACGTCATGTTATCTACCAACATCTGTGGAGTAGGTTGAGTAACTGGCTTAAGATCACCCAGGCATTTCGTGAAATTCATGCAGGAATTTGAATCCATTTCTAAACTGTCTAAGTCTAACATTTCAGCCATTACATCGCAGTGATTTTGCTGCATAAACTGGGTAAACTGTGAAAGAGCAATTAAGCCAGGTTAGCTGATCTTGAAACTAAACAGTAATATCATACCACAGATTAAGTAACGCTTAATATAGATTTACTATGACATACCCAAATACTGATGGGATTTTTTGGTATTACTGCCTCCTGTTAGAAAGGCAGCTAGCAGAGAAAATACAAAAGGCAAAACAGAATGAGTGTTTACCAGTCCCACACACACACACAGCCAAAGGCTAAAAAAAAGAGGCCACACCTTTCTTTAGTGAAGGAAAGAAAACAGCTTTACTCACAAGTATTCTTGCGCATACAAATGCAGGTTCAGCATGGGGTTTCAAAATGTGCTTGTTCAGTCCATTCTGTGTTCCATTAAACAGGCAGGAGTGAGAGAGCAAGCCATGTGCTCCCAGCAGTGGTGGAAGGATGGGGGCAGGGGGGAGAAGGGGAGGAGCAGAAAGCCACATTGTAGGCTCTAAAGATCCTAAGGCTAGCTATGCCCAAAATTCTTATGCATTAACAAGCTAACTACCACAATGCCTCCACTCCAAATGATTTGGAATTAGGAGCGAGCAGCGAAGTGGCCAAGTTTGCCAATGACACCAAATGATTTAGGGTGGTTAAAACAAAAAGGGATTGTGAGGAGCTGCCAAATGATCTCTCCAAACTGGGAGAATGGGCATCCAAATGCGAAATGCGATTCAATGTAAGCAGATTCTGTGGATGATAGAGCTACTGCTGTCTGTTCTTGGCTGCCCCAGGAGACTGGCCCATTCCTATACTTGAACAAGTATCCACTGGTGGATTTGTGGTTAGAGCTGTCCCTGCCCCAGTCTGCATCAGTGTAGCTTAGCAGTTCTATATTCCTGCTAGCTGGGAACTTTAGTTCAAAGCCGATAGTCTCTTTCAAGTATCTAGCCACACTTTAAACAGTGACCCAGTCTCTTTCAGTGAGTGAGCTGGTTTTCTGCTTAGGATTCTTACAGCAGTTGCTATGTCTGGTCTGGTAGAAGTGGTTAAGCATAGGAGTTTACCTTTTGCTGTTGTTTGGTAAAAGTTCACTTTCATTTTCCTTCTTGAGGAAGTCTGTCTCCATAGGTGTTGCTATGGTGTTGGCATCTTTCAGTCCTAATGTTTCCAAAGTTCAATAATCTGTTGTCATTGACTTAAAAGATAGAAATCGTCCCCTTCTCTTTCAGTCTGATTGCCAGAATTGTAATGTTCATTCCTTAATTCTTTTATTTCTGCTCCCTTGTTTGGGTGGCATACAATTCCTGCATAATCTTCATCTCTTTGTGTTATCATGATGAGATCATCTACATATGCAAGATTCCAAGTTAATTATCCATTTCTGGTTCTGGTATACAGACATGGATCTGCCTCACCTTGTCTGAAGCCTTGCTCTGTGAACATTTGATTTAGTTTCTCATTCTAGGCTCTTGCCACCTCTTTAAGTATTTTCTTGAGTTTGCACACAAGATTTGCTTGCTTGGGGTTTGTGAAACCTGTGGGTTGTTCCATATAAAGTTCCTCTGTTATCTCTCCATGGGGAAAAGCAGTCTTCATGTCTAGTGGCCTTACTTGCATCTTTCTGGAGGCTGCTAGACTCAGGAGTATTCTGATGGCGCTATATTCACTACAGGGTCGAAGGGTTCATCTAAGTCTTCTCTACACTTCTGTAGAAATCTTTGGTTACTAGCCTCACCTTGTAGAGTTCTACTTCACTTTCTGAGCATTACTTTATCTTGAAGACCCATTTGCATCCTATGGCTTTCTTGCCTTGTGCTAGTTTGGTTAATATCCAGGTGTTGTTGTTGTTGTTGTTGTTATTGTTCAGTCGTTCAGTCGTGTCCGACTCTTCGTGACCCCATGGACCATAGCACGCCAGGCCTTCCTGTCCTGCGCTCTCTCCCAGAGCGTGCTCAAGTTCATATTCATTGCATCAGTGATGCTATCCAGCCATCTCATCCTCTGCCATCCCCTTCTCCTTTGGCCTTCAGTCTTTCCCAGCATCAGGGTCTTTTCCAGGGAGTTTTCTCTTCGCATTAGGTGGCCAAAATATTGGAGCTTCAGCTTCAGTATCTGTCCTTCCAATGAGCACTCAGGGTTGATTTCCTTTAGGATGGACTGATTTGACCTCCTTGCAGTCCAGGGGACTCGTAAGAGTCTTCTCCAGCACCACAGTTCGAAAGCATCAATTCTTCGGCGCTCAGCCTTCCTTATAGTCCAGCTCTCACAGCCATACTTCTATTTCTTCCTGGGCTGCTTCCCTCCACTGGCTGGCCTCAGCCTTAGACATTTCTTCCATTTCCTCCTAGGGATGTATGAATCCCTTACCTTGCTCCGCTGATGGGCATCCGCGGTCGGGGGGAGGCGATCCGTCCCTTCCCCTGGAATCCTGCCTGGCCGGCTCCACTCCACGGCGACTCCGCAGAGCCACTGGCCGGGGCCGCCCACAGCTGGACTTCCATCCACTGCTGGGCTGCGCCAGCTGCAAATGGCAGTTGCTGTAGCGGCAGCAATTTGCGTCCCTGCGGAGGCCATGATAGGCTACATAGATACTTACATAGCCTATCATGGCTTGGCAGGGATGCATTTGCGGCTGCAGCCTGGCAGCGGCCAGAAGACGACCCGGAGCCGCCACCGGAGCTGCCGCCAGGTAGGCTCCATCCCGGAGGGATTCCGCGGGGTGGCGGGGGGGTTGCCCTGTTCCACCATGGACTGGAGTCTGTGTCGGAATTCTCCGACATCCATATTTCCTCCCAGGTTGACAGTTCATTGGGTGATACCAACTTTGCAAGGTAAGACAGGCATGAAGCTAGTATCCCTTTATTGGGTCATGATGAGCATTTCAGAGCTGGTTTTGGAGTCTTATCTGCTGTTGCAGTATCTTCCAGCACATCTGTCTTGACATCTACATCTACATCCCCTTCTTCAGCTGTACAGCCCTCAGCTTTTGGTTTGCTTCTTGCATCATCTACCTCATCTTCCTGTTCCATATTTGGTTCAGGATGTGTTTCTGGTAGTAAGGGTTCTGATGTCTCATTCCTGTGTTCTAGTGCACTAGTGAGGGACTTCTATCTGTCATCAGGCTTCTCTGAGCTGTTTAATACAGTTCCTCTCTTGTCAGCTCTATTTTGTTCATCAGTATAGACGATATGCCTTGTGCTGACTTCATCTGTTTTTAAATTCATCACTCTGTAGGGATGTATGGACTGTGTAAAATCTGCTCCCTCTGTGTTTCATGGATTGTCAGCTGCCTTTTGTTCTGTCATCCACCCACAGATGGATGCGATTTTTTCCCCATCATGCAGAAAAATATGCAAATAATTACATAAGTATTTACGTAAGCGTTTACATAATTTCCCTTAATATGTAACATTTAGCATATTGCTCTCCATTCCATTCAGTTTCCTCAGCAGAAACTTACATATTTTCCTACGAATATATATGTGTAAACTTCGGGAAAGTAAAAAAAAAAAATCATCCAGAAGTCCATGGACTCTGTGCGGCCTGTGTGGGTTGCTCCACAGTGGATTCCGCAGGTCCGATTCTTAGAAATCCGAGTTCATTTTAGTCCATCTCGAATTTCTCCAGCATCCCTATCACTCTATACCCTTTGGTTCCTGGAACACAGCCAATCAACACAGAATCTTCTGCTTTCGCATCTAATATCTTCCTCCTTTGCTCTGGTACATAAGCATAGCCTTTGTTGCCAAACACTCTAATGTGTTCCATGTTTAGAGCTCTATTTTGCCATTGCTGACATGACGTCTCAATTTCTTCTGGATTCAAGCCTCAATTTACACATTTCCTGGGTCCAGATGGACTGATGCTGACAAAAACTGCTCTGCATGTCTGGGCCCATAACCTGATGGAAGTATTTGGCATTTCTGCCTCTCGTTAGAAAGGCAGCTAGAAGAGAAAACAAAAGGCAAAACAGAATAGGTGTTTACCAGTCCCAGATGGACAAATGCAAGTGCAGCATAAGGTTTCAAAGAGAGTTTGTTCAGTCCATTTTGCATTCCATTACACAACCAGGAACAAGAAAACAAGCCCTGTGCTCCATGCAATGGTAGAAGGTCTGAGAGAGAAGCCCTACTCAGACACACATTGGAGAAGAGTGGTTAGACTAACAATGGTGCATGGTTACTGCTAACCACTGCAAGTGTTACTGACACATGCACAGGTAACCAGGTTCTGCAACATGGTTAGAGTAACCATTCTTTAACCACCCTCCCTGTATAGGAAGCCACAGTCCTCCAGATGGGTGGCCATGCATCCCAGTGCCCTTTGTGCTGTGGGCCATTTTGGTGCTTGGTGCTACTGGCCATTTTGATGCTTGGTGCTGCTGGCCATTTTGGTGCTCGGCGGTTCAGCAGCCTGCTGCCCCCTGTGCCACAGCACATGGCCCTTGGACATGTCCCGCAGCATGGACTCACATGGTCTGAGATCCGTCTTTCCCATTCTGGAGTCCTATAATCACCGCTCACTCCCATGATCCACCACCCCAATGCATGGCGCATTCAAGAGTTCCCTGTGGTGGAACTGGACATGGGCAGCCATCAGGAATCAGCTTCCATCACTTCTGCCAACCATTTATGCTGCTGCAGGTGCCATGCCCGTGTCCATGATGCCTTTGCAGTCACATTGTAAGAGGTGCCATCACATATGGAAGCTCTTGGCCATGCCCATAGTGTGCGCATAGCAGTGGCGGGCCAGGGCATAAGCTGCCGTGAACCACAGCTCCGTGCTCACTTCGCTGCTGGCATGTAGTGGGCTGTTCCTGGGGATAGTTTATTGGCGGGCTCACAGAAGCCATATTATTTGCTGCCTGGCAGATCTCAACCATAGAGGTCTGCCACTCAGGCATGAGCAACTAATCCTTCAGCTGCTCTTGCCATGGAGCTCTATGACAGGTGTCAATTAATCATGGAGACTGTTCAGACATCATGGTAAACTGTGGTAGAGCCCACTAACAATCTTGCAGCAAGTGGTTAGTGACCATAGTTTAGCCCGTTGGTAATAAATACCATGGCTGGGACAGACGCCTGTTCAGATATCATGCTAAGCCAACATGGTTAGCTCAAAACTCCTAACCATCATGGCTTAGCGTAATGTATGAACAGGGCCAGAGGGAGAAAAAGACAAAAGAGAAGAGCAAGAAGTCATTCTGTAGGCTATAAAGATCCTAAGGCTAGCTATGCCCAAAATTCCCATATGTGAACTAGCCAAGTGCCACACTACCCCCTTCCTATAACTTGTAGATGAAGTTGCAATATTCCCAACAAACACTGCAGAGGAAATAAATCTTACACTCAGCTTCCATCCTCACTAATGCAGATCTGAATCTTGACTGCACACAATCAATGCATAGTCAACAGTCAACATAGATCAGTTATCCCTGACATCCTTTAACCACCCTACTGAATTCACAATCAGAGTGATTAAGGAGTGAAAAAGGGGTGTTATTGAGCATTAGGAATATGAAACTCAGGGCATCAGTTATTCAACATTAATTAATGTGGAATTCAATGCATATTTGGGACACAGCATATAATACTACATAGCCCTTTTTCACCAGGCACAACAGCAATCCAGAGATCCACAAATGCAGGAGAAGATGTGGTATGCACGTGAGTGCAAGGCTCTTCTCACACTCAACTAGGCAACATGAACTTGCTGCTAGGATAATAAGGGAGGCACAGAAAGTAAGGAAGTGTTGAAGGGCAGCCTGTAATTCAGTGTAAATGAAATTACACCTTTCCTGTTGTCAACATCAGCAAAGGAATGACCCCAACTCTACCTATGATGAAGAGAACCTGGCTCAGTGTATTTTCGACTTCTTTATCGCGGGAACAGAGACAACCACCACTTCTCTGCAATGGGCATTGCTCCTCCTGACAAGTCATCCAGACATCCAAGGTGAGAGAGACGTCCAATGGCCCATTCTTGATCCCCCCCTGTCATGTACTTCTTTGAAGAGTTCATACCGATCAAATGATGTGCTACAGTAAGGATGTTTTTAGAAATCGCATTTAGCTTTCAGCCTGATTGTGCCTCCAAGAAGCTTTCTTGATAGGGATGTACGAAAGTTCTGCCACGGATCTTGGGGAGGCCGAATGCCAGTGCATTCGGCCCCCCGAAATTGGTGGCAGAACGGCCCGCCACCCCACCACCACCCTCCCGGGATGGGAGTTACCTTGGGCGGATCTTCCTGGTGGTGGTGGCAGCGGCTCCGGCGGCTGCCGCCGCCACCATTTCCACGTTAAAAAAACGAAAAAAAGTGATAGGCTACATAAAGATTTACGTAGCCAATCACGGCTAGATTTTAAAAAAACACCTTGATAGGCTACGTAAATGTTTATGTAGCCTATCATGGCTGACTTAAAACAAAAAACGCGCGTATGCAAATGGCGGCGGCCATGGCCACCACCATTTGCATTCCTTATTTTGGCATGTCTTAGTCTACGTAAACATTTATGTAGACTAAGACGGCGAAAATAAGGGGAACACAAATAGCGCAGACGCCATTTGCATACGCGTGTTGTTGTTGGTTTTTTTAAAATCAGCCGTGATAGGCTACGTAAACATTTACGTAGCCTATCATGGCTGACTGCAGGGACGCAAATGGCGGTGGCTACGGCCACCGCCATTTGCGTCCCTGCTAGCCAGCAGCCGGATGTCTGGCTGCTGGTGGAGCCAGCCGGCAGCTCCGCAGAATCGCTGCGGAGCACAGCCAGCTGGCCAGGATTCCGGGGGGGAGGAACAGAACACCTCCCCCCCACCATCAACATAATCCACAGAAAGGTAAATCACTTTCGTACATCCCTATTTCTTGATGAAATGGAACTTACCTATAAGCAAATGAATGTCTCTTACGAGGCCAGAACCTGTATGGTCTGCAACAGTTAGGACAAAATACAAGTATATAACTATTATTAATAAATAATTAAAATAATATAGCCCCACACAGCCATGAGACTCACTGGGATAACAGTCTGTATTTGTCACCCTAACCTACCTCACAGGGTACTTAGGAGGATGAATGGTGGGGGACAAATATGTATGGTGTTTTGATCTCCTTGGAGAAAAAGTGGTATAAAAATGTAATAAGCTGACTGTAATTTGGGAATCATTGAGATTCTCATATAGAATAATTTCATGTAGACTAAATATTCGGCAATGACTATTCATATTTTCTGAAATCAAAGTAATATTCAAAATAGTTTCCATTTCCATCATTTTCCTCAGGTAAAGTCTACCAGGAGATAGACAATGTTTTAGGTTCTTCTCACTCAATCTGCTATCAAGATATAAAGAAACTTCCCTACACTAATGCCGCGATTCACGAGATCCAGCGTTCAAAATATGCTTTCTTATTTGGGCTTGCAAGACAATGTACAAAGGATGTGAAAGTGAATGGTTTTCTCATTCCCAAGGTACGGAATATAGTGATGGCCACAATCCTGTATTCCAGGAGCAAGGAGCTTCACATATTTACATGTTCTATGGGTTCAAAAGTACAAAGCTGAACGTTTTCAGAGTTACAACTGTAAACTTCCAGCTTTTATTATAGAAAGAATGCATGAGATCTAGGGCTGAACTAAAACACCCAGCCCCAGTTCCTACCCCTATCCCCCTATATACAGGTTTCAAATAGGAAAGGGGCCCTGTGATTATTTATAAGGAGAGGGTGAAAGGATTTGAAGTACAGCAGTGGTTACAACTGATGGCTTAATCTCCCCCACCTCCTTTTAAAACATTGCTTGTGCAGGCAGTTGCAAGCATGCAGGCTGATTTCCCCCTCCTGCTCCCATTAAAAATAAAACCCCAAAGCAAGAGCTCCGGCCATGATTCCCTGCCTGCTAGCAGCATCCCAGGGGAATGTTGGGGTGGGGAAATACTTGTGCTCTTGCTCTGAGCTTTCATTTTCATGGGGGAGTGGGGGAGAAGAGCGCCTGCCCACTTTCCATTAGCTGCATAGGAAGTGCTTAAAAAGGAACAGGGTTGAATGATAGGAGGTGTGGCCATCAGACCCCCCCTCCCCCCAAAACATTCGGCCCACGGACGATATAGGCCAGGACCATATGAGCTGAGAATATGGGTTGAGCTGAGATAGCCCCTCAGATAACCACTAGAGTGGCCCCGTTTGGACTAGGGATGTCAGAGAATTCTGCCACAGATCTCGGGGAGGCTGAATGCCAGCGCATTCGGCCCCCCGAAATCGGTGGTGGAACGGTCTGCTCCCCCGCCCCCCCCCAGGACGAGACTTACCTGGGATGGATCTTCCTGGCGGCGGCGGCTGCTGCAGCGGTGGTGCGGCGGCGGCGGCTGTGGCGGCCGGTCTTTTGACCGGCTGCTGCCGCCGCCATTTCCATTAAAAAAAAAAAAAAGACGTGATAGGCTACGTAAAAATTTACATAGCCTATCATGGCTAGGTTTAAAAAAAAAACCGTGATAGGCTACGTATATGTTTACGTAGCCTATCACGGCTGACTTAAAAAATAAAAAAAAAGCACGTACACAAATGGCGGCAGCCACAGCCGCCGCCATTTGCGTTCTTTATTTTGGCATGTCTTAGTCTACGTCAAGATTTATGTAGATTAAGACGGTGAAAATAAGGGGAACGCAAATAGCGTAGTGAGTAATAGCACTATGCTATTTGCGTTCTCCTTATTTTTGCCGTCTTAGTCTACGTAAATGTTTACGTAGACTAAGACGTGCCAAAATAAGGAATGCAAATGGCGGCGGCCATGGCCTCCGCCATTTGCGTACGCGCGTTGTTGTTGTTGTTTTAAGTCAGCCGTGATAGGCTACGTAAACATTTACGTAGCCTATCACGGCTTAGTGCAGGGACACAAACGGCGGCGGCTATGGCCGCCGCCGTTTGCGTCCCTGCTAGCCAGCAGCATGATGTACGGCTGCTGGCGGAGCCAGCTGGCGGCTCCGCAGAATCCCTGCGGAGCACAGCCAGCCAGCCAGGATTCCGGGGGGGGGAGGAACAGAGCGCCTCCCCCCCGGCGAGGATTCTGGGGGGAGGGATGGAGCGCCTCCCCCCCCACCATCAGCATAATCCACGAAAGGTAAGTGATTTTCGTACATCCCTAGTTTGGACGTCACTTTGAGGCATTATGTGTTAATAAGCTACTCACACTAGCTTATTTTTGAAATAGTCCACAAGGCCCCACCACACGACCAGGCTAATAAGCTACTGTGCCTAAACTGACCCCTGACCCCCCTCGACCCTTGTCCTGCTGCAGTCCTCCCACCCAAGCAGTGGGGCTGTTTCACCCTTTCATTGCATTGAAGCAGGGGTTACAAGGAGCAAAATCCTGGAAATGCAACGAAAAGGGATGACCCAAATAAAGCCTTGGAAATTTGCAGGATTGGGACCAAGCTTCACTCACAGCTTCTCCTAGTTGGGAAGCACTTCATGCACCATCAAAATCCTGTGCAATCACCCACAAGCAGGAAAAATCCCAGGTGCAGCAAAAAGGGGGTGGCATAAATAAACCCTTGGGGTTTACAGGATTGGGACAAAATTTAGGCAGCTTCCCCTACTTGAGAGGAACCCAATGCACCCACAAAACCCTCAATTGCACATTGCCCCCATAATCAGTGCTGGCACAGACGCCTTTAGTGTTCTCGGTAGAACTAAGCACTAAGGCATTAAAGTTGTAAATCGGTAAAAGCGCAATTACACATTTCCCCCATAGCCATTGCTGGCATAGACATCTTTAGTGCTCTCAAAATCAAGAAGTGCTATAGCTCTAAAGTAGAATTGCATCCAGCCCCCCGCAGACTTTGCTGGCAGAGCCAGTTCTGTTCTCAGTATTGCTAAACTGCTATAGCTCTTTAGCGCTAAACCACAATTGCACATTTCAGCCCCTAGACATTGATGGCACAGTCCCTTCAACTTTTCCCAGTAGAGCTAAAGTGCTAAATCAATAAAGTGCAATTGTGCATTTCACCCTATAGACAGTGCTGGCATAGTCCTTTTAACTGTCCCCAGTAGTGGGAACGGTTCCCAAAACAGAACTCGTGTGAGGAGCAGCGATCTCAAACACTCTTGCTACACAACTCTATATAGGTGATCAAAATAACCCACAGTGACCGCCAGATGTCAGTGATAACCCACAATGGGTTAAATAACCCCTACTGCAGACCATGAGTTGCCTGAGTGGGTTATTTTGGGCAAATAAGCAAGTATGGGTTAAAAAATTCCTGACAGATGACATGATAACCCACAATAAACTATCGTGGCTTATTTAACACATCATTGGTTATCGTGACATCCAGACCCAGTCTGTGAATCCTCACATCCAAGAAAAGTATTTGTGGCCACTATGATTAGCACTGGGAAAGTGAGGAACAATCCTGCAATGTGATGTTCTGGCTTCATTCTCAGTCAATTGTTTCTTGCATGCAGGGGGCATATATTGTTCCAGACCTGCGCTCTGTTCTTCTGGATCCTGAACAGTGGGAGACTCCTGAAGAGTTCAATCCAAATCATTTTTTGGACAAAGATGGAAATTTTGTGGCTAGAGAAGCATTTCTGCCATTTGGCTCAGGTATAAATTCAGAAATCCAAACCTCCTTGTGATTTATAGACATGTTTCCTGGGTTATTATTTCCAAGAGATGCCATATGATTTCCTCCAAGGCAAGCCTGAAACAACCCCAGCTCTTTTCATTAGATGTAACTGCGTTTGGCCTGAAATCACAGTCTGAACTTATTTCTCACAAATGTCAGCACTGAAGGTTACTGGGGATTGTCTCAGTTTTTTATTTTCTAAGAACAAAGCTATATTTGTTCTATTTAGGTTGTAATTTTCTACAAAGTTACCTGAGGGTCGGTCCCTTACTTCTGAGTAGACATGCAATGGAGTGCACTCTTAGTGTTGGACTTTGGAAAATGACTATTTAGTAATAGTCACTGAAATATGTTCTCATTTCACATGTAGAATCTCTCAGTGTTCTGTGACTTTGTTAGTGGAACAATTGAAAGATAAATGAAATTCATACGAGATTTGGGATGATGAGGTTTCTTCTTTTTCTGTATAGAGTCAAACTGCTGCCCTAGTATTTTTACCTCTGACTGCCAACATCTCACAGAGTTTTTCTCCGTGAGGCATTGATCATGCACTCATCATTCCTAGGGATGTCAGAGAATTCCACAACGGATCTCAGTGAGGCTGAATGCCAGTGCTTTCAGCCCCCAGAAATCCATCGCGGAACGGCCTGCCACTCCCCCGCCCCCCGCGGATCCCCCCGGGACGAGACTTACATGGGGCGGATGTTTCCAACGGCGGCGGCTCCAACGGCGGCTTCGGCAGCGGAGGCTGGTCTTCCAACTGGCTGCCGCCACCACCATTTGCAGTCTGTGTTTTTTTCTTTTCTTTCCCCCCCACCATAGACGTGATAGGCTACATAAGTCTATCACGTCTGGGTAAAAAAAAAAACACGCGTACATTCGGCCCCCCGAAATTGGTGGAGAAATTCTCCGACACCCCCCCTGCCCCCCTCCGGGATGGGACTTACCTTTCCCGAATGTCCCTGGTGCTGGCGGGTCCCAGCGGCAGTTCGGCGGCAGTTAGGCCGCCACCGCCATTTCCCTGTAAAACAACAACAACAAATGTGATAGGCTACGTAAAGATTTACGTAGCCTATCACGGCTAGATTTTCCAAAAACCCCGTGATAGGCTACGTAAATCCTTACGTAGCCTATCATGGCTGACTTGGGGGGGGGGGGGAAGCGCGTACGCAAATGGCGGTGCCCATGGGTTTGCGTACACGCTTTTTCCCCCCCTCAAAGTCAGCCGTGATAGGCTATGTAAGGATTTACGTAGGCTATCACGGCTGACTGCAGGGATGCAAATGGCGGCGGCTACGGCTGCCGCCATTTGCGTCCTGGCCGGCCAGCAGGATTCGTGGCCGGAGGGACGGGGCACATCCCCCCCAGCTAGAATTTCGGCCGTAGGGATGGGGCGCCTCCCCCCCGGCCAGAATTTTGGCCGGAGGGACGGGGCACCTCCCCCCCGGCCAGAATTTCGGCGGGGAGGAACAGAGCGCCTCCCCCCCACCATGGCGCAAGCTGCGGGACCAGGTAAGTGACTTTCGTCCATCCCTAGGTCCGGTGAGGTCAGGTGAGGTGAGGTCAGGACAGGTCTGGTGAGGTCAGGTGACCGGAAATTACATGGGGAATCCCCGTGAAGGGCTTTACCCTTTTTACGATAATAAATAGGCATTTTCCCTATGACCCGAGGCTTATGGAGACTGATGGCAGGTGCGTAAAAAGGATTTTTCTGCGGTACTTACGGAATTATTTACATAAGTTCGAAAAAAACTGAGGGATCCGGAAAAAAATGGGGGAATCCGGGGCATGCGGATGGCGGAACGGGGTGGCCCTTGGCTCTGTGTAATCCTGGTGTAGCAGAGCCACTCTGTGAAGATTCCAGGGGGACGAACGGATCACCTCCCCCTCCCCGGATTCCCCACCAGAACAGACGGTGGGGAATCCATCCATCCCTACATAGGGGTGGGGAAAGAGCGATTTCAGAGTGCAAAAAGAGACCAGGGGCCATACAGAGTGCAAGCAACCTGTGGCGCTTTGGTGAGCAGCTGAACTCTGTGCCTCCCTGTCCTATACTAGGGCTGGAATCTGAAATGCCTTCAGCCACAAAGGAATGCAGCAGGGTTTGTTCCATCCTTAGTCCAGCATCAACTGCAAGAAGGGGGGTAGCGGAACAGTCAGCAGCTCCAGGCTCTTCTCCCTCCTTTTCCATCCCTTGTGACGTCTTCCTTTGTGAATGTGTGACATATCCCACTCTTGCAGGGTTGGTCAGTAGCTGGTACTGACCAAGGGTTATCTTTGATGATCAAGTATGAGATATTGGCCCAGCTCCATGCAGCAAAAAGCCTCTGTGGGTGAATTCCCCCCTGCTGTTAATGTCACCGTAGCAGTCGCCATTTTGAATATTCGGGGTGCGGTGGGGGCTCACTGTAGCTTCTCATTCCATGTGAACACAGCAAGGGTGGGTTGTTGGGGTGGTTGACAACTCTAAAACCTGCAGCCCTAAAACAGCCCACAGCTTCTGGGTGGCTTGTCATGTAATGAGGTTTGCAAGTAATGAGAAGCTGCGACACTGTGGGCTTTGATTGCAAACGTGGCACCCCATGGGCTAAGCCAGAGTGGGCTGCAGTAGGGATGGCGGAGAATTCTGCCACGAACTCAAATGAGGCCGAATTCTTTGGAATCCAGCTTCCAGAATCCACGGCGGACAGGCACCACTCACCTCTGCCTCCTGAGGATCCCCCGCAGACCAGCACTCCTGCTCCGGATCCTCAGCGACACAGCAACGGCAGCCGCCATTACCGTTTTGCTTGGGGAAAGACAGATGCAAATGTGTAGTGGATGCCACTTGTGGCTGTAAAGCCCTGAGTTTTACGTAAATAGAGCTGTAAATGGCTGTGATTAGGTAAACCTCAGGGCTTTACGGCCACAAGTGGTGTCCACTACGCCATTTGCGGCTGTCTTTCTCCAAGCGAAACAGTAATGCCGGCTGCCATTGCCATGTCGGCTGAGGATCTGGAGAAGGAGTGTGGTTCTGCGGAATCCAGTGGACGTGGAGCCATTCCAGAGGATTCCAGGGGGGAGGAATGGATCGGCTCCCCCCGCGGAACCCCCCCCCCCGGAACGAAAGGTAGGGGTTCTGTACATCCCTAGGCTGCAGTGATGGCAGCAGAGTGGAAAGAAGCCCTTAATATTTCCCTGTCCTTAGTAGTTCCAGCCGTTTTGCCAGATTTGAAACTGTATACAATAGGGATGTACGAATTCCTTACCTGGTTCCAGTCGGGGCATCCGCTTGTGGGGGAAGGCGCTCCATGCCTCCCCCCAGAATCCTTGATGGGGGGGAGGCGATCCGATTCCCCCCCCCCCCGGAATCCTGCCCGGACGGCTATGCTCCGCGGCAGCTCTGCGGAGCAGCCGGCCAGGGCCAACCGCAGCCGGACTTCTGGCCGCAGACGGGCTGCTGTGGACGCAAATGGCAGCTGCCATTTGCGTCTTTCCAGGCTGCCGTGATAGGCAATGTAAGTATTTACGTAGCCTATCATGGCATGCCCCCCCCAAAAAACGGCATACACAAATGGCGGCAGCTACAGCGGCTGCCATTTGCGTTCCCTGTTTTTCGCCGTTCTAGCCTACATAAATATTTACGTAGGCAATTACGGCGAAAAAAAGGGAACCGCAAATAGCGTAGTGGGCGTAAATATTTATATATGTAAATATTTACGTAGGATAAAATGGCGGGAAAAAAGGAACGCAAATAGCGCCCACTACACTATTTGCATTCCCCTTTTTTTTTCCGTAATAGCCTACGTAAATATTTACGTAGGCTAGAACGGCGAAAAATAGGGAATGCAAATGGCGGCCGCCATAGCCGCTGCCATTTGCGTACGCTCATTTGGGGGGGGCATGCCGTGATAGGCTATGTAAATTCTTGCATATTCTATCACAGCTGAAAAGACGCCAATGGCGGCCGCAGCAGCCCGGCCGTGGCCGGCCAGGAGACCAGCCGCTGCCGCCGCTGCCGCCACCGAATCCGCTGCACCCGCCCCAGGTAAGTGCCATCCCAGGCGATTCTGTGGGGGGGGCAGGGGGGCAGGAGGCCGTTCTTCCATGGATTCTGGGGGGCTGGATTCTAAAGAATCCGGCCTCACTGGAATCCATGGCGGAATTCTCTGCCATCCCTAGTATGCAAGCATGTCAGCTACTGGTGTTCCCTGGGCCAAAGCCCCTCCTCTCAGAGGGGCGCCAAACAATAGAGTAAAAGGGGCTTATGGAGGGGACCTCCTGGTGGGTCACTTTGGGGTTGTGGGATGAGGAAGAGCCTACCAGCACATGTTCCTTTCTCAAATCCACACTTTATTCCTGACTGGGATATATGCTCTGGGGAACAGGTAATACTCATTTGCTGCCCTTTCCCTTATTTCCTCCCCAGGGGCTCGGGTGTGTCCGGGGGAGCAGCTGGCGAGGATCGAGCTCTTCTTCTTCTTGACCAGCCTGCTGAGGGCCTTCAGGTTCCAGCTGCCGGAAGGAGTGAAGGAGCTCAATCAAGAACCCATCATAGGGTTGACAACACATCCCCGCCCTTATAAAATCTGTGCTGTTCCCCGCTGCAGCTCATCGTAAACCATATCCATGTAGTTCAGTGGCATGTTTATTACTGTAAATATCTCACTTCTTACTTTTTACTTAAGTGATCCTCTCCCCATCCCTACCCTGAATTCGCTGTTTACGCACAAAGGCTCAGGGCTGGATTGTTTCTGCCTGTGGCTGGAGTGGGTCGCCAGGGCTAACCAGGGCACCCCCACTTCCCCTGGTGCAGCAGGAGCTCCACCTGGGCAGCCACAGTTGCCAGCTCTCGCTTGCCGGGCTGCCCGGAAGCAGCTTGAGCCAGGATTGCAGCTAAGTGGGGGAGAGCAGACGGGGCCTTCCTGGAGCAGAGAGCCGCTGAGACACCCGAAGTTGCAGGAGGCAGAAGGAGAGCTGGAGAGGGAGAGGGCAGGGGAAGAGGCTGAGGTGGCCGTGGAGAGGGTGAGGCGAGGGAGGGGGTGAGGAGACTCACTTGCGCACGCGTGCACACACACACAATGAGTTCTGCTTCAGGTGGCATTTGGTATAAATCAGTCAAACAAACCAACAAGCAAAATGAATAAAAATCATTTTAAAAACTGCCAGTTTTAAGACCTGAGTTAAGGTTCTCTCATATTCTTTCAAGCTCCACAAGGCTGGAAATTGGAGGGCAGAGTGCCGGGGACCAGCAGAGATGCCCCATGTTGTCCTGGTCCTGCATTGACTCCTGACGCATCTGAGTCTTACTGTACTTACTCTGCTGCTAGAGAAATCATCCTGTGTGTTGGCTCAGGCCTCTCTCCTCCCTTCCGCGTTCTGTCTGTAGGCATGAAGTCGACACATGCTATTGGCCACCTCTCTTGTTATATAAACATCTTCTTGTTATATAAACATCATGCCAAGCCATGGTAAGCTACTAAGTATTTACGTAGCCTATTACGGCAAAGAGCAGGGGCGCAAATGGTGTAGCGGACGCCATTTCCGTCCCTGCCTTTTGCCATGATAGGCTACGTAGATACTTACGTAGCCTATCATGGCTTGGCAGGGATGCAAATGGCGGCCAGCGTAGCAGCTGCCATTTGCGGCTGCAGCCCAACAGTGCTGGAAGACCTGGAGCCACCGCTGGAGCTGCTGCCACAGCCAGATAGGTCCTTTCAGGGGGGGGGATTTCGGGGTGGTGGTGGGGGGGTAGTCCGTTCTAAAGAATCCAGCCTCACTGGAGTCCATGGCGGAATTCTCCAACATCCCTAGGTCCCACAGGTATCTGTATTAGGACCAATGGTTTTCAACCTGTTCATAAATGATCTGGAATTAGGAGTGAGCAGTAAAGTGGCCAGGTTTGCAGACAACACCAAATCATTTAGGGTGGTTAATGCAAAAAGGGATTGTGAAGAACTCCAGAAGGATCTCTCCAAACTGGGAGAATGAGCATGGAAATGCCAAATGTGGTTCAATGTAAGCAAGTGTGAGGTGATGCACATTGGGACAAAAAATCCCAACTTCAAGTATAGCCTGACGGGATCTGAGCTAGTGGTGACCAACCAGGAAAGAGATCTTGGTGTTGTTGTGGACAGCTCAATGAAGATGTCAACCCAGTGTAAAACCCCGCTGTAAAACAGGCAAACTCCATGTTAGGCATAATTAGAAAAATAAAAATGCACTATCATACTGCCCGTGGGCAGCTGGTTGGCCCTCATGTGAACAGAATGCTGGACTAGATGGACCCTTGGTGTGATCCAGCAGGGCTCTTCTTATGTTCTTATGTGGGGGCAGGGGTGGGGAGGCAGTGCCATGGAACACATCCTGCTCCTTTTCTTTCCTGTGTGTGTGTGTGTGTGGTTTTTTTCCTGAAGCCCCTTGGAGGTAAGGGAAGGCAAGATAATATAAATCACTGGTCTTCTGTTTTTCAGGTCGACTGTAACTTCCAAGGACGCTGTGCTGCCTGTCTGGGAAACTGAGAAGGCCTCCCCTTGGCTCCCTATTTATGACAGGTTGACAAGATGAGCTGGTAGCCCAGAAGTGACACAAGCACCTCCCTTGGGCATATTGATCCCAGAATGCGTGCAAAATACCTTTTCCTCATCCCTTCCAGAGCTCACCTCAGTCTCCTCATATGTGCAGTGATTTGGGCATTAATGTGATTTCCTGGCAGCCACGAGGCCCGTGGCTGGAACTGCTCTCACTAAATCAGCTTGGAGCTGAGGAGGCTGTAGCGTCTGAAGCTGCCAGCCAGGGCCGTGCCATGAGGCCACCAGCTTCCCAGTCTCTTGACAATGGACGGCACCATTGACCTCGTAGGCAGCTGGCCTTGGTCCCACTTGCATCTTCCTAGACAAAGAAGTAACAGAAGCTTAGCTAAATCTCAAATGCATTCAAATCCTCTTGGCATTAGTTTTACCTTAGTTCAGTGTGTGAACTAAGCATACTACTCTCACACCAGCTTCCTTGCTTGCTTGCTTGCTTGCTTGCTTGCTTGCTTGCTTGCCTGCTTTCAACCCTTATATAGATTTGGTAACCAAATTTGTCTCTTACAGTTCTACAACAAAATGTTGCAGTATGGAGTGGTCCTATTCATGATTCCAGCCACTCATGGCATTCCACTCCTGCTTCGACCTTTTTTCCTCTCAGTCAGCCACCATTCTGACTGAGGTCTCAATTTTCCTCTCAGTCAGCCACTGAGGTCTCAATTAGTATGATATATGATGGTGAGCACCTCTTTGTTGTTGTTGTTCAGTCGTTCAGTCGTGTCCGACTCGTCGTGACCCCATGGACCATAGCACGCCAGGCCTTCCTGTCCTGTGCTCTCTCCCGGAGCGTGCTCAAGTTCATATTCATTGCATCCGTGATGCTATCTAGCCATCTCATCCTCTGCCGTCCCCTTCTCCTTTTGCCTTCAGTCTTTCCCAGCATCAGGGTCTTTTCCAGAGAGTTTTCTCTTCGCATTAGGTGGCCAAAATATTTCAGCTTCAGCTTCAGTATCTGTCCTTCCAAGGAGCACTCAGGGTTGATTTCCTTTAGGATGGACTGATTTGACCTCCTTGCAGTCCAGGGGACTCGTAAGAGTCTTCTCCAGCACCACAGTTCGAAAGCATCAATTCTTTGGCGCTCAGCCTTCCTTAGAGTCCAGCTCTCACAGCCATATGTTACTAGTGGGAAAACCATAGCTTTGATTATGCGGACCTTTGTGGGCAAGGTGATGTCTCTGCTTCTCACTATGCTGTCTAGGTTTGCCATAGCTTTCCTCCCAAGGATCAAGCGTCTTTTAATTTCATGGCTGCAGTCACCATCTGTGGTGATCTTGGAGCCCAAGAAAGTAAAATCTGTCACTGCTTCCATTTCTTCCCCTTCCATATGCCAGGAAGTGATGGGGCCAGATGCCATGATCTTAGTTTTTTTAATGCTGAGTTTCAGACCAGCTTTTGCATTCTCCACTTTCACCCTCAACAAGAGTCTCTTTAGATTCTCTTCGCTTTCTGCCATTAGGGTGGTATCGTCTGCGTATCTGAGGTTGTTGATAATTCTCCCGGCAATCTTAAAATGGGGCTTTCTGCTTCCCTTTTAAATGCAGGATCACAACAGACTCCCTTTACACATGCTTCCTCCCCCCGCCCACTTCCTTTCGCCCTTATCTGAGTCTTCCATATGTGTCATTATACAGCTGCTGTGGTCTAGCTCCTCTTATTGCAGTTTTCCTTTTTTCACAAGGGGACTCAAGTGGAACTCAAGTGCTGTAATTCAATAGCTCATTCTCTCCGATCTTTTGAAAAGTGGAAGAAAGGTCAGTTAGTGCGGGAGATGCCCTGGAAGTTCATGACGTCATCTAAAGTGCCCGCAACCTTCCATGAGTAGCCAATCTCAATAGCAGGATAAAAGTTCCATGTGAGGAAGCCCAGTAACATCATCCTTAAAAGAGCAGTATGTTTTGGTCCTCGAAATGGACACAGCTGCACCAGCTAACCACATAGCTCTCTCTAAAGAGGAGTGGAACTCCAGGGATCACACAGGCATCCTGCTGGGGCTTGAAGCATGGGGAGAAATCACCAGCTTGCCCCCACCCCAACTTCAGGCCACGGACCACAGCACTTGCCTGACTCCATGCGCACTGATCCGGGCAAGCGTGCAGGCACCCAGTAGCTCAGCGAGCTGACTTTTGCTGCCTCTGCTGTAGCAAAGACATGAGGGGCAGAACAGAACTTTCCTCTTCCCCCCACACCTGCTACAGGGGCAGCAGCAGCAGGGACAGGCTGGTGGTTTTAGATAAATGTAAAAGACATACGTAAAAGGACCAGCATGTTCCCACTGCCACCGCTGCTGCTGCTATAGCAGGGATGAGAGGGGAAGAAGAGAGCACCTCTCATCTCCTCCTCCCTCCACCCCTGATACAGTGACAGCAGCAGAGGGGCTGGCCAGTCATTTTATGAAAGTGTAAGAGACTTACATAGAATGACCAGCCTGTCCCCACCCCCACCGCTGTAGTGAGGACAAGAGGGGAAATGTCTCGCCAAGCACTCCAGGACTCATGCAGCCCAGCTTGCGGAGAGCGGACTCAGCAGGTGCAAGTGAGTCAGTCCATCCCTATGGATCTCAGAAAGATGGATATTTATCTCATTAGCCTTAAGGGAGCCACACTATATTGCAGCTCCAGCGGTATTGTGTGTGTGTGTGGGGGGGGGGATTACAGTGGTGGCCATCATGGATGGAGGGTCAGCATTTTGAGGTTGCAACAAGGTAAGTGATAGACCCTTGTGAGGGCTGGGGCCAACAGCAATTGCTGGCAGAGCCCACATCTGACCTAGAATGTTTTCCACATCAACATCTAGCAAAATTCCTGCAAGACTCCATCCTGAGAATATTCGGCAGAGCTCTTAGTTTCAACAAATGTGGCAATAAGATGGAGAATACAGTCAGGCTTACACAGGATGGAACCACACCCCAATCTAAACCTTATGCCATTGACTCTTTCAAGATCTATCAGCTGAAACACTTATACAGTCCAAAGATGAAACCTTTTATCACCAACATAATTTATTCTCAGGAGACTGACTTTGCTTATTCATATGGCTCTCTCTTTCAATTTTGTATCTAACACAAACACACACAGCTCTAGGATCTGTTACTTGAAGCTTTGCAATCATCCGGTCATCACACTGCAGGCCGCAAAAGCAGGTGGAAACTGGGGCTGGTGGGGCAGAGGGCAGGATCATCATGAGTGGAGCCAAGGGGTCACCATAGGTAGAGCAGGGTTTGGAATCCACAGCAGCAAGCAACCCATACCACAGAAAGGAGAAACTGAGGCACATGAACTTTAATATCATGAGTGCAAAGCAATGGCGGGGAGGAATCCACACAGGCATGCAAATGCACTCCTTTGGAGCCATGTTTTCCTTTTCCAGCAACAAAGCCCATTGCACAGAAAAGGGAAAGCGAGGCAAAACAACCCTAGGATCCTGGCTGCACAACAAAAGCATTGCTAATCAAGCAGTCCTTTGAATCCACGGCAGACAACAGCCCATTGGGTTGTTCATCCAATGGTGACCAGCTGTGCACAGCTGATCCTGCAAGTTTGGTTGCCTCCACCACTTGGACAATGGCAAATTAGCCCTTCTGGGGGTAAGGATGCTGGAGGAACCTGTCCAGGGGTAAAGCTCACCAAGCTTTTAGCACCCCCCCTGCCCCCGACTTCAACTAGCTCACCCATGAGCTGTCCTGATTCGATGCACATCAACTAGGGCCAGCTTGTGGATTTTTGGTGTTTCCCATAAAGCTGCTGCAATTTGCATAACTTGCATAAATTTCAACTGCAATTTGCTTCATTTGCACAAACTGCAGCCATAATTTGCAAAAATTAAGCATATTGAAGCCACAATTTGCATACACGTTGCTTTAAGAAAAAAAAAAATCCAAGAACATTTCCTAGATTCTGGGGAAAAGCTCATGGCTAGGCTGAGAAATGCAAGTGAAGCCAAGGGCTCCAGGGAAACATGGCAAGGTTAAAAAGGGTTGGATTCCCCATGATGGCCATCCCTGTCTGGGGGCAACCTGAAATGAGTGGAAGCTAGGGATGTACGGATTCCCCTCCATCCGTTCCGGTGGGGAATCCACTTGGGTGAGGGAGACGATCTGTTCCTCCCCCCCCCCCCCGGATTCTGCGGAGCCGCCTGGCTTGAGGGCCGCTTACGTGCTGGACCTGTCCCATTCTCCTCTATGCCGATTGCCTTTTTTTTTTTTTTTAAGACAACTGGCGTGGAGGCGAATAGGACGGGTCCAGGAGCAAGCAGCCAGAGCTGTTCCATGCAGAATACTCTGGAACGGAAGTAAGGGGAGCCGTGGATTCCAGAGGCCGGATTCCAAAGAATCTTTTGAATCAGTGGGGCATTTCTCTAACATCCCGAGTGGTAGCACTAGTTTCTGGAGGGGAGCAGGTCAGTGGAGTTCACATAAGGGAGCTACACCAATCTGCCCCCTTACACAAAGGAGTGTTTCTGCTAATTTGGGGAAAGCAGGAATTTGCCATTGTGCAAACTGTGAAGACCACTTGTGCAACAGAATTGGCAGGGCTTGCCACATGCAGAATGGAAGTGGTGGTGGGCCCTGCATGCGGGTGGGCAGGATTGGATACTGGTCATTATGCAGAAAAGAGAAACTGAGCATGTTTACACTGGGATCATGCCTGCAAAGCAGAGCAACCACGAACAGTGGGAGGAGATCAAAATCAAAATTGGCCCCAAGCAAACACAAACAGATTTTTTTAAGGAAAAGAAGTTGAGGCCAAACAAACAGAAAAGATTAAAAACCCATTCTCCAAGCAACCAGAACACAGCAAAAACAAAAGTGATAAAGATAGAAAGGAGATTAAAATAGACTAAAATTAAAAACTAGACAAATAGCCAAAACAGTAGGAGGCGTACCTAGCACTTCAGGCCTGGATTTAACGAGCTGGCTGGTGCCCATTCCTGGCTGCTGGCTGCTGTGCTGGCACATACAGTATATAGGGATGGCGGAGAATTTCTCCACGAATCTTCGGGAGGCCGAGTGCCGACACATTCGGCCCCCCAAAAGTATTGGGGAAATTCTCTGCTGGCCCCCCGCCCCCCCCCCGGGATGGGACTTACCTTTGGCGAATGTCCCTCTCAGTGGCGGGTCCCGGCGGCGGTTCAGCAGCGGTTCGACAGGGGCGGGGGCGGCAGCCGGTCTCCCGACTGGCTGCCGCTGCCGCCATTACAAAATTAGGGATGGCGGAGAATTTCTGAGAATTTCTCCACGAATCTTGGTGAGGCCGAATGCCAACGCATTCGGCCCCCCGAAATCGGCGGTGAAATTCTCCCCCCCCCCAGGGATGGGACTTACCTTTCACGAATGTCCCTCCCCGCAGCAGGTCCCGGCGGCGGTTCGTCGGGTCTTCGTCAGGGGCGGGGGCGGCAGCCGGTCTTTCGACCGGCTGCCGCCGCCGCCATTACAAGTGCAGTAAAAAAAAAAAAACCATGATAGGCTACGTAACGATTAACGTAGCCTATCATGGCTGACTTTGGAAATCTAGCCGTGATAGGCTACGTAAATCATTACGTAGCCTATCACGGGGGTGGTTTGTTTGTTTTTTTCACGGCTGGGTAGACGGGGCGCTTCTACCCGGCCTGAATTTCGCCGGCGAGGGATGGGGCGCCTCCTGCCCAGCCTGAATTTCGGCCGGGCAAGGCGGGGCGCCTCCCCCCCCTCACATGAACTTCGGGGGGAGAAGCGAAGCGCCTCCCCCCCACCGCAAAGCAAGCTTCGAGGACAGGTAAGGGACTTTCGTCCATCCCTAGTTGACTCAGCCTTCCATCCTCCCAAGGTTGGTAAAACGAGTACCCAGTTTGTTGGGGGAAAGGTAGTCACGACTGGGGAAGGCAATGGCAAACCACCCCGCTATAGTCTGCCATGAATACACCAGTGTAAGCCGCGTCCCTCTAAGGGTCAGTAATGACTCGGTGCTTGCACAGGAGGAACCTTTCCTGCTCCAGCAAAGGAGATCGTTACCTTGTCGTGGTGCTGGAGCTTGAGCACCTCAGTGATGCCATGAGCTAAACCGTGAAGGGACACCCAAGAAAGGAAGGTCATGGCAGAGAGGTCAGATGAAATATGATCCCTGGGGAAGGAAACGGCAACCCACCCCAGTATTCTTGCCATGAAAACTAAATGGATCAGTACAACCAGAGATATGTCGGTATGCCATCAGAAGATGGGACTCCCAGGTCAGAAGATGGTCAAAATGCTACTGGGGAGGAACAGAGAATAAGTTCAACTAGCCCCAGATGTGATGACGCAGCTAGCTCAAAGCCGAAAGGACAGCTAGGGGCCGACGGTGCTGGTGGTGAATGACGAATCCGATGTTCTAAAGATCAACACACCATAGGAGCCTGGAATGTAAGATCTATGAGCCAGGGCAAATTGGATGTGGTTATTGGGGAGATGTCAAGATTAAATATAGACATTTTGGGTGTCAGTGAACTGAAATGGACTGGAATGGGCCACTTCACATCAGATGACCACCAGATCAACTACTATGGACAAGAGGACCACAGAAGAAATGGAGTAGCCTTCATAATTAATAATAAAGTGGCTAAAGCAGTGATTGGATACAATCCAAAAAATGATAGAATGATCTCAATTCGAATTTTGCTGGGAGAATTATCAACAACCTCAGATATGCAGACGATACCACCCTAACGGCAGAAAGCGAAGAGGATCTAAAGAGCCTCTTGCTGAGGGTGAAAGTGGAGAGTGCAAAAGCTGGTTTGAAACTCAACATTAAAAAAACTAAGATCATGGCATCTGGCCCCATCACTTCCTGGCATATGGAAGGGGAAGAAATGGAAGCAGTGACAGATTTTATTTTCTTGGGCTCCAAGATCACCGCAGACGGTGACTGTAGCCATGACATTAAAAGATGCTTGCTGCTTTGGAGGAAAGCTATGGCAAACCTAGGCAGCATAGTAAGAAGCAGAGACATCACCTTGCCGACAAAGGTCCGCATAATCAAAGCTATGGTTTTCCCAGTAGTAATGTATGGCTGTGAGACCTGGACTATAAGGAAGGCTGAGCGCCGAAGAATTGATGCTTCCGAACTGTGGTGCTGGAGAAGACTCTTACGAGGCCCCTGGACTGCAAGGAGGTCAAATCAGTCCATCCTAAAGGAAATCAACCCTGAGTGCTCATTGGAAGGACAGATACTGAAGCTGAAGCTCCAATATTTTGGCCACCTAATGCGAAGAGAAAACTCACTGGAAAAGACCCTGATGCTGGGAAAGATTGAAGGCAAAAGGAGAAGGGGACAGCAGAGGATGAGATGGCTAGATAGCATCACCAATACAATGAATATGAACTTGAGCACACTCCGGGAGAGAGGGGAGGACAGGAAGGTCTGGCGTGCTATGGTCCATGGGGTCACGAAGAGTCTGACACGACTTAGCGACTGAACAACAACTGTGTATAGGATCATGAAGGAAATATTCCTTTGTTCTTAGAATGTGAAAACCTGACAGCTGCAACAACGTAAGAGAATTATTAAAGCCACCAATTTCGGTTTGAGGTACAGTCCTAGCTGTGTCTGCAGAATAAGGTCCCAATGTGATAAGGGAAACACAGATGTAACAGCCACAAAGGTTTTTTTGCAATGGCTACAAAAATTCATAGAAACAGTAACAGAAAAATAAATAGGATTATTTGTAGAAAAACAGACAGATCGGCTTTGTCATTGAGGCCCACAGGGGCCACAGATTTAAGGTTTGTCTTTTGGCTGATGTCTCTGTCAGTACAGTATATATATACGGAATCTGTTGTATATGTTCCAAAGCAAAAAACCTGAACGAATGAGGTGAATGACTTGATTGCATAAAATGGGTGGTCAATGGAGCTTCCGTATTGCAGGTGCGTATATTCCTTTTATGCTCAGTGATTCTTAGCCTGAGAGGCCTGGAAGTTTGGGACAGGGACACATAGATTTTGGGACAGGGACACATAATCACATAGAGGACATGATCTGAGCCACAAGTAGTAAAAGCTCTCAAAGTGTATTTCTTGTTGTCCACCGGATTATAGAATTCCTTGATCTAAAGTAGAACACTTCCTACTTTAGCAATCCAATCCCCTAAGATGAAAAGGACATCTTTTTTTGGTGTTAGTTCTAGAAGGTGTTGTAGGTCTTCATAGAACCAATCAACCTCAGCTTCTTCAGCCTCAGTGGTTGGGGCATAGACTTGAATTACTGTGATGTTGAATGGTTTGCCTTGGATTCGTACTGAGGTCATTCTATCGTTTTTAAGATTGTACCCCAGTACTGCTTTTCCCACCCTTTTGTTGACTATGAGTGATACTCCATTTCTTCTAAGGGATTCTTGCCCACAGTAGTAGATATGATGGTCACCTGAATTAAATACGCCCATGCCTGTCCATTTGAGTTCGCTGATTCCCAAGATGTCGATGTTCAATCTTGCCATCTCATGTTTGACCACCTCCAGCTTATCTTGATTCATTGATCTTACATTCCAGGTTCCTAAACAATATTGTTCTTTACAGCATCGGATTTTCTTTTCACCACCAGACACATCCACAGCTGAGTGTCCTCTCGGCTTTGGCCCAGCCACTTCACTCTTTCTGGCGTTACTTGGAAATTCCCTCTGCTCTTCCCCAGTAGTATATTGGACACCTTCCGAACTGAGGGGCTCATCTTCCGGCATCATCTCTTTTAGCCTTGTGACACGTTCCATGGGGTTTTCTTGGCAAGAATACTGGAGTGGGTTGCCATTTCCTTCTCCAGCAGACCACATTTTGTCAGAACTCTCTGCCATGACCTGTCCATCTTGGGTGGCCCTGCACGGCATAGCTTATGGCTTCACTGAGTTATGCAAGCCCCTTCGCCACAGCAAGGCAGCACTTCCTTCTGATTAGACAGGCATAGGATTGCACCATTAGTGTTTGCCTTGGAAAATGATCATTAGGTTTAAGTCACTGAATTACATTCAATGTACCATGGAATCTCTGAATGTTCTGCGACGTCCTTGGTGAAACAGATGGAAAATGACTTCCCCATTCAGCCCAGAAACCAGAGACAAATAGAGAGAGAGATTGGCATGATAACCTATGGGATAGGTCCTTTGCAATCCAAAAATACCTATAGCTGGCACACTACTACACACTTGACCACCATAACCAAGTAGGTTAGATCAGATTAGATTCTGATCTATATCTTCCAAGGTAAGATGGGTGTAGTTTAATGACATAATCACAGCCTCTTTCGAAGGGGCAAAAAAAGCCCCACCCTGCAGTGAAGTTGTAATCACAGTTGTGATTGCTGCAATTCGGCTGAACTTCATGAACTAAGAAGGGCAAAATACAAAATACATGTTCCGATTCTTATGATTGCGCCCTGCTTCCTCTGGAACTCAGCTGAGCTCATTGGAAGCAGTGGTAACTTTATGCCTTAGTTTTTAATTAGAGTTTCATCATGTAATCATTTCTATGCTACAGAGCCAACTTATAGTTTCCATTCACATAGAGCACATGTAGATTTCCCTGTTGTTGCTTATTAGTTTCTAAGGATGAGAACAGAAGCCTAAAAAGTAATCAAAAAGTAATCAAGCTTGGTGTGATTTATTTTTCTCAGTCTCTTTCTGCCTTTATATCCATTACAAGTGTTTTGCTCTGGGCTCCACGTACATTTACCACTCTATCAATCACCACCATCATCTCCTCAATTCCTTTCAAAAATTAAACTCTGAAAACAACAAAAAGCAGCAAATAATTATGCATCTGGGATAAGTTAGTGACCACTTTTTAAAAATGTAGGGTAGTTTCATAGCTTATTCCAACTGGAAAATGGGATTTCTAGTAGAAGAGATTGGATGACCACTCTAATCCTTTACTGTTCACTTTCACCCGACCATTTTGAGACCCACATCCCTTCCTCCTTCATGGGCAGCAGATCATTATGCACTTTCAAGGAGCCAGAGAACACTCTCTTTAACCGAAATCCGAACAAGGTATGAATAGCAAAATGGCAACATCTGCATGCCAAACAAGCATTAAACTATAATGAATATTTGAAAATGAAGGATTTACATTTAACCCTGATACAGAGGTTTAGCCATGCCTAAATTGAACTGAAATCCATGGGACTTCATATTGTTGCAACCACCCTTCTCTGGAACTGGGACCTTAACATGTTACAATTTCATATTGCAGGAAGTCAGAGCACAAATATATTATTATAATAACCACTGAGATTAAATTGTATTATTTGCTTCACTCCCTTGACAGATATGTCTTTCTGAAACATTTTTTGGTATTTGTTTGAGGGCCATGTGCCCCCATTTCTGGGAAATCCATCATCTTCTCCCTGGTACACGCATACATTCACACTCACCTCCACAACATTGATCACTTCCCATCCACAACTAGTGGAATTAGAGCTAGCTTGGAGCATTTATGGGCAAAGCCTAATGCGCAACGTAAATGAAGAAACAACCCATATTTTGAGCATGTGACTGGTACTTTCCAGGATGGTCGGTCAGGAGCTTTCCCTTATCTGGTGCCTTCAAGCTGTGTTGGACTACAACTTCCTTCATCCCCAGCTAGCATGGCGACCAACAAATCTGAGAGCAGCAGATTGGAGAAGGTTGGTCTATGCACATCCACTTGCAAATTTCCTTGGACAGCTGAAAGCGCAGACAGGCAAAAGAAAATAGTCCCAGGAAATAAAAGACATAGGATTCACACATCCATGATGCCACCAACCTAGAAGATTTAGGAGAAATCATAGAGCATAAGGCTGTCAGTGCCTATATATACTACTTCCTGGATCAGAAGCAGCTTCCTTCTAAAAACCTTTGCTCGAGAGCTCTCTCAAAAAACCTTTGCCCACCTGTCATCCCGGTTGTGGGCCTCCAAGGGATCTGGTTGGCTACTGTGGAAAACAGGATGCTGAACTACCTAGGCCATTTGTCTGATCCAGCAGGACTGTTCTTATGTTTATATATATATATATATATATATATATATATTTCATGAACATACAGTACACTGCTTTTTCTGAATATTTGTTGCAAGAAATTGGTCCTGTGTTAGCTTTGACCTCCCCTTCATGGATCACTGCCTTGTTGTGGCGAAGGGGCTTGCATAACTCAGTGAAGCCATAAGCTATGCCGTGCAGGGCCACCCAAGACGGACAGGTCATGGCAGAGAGTTCTGACAAAATGTGGTCCACTGGAGAAGGAAATGGCAACCCACTCCAGTATTCTTGCCAAGAAAACCCCATGGAACGTATCACAAGGCTAAAAGAGATGACGCTTGAAGATGAGCCCCTCACGTCAGAAGGTGTCCAATATACTACTGGGGAAGAGCAGAGGGAATTTCCAAGTAGTGCCAGAAAGAGTGAAATGGCTGGGGCAAAGCCGAAAGGACACTCAGCTGCGGATGTGTCTGGTGGTGAAAAGAAAGTCCAATGCTGTAAAGAACAATATTGTTTAGGAACCTGGAATGTAAGATTTTTGTGAACCGCCCAGAGAGCTTTGGCTATTGGGCGGTATAGAAATTAAATAAATAAAGAAATACCTGGAATATAAGATCAATGAATCAAGGTAAGCTGGAGGTGGTCAAGCATGAGATGGCAAGATTGAACATCAACTTCTTGGGAATCAGCAAACTCAAATGGACAAGCATGGGCGAATTTAATTCAGGTGACCATCATATCTACGACTGTGGGCAAGAATCCCTTAGAAGAAATGGAGTAGCACTCATAGTCAACAAAAGGGTGGGAAAAGCAGTACTGGGGTACAATCTCAAAAACAATAGAATGATCTCAGTATGAATCCAAGGCAAACCATTCAACATCACAGTAATTCAAGTCTATGCCCCAACCACTGATTAGGGATGGACGAAAGGGACTTACCTTGTCCCGCAGCTTGTTTCGCGGGGGGGGAGGCACTTTGGTTCTCCCCCCGAAGTTCAGGCGAGGGGGGGAGACGCCCCGCCTCTCCAGGCTGAAATTCAGGCCAGGGGGGAGGCGCCCCATCCCTCGCCGCCGAAATTCAGGCCGGGGAGGAGCGCCCCGTCTCCCCGGCCGCGAAAAAAAAAGTAAAAACAAAAACAAAACACAAACCCGTGATAGGCTACGTAACGATTTGCGTAGCCTATCACGGCTAGATTTCCAAAGTCAGCCATGATAGGCTACGTAAATCGTCACGTAGCCTATCACGGGTGACTTTGGGGGAAAAAAAAAGCACGTATGCAAATGACGGCGCCCTATGGGCGCCGCCATTTGCGTTCCTTATTTTGGCACGTCTACTCTACGTAAAGATTTACATAGACTATGGCAAAAATAAGGGCAACGCAATTAGCGTTCCCTTATTTTCGCCGTAGTCTACGTAAATCTTTACGTAGACTACCCCTGTCCAAATAAGGAACGCAAATGTACGTATTTGTGTACGCGCTTTTTTTTTCTTCCCCAAAGTCACCCGTGATAGGCTACGTGACGATTTACGTAGCCTATCACGGCTGACTTTGGAAATCTAGCCGTGACAGGCTACGTAAATCGTCACGTAGCCTATCACGGGCGTGTGTGTGTTTTTTTACTGTCCTTTTTTATTTTGTAATGGAGGCGGCGGCAGCCGGTCAGGAGACCAGCCGCCGCCCCCGCCGAACCACCGCCGGGACCCGCTACCGAGAGGGACATTCGCCGAAGGTAAGTCCCATCCCGGAGGGGGGCGGGGGGCTGGCAGAGAATTTCCCCAACACTTTCGGGGGGCTGAATGCGTCGGCACTCGGCCTTCCGAAGATTCGTGGAGAAATTCTCCGCCATCCCTACAAAGAAGACAGGGACCTAACAGAAGCAGATGAGATTGGAAAGAATACAAAGAAGAACTATACAGGAAAGATCTTAATAGGGATGGGGGAGAATTTCTCCCCGAAACTTCGGGGGGCCGAGCGCCAACGCATTCGGTCCTCCAAAGGTTGTTCGGGGAGAAATTCTCCGCCCCCACCCCCAGGATGGGACTTACCGTTCACGAATGTCCCTCCTGGCGGCGGGTCCCAGTGGCGGTTCAGCAGGTCTTCGTCAGGGGTCTTCGTCTTTTGACCGGCTGCCGCCGCCGCCATTACAAGCAAAGTAAAAAAAAAAAAAAACGTCCCTGTGATAGGCTACGTAATGATTAACGTAGCCTATCATGGCTAGATTTGCAAAGTCAGCCGTGATAGGCTACGTTAATCGTCACGTAGCCTATCATGGGTGACTTTAAAAAAAAAAAAAAGCGCATACGGCTAATGGCGGCCCCCATAGGGAGCCGCCATTCGCGTTCCTTATTTGGTCCCTGTAGTCTACGTAAAGATTTACGTAGACTACGGCGAAAATAAGGGCAATGCGCTTTTTTTTTCTTTTAAAGTCACCCATGATAGGCTACGTAATGATTTACGTAGCCTATCATGGCTGACTTTGGAAATCTAGCCGTGATAGGCTACGTAAATTGTTACGTAGCCTATCACGTGTGTGTGTGTTTTTTTGTTTAACTTTACTTTTTTATTTCGCGGCCGGGGAGACAGGGTGCTCCTCCCCGGCCTGAATTTTGGCAGCGAGGGATGGGGCGCTTCCCCCCCGGCCTGAATTTCGGCTGGGCGGGGCGCCTCCCCTCCCTGCCTGAACTTTGGGGGGAGAACCAAAGCGCCTCCCCCCCACCGCGAAGCAAGCTGCGGGACCAGGTAAGGGACTTTCGTCCATCCTTACTTGTAGGCCCCTTCCAACCCTACTATTCTATGATTCTATGATCACCGCAGACGGTGACTGTAGCCATGAAATTAAAAGACTAAAATTAAAAGACGCTTGCTCCTTGGGAGGAAAGCTATGGCAAACCTAGGCAGCATAGTAAGAAGCAGAGACATCACCTTGCCGACAAAGGTCCGCATAATCAAAGCTATGGTTTTCCCAGTAGTAATGTATGGCTGTGAGAGCTGGACTATAAGGAAGGCTGAGCGCCGAAGAATCGATGCTTTCGAACTGTGGTGTTGGAGAAGACTCTTACGAGTCCCCTGGACTGCAAGGAGGTCAAATCAGTCCATCCTAAAGGAAATCAACCCTGAGTGCTCATTGGAAGGACAGATACTGAAGCTGAAGCTCAAATATTTTGGCCACCTAATGCGAAGAGAAAACTCACTGGAAAAGACCTTGATGCTGGACTGAAAGCAAAAGGAGAAGGGGACGGCAGAGGATGAGATGGCTAGATAGCGTCACCGATGCAATGAATATGAACTTGAGCACGCTCAGGGAGAGAACGGAGGACAGGAAGGCCGGGGGGAGGGACGGAGCGCCTCCCCCTCCCCGCAAATCACATCTGTGAACAGGTAAGTGAGTTTCGTACATCCCTCTGCACGGCCCAGACCTGCTTGGCGACCCTCCCTGCTCTCCCTGCCAACCAAGCTGCGCCAGCCCCCCCCCCCCCTGCGCCACTGACTCTGGCAGTCAAGTCCTTCTGCTTTATGCACACAAGGGCTTGACTGCCAGAGTCCTCGGCGCGGACAGCCCCCAGTGCTCTCGCCCTGGCCTCCTCCAGAGGAGGCCTGTGAAACAGTGCTGGGTGCCGCAGTGCTCCTAGCTGCTTGCTGAGCTCTGGCTCTCTTGGCAGCTAGGTCCATCAGCACCCCAGGGCTTGGTGAGTGGGGTCCAGAAGGCCAGACAGGGGGGCTGTCATCAGACATCAGACTCCACCCCTTCTTTGGATTCCCGGGCCATCCCTACATGCACCGTGTGGTGTTTGGTGAGCAGCTGAACACTGTGCCTCCCTGTCCTATACGAGGGCTGGAATCTGTACTGCCTTCAGCCACAAAGGAAGGCTGCAAGGCTTGTTCCTTCATCACCCCGCGAATGGTGCATCGCACTGCAGAACAGCTGAGGACGAAATAAAACCCTGTAACCCCCTTTCAGTCCAGCGCCAACTGCAGGGTGGGGGAGGGGTGGCAGAACAGTCAGCAACTGCAGGCCCTTCTCCCTCCCTTTCCAGCCCTCACCACATCTTCCCTGGTGAATTTGTGACATATCCCATGACTGCTGGGTTGGCCAGTTGCTCGTACTGACCAAGGGTTATCTGTGACGATCAGCTATGAGATCTTGGCCCAGCTCCATGTAACATGACGCCACTGTGGGCGAATTCCCCCGTGGGGTTACTGTCACGGTGGCAGTCCCCGTTTTGAACATTCGGGGCATGAGGGGGGGGGGCTCGCTGTAGCTTCTCGTTCTGTGCAAACCCAGCAAGGGTGGGTTGTTGGGGTGGTTGACGACCCTAAAACCTGCAACCCTAAAACAGCCCACGGCTTCTGGGTGGCTTCTCAACCACCCCAACAACCCGGCCTCGTCTGGGTCGCATGCAGTGAGAAGCTGCAGCACCGTGGGCTCTGACTGCAAACTGGCACCCCGTGGGCTAAGCCACAGTGGGCTGCAGTGACGGCGTGAACCAGGTCAGTGACATTACAGCGGCTGGGGCAGCGGAGTGGAAAGCAGCCCTTATCATTGCCCTGTCCTAAGTACTTCCAGTAGTTTTGCCGGCTCTGAAACTGTACTCAAGCAACGTCTCCTGCTTGGGCTCTCCGAGGTCGCCAGCCAGTAGCGCAAAAGGGGCTTATGGAGGGGGCAGTTGCAGCAGCTCCTGGTGGGTCGCTTTGGGGGTGTGGGGTGGGGATGAGCCTACTGGAGGGGATGAGTAGGACTGGAGCTGAGAAAGAAATGCCGTGGTGCTTCCCTCCCAGCTCCTGTTCCATCCTGCTGCCTGCCTGCCTCTGCCACCCCCGTTAATGCACACCATGGCAGCTCGTTGGGGCAGCAGGAGGCCACTCAACTATCAGGCTCGTGCACACACACACACACCACTTCGGAGACCATCCTCCAGGTAATGCTCATTTGCTGCCCTTCCCCTGCTTTCTCCCAGGGGCTCGGGTGTGTCCGGGGGAGCAGCTGGCGAGGATCGAGCTCTTCGTCTTCTTGACCAGCCTGCTGAGGGCCTTCAGGTTCCAGTCGCCGGATGGAGTGAAGGAGCTCAATCAAGAACCCATCACAGGGTTGACAGCACAGCCGCATCCTTATAAAATCTGTGCTGTTCCCCGCTGCAGCTCATCGTAAACCATATCCATGTAGTTACAGTGGCATGTTTATTACTGTAATTTCTCACTTCTTATTTTTTACTTAAGAGATCCACTTCCCATCCCTACCCTGAATTCGCTGTTTACGCACAAAGGCTCAGGGCTGGATTCTTCCTGCCTGTGGCTGGAGTGGGCCGCCAGGGCTAACCAGGGCACCCCCACCTCCCCTGGTGCAGCAGGAGCTCCATCTGGGCAGCCACAGTTGCCAGTTCTCGCTTGCCAGGCTGCCCGGAAGCTGCTTGAGCCAGGATTGCAGCTAACTGGAGGAGAGCAGACAGACAGGCCTTCCTGGAGTGGAGAGCCAGTGACAACCCAAAGTTGCAGGAGGCAGAAGGAGAGCTGGAGAGGGAGAGGGCAAGGGAGGAGGCTGAGGTGGCCGTGGAGAGGGTGAGGTGAGGGAGGGGGTGAGGAGACACACTTGCACATGCGCGTACACACATACACACACAAAATGAGTTCTGCTTTGGATGGCATATCTTGGTAGAAAGTCAGGGTATAAATCTGTCAAACAAACTAACAAGCAAAATGAATAAAAATCATTTTAAAAACCGCCAGTTTAAGACCTGAGTTAAGGTTCTCTTGTACTCGTTCAAGCTCCACAAGGCTGGAAATTGGAGGGCAGAGTGCCCGGGACCAGCAAAGTTGCCCCACACTGTTCTGCTCCTGTATTGCCTCATGACGCATCTGAGCCTTACTGTGTTGTTAGAGGAATCCTCCTGTGTGTTGGCTGCTGTCTACGCTTAGTGAATATTGCACAAAAGAAAGGTTAATATTAATTATGCTAAAACAAAGGTGATGGTGTTTGGAAAAAGACATTCCCACTTCCGATGGTCCATTGATGGCCATCAGATCGATCAGTGCCGGGAATTTAAATATCTTGGCATTCACCTTACAGAAAATATTTCCTCGAAAGCTCATGCGGAAGCAACTAAAGTAACGGCCCTAAGAACTATTGGAGCCATACTTCAACTTTATCGCACTGCGGGAGGCGGTTTAGTTGACCCAGCTCTGAAAATTTTTCAAGGTAAGATAATTGCCCAAATTTTATATGAGGCTGCAGTTTGGGGTTGGGATGACTCCCTAATGGTCAACTTGGAGGCCCTTCAAAATAGATTTCACAGGGGGGAAATGGCCTCCTGGCACTCCCGAATCCCGCTGCCTTGGCTCGGTCAGAGGTTGGTCTTCCCTCCATCACAGCTCGCATCCACTGCACCTTGATTAATCACTGGAGAACTCTAAAAGAATCTTCTGTCCGGGTTTTGCCTAAGTTATGTTATGAACAGGTGTTAAATGGTAAATTCTGGAGCTCAAGCTATTATAATTTACTGCAATCCTATTTCACCTCAGTTGATGCATTTTCTACTCTGAATTCAAAAGAGAGACTTTGTGAATGTATCGTTGGCCACAGTGTTTCCCTGGACAGACAGGCTATTAATAATTCAAAATTTTCAGAATGGTACAGCTTTTACAAATATGACCATCAAAGAGCTGCCTATTTGACAAAGCTTACTTTCCCAAAACTTAAGCAAGCTTTTATGGCTCTTCGTTTTCAAACTATGCCAACAGCAATGATTGTCGGCAGATATTCTCAAATTCCTCTGGCTTATGGTTTATGTATTTGTGATGCTCCAGAGACTGAAAATCTACCACATTATTTGCTGTCCTGCCCTTTATACTCTGAACCAGGGTTTTCCTTCTCTGGGGTTTATTTTTGTCCTATCTGTACTATATCTCTTTGCTTGGCAGCATTGAAAATTCACGCAAAATTCATTTCCAACAATGAAGTTGACTGTTTTGGGCATGCCTTGTTTTAATGGTCTTTCAGCTGTTTTCATTCTCAGATCATAATTATTCATTTAAATATGGAAGTAGTATATTTTAAATGAATTCAAATGAATGTTAAAGAATATGCTGTGAATGTACTTTAGTTTTAACCATGTTAGATTTTGACCTGATGTTGTATCTGGCTTAATATGTTTTAGTTGTTTACTTGTTTTGTATATGTGAATGGTCTGAGACCCACTACTAAATAAACAGAATGGCAAATTAGCACTTCTGGGGTTAGGGATGTCAGAAGAATCTGTCTGGGGATAAAGTTCACCAAGATTTTAGCTGCTCAGTCCCCCAGACTTCGACTCGTTTATCCATTAGCTCTCCTGACTCGGTGCAAATTGAGTCAGGCCAGCTTGCAGATGTTACATTTTGTTTCCTCTTAAAAATTGTGGCCACAATTTGCATAACTTGCACTAAATTTTGACCGTAATTTGCGCAAATAGCATCCATAACATGCTTAATTTGCCCAGATTGTACTTGCAGTTTAGCATGGATTGTGGGTGCAATCTGTGCAAATTAAGAATATTACAGCCATAATTTGCATAAGTATCACTTTAAGAAAAAAAAATCCAAGAAAAGTTCCCAGACTCTGGGGAAAAGGTCACAGCTTGGCTTGCAAATGCAAGTCAAGCTGGGGGCTCTGGGGCAATCTGGCAAGCTTAAAAAGGGCTGGATTTCCCCACAATGGCCATCCCTATCCGGGGAAACCTGAAACGTGTGGAAACACTAGTTTCTGGAAGGAGCAGGTTGGCAGAGTTCACATGAGGGAGCTGCACCAATCTGCCCCCTTACAGCAATGAGTGCTTCTGTTCATTTTGGGTCTTGTCCCCAGAAGCACTAATTTGCCATTGTGCAAACAGTGCAGGCCACTTGTGCAACAGAATGGGCGGGGTTTGCCGCATGCAGGATGGGAGTGGTGGTGGGCCCTGCATGTGGGTGGGCAGGACTGGATACTGCCCGTTATGCAGAAAAGAGAAGCCGAGCATGTTCACACTGAGATCATGCCTGCAAAGCAGAGCAACCACAAACGAGGGGCGAGGGGGGGGGGAGATCAAAATCAGAATTGGCCCACAGCAACCACAAACAGACTTAAAGGGGGGGGGGAGCCAGAACAAGAAAACACAAATGATTAAAAATAATCCATTCCTCAATCAACCAGAACAGACACTTAAACGTAGCACAAACAAAAACAATAAAGGCAGAAAGGTGGTTAAAATAGACTAAAATTGAAAAAAAAAAACACCACAGATTAATAGCCAAAACAGTAGGAGGCATACATAGCTTTTTAGGTCTGGATTTGAAGAGATCCCTGGTGCCCACTGCTGGCTGCTGGCTTCTATGCTGGCTGGCACATGCAGTAATCACACAGACATTAAAACTCCCTCTCCCTCTCAATGTCTCTCTCTCTCTCTCTCTCTCTCTCTCTCTCTCTCTCTTTCGCTGTTCCAGGACTGGCTGAGTGTGCTGGATTCCTCATCCTCATCCCCAGCCACCATAGTCAGAAACACTTCTGGTGGCTGCAATGAGTGAAGGCCGGTCTCTGCACATGGGCTTTGCTCTTCCCTTAACAACATTTGCCTTTGCACATGCATCAAAGCAATGCAGTGAAATGGAATGGAATGGAAATCGTGGTACAGCCAGTGACATTGTGCACACATGTAAAATGTCAACATGCAAACCTAGCCAGTTGATATCATGTACATCAGTTACTGTAAGTAACCCCAAGAATCTTTCATTAACAGAAGTGGTTTAGAAGAGCAGGGATTTACAAGTAGGGAAGTCGTGAGCGTCTGTGGGACTGGTGGAGTCCGATGGAGTTCTTGACCCCTGCCCCCTGGACCCTGTTCACTGAGCCGCGGGGCACTCATGGACCCACTCGCAGAAAGCCCCAGGGCTCGCTGAGCACCCAGCAGCTGCCTGCCTTCATTGCGAGCTGCTGTGTTGTGCAATAATGTGGGATCGAGCTGTTCTGGGAAGGGAATGTTGCATAAATGGTGCCTGTAAAGGGGCCATTTACACAGCATTACAGGAGTGAATGGAGCATTCACAACTAGGGATGTCAGAGAATTCCGCCCGGATTTTAAATGGGCTCGAATTCTGACAAATCTGGTCCATGGAATCCTCCTCAGAATGGGGCGGCCCAGTCAACCCAGACCGGAGCTCACGCAGACCCAATTTGTTTTTCTCCGCCAAAGGGCGGATTTTTCTAAAATAATTACGAAAATAAAAACGTAAATCTAGGGATGTACAAAATGTACTTACCGTTCCGATCCGGGGCGTCCGCAGTGGAGGTGAGGCGCTCCATCCCTTCCCCCCGGAATCCTCCCCGGCTGGCTCCGCTCCATGGCAACTCCGTGGAGCCGACAGCCACAGCCACCCACAGCTGGACTCCAGCTGCTGCTGGGCTGCTGCGGACACAAATGGCAGCTGCTACGCCAGACGCTACGTAAGTATTTACATAGCCTATCATGGCAAAAGGCAGCCACGCAAAAGGCAGCCTCAGCAGCCTGGCAGTGGCCGGAAGACAAGCCAGAGCCGCCTCCGCTGCATTCAGCGCCGCATCCGCCGCCACCACATCTGCTGCCGCTGCATCTGCCACCAGGTAGGTCTGTCCCAGGAGGGGCTTTCAGGGTGGGGTGGGGAGGCCGTTCCGCCACAGACTCCGGGGGGCCAGATTCCAAAGAATCCGGCCTCACTGGAGTCCGTGGCGAATTTCTCCAACATCCCTATGTAAATTGGAAATGGAGGAAGAAAGACCATGAGTGGCTTTACCCTTTTTAAGAGGCATTTTCCGGAGGCTTTCTTTCACTGGGGCTGAGTCGTCCACGGAAATCCTCCATCTTTTCTGTTTATTATCTGTGGAAGTGAGATGAGATGAGGTCAAGTCAGGTCTGGTGAGGTCAGGACAGCTCCAATGAGGTCAGGTGACTGGAAGTTATGCGGGGAATCCCCGCTAAGGGCTTTACTCTTACGGAGACTGAGGGCGCGCGGAAAGGATTTTTTGGCAGGAATTACGAAAGTTTTTAAGTAAGTTCCGGAGCTGGGGGGGGTAAACGGGGGGGGGAATCCGGGGCAGGCAGATGGCAGAACAGGGTGGCCCTTGGCTCTGCGGCATCCTCGCAGACCAGAGCTGCTCTGCGAGGATTCCAGGGGGGAGGAACAGATCGCCTCCCCCCCTTGCAGATTCCCCACTGGATTCCCCATCGCTGGCTGAAGGGGACATGACTGACTGCGGATGCAAATGGTGTCCTGGACACCATTTGCAGCCGTAAAGGCCTTAGTTTAAGCTAAATGCAGCCATTTACGGCTGCATTTACCTTAAACTAAGGCCCTTATGGCCGCAAATGGTGTCCTGGCCATTTGCATCCGCAGTCAGTCAAGTCTCCTTCAGCCAGCGATACAGCATGGCAGCCATATTGCTGTCTCTTCGGAGCTGGCCAGTGGCTCTGCGGAATTGCTGCGGAGTGGAGCCGGCCGAAGAGGATTCCAGGTGGAGGAATGGATCGCTTCCCCCCCCCCCCCGTGGGTGGATTCCCCACGGACCAGAAGGTAGGGAATTTTGTGCATCCTTTACACGATGCCGTCACCCTCCAAGGCCCGTCCCATGTTTTCTGGCCATTATAGCGGCGTTATTCTCAACAGGAAAAAAATGGTAAGACATGCTGCTTTGACATTTCCAGTGAATCTCCAGAATCCCACTATAACACCGCACCATCTACTGGCTGTATAATGAAACATATAGAATGTTCCCAGAAAGAAAATCCCCAGAAAAAACACATGTAAAGGAGGCAATCTGAATCCCCCAAGGAATTTGGAAGCAGAAGCCATTGTAAGGGTGCTGCATTTTAGCCTCGTGTGGAAAAGCTCTTAATATGGGCACTGACCTCATGATTCCCCAAATGCAGAAGCTGGCACCTCTTGTCTGGATTCCTTACTTTTCAGTAAGGAGTACCAATGAGCCAATCTTCAATTAATAATTGCCTGTTACTTCTGTCTCCGATCTGGGAAGCCTCAAATATAAACGGAATGTAACTACTCTCATGCCAAATATGAAAGAGTAGTCTAATTTGCCACCGCTAAGGGCCAAGGGTTATTTATAGGGATGTCAGAGAAATTCACCACGAATCTCGGGGCAGCTGAATGCCAGCACATTCGGCCCCCCCGAAATCGGTGGTGAAATGGTCTGCCACCCCCCCCCCGGGATGGGACTTACCTTTGGCGAATCTCCCTGGCGGCGGCAGCTCCGGCAGCGGTGCGGCAGTGGCGGCGGCCGGTCTTCCGACCAGCTGCCACTGCCACCATTTCCAGTAAAAAAACAAAAAAACCCCAAAAAACCGTGATAGGCTACGTAAAGATTTACGTAGCCTATCACGGCTAGATTTTAAAAAAATACCGTGATAGGCTATGTAAATGTTTACGTAGCCTATCACGGCTGAGTAAAACAAAACCCAAAAAACCCGTGCGTACGCAAATGGCGTTGCCCATAGGCCCCGCCATTTGCGTTCCTTATTTTGGCACGACTAGTCTACGTAAACATTTACGTAGACTACGGCGAAAATAAGGGGAACACAAATAGCGCAGCATCTACGCTATTTGCGTTCCCCTTATTTTCGCCGTCTTAGTCTACGTAAATGTTGACGTAGACTAAGACGTGCCAAAATAAGGAACACAAATGGCGGCGGCCGTGGCCACCGCCATTTGCGTACGCGCGTTGTTGTTGTTGTTGTTGTTTAAAGTCAGACGTGATAGGCTACGTAAAGATTTACGTAGCCTATCAGGTTTTTTTTTTAAAACCTAGCTGTGATAGGCTACGTAAATCTTTACATAGCCTATCACGTCTTTTTTTTTTTTTTTACTGGAAATGGCGGTGGGAGCAGCCGGTCGGAATACCGGCCGCCGCCGCCACGCCGCCACCGGAGCCGCTGCCGCCAGGAAGATCCGCCCCAGGTAAGTCTCGTCCCGGGGGGGGTGGGGGGGCAGACCGTTCCGCCACCAATACCGGGGGGGCCAAATGCTCTGGCATTTGGCCTCCCCGAGATCCGTGGCGGAATTCTCTGACATCCCTAGTTAGAACCACAGCTCTACACAAAACATACAGGGATCGACCAGAAGAAGCTAAATACAGTGATAGTTTGTTAACTTAAGAATAATACAACTAGGGATGTCAGAGAATTCTGACATGGATCTCGGTGGGGCCGAATGCCAGGGCATTTGGCCCCCCGAAATCTGTGGCGGAACAAAGCCCCCTGCCCCCCCACCCTGCGAAAGGCGCGCAAAACAGAGCACTTGCCTGCTACTGTTCGTGCTGCTTTGCGAATGGCGGCCACAAATGCGGCCGCCATTCGCTTCTTCATTATAGCCGTGATAGGCTACGTAAATAATTACGTAGCCTATCATGGCTAACACAGGGACGCCATTTGCATCCCTGAGGAGGCCGTGATAGGCTACGTAAATATTTACGTAGCCTATAACGGCAAAAAAAAAAGGAACGCAAATGGCGGCTGCCAGCCAGGGCTGCCCGCAGCCGGACATCTGGCCGCTGGGCTGCAAAGGGATGCAAATGGCAGCTGCCATAGCAGCCACCATTTGCGTCTCTATATTTTGCTGTGATAGGCTACGTATATATTTACATAGCCTATCACAGCAAAAAAAAAAAAGGGAACGCAAATGGCAGCAGCTATGTAGCGGCCGCCATTTGTGCCCCTGGCTTTTGCCGTAATAGGCTACATAAATATTTACGTAGCCTATTACGGCAAAAAACAGGAACGCAAATGGTGGCTGCTGTAGCCGCCGCCATTTGCGTTCCCTTTTTTTTTTGCTGTGATATGCTACATAAATATATACATAGCCTATCACGGCAAAATACAGGGACGCAAATGGCGGAGGCTACAGCAGCTGCTATTTGCGTCCCTGTGCAGCCCAGCGGCCGGATGTCCAGCTGCGGGCGGCCCCGGCCGGCGGCTCCACGGAGTCGCTGTGGAATGGACCTGGTCGGGGAGAATTTTGGGAGAAGGGACGGAGCGCCTCCCCTCCACCGCGAATGTCACCCTTCGAAAAGGTAAGTGACTTTCGTACATCCCTAATTAGGGATGTCAGAGAGGACTGTAATGAATCTCGGTGAGGCCAAATGCCAGTGCATTTGGCCCCCTGAAAACCGTCGCGGAAAGAAATACCTGCTGCCCCCACCCCATGAAAGGCGTGCGAAACGGAGCACTTACCTGCTCCCATCAGCGCTGATGTGCGTATGGTGGTCATCCTGTGGCCACCATTCGCGTCTTCCTCTTCAGCCGTGATAGGCTACGTAAATACTTACGTAGCCTATCACGGCTAATGCAGGGACGCCATTTGTGTCCCTGCGGAGGCCGTGATAGGCTACGCAAGTATTTATGTAGCCTATCATGGCGGGGGGGGGAACCCCAGCGTACGCAAATGGCAGCAGCTACCGCCATTTGCGTACGCTGTGGTTTTCCCCCTGCTGTGATAGGCTACATAAATATTTTTATTTATGTAGGTTCACTACAGGGACGCAAATGGCGGCAGCTACGACAGCCGCCATTTGCGTCCCTGCAGGGCTGCCCAGTGGCCGGATGTCCGGCTGTGGGCGGCTGGGCAGGATTCCGGGGGGAAGCACGGAGCTCCTCCCCCCCGTCGAGGATTCCAGGGGGAGGGACGGAGCACCTCCCCCCACCTGCGGAAACTAGCGGAGCCAGGTAAGCAGGGTTTTGTACACCCCTAGTACTAGTTCCCCTGTACTCAGCACTGCTTAGGTCTCATCTTGAGTACTGTGTCCAGTTCTGGGCGCCACACTTTAGGAAGGATGCAGACGAGCTGGAGAGGGTTCAGAGGAGGGCAGCAAAGATGATCAGGGGACTGGAAACAAAGCCCTATGAAGAGAGACTGAAAGCACTGGGCATGTTTAGCCTTGAGAAGAGAAGACTGGGGAGATATGATAGCGCTCTTCAAGTACTTGAAAGGCTGTTGGACTCGACGGTCTTATAGGTCCCTTCCAACCCTACTATTCTATGATTCTATGATTCTAGCTAGTGCTGATATAAGGCACTCTCAGACCCAGCATTCACCTCCTGATAAACAGTCCACTATATCCATCTATGTCTTGTTTGGGCTGAGCTTCAGTTTATTCTCCCTCATCCAATTGTTCATTGATCTGAAGTACTTATTCATGGAATCCCCTGCTGCACCTGGATCAGGTGGAAAGGAGAAATAGAGCTGTGTGTCATCAGCAGACTTAGGATATCACACCCCAAAGCCCGCTGGGTGAGTACACCGACTGGGTTCATGTAGATACTAATCAACAGGACAGACAAAACTGAACCTTGTGGAATATGACAGAAGAAGTCTGAAGGAGCAGAAACAATGTTCTTCCAGAGCCACATTCTGGCACCTACCCATAGGAAGGGAACCCTTTAGAAGGTGGTCTATAAACAAATGAACAAACACAAAAACCACTTTATTTAAGAGTCACCAATCCGCAGACTACACAGGCAGTCCAGAAGGATATCTTGTTTAATAGTATTGAAGACCACCAAAAGGCCTAAGAGAATTAGCATGGCTCCATTCCTTTACCCTTCTCCCAACAGTACTAATCTAATACAGAATCCAAGCAGTTTCAGTCCCCATCTGGTCCAGAAACCAGATAGATAGATAAATAGATAGATTAGATAGATAGATAGATAGATAGATAGATAGATAGATAGATAGATAGATTCACGATAACCTATGGGATAGTCCTATGCCATCCAAAAATACCTATAGCTGGCCCACTGCTACACATTTGACCACTATAACCAAAGAAGTTAGATCAGATTAGTTTATGATCTATAACTTCAAAGGCAAGATGGATGTAGTTTAATGACATAATTACAGCCTCTTTCAAATGGGCGCGAAAAGCCCCACCCCGCAGTGAAGTTGTAATCACAGTTGTGATTGCTGATCCTCAGCTGAACTTCATGCATGTTCCGATTCTTATGATTGCGCCCTGCTTCCTCTGGAACTCAGCTGAGCTCATTGGAAGCAGTGGTAACTTTATGCCTTAGTTTTTAATTAGAGTTTCATCATGTAATCATTTCTATGCTACAGAGCCAACTTATAGTTTCCATTCACATAGAGCACATGTAGATTTCCCTGTTGTTGCTTATTAGATTCTAAGGATGAGATCAGAAACCAAATGACTAATCAAGCTTGGAGTGAGTTATTTTTCTCCGTCTCCCTCTGTCTTTAAATCCACTACAGGTGTTTTGCTCTGGGCTGCATGTACATTCATCAAGTCTATCCATCACCACCACCATCTCCTCAGTTCCAGTCCTTTCAAAAATTAAGTTCTGAAAACAACAAGAAGAAGCAGCAAATTATTATGCATCTGGGACAAGTTAGTGAACACTTTTTAAAAATGTGGGGTAGTTTCATAGCTTATTCCAACTGGGAAATGGGATTTCTAGGAGAAGAAATTGGACCACCATTCATAATGCCCCAAAAATCTCTAATCCTTTACTGTTCGCTTTTGCCTGACCAGTTTGTGACCCACAACTCTTCCTCCTTAATGGGCAGCACATCCTTACCCACTTTCAAGGAGCCAGAGAACCCTCCCTTAACCTCAATCCTAACAAGGTATGAATAGCAAAATGGCAACATCTGCATGGAGAACAAGCATGAAAATATAATGAAAATATATATATATATATATTTGAAAACAAAGGATTTACATTTAACAACGCTGATTCAGAAAAGTTTAGCCATGCCTAAATTGAACTGAAATGCATGCAAATTCATATTGTTGCAACTACCCTTCTCTGGAATTGGGACCTTAACATGTTACAATATCATATTGCAGGAAGTCAGAGCACAAATACTATATTATAGTAAAAACTGAGGTTAAATCAAATTATTTGCTTCCCTCACTTCACAGATGTGCCTTCCTGAACCTTTATTTGGTATTGGTAGGGATGGACGAAAGTCCCTTACCTGATCCCGAAGCTTGCTTCGCGGTGGGGGGGAGGTGCTCCGTCCCTCCCCCCGAAATTCTGGCCGGGGGGGAGGCGCCCCGTCCCTCCGGCTGCGAAACCTCCTCTCCTGCCGGGACGCAAATGGTGGCGGCCATAGCCACCGCCGTTTGCGTCCCTGCAGTCAGCCATGATAGGCTACGTAAATGTTTATGTAGCCCATCATGGCTGACTTTAAAAAAAAAAAAGCGCGTACGCAAATGGCGGCACCCATGGGTGCCGCCATTTGCATTCCTTATTTTGGCACGTGTAGTCTACGTAAACATTTACGTTGACTACGGCGAAAATAAGGGGAACGCAAATAGCGTTCCCCTTATTTTCGCCGTAGTCTACGTAAATGTTTACGTAGACTACATGTGCCAAAATAGGGAATGCAAATGGCGGCGCCCATGGGCGCCGCCATTTGCATATGCACTTTTTTTTTTCAAAGTCAGCCGTGATAGGCTACGTAAATCTTTATGTAGCCTATCACTTTTGTTTGTTTGTTTGTTTTACTTGGAAATGGCGGCAGCGGCAGCCAGTCGGAAGACCGGCCGCTGCCGCCGCCGAACTGCCGCCAGAGCCGCCACCACAAGGGACATTCGAACAAGGTAAGTCCCTCCCGGGGGGGGCGGGGGGGCAGACTATTTCTCCACCAATTTCGGGGGCCGAATGCGCTGGCATTTGGCCTCCCCGAGATTCGTGGAGAAATTCTCTGACATCCCTAGGTATTGGTTCGAAGGCCATGTACCCCTGTTTCTGGGAAATCCATCATCATCTCCCTGGTACACACATACATTCACACTCACCACCATAACTGTGATCACTTCCCATCCACAACTAGTGGAATTAGAGTTAGCTTGGAGCATTTATGGGCAAAGCCTAATGTGCAACGTAAATGAAGAACCAACCCATTTTTTGACGGTGTGACTGGCACTTTCCAGGATGGTCTCTGCCGGGAGCTTTTCTCAACCTCGCTCCTTCAAGCTGTGTTGGACTACAGCTTCCTTAATCCCTAGCCAGTATGGCCACCAACAAATCTAAGGGCACCAGGTTGGAGTAGGCTAGGCTATGCACATCCGCTTGCAAATTTCCTTGGACAGCTGAGAGTGCAGACAGGCAAAAGAGAATAGTCCCAGGAAATAAAAGACATAGGATTCACACATCCATGATGCCACCAACCTAGAAGATTTAGGAGAAATCATAGAGAATATGTCTACCAATGGCTATTTATACTACTCCCTGCATCAGAAACAGCTTGCTTCTGAAAACCTGTTGCTAGAGAGCTGACTGTAGCAGAAGAGGGCTGTTAACTTACTGTCCAGGTTGTGGGCCTCTAAGAGGCATCTGGTTGGCTGCTGTTGGAAACAGGATGCTGAACTGCCTAGGCCTTTTGTCTGATCCAGCAGGGCTTTTCCTATGTTCGTATATATTTCATAGGAGAAGGGGACGGCAGAGGATGAGATGGCTAGATAGCATCACGGATGCAATGAATATGAACTTGAGCACACTCCGGGAGAGAGCGCAGGACAGGAAGGCCTGGCGTGCTATGGTCCATGGGGTCACGAAGAGTCGGACACGACTGAACGACTGAACAACAACAAATATATTTCATGAACATACGATACACTGCTTTTTTCCTATATTTGTGGCCAGAAATCAATCCCATGTTAGCTTTGACCTGGATTATACTGGCATCTCTTATTAAACTCTCCTCCTTCCAATCATTAGAGTGACACATTTCAGAATCAGCTACTGTGACACATGCCTGGAGAACCACATTCCAAGGCTACTTGGATATGATGTCAGACTTGTTGCATATTTGTTTCTTGTAATTGGAGAATATAAATAGATGTGAATAGGGAAAAGGAGAAAGAGAAGTGGCAACGTCTCTGAGGAAAGCAAAAGGCTATCATAGAAGGCGGATTCAACATACCCAGACATATTAGAAGAATAAAAGTGAATGAGAAGGCAGGAGAATGATGGAAATAAGGGCATTTTTGATTGTTATACTGGTGGCTCTTCTGATTCTGCGCTTCCTGAAACAATTCTGGCCTGGCAGACGCTACCCTCCGGGGCCTCTTCCACTCCCTGTCATAGGAAGCATATGGCGGATTGGAATTAGATTTTATGAAGGTATTCTCACTAAGGTACTTCTTTCTAAATAATTAACCAATACCTCATTAAGCTGAGTATGAGGTTTTGTGAAGAGAATTTTGAATTCTTTTTTTTCCCCCCTATGGTAACTGTGGACAAAAGAGTTGTGTTAATAAAATGCCTGGAACAAATGTGATATGGAAAAATATTTTAGTATTCTTCTTAATTCAGGCCTATTTGTACACTACTTTTTGGCCCAAAGGTTCTCAAAGTGATGAACAGCATATTAAGGTACAAAAATAAGAAAATGTATTTAAATATAGGAGATTTTAGGATTGTGATTATCAGAAACTCTTTTAATAATATTCTTTCTCATCTAAACCACTGTTCATTTTATAGATATTATGCTATGTATGTATCCTATGGTATATGTATATACGTGTACACACAATTATCAGATGAGTGGGGATTTTCAGTTCTTATGATTCCACTGAATATATACAGACCCCTCTTCCATTTGGTTTCATTTCCAACAATGCTCAATTCTTCCCCTATATACTAATAACACTCTCAATTCTCTGAGAGCCAGTTCTTGTGCAGCCAAAACAGCCCCATCCATGAATAGGAGGGCGGTATAAGCAGGCATGGGGGAGCTCCAACGTTTGCAGAAGGACAAAAAATGTTTAGCAACAAAGAAAAAGGGGACACAACAAAACAGCCCAATGATGACTGAGTGTTCTCACTGGCCATGGAATGCTTACTGAGTATTATGGGAGAAATGGAAAACTGAATAGGAGGGGGAATGGGATGGATGATCCTAAATAGGAGTACTCCCCACTGCCATATTTTGTTGCAGGTCCTATTTTAATTATAGAATAGGAAAATGGCTGCTTGTATAACTAGCTGTATGTACAGTTTCATGTAAAATAGAATGCTCCCCACTGTGTGAGAGAAAGAAATACCAGGACTTCAGTTGGTAACATCATTAAGGTAGGACTAAAAGCAGCCCTTTCTGGGTCAGGTGAGTTACTTGTGACTGAGCATGTTTCAGTCATCTTGCTATACTTGCCCATCACACCGTTGGAGCAGGTGCAGGGCGTTCCTCCGAGTCCCACACTCAACTGCAACAGTGGCCAGGAGTGCCTTTTTTCAGTTGCAGCCGATACACCAGCTGTGCCCCCTCCTCGAGAGCCAGGATCTTGCTACATTTCTCTTTGCCTTTGTAACCTGAAAGATAGATGCAATGTGCTCCAGATGGCGCTGCTCCTGGAAATGTTTCAAAAGCTGCAGCACATCTTTTCATGGGAGTGAAAAACTGGCACAATCTCATTCAAGCAGACTGACAGCTGGCTTCTGGGCCTGTTTCAGGGCCCTGGTTTTGACCCTATAAAATCTTTCATGGCCTGGGTCCTCTATAGATAGGTTTATGTCTCTTTATGATGAAATATTTCCATATAACATTAAACCTGTTGTCCTAGTTGTTTCATTCCTGTGCCCTCCAGAATATCTTTTAAACCTTTGGGTCTACAGAAAGGGTGGCATTATATCCTCACTATCATAAGTATTTATATTGGCCTGCATGGACTGAGATTTATGTCTGTATGTATGTCTGCACATATCTCTGTATGTATTTATGTATTTATTGCATTTCTATACTGCCCAATAGCTGAAGCTCTCTGGGTAGTTAAAAAAAAAAAAAAACTCTCTGGGAGATTCACAAAAAATATGGAAGCTGCATAAATACTGCGATATTTGAGTGGCTTTCTTCCCCCACTGCCCCACACACTTAAGAGGGCCCAATATATTAAACTGAATTCAGCATATCCATCACCAGATATACTCAGCAGTGCAATCCTGTGCATGTCTACTCAGAAATTGCCCACACTGTGTTCAATGGGGCTTATTCCCACTGAAGTGTTTCAAGGATTGAAGCTTCAGAAATCGACTATTTAACAAAAGGCAATTGTTGTTTGTACAAAACATAGTAAAAGCAATAATAAAGTTAACCATCAGTGCATTAGCTCATTAAACATAGAGTCATATCCTGCAATTAGAAATTGATTTAAACTCTCTTAGTATGGTGGTAAAAAATAATAAAAATTCTAGTAGTTAAATGATCAATTGTGTGTGTGTGTGTGTGTGTGTGAGAATACGCACGCACGCACATATATATATATATATAGAATCATAGAATAGTAGGGTTGGAAGGGGCCTACAAGGCCATCGAGTCCAACCCCCTGCTCAATGCAGGAATCCAAATCAGAGCATCCCTGACAAATGGCTGTCCAGCCTCGTCTTGAAGGCCTCCAGTGTGGGAGAGCCCACCACCTCCCCAGGTAATTGGTTCCATTGCCGTATTGCTCTGACACTCAGGAAGTTTTTCCTGATGTTCAGTCGGAATCTGGCTTCCTGTAACTTGAGCCCATTATTCCGTGTCCTGCACTCTGGGATGATCAAGAAGAGATCCTGGCCTTCTTCTCTGTGACAACCTTTCAAGTACTTGAAGAGTGCTATCATATCTCCCCTCAGTCTTCTCTTCTCAAGGCTAAACATGCCCAGTTCTTTCAGTCTCTCTTCATAGGGCTTTGTTTCCAGTCCCCTGATCATCTTTGTTGCCCTCCTTTGAACCCTCTCCAGCTTGTCTGCATCCTTCTTAAAGTGTGGTGCCCAGAACTGGACACAGTACTCCAGATGAGGCCTAACCAGTGCTGAGTAGAGGGGAACTAGTACTTCCCGGGATTTGGAAGCGATGCTTCTATGAATGCAGCCCAAAATAGCATTTGCCTTTTTTGCAGCCACATCACATTGTTGGCTCATATTCAGCTTGTGATCGACGACAATTCCAAGATCCTTCTCGCTCGTAGTGTGGTTGAGCCACGTATCCCCCATCTTGTAACTGTGCATTTGGTTTCTTTTTCCTAGGTGCAGAACTTGGCATTTGTCCCTATTAAATGCCATTCTGTTGTTTTCTGCCCAGCGCTCCAGTCTATCCAGATCACTTTGAATTTTGTTTCTGTCTTCCAAAGTATTAGCTATCCCTCCCAATTTTGTGTCATCTGCAAATTTGATCAGCATTCCCTGCAGCTCCTCCTCCAAGTCATTAATAAAAATGTTGAAGAGCACTGGGCCCAGGACTGAGCCCTGCGGTACCCCACTCGTTACCTCTCCCCAGCTTGAGAAGGTCCCATTGATAAGCACTCTTTGAGTCCGATTCTGTAGCCAACTGTGGATCCACCGGATCGTTGTTTCATCTAGCCCACTTCGAGCAAGTTTGCTCATCAGGATATCATGGGGCACTTTGTCGAAAGCTTTGCTGAAGTCGAGGTATATGATGTCTACAGCATTCCCATGGTCTACAAGGGAGGTGACTTGATCAAAAAATGAGATCAGATTTGTCTGGCAGGACTTGTTTTTGACAAATCCATGTTGGCTTCGAGTAATCATGGCATTGTTGTCAAGGTGCTTCCAGATGGATTGCTTTATGATCTGCTCCAGAATTTTCCCAGGGATTGATGTCAGACTGACTGGTCTGTAGTTCCCAGGTTCCTCCTTTTTACCCTTTTTGAAGATAGGGACAACGTTAGCCCTCCTCCAGTCATCTGGCACTTCCCCGGTCCTCCATGATTTCTCAAAGAGAATAGACAGCGGTTCTGAGAGTTCTTCTGCCAGTTCCTTTATGACTCTAGGATGCAGTTCATCTGGCCCTGGAGATTTGAACTCATTCAAAGTAATGAGGTGTTCCTTGACCATATGCCTGTCGATCTCAAGCTGCAATCCTGCCCCTTCAGCCTGTACTTCGCCTTTGCCAGGGGGGTCATAGACCCTCTTTTGGGAGAAGACTGAGCCAAAGTAGGAATTGAGCACCTCTGCCTTTTCTTTGTCCTCTGTTATCATTTTGCCATCCTTATTTAATAGCTGAACAACCATTTCTTTCCTCTGCCTTTTACTATGCACGTAGCTGAAGAAAGCCTTTTTGTTGTTTTTAGCATCCCTCGCTAACCTCACCTCGTTCTCCGCTTTAGCCTTCCTGACGCCATCCCTGCAATTCTGTGCTACCTGCCTGTACTCTTCCTTTGTTACTTGGCCTTCTTTCCACTTCCTATATGTGTCCTTTTTTGTTTTCAGGTCATCCCTAAGCTTTTTGTGAAGCCACATTGGCTTCTTCTGTTGTCTTCCACCTTTTCTTCTTGTTGGAATTGTTTGTGATTGTGCCTTGAGAATTTCCTTTTTTAAAAGTTCCCACCCATCTTGGACTCCTTTTCTCACTAGCATTGCTTGCCATGGGACCTTACTGATCATTGTTCTGAGTTTATTAAAATCAGCTTTCCTAAAATCCAGGGTACGCGTTTGAGTACACTCGGCTTTTGCTTCCCTTAGAACCAAGAACTCAAGTACAACATGGTCGCTTTCCCCCAGAGTTCCTGTAACTGCGACTTTATCCACTAAGTCATCTCTGTTGGTTAGGATCAAGTCAAGGATAGCCGATCCTCTAGTTCCTTCCTCTACTTTCTGTAGGAGGAAGTTATCCGCCACACAAGTCAGGAATTTCCTGGAGGGGCCATGTTTTGCAGAATTTGTCTCCCAACAAATATCGGGGAAATTGAAGTCCCCCATTACTACTACATCATGCTTCCTTAAAACATTGGCTATTTGCTTTTCAAAAGTTTCATCCTTGTCTTCTCCTTGATTGGGTGGCCGGTAGTAGACTCCGACCACCAGGTTCCTTTTATTCTTTGCTCCATTTATTTCAACCCAGATGCTCTCGATGGGGCTACCAAGCTCCTCCTCCTGTATTTCTGTGCAGAGATATGTATTTTTCACATACAGTGCAACCCCGCCTCCCTTTCTGTTCCTCCTGTTCTTTTTGAACAAGTTATATCCTTCAACTGCTGTATTCCAGTCATGAGAGTCATCCCACCAAGTCTCAGTTATACCTATCAAGTCATAATTTCCCTCCTGTATTAAGAGTTCAAGTTCGTTCTGTTTGTTTCCCATACTCTGGGCATTAGTATATAGACATCGAAGACCATGTGCTTCATAGTCTGGCTTTCTTCCTACCTGTGTCTGAAGACTATTATTGGGCGCTATCAGCGCTGTTCTCTCCGTTGCAGTGCATGCGCCTACGTCCATTGTTACCCCCAACATTACATCTCCCTTCCCCGTAGGATTCAGTTTAAAGCCCTCCTGATGAAGTTCTTCATGCTGTGGCCAAACACATTCTTCCCAGCCTTTGTGAGGTGCAACCCATCCCTAGCCAACAGCCCATCTTCCAGGATGGAAGATTATATATATATGTTATATATATATATATATATAACATTAATATTATGTTATATTATGTGGGACTAAAACAATTCAGATTCAAACGTACCAAAAGTAGGTACTGGCTTCCTCAATAGGTAAAAAAATGTTGATAATACAAAATTTTATACAAAAAATTGTTAAGCTGTTCCTCCGTGGGCTTAGCTTTTGGAACCATATGCTTGTGTATGAAAGAAGGAAGAAAGAAATGTAACTACTTGTTTAAATGCTAGACAAACTGAGAACAGCGCTTTCCCCAGAGAAGGGCTCTGAAAAACGTGGTTGACCATCTGAATAGGAACTACTGGGAAGAAAAGTACAAATAAAAAACACATCACCTATTGAAATTAGCCCAAATCTTTTATCCAGCTGTACTGCTGAATAAGATCCGATTTTATTTATTTATTTTTTATTAAATTTCTTAATCGCCCATCTGGCTGGTCACCCAGCCACTCTGGGCGATGTACAATGGTACAATTTAAAACAGTAAAATTATACATTAAAACATTATTTAAAAATACCCTAACCCACCCTAAATGCCTGCCTGAATAACCAAGTTTTCAGTGCATGGCGGAAGCTCATTAAAGAGGGGGCATGGCAGAGTTCCCTAGGGAGCGAGTTCCACAGAGTGGGGGCCACCACAGAGAAGGCCCTCTCCCTCGTCCTCACCAGCCTAGCTGTCCTGGCTAATGGGATAGAGAGAAGGCCATCCAAGGCTGATCTTGTTGAGCGGCCTATCTGGTGTTGCTGGAGGTGCTCCCTGAGATAGGCTGGGCCGGAACCGCGTAAGATTTTAAAGGTCAAAACCAACACCTTGAATTTGGCCTGGAAAACAACTGGTAACCAGTGAAACTCCTTCACTGGAGTGATGTGATCACGCTGGCGGCTGCCTTTAATCAGGCGAGCCGCCACGTTTTGCACCAGCTGCAGCTTCCGAACCATCTTCAAGGGTAACCCCACATAGAGCGCATTACAGTAGTCTAGATGAGAGGAGACCTGGGCATACACTACTGATGGGAGCAGGTGGTTGGGAAGGTAGGGGTGCAGCCACCATATCAGATGGAGTTGGTCCAACACTGTCCGGCTCACGGCTGACTCCTGAGCCTCCATAGACACCTGGGAGTCTAAAATGACCCCCAGGCTGCAGACCTGGCCTATCAAGGGTAGCCATACCCCATTCAGCACCAGGTAAATGTCCCCCAATCTACTCTTGTCTCCCACCAAAAGTACCTGGGTCTTGTCAGGGTTCAGTTTCAGCTTATTCCTCCCCAACCAGCCACTCATAATCTCCAGACATTTAGACAGGGATTCCATGGCCAACCCTGCTGAAGATTTGAATGAGAGGTAGAGCTGCGTGTCATCCGCATACTGATGACACTGCACCCCAAACCTCCTGATGATAGCCCCCAGCAGCTTCACATAGATTTTAAATAGCATCGGGGAGAGGATGGAACCCTGTGGCACCCCACAAGTGAGCGGCCATGGGTCCGAGACCTCCTCTCCCAGTGCTACCCTCTGGTACCTGCCGGAGAGGAAGGACTGGAACCACCATAATACTGTGTATCTAATTCCCAACCCCTCCAGGTGTTCCAGGGGATACCGTGGTCAATGGTATCAAAAGCCGCTGAGAGGTCGAGGAGAACAAGGAAGAAGCATTCACCCCTATCCAAAGCCTTCCTCATATCATCCACCAAAGTGACCAAGGCCATTTCTGTCCCATGCCCAGGCCTGAAGCCCGACTGAAATGGATCTAGATAATCGGCTTCTTCCAAGTGTGCCTTTGAACTGCACCACCACCACTCGCTCAATGATCTTGCTAGGGATGTCAGAGAATTCCACGACGGATGTCGGTGAGGCCGAATGCCAGTGCGTTCGGCTCCCCGAAATCCATCGCGGAACGAAGCCCCTGCCCCCCGCAACCCACGAAAGGCACGTGGGACGAAGTCCCTGCCACCCCCACCCCACAAAAGGCATGCAAAACGGAGCACGTACCTGCTCCCATCCGCGCTGCTTTGCGAATGGCGGCCGTCCTGCTTTGCGAATGGCCGCCATTCGCTTCCTCCTCTTCAGCCGTGATAGGCTACGTAAATACTTACGTAGCCTATCATGGCTAACGCAGGGATGCCATTTGCGTCCGGACAGCCAGCCGCTGGGCAGCCCTGCAGGGACGCAAATGGTGGCTGTTGTAGCCGCCACCATTTGCATCCCTGTATTGAGCCATGATAGGCTACGTAAATATTTACGTAGCCTATCATGGCAGGGGGGAAAAAACCACAGCGTACGCAAATGGCGATGCTACGCTATTTGTGTTCCCCTTATTTTCGCCGTCTTAGTCTATGTAAATGTTTACGTAGACTAAGATGTGCCAAAATAAGGAACGCAAATGGCGGCGCCCATGGGCGCCGCCATTTGCGTACGCGCGTTTTTTAAAAAAAATCGGCCATGATAGGCTACGTAAACATTTACGTAGCCTATCACGGCTGACTGCAGGGACGCAAACGGCGGCGGCTACGGCCACCGCCATTTGCGTCCCTGCTAGCCAGTGGCCGGATGTCCAGCCACTGGCAGAGCCAGACGGTGGCTCCACAGAATCCCTGCGGAGTGGAGGCGGCCGGCCAGGATTCAGGGGGGAGGGACGGAGTCCCTCCCCCCCCGGCCAGAATTTCGGGGGGAGTGACAGAGCGCCTCCCCCCCACCGCGAATGTCACCCTTCGAAAAGGTAAGTGACTTTCGTACATCCCTACATGAGCCAAATGCCTGGCCCTCACCAATATGCGGAGAACTATTCTGCAGAAGTTTCAAAACTGTCTTCAAAGTAGGGATATCAGAGAATTCTGCGACGGATCTCGGTGAGGCCGAATGCCAGTGCATTCGGTCCCCCGAAATCCATCACGGAATGAAGCCCCCGCCCCCCCAACCCACAAAAGGTGTGCGGGATGAAGTCCCCGCCGCCCGCACCCCATGAAAGGTGCGCGAAATGGAGCACTTACCTGCTCCCGTCCACACTGCTTTGTGAATGGCGGCCGTCCTGCGGCCGCCATTCGCTTCCTCCTCTTCCGCCATGATAGGCTATGTAAATACTTACATAGTAACGCAGGGACGCCATTTGCATCCCTGAGGAGGCCATGATAGGCTACGTAAGTATTTACGTAGCCTATCACGGCGGGGGGGGGGGAAACCCAGCGTACGCAAATGGCGGCGGCTACCGCCATTTGCGTACGCTGGATTTTTTCCCCCCCTGCCGTGATAGGCTATGTAAATATTTACATACATATATACATAGCCTATCATGGCTCAATACAGGGATGCAAATGGTGGCGGCTACGACAGCCACCATTTGCGTCCCTGCAGGGTTGCCCAGCAGCCAGATGTACGGCTGCGGGCGGCCGGAGCTGGCTGGCGGCTCCGCGGCTTGGCTGCAGAGCGGAGACAGCCGGGCAGGATTCTGGGAGGAGGGACGGAGTGCCTCCCCCCCCCCCGTCGAGGATTCCGGGGGGAAGGACAGAGCGCTGCCTGCCCCCCACCTGCGGAACCCGGCGGAGCCAGGTAAGCGGGCTTTCATACACCCCTACTTCAAAGGCATCCCCACAGACAGTGCATTACAGCAGTCCAGCCTGGATTCTCCAGAGGATGAATAACTGAGGAAAGCCTTTTCTTCTCCAGACAGGGTTTCAACTGGCATACTAGCCATAACTGGTAAAAGGCACTCCTGGCTACTGCCACCACCTGAGCAGTTAGCAGCAAGTCCAGGAGCACAATCAATTTGCTCTCTTCACCCTTCATGGGAGTGGAACCCCATCCAGGACTAGGTGTCATCCCCTATCTAGATTAGGGGGATCTCCCTACCCACAATACTTTTGTTTTTTCAGTAGATCTTATTGTTCTGCATATAATTCAAGAAAATTTCCCAGTATTAATTGGGATTTATTGTCTTTTACTAATTTGGTGGAACATACCGTTTTAAGGATAATGTCATATCTTTTCTCCATAACATCCAGCAAGATAACTTAATAAATCAATAAACGAACCAGTAATCTCTCTTGAAATGTTACTGCTTCAGAATATCCTATGCAGTTTTTAAGGGATGGGCCAAAGACACAAGGCATCTAATAGCAGTGCCCTTATCAAACATACTCCCCTCAGGTATGTCTTACATGTATTTGGCTGGAGAAGGAAAAAATAAAACCGGTTTCTCCGCATGCCCCCTTTCGCTCTGCGTGCACCACACCATAAGCTGGTATATGTTGCACCATGGCCTAGAGCATTGCAGGGGGGGGGGAGAAATCTGGCCCTCAGGCCCCCCAATCTGGAACTCCAGGGTTCCACAGAAGACCATGCCCTCTTTCCCCCAAATACCAGTTCTTCGGGGGTTTCCCAGCTTTTGTCCAGTTTTTTCCCTCATTCTAAAAGGTTGATAAAATAGGCTGATATTTCTTGTTTTTGTGCCCCTTCCCCTTTGGGTTTTGGCAACCCCCCACCACTGGAATGTGGACTCTGAGAAGTAGAATTCAGCTCTCAGGCTAAAAGAGGTTCTGCAGACCTGGCCTAGGTGATGCTCATTATGATCTCTGATGTAGGGATGGGTGAACTCGCCAGACTAGGACCAGTTATGTACAGCGAGTTGCTGGGCAGTCCGCGAGCGCCTGGCTAGTGCTGTGCCGCCACCCAATCCCTTGCCAAGCCATCATTTTTCATAAAATTGCAGCTAGGCCTGTTTGTAAAGGCCGATTTTATGCACTGCAAAGCAGCCATTTTTACAATATTATATTTATGTAAGATTACAGGTGTAATCTTACATCAATATATGGGCAAGCGTGGGTGGGATTCTACTTCAAATACATGGGCAAGCATGGGATTCTACAGACTGGCATCCGGAGGCCGAGCTAGCTAGCAATTTTTTGCCAGGCCTCGAGCCCCAGCCAGCCATCTGCAATATCCCAGTTCCGATCTATTCTGACCTTCATCTTCCCTTGCAGCAGCACCTCTGACAACAAGTGCTTTTAGCAGTGAAACACTCCTCACAACCCATTAACTCACTCCAGTCCAGTAGTCTTCATCCTTTTCAGACTAGGGACTCTCCTTGAGCCCGAACATGCATTTGAAATCTACTTCTTTTCTTTTTTACCATATATTTTGTACAGTGGTACTGCTGCTTTTGAGATCTACCTTAGGTCAGGCTGTAACCCAGTAGTGGGTCCTGACCAACCAATTGGAGACCCTTGCACCTGGTGCTCTCCAGATGTTTTGGATTTCAGTTCCCATCAGTCCCAGCCTGCAAAGCTAATGACGAGGTATCCTAGGAGTTGTAGTCCAAAACACCTGGGGGCATGAGGTTGCAGAAGGTTGCTCCAATGGCCAAAACTTTAACTGTGTGTGTCTATCTGTTATGTCTCATTTTCATTTTTACTCAAGAGTAAGTGCGGGGGCCACCTGATTCAGATCTTAAAATCCCCCCTACACCACCTGGACTTAGCTGCTCGACACGCATTTAAAGGAATGTCTGCTTTGGCCCTCAGCCATCAAAACTGTAATGTGCTAAAGGTTTTGGAGCCGGTGCAGGCTCCTGTGGGACTGAGCACTTTCCTGCCTGTCGCAGGGGGGCTGGGTAGGCAGAAGGCCTCCCTGATGCCCTCATCCTAGGCAGGTGCAATGTAGGCAGGAGGAGGGAGGAGAATGAAGGAAAGGCGAGAAAGGACGATCTGGCAAGCATCTGAGGGAGAAAGGAAAAGTGGGAGAGAGGGCAGAGAGGAGAGGTGCACATGGCCAGAAACTGCAGAGGTGAGGAACTGAGGAAGGCTGATGTTCATGTGTTAACTTGAAGTAATCTGCTTTGTTTGATTGCAACATTTCTGTTCTCTACTTCGACCCAAATGGCAGCTGGCAAAGCAATATGGAAATATTTACACCATGTGGCTAGGATCTCAACCTGTGATAGTTCTGTGTGGATTCCAAGCCGTGAAAGAAGGGCTGATCAACCATGCAGAAGAATTCTCTGAGCGACCACTGACTCCTTTCCTAAAAGCTATAGCAAGAGGAAGGGGTAAGTTGTGAAGAGTAAGAACTTGTACAGCTCTTTTTTCTAGAGAAAATATAAGACAACAAAGGATCTCTCTATGAAAGTTTCAGTCAGCTGGAGAGATCATTAGCAGCTGAACTCTGGAAATAGCAATTGCACTGTGTTTACCAGCTTTTAATGGGATTGCCACCAAATCTGTAAAACAGAGCATCACCCTCACTTGGAAGACAACAAAGGTGACATGAACTGATTGTGATCAAGGTTTTCAAGGGCTTGAAAGGTATACATGGAAAAGCCAATGCTGGGAGTTGTAGGACTTATGTCTGTCTAAGCATGCATAAGATTGCAACCTAAAACAACTTAAAACATAAATAATCTAATACAATAGCATAGGTAAAAGGAACAGCAGTTAACATTATACACCAAGAACTTTTCAGTTGGAAAGTATTCTTTGAAAACAACCTGAGAGGGAGCCAAATATCATACATCTGTTGTGCAGGGAGTTCTTCAGGGATTAGGTCATCACTGAAAAGGCCCTGTGTCTTGGCCTGCTGCCTTGATGGAACTTATTGGCAGGCCTATGAGCAGGACCTGTGTGGCTGATTTGGGGGCCCAGGCAGGTTTAGATAGGTTTCGGTGGTTCTTTTCATGATAGAAAAGAACCACCCAGAGAAAAGAACTACAGTGGTGTCTAAAGATATGAAAATACACATCTGTGATGTCCACAAGTTAAATCTTTGTTGCAGGAATTGCCAGTATTTTCCCCCATAGGAATCATAATCTGTGGAGCTGCCGATAGAAAGCTCTTTGGGGTAACAATGTAAATTGCAGGAATTTCTGAGATCTAGTTCCTGTCTTCCATTAGCCAGCCAATTGGGATGGCCAACACTGCTTATTGGGCATAAAACACTGCGAGTACAAACCATGAGTGTTTCACTGCTCACAGATGGAAAAGAAGGAGGTCTTCTGAGGCAGTTTCTGAAGCTGTGAAGAAACACTGCATTTTTATTCCTTTGTATCCTGTAGTTTTTGAATGCTACGAGCGACCTCTGAGTTGGGTCATAGTGTAACCGAGTAGGCCAGCAGCCTGGCTTCGCTATGGTGTCTTGGGCATAAGACAGTTGTGCTTGCCTTGGTTACAGCTGCTGTGGCGGGCTGGCTTCAAGCTGACAGTTTGAATATTACCTGGAGCAGCGGCATCTGTTAGTATAAGTACCAGACTGATAGTAAATGCACCATTTCAATTGGCCAGGGCAACAAACAATTGTATTGGTGGTGGGAAGGCCCATAAAGAATGTTATTGGCCTGAGGTTCCGGGCAAGGCTTTGAAAAATAAACGGAGGTTGGCTGTTGGTGGCTAGTAGGTGGAGAGGCAGTCGGGAGAGGGCTGAAGGAAGCAGAGCTCAGACCTGGGGGAGACACAAGCCTTCCAGTTGGGGGGGCCCTGTGGAAGAAGCTTTTCAGGGCAGAGACGGTGTCTCAGGAGAGCAGGAAGCAGTGAGGCTGTGGCGAAGCTTCGAGCAGGCAGCAGAGCCCGGCACCAGAAGGCTTTAAGCTAGGGATGTACGAAAGATTATGTTTATGGTTGGGGGGGAGGCGCTCCGTTCCTCCCCCCCGGAATCCTGGCCAGCCGGCTGTGCTCCGCAGGGATTCTGCTGGCATTCGGCCTCCCCGAGATCCGTGGAGGAATTTTCGTACATCCCTACTTTAAGCAGAGGCCTGAGCAGAAGGAATTTCGGGGAAGGTCCTTGAACCGTCGTAGACGACAGAAACAGCAGGAACAGCTGGAGGCAGAAGAAGACTGCTGCACAGCCTCGATTCCCGGCTGTGTGATGTTGGCTAGGGTGGAGTTGAGGCTAGTGTGGTCTTGGGAGAAAGCTGCTGAGAGCTCATTTAGCTGGGAAAGACTGTCTTATGTATTAGAAACTGTAACCAAGCATAGTTGTGCAATCTTAACCTATTATTCATAAAGTGACATATTCCCCAATGTAAATAATTCCTTTATTTCAGTTAATACATTTCTTAATTTTCTTACGTTTTTAAAGTTTCTGTCTTGTGGTAGTGTCAATCACATGTCTACACCATAGAAACTAGGCTACTGAGTGTCTATAAGCTAAAGAGGGTTTATTTTGGTAGCAGGGGTTAAACGTTTTATATTCAACATTCCCTTACTGTGAGATCTACTCTGGATCCCCATGCTGTTCTGCTGTAGAAACATGCAGTGGCAGAAGTGGGATCAGTAACTGCACTAGATGGAGACTGATTCTGCCTCAGCCATACAGTCCTTAGTATCTGAAAGACTGGGTAGCTCTTGATTCATGGGCTTGATCTCCGGTAGATGCTGACTTTGCTAGGCTGACAACCTAACAATTTTAACATGAATTTGAGAGTAACAATATCTCCATGATGGCTTCAGGTATTGTAATCTCAAACGGTCACACCTGGAAGCAGCAGAGACGGTTTGGTCTAGTTGCTCTGCGGAAACTAGGACTGGGGAAGAAAGGGCTGGAGCACCAAATAAAAGAGGAGGCCCATCAGCTGGTGGAGACTTTTGCACGTGCAAAAGGTATGTAATACGAGGAGATGATACAGGCACATGTCCCAGTCTGCAGAAATCTTGGTGTACTCTGTACATTGTGGAGTGCAATTTCATTTATGGTGATTTCTAACACAAAGATAAATTGCCAAAGATCCCAAGTGTTTCTCATGCATCACCATGAAATCCCACTCTGGGTATTAACAGGAGATGTTGGATTAATATTAATATACCTTAATTTTCAGGGCAGCCATTTGACCCTTCCTCGCCCATCACCAATTCAGTCTCCAATGTGATCTGTGCTGTGGCATTTGGACACCGATTTTCTCTTGAGGATGAAAAATTCCAGAAACTGATGGAAGCTGTTGATGTTATCTTAAAATTTTTATGCAGCTTCTTTCATATGGTGAGTAACATTTTTCTTCCTTATTGATTCAGACAGGTCTCTGTCTTAGATCTATTTCCCCTCTCAGCATTATGAAAACCTTTGTGACAGTGGTTATACTGTTAGACTTGGACAAGTGAGACCAGGGCCTTCAAATCCACCCTCACATTTTGTCCAGTTCCTGTCTCAAAACTCACCTATTTCTCACAATTATTGTAAAGATAAAAAGGAGTGAGGAGACCACATATGTCACACTGAACTATTTAGAGTTACAGTTTTATCCCAACTTTTCTCCAATTATTCACATTAATATGGAATCCTTAATTTTTAATATTGGCGTGTATCTAACAGTCTGTTAGAGCAGCATCTAACAGACAAAAGCCTACTAAACCATCTTAAAAGCCCACCTCAATGCAGAAAGAAGATGAGCTCAAAGTTCCCCAACCTTTTTGGGCCAGTGGGCACATTTTGAGGGTGTGTTGTGGCCATCCCATTTTACAGAAGCCAAACCAATGAGGCACAGAGTCAAGTAAGTTGGCCAAGAAACTGAGTACAAGACAGAGGTGGATCTGAGCTCCAAATACTAAATTACGCATTTCCCCAAACAAGCAACCCGAAGTACACAGTTCACAGAAAACCAACTGGTGTCGCTGAGAGAAACACAAACAGGCACAACACACACACAGACCATCGACAAGAAAAGAAAACCAGGCAAAGCCTACACAGACCACATTAAAAACAAAAAGAAAAAGCGAGCAAATCACACATACAAAATCCAGACAAAAACACACCACAACAAAACAGACAAACATACACAATGTAAAAAAACAAAAAGCAGGAAACAACAAACCCCCCCCCCCAACACACACACACAGAGCTCAGGCAAAACAACACCTTGCTCCCAACCACCCTTTTAGCCGAGGGCGTACTCCCAGCCGCTCCCCCCAGTCCCTTGGAAACAACCTCCCACCCCAGCTGATATTTCCTTTTTACTAGGCGACATGTGGGTATGTATGAAATGAAAGCACTGGGTTGCAGCCACCTGTCATTTTCATTTTCAAAAAATGCCTGAGACCCGGCTAGGGATGCGGGAGAATTCCGCCATGGACTCCAATGAGGCCGGATTCTAAAGAATCTGGCCCCCCGGAGTCCGTGGTGGAATGGAAAACTGACCCCGCCTCCAGGAGGAATCCTCTTCAGCCGGATCCTCCGGCTCCGGATTGACAGCGATATGGCCGCCATGCTGTATCGCTGGTTGAAGGGAAGTGACTGTGGATGCAAATGGCGTCCAGGATGCCGTTTGCGGCTGTAAAGGCCTTAGTTTAAGGTAAATGCAGCCATAAATGGCTGCATTTACCTTAAACTAAGGCCTTTACGTCCACAAATGGTGTCCTGGACGCCATTTGCATCCGTGCTTTTCATTAACGTGATAGGCTATGCAAATATTTGCGTAGCCTATCGCGTTAATAAAAAGCATGGAAAAGCATCCATTTGCGGCCGCAGCAGCCTGGCAGCGGCTGGAACTCCGGCTGTGGCCGGCCCCAGCTGGCAGCTCTGCAGAGCTGCTGCGGAGCACAGCCAGCCAGGGAGGATTCCGGGGGGAGGGACGGAGCACCTCCCCCACACCTCAGATGCCCCAGAATGGAGCAAGGTAAGTTTTTTGTACATCCCCAGACGCGGCATTGTAGACGCACTGCTGGATTCAGGGATCCTAAATCATCGCTCCATCTAATAGTGAACTCAGTGAGTTCCAGCAGAATTGTAGCCAAATTGTAGCCACCTTGAGTGCCATTTTTTGGAAGAAAGGCAGGATAAAAATCAAAGAAATAAACAAACCAATAGAGCCACTGAGAAACAAGCATGCTCAGGAGAAGAGGTTTGCAGAAGTAGAAAATAAGGGGGGGAAATCGAAGGGATCAGATCTCCCCCCATGGCCCAATGAGCACGCTCAGTGGGCACAGAATGCAGTAGATTTACTCTTCAGCAAAATTGGTCATTATTTTTAAATTCCAAAATCCATAGTGGGATAATATGTTTATTAGGCCAACCGTAAGGTCAGAAGTAGTGTGCAAGCCTTCCAGATCTTTTTTATAGGGGTGTACAAACCCCACTCACGAGTCCGCTGGAGGGTCCATGGGGGGGAGGCGATCTGTTCCTCCCCCCAGAATCCTCCCAGGCCGGGTCTGCTCCACAGTGAGTCCGTGAAGCTGCCTGCCAGGTCCATCCGCTGCTGGACTTCCATTCGCTGCCGGTCTGCGGACGCAACTGGCGTCCGGCATAGCAGACACCATTTGCATCCCTGCTCTTTGCTGTGATAGGCTACGTAAATCTTTACATAGCCTATCACAGCAAAGAGCAGGGACGCAAATGACATAGTGGACGCAAATAGCATCCGCTATGCTACGTAAAATGGCATCTCCTACACCATTTGCGTCCCTGCTCTTTGCCGTGATAGGCTACGTAAATCTTTATGTAGCCTATCAAGGCAAAGAGCAGGGACACAAATGGCGTAGCGGACGCCATTTGCATCCGCAGACCGGCAGCAGAGTGAGCGAACTTCGCAGGGTGGTGGAGTTGAGTGGTCCGTTCCGCCACGGACATCTATAGAATCCGGCCTCATTGGAGTCCGTGGCAGAATTCTCCACCATCCCTACCTTTTTAACACTATTAACTGAAAACATTTTTACTATTTCTGCATTCTTTTGAGGGAATTAACATGTTGGTAGGCTGCCTGGCATAGGAGCCTGAGAGACACTTCACCCCAGGATTTAAAGATATCCTGTGCCATCATTTTAAGGTGTTTAGCCTGGCCCCCTCTGTGAAGACAAGCCTGAAGGTGAAAAGGGCCACACAAGAACCCACAACCTTCCAAAGCAGTCCGCTTGAGTGGCAAAGAGCTTTTTACAAGCCCCTGTTGATATTCTTGTCAACAAGCCTGTACAATGCAGAACATATGATACTCCTTTTATAGTTGGTTGCTGGCTACTGTTATAGCTGCTTGATGTATCACCCCCTCAAAGAGTGCTCTCCAGGGGCTCCTCATCAACCTGAAGAGAAATGACAAGTGACAAGCCTCAGGGTTCTGTCCTGAGCCCAGATAGTTGTTTCGCCCATATCTTTGGCTAATTCTTTTTGAAAACCATCTAAGAAAGTGGCTCGTACCAAAATGTGTGGCAGCTGTTTCCATAATTTCATTATACACTGTTGTTGTTGTTGTTGTTGTTGTTGTTATTATTATTACATTTATTAATCGCCCATCTGATTGGTCACCCAGCCACTCTGGGCGATGTACAGCGTACAATAAAACAGTTTAAAACAATAAAATTCTACAGTAAAAACATTTTCTAAAATACCCTAACCCACCCCAAATGCCTGCCTGAACAACCACGTTTTTAATGCACGATGGAAGCTCATTAAAGAGGGGGCATGGTGGAGTTCCCTAGGGAGGGAGTTCCACAGAGTGGGGGCCACCACAGAAAAGGCCCTCTCCCTCGTCCCCACCAGTCTAGCTGTCCTGGCTGATGGGACAGAGAGAAGGCCATCCGAGGCTGATCTTGTTAAGTGGCCTGTCTGTTGTTGCTGGAGGCGCTCCTTGAGATGGAAGAGATGTGTGAAGAGATGCTTCCTTATATCTCTTCTGAAGCTACATCCATTTCCACATGAAGAATGGCTGTCTGGGGCTTTTTATTTAGTTGCTTGCTCCATACTATGCACCCCTACATCCCAATAATCTAATCTGGCAATAGTCGGGAATGGATGGATTATATCATTTTAAAAAAACAAAAAAAGACATCCTTGCTGCTGCCCCACCCTGCTCATACAAATTCTTTCCTCCACCCCAAAATCCAGTGACTGTGGGATTCAGACGAAACTGCAAAATCCAGCTCTTCACTAAATGAGAATTACATTAATATGATGAGCTTCAGGAAAAATCCAGAGCATGATACCCAAGTGCTATTACAAGGGGGCTGGCTGATAGAGGACGGTGTTACCCCGCCTCCTCCCTGATGACGTCAGGATTTTGCTTTTGTCTTCCCTATAGTGGTATGAAATGTTCCCATGGATCATGAAACATCTTCCAGGGCCTCACAAAAAGGCACTGTCTGCTGTGGGGATGGTGCTTTCACATGCCAAGGAGGAGAGAGAGAAGCATAAGGAGAAACCATCCTTTCATGAGCCACAGGATTTCACAGATTTCTATCTCCTTCAGATGGAGAAAGTAAGTCTGGAATTTCTATTTGAAAACTACTCATCCAGGTTATCATTATCTTTCCTCCATTGACTGTAATATCTCACAAGTCACCAGTAATTTTCTTGGCCTCAGATAATAGTTGCATTCGGGGCAAACTTCACCCATATTAAATTCACCTGGTGAACTGAGTTATACTCCACACATCCACTAATCCACTTGAGTGCATCCCCTCAAATGTCTGGAAAATAGAACAGCAGATATTTTCATAACCCCAACTGGGAGTGTGATGGGGCGGCTGTTGATGAGTGGAAATTTATGCATCAAGGCATCTTGCCTATGGAACTTTGCTTCTATACTAAAAAAAAGGAGTATGGGTTAGGGCCCATTCCACACAAAACACATACTGGGAAAACCAAAAAGATTGATCTTTTAAATCATCCTGATCATGCAGGATGATTTCTTGATTATATTTTAAAGCCACTGTCTTCCAAGAAGCTTAGGTGTTCGTTGTTTCCACCTTCTTGTTGGGTCATTTTGGAGTCAGTCCACTTCAGCTCAGTACCAAACCCAAGTCATGTTTCAGAAAACTGAGTCTTTGTGCTTCCTGCTGACTATCATGGGAAATTAACAAAACAAAACACTGTAACTTTTTTTTCTCTTGGTCAGAACTGGCAGATAGTTGCAGGCATAGTTTCCCTTATGTGGAGATTACACCTGCCCAATGTCTGAAAAACAGTTGCAGGGGGTTTTGTGCTATGTGCCTTTATATTTTGATTTTATTTTAAAGGGAAATGCCAATAACTTTTTTATTCCTTGGAAGGATTGGATGAAAATTTTAGGATTCATTGCCCCATCAGGGGAGATCATGTCTGCTAAACTGCAGAATGATAGCCCCAGGGTTTTTTGTGCAAGCCTTGACATTTTGGGGGTCTCCAAAAGAGGACATACTTATCTCCCTATATTCCTTGTGGACCATTACTCTGAAAATTGCAGGCAGCCTAGACATGTCCCTAAGTAAAAAACCAGCAATGTTTTAGAGGAATGAGTACAGCAAGTCACGTGGAAAGGGAGTTTTCCAGTTGGGGGAAGGAGTGATTTGGTTTCACTTCCCTTCACCTCACCCCCCCCCCCGGTTTGTGGGTAAATTTCTATGAAAATGCACAGATCATTGGCAGTGTCCCCCAGACAAGAAACCTGCAACATTTCAGCAGGAGAGGAGCAGGTGCTAAGGAACTGTGATGTTTGGTGCTCCATCCTTGCCCTCCCCCAAAGCACAGTGCTGGGTGACCATGGTAAAAATGTGTCCTAGGTTGAGAGATGGATCTGTGACTCATTGAACCACACTCGCCCCTTCTTCCTACAACTCTTAACAAAACTAAACCAAAACTCAATCGACCCTAATTATTTGTTTACATTTATTTACATTTCACCAATGCTAGCAGCAGAGGAACATGGATGGGAGGGTGCTTTTGCACTCATATCCTGCTTGTGGATTTCCCATGGGCAGCTGGTTGGCCACTGTGTGAACAGATGGAGAATGCTAGACTAGATGGACCTTGGTCTGATGCAGCATGGCTCTTCTTATGTTCTTAAATATAGAATGCCTCTGAGTATGTGCAGAATGCTTTTCTTTCACCTCTGAGCACTTACATTCTCCCCCTACCAATTTCATTCCCCTCCATGGAACAGTCCCTCCTCATTCTACCATCTTCCAGCAACTCTTCATAAAAACAGATGTCTTCATGAAAATAGATGTCTCCTCTCCTTCCTCCTTGCGATGCACAAGCTCTCATTCCTTCCCCACAACTTCATTTATGCCAAGACTTCACTGGGATTCAGTCAAGGAGTCTTTTTTCAAAACTAGGGCTCAGTTATGGAGAAACTCTGAGCATATATTAAGTGCCTTTCCCTCAACACTGAAGCTAGAGTTCGTGCAAAATGAACAAAACAAACACCAGCGACAAAACATGCATAGGACTGGGCTCAAAGGGTAGTCAATTCATTATACTGGCATTGAGTGTCTAGTGTATTAAGGCTGCAGTACCCTGCTCACAACTCAGGACTCATTTCTGAGTAAACATGCAGAGGATCAGGCTGCAAACCTCACTGCAAAAATAACTTGTGCTGGAATCCAGTGCACACTTTCCTGGGGGTCAGCCTCAGTAAACATAATGGGGCTTATTTCCAAGTAGGCATACAAAGGATTGTCTGTTTCCTGCTGCAGAGCAGAGGAAGCTTCTCCAGGTGGTCTAGGGGCTATACAAGCAGACAAGTTCCCAGAGAGTGAATGAACAGGGAGAGCAAACAGGAGTTTGGCAGGGGAGTTGCAGTGGAAGAGGAGACAAAGGCAAAGCGGTGAGTGGGCTGGAGTAAGCCCAGGGGACTTTCCATTCTGAGTCACCGTGTGCTCACCATGTGCTCCTAAGAGCAACAATTGAATTGAAGGGGCATGGCCTGAACACTCCCAGTGTGCGGGTGGGGAGTTTCAGTCTGTTTCCCACCTCATAAAAGAGCAGAGCAGAGGAAGCTGCCCCAGCTGGTCTAGGGACTAGAGAAGCAAGCAAGCTCCCAGACAGCGAGCGATCAGAGAGAGCGAACAGAGAGTGCAAACAGTAGTTCAGCAGGGGAGGTCAAGGGGGAGGCCCCTAACAATTCTTTAAACCTTTTTTAATTTTTTTTTTCTTGTAACACACACTTCCATACCAGTGGGACTCTGTTTTTAACCCCCAGTGAATAGACGACAAAGCACAGGCTATTCCAGTACAATCAGAAAGCTAGAAACATAAAGGTAATAGAGACCTTTATCCCTCCCCCCGGAATCCTGCCTGGCCGGCTCTGCTCCATGGCCAAACTGTGGAGCCGCCGGCTGGCTCCAGCCACCCGCAGCCGGACATCCGGCCGCTGGGCAACCCTGCAGGGACGCAAATGGCGGCTGTCGTAGCCATCGCCATTTGCGTCCCTGTAGTGAGCCGTGATAGGCTACGTAAATATTTACATAGCCTATCACGGCAGGGGGGAAAACCCCAGCGTACACAAATGGCAGTAGCCGCTGCAATTTGCGTATGCTGGGGGTTTTTTCCCCTTGCCATGATAGGCTATGTAAATACTTACGTAGCCTATCATGGCAGGGGGGAAAAAAACCCAGCGTATGCAAATGGCGGTAGCCGCCGCCATTTGCGTACACAGGGGTTTCCCCCCCCTTCCATGATAGGCTACATAAATACTTATGTAGCCTACCACAGCCTCCGAAGGGATGCAAATGGCATCCCTGCGTTAGCCATGATAGGCTACGTAAGTATTTATGTAGCCTATCATGGCTGAAGGGGAGGAAGCGAATGGCAGCCGCAGGATGGCTGCCATTCACAAAGCAGCATGGATGGGAGCAGGTAAGTGCTCCGTTTCGCATGCCTTTCGTGGGTTGGGGCAACAGGGACTTCGTCCCGCGCTCCTTTTGTGGGGGGGGCTTCATTCCACGACAGATTTCGGGGGAGTTCGGAACATTTGGCCTCACCAAGATCCGTCGAGGAATTCTCTGACATCCCTATGTCCCTAGTCCTAATTCTCCTTTTGGAATAATCTTGAGGCCTGCAGCTTTTTAGAAGAACTCAAAATGAAGGGGGACAAAGCTGTTTGTGGAGGGTGATTGAATCTTTTGCTGTGCTGAAGCTACTAAATTCCTGCATAAGCCAAAGTTTGCAGTTTGGGGCAGTAAACTTAGATGCTGTGTGAAATACTGCTATGCCGGCCGCCATTTGCATTCCTGCCTTAGGTCGTGATAGGCTATGTAAGTATTTACGTAGCCTATCACGAAAACAGCAGGGACGTAAATGGCATAACGGGTGACATTTGCATCCCTGCTCTTTGCCGTGATAGGCTACGTAAATATTTACGTAGCCAATCATGGCCATGGGCAGGGACGTAAATGGCGGCCGCTATGACGGCTGCCATTTCATTCCGCCGGCTGGCTGCGGAAGGAGGACGACCCGACCCGGAGTATCCGCCACCAGGTAGGGTCCATCCCGGGGGGATTTTGGGGGGTGGCGGTGCGGGGGTAGTTCATTCCACCACAGACTCCAGGGGGCCGGATTCCAAAGAATCCGGCCTCACTGGAGTCCGTGGCGGATTTCTCCAACATCCCTAAGTATCAGAGGCAGTAAGCTCATGTACCCCAGTTGCTGGGGAACATGGGCAGGGGTGTGCTGTTGCATTGGTTTCCTACTTGTGGATTCCCCATGGGCAGCTGGTTGGCCACTGCGTGAACAGAATTTTGGACTAGATGACTCTTAGTCTGATCCAGTATGGCTCTTCTTATGTTCTTATCTTCCTGTAACTTGCAGAAATGATTGCAATATTCCCAACACCCTTTTTCAATATCGAATGCAACAGTCCGGAAGCTTCCTCTTGAGCTGCAAACCCTCAGAGAATTCTCTTGGTAGTGGCTCAGTTAAGATGTCTACTGTCATCTCTGTATTTGAACAATAGTTCATCTCAATAATCTCTTGTTCTGCTAGGTCACGCTCTAAGTGGTACTTTACTCTTATATGTTTGGTGCATCCTTGAATTTTCTCCACTTGAGAAAGTTTGATAAAGTCTGATTGTCCTCCACAATCTGAATCGGTTTTTGTTTGTCTATTTCAAGATCCATCAGCAGCTGTTTCAGCCACGTTAATCCTCTGTGGGCTTCTGCTGCTGCTATGCACTCCAATTCCATTGATGACAGAGCTACTGCTGTTTGTTTTTGGCTGGCCCAGGAGACTGGCCCATTCCTAAACATGAACAAGTATCCACCGGTGAATTTATGGTTGGAGCTGTCTCCGGCCCCGTCTGTATCAGTGTAGCCTACAAGTTCTGGATTGCTACTAGCTGGCAACTTCAGTTTAAAGCCCATAGGCGCGCTGCCTCTGGTTCTGGAGGTTCTGGAGATAGCCTCTTGTGCTTTCTTTGTTCCCTCTGTTTAAAATTTTGGGAGCTACCATTGATCAAGGGGTTGGAGTTTTTGTTGCTAGGTGAAGGGACATACCGGAGGACATTCACCAGTAAAAACAATGCTGTGATTGGTTCTTGAATCTTTCCCTGGGTTGGAAAGATTCAAGAACCACCTCTTCCCACTCACTAGGTAATTTGATCCAGATGCCTGGGAATTAACATGTGGTTCTATGCATTGCTCCCTCAACCACGAAATGGCATCTTTAAAATTTTAGCCCAGGTCTCCCATCCAGGACACAGATCAAATTTCCAGAATTCTCTTTTAGAGATCCAATAAAAAATCCCAGTTTTTGTCCGTTAGGAAATGATAATCCAGGTTTTTGTTTTTACTTTATCAAAATCGTGATCAAAATCTGTTATATGTCTCTCACAATTTCTTATGGAGTCAAGCCCCAATTTATACATTTCTTGCTTAGAATGTGTAAATCCAAATGCAGCTTGGAGGCAGTCTAACATTTATTTGCATGTTTTAGACTCCTTTACATGAATTAGGTGATTGTCATCTAATGCATCATAAATAAAAGCCTTTCCTACTGCATCTTTCTCCAGCCATTTCTGAGATTCTCCTGCATCTCCTGGTTTATCATTTGTAGGGATGTACGAATCCCTTACCTGGCTCCACACAGGGGCATCCGTGGTGGCGGGGAGGCGCTCCGTCCCTCCCCCTGGCTCCGGCTGCCCGCAGCCGGACATCCGGCCACTGGGCAGCCCTGCAGGGATGCAAATGGCGGCTGTCATAGCCGCCGCCATTTGCGTCCCTGTATTGAGCCGTGATAGGCTACGTAAATATTTATATAGCCTATCACGGCCGGGGGAAAAACCCCAGCGTATGCAAATGGCGGTAGCCACCGCCATTTGTGTACGCTGGGGTTTCCCCCCCCCAGCCGTGATAGGCTACGTAAATACTTACATAGTCTATCACGGCCTCCTCAGGGATGCAAATGGCGTCCCTGCATTACCCATGATAGGCTATGTTAGTATTTACGTAGCCTATCATGGCTATGAAGAGGAGGAAGCGAATGGCGGCCGCAGGACGGCCGCCATTCGCAAAGCAGCGCAGACGGGAGCAGGTAAGTGCTCCGTTTCATGCACCTTTCGTGGGGCAGGGGTGGCGGGGACTTCATCCCGCACGCCTTTCGGGGGGTCAAATGCACTGGCATTCGGCCTCACCGAGATCCGTCGCGGAATTCTCTGACATCCCTAATCATTTGTAATGCTCCCTGATCCCTTATTTGCTTCTTTATGTGAGTGAAGGGAGAAAAAATCAGGAAACAATCTGGTAAAACCTGCTCTGTGTGCCTGGGCCCATAACCTGATGGGATTATTTGGTATTTCTGCCTCCTGTTAGAAAGGCAACTAGCAGAGAAAAAACAAGAGGCAAAACAGGATGAGTGCTTACCAGTCCCACATGCAGAAATGGAATTACAGCGTCAGGTTTCAAAAAGAGTTTGTTCAGTCCATTTTGTGTTCCATTACACAAGGAGAAGAGAGAAAGCAAGCCATGTGCTCCCAGCAATGGTAGAAAGTTTGAGAGAGAGGCCCTGTGGTTGGGTTAACCATGGTGCATGGTGGTTACCCCTGATCACTGAAAATGCTACTGCCACATGGGCAGGTAATCATGTTCTGCAATGTTAATAGACTAACCATTCTTTAACCTCCCTCCCTTCCCCAGTCCTCCAGATGGGCAACCATGCATCCCAGTGGCCTTTGCTCCATAGACATTTTGGTGTTTCATGCTGTGCGCCATTTTGGTTCTTGGTGCTGCGGGTCATTTTGGTGCTTGGTGCTGTTGGCCATTTTAGTGCTCAGAGCTACCGGCCATTTTGGTGCATGGCAGTTCAGCAGCGTGCTGCCCCCTGTGCCATGGCACACAGCCCCCATGCATGTCCAGCAGCATGGACTCAACTGGTCTGAGATCCGTCTTTTCCATCCGGAGGCCTATAATCACCAATCTCTGCCATAATCCTCCACCCCAATGTACAGCATGATGTTTGAACAGGGCCAGAGAGAGGAGAAGAAAAAAGAGAAGAGCAAGAAGGCACACTGTAGGCTATAAAGATCCTAAGGTGAGCTATGCCCAAAATTCTGATCCGTGCACTAGCCAACTGCCACACTGTCCCCTTCCTATAACTTGCAGACGAAGCTGCAATATTCCCAACGAAGACTGCATAGGAAATAAATGTTACACTCAGCTTCCATACTCATAATCACAAAAGCGGATTAGAATCTTCACTGCACACATCGGATGTATAGTCAAGAGTCAATGCAGATCAGTTAGTCTTGACATCCTTTAACCACCCTATTGAATTCACAATCAGAGTCATCAAGGAGTGAAAAAAGGGTGTTATTGAGCGTCAGGAATATGAAACTCATGGCATTAGTTATTAGGGATGTGCACAAACACCCCCCCCCCCCGCCATCGCTTTGGAGGCCAATTCTGAATCAACCCTAATTAGCCTCAGACCAATTTTGACCCGATCTGATTTGCTTTGGATTTGGATCCAAATTGAGATTTGGACATCTGAATTATTCAGATTTTGCATTTCTCCCATTGACTTGCATTGGAAAACAGAAATGACCATACTTTTTAAGCATTTATGATAAATACATGAAATTTGATCTGGCAGCCCCAATGGAGGCGACTGAACCTTCCAAATTTCAGACAGTTTAGCCCAATAGTTATTTTGCTAGGTTCAGGTACAAGTTGCTTTTTCCAAGGAAATCTCTCAAAGCAAAGAGCTAAAATTCTTCAGTGCTTCCACAGAAGTGCATGAAATCTGGGCACCTGGCAGCCTCTATGGAGGTAACTGAACCTGCCAAATTTCAGACAGTTTTCAGGAGTTTTTGTGCTAGCCATGCATAAAATTTACTTTTCTCAGAAACTAAAACAAAAGGTAAAAAGCTCTCAGCCACCCAGGGGATTAGAGATCCTAATCAGAAGGAGTTTCAGGTGACAATTAGGAGTTCACTATCCCTCATGTCTGGTGCAGGTTTTTTTTGAAGTGCAAAAGTACTTTCCTTTTGTCTGTCCTGAATCTGCCACTGACCTGAGGCTCTCATTAAGGGAAGAAAGAAAAGTTCAGCATCTCTTTGGCTGCTAACTGCAATACATATTACCTGCAAAAATCACACTGACTAAATAAGTCACTGGGGCTTATTTATTAATTGCTTATGGTGGCCTATGGCTTTAAGCAATAAAGTACCTATCTATTAATTGCACTGCTGCACTTCCTCTACTCCATATAATTTTATAAACCTCCCCTTAGTTGCCTTTCTCCTAAATTAAATAGCTCAAACATTGAAGCCTTTAATTTAGGAGTTGTTCCATCTCCTGATCATTTAGGAAGCCCTTTTTCCCAGGAAGGGTAAGATGACACCAACAGTAAAAAAAAAAAGTGCATATAGCCTAGCCTGATCTAGGGATGTCAGAGAAATCCGTCGTGGAATCAAATGAGACTGGATTCTTTGGAATCCGGCCTCCAGAATCTGCGGCAGAACAGCTCACTTACCTCTGCTTCAGGAGGATTCCGCGCAGAACGGCACACTGGCTCCGGAGCGCTGGTGATACAGTAACGGCAGCCGCCATTACCATTTTTCTGGGAGGAATACAGCCGAAAATGGCATAGTGGATGCCACTTGCGGCCGTAAAGGGCTGAGTTTAACCTAAATAGAGCCATTTACTCAGCGCTTTACAGCCACAAATGGCGTCCACTATGCCATTTGCAGCTGTATTCCTCCCAGCAATATCGTAATGGTGGCTGCCATTACCGTATCGCCAGCGGTACAGAGCCGGAGTGTGGCTCCGTGAAATCCTCCCAACGTGGAGCCACTCCGGAGGATTCCGGTGGGGGGGGAGGAATGGATCACCTCCCCCTCGGGCGGATTCCCCCACCAGACTGGAAGGTAGGGAATCCGTCCCTCCTTAGCCTGATCATATTCTTCATGTGGTCATTTGATGTACACAAGGGAAAACAAGCAACAGGCAAATTGTCTTGGAAAATCAACAAAAGTGAGAACGCTTCGTATTATGTGTATTGTGTGCTGCTTTGCCTCACAGTATATATTGGACAGTATATTAGTGTACTGTTTTGGCCACACACTGTTTGCTTATGCACAGTAATGTGTATGATGCACTCACACAGCGCACACTTACACACACACACGCACACACAGAAAACAGAAAGAAAAGGATTCGGGATTTGGTTCAGGATTCGGACCAAAGTGGTGCACAGTCCTATTAGTTATTCCATATTAATTAATGTGGCGTTCACTGCATATTTGGGACACAGCTAGGGATGTATGGACTGTGTAAAATCCGTTCCGTCTGTGTTTCGTAGATTGTCAGATGCCTTTTGTTCTGTTGTCCACTCACAAGGGGATGTGAATATTTTCTTTTTGTCATGTGGAAAAATACGCAAATAATTATGTAAATATTTACATAAGTATTCACGTAAGTATTTACATAATTTGCCTTAGTACGTAACATTTAGCGTCTTGTCCCCCATTCCATTTAACATTTCCTCAGCAGAAACGTAGGTAGTTTTCTACAAATTTATATGTGTAAATTTCAGGAAAGTAAAAAAAAATCATCCAAAGCCCATGGACTCCACCTAGCCTGAGGGGGTCACTTTGCAGTGGATTCTGCAGGTCGGATTCTTAGAAATCCGAGCTCATTTTAATCCATCTCGAATTTCTCCAGCATGCATACACACAGCATATCACACTAGGAAGTCTTTTTCCCAGGTACAACCACATTCCAGAGATCCTCAAACACAGGAGAACATGTGGTATGCATGTGAGTGCAAGGTTCTTGTCAAAGTCAACTAGGAAACATGAACTTGCAGCTAAGATAATAAGACAGGCACAGAAAGTAAGGAAGTGTTGAAGGGCAGCCTGTAATTAATTGTCAATGAAATTGTACCTTTCCTGTTGTCAACATCAGAGCAGAAATGATCCCAACTCTACCTACGATGAAGAGAACCTGGCTCAGTGTATTTTCGACTTGTTTATCGCGGGAACAGAGACAACCGCCACTTCTCTGCAATGGGCGTTGCTCCTCCTGACAAGTCATCCAGACATCCAAGGTGAGAGAGACGTCCAATGGCCCATTCTTGATCCCTGTCATGTACTTCTTTGAAGAGTTCATACTGATCAAACGATGTGCTAAGATAGGGAAGTTTTTAAAGTTCACATTGAGCTTTAAGTCTGATTGTGCATCCAAGAAGCTTTCTTGAAGAAATGGAACTTACCTATAAGCAAATGAGTTTCTGAATGTCTCTTACAAGGCCAGAACCAGTAGGCCTACAACCATTAGCACAAAATACAAGTATACAAGTATATTAATATATAAGTGAAATAAAACAGCTGCACACAGCCATGAGATTCACTGGGATGACAGTCTGTGTTTGTCCCCCTAACGTACCTCACAGGGTACTTAGGACTAGGAGTATCAATGGCAGGGGACGAATATGTACAGTGTTTTGGTCTCCTTGGAGAAAAAGTGGTATAAAAATGTAATAAACTAATTATAATTATGGATTAATTGAGAGAGTCACATGGAATAATTTCATGTAAACTAAATCTGCATCAACGAGTATTCAAGCTTTCTGAAATGAAAAGTAATATTCAAAATAAAGCTTCCATTTCCATCATTTTCCATAGATAAAGTCCACAAGGAGAATGAAGATGTTTTAGGTTCTTCTTGCTCAATCTGCTATCAAGATGTCAAGAAACTCCCCTACACTAATGCGGTGATTCATGAGATCCAGCGTGCAAAATATGCCTTCTTATTTGGACTCCCAAGACAATGTACAAAGGATGTGAACATGTGTGGTTTTCTCATTCCCAAGGTACGGAATATAGTGATGGCCACAATCCTGTGTCCCAGGAGCGAGGAGCTTCACATATTTACATGTTTTATGGGTTCAAAATTACAAACCTGAAAGTTTTCAAAGTTTCAGTTGTAAAGACCCAGCTTTTATGATAGAAAGGACACGAAAGATCTAGGGCTGAACTGGAACACCCACCCCCAGTTCCTACCCCCATCCCCCCAGGTACAGGTTGCAAACAGGAAAGGGGACTTCTGAATATTTTCCAGGAGGGGGTGAAAGGATTTGAAGTACAGCTGTGGTTACAACTGGTGGCTTAATTCCCCCTCCCTTCCTTTTAAAACACTGCTTGTGCAGGCAGTTGCAAGGATGCAGGCTGACTTCCCACTCCCCCACCCATGAAAAGTAAAACCCCAAAGCAGGAGCTCCGGCCATGATTCCCCACCTGCTAGCAGCACCCCAGGGGAGCGTTGGCATGGGGAAATACTTGTGAATCCGGAGCTCTTGCTCTGAGTCTTTTCTTTTCGTGGGGGAGCGGGGTAGAAGCCGCCTGCCTAGTTGCCATTGGCTCTACGGGACGCGCCTAAAAAGGAAAAGGGTTGGATGAGAGAAGGTGTGGCCACCAGCAAACACCCCCTTGAAACATCCTTTTATTCTTTGGCCCATGGACGATGTAGGCCAGCACCATCTGAGTTGAGAATATGAGTTTAGAATAGCCCATCAGGTAACCAATCCAGAGTGGCCACATTTGGACATCACTTTAAACCATGGTGGCTTAATAGGCTACTCACAGTAGCTTGTATTTTAAATACTCCACAGTGCCCTTCCACATAACCAGGTTAATAAGCTACTGTGCATAGTTTATTAAGATACTATGCCTAATCTGACCCATCCCCCACGCCCCTTGTCCTGCTGCAGCCCTCCCACCTAGGCAGCGGCTCTGTTCCACCTATTCATTGCATCGCGGTAGGGGCTGCAAGGAGCGAAATCCCGGTGTGCACCAAAAATGGGGTGGCAGCTATAACACCTTGGAAGCTTGCAGGATTGGGACAAAACTTCACACACAGCCTCCCCTAGTTGGGGGGCATCAATGCACCATCAAATCCCTGTGCAATTGCCCGAGAGCAGGAGAAATCCTGGGTGCAACAAAAAGGCAGTGGCACAAATTAACCATTGGGGGTTTGCAGGATCAGGACAAAACATCAGCAGCCTCCCCTAGTCGGAAGGCACCCAGTGCACCCACAAAACCCTCAATTGCACCTTGCTGCCCATAGCCGTGGCTTACATGGACACCTTTAGTGTTCCCAGTAGAGCTAAAGCACTATAGCACTGAAGTGGAATTGCACGCACACCCCACGCCCCACCAGACATTGCTGGCAGAGCCCGTTCCGTTCTCAATATCACTATAGCGCTTTGGTGCTAAACCACAATTGTGCGTTTCATCCCATAGACATTGATTGCACAGCCCCCTTAAGTGTTCCCAGCACAGCTGAAGTGCTAAATCAGTAAAGCACAATTGCACAGTTCACCCCATAGACATTCCTGGCATAGTCCCTTTAACTGTTCCCAGTAGAGGGAACAGTTCCCAAAACAGAACTCATGCGAGGAGGAGAGCGGCAGCGATCTCAAACGCTCTTGCCACACAACTCTTTAGGTGATTAAAATAACCCACGGTGACCACCAGATGACACAAGAACTCACGATGGGATAAATAACCCCTACTTCAGACTGTGGGTTATCAGAGTGGGTTATTTTGATCAGATAAGCCAGCATGTGTTAAGATGCCAGCATGTGTTAAGCATGTGTTAAGATGACAGCATCGGAAACGATAACCGACAATAACCACGATAACATCGTGGGTTATTGTGACATCTGAACCCCGTCTGTGAATCCTCAGGTCTGAGAAAAGTATGTGTGGCCACTATGATTAGCACTGGGAAAGTGAGGAACAATCCTGCAGTTAGGGATGGCGGAGAATTTCTCCCCGAAACTTCGGGGGGCCGAGCGCCAACGTGTTCGGCCCCCTGAACAAGTTTCGGGGAGAAATTCTCCACACCCCCGGCCCCCCACACCCCCCCCGGGACGGGACTTACCTTTGCCGAATGTCCCTCCCGGCGGCGGGTCCGGCCGGCGGTTCGGCGGGTGTTCATCCTGGGCGGGAGCGGCAGCCGGTCTTTCGACCGGCTGCCGCCGCCGCCACCATTGCAATCAAAGAAAAAAAAAAAGCCCCCGTGATAGGCTGCGTGACGATTAACGTAGCCTATCATGGCTAGATCTGCAAAGTCAGCCGTGATAGGCTACGTAAATCGTCACGTAGCCTATCACGGGTGACTTTAAAAAAAAAAAGCGCGTACGGATAATGGCGGCCCCCATAGGGAGCCACCATTCGCGTTCCTTATTTGGTCGCTGTAGTCTACGTAAATCTTTACGTAGACTACAGCGAAAATAAGGGCAACGCTATTTGCGTTGCCCTTATTTTCGCCGTAGTCTACATAAATCTTTACGTAGACTACAGCAACCAAATAAGGAACGCGAATGGCGGCTCCCTATGGGGGCCGCCATTTGCGTACGCGCTTTTTTATTTGTTTTTTAAAGTCACCCGTGATAGGCTACGTGACGATTAACGTAGCCTATCACGGCTGACTTTGCAGATCTAGCCGTGATAGGCTATGTTAATCGTCACGTAGCCTATCACGGGGGCGTTTTGTTGTTGTTTTTTTAACTTTTGAGTTCGCGGCCGGGCGAGGTGGGAAGCCTCCCCCCCGGCCTGAATTTCGGCTGGGTGAGGCGGGAAGCCTCCCCCCCACCGGCCTGAACTTTGCGGGGGGAGCTGCGAAGCGCCTCCCCCCCACCGCAAACAAGCTTCGAGGACAGGTAAGTGACTTTCGTCCACCCCTACCTTCAGTGTGATGTTCTGGCTTCATTCTCAGTCGAGCATTTCTTGCTTGCAGGGGGCATATATTGTTCCAGACCTGCGCTCTGTTCTTCTGGATCCTGAACAGTGGGAGACTCCTGAACAGTTCAACCCAAATCATTTTTTGGACAAAGATGGAAATTTTGTGGCTAGAGAAGCATTTCTGCCATTTGGCTCAGGTATAAATGTAAAAATCTAAAACTCCTTGTGATTTATAGACAGGTTTTCTTGGTTATTTCCAAGAGATGCCATATGATCTTCTTTCAGGCAAGCCTGAAACAATCACAGTTCTTTTCATTAGATGTAATTGAGTTTGGCCTGAAATCACAGTCTGAACTTATTTCTCACAAACTTCAACACTGAAGGATAACTGAGGTTTGTCTCAGCTTTTCATTTTCTACAAAGTTATATTTGTTCTGTTTAGGTTGTAATTTTCTAAAAGGTTACCTGAGGGTACTCCCTTACTTCTGAGTAGACAGGCATAGGAATGCATTGTTAGTGTTGGAGTTTGGAAAATGACTGTTTAGTAGCAGTCACTGAATTACGTTTTCTTTTAACATGTAGAATCTCTCAGTGTTCTGTGACTTTGTTAGTGGAAGCGTTGAAAGACAAATGAAATTCATATGAGATTTGGGATGATGAGGTTTCTTCTTTTTCCATAAGAGAATATACAGCTCTTGTATTAAGTAAAACTACTGCCCTAGCATTGTCACCTCTGACTGCCAGCGGCTCATAGAGTTTTTCTATACGAGGCATTTATCATGGACTCATCCTTCCCTACTCAGTTGTTTACAAGTTCTTTAGATGACGACATGATCCTTCACTTTCGCTTCTTTGTCTAAACAGCACTTTCAATGAGGTTTTCCTCATGTCTATTTGTGCTAATCTTCTATTACCACAGTGCCACATTACCACTCTACCATAGTAGAGGCTATGTAGCCGAAAAGCGGGAAAGGAAACACTCTATACGTAGCACTAGGCTCTCAGTTCGATGAAACCAAAAGCAGAACAGCCTCATGTAAGAATAGGGATGTCGCGGGTGCCCAACTGAGTCTGGGAGTCCATCGGACTCCCTCCACTTTCCCCCTCAAACCCAGGTCAGTTAGCCCCTGTCCCCACCCTCCGAGCTGCACAAGCATCCAGGACTTACCGGATCCATCCGCTCACAGCTGGCAGCCTCCCGTCCTCCATGTGAACCACCATTTTTACGGAAGATGGGGGCTCTACATTTTTGTACATCTAATGTTGCTCACAACAGCATCCTTGAAGGTCCATTCCTGCCCTTTTCGTATATCTAATGTTATGGAAATGGCCCTTTGCAACACCTGTGGGAGCTGGGGCATAAAACCCAGGCTTCTGCTGACCTGGGACTCATGCCATCGTTGCTGCAAGGAGAGGAAGCCCTTCAGTATTGCAAGGCAGGTGGGATCTGGCTAGGGATGGACGAAAGTCACTTACCTGATCCCGAAGCTTGCTTCGTGGTGGGGGGGAGGCACTCCCTCCCTTCCCCCGAAATTCTGGCTGGGGAGGAGGCGCTCTGTCCCTCCCCGCTGAAATTCTGGCTGGGGGGGAGGCGCCCCGTCCCTCCCCGCCGAAATTCTGGCCGGGGGGGAGGCGCCCCGTCCCTCCGGCCGCGAATCCTCCTCTCCTGCCGAGACGCAAATGGACTGCAGTCAGCCGTGATAAATGTTTACGTAGCCTATCACAGCTGACTTTAAAAAAAAAAAGAAAAAACACGCGTACGCAAATGGCAGCGCTCATGGGCGCCGCCATTTGCGTTCCTTATTTTGGCACGTATAGTCTACGTAAACATTTATATAGACAATGGCGAAAAAAAGGGCAACGCTATTTGCGTTGCCCTTATTTTTGCCGTAGTCTACGTAAATGTTTATGTAGACTACACGTGCCAAAATAAGGAATGCAAATGGCGGCACCCATGGGCGCCGCCATTTGCATACGCGCTTTTTTTTTTTTTTTTTCAAAGTCAGCCGTGATAGGCTACATAAACATTTACATAGCCTATCACGGTGTTTTTTAAAAATCTAGCCGTGATAGGCTACGTAAATCTTTACGTAGCCTATCACGTTTGTTTGTTGTTGTTGTTTTTTTACTTGGAAATGGCGGTGGTGGCAGCCGGTCGGAAGACCGGCCGCCGCTGCTGCCACCACCGAACCACTGCCGAACCGCCACCACTGCCGCCAGGGACATTCGAGCAAGGTAAGTCCCGTCCTGGGGGGGGTGAGGGGGGCAGACCGTTTCTCCACCAATTTCGGGGGGCCGAATGCGCTGGCCTTCGGCCTCCCTGAGATTTGTGGAGAAATTCTCTGACATCCCTAGATCTGGCGCTCTTGCTGCTGCTGCCTTGCTGGAGCTGTACCTCCACCTGGGGGACTTCTACTCTGCCTCCTTGCAGACCCAGATCCAGCCAAGCACCACCTCACTCCCAGCTGCAACACCTGTGGGAGCTGGGGCATAAAACCTAGGCCCGGTGGGGGCGGGACCTCCGCTGGCGGGTGTCGCTGCTGAAGGGGGCGACACCAAAGGGGGTTGCCCCTTTGGGGGAGCCACTTTGGGGGAGCACGAGGGCGAGGGCCTGTCCCCCTGCTTGAAAGGAAGGAAGGGGACTGTTTGCCTCAGTGTGACCTGCTTGACTGCCTGCATTAAATATGTGTTTTCCAATGAAGGGTGGAGGTGTTGGGAGCCACGGAATGGCCATTACAGTTCTACAGGGCAAAGGGAGATACGGAGGGGGCAGACAGTCACACTCTAAAGGCAGAGTGTGTAACAATAGGGCGCTGACTGTCCCTAAACTGTTCCCCAATTCAAATAGCCTGGATGGCCCTGGCAACAGACCCCTGGGTTGAAACTGCTGCTGTTGAATGCCAGGTCAGTGAATGGTAAAACAACTGCTATCCAGGACTTGATCCTGGATGAGCGCACTGACCTGGCTTGTATTACAGAGACCTGGCTGGACAAGGCTAGGGGGGCTAATCTCTCTCAGCTCTGCCCTCCTGGGTTCTCTGTTCAGCAGCAGGCAAGACCTGGGGGGCGGGGAGGTGGAGTGGCAGTGGTCTATCGGGATTTGATCCCCCTCACCAGGTGCCCTATCCTGCAGTCTGCTGGGTTCGAGTGTGTGTATTTGAAGGTGGGTGCCTGGGACAGAATAGGGATTCAGTTGGTGTACCGTCCACCCCGCTGCTCAACAGTCTCTCTTCCTGAGCCAGCCGGGGTAGTCCTGGGTTTGGTGTTGGAGACCCCTCACCTTGTTGTGCTGGGGGATTTCAACATCCATGCTGAGGCTGCCCTTTTGGGAGCGGCTCAGGACTTCATGTCCGCCATGACAACCCTGGGTCTGGCCCAGAAGGTATCTGGCCCCACCCATGCTGCTGGGCACACTCTGGACCTCGTTTTCTGTGCTGGATGGGGTGATTGTGATCTGAGAGTGGAGGAACTCTCTATAGTTCCGTTGTCATGGACAGATCACTACCTGGTGGGGTTTAGACTTGCTGGCACTTGGAACCTCTGCAGGGGTGGAGGGCCGATTAAGATAGTACGCCCCAGGAGGCTGATGGATCCGAATGGTTTCCTGACGGCTCTTGGGGATTTTCCTGTTGCCTCGGCAGGCGATTCTGTCGAAGCCCTGGCCGATCTCTGGAATGGAGAAATGACCAGGGCCATGGACACAATCGCTCCTGAGCGTCCTCTCTCATGAAGTGGAGCTGCACCAGCACCCTGGTTTTCTAGGGAGCTGGCAGTGATGAAACAAGTGAGAAGATGACTGGAGCGACGTTGGCAGAAAACTCGGAGTGAATCCGATCAAACACGGGCTAGAGCCTATTTGAAGGCCTACTCTGTGGCAATACCGGCAGCAAAGAAAGTATTTTTTTCGGCCACTATTGCGTCTGCAAAGAGCCATCCAGTGGAACTGTTTCAAGTGGTTAGGGGTCTTTCACACGCTAGCCCACAAGAGGATAATTTAAACCCCTCGACAGCCCGCTGTGAACAATTTGCTCAGCACTTTGCAGGCAATATCACTCGGATCCGCTCTGACTTGGACGCTATAGTTGCTACAGACCCAGAGGATGTAACTTTGGACCCTGCTTGTCCAGTCTTGTTGGATACTTTTCAATTTGTACAGCCTGAGGATGTGGACAGGATTCTTGGAGAGGTGAGAGCCACCATATGTGTTCTAGATCCTTGCCCTTCCTGGCTCATAAAAGCAGCCAGAGATGGACTGGCTGAGTGGGTAAGGGGAGTGGTTAATGCCTCCCTTAGGCAAGGCAGAATTCCAGCCTGCTTGAAGGAGGCGGTGGTGAGACCTTTGTTAAAAAAGCCCTCCCTGAACCCCACTATATTGGATAATTATTGGCCAGTCTCCAATATTCCATTTCTGGGCAAGATATTGGAGCGCGTGGTGGCCTCCCAACTCCGGAGATTCCTGGATGAGACAGATTATCTAGATCCATTTCAATCTGGCTTCAGACCCGGTTATGGGACAGAAACAGCTTTGGTTGCCTTGGTGGATGACCTCTGCCGGGAACTAGACAGGGGGAGTGTGTCCCTGTTGGTTCTGCTGGACCTCTCAGCGGCTTTCGATACCATCGACCATGGTATCCTTCTGGGCTGACTCGCTGGGATGGGACTTGGAGGCACTGTTTTACAGTGGCTCCATTCCTTCTTGGAGGGGCGGACCCAGAAGGTGGTGCTGGGGGACTCCTGTTCGACTCCCTGGCCATTGGCTTGTGGGGTCCCTCAGGGTTCTGTTTTGTCCCCATGCTATTTAACGTATACATGAAACCACTGGGGGAGGTTGTCTGGAGTTTTGGGGTTCGGTGTCACCAGTACGCTGATGACACCCAACTCTACTTTTCCTTTCCATCTAATTCCAAGGAAGCTGATGGGGTGCTGAACCGGTGTCTGTCCACAGTAATGGACTGGATGAGGGCAAACAAATTGAAGCTTAATCCAGACAAGACAGAGGTGCTCCTGGTCAGTCAAAAGGTAGATCAGGGAATAGGGATACAGCTTGTACTGGATGGGGATACACTCCCCCTGAAGACACAGGTTCGCAGCTTGGGTGTACTTCTGGATTCAGCCCTGAGCCTGGATGCCCAGGTTTCAGCAGTGGCCAGGAGTGCATTTGCACAGTTGAAGCTAGTGCACCAGCTGTGCCCGTTCGTTCCTTGAGATGTCTGACTTGGCCACAGTGACACATGCCTTAGTTACATCCTGTTTGGATTACTGTAACGCGCTCTACGTGGGCTGCTTCAGAAGAGTGTTTGGAAACTTCAGCTAGTTCAAAGAACTGCAGCCAGACTGCTGACTGGGGCTGGTTACAGGGAGCATACAACTCCCCTGTTAAAACAGCTTCACTGGCTCCCAGTCTGTTTCTGGGCACAATTCAAAGTGCTGGTTATGTCCTATAAAGCCCTATATGGCTCGGGTCCAGGTTATCTGAAAGACCGTATTCTCCGTTATGAGCCTACTCGTGCCCTGAGATCTTCAGGGGAAGCCCTTCTCGCCATCCCACCATCATCACAGGCACGCCTGGTGGGAACGTGAGTGAGAGCCTTCTTGGTGGCTGCCCCAAGGCTCTGGAACTCCCTTCCCAGGGAGCCGAGAGTGGCACCCTCCTTGATATGTTTTCACAGGCATGCAAAAACTTTTTTGTTCCAGCAGGCCTTTGGGGATAACTAGTCTGGACCTGGGAAAAATCAAATGCGATGTATGGATACCATTTTTATTGTTCTGGTTGTCTTTCAATGTTCTAATATATTTATAATTTTAATATTGATGATTTAATTATATTTTTAACTTTTATACAGTTGTATTTATATTTCTCCCCTTCATGGATCACTGCCTTGTTGTGGCGAAGGGGCTTGCGTAACTCAGTGAAGCCATAAGCTATGCCGTGCAGGGCCACCCAAGACGGACAGGTCATGGCAGAGAGTTCTGACAAAATGTGGTCCACTGGAGAAGGAAATGGCAACCCACTCCAGTATTCTTGCCAAGAAAACCCCATGGAACGTATCACAAGGCTAAAAGAGATGACGCCGGAAGATGAGCCCCTCAGGTCGGAAGGTGTCCAATATACTACTGGGGAAGAGCAGAGGGTATTTCCAAGTAGCGCCAGAAAGAGTGAAGCGGCTGGGCCAAAGCCGAAAGGACACTCAGCTGTGGATGTGTCTGGTGGTGAAAAGAAAATCCGATGCTGTAAAGAACAATATTGTTTAGGAACCTGGAATGTCAGATCAATGAATCAAGGTAAGCTGGAGGTGGTCAAACATGAGATGGCAAGATTGAACATCGACATCTTGGGAATCAGCGAACTAAAATGGACAGGCATGGGCGAATTTAATTCAGGTGACCATCATATCTACTATTGTGGGCAAGAATCCCTTAGAAGAAATGGAGTAGCACTCATAGTCAACAAAAGGGTGGGAAAAGCAGTACTGGGGTACAATCTTAAAAATGATAGAATGATCTCAGTACGAATCCAAGGCAAACCATTCAACATCACAGTAATTCAAGTCTATGCCCCAACCACTGATGCCAAAGAAGCTGAGGTTGATAGGTTCTATGAAGACCTACAACACCTTCTAGAACTAACACCAAAAAAAGATGTCCTCTTCATCATAGGGGATTGGAATGCTAAAGTAGGAAGTCAAGAAATCACCGGGATAACAGGCAGGCATGGCCTTGGTGTACAAAATGAAGCAGGACAAAAGCTAATAGAGTTTTGCCAAGAGAACATGCTGATCATAGCAAACACTCTTTTCCAACAGCACAAGAGGCGACTCTACACATGGACGTCACCAGATGGTCAATATCGAAATCAGATTGATTATGTCCTTTGCAGCCAAAGATGGAGAAGCTCCATACAGTCAGTCAAAACAAGACCTGGAGCTGACTGTGGCTCAGATCATGAGCTGCTTCTTGCAAAATTTCGGCTTAAATTGAAGAACGTCGGGAAAACCACTAAACCGTTCAGGTATGACCTAAATCATATCCCTGATGAATATACAGTGGAGGTGAGGAATAGATTTCAGGGATTAGACCTGATAGACAGAGTGCCTGAGGAACTATGGACGGAGGTCCGTAACATTGTTCAGGAGGCAGCAACGAAATCCATCCCAAAGAAAAAGAGATGCAAGAAAGCCAAGTGGCTTTCTGATGAGGCTTTACAAGTAGCTCACGAAAGAAGGGAAGCGAAAAGCAAGGGAGAAAGGGGAAGATATAGCCAACTGAATGCAGAGTTCCAGAGAATAGCAAGGAGAGACAAGAAGGCTTTCTTAAATGAACAATGCAAAGAAATCGAGGAAAACAATAGAATGGGAAAGACTAGAGATCTCTTCAAGAAAATCGGAGATCTCAAGGGAACGTTTTGTGCAAAGACGGGCATGATAAAGGACAAAGAAGGCAGGGACCTAACAGAAGCAGATGAGATTAAGAAGAGGTGGCAAGAATACACAGAAGAACTATACAGGAAAGATCTGAATGTCCCTGATAGCCATGATAGTGCGCTCACTGAACTTGAGCCGGACATCCTCGAGAGTGAAGTCAAGTGGGCCTTAGGAAGCATTAGTAACAACAAAGCTAGCGGAGATGACAGTATTCCAGCCGAGCTATTTCAAATCCTAAAAGATGATGCTGTTAAAGTGCTGCATTCAATATGCCAACAAATCTGGAACACTCAACAGTGGCCACAAGACTGGAAAAGGTCAGTTTACATTCCAATTCCAAAGAAGGGCAACGCCAAAGAGTGTTCAAACTACCGCACCATTGCGCTCATTTCACATGCCAGCAAGGTGATGCTCAAAATCCTACAAGCTCGGCTTCAGCAGTATGCGAACCGAGAACTACCGGAAGTACAAGCTGGATTTAGAAGAGGCAGAGGAACTAGAGATCAAATCGCCAACATTCGCTGCATCATGGAGAAAGCAAGAGAATTCCAGAAAAATGTCTATTTCTGCTTCATTGACTACGCTAAAGCCTTTGATTGTGTGGATCACAACAAACTGTGGCAAATTCTTAAAGTGATGGGAGTACCAGACCACCTTACCTGTCTCCTGAGAAACCTGTACGAGGGTCAAGAAGCAACAGTAAGAACCAGACATGGAACAACCGATTGGTTCAAAATTGGGAAAGGAGTACGACAAGGCTGCATATTGTCACCCTGCTTATTTAACTTATATGCAGAGTACATCATGAGAAATGCTGGGTTGGATGAATCAGAGGTCGGAATTAAGATTGCTGGGAGAATTATCAACAACCTCCGATATGCAGACGATACCACCGTAATGGCAGAAAGCGAAGAGGATCTCAAGAGCCTCTTGTTGAGGGTGAAAGAGGAGAGTGCAAAAGCTGGTTTGAAACTCAACATTAAAAAAACGAAGATCATGGCATCTGGCCCCATCACTTCCTGGCATATAGAAGGGGAAGAAATGGAAGCAGTGACAGATTTTACTTTCTTGGGCTCCAAGATCACCGCAGATGGTGACTGTAGCCATGAAATTAAAAGACGCTTGCTCCTTGGGAGGAAAGCTATGGCAAACCTAGACAGCATAGTAAGAAGCAGAGACATCACCTTGCCGACAAAGGTCCGTCTAATCAAAGTGATGGTTTTCCCAGTAGTAATGTATGGCTGTGAGAGCTGGACTCTAAGGAAGGCTGAGCGCCGAAGAATTGATGCTTTCGAACTGTGGTGCTGGAGAAGACTCTTACGAGTCCCCTGGACTGCAAGAAGGTCAAATCAGTCCATCCTAAAGGAAATCAACCCTGAGTGCTCATTGGAAGGACAGATAATGAAGCTGAAGCTCCAATATTTTGGCCACCTAATGCGAAGAGAAAACTCCCTGGAAAAGACCCTGATGCTGGGAAAGACTGAAGGCAAAAGGAGAAGGGGACGGCAGAGGATGAGATGGCTAGATAGCATCACGGATGCAATGAATATGAACTTGAGCACGCTCCGGGAGAGAGCACAGGACAGGAAGGCCTGGCGTGCTATGGTCCATGGGGTCACGAAGAGTCGGACACGACTGAACGACTGAACAACAACAACAATTTATATTTCTATTTATAGGTTTTAATTGCAGCAGTTTTAACGTTGTAAGGCCACCTTGAGTCCCAGTATTGGGAAAAAGGCGGGATATAAATATAATAATAATAATAATAATAATAATAATAATAATAATAATAATAATAATAATATAATTTATAGCCACCATTGCGTGCAACATTAGATCTACGAAAATCACGAGCCCCCCTCTTCCATGAAATGGTGGCTCGCATGGAGCAGCGGGCAGCTGTGTGTCGCTCCTGGACTGCTCAGCGAGTGGCAGCAGTGGCTCCTCTAACATCCGCCAAGCGTGGAACTGGGGAGTCCGCCCATCCCTATGTAGAAAAGCTCTTAGACTCTTTCTCAGTTCTGTTCCCGGTGATGCCCATCCTTTAATTGGAGATGCTGTATATGGACCCTGGAACATTCAGCATGCTAAACTGTATGGCTCTCATTCTGTCCCTCTCCCTTCCAAAGCAGAGTCCTAAAATATTTAAAACATTTACATATTTTAAGCCACTTGAAATATTTCAGCATGGGGGGTTGTCGGGGGGACGGATGGCGGAGAACGATTTCAGATTACAAAGAGAGACCAGATGCCATCCTGATTGCATGCAACCTCTGATGTTTGGTGAGCACTGGAATTCATCCTCGTGAATTGTGCATAGCACTACAGAGCAACTGAGGATGAAATAAAACTCTGTAACCCCCTTTCGATCCAACATCAACTGCAGTGAATGTGTATGTGTGGCAGAACAGTCAGCAACTGCAGGCCCTTCTCCCTCCCTTTCCATCCCTCACAAGTCTTCCTTTGTGAATTTGTAACATATGCCCACGATTCCTGGGTTGGCCAGTTGCTGGAACTGACAAAGGGTTATCTTTCATGATCAACTATGAGATCTGGGCCCAGCTCCATGTAACAAGAAGCCACTGTGGGTGAGTTCCCCCATGGGGTTATTGCCACGGTGGCAGTCGCTATTTTGAATATTTGGGGCATGGTCGGGTCTCAGCTGTAGCTTCTCATTCCGTGCGAACTCAGCAAGGGTGGGTTGTTGGGGTGACTGACAAGCCATCAGCAACCCTAAAGCAGCCCATTGGTTCTGGGTGGCTTGTCAACCACCGCAACAACCTACACTCGAAACTGTATGCAAGCATGTCAGCTACTGGTGTTCCCTGGGCCAAAGCCCCTCCTCTCAGAGGGTCGCCAGCCAATAGAGTAAAAGAGGCTTATGGAGGGGGCAGTTGCACCAGCTCCTGGTGGGTTGCTTTGGGGGAGTGGGCTGGGGAAGAGCCTACCAGCACCTGTCCCTTTCTCAAATCCGCACTTTATTCCTGACTGGGATATATGGTCTAGAGAGCAGTTTATACTCATTTGCTGCCCTTCCCCTGCTTTCTCCCAGGGGCTCGCGTGTGTCCAGGGGAGCAGCTGGCGAGGATCGAGCTCTTCGTCTTCTTGACCAGCCTGCTGAGGGCCTTCAGGTTCCAGCTGCCGGAAGGAGTGAAGGAGCTCAATCAAGAACCCATCATAGGGTTGACAACACATCCCCGCCCTTATAAAATCTGTGCTGTTCCCCGCTGCAGCTCATCGTAAACCATATCCATGTAGTTCAGTGGCATGTTTATTACTGTAAATATCTCACTTCTTACTTTTTACTTAAGTGATCCTCTCCCCATCCCTACCCTGAATTCACTGTTTACGCACAAAGGCTCAGGGCTGGATTCTTTCTGCCTGTGGCTGGAGTGGGCCGCCAGGGCTAACCAGGGCACCCCCACCTCCCCTGGTGCAGCAGGAGCTCCGTCTGGGCAGCCACAGTTGCCAGCACTCGCTTGCCGGGCTGCCCGGAAGCAGCTTGAGCCATGATTGCAGCTAACTGGGGGAGAGCAGATGGGGCCTTCCTGGAGCGGAGAGCCACTGAGACACCCGAAGTTGAAGGAGGCAGAAGGAGAGCTAGAGAAGGAGAGGGCAGGGGAAGAAGCCAAGGAGCCTGGGCAGACAGTGAGGGGAGGGAGAGGAGACACACTTGCACACACACACCTGCAAAATGAGTTCTGCCGTGAGTGGCATTTGGGGGCAGGACGGTAGGGTATAAATCAAATAAATGAATAAATATGTTAAAAACCGCCAGTTTAAGACCTGTGTTAAGGTTCTCTTGTACTCGTTCAAGCTCCACAAGGCTGGAAATTGGAGAGCCGAGTGCCCGGGACCAGCAAATATGCCCCACGCTGTCCTGGTCCTGTATTGCCTCATGCAGCATCTGAGCCTGACTGCTGCTAGAGGAATCCTGTGTGTTGACTTGTGCCTCCCTCCTCCCTTCTATGTTCTGTCTGAAGGCATGAAGTCAACACGTGCTATTGGCCACCTCTTCTGTTATATAAACGTCTTCTGATCTTCCTTCTCACAAAGTATGTTTTTCTTACAAAGCCCATGAAATATAAACCCTCTTGTACAAAGGTCGCCACCCACACTCTGCTTCACTGTGAAGATCCCTCAAAGGAAGGCATCAGTGTTCTCTCCTGAGAGCTGCATCAGCCCCTCCTTTGCCTCTCTCCTGCATTTGCCTAGGGATGAGGGAGAAATCCTCCATGGACCCCAGAGTCCTTGGAGGATCAGAAGACTTACCTCCGCCTCCTGGAGGAATCCTCGCCGGCTGGATCCTCCCCGCTGGCCAGCTCCGGAGTGCCAGCAATACGGCCGCCATTGCTGTATCGCTGTTTGGGCGGATTGACTGCAGACGCAAATGGCGTCCACTACTTATTAAGCTAAATGCAGCCATTTACAGCTGCATTTAGTTTAAGACCTTTACGGCCACAAATGGCATAGTGGACGCCATTTGCATCTGCAGTCAATCCGCCCAAACAGCAATACAGCAATCAATGGCGGCCGTATCGCTGGTGCTCTGGAGATGGCCGGTGGCTCTGCGGAATTGCCACGGAGCGGAGCTGGCCAACTAGGATTCCGGGGGGGGGGGAGAGACAGATCACCTCCCCCCCGCGGACACCCCCCGGACCCGGAGGTAAGTGTTCTGCCCATGCCTACATTTGCCACAGCGGGAGAGATGCTGATGCAACTCACCAGAGCAGCCACCCATCCTGTGCCTCACACTGAGAGGTCCTCGGCGTGAAGCATAGAGAGGGCAGCAACAGCCACTCAGGAGAGCCTTGCTAGCTGCCCTTCCACAGCAGAGAGTTCCCAGGGGGCTCTCTGGAGTAGCCACCTGCCCCGTGCCTTGCTCTGAGAAGTCCTCAGTGGGATACGAAGCTGTCCTGGTAGAGGGGGGCAAATGGGATCCACCACCCTGCGGGATCTGCCACCTGAGGCGAGGGACTCACTCTGCTGCATGGAATGCCGGCCCTGCAGGAGGGAAAGGGAGTCTGTCTGCCACATTGAAGTGAGGCATGATTGTTCCCCACTATGGTGTCCGTGTGTGATGGGGGAAGGAGCAAGAAAGCCACCAAGGCATTTGGCCTGTGCCTCAAGAGCTGCATATTCCGCAACATGACCATAAATGATGGCTGACTTGCTGCCACAATTTGCATGCATGGGAGAAGAGGTAGCCACTTGGCACTGGGTTTGTACCTCAGGAATGCAGTTCCCATTTTCAAGTGAGAGCACCAACTCTGTGTGTGTGTTTGGAGGTGGGGGGATGGCAGGGCCATGAAACAAATTCTGCTGCTTCTCTTTCCTGTGGGGATTCTTTTCTTCCTGAAGCCTCTTGGAAGTAAGGGAAGGCCAGAGGATAGAAATGGCTGGGCTTCTTTTTTGCAAGCTCCGCTATGACTTCCAAGGGCCCTGTGCTACCTGGGTGGGAAGCTGAGAAGGCCCTGCTCTTGGTGTCCTCTTCACTTGATGGTAGGTTGACAAGATGAGGTGGGAGCCCAGGAGTGTCATGAGTGCCTCCCTTGGGCATCATGAGAGAGTTACTTATGAAGAACACTGTCCCAAAGTATGTGCAAAGTAAGTTTTCCTCATCACTTCCAGAGCTCACCTCAGTCTCCTAAGTTCTAACATGTAGCGATTTGGGCTTCCATGTCATTTCCTGGCAGCTATGGGGCCTGTGGCTGGAACTGCTCTTACTGGAGTAAATCAGCTTGGAGCTCGAGCAGACTGTAGCTTCTGACATTGCCAGTCGGGGACAGCTGATCCCAGAAAGTTGTGCTGAAGAATTGTTGTACTGTGCCTTGGCAGTTATGCTATGGGGATCCACAGGGCTCTATTTTATCCTCCATGCATACATGAATCTCCTTTATGTAAATTTTGGAGGCTATCAAATATGTTTAGATTGTTACTGAATTTATTTATGTCCCATTATGGTACATTCCATATTCTTAAATTTCTCTACATTTCTATTCTTAAATTACTTATGTCTAAATAATATCACCTCTTATAAAGATAAATGACTATAGGAACATACATCTAAAAACATTTCAGAACCTCATGACATGTCACAGATGCATTTGTAACACAAAAATTATTTCTTCGACTCCATCCTGTCTCATCAGTATGTGTTCTCACATAGATGTCTTTTATATTTTTGATTTGAGGAGATCCCTCTTGTTATCTTATCTGATTACATTCCTGGTTTTATTATCAATCTACTTGGTTTTATGGTTCACCTAATTGTTGATATGGTCCTTTTTATGATTCTGTGAGGGTGATGTCACTATAAATCTAGGGAATTCGTACACAAGGCTTTTATTGTGTGTTTGTGATTCGTCACTCTTTTGTGGATCCTTTACATAATGTCGTCAACCTTCAGGGCCCCTCCCATGCTTTCTGGCCAGAATAGTGGCATTATTCCAAATGGGAAAAACTGATAAGAGATCTTATCCTACTTTGAAATTTCTGGTGAATTTCTAGAATCCTATGGTATCACTGCACCATCTAGTGGCTGTATAATGAAACATACAGAACTTGCCCAGAAAGAAAATCCCCAGAAAAAAACATGTGTAAAGGAGGCAACCTATATTCATCAACTATAAGATGAATTTAACTACTCTCATGCCAAATATGAAAGAGTAGCCTGATTTGCCACAGAGTCAAGGGTTAATTGAGGAGTGAAGAGTGTTGGATGGTAAAACAAAATTACTTTATTGCTTAAGGTCAAAGGTGCACTTACAGTTTGCTAATCAGTTAATGGTAGACAATTAATAGTGAATGAATATTGCAATAGTATACATTATCAAATCTGAAATGCTGATGTTTACAGAAGTTTATACAATGAGATTTGAAGTAGTCAGTTTTGAGATGGAAGCTGTTTTCTCAAAGAGGGGATTTAAAATCAGCCTTTCTAGCATGAAAGATATCCCCATATTATCCTCACATCTCACAGGTTAGGCTGAGATATAATGATTTGCTCTAGGTCACCCAGGGAGTCCTTTGGATGAGTAGTGAACCATATTCAAGACTCTGCTGAAAACAGAACATTATCCACTTCATAATACCAGTTCTCTGTAAATTCGGTCCCGTTTAACCTCAGAACCCGCACCAAATGGGTCCGAAGCACCCGAGTGGATGCTTTATCCCAACAGGTAAACATCACCACAGAACATCACTACAGATGAGATTGTAAAGTGAAACCATATTTATGGCTTTATTGTAAAAAAAAATCAGGGAAAATACAAAACAAAGAAAATGGCATGGTACTTATATGAGCATTAGAAACTTTCCAATTACAGGGAAAGAGAATGCAACAAAAACAGAAGATAAATCAAAAGAATTGCAATGGCCAAAGCTGGTACTATGAACTTGGCCAATAAGATAATGGCTTGAGCTTCTAACATTGTTATGACTCCTCTTTCCAACTTACTCCTGTTTACTACTTGTGGTTCAAAGCTAAACGAAAACAATTCAACCTATGTGTTAACCCTCCCGTGGCCTCCTCCTGCTTCTTACTTGAATACAAAAACTTATGCTGAAGCATTACTAAGTTCCTCTAGGCATAGGAAGAGTAGAGGAAGGAGTTGGAGTGAACAGAAAACTCAAGACTTGGGAATAATTCCAGTTATCACCTCTGAATATGGGATTCCAAAACCCCTCCTCAGATATAACCTCCAAGTCCCAAGCTTAGAAAACACTCTAAGTGCCACTCCCAGAAATCACGCTAAGTCCCAGACTCAGAAATCATTCTAAGTCCCAAAGTCTAAGAGTCTAAAGAGGCCCATAGTTACCTAAATCCGTGGGTCTGGTGGCATGGCAGAAAGAAGGAAGTGGAGCAGCAGCAGGAACAAAAAGCTCCTGGAGCTCCCATTCCCTGGGCTTTTATACTACTGCTCTGTCAAAGATGGGGCCTAAGGAGCAATGAGACAATCAGCCTCCAATAGAAAATGGGGTGCAGGTTAGAGCATTTGCTTACCAATCAGAACCAAGATGTTCCATCTGTCTCCCATAATTTCATGTGTCTGGGGAACGTGTCTGGCACCATTACAAATGGGCTACTTTGAAATGTCCCAACATATGACCCAAAGTCTACCATCTGGGCATGCTATCTTGATTGACCCATTTCTCTTTGGTATATCTTCTTTGAACTCCCGGTCATCTTTGGCCATTTTTGGTCATATCCAACTAAACGCCTCCTCCTAGTTGTTGCTCGTGCTCAGGGCTACACTTCCACGCCCAACAAGCATTGAGTAAGGACAGTCTCTTATCAGCAGGTATACACCACGAGAAGTCAAAACAGTACTTTTCCTCCTCTCAGTAGGCACCTGAGCATGCTCAGTTCTGCTGTTCATCTCACTTAGACACTCTGCCAGCATGTCGTGGCCTTGAGCAAGCTCTGTGGAGCCGCTTGTAAAGACAGCTGCATTTTTTTCCCCTTCTTCAAAGACCGCTGCATTTTTTTCCCCTTCTGCAAAATCTCAGAGTCTTAGTTAGTGAAATAACATCATTTCTTATAGAATCAAACTTCACAGTCTTCTCGCCCAGGGGTCAAGAGTCTGGAATGTAAAGCTGATTACAAGTCTGGGCTCTTCTTCTAGGCCTCTCCCAGATTAAATCAGCCATCTTTACTCTTTGTTAACCCTTTTTAGTGCCAGATTAACACTCTCTATGGAGATGCAATATTGCATCTGGTATTACAGAGATGCAATATTGCATAGATGATATTGCATCTCTACAGAGATGGAATATCAGGGATGCAATATTAGGTTGGACCAAATACAGGGGGAATCCATCGCTCAGCCAAAATCCTGTCAGACTTCTATTGAGCTTGAAAGAGTATCCTCCTTTAATTACACTTCTGAGGAGAAGTGGACAGAAAGATTCTCTTGTACGGTTTTTGTGCAGGAAATTTTACAGAACAAATTTGCTCTCTTTTTCAAGCTGTTAGATAAAAAGTTCTTGCTTCCGGTTTAGAAGAAAAGGATGCCAGGCAGGCAGCAGTGGATCCAACACTATTTTATTGAAACGTTTTGCAAAACGGGTGCAGAGCAGTCTGGACCCCGAGACACGTGTGCAAAAGCCTTTTATACCATATCACTTCTATTGCTCTTGCCAGTAACCAATGAAACAGTCAGTACATCAGCTTACCAAGTCAATAGCCAATAAACAGTCAGCATCAGCTTACCAAGCCGTTAGTCAGGAGCGCGTCATTATGGTTCTCCTTTTGGCTCTGCCCACATTTTTCCCGCCACTCGGGCTCCTACGTAACTGAGGCACCAACGGTTATGGAGTCTCTTTTTCTAACAATTCCCTCCTTTAAGTCTTTACTCACGTCTTAAAGCGTTTAAAACGGAGCCTCTTTATTGGTACAATAAAGCAAGAGCATCTGTTTTGACAGAGCAGTTTCTATCAATCGCTGGGATAAGCCTCTAACACAGGGGATAATGCAGCAACCAAATAATACCAGAACTCCTACTACCACTACAAGCGAGATAAGGATTGAGGCTGCTAGGTGTTTCCATTTTCCAAACCACTTTTCTAACCAGGCGGTCACAGGGTTGTTAATTTCTGAATTCTCAGCTAACTCCTCGGATAAGGCGGTGAGGCCCCGCAAGGCCCTTGTTACTGTGCCGTCTGGAGCAGTGTTGTTAGGGATGAAGGTGCAACATCGCCCACCTAGCATAACACATACCCCTCCTTTTTCTGCTAACATCATATCAAGAACACGCCGATTTTCCTAGGCCATTTGGTTAGTGGCATCTAGTTGCTCAGCCAATCCCTTTACAGCATCACGGGTATAGTTTATTGAGAGTCTGGCACTCCTCTTCTCCCCATGCGTTAGGGTGCTGGAACAAACGGATCACACAGGTGAGGAGGGAGGGAGTGTCCCATCCCAGAGGAAAAGGCAGTACCCTTGCTACCGATCTTCCTGCAGCACAAATAAAACAGTCAGACTTATTTAAGGAATTTGCGGTGTACTTTACCCATTCTAGCCACACATTATCAGGTTCTTCTGTTATTGGGACCCCTAATCTGGCTTTCCAGGGACGCTTTTCCACCTCAGGAATTTGCACCAAAGGTAGTTTGGGAGACGCAGCTGGTCAAGGGTCTCTTTTGACGGGGATTAGTTTACCTTCTTTTTCTTTTGCCTTCCGTAGCTGATTGACGGTTTGGTGAACCTGTGATGGACTCCACTCACCTAACCCCCATTGAGGAATAGTCCTCACACTCCGTGGTTCTGGTAGCTCCCCTCTGCGGAGGCAAACTGTGCTACTTACTGGTAGAGTGCCTCTCTTTTCACCAGTGTAAAGTGGCTTAATCAATTGTACTTCATAAACCCCTATCCCATTACAAGTGGTGGATTTCTTGGACTTATAGTACTCTGCTCCCAAAGAGGACCTATAGAATGCCTCTCCCCAGTGCCCATTTTCTTGGCAACAGGTCCTTGTTGCCCCGGCTGTTATGCAGGAGAGCAACATCAGGATCCATAGCCACTTTATTTTAACAGTAGTGGTTATGTTACCAAGCCCGATTGAGTCGGATCCTGGCCTTTCTTAGGTGCTGAGATTTATAAACAAGAGGCGATTGTGGCTCCTGGATGGCTTCTTTGCCTGTGTCCCTGGCAGCTTCCGGTGGGGTGCCAGGGAGCAGAGGACCGTTGCCCATGTCCTCCTGTTCTCTCCGGGTGACAGGAGGAGGCAGGGGTCGTCCAAATGGCTCCAATCGACTGCAATGTGTCTATTTGCTAGAACCTACAAGTTTTATACATGAATGGATGGTTGGTCCCACTAGGTAGGGCCCTTCCTATGGTTCTCCTTTTGGCTCCGCCCACATTTTTCCTGCCACTCGGGTTCCTACGTAACTGAGGCGCCAACGGTTATGGAGTCTCTTTTTCTAACAAAGCCTATATAAGGTCTAACGTTCACTGGTATAAAAACCATGCTTATGCTATATTAATATAAAAAAGAAAATGTGATTAGTCAAACAATCTTCTCTAATTGAAAAATTTGGCTTTGACAATAGTTGTGAATTGTCCAGTTAAGAATGAGCTTTTTAAAATAAAATCTATCTTTTTCAAATTAATGCTGCTACTGCCAACAAACTGTAGCTGATAACAAGCTGTAGCTTATAACTCAACTGTACTACATTATATATTAAACTATCTATAAAACAAAGCATTAATTTCTAAAATGCATGACAGGCAAAATAACTTGAAACCATTTTCGTGCTATATTATCTTTAAGTACCAAACCACAATTTACCTCTTGGTCAAGCTTGCTTTTATTTCCGTGGGAACTAGTCTGTTCTATTGGCTGTGAAGGGTCTGGTTGACTGACCTTCTTATGCTTCTGCTTTCTGTAAACTGCAGCTTCTTCTTTTCCTTAAAGCAGTATCCAGCCCATTCAATCTTAAAGTAGTTCCTCCCCATATGTGATAGAACAGATTGCCTAGCAGTTATGTATTCGTTTATTTGATAACCCTCAATCTTTTACTGCCTTTCTTCTTATTCTTATTCTTATTCATTTAATGTATATCGATTATTATTATCTATTGTTGTTAGAGCATTCTTGTTATGCAAAGAGGAAAATTGTTTTTTGACATCTTTTTTTTAACAGCAAAGCGGCAAGTCCCAGTTCCTCATTCAGCCCATTAGGGTTCAGTGTATTCAGTTCCAAAATCCAGAAAAATTCTCTCTTTAATAAAAGATGTTCATTGGAAGACTGTACCTAATCCAAACAAAAAAAGAACAAATCTGAAATGGAATGACCATGCCCTACATAATGAGTAACTAGTGGGGGGGGGGGGCATGTTTTTACTTTGAATGTTACTTAGATGTTCCTCCACTCAATTCCTTATGGGTCTGATGGTTTTTCTCATGTATATTTTCTTACAGGGACACTGTATCATGTATAGCAGAAAAGAACTGTTGCAGGTAGAAAAGTGTTTAAGGCAGCAATCCTATGGCCGCTAGTCAGCTGCTAGACAGCCATAGGATATCTGGTTTTCCAGGAACCAACCTCGGAGCCCACTCTCCTAGGTCGGTTCCTGGAGAACTGACCTTCCTCCTCTATCTGTTGGCTTCCGATTGGGGGTGGGGGAGTAAAAGCTGGGCAGCAATAAATAAACACCTTGTCTTAATTTCTAGAAGAAAACATTTCATAATCCAAAACTGTTCAATGTTTTCAATCTTTTGGAAAAAATAAAAATGGTCCTAGGAAAAAAGCCATTTTTCCACACAGATTTTCCAGTTTTCATCTCGGCTTTCAAATCTCTAGTTGGAACAAGCTTCAAGATGGAATTTCGAGAACTTCGGCAAGTGTGGGTTTTGCTGATTTGCTTGTGGAGTATTGTTCTGAAACTGACAAATAGCCTAGAGGTGCCCCTAAGTAATACACCTGCAAAGTTTCAGAGGGATGGATGCTGTGGAAGGGGAGTCCTCAATCATTGGTTGGGGGAAACTGATTCACTCCCCCTTCCCTCCCCCTGTATTTTTGGGGCATTGTGTATGAAAATGGCATACATCATAGAGGCATGAAATCTGGAAAGTTCCTGAAGGACTGGTACAGGAGTTAATAAGTTATGATGTTCGAAAATTGCTTTAACGCTCTTTTCATAGTGAAGTTTGGTAATGTTTGCAGAAAAGAACCTTCTTATCTTGCCATTTGGGATATGATATTTGACAAACAACCCATCTGTTTTTGTTTCTCCTCTTTATAACCAAATATTTTTAAGCGTTTGCAGAATGTCCATCTCATGATCCCATCCTTGCCCTCTCCCAAAGAACAGTGACTGTAGAGCGCCAACACCAAAGTACAACACCAACTACATGATTCAAGTCTACCGGTAGTAAAGATCCCACCTCTGACATTCAAGTTACTATCCGGATCATAGTTGTTGTTGTTCAGTCGTTCAGTCGTGTCCGACTCTTCGTGACCCCATGGACCATAGCACGCCAGGCCTTCCTGTCCTGCGCTCTCTCCCAGAGCGTGCTCAAGTTCATATTCATTGCATCCGTGATGCTATCTAGCCATCTCATCCTCTGCCGTCCCCTTCTCCTTTTGCCTTCAGTCTTTCCCAGCATCAGGGTCTTTTCCAGGGAGTTTTCTCTTCGCATTAGGTGGCCAAAATATTGGAGCTTCAGCTTCATTATCTGTCCTTCCAATGAGCACTCAGGGTTGATTTCCTTTAGGATGGACTGATTTGACCTTCTTGCAGTCCAGGGGACTCGTAAGAGTCTTCTCCAGCACCACAGTTCGAAAGCATCGATTCTTCGGCGCTCAGCCTTCCTTATAGTCCAGCTCTCACAGCCATACATTACTACTGGGAAAACCATAGCTTTGATTAGACGGACCTTTGTCGGCAAGGTGATGTCTCTGCTTCTTACTATGCTGTCTAGGTTTGTCATAGCTTTCCTCCCAAGGAGCAAGCGTCTTTTAATTTTATGGCTACAGTCACCATCTGCGGTGATCTTGGAGCCCAAGCAAGTAAAATCTGTCACTGCTTCCATTTCTTCCCCTTCAATATGCCAGGAAGTGATAGGGCCAGATGCCATGATCTTAGTTTTTTTAATGTTGAGTTTCAAACCAACTTTTGCACTCTCCTCTTTCACCCTCAACGAGAGGCTCTTGAGATCCTCTTCGCTTTCTGCCATTAGGGTGGTATCGTCTGCATATCGGAGGTTGTTGATAATTCTCCCAGCAATCTTAATTCCGACCTGTGATTCATCCAACCCGGCATTTCTCATGATGTACTCTGCATATAATTAAATAAGCAGGGTGACAATATGCAGCCTTGTCGTACTCCTTTCCCAATTTTGAACCAATCGGTTGTTCCATCTCTGGTTCTTACTGTTGCTTCTTGACCCTCGTACAGGTTTCTCAGGAGACAGGTAAGGTGGTCTGGTACTCCCATCCCTTTAAGAATTTGCCAGAGTTTGTTGTGATCCACACAATCAAAGGCTTTAGCATAGTCAATGAAGCAGAAATAGACGTTTTTCTGGAATTCTCTTGCTTTCTCCATGATGCAGCGAATGTTTGCGATTTGATCTCTAGTTCCTCTGCCTCTTCGAAACCCAGCTTGTACTTCCGGTAGTTCTCGGTTCGCATACTGCTGAAGCCTAGCTTGTAGGATTTTGAGCATCACCTTGCTGGCATGTGAAATGAGCGCAATGGTGCGGTAGTTTGAACACTCTTTGGCGTTGCCCTTCTTTGGAATTGGAATGTAAACTGACCTTTTCCAGTCTTGTGGCCACTGTTGAGTGTTCCAGATTTGTTGGCATATTGAATGCAGCACTTTAACAGCATCATCTTTTAGGATTTTAAATAGCTTGGCTGGAATACTGTCATCTCTGCTAGCTTTGTTGTTACTAATGCTTCCTAAGGCCCACTTGACTTCACTCTCTAGGATGTCCGGCTCAACTTCAGTGACCGCACTATCATGGCTATCAGGGACATTCAGATCTTTCCTGTATAGTTCTTCTGTGTATTCTTGCCACCTCTTCTTAATCTCATCTGCTTCTGTTAGGTCCCTGCCTTCTTTGTCCTTTATCATGCCCGTCTTTGCACAAAATGTTCCCTTGAGATCTCCAATTTTCTTGAAGAGATCTCTAGTCTTTCCCATTCTGTTGTTTTCCTCGATTTCTTTGCATTGTTCATTTAAGAAGGCCTTCTTGTCTCTCCTTGCTATTCTCTGGAACTCTTCAATTCAGTTGGATATATCTTCCCCTTTCTCCCTTGCTTTTCGCTTCCCTCCTTTCGTCAGCTACTTGTAAAGCCTCATCAGACAGCCACTTGACTTTCTTGCATTTCTTTTTCTTTGGTATGGATTGAGTTGCTGCCCCCTGAACAATGTTACGGACCTCCGTCCATAGTTCCTCAGGCACTCTGTCTATCAGGTCTAATCCCTGAAATCTATTCCTCACCTCCACTGTATATTCATCAGGGATGTGATTTAGGTCATACCTGAACAGTTTAGTGGTTTTCCCTACGTTCTTCAATTTAAGCCAAAATTTTGCAAGAAGCAGCTCATGATCTGAGCCACAGTCAGCTCCAGGTCTTGTTTTTACTGACTGTATGGAGCTTCTCCATCTTTGGCTGCAAAGGACATAATCAATCTGATTTCGATATTGACCATCTGGTGATGTCCATGTGTAGAGTCGTCTCTTGTGCTGTTGGAAAAGAGTGTTTGCTATGATCAGCATGTTCTCTTGGCAAAACTCTATTAGCTTTTGTCCTGCTTCATTTTGTACACCAAGGCCATGCCTGCCTGTTATCCCCATGATTTCTTGACTTCCTACTTTAGCATTCCAATCCCCTATGATGAAGAGGACATCTTTTTTTGGTGTTAATTCTAGAAGGTGTTGTAGGTCTTCATAGAACCTATCAACCTCAGCTTCTTCGGCATCAGTGGTTGGGGCATAGACTTGAATTACTGTGATGTTGAATGGTTTGCCTTGGATTCGTACTGAGATCATTCTATCGTTTTTAAGATTGTACCCCAGTACTGCTTTCCCCACCCTTTTGTTGATTATGAGTGCTACTCCATTTCTTCTAAGGGATTCTTGCCCACAATAGTAGATATGATGGTCACCTGAATTAAATTCGCCCATGCCTGTCCATTTGAGTTCGCTGATTCCCAAGATGTCGACGTTCAATCTTGCCATCTCATGTTTGACCACCTGCAGCTTACCTTGATTCATTGATCTGACATTCCAGGTTCCTAAACAATATTGTTCTTTACAGCATTGGATTTTCTTTTCACCACCAGACACATCCACAGCTGAGTGTCCTTTCGGCTTTGGCCCAGCCACTTCACTCTTTCTGGCGCTACTTGGAAATACCCTCTGCTCTTCCCCAGTAGTATATTGGACACCTTCCGACCTGAGGGGCTCATCTTCCGGCGTCATCTCTTTTAGCCTTGTGATACGTTCCATGGGGTTTTCTTGGCAAGAATACTGGAGTGGGTTGCCATTTCCTTCTCCAGTGGACCACATTTTGTCAGAACTCTCTGCCATGACCTGTCCGTCTTGGGTGGCCCTGCACAGCATAGCTTATGGCTTCACTGAGTTACGCAAGATAATACCTAAAATACTAAAATTAGATAATACCTAAAATTATTTAATAATATTTTATTAATTTAATAAAATATTTAATAATAAAATTATTATTATTAGGTATTTAAATTATTTTAAAAATTATTTAAAATTATTTACCTAAAATACCTAAAATTAGATAATACCTAAGCCTAAAGATAATACCGGAGGCATTATCTTTAGGCTATATTGATCGCAGCATTGCCACTTTTCTTCTGAAAGAATCACCTAGAGCACCTGTGTTTTATGTTCTTCCCCAAATCCACAGAACAGGTTTTCTGCCTCCTGGTAGACCAATTATTTCTGGTTCGGGTTCTGTGTTCGAACCGCTAATGCAGTATTTAGTTTCTTTTCTTTTGCTGGTGGTGAAATCTACAATGTCATACATTAAAGAAACAAGACATTTCATCCAACAAAGTGAGGGTCTCAGCATGGACACCAATTTGGGCCTGATCACTATACATGTATATTCATTATATACTTCTGTTCTACATGGGGGTGCTAAATCTATAGTGCAAGAGATATTGAACTCCTGCTCGATGGATCATGCTCTCACTCATTTTCTCATGGACGTACTTGATATTATCTTAAAATTTACTTGCCATAAGGATCTTGTCCAGTTTCTCTTCTTGGATATTAGGACTTATGTGGTTAAGGGCAGTATCTGTGTTGAGTGTTTTGTGAAACCCACTGTCAAAAACTCCATCATACATTTCTCAAGTAATCATCCTAGATTAGGATGGCAACATCTAGATCCAGAGAAAACATGATCAGTAGACAGACTTTGTTTGAGCCCCGCATTAAAGCAAGGACCCAAAGATCATTCTGGTCTCTAGAATTTATCACACGTCACAGAGAATCAAATCTATTATTTACGAACACTGCCATTTGGTCCAGGAGATACCAGGTTGCAGCAATCTTCCAACTGAGGATTTCTGCAGGACCTCAAATTTGGACAATGAATTAGTTCACACAGATGTTTTTCACAGTATTTCTCGTGCTCATCATGTCCGTGGCCATTATAAGTGTGGTCACAGTATGTGTTGTCCTCAATCTCTGCAGATCAAGGAATTCTATAATCCTGTGGACAACAAGAAATACACTTTGAGAACATTTACTACTTGTGGCTCAGATCAGACCATCTATGTCATTCTGTGTTCCTGTCCCAAAATATGTGTCCCTGTCCCAAACGTCCAGGCTGCTCAGGCACGGAGCAGAAAAGCAAACTATGTACCCACAATATGGAAGCTCCACTGACCACTCATTTCATACAATCATTCACCTGATTGGTTCAGATTTTTTGCTTTGGAACATATACAAAAGATTTCATTTAAATGTACTGTACTGACAGAGACATCAGCCAAAAGAGAAGCCTTTTGGATATACAAACTTAACTCTATGGCCCCTATGGGCCTCAATGACAAAGTAGTGTTTCTATTAATTTTTGTGGCCATTGCAAACCCCCTTTTTGGCTGTTACATTTACACTTCCCTCATATCATTTGGACGTTGATATGTACATCAACATCAACTCAGTGACATCTACAATGTTGTACATTAAAGATATGAGACATCTCATCCAACAAATTGAGGGTCTCAGTATAAACACTACTTCATGCCTGATCACCATGCATATAAATTCATTACATAATGAAATTCATTCCATGTGAGGGAGCCAGATCTATAGTACAAGAAACATTGAACTCCTACTTGATGGCTCATCCTCCCACTCCTTTTCTCATGGATTTACTTGAAGTTATCTTAAAATTTACTTGCCATAAGGATCTTGCCCTACTTGTAGGGATGTCAGAGAATTTCGCCACGATCTCGGGGAGGCCGAATGCCAGCGCATTCGGCCCCCCGAAATTGGTGACGAAACGGTCTGCCCCCCCGCTCCCCACCCGGGACGAGACTTATCTTGGGCTAATCCTCCTGGCAGCGGCGGCTCTGGCGGCGGGGCAGCGGCAGGGCGGCGGCGGCGGCAGCGGCAGCCGGTCTTCTGACCGGCTGCCACCACCACCATTTCCAGTAAAAAAAAAAAAACAACGTGATAGGGTACATAAAGATTTACGCAGCCTATCACGGCTAGATTTTTTAAAAATACCATGATAGGCTATGTAAATGTTTACGTAGCCTATCACGGCTGATTTAAAGGGGAAAAGAAAACGCGCGTACACAAATGGCTGCGCCCATGGGCGCCGCCATTTGTGTTCCTTCTTTTGACATGTCTTAGTCTACGTAAACATTTACGTTGACTAAGACGGCGAAAATAAGGGGAACGCAAATAGCGTAGACGCTACGCTATTTGCGTTCCCCTTATTTTCACCGGAGTCGACATAAATGTTTACGTAGACTAAGACGTGTCAAAATAAGGAATGCAAATGGCGGCGCCCATGGGCGCCGCCATTTGCGTACGCGCGGGGTTTTTTTTTCTTTTAAATCAGCCGTGATAGGCTACGTAAACATTTACATAGCCTATCATGGCTGACTGCAGGGATGCAAACGGCTGCGGCTATGGCTACCGCCATTTGCACACCCGGCCGGCCAGGATTCGGGGGGGAGGGACGGAGCCCCTCCCCCCCTGCCAGAATTTCGGGGGGAGGGACAGAGCGCCTCCCCCCCACCTCAAATTAATTTCGTGAGAAGGTAAGTGGCTTTGGTACATCCCTACCTACTTGCCTTCCTGGATGTTATGCCTTCTGTGGTTAAGGGCAATATCTGTGTTAGGGAATATACGAAACCTGCTGACAAAAACTCCACTTTATGTTTCTCAAGTGATCATCCTAGACATGTGAAAATCAATCTTCCTTATGGAATTCCTTATTCTGATAAGAAATTATCAAACAATTTCTATGTCTGATAGGGATGTCAGAGAATTCCCCCCGAATTTTAAATGGGATCGAATTCTGACAAATACAGTCCGTGGGATCCTCCTCAGAATGGGGCGGTCCAGTTGACCCAGACCAGAGCTAATGTGGACCCTTTTTTTTTTGTCCACCGAACGGTAGGGATATATGAAAGTCACTTACCTTTCCGCCAATTCTGTTTGTGGGGGGGAGGTGCTCTGTCCCTCCCCCTGGAATCCTCGACGGGGGGGAGGCGATCCGGTCCTCCCCCCCGGAATCCTCGATGGCCGGCTCTGCTCCATGGCGGCTCTGCGGAGCAGCCGGCCAGGGCCATCCACAGTCGGATTTCTGGCCATGGACTGGCTGGTGCGGACACAAATGGTGGCCGCTGTAGCGGCCGCCATTTGTGTCCAGCCAGGTAGCCATAATAGGCTATGTAGGAATGTACGTAGCCTATCACGGCTCACCCCCCCAAAAAAAACCCAGCGTACACAAATGGCAGCGGCTACGGTGGCCGCCATTTGCGTTCCCTATTTTTCACTGATTTATCTTATGTAAATATTTACGTAAGATAAAACGGCGAAAAAAAGGGGAACGCAAATAACGTCGTGGGCGCTATTTGCGTTCCTTTATTTTTCGCCGTTCTACCCTACGTAAATATTTACATAAATATTTACGTAGGCTAGAACGGCGAAAAATAAAGGAATGCAAATAGCGCCCACTACGCTATTTGCATTCCCCCTTTTTTCGCCATTTTATCTTACGTAAATATTTACATAAGATAAATCGGCAAAAAATAGGGAACGCAAACGGTGGCTGCCGTAGCCTCTGCCATTTGCATATGCTGCGTTTTTTTGGGGGGGGGAGCCATGATAGGCTACGTAAATTCTTACGTAGCCTATCACGGCTGCAAGGATGGCAATGGCGGCGGCGGCAGCCCTGCCACGGCTGGCCAGGAGACCAGCTGCTGGAGCTGCCGCCGCCACCGCCAGAGCTGCCGCCACCACTGCCGGAATCGCCGCCGCCGCCACATCCGCCGCATCCACCCCAGGTAAGTGCCATCCTGGGGGGATTCCACGGGGGGCAGGAGGCCGTTCCACTCACTGGAATCCATGGCGGAATTCTCTGCCATCCCTACCGAACAGCAGATTTTACAAAAATAATTACGAAAATAAATCCGTAAATCGGAAATGGAGGAAGAAGACTGCAAACAGCTTTACCTTTTTTATGAGGCATTTTCCAAAGGCTTTCTTTCACTGGGGCTGAGTCATCCACAGAAATCCTCCATCTTTTCTGTTTATTGTCTGTGGAGGTCAGGTGAGGTGAGGTGAGGTCAGGACAGGTCTGGTGAGGTCAGGTGACCGGAAATTACATGGGGAATCCCCACAAAGAGCTTTACTCTTACGGAGACACATGGAAAGGATTTTTTGGCAGGAATTACGAAATTATTTACATAAGTTTGGGGAGCCGAAAAAATGGGGGGTGAATCCGGGGCAGATGGACGGCGGAACAGGGCAGCCCTTGGCTCTGTGGAATCCTCACGAAGCAGAGCCGCTCCATGAGGATTCAGGGGAGGAGGAACAGATCACCTCCCCCCCCCCGCAGATTCCCCACCAGACTGGTGGGGAATCCGTAGATCCCTAATGTCTGAAGAGAAACAGAACTTTTGAACAACTGTGTAACACCCAGGCCCCATCTACATGGGGAGTTTACTCCAGTTCTACTCCACCCCCAAATCGATAGTGTCAGATGATGCACACTTCTCTCCATAGCTAGCCCAGCGTTTCTTGCTCAAATCTAGATTTTTTTCCAAATTCATTTTTTATCAGATTTTCCTGTCACAGTGGCTTCAGTGCTCTTCAGGAGTCCATGTGACCTCAGGTGGCTTCAGCACGGGCTGGTGGAAGCGGCACTGATTGGTGGAAGGGAAAGTAGTATGGGGCGGGGGCATGGGGAGAGCAGAGGGGTAAACATATCTACTCAGAAGTAACTCATTGCCTTCAGTTCCACATCACTGCCTGTCACTTTAAATTGTCGCACTTGGGACTGGGGACAGGGGAACCAACCCTACTGTTTTAATACTGTGCAGCTATGCAGGAGCACAGCTGAGAAATGGTGGCTCGCTGTCTCTCACTTTAAATAGGCATTCAGCTTGGGAGTGGAGATGGGAGCCATCTCTGCTGTTCTGAAACTGCAGCTACAAAGGAGCACAGCTGAGAAAAAGGTGGATGCCTGTTGATTCCAAGCTGTGCAGCTAAGAAAGGGTGGATTCCAGGCAGGATGATTTTCATGAACATGTACTGAGAAGCACTACACTGAGCCCATGTTTGTGGGGGAAGCCTATTAATTGGGCAGTTAATATACATCAGAGACAATGTGCTAGTCACTCCCCCTCCTCGCCAGCTCCACGCTCCCTGCTCTCAGTGCCTCTTGCACTCCCGCTAGTTCTTCTCGGTCTCCTGGCAGCAGCAGCTGCCTGTTTGCCTGCCCACCTCATAAGTGTGTGTGTGTGTAGGGTGTGCAGGGTTTGTCATGAACATGTACTCATAAGCAAGTCTTGCATTGCACTTCGTTGAACATGCGAGGGATGGGGATCAAGCCTCTGCTCATTGGCTGCCCTGAATCTACACAATTGCAGACATTCATTTCTACTTGCAGTGGGACTTGCCCGCCCCTCCCCAACTAATGCCACTTCAGTCCCTGTATAAACTTCAAAACTAGCGGAAAACAGCACTGCGTGTACCATGGAAAGAGCTAATTCAACTCTGTGAAAATGCGGATTTTGCCCAAGTCGTGTCATAAAGCATTTCTGTTTCCATTGGCCAGATCTCCTCACTAAGGCACACCTACACAGGGGTTATCCAAACCATATTATTGCAACTTCTAGATCCAGAGCAAACATGATCAGCAGACAGACTTTGTTTAAGCCCCTCATTAAAGCAAGGACCAGTACATTATAGAATTTAACCACATGTCACAGAGAATCAAATCTATTATTTACAAACGCTGGCATTTGGTTCAGAATATACCAGGCTGCAGCAATCTTCCAATTGCGGATTTCTGCAGGACCTCAAATTTGGGCGATAAATTAGTTCGCACAAATGTTTTTCACAGTATTTATCATGCTCATCATGTCAGTAGCCATTATAAGTGTGGTTGCTGTATGTGTTGTCTTCAGTCTCTGCAGATCAAGGAACTGCATAATCTGGTGGACAACAAGAAATACACTTTGAGAACATTTATTAGTTGTGGCTCAGATCAGACCATCTATGTCATTATCTGTCCCTGTCCCAAAATATGTGTGTTCCTATCCCAAACTTCCAGACCACTCAGTCTAAGAATCATGGAGCATGAAAGCAAAATACACACCCACAGTATGGAAGCTCCATTGATCACCCATTTCATACAATTAAGTCATCCACCTGATTCGTTCAGGTTTTTTTTTGTTTGTTTGTTTTGCTTTGGAACATATACAACACATTCTTTTTAAACATACTGCACTGACAGAGCCATTAGCCAAAAGAGAAGCCTTTTGGATATGCAAACTTAACACTATGGCCCCTGTGAGCCTCAGTGACAAAGTCAATCTGTCTCTTTCTCTATAAATAATCGTATTTTGCTGTTAATGTTTCCATTAATTTTTGTGACCATTGCAAAGAACTTTTTGGCCATTACTTTTACCTTTCCCTCATATCATTTGGACCTTATTCTGCAGACACAGTTAGGACTGTATTTCAAACAGAAATTGGTGTTTCTGATTGGTGAAATTATTCTCTTATGTTATTGCAGCTGTCTCTGATTACATAATATAAATCCACTCCTTAGCGTTTTCTTGTGCTCAGGCCCCTACAAACCTCCTACATGTTTGGCAGAGGAGTTCAGGAATAATATTCACCCAGGAACATACTAGGAGAGCTAATTAATCTTAGAGGTTAGTAATCAACATTTCTTGTATGCCTTGGTTAAGTATTTCATATACTCACCTCATTATCTTAATATTTTAGGAAAGCAAATAATTTTTCATGCTGGAGCTAACAAATTTCAGTTAAAATGATTTGATGTACTTTTCCCCAAATAACTTTCAGGTAACAATTTAAGGCGGTGGTTCATTTCTTTTTTATACAGTATCAATTTAGGCCTCTCTGTGAATAATCCATGCTCCCCCTGTTTTTTTATCTTACAGCCCTTCATTCAGCATGAGTAAGAGAGGAACACAGTTTGGTTGTACATCAAACAGTTGGGTCACACAATCAGTTTTCTGAAGTACTGTAGAAACGACACCACATTCTGAAGTTGCTGTCCTTGAAAAAACAATTGTGTTGACTTTATTTATTACGTATGACTACCTTTATCATGGTCTGATATTACTTTGAGACAGCGTGATGTATAAGTATTGTTAAAAATCATCATTTTGAGATAGTGCATTCACTTAATACCATTTCGGGTTAAAAGGTAATTGTATTTATGAAGTAGCATCACTTTCTAATTGTCCAAACGTACGCAAGACCATTTTGGCTGAACCATTAATTGTACTGACTTTACTAGGCATGATTGCCTTTATCCTTATCAAATATTAACTTGAGACAGTGTGATATATAAGTAAATCTTGGAATCATTCCTTGAATGTATATATAAACCTTGGAACAAATCCTGGGTATGTTTATGTTCTGCTCTGCACAAGCACTAATAGCCTATTGCATTTTTTTGGTCCCCTTGATCTTGTTCAACCTAAAATAATCCCACTTCTTTTCCTCAGGCGTAATTGTGGCCTGAAATTATGTCTCACCTGAGTTTGAAATAAAACCATCCCACTTTCATATTTTTCAGAACAATGAGGTTTATCTCAGGTTTTCAATTTCTAAGAACCAAGGAATATTTCCTTCATGATTCTATACACAGTTACCTGAGAGGAACTCCCTTGAACTCAATAGCACTTCCTGTCAAATCCTTTGGTTCTCTCCCTTGGCAATCACACAATCCAGGATACCATGCTTCAGGCTCAATACTTTATTAGTTAGCTACCAGATTCTTTACAAATGCAAATCCTTGGAGACTCTCAGGATACAAAGGAAAACAGCTACTCCACACAATTACGAATATCAATAGAGGAGCTGAGTGGGAATCAGAGACGTTGCTGGCGGTTTGAAACAAGAACTTGCTGGGCAGAATAACTTAGGGGGGATGCCACTCCCTTACAGTTGTGCCCTCCTAGATAGGCTATCACATATAGCCAACAGGGTGGAATGTCTGAGTTCCACCTCTAATTTTTCCTGCTTCGCTCTGCCGGACTCGAGCATCCTTCAAGTCACGCCCTGCACTCTTCTCCTCCCCCGAGACCTGAGTTCTCACAGAGGAGGAAAGGGGGGGGGGGGGCTTCAGGTCGAGCCATCTGTGTGCCAAGGTCCTGAGAAGGACACCTACCCATATCTGAGCTCACTAGGGAGGGAGCCTCCCCCACTTCTGTCTGTTCCTATTCTGCGTCTGAGCTGCTAACTATCTCCACATGCTCAGAATAGTTCCTGAGACTTCGTTCTGATTAGACATGCATAGGATTGTACCTTCAGTGTTGGGCTTTGGAAAATGATAATTAGGTTTAAGTCACTAAATGGCATTCATATGTAACATATGGCATCTCTGAGTGTTCTGTAACTTTATTGGTGAACCGACTGGAAAACAGGTTCAAGTGACTCATACTTCTATCTTAGGCAGGAGTGGGCAACTTGTGGTGCTCCAGATGTTTTAGCCTACAGCTCCCATGAGCCCTTGCCAGCAGAGTCAATGGTGAGGGATGATGGGAGTTTTAGGCTGAAATATCTGGAGGGCCAGGAGTTGCCCATCCATGATCTTTGGGTTTCCTCTTTTTCCATAAGGGAATGTACAGCTCTTGTGCTGAGTCAAACGACTGGCCTAGTACGGTCACTCCTGACTGCCAGGAGCTCGTAGACTCTTTCTCAGTCCCTTTACCTGTGATCCCCATCCCTTAATGGGAGATGCTGTCTACAGATCCTGGAACATTCAACATGGACATCTATGTGAGTCTTTCATTCTGTTCCCTCCTTTCCAAAGCATTGTCCCATTTCAAATATTTCAGCATTTGGGAAAGCGCTGGGGGGCGGGGGGAACAATTTCTGAGTACATAGAGAGGCCAGAGTCCATACAGAGTACATGCAAGCTGAGGTGTTTGGTGAGGAGCTGAGCTCTGGGCCTGCCCGCCCTATACTAGGACTGGCATCCAGAATCCTTTTCCCCCACAAAGGGAGGCTGCAAGGCTCATTCCACCATCAGCCTCATAAAGTGTGCAGAGCACTGCAGAACAGCTGAGGATTAAAAACAACAACAGTTCAACCAATTTCCAATCACTTAGGGATGTATGAAAGTCACTTACCTTTTTGCGGATTCTGTTCATGGTGCGGAGGGAGGCGCTCCGTCCCTCCCCCCGGAATCCTCGACGGCCAGCTCTGCTCCGCGGCTGATCCGCGGAGCAGCCGGCCAGGCCAGGTCCGTCCACAGCCAGATTTCCAGCCGTGGACTGGCTGGTGCGGACACAAATGGTGGCCGCCGTAGCAGCCGCCATTTGCGTCCAGCCAGGGAGCCATGATAGGCTACGTAAGTCTTTACGTAGCCTATCACGTCTGGGTAAAAAAAAAAATAAACAGCGTACACAAATGGCGGCAGCTACAGCAGCCACCATTTGCGTTCCCTATTTTTCGCCATTTTAGTCTACGTAAATATTTATGTAGACTATTACAGCGGGGAAAAAAGGGGGAACGTAAATAGCGTAGTGGGCGCTATTTGCCGTCCTTTTTTATTCGCCGTTTTAGCCTACGTAAATATTGCGGGTGGCTGGCTCTTCCTTCTCCTCTTTGCTCCAGCCTCTGGGGCTGCCTCCCATGCAGTTGCCACTGCTGCTGCTACTGCACACGCTGCTGCCTCTGTGATGCCCCCCTCAGCCTCAAGAGCCCTCCTGGGGGCTGTGCTGGAGGCTGCTGCCTCCACTGGTTCTTTCCATCTCCCTCCCCACCCCACCCCCCATCTCTCACTGGTGAACTCCCAGGTTGCCAGCACATCAGCCCTTGCTGAGTCACCTCAGGCCCAGCCATGACTACATTTGGCTAGGACAGAAGAACATCTTCATTATCATCTCTTTGCCCACAAGCAGTAAATGGTAAAATCACAGTATCAAACACATTGTGTTAAAAAAAAAATACAACCCAATTCTATAAAGCAATCAAAACAATAAGTCATTTTTAAAAGCATAGGAAAACACAGTCAGGAGAAAAATAGTGAATAGTTCAAATTATCCTCAGAATGCAGAATGAAAGAAAATGGCCTTGAACTGCTTCAGGAAGACCGTCAGTGATCTAGTGATCTAGTCCTGAAGAACCATAAGTTACGATGTTGCAACAGAATATAGGTGCCATTCCTCATTTCCCTGGAGAACGTATGATTAGCCAGTGCTGATATAAGGCACTCTCAGACCCAGTATTCATTCCTGATAGATCAACAGTCTACTATATACATCTATGTCTTGTTTGGACTGAGCTTCAGTTTATTCTCCCTCATCCAATCGTTCATTGATCTGAAGTACTCATTTATGGAATCTCCTGCTGCACACGGATCAGGTGAAAAGGAGCTGTGTCATCAGCAGATATCACACCCCAAAACTCTCTGGATGAGTACACCCACTGGGTTCATATAGATACTAATCAACATGACAGACAAAACTGAACCTTGTGGAATAGAAGAGAAGACGTCCTAAGGAGCTGGAACAATGTTTTTCCAGAACCACATTCTGGCACCTATCAATAGGAAGGGAACCCTTTAGAAGGTGGTCTATAAACAAATGAACAAACACACAAACCACTTTATTTAAGAGTCACCAATCCTCAGACTACACAGGCAGTCCAGAAGGATATCTTGTTTAATAGTATTGAAGACCACCAAAAGGCCTAAGAGAATTAGCATGGCTCCATTCCTTTACCCTTCTCCCAACAATAGTAATCTAATACAGAGTCCAAGCAGTTTCAGTCCCCATCTGTCAGGAATGATTCTGAGTGCGTGGAGATAGTTAGCAGTTCAGATTCAGATTGAGAACAGCTAGAACTGGGGGAGGATTCCTCCGCAGTGAGCTCAGATATGGATAGGCGTTCTTCTCAAGAACTTGGCTTGCAGATGGCTCAACCTGAAGGACCTCCCCTTTCCTTGAACGTGAGAACCCAGGTCTCGGAGGAGGAGGAGAGTGCGAGGTGTGACCTAAGGGATGATAAAGTTTGGCTCAGAGCAAAGTGGGAAAAGTTAGAGGCGGAGCTCAGATGTTCCACCCAGTTGGCTATGCGTGATAGCCTATGTTGTTGTTGTTGTTGTTCAGTCGTTCAGTCGTGTCCGACTCTTCATGACCCCATGGACCATAGCACGCCAGGCCTTCCTGTCCTGCACTCTCTCCGGGAGCATGCTCAAGTTCATATTCATTGCATCGGTGATGCTATCTAGCCATCTCATCCTCTGCCGTCCCCTTCTCCTTTTGCCTTCAGTCTTTCCCAGCATCAGGGTCTTTTCCAGAGAGTTTTCTCTTCGCATTAGGTGGCCAAAACATTGGAGCTTCAGCTTCAGTATCTGTCCTTCCAATGAGCACTCAGGGTTGATTTCCTTTAGGATGGACTGATTTGACTTCCTTGCAGTCCAGGGGACTCGTAAGAGTCTTCTCCAGCACCACAGTTCGAAAGCATCAATTCTTCCGCGCTCAGCCTTCCTTATAGTCCAGCTCTCACAGCCATACACTGCTACTGGGAAAACCATCACTTTGATTAGACGGACCTTTGTTGGCAAGGTGATGTCTCTGCTTCTGACTATGCTGTCTAGGTTTGCCATAGCTTTCCTCCCAAGGAGCAAGCGTCTTTTAATTTCATGGCTACAGTCACCGTCTGCAGTGATCTTGGAGCCCAAGAAAGTAAAATCTGTCACTGCTCCCATTTCTTCCCCTTCTATATGCCAGGAAGTGATGGTGCCAGATGCCATGATCTTCGTTTTTTTAATGTTGAGTTTCAAACCAGCTTTTGCACTCTCCTCTTTCACCCTCAACAAGAGGCTCTTTAGATCCTCTTCACTTTCTGCCATTTGAGTGGTATCATCTGCATATCGGAGATTGTTGATAATTCTCCCAGAAATCTTAATTCCGACCTGTGATTCATCCAACCCGGCATTTCTCATGACGTACTCTGCATATAAGTTAAATAAGGAGGGTGACAATATGCACTCCTTTCCCAATTTTGAACCACTCGGTTGTTCCATGTCTGGTTCTTACTGTTGCTTCTTGACCCTTGTACAAGTTTCTCAGGAGACAGGTAAGGTGGTCTGGTACTCCCATCACTTTAAGAATTTGCCAGAGTTTGTTGTGATCCACACAATCAAAGGCTTTAGTGTAGTCAATGAAGCAGAAATAGACATTTTTCTGGAATTCTCTTGCTTTCTCCATGATGCAGCGAATGTTGGTGATTTGATCTCTAGTTCCTCTGCCTCTTCGAAACCCAGCTTGTACTTCCGGTAGTTCTTGGTGCGCATACTGCTGAAGCCTAGCTTGTAGGATTTTGAGCATCACCTTGCTGGCATGTGAAATGAGCGCAATTGTGCGATAGTTTGAACACTCTTTGGCATTGCCCTTCTTTCGAATTGGAATGTAAACTGACCTTTTCCAGTCTTGCGGCCATTGTTGAGTGTTCCAAATTTGTTGGCATATTGAATGCAGCACTTTAACAGCATCATCTTTTAGGATTTTAAATAGCTCAGCTGGAATACTGTCATCTCCACTAGCTTTGTTGTTACTAATGCTTCCTAAGGCCCACTTGACTTCACTCTCGAGGCTGTCCGGCTCAAGTTCAGTGACCGCACTATCATGGCTATCAGGGACATTCAGATCTTTCCTGTATAGTTCTTCTGTGTATTCTTTCCACCTCTTCTTCATCTCATCTGCTTCTGTTAGATCCCTGCCTTCTTTGTCCTTTATCATGCCTGTCTTTGCACAAAAGGTTCCCTTGAGATCTCCGATTTTCTTGAAGTGATCTCTAGTCTTTCCCATTCTGTTGTTTTCCTCGATTTCTTTGCATTGTTCATTGAAGAAGGCCTTCTTGTCTCTCCTTGCTATTCTCTGGAACTCTGCATTCAGTTGGCTATATCTTCCCCTTTCTCCCTTGCTTTTCGCTTCCCTTCTTTCCTCAGCTACTTGGAAAGCCTCATCAGACAGCCACTTGGCTTTCTTGAATTTCTTTTTCTTTGGGATGGACTGAGTTGCTGCCTCCTGAACAATGTTACAGACCTCCGTCCATAGTTCCTCAGGCACTCTATAAGGTCTAATCCCTGAAATCTATTCCTCACCTCCACTGTATATTCATCAGGGATATGATTTAGGTCATACCTGAATGGTTTAGTGGTTTTCCCTACGTTCTTCAATTTAAGCCAAAATTTTGCAAGAAGCAGCTCATGCTCTGAGCCACAGTCAGCTCCAGGTCTTGTTTTTACTGACTGTATAGAGCTTCTCCATCTTTGGCTGCAAAGGACATAATCAATCTGATTTCGATATTGACCATCTGGTGATGTCCATGTGTAGAGTCGCCTCTTGTGCTGTTGGAAAAGAGGGTTTGCTATGATCAGCGTGTTCTCTTGGCAAAACTCTATTAGCCTTTGTCCTGCTTCATTTTGTACACCAAGACCATGCTTTGCCTGTTATCCCAGTGATTTCTTCACTTCCTGCTTTAGCATTCCAATCTCCTATGATGAAAAGGACATCTTTTGTTGATGTTAGTTCTAGAAGGTGTTGTAGGTCTTCATAGAACCCATCAACCTCTGCATCTTCGGCATCAGTGGTTGGGGCATAGACGTGAATTACTGTGGTGTTGAATGGTTTGCCTTGGATTCGTACTAAGATCATTCTGTCATTTTTGAGATTGTACCCCAGTACTGCTTTTCCCACCCTTTTGTTGACTATGAGTGCTACTCCATTTCTTCTAAGGGATTCTTGCCCACAGTACTAGATATGATGGTCACCTGAATTATATTTGCTCATGCCTGTCCATTTTAGTTTGCTGATTCCCAAGGTGTCGATGTTCAATCTTGCCATCTCATGTTTGACCACCTCCAGCTTGCCTTGATTCATTGATCTTACATTCCAGGTTCCTAAACAATATTGTCCTTTACAGCATCGGACTTTCTTTTCACCACCAGACACATCCACAGCTGAGTGTCCTTTCGGCTTTGGCCCAGCCGCTTCACTCTTTCTGGCACTACTTGGAAATTCCCTCTGCTCTTTCCCAGTAGTATATTGGACACCTTCCGACCTGAGGGTCTCATCTTCCGGCGTCGTATCTTTTAGCCTTGTGATACGTTCCATGGGGTTTTCTTGGCAGGAATACTGGAGTGGGTTGCCATTTCCTTCTCAGTAGACCACATTTTTCAGAACTCTCCACCATGACCTCTTCTGTCTTGGGTGGCCCTGCACGGCGTAGCTTATGGCTTCACTGAGTTACGCAAGCCCCTTCACCACAACAAGGCAGTTAACAAGGCCTAACAAGTTAGGTCCCTGCCTTTTGCACCAAATGGTCAGCAGTCAGGCGACAGGGCCTGTGATCCTCTGGGGACCATTGGAGGGCTAGATTGGACTCCAGATGGGTTGAATTTGACCTGTTGCCCTTAGGTTCTGCACCCCTGCTTAAACTGGGGATACTGGGGATATTTATTGTTACTCTTGTAAGGAGCCCAAGGCAGCTTACATAATCCTCCTCTTCTCATTTTATCCTCACAACAACCCTGCGAGGTAGGTGAGGCTGAGAGTCAGTGACTGGCCCAAAGGCAGCCACTGAGCTTCATGGCCGAATGAAGCTCCTGAGTCCCAGTCCAACACTCTAACCACTACATCACACTGTAGCACACTGTCTCCTTATGCCCTCCGTCCAAAGCAGTGTCCCATTTCAAACAATTTAGCAGTTGGGGGTGTGGGGCGTGGAAGAGCTTGCCAGTGCTTGTTTCTTTCTCAGATGCACACCTAGTTCCCGGCTGGGTTGGTGCCCTGGGCGTTATTACTCACTTCCTGCCTTTCCCTTATTTCCTCCCCAGGGGCTCGCGTGTGTCCGGGGGAGCAGCTGGCAAGGATCGAGCTCTTCGTCTTCTTGGCCAGCCTGCTGAGGGCCTTCAGGTTCCAGCTGCCAGACGGAGTGAAGGAGCTCAATCAAGAGCCTGTATTTGGGTTCACATTCCATCCCCATCCTTATAAAATCTGCGCTGTTCCCCCTGTAGCTCATCGTAAACATATCAGTGCATTTACAGTGGCTTATTCATTACTGCAGACTTCCTGACTGTCAGAGCAATACAACAGTGGAACCAATCCCCTAGGGAGGTAGTGAGCAATCCCACACTGGAGGCATTCAAGACGAGGCTGGACAGCCATCTGCCAGGGATGGTCTGACTTGGATTCCAGGACTGAGCAGGGGGTTGGACCCGATGGTCTTATAGGCCCCTTTCAACCCTACTAATTCTATGATTCTATGACTCTATGATTATCCCTCCTTTCACTTTTCACCCCACCCTGAATATCATCCTCAGTGGCCCTTCTCCATGAGCCCCTGTCAAAGGAAGTGAGGCGGGTGGCTACTAGGCGGAGGGCTTTTTCTGCTGTGACACCCCGGCTCTGGAATGAGCTCCCTAGTGAGGTTCGCCTGGCACCTACATTGTATTCCTTTGGCACCAGGTGAAGACCTTTTTATTTTCCCAGGCATTTTAGCATTTTAGCTTTCTAAACTTTTAGCTCTGCTGTTTTAAAAATCTGTATTTTAAACTCCTGCACTGCTGCTAGGTTTTATTGTGGTTGTATTGTTATATTGTGGTTTTAATGTTCTATATATTTTAAATTGTTTTATTGTGTGTTGTTTGGTTTTAATTTTTGTGAACCACCAAGAGAGCTTCGGCTATTGGGTGATATAGAAATGAAATAAATAAATAAATAAATAAATAAATAAATTTGCTGTTTATGCACAAAGGCTCGGGGCTGGATTCTTTCTGCCTGTGACTGAAGTGAGCCGCCAGGGCTAACCAGGACATCCCCACCTCCCTGGCTGCAGCAGGAGCTCCGTCTGGGCAGCCACAGTTGTCAGCACTCACTTGCCGGGCTGCCCGGAAGCGGCTTGAGCCAGGATTGCAGCTAACTGAGGGAGAGCAGATGGGGCCTTCCTGGAGTGGAGAGCCACTGAGACACCCGAAGTTGCAGGAGGCAGAAGAAGAGCTGGAGAAGGAGAGGGCAGGGGAGGAGGCCAAGGAGCCTGGGCAGATGGTGAGGTGAGGAGAGGGTGAGGAGACACACTTGCAAGCATTCCAGCAAGTGCCTGTTGACAAGACTGTTCTTATGTCTTATTCCATGCTTGAGGAACCTTGTTATTATCACAGCATCAGTGAGAATCTGGACTTTTATGCCATGGGCACTGTTCAGGAGGACATGAAGGCATGTGCATCAAATCTTTTGAGCTGCCCCAATGACATCATCTGCCTTAACACAAAGGTGCCTCTTCCGTCTGAACTCAGTAACCTTGCAGTGACTAGGAGACCTTAGGATCCCAGCGGGTTTTACCGAATGGAAGCAGTGGACTTTTAAACTATGGGAGGTAATGCCACCTTTCCTCCCACAGACTGTTCATAGGGGTCCCCCCCCCTCGCTTTCTACTTTTAACATGGCCATTACTGGGAGCTTGCTAGCACTCAAATTTTGAAGAGGGAGGGGGAAAGGCGAAAGAGCTCCCTGTGAAATACTGGTATTTCACACATCTGGTTTTACAGCCTCTCCTTTTCCAGTTCCAAACTTGAACATTTGCCTTCTGCAGAAGCTCAGTGGCTTCAGCCTCCCAAAAGTTCATGTTCCTCCTCCAACTTTTAACTTCTCCCACGTAACTACAGGCAGCAGAGGATTGCAAAAAGAGGGTTAGGACTTCGTGACATTGTGTCCTAGGAAGTGCCAGGGAGGCGGCACGCGCAGTGCCTCAAGCCCTCAGCCCCCACACCTCAGACAGTGAATTGAGGTATGTACAACCCTCCCATCTTCTCCACACACACCCACGTTCCTCTGAAATGCTGTCCCTGTGAAAGGAGCCACTCGGCTCGGTGAATCCTCTCTCCCCCTCTCCATTTCCTGTCACGCTTCTTCTTTTCCTCTTCTTGCCTCCCCTAGTCTGGTCTTTCTCTTCATTCCATCCAGAGCAAGTCTCAATAAAATTTAGCACGTTTACTGGCTATTCACAACACCCAATTCATCCAACTATTCCTGGATCTCTATCTTCTCTCTCCTAACCCCTGGACATCAGCAAAACAGTCTTATTTTTGACAATGTGAAAAGTCCTCCGTCAGTATAATTATCACAGTGGTTTATTTAAAATACCGAAGATGGACCCCAGCAAATCAACAGGCACAGTTTGCTGCCTCTCTTGTACACACATTCTGATTTAACCAGCACTCTGTCAGAAGACGGAAGAACGGTACCAGGCACACTCAAATTAAAGAAATAATTAAAGCAACTCTAAGCAGAGGACACAAATAAGTGTGTCCCCTACTAGCCACACATTCTAATTCATTGCTTATTACAGCTTTCTCCCACCTGTGTTCCTGAAAGAAACTCCTCAAGGCTGAAATGATTCACCTCCCTCCCTATTTATCTTCACAACAACCTAGTGGTGTAGGGGAGGCTGAGAGACAAAGGGTGTTCACAGGAACAAAAAGGCATCCTGCAGAGGGCTACTCTTTAGATTGTTACATAGAAGAGATATTCTTATGTAAGATATTCTTACACTGAATGTGCATTCTTACTATATGTACACATGTACAGATGGTTGTGAGAATCTGTCAACATGTGTTCATACCTATAGCATGCTGTTTTAACTGTTTTATTGTTTTGGATTTTAAATTGGTATTAGCTTGCTTAATGGTTTAATATGTTTTTAGCTGTTTAAATTATTTGTTGTTTTACATTGTCTAAATTGATTTTATCTGTATGCCACCCTGAGTTCCTTATGATATAGGGTGGGATATAAATGTAATAAATAAATACATAAATACCTGATTTGTACACAGGTGCTAGAATCTTACTTAGTCCATGGTACAGATGATGTGTACAGCTGATCATGGGTTGAATGAACATATTTATATTTGTGTGAATTGATGACCATCTTACATTTATATAACCATGTAAAATGTAGGGCTGTATGAAGCCCAAATAATGAGGCAAAGTGAGCTGATTTGGAGGTGCCTCATCACAATACGAAGCAGATCAGACCATCACCAAGGCACCCAGAACCGAAGCGCCTCCTCCACAAGGCACCTCGTCTGCCTCGGAGATTCATAGCTCTTCTTATCGCTTCTGAGCAACTCAGACAGGCTGTCCCCAAAATTTATGAACTTCTGAAAGATCATGTGGAGAGACAGGAGAAGAAGGAGGGAGGCGGGAAGGTGAGCAGAGGAGGAGGAGGGAGTGTGCTTTCACGAATGCAAACTCTAGGGCTGAACCTATGCCAGCAGTCTCCAGTCAGAGACAGTGGTGGAGGAGAGGGGTATATATAGTTTTGCAAAAGGCTGCATTTGTTTATTGCGTGAGGTGGTTGGTTGAGAGAGGGCTGTGTTTGTTTGGGTAGATCTTGGGGGTGTGCATGCACTCATTACAGCTTCTTCCTTATCCCTTCAACTCTGCCTTTCCTAGATCTTTAAAAAGAAACATTTAGCTAGCTTTTTCTGGGCTTTTTCCCTCACTCCCCCCGACCCTCCATTCCATTGTTTATTGCACAAGGTGGTCAGCTGGGGACTCTGAACAAGGCTGTGTTTTTTTAAGTTTGGCACTCACTGCAGCTTGTTCTATCCCTTCCTTCCTCCTAGTCGTTGTCCATTCAACTCTGTGTTTTCTACATTTTTTTAAAACACAGTCTTATCAAGATTTTTGAAAACAAACATTAACTTCTGGGCTTGTTCCACCATCCCCCCCCTTTTAATTAATATTCAACCATTTAGTTCTTTCTAAATTCTAAAATAAAGAAATATTACTATAGCAGCCTACCTGTGCCTTGCCTCATTGTTTGGCTCCCCCCACTCCCCCATTCTGAACTCTCTGTTTCTTTTCCGGCTTGATCCTCTAAAAACATAAATTAAAGAAAGGTGTGTTTTTTTCCTATTCTTTACATGCTGTTGGCTCTTATCTTATCCCCTCTGCTGCCCTCCTGTATTTCTTGAACTTTACATGTTTCCCTTAAAAGAAAATTCAATATAAAGCCAGTGTGGTGTAGTGGTTCGAGTGTTGGACTGGGAGCTGGGAGATCCAGGTTCTAGTCCCCACTTGGCCATGGAAGCTCACTGGATGACTTTGGGCCAGTCACAGACTCTCAGCCCAACCTACCCCACAGGTTGTTGTGAGAATAAAATGGAGAGGAGGAGGATTATGTATGCTGCCTTGGGTTCCTTGGAGGAAAAAAGGTGGGATATAAATGTGATAAAAAAAATAAACCCTTTTCTTTGCTTAGGTAGTTCAGCATTTGCTTGCTTGCTTTTTTGCTCCACTCCCTCTCTCTTTCTGTGTGTGTGTGTGTGTGTGTGTGTGAGTGTGTGTGTGTGCTTGTGTTGTGGTCCAGCAAAGCAATATGTCCACATTGCAATACACTCTACACACATATTATTTATATGAATTTATTATTATTCCAATTATACTCCACTGTGTGGCAAAACAAGCCAGCTCAATATGAGACATCTTCAGGGTCTTGGCAGGGGCAGAGGTGGGTGAGGTGCTGCTGTCACTACCAGCACCATTAGGCATGTCTGGATAGTGTATCCCAGTGCAGTAGTTGCAGTGCCTGGAGGTCACTGTTCAAGGAGGCTGGTGGAGGCAGCAGCAGTACTAGCACGCTTCCCAAAGGAGGCATCTCCTTCTGCAGTGGAAGAGGGGAGCCCAGTGATGGATGTTAGGTCAGGGGTGTCTGATGTCCGCAGTGTGGTAGAGGGCAAAGAAGGTGAGATCCTCCAGGGTGTGGGAGAGGAGGAGCAGCAGGCGGAGGCTCCAGCACCCGACCCCTCTTCCATGGTCCCCCCTGCTTGTGCGGTGACTCCTGAGACTCAAGGCAGGCAGTCTGTGTCTGCTCCCTCAAAACGTCAGGGCAGCATTGTGTGGGAGCACTTTGAGGTGGGAGTGGATCCCAGCACTGCTGTCTGCTGCCACTGCAAGGCATCTCTGAGCAGGGGGAAACAGCCAGGGCACTACAGCACCAGCAGCCTGCTCCTGCACTAAAGGAGGCAGCACCAATCGGTCTTGCTCAGGGAAGAGGCCCCCACCTCCCAGCAGACCAGTAGCAGGGGCAGCCAGAAGGCTGGTAGTGCCGCCGGAACTCCTGCAAGCTTTCCATCTCTCACCCCCAAGAGGCTTAGACAGGCCACCATGGAGGAGATGGGGTGGGGAAAGTATGGTTCCACCAGGTGGAGGTTTCCAGTGCCCAACCAGATCACCAAGTGCATCGGTGAGATGATGGTGTTGGACAACCAGCCATTCAGCCTTGTTGATAATGCAAGGTTCAAGAGGTTGATGGCCCTTGTGCTGCCCTACAAACTGCTGTGTCACACCACAATTAGCAGGTGGGTAGTGCCCTCCCTGTACCAGGCGTGTGAAGAGAAAATACTGGATCATCTGCACCAGGCAGAGTCGCAGATGGTGCACCTCACTTCAGACATTGGGTCCAGCAAGGGTGGGTTGCACGCTTCCTTGTCCCTGACGGCTCACTGGTGGGCAGCTGCAGGGATGGTAGTGGCCAGGACTTCCAGAACTGGTGGGAAGGATGGGTATTGCTGGGCCCTCCTTCACACTCAAGTCATGGAAGTCCTACATGGCAACAGAGATTACAGAGGCCATGAACCGCATGGTAGAGGGGTGGCTGGCTGGGCACCAGCTCACCCATGGTTACATGGTCACAGATGGGGGGGCAACATGGTGAAGGCTGTACACGATGGTGGATTTGAGGGCATCTGCTGCATCATGCGTATCTTCAACCTGACTGTGAGGGATGCCCTTGGAATGGGCAGCACCAAGGCATATCCCACCCCCATGTCTGGCATCTGTAACCTGTTGGAGAGCTGCTGGGAGGTGGCTGGGGACTTCCACCACAGCATCAAGGGCAGTAGACTGCTGCAGGAGAAGCAGGTGGAGCTGGGGCTCCCACAGCACAGGCTGGTGCAGGACATGGCAACATGCTGGAACTCCTCCTACCTCATGCTGGAGCATAAGTTGGCGCAACAGCGTGCTGTCCACGAGGTGTCAAGGGTTGGGGACATTGGCATCCAGGCACCCCTGGGCATGCAGAAGTGGGATGCCATGTTCCAGCTTGTGGTGATCCTCAAGCTGTTCCTCGAGGCCACTGAGACCCTGAGCACCAGCACTGCCCTCCTCAGCCAGGTGGTCCCTGTGGCCAGGCATCTCCAGAAGCACATGGGTGAGTTCCTGGAGACCAGGGATCCTATCACAGGCAGGTGCTTCCTGCCAGATGTGAGGGAAGTGGCGACAAGGCTGAGGGGTGGCCTAATGCAGTGGGTAGAGCCCCTGTATTGGGAGAGGACATACATGTTACTTTTCCAGCTGCACTGGCTGCCAGTCCATTTCCGGGCCCGATTCAAAGTGCTGGTGTTAACATTCAAAGCCCTTAACGGCTTGGGGCCAGGTTACCTGAAGGATCGCCTCCTCCCATATGTGCCTGCCCGGACCTTAAGATCATCGTCAGCGGCCCTTCTCCGTGAGCCCCTGCCAAAGGAAGTGAGGCAGGTGGCTACTAGGAGGAGGGCTTTTTCTGCTGTGGCACCCCGGCTCTGGAATGAGCTCCCTAGTGAGGTTCGCCTGGCGCCTACATTGTACTCCTTTCAGCGCCAGGTGAAGACCTTTTTATTTTCCCAGGCTTTTTAGCTTTCTAAATTTTTAATTTTTGTGAACCGCCCAGAGAGCTTCGGCTATTGGGCGGTATAGAAATGAAATAATAAATAAATAAGTAAATAAATAAAACAATGTGCGATTCACACCTGAAAGATGGCCTTTGTGGGGACAACTCCCAGATGGTGTGGCTGGAAAAACTGGTGGGGCAAGTGAGGGGGGAATGGGCAAAGAGGCTGGGAAAGGTGCCAGAGGGAGAGGAGGAGGTGGGGAGGCCATTCCCCATCCCTTCCAGCAGCATCACTCCCAGCAGGACCGCAGCAGGCCAGGGGTTATGGGCCAAGGCAGTGCTGTCAGTGGTTGGGGGGAGAGGCACCCAAACTGCCTGCCAGGATGATGCCGCATTACCTGGCAGAGCCTATGGAAGACTGGTCCATGGACCCCATGGCCTACTGGTCATCCTGCAGCCTGGTTTGGCCGGACCTGGCTTGTGTGGCTAGAGAAAGACTCAGCTGCCCACCCACCAGTGTCCCAAGTGAGAGGGTGGCAGGTGATGTGGTGACACCCCACTGCTCCTGCTTGGACACTAACTTAGTGGAGCAGCTGGTCTTCCTCAAAGTTAACCTGCCCCTGATGGGCTACCCCACCCTCAAGCCCCCGGGCTACTGAGCAGCACACTCACTCACACTCACCCTGCTGTTTCTCATTCTTTTGGCAATCTTCTTTTGTCTTTATTTGAGTCAGTCATGGCATTTCATTTATTACTGTTGTTGTGAATATTAGGATTTATTCTGACTATTCCTCCTGTTATTATTTCGCTGTGCCTCAGTACAGTAACTCAGCTTTGGTTAAGCCCAAGGGGATGCTCCTACCATGTCCGTATCTGTATGGGTCCTCCGGTCAGAGCATATATCCTCCCCATCCTCCTCCATATTTAATGATGTCAGGATGTGCACTCAGTGCCGAACTGTAGCTCTGAATGTAAGGAGATGCAGTAGCATCTCTATGTCTCCCTCCAATGCCACAGACATGGCATGGGTCTGCTATGTGGATGGGCCCTCCTGGCTGGCAGGCTGTGTAGGCTTCCTGCCTCAGTTAAAGAGTCTCAGGATAACCGACTTATGTTTTTATTTTCAATTTCAAGGTGCCCACCTTGAGGGGGCGGGGTTTTCTTTTTTGCTTTTCAGAAAAGTAGATTGCTGTATTACTTCAGCTGCACGAGAGTGGTTCATTCTCCAGTTTCAAGTCCCTGTGAGTAATGCACTGTTACTCCCTTCCCTCTTCCCTTTGGCATGTGGGGGTTTTCTTTCTGTATCTGTCTTTCATTTGCTCTTGCTGTTTGCCCCCGGGCAGTAGAACTCCACTCATCTCTCAGGGTGTTTCTGTAAGTGCCTTCTTGACGGACTTGGCTTTGGTTTGTTTCCATGTCTGCCTGCCTGGCCCCAGGCCAGTCTTCCATGTAGAATATGTCCCATTGGGCTAGTCATTGTCGCATCTCAAGAATAAATTTGCCCTTGTGGGCTAGGCACTGTCCGCTTTCAATAAGCAACGGCCCTGCTGGGCTAGGCACTGTCCTTTTTCAAAAATTACTGGCCTTTCTGGGCTACGCACCATCTGCTTTCAAAATTCAATGGCCCTGCTGGGCTAGGCACAGCCCACTTTCAAGAAGCAGTTGCCCTTGTGGGCTAGGCACTGTCCGCTTTAAAGAATAAAGTTGCTCTTGCAGGCTAGGCACCATCCTGTTCAAGAATAAATTGCCCTTGCAGGCTAGGCACTGTCCACTAGGGATGGCGGAGAATTTCTCCCCGAAACTTCGGGGGGCCGAGCGCCAACGTGTTCGGCCCCCCGAACAAGTTTCAGGGAGAAATTCTCCGCACCCCCCCGCCCCCCCGCACCCCCACCCCGGGACGGGACTTACCTTTGCCGAATGTCCCTCCCGGTGGCGGGTCCGGCCGGCAGTTCGGCGGGTGTTCGTGCGGGGCGGGAGCGGCAGCCGGTCTTTCAACCGGCTGCCGCCACCGCCATTCCAATAAAAGAAAAGAAAAAAAAACGCCCCCGTGATAGGCTACGTGACGATTAACATAGCCTATCATGGCTAGATTTGCAAAGTCAGCCGTGATAGGCTACGTAAATCGTCACGTAGCCTATCACGGGTGACTTAAAAAAAAAAAAAAGCATGTACGGATAATGGCGGCCCCCATAGGGAGCCGCCATTCCCGTTCCTTATTTGGTCGCTGTAGTCTACGTAAAGATTTACGTAGACTACGGCGAAAATAAGGGCAACGCAAATAGCCTTTAGTCTATCTTTACGTAGACTACAGTGACCAAATAAGGAATGCGAATGGCGGCTCCCTATGGGGGCCGCCATTAGCGTACGCGCTTTTTTTTTTTTTTTAAGTCACCCGTGATAGGCTACGTGTTGATTAACGTAGCCTATCACGGCTGACTTTGCAGATCTAGCCATGATAGGCTACGTTAATCGTCACGTAGCCTATCACGGGGGCGTTGTTTTTTTTTTTTTTTAAACTTTGGAGTTCGCAGCCGGGCGAGGCGGGAAGCCTCCCCCCCGGCCTGAATTTTGGCCGGGGCGAGGCAGGAAGCCTCCCCCCCCGGCCTGAACTTCGCGGGGGGAGCAGCGAAGCACCTCCCCCCCACCGCAAACAAGCTTCGATGACAGGTAAGTGACTTTCGTCCAGCCCTACTGTCCACTTTCCAGATTCAGATGCCCCAGTGGGCAAGGCACTGTGCTGTTTCACGTTTCAAGATTCAGATGCCCCCATGGGCAAGGCACTGCCCACGTTCAAGAACAATTTGGCCTGGTGGGCTAGGCACTGTCGTCCTGCTTCCGGTCCCCGGGCCGCTCTCCTGTACGTCCTTTTGAGAGAGCCTTCTGCTCTCCAGACTTAGGGAGGGAGGTCCTGCACTCAATCCTCTCTTTCATAGGGATGTCAGAGAATTCTGCCACGGATCTCGGTGAGGCCGAATGCCAGTGCATTCGGCCCCCTGAAATCTGTGGCGGAACGGCCTGCCCCCCTGCCCCCCGCAGATCCCCCCTGGGACAAGACTTACCTGGGGCGGATCTTCCGGGCAGCGGCAGCTCCAGCGGCGGCGGCAGTGGTCTTCCGACCGGCTGCCACCACCACCATTTCCAGGCTTGTGAAAAAAAAAGAAGACGTGATAGGCTACGTAAAGATTTACGTAGCCTATCATGGCTAGGTTTTAAAAAAAAGACGTGATAGGCTACATAAATCTTTACGTAGCCTATCATGGTTGGGGGTGGGTTTAAAACAAAACGAACGCGTACGCAAATGGCGGCAGCTACTAGGGTTGGCGGAGAATTTCTCCCCGAAACTTCAGGGGGCCGAGCGCCAATGTGTTCAGCCCCCCGAACAAGTTTCGGGGAGAAATTCTCCGCCCCCCCCCGCCCCCCGCACCTCCCCCAGGACGGGAATTACCTTTGGCGAATGTCCCTCCCGGCGGCGGGTCCGGCCGGCGGTTCGGCGGGTGTTCGTGCGGGGCGGGAGCGGCAGCCAGTCTTTCGACCGGCTGCCGCCACCGCCATTCCAATAAAAGAAAAAAAAAACTGCCCCCGTGATAGGCTACGTGACGATTAACGTAGCCTATCACAGCTAGATTTGCAAAGTCAGCCGTGATAGGCTACGTAAATCGTCACGTAGCCTATCACGGGTGACTTTAAAAAAAAAAGCGCGTACGGATAATGGCGGCCCCCATAGGGAGCCGCCATTCCCGTTCCTTATTTGGTCGCTGTAGTCTACGTAAAGATTACGTAGACTACGGCGAAAATAAGGGCAACGCTATTTGCGTTGCCCTTATTTTCGCCGTAGTCTACGTAAAGATTTACGTAGACTACAGCGACCAAATAAGGAATGCGAATGGCGGCTCCCTATGGGGGCCGCCATTTGCGTACATGCTTTTTTTTTTTTTTTTAAGTTACCCGTGATAGGCTACGTGACGATTTACGTAGCCTATCATGGCTGACTTTGCAGATCTAGCCGTGATAGGCTACGTTAATCGTCACGTAGCCTATCACGGGGGCGGTTTTTTTTTTTTAAACTTGTTAGTTTGCACCCGGGCAAGGCGAGGCGCCTCCTCCCCGGCCTGAATTTCGGCCGGGCGAGGCAGGAAGCCTCCCCTCCGGCCTGAATTTCGGCCGGGCGAGGCGGGAAGCCTCCCCCCCCCGGCCTGAACTTCGCGGGGGGAGCAGCGAAGCGCCTCCCCCCCACTGCGAAAAGCTTCGAGGACAGGTAAGGGACTTTCGTGCACCCCTAGCGGCTACGGCTGCCGCCATTTGCGTTCCTTCTTTTTACCGTTTTAATCTACGTAAATATTTACGTAGATTATGACGGCAAAAATCAAGGGGAACGCAAATAGCGTAGCGGGCACTATTTGCGTCCCCTTTTGAGTTGCCGTTTTAGCCTGCGTAAAGATTTACGGAGGCTAAAACGGTGAATGAAAAAGGGACGCAAATAGCACCCGCTACGCTATTTGTGTTCCCCTTGATTTTCGCCGTCATAGTCTACGTAAATATTTATGTAGATTAAGACGGCCAAAAAGAAGGAACACAAATGGCGGCGGCCATAGCCGCCACCATTTGCGTACGCGGTTGTTTTTGTTTTTTGTTTTTACCCAGAGCCCTCCGCGGCCGGAAATCTGGCTGCGGACGGCTCTGGCCTGGCCTGGTCGGGCCTGGCCGGCTGCTCCGCGGAGCTGCCGCAGAGCACAGCCGGCTATTCGAGGATTCTGGGGGGAGGGACGGAGTGCCTCCCCCCCACCATCAACATAATCCGCGAAAGGTAAGTCACTTTCGTACATCCCTACTCTTTCAGCAAAAGAACATCCCAGTTCCCGGCCCCATCTCAGCGGACATTACACTATTACTAAAGCAATAAGTACAACCTTTTTAACTGCAGCAACTCTAGTGTACGGTATGGGAGCAGAGAAACACAAAATGTTATCTAATAAAACCATTAAAAAGTATTCCCAAGATCAAGCAGGTTGCCCTCCTGCCCTCCTGGTGCCCATGCCCCAGTGGCCAGTGGCCCACGTGCCCGCGCCCTTGCCTTGGTGTGTCAAGACAACTGTTGTTGTTGTTGTCCAGTCAATGTGCCCTCCTAGCATGGCTGGATTTCTCTTTTCAGGAAAATGGACATTATGTCAGAGGTGTCTGATGTCAGCGGTGCACATTCTCCAGTTTCAAGGCCCTGTGAGTAATGCACTGTTACTCCCTTCCCTCTTCCCTTGGCATGTAGGGAGTTTTCTTTCTGTATCTGTCTTTCATTTGCCCTTACTGTTTGCCCCAGGGCAATGGAGCCCCGGTCACCCCTCACAGTCATCCCCTATTAAGGAATATGCCCTGTTTGTGGGCTTGACTTGGTTTGTTTCCACCTTTCTGGCCACAGGCCACTCTTCCCTAGAGAATATGCCCTAGTGTTGTCTGGTTTGTGGCCCCAGGCCACTCTTCCCCAGACAATATGTCTTAGCGGACAAGGCATTGCACTTTGGTTCATTCATTCCTCTTTCTTTTTTCCTTTCTTTCTTTTGTAGTTCCTTCATTTAGAAAACCAATGTAATTATTCCCATGGTCCATGGCCACTCCCCAGGCAGCTCTTCCCTATAGAAGCACTCGTTGCCATGTATTAGCTCTAGAACTAGCACAGGTTCTGCCTGGCAGAGTTGCTGTGTCTTCCTTAGGGATGTGCAAACTCATCCCCATCTGGGTTCTCTGGATGCCCGCCCAGCCCCTGCACCTGCTTGCCAGTCCACGGATCATGCTTGAGCCCTTCCCACGCTTTGGCTGTGTGTATTCAGCCAAAGAGAGGCTAAGCCTGTGATTTGTCTGAATAAGGGTTGTTTTGCACATCAAAGAAACCTACAGCAGAGATTAGGGATAGTGACCTCTGCTTCAACACACTATCCCTACTGAGTTTGTTCTGAGTTTCTGGGAACAGCACATTTTACCTGCGGCTTGCACAAAAACTAGCAGGCCCAACTGCCCAAACTTTGGCAGGTGCTATGTCCTCAAGGGGGGCTGCGAGGGGCCAAGATTTCATGCACTTCTCTGGAAACAATGAAAAGTTATAGCTCTTTCCTTTGGGAGTTTTGGTGGCAAAAATCAAATTTCGCCTGCGCCTAGCACAAAGACCCACTGGGCCAAACTGCCTGAACTTTGGCAAGTGGGATTAGGGATGTGCGAAATTCACTTACCTTTTTGAAGGGGTGATTCGCGGTGGGGGGGAGGCGCTCTGCACTTCCCCCCGAAATCCTAACCCAGCCGGCTCCGCTCCGCGGCAACTCCGCGGAGCTGCCGGGCAGGTGCATTCGCCACGGCGGCCACCATTTGTGTTCCTGTTTTTTTGCTGTGATAGGCTATGTAAATATTTACGTAGCCTATCACGGCAAAAAAACAGGGGCGCAAATGGTGTAGCGGCCGCCATTTGTGCCCCTGTCTTTCTCCATGGTAGTGGAGCCTCTGCCATTTGTGTTCCCTTTTTTTGCCGTGATAGGCTACGTAAATATTTACGTAGCCTATCACAGCCTCCACAGGGAAGCAAATGGCGTCCCTGAGTTAGCCATGATAGGCTAAGTAAGTATTTACGTAGCCTATCATGGCAAAAATGGGGAAGCGAATGGCGGCCGCAGACGCAGCTGCCATTTGCAAAGCAGCACAAACGGCACCAGGTAAGTACTCCGTTTCGCACGCCTTTCACAAGGTGGTGGGGCAGGGGACTTCGTTCCGCCACAGATTTCGGGGGGCTGAATGCACTGGCATTCGGCCTCACTGAGATCCGTGGCGGAATCCTCTGACATCCCTAAGTGGGATGCCCTCAAGAGGGGTGGCTGAGAGGGGCCCAGATTTCACACACTACTGTGGAAACAGTGAAAAGTTATAGCTCTTTGCTTTGAGAGTTTCTGTGGAAAATATCAAATTCTAACTCCCCCTAGCAAAAAAACCACTGGGCCAAACTGTCTGAAATTTGGCAGGTGACGTTCCCTCAAGGGCGTCTGTGAGGACCCCAAATGTCATGCCTGTATCGCAAGTCAATGGGAAAACATCGAAAATGAGTGATCCGGATGTCCGAATCTCACTTCAGATTTAGATCCAAGTCGAACGGGAGGGGGTCTGACTTGGCCCAAAGTGGAGCAAAGCCACTCTGGAAGATCCAAAGTAACATCTGAAGCAAAGCAGGGTGTCCATGCACAGTCCTCGTAAAATGTGGCCCGGTGTGTTGAATGTAATGTATGAACACCCGTTAAAGTGAACATGCATTGATCAATTCAAACAAGTATATGTGTGTTTATTCAGCCCAGATTCAGCTGTGTGCACCATCTATACCCTGGATTAAGTAGGATTCTAGTACTAGGGCTGGCCATGGACCCCCCACTTTGCCTCAGATGCCAATTCAGACCTTCTGAATAAGCCCCACTTCATTTCAGATCAATTCAGACCCAATCCACTTCACATTTCCAAATTATTAAAACAGAAAGGGCCATAGCTTTTGTGGTTTTCATGATAAATATATGAAATTTGGAGACCTGGCAGCCCACATGGAGATGATTCCATCTGCCAGATATCAGACAGTTTGGCCCAATAGTTTGTGTTTTAGGTACAGGTGAAATTTGATTTTTAAAAAATTATTTGGATTTGACGTTTTCCTGGTGTCTTACACTGGAAAGCAGAAATAGCCATAATTTTTTTCAGTTTCATGCTAAATACATGAAACTTGGAGACCTAGCAGCCCACATGGAGCTGATTCCATCTGCCAAATTTCAAACAGTTTGGCCTTGTAGTCTTTGTGCTAGATGCAGGTAAAATTTGATGTTTTCAACAAAAACTCTCAAAGCAAAGAGCAAGAACGTTTCACTTCTTTCATAGAAGTGCATGAAATCTGGCCAGCTGGCAGCCCCAATGCAGATCATTCAAGCTGCCAAACCTCAGACAGTTTAGCCCAGTAGGGAAAGGTAAAATGTGCTATTCTCAGAAACTCAGACCAAAGGCCATAAAGGAATAATCAGAAAAGTTAGGTGTCCAAGCACTGATTAGGAGATCACTATCCCTAATCTCTGGTGTAGGTTTCTTTGAAGTTTCTTGGAAGGTTTCTTTTCCTCCAGACCAGAATGCTCAGAGTGACCTTGAGATGGAAAATCAAATCAGGGAGGCCTCCAAACAAGGAAGTACAAGAAGACAATAAGGGATGCAAAAAGGCATTTTGAAGAGTGTATCATTAACATCAAGGCCAACAATAAAGAATTCTTTAAATATATCAGAAGCAGAAAACCAGCTAGGGAGGCAGTTGGGCCGTTGGATAACAATTAGAGCTGTGAACCACTTTGGCCTGAAGCCTGAGTTGAAGCAGGCTGCTTCAAGCCACTTCGGGCCCCTTCCAAGGCAAAACAGGGGGGCACAAAGAGATCCGAAGTGGGTCAGAGGCTCTCTGAAGCACCTCAGTGCGCTTCAGAGCTTCAGCGCCCTAACCCAGCCGCGCCAGCACCTCCACCTCCTGACCTGATCCATCACGAGGAGGAGTCACCGTCATCGTCGCTGCCACTGCCATTGTCGCTGCCACTTCTGCCGCTGCCACTGCCGCTGCCTCTGCTGTCTCCACCTCTGCTGTCACCACTGTCGCTGTCGTCACCACCGTCATCACCGCCACTGCCCGCCACCTCCAGCTCAGGAGCCCTGGACGCGCGCCGGGTCTTGTTGCAGGGAGTCACCAAATGGCGACTCCCTGCAACAAGAGCCGGTGCACGTCCAGGGCTCAGGAGCTGGCGGCGGGTGGCAGCAGTGATAACAGAGGCGATGGTGGCGGCAGCAGCAATGACAGGGACTCCTCCTCATGATGGCTGCCGGCGCACGTCCCGAGGGCCCAAGCAAGGAGCTGGGAGCGTGTGCAGCATGGCCTCTACTTCAAGCTAGGATGGAAAGACTTCCCTGCACACCTTAAAAGACCTGTTGCTTCTCCAAGGCTTGAAGAAAACAAATGCTGACAGGAAGACTCGTTTAAAATTATAACGGCTGCTCCGAAGGTTCAAATTACAAAAGAGACTATTGCATCAAGACTTTCTGCTCTGAAGAGAGAAAACAATTCTCTTGGGGGGGGGGGTTGCAGAAATGAGCACAAAACATCTGCAGCAGCAGGATCTTATTGGAGAAGTTGTAAGCTCGTTGTTACCCAGAATGACCAACTTGTGAATCTGAAAAGTAAATATCCCCGGCTTCTGAATGCTAATGGAATGCCAAAGTCCAACCTGTCCCAGCAGACAGTCAAAGAACCAGCAATAAACAAACGTCATGTACCACATTCACAGGACTGATGGCTTAAAGCAGAGAGAACAGCTGTGAGATGATATAGCAGGCCTGACCATGCTCTTAAATGGAAGAAGATATAAATGCTGAACCAGCCACCCGCACACTAACAGGCTATTTTCCTTCCACCTCTGTTACAGAGAATGGTGCCTTCCACCTTTAAAGTAGCAAAACTTTGTCCCGCTTGCTGCTTCCTGGCCCTTTCAAAGGCATAGAAGTATCAGAATCCTAGATAAACCTCAAACACATACAAAAATCCTCCTCGGCAGTAGTTCAACATGTTCATGATTCAGTATGGGTGCAGCCAGTGAGGATACCATCAAACCAGGTCTTTCTCGACCGTTATGTTGACCTGGTAACTGGATTTTTCTTTTAGGATTCTGTTGCTGTTCATGTTCAATGGGACTTCCAAAAAAAGGGTCCAGGTCCCCTGTATGTTCAGGAACAAAGAACGGGCATGCTCAAGTTTGACTGCCTGGGCCTTACACTTCTATTATCTATTTCAGGGCACAATCCTATGGGGATAGGCAGCCACCTCCGAACTCAGAGACAACTGCCTATCCAATGCAGGGCAAGAGAAGTGCAGAGAGGATTGTTCCCTCTGTGCTTCTCCTGCCCTGCATTTGCGGCTAGACAGCCAATTTTGGCTGTCTAGCCACGGGAAGGCAGAGCGGGGCAGGAGGCTGCCGGATGACACATAGGATGTGTCATACCGGCATTTCCGCCTTCCCCAGCCTGGAATGCCCCCAGAATGCCCCGTTTTGGCCACTCCGCAGTCCTCTTCCGAGTGTGGAGCGTGGGGCCATTCCACGCTGTCTGCAAGGCAGTGTGGAAGTGAGGGAAGATCAGTTCTCCGGGAACTGACTTCAGAGCGCAGGCTCTGAGGTCGGTTCCCGGAAAACAACACATCCTAGGGCCATTTAGCCGCTGACTAGCAGCCACAGGTTTGCTCCCTCCATTATTGTACTCCAGTGCTTGGGCATCTAAGTGTGTTTTTACACATGAGACTCAAAGGAGCTCCTGTTTCAACTGGGCTTGCAGTGCAAATGGAACACCTCATCAGTCAGAAGTTTCATTCCCATTACAAATGCCTCTCTTCTGTTTCTTCTTCCAAATGAACAATTGCACACATGAGCCTCAATAAGGACTAAAGTCTTATATATGGAAGCACCTTACCTCGTCATGCACAAGCTTTCTAACTCAACAGTATATGCACATATCATCAACAGTCTACTAGGGATGTTAGAGAATTCCGCCATGGACTCCAGTGAGGCCAGATTCTTTAGAATCCGCCCCCCTGGAGTTCATGGCGGAACGGAGCAATCCCCCCCACCACCCCACGAAACTTCCCCGGGACGGAGGTTCCCCGGGACCTGTTGTAGGCCATCCGCTGCCCTCGTCTGAAGCTGCAAATGGCTGCTGGCCGCTATTTCCCTCGCTCCTTTAGCCATGATAGGCTACGGAAGTATTTACGTAGCCTATCACGGCAAAGAGCAAGGACGCAAATAGCGTCCACTATGCCATTTGAGTCCCTGCTCTTTTCATGATAGGCTACGTAAATATATACGTAGCCTATCACAGCTAACGTAGGGACGCAAATGGCGTAGTGTCCGCCATTTGTGTCCCTGCTCTTTGCTATGATAGGCTACATAAATCTATACATAGCCTATCATGGCTAACGCAGGGACGCAAATGGTGGCCGTTATGGCAGCCGCCATTTGTGGCCACAGCCCAGCAGCGGACGGAGGTCCGGCTGTGGATGGCCCCGGCCGGCAGCTCCGTGGACTCACCACGGAGCGCAGCCGGCCGGGGAGGATTCCGGGAGGAGGGACGGATCACCTCCCCACCACCATGGAAGCCCCGCAATGGAACAAGGTAAGGGATTCGTACATCCCTACATTCTACGCCCTCCCCGTGTTTACTTATCCTAGCATTAGGCAGATTTCAAAGAAATTCCAGTACTGATTTCTCTCAGCATGTAGCTCTCCTTTTAACCACCCTGTTTACCACTTAACAGAGAATACATGATATAGTACAAGCTGAGAAAACAAAATGTTACCAATACATTTATTCAATAAATATCCTCCAGTTTACTTTTTGAAAAGCACCAAGTATTTCATACATCGCAAACTAACAGTACTATATTAACAGCAAATGAGGAAGAACTATATTTCTCAGATTGATTGTTTTAAGGAAGCATGATGCAGTAGTAATGGGGGACTTCAATTTCCCCGATATTTGTTGGGAGACAAATTCTGCAAAACATGGCCCCTCCAGGGAATTCCTAACTTTTGTGGCGGATAACTTCCTCCTACAGAAAGTAGAGGAAGGAACTAGAGGATCGGCTATCCTTGACTTGATCCTAACCAACAGAGATGACTTAGTGGATAAAGTAGCAGTTACAGGAACTCTGGGGGAAAACAACCATGTTGTACTTGAGTTCTTGGTTCTAAGGGAAGCAAAAGCCGAGTGTAGTCAAACGCGTACCATGGATTTTAGGAAAGCTGATTTTAATGAACTCAGAACAATTATCAGTAAGGTCCCATGGCAAGTGACGCTAACGAGAAAAGGAGTCCAAGATGGGTGGGAGCTTTTAAAAAAGGAAATTCTCAAGGCACAATTACAAACAATTCCAACAAGAAGAAAAGGTGGAAGACAACAGAAGAAGCTAATGTGGCTTCACAAAAAGCTTAAGGATGACCTGAAAACAAAAAAGGACACACAGAGGAAGTGGAAAGAAGGCCAAGCAACAAAGGAAGAGTACAGGCAGGTAGCACAGAATTGCAGGGATGGTGTCAGGAAGGCTAAAGCTGAGAATGAGCTGAGGTTAGCGAGGGATGTTAAAAACAACAAAAAGGCTTTCTTCAGCTACGTGCATAGTAAAAGGCAGAGGAAAGAAATGGTGGTTCAGCTATTAAATAAGGATAGCAAAACGATAACAGATGATAAAGAAAGGGCAGAGGTGCTCAATTCCTACTTTGGCTCAGTCTTCTCCCAAAAGAGGGTCTATGACCCCCCTGCCAAAGGCAAAGTACAGGCTGAAGGGGCAGGATTGCAGCTTGAGATCGATAGGCATATGGTCAAGGAACACCTAACTAGTTTGAATGAGTTCAGATCTCCAGGGCCAGATGAACTGTATCCTAGAGTCATAAAGGAACTGGCAGAAGAACTCTCAGAACCGCTGTCTATTCTCTTTGAGAAATCATGGAGGACGGGGGAAGTGCCAGATGACTGGAGGAGGGCTAATGTTGTCCCTATCTTCAAAAAGGGTAAAAAGGAGGAACCTGGGAACTACAGACCAGTCAGTCTGACATCAATCCCTGGGAAAGTTCTGGAGCAGATGATAAAGCAATCCATCTGGAAGCACCTTGAAAACAATGCCGTGATTACTGGAAGCCAACATGGATTTGTCAAAAACAAGTCCTGCCAGACAAATCTGATCTCATTTTTTGATCAAGTAACCTCCCTTGTAGACCATGGGAATGCTGTAGACATCATATACCTCAACTTCAGTAAAGCTTTCGACAAAGTGCCCCATGATATCCTGATGAGCAAACTAGCTCAAAGTGGGCTGGATGAAACAACGATCCGGTGGATTCACAGTTGGCTACAGAACTGGACTCAAAGAGTGCTTATCAATGGGATCTTCTCAAACTGGGGAGAGGTAACGAGTGGGGTACCGCAGGGCTCAGTCCTGGACCCAGTGCTCTTCAACATTTTTATGAATGACTTGGAGGTGGAAGTGCAGGGAATGCTGATCAAATTTGCAGATGACACAAAATTGGGCGGGATAGCTAATACTTTGGAAGACAGAAACAAAATTCAAAGTGATCTGGATAGACTGGAGCACTGGGCAGAAAACAAAAGAATGACGTTTAATAGGAATGAATGCCAAGTTCTGCACCTAGGAAAAAGAAACCAAATGCACAGTTACAAGATGGGGGATACGTGGCTCAACAACACTACAAGTGAGAAGGATCTTGGAATTGTTGTCGATCACAAGCTGAATTTGAGCCAAGAATGTGATGTGGCTGCAAAAAAGGCCAATGCTCTTTTGGGCTGCATTCATAGAAGCATTGCTTCCAAATCCCGGGAAGTACTAGTTCCCCTCTACTCAGCACTGGTTAGGCCTCATCTGGAGTACTGTGTCCAGTTCTGGGCACCACACTTTAAGAAGGATGCAGACAAAGTGGAGAGGGTTCAGAGGAGGGCAACAAAGATAATCAGGGGACTGGAAACAAAGCCCTATGAAGAGAGATTGAAATAACTGGGCATGTTTAGCCTTGAGAAGACTGAGGGGGGATAGGATTGCGCTCTTCAAGTACTTGAAAGGTTGTCACAGAGAGGAAGGCCAGGATCTCTTCTTGATCATCCCAGAGCGCAGGACACGGAATCATGGGCTCAACTTACAGGAAGCCAGATTCCGGCTGAACATCAGGAAAAACTTCCTGACTGTTAGAGCAATACGACAATGGAACCAATTCCCTAGGGAGGTGGTGGGCTCTCCCACACTGGAGGCGTTCAAGATGAGGCTGGACAGCCATCTGACAGGGATGCTCTGACTTGGATTCTTGCACTGAGCAGGGGGTTGGACTCGATGGCCTTGTAGGCCCCTTCCAACCTTACTATTCTATGATTCTATGATTTAGTAACCAATTACATCATAGATCTGGCTCAAGTTCTGATAGATTCAGATGAAGTTGTAGAACAGAGTCAATTGAGCAAGTCAAGGAAGAACATCAAAGTAAATGCAAAAGAATGAGGGAGGTATTTACAGTAATAAATAGGCCACTCTATTTTTATAGTTTATGATTTCCTACCACGGGGAACAGCACAGAGCGTATAAGAATGGGGATATGTTGTCAGCCCTTCTCTCGGTTCTTTCTTGATTTTTTCCCCTTTTTCTGGCAGCTGGAAGATGAATGCCCTCAGCAGATTGGTGAAGAAGATGAAAAGCTCAATTCTTGCCAGCTGCTCCTCCAAACACTCACAATCCCCTGTGGAGGGAATAAGGAAAAGGCAGCAAGTAAGTCAGGACCATACAACCTACTCTCCAGACATCCTCCCAGGTTAACAACTCGTTTTGATTTTAAAAAGGAATATGAGTTGGTAGGTAAAAGCTCCTTTCTATCTCCCACGGTACATAATTAAACTATGGAATTCGTTACCACAGGAGGTAGTGATGACCAGCAATGTGGGGATTAAAGAAATTCATGGAAGATAACAGTATCAATGGCTACTAGTCATGATGGCTATATATTACTTCCAATAATAAATAGCTCTTGCCCTACTTGTGGGCTTCCCATAGGTAGCTGGTTGACCATGGTTCATGCCCTGCTTGTGGGTTTCCCAGAGGTTTCTGGTTGACCATGTTTCATGCCCTGCTTGGGGGTTTCCCAGTTGACCATGGTTCATGTCCTGCTTGTGGGTTTCCCAGAGGTTTCTAGTTGGCCATGGCTCATGCCCTGCTTGTAAACAGCCTGTAGGTATTTGGTTGGCCATGACCAATGTGGGGACAGAATGCTGGGCTAGATAAGCCTCTGTGTGATCCAGCATGGCTCTTCTTATGTTCTTAAAGTGACGCACCAGCAACTCCCATTGCTATAACTCCTGTTTCAGGGTCCACAGTTAACTAAGCCCTAATGTATACAGTTGGAAAAGCAAAACAATATTGACAAGTTAGGACACCTGAGTTCTGAAAGCAGCATGAGTCTTGGAATATAAAGCGTAATGTGTTGATCACTAGTACAGTATTACTCTACACAGTACTTCGGAAAAGCATGTCCAGCTGCCAGAAGTGGTTAGCAGAGGGGAATCATCAAAGCTGCTTTCCACCCCAATTTCCCTGCCTATGAAACACCAAGATCTCATTGCAAAGTATAGCAGACACCCAGGGCTGCCCAGGACATTTTTCTGCCTGAGGTAGAGCGGCAAATTCAGATTTTCCAAAGCCATGGCTTACCTGAGGCAGAAAATCCCACAAGGGCCTCTCCTCCTCCCTCGGTGTAAAAATACAATGGGTTGGATCCAAACTTAGTCATGCTTAGAGTAAACCCATTGAAATCAATGGCCCAAGTTAGTCATGACTAACTTGATGGGTCTACTTTAAGTATGACTAAATCTGAATCCAGCCCAGTAATAATAAATCAAATGACTGTTTGCTGCCCTTTCATGACCCTCAAAATAAGCTGCTTGAGGTGGTCACCTCACTTAGTCTAATGGTAGGGTCAGCCCATGGAAAATACTGGTATATGCTGAGCCCAGTGATGGTGGGGACAGGAGAAGCCATGAAAGGAAGAAATGGAAAGAGATGGAAAAGGAGGGACAAGAGGCTGTAGTGGCTAGAGTACTGGACTGGGAGTCGGGATATCCGTGTTCTAGTCCCCACTCGGCTGTGGAAGCTCACTGGGTGACTTTGGGCCAGTCACAGACTCTCAGCCCAGCCTACCTCACAGGGTTGTTGTTGTGAGGATAAAATGGAGGAGACGGAGGATTATGTATGCCGCCTTGGGTTCCTTAAGGAGGAAAAAAGGCGGGATATAAATGCAAGCAAGCAAGCTGATTGTTCTGGCCTCTCCCATTTCTCTGCATAGCTGCTGCAGGAAGGCTTCCTTGTTCTGCTCTGTTGTAGGACTGAAAGAGGGTGGTATTACTCTGTGGTGCTGTGCCAAACTCCCAAGGGGTGGTGGTGGTGGAGCCAGCCTCACATCTTGCAGTCATCCTTTCTGGGTGAAGGCTACAAGGTTACTAGGACAAAGGCAGCCTAGTAGAAGGGAAGGAAGCTGGGACTCCTCATCAATAACCACTCTGAAGAAAGCTCAGTTTACTCTTTTATATCCAAAGCTGAACTGTTTGCAATGATATATTGCTTGCTTTAGAAGGGAGGCCAAGGGGCAGGAATCATATAGTTGGTATGCCAAAAATCCTATGTTAAGGTTCTCAACTCCTGAGAGCTAAGACAGGCTTCAGCCTGAGGCCATGCAGTGATGCTGGAAGTCAGAATTGTTAGTACTAAACCAGTGGTTTGACTCCGTGGGCATTTCCACACCAGCCTAAAATCCTGCATTTAAAATGGGGCTTTCTACTTCTGTTTTAAATGCAGGATCACCACTGACTCCCTTTTCATGTGCTTCCTCACCCGCCCCCCCTTCTCCCTGTATCTAAGTCTTCCATTATCTTTCATTGATCTCGCTCCTCTTCTTCCTGCTTTAAGTCTTTTCACAGAGGGAACAGAAGCGGAACACAACGGGGTAATTTGATAGCTCATTATCTGCTATCTATTTAAAAATGGAAAAAAGGGCATTTAGTGCAGGAGGGTCATGGCATCATGTAAGAAGCCCGCAGACTTCCAGGAAGGAGCAATCTCAATCGCACAATAAAAGCTCCATGTGATGAAACCCTCTAGAAGAGCTGCGTAAGAGTTCTTACAGGAAAAAGAGGAAATGTCATTCTCCCCAAGATGAAAATAATAGCAACTTGAATTTACCTTTCAGTTGTTTCACCAACGAAGTCAGAGAGCATGGGCAGATTTCATGCATTAAATGAGAATTAGGTAATGCAGTGAATAATCAATCTTCAAAGCCCAATGTCATGTGGCTCAAATATTCCTTTGAAAATAAAAGCCTTACACAAACCTCCATCTCATTAAAACAATCCTGTAAATATGACAATGAATCACGTCTGTATTTACCTGTGCCAAATAGCAGAAATTCTTCTCTACCAACAAATTTTCCAGCCTTGTCCAAAAAATGATTGGGATTGAATTCTTCAGGTTTCTCCCATAGCTTGGGATCCAGAAAAGCAGAGTTCAGATCTGGATTAATAAAAGTTCCCTGAAAGGAAGAAACAGCCAGCTCAGAATGTGCCCAAACCAGCCTGCTTCAGCTTTGTCCCTTGTTGTCCCAGTACTAATAGTTGTGTGTTTTTCATGCACACACGCTTCATCCTCCTGGAACACTCACATTTTCTTTCTTTAATAAATGGTGAATTTGGACAAATACACATTTGAACCTATATGCAGCCAGATAAATCTGATGTAGTTAGAAAAATGTACTACCGGTGTTTTCAAAGACGTTGCAAAAAAGCAAGGGAAGAACTTTTGTGTCCTACTGTGAAACTGCTATGACAAAAAAAAATCATTCTCAACTAGAATGGAATAAAATATATTATTTGCTGTTTTACTGCTAATCCTTCTTCTTGAATCTGGCACAGAGCCTACGGCCATCAGTGAAACCAAAAAAGGAGAATGCAGTGTAAGTGGAGGTTTGTGAAGTATTGCTCCTGCTGGATTGGGGAAAGGTACTTTCAGAAGTATATTAAATACATGAGCTCTTCTTGGGCATCAAATCACCAGAAGCCATGCAACACACATTAAAGGAATCAGCACAGATTATGCAGGCTACATAGGGGAATGACACACTAACCCCTCTGCAATCCAATACCAGGGGCAGGGGGGCTTCTTGCTGGTCAGGATTTGCATCACATGGAAGCTCTTGTGTGGATACATCACTTAACTCTCTCCTCTGTGATGTTCCTCACTCTTGGGATACAGGACTGCAGCCGTAACAATTTTATGTACCTTGGGAATGAGAAATCCAAAGATATTCACATCCTTGGCAAATGTTCTGATGATTCTGAATAAGAAGGCATATTTAGCACGCTGGATCTCATGAATCACAGCATTGGTATAGGACAGTTTCTTCCAATCTTGATAGCAGATTGAATGAGAGGAACCCAAAACATCTTCCATCTCCTTGTAGACTTTATCTGAGGGAAATGGGGGGGGGGAGGGAAACCTTTATTCTGGACAAAATGATTACCTCAGGGAAGTTAGGCAAATATTTTTATTCTTCATGAAATTATTTCTTGTGGTTCTGTTACAGGAAAATTCTCAATTCAGGCAATCTAAAGAATAGCTGGGAATACCCCCAAACTCCAGACAAAGTACTACATATCTATTCCGCCTCGCATTGCCTAGGTCAGCTTCCCCAAACCTGGTTCCCACCAGATTTGTTGGATGGCAACTTCCATCATTCCCATGCTGGCTGGGAACGATGTGCATTGCAGTCAAGCATATCTGGAGGGAACCAGAATAGGTAAGGCATAATAGGAACTACATAGAATACCTGTATGGGGTCACGAAGAGTCAGACATGACTTAACGACTGAAAAACAACAACAAGAATACCTGTAACTGAGTCAAAAGTCTGTGAAACAACAGGGATTTCAGAGCCATACTGCACACATCAGGTAAACTTAGGGCTGGTTACTATTCCTCCTTCTCCCTATTCCTCCCCCACAAAGGTGATGTTGGGGAGAATTCATGCAATTTTGGGGTGCAGACAGAAGTTGCAGCACTTTTGGGGTTGTGGTGGATGGGTGGGTGTGCTACTTATGTTTCAGTGAGGTGACGAACGGATCTCATCTGAAATTATTTCTAGTCTGCCTTTGTGGACCTCCTCAAGGTGGCGTGCAAGATAAAAACAACACAACTTGTTATGGTCTTATATATTATTAAGCCACTGCAGCCAAGCAGGGACTTGGCTGCAGATAGCAGCCCAGCTGCAGTTCCCTTTAAAAATGTGGCCAGAATGCCCCTGGGAATGATGCCACATGATCACCATGGGAGCAGCCATCATTCCCCCACCTCCTCCAGGAATGCCACTGCCATGGTGGGTGCAACCAGTCACAACACACCAGTGTTCCAGAGGCAAACCAGTGAGGCTAGAAAGAAAAAAGAAACATCCTTGCCCAAGGCAAAGCTGGGTTCTGATAGAACAGAAGACCACTCTTTTGTACCTACCATTTTCTGCTTTGACACTCATTTCACAGAAGGCAAATTGATGAGGCTCAGAGACCAGTAACTTGGACAAGAAATGGTACAAGTCAGAAGTGGGAGCTGAGCCCAAATGCCAAATCACATATTTGCCCCATAAAGTCCAACAAAATATCCATTTCACAGAAGGCAAACTTCTGATATTCACAATTTTAAATGTGTATTTCCTACTTATCTTCTATATAACTATCTGATTTAATTCTACAGAGCTGTTGAACTTGATGGTGCTTTATGATGATACATTCCATAAACTATTTAGCAAAATGTGTGTGGGAAAGTATTCTCTCCTGTATGACATAAAGCAAACGCCTTCAGCTTAATTCAGTCTTTCTTGTTCTTTCTAAACAACTAACCACAAACTCATTTGCTCTGAAGTCAGTCCCATTTATTCACTGAAACCTCATAAGAGATGGTTAGGGCTGGGAGGGTATGTAATACGTATGTTTGAATTTACTTGTGTTAAGGGCTCATGAGATATGCACATATATTAATGAGTGACTGTGTAAGTAAGTCTTTGAGGAATTCCAGTCTATCACTGGAAGATTAAACTCTTCCCTAATGGGACCAACAGTGGCCTTTCCTTCCATAGCACAAGGCTCACCTTGGATATCTGGGTGGGTTGCCATGAGGATCAGCGCCCACTGCAGGGTCGTGGCGGTCGTCTCTGTTCCTGCGACAAAGAGGTCAAGAACACACTCAGCCAGGTTGTCTTCATTATAGGCAGAAGTGCGGTCATCCTTGCTCTGTTATTGGCAACAGAAAGACAAAATATATTTTTACCACAGATTATAAACTGGCCTTCAAAAATGTGCTATACGTTCTGCAGAGTCCACAGCACCAAACCGCCTTTCGCATGGGGGTGTGCACCGATCCTGGCACACAGTCATGAATTGGGGCACTAATCCCACAGTGATGTTAAAAGGGGGATCGAAAAGGATCTCTCTGACTCCCTCCTAAAACCATGTGCAGAAAGACATCATAAGAAAGCAGCAGCTTTCCCGTCTTCCAAAACGCTTCGAGATTATGGGACATTGAGGGTGCAGTGACCCAGACATATCCAATGCGGATTTCTGCCGGAGGAGCATTCAGTTCACCCATGCCTTAAGCTCGCTGCTAGGGGAGGAAAGCACCAGCTGCTTCAGGATCCCCCTATTCTACCTTGGAACTTGCACCTCTCCTCTAGGTGCCTCAGGCCGGTGGTGCAGTGGAACCAGGGCTCACAGGGTCAAAGCACCAGGGTTTTTGATCAGCAGCGATGACGATGTCATCTGCCATCCCCTCAGGTCTCCCAGTCCCCTCTGAGCTTAGCCATCATCCTCAGTCAATGGGGGGAAAGGTTTTCCCCACCACACTATATTGTTGTGAGCTATCCGTGTTGTAATGCAAAGTATTTTGGGGTGTCTGGGTCTTGAATGGGCATTTAAGAACCATTATCTTTACAAAACATTTGCTGCTGGTGGGGATGAACGCTGCTAGAAATGGTTTGTTCACATGGATTCACAGCTGCTTGAATCTGATTTTTGAACTCTCCTTGAGTGTGTAGCTATGGGGACTGTCCCGATGAGGGCCTGCACTTCAAATTTACTACTACACTACCGGCACAGACCCTCTCAGAGGGGAACACCACATTATTTGAGAGCCATTGATCTATCTGGATATAAATGGTGGCAGAAATCCTGAATGACGTGCCAGTATGGAATCTGGTCATCCTGACTTGTGTATTAAAATCTTCCCTGGGATAAGTCTCAGAAGGAGAATTGTGTTAGTTCAACCAGAATGATCCTTGGGTCCATGAAAGAATGGGCCAGCCCAAGACATTTTGCTACCTGAGGCAAAGGACAACATGCTCCTTCCTCCCATTCCACATACAAAAGCTGACCAGACAGGTAGCTGGACAGCATCCTCTACTGCACCTGAGGGCAGCTGGCTAGCTTATGGGGCATAGGGTAGGCTGTGTGGCACACACAGTTCTGCTTGCTCCCCACCGCTCAGCATCTGCCACCCGAGGCAGCTGCCTCACTCTGCCTAATGGTAGGGCTGGCCCTGAGGTGAGGTGAGGGCAGAGTTCAACTTTTAAAAATTAAAAATAATTTTTATTTGTGGATTGTGCTGGATTAAAAAATATGGGACATGTTTCATGCAGAGATGGCTACCCTCTTCAACCTGCAAGCAAAGATTTGGGGTCTTTGCTTACTGCTGAAAAATATCCAGCTTTATGGCAACCATCTGGGGAGCTAATTAAGAGCTAATGGACCTTTCCATAAAATGTGTGTCCATCTCACCATTGAGTACTATGCTTATCAGTGAGAACCAACCGGTCTGCAGTATCACTTACAGCTGCAAGTATACTCAACTCAGGGCCCACAGCCAGCTGCTTTCTGCATTCTACAGAGCCTAATGCAAGAATCCATGTTAGTTGTGTCATTGTGGTAAAGATCAAAAACACATCACATACAGAGGCTCTGATTCAGATGAGTCCTACAAACCTCACCTCATAGGCAAATCCTGTTCAATGGTTTGCCGCCTATTCTAAGGAGTAAACAGAACAGCTGCTGAGCCAAAAACACATGCCCAGTCCCAGTTTTATTTTATCATTTTGACTGATAGAAAGCTAATAAATGCTAGACAAATTTTTGTAAAGAGAAGAGGTACCATGGTTCTAGTAAACAGAACATAGAGCAACTTATTAACAACATCTAGAACATGAGATGAAACCATGACATACAAGCTTACAAGACTCATAATTAGCAGGTGACCCTCAGGCAGGAATGACCACATCTTTCCCCTTTTGTGTCTTATGATATTTTTACCCAAAATGCCCAGCTTGGTTGTGTTGTTCATTTGAGTCACTGATTGGTCCCTATACCTCTTGTGTCCCTGCCTGTCCTTGGCTGACTGTACCTCCTCCTTCATGTCATTTGTTCATCCCCATGTATCCTAGTAACCACTGAACATTCTACTGAAAACCCTAATTCCCTCATCGTTTGCTATAGCTCCGTACTTTCCGGAATTCCTCTTTTGTAACTTTCCAGACCATTCTGCACATACGCTAACCTAAATTTCACCATTGCTACGTTGGTGCAGGGCTTTATTTGCAGGCCTTTACGTCCTCCGACTTCTGGCCAGGCCAATGCCAGGCCACCACCTTGCAGTCAATATGCATGTATGTGTAACATATCTGTACATATTTTTAGATGCCCACACTAACTGTATGCTCTTGAGGAAACACATTGAAGTGTCCCTTCAAGAGGAACAAGAGCACTAATTGGATCCCTTAGACCGCAAAAGTGGCTAAGGGCTCTCTGAGTTCCCCACGCTCCAGGTGACGTTTGGACAGCCTGACCTTGCTGCAGCACAGTTGTGGCTTCTGCAGCCATCACTGAACAACACTCAGAACAAGCCAGATAGAAATGAATCCCACAGGGCCTTCCCCAACCTGGGGCCCTCCAGATGTTTTGAATTTCAACTCCCATCAACCCCAGGGAGCGTGGCCAGTGGGAAGGAATGCTGGGAGTTGTAGACCAAAACACGGGGAGGGCCCCAGGGTGGGGGAGGCTGCCCGAGCAAGGAACTGTAAGGATTGTGGTTACGTAGAGTAGGTCTTTTAACGCACGTACATTAGTTGCTATTTCACACCCATGGCTATTCAGTTGTGTTCACAACCAAGGGTATGGAGACATCGGTGTATGGGGTTTTTGAGCATTTTCAATCCATGTGGGGATTATGATCTACTTTAGTAGCTGACATTAATATAGGGGAAGCACTGCAGGGAGAGAGGGGGACTGGATGCGAATGTTTTCAAGCCCAGAAAATCATTTCTGTGCCCCTTCAGATGTCACTGTTCCGTCTTAGCGGGGAATGTAATGATTTCTTGGACTAACAGTATTTGCATACAAAGTGGGTACTTACTTTCTCCATCTGAAGTAGATAGAAATCAATGAAATCCCGTGGCAAATGGCCAGGCTGATTCTCCTTATGATTCTTTATCTCCTTCTTTGCGAATGAAAGCACCAACTGCCTGGAGAACAAGGCCTTCTTGTGTGGCCCTGGGAGATGTCTCATGACCCACGGGAACATTTTATACAGCTACAGGGAAGACAAAGGCAAAATCCTGTCACCACTACCATGACGAGACCCAATAATGTGGCCTGTGGCCCGACTTCTTTGGGCACCTATCACACTGGTAACATGGGGAACCTTTTTAAACGAATTGGGGGGCTGTATTCTCTCAGTGGAAGTGGTCAGTGCCAAAGTCAACAAAGGGGACAAAACCCCTTTTCCTCTTCCTCCCACCCATTCTCTTTCACACATGCCCATTTCCTCTCTGCCTCCCTTCCCTTCCCTTCCCTTCCCTTCCCTTCCCTTCCCTTCTCTCTCTCTCTCTCTCTGTCTGTGTGTGTGTCTCTCTCTCTCTCTCTCACACACACACACACACACACACACATGCCTGTCCATTCACAAACACACATCCATCCATGCACACCCACCTCACAATCTCAGTGAAGCGTGTGGGGTGATCAGGTGATTATCATCAGGATTGCAGGGGGAGATTAGGGTTAAACCTCCCTGGCCCCTGCAGTCCCCCCGCCCCCCGCTCTTCAGGTGCACAGCCATGCTGGCTGGGAATGATCACAGTTGTAATCCAACACATCTGGAGGGCACCAGGTTGGGGAGGCTGTGGTCTGTTATTATGAATGATTACTTCATCCCAAAGAGCTCAGTACATGGCCCTTCACTTCTTTTGTTCTCTTAATATATCTGTGAAGTAGGTTAGACTGCAGGACAGTGACTGGCCCAGGACTGTGGGGGGAGTTCAACCCCAGCCTCATGTAATTCCAGGTACAGGGGCTCTTTGAATGCTGATAATGCGTTATGGCCTCTGGGGAGGCCTGTCTGACTTGACAGCATAGCAAAAGACTACTCACAGTGTAAACGAAACTTCCTCCACATTTTAAGGCAAAATCAATAGCTTCAATCAGTTTCTGGAAGTTGTTGTCTTCAACAGAATAACGATGTCCAAAAGCAACAGCACAGACCACATTGCACACTGAAGTCGTGATGAGTAATAAAGGGTCAACTGGCTGCCCTGCAAATGAAGTTATTCACAAACATTTTAATTCTGCTTTTTAATTCTGCTTTCATCTTAATCCTGAGACTGGAATGTCATGCTGGGACTAAGGAAACTTTTACTTTTACATTAGAAAACAACTGAACATTCATCAGATTCGACTCCAAAATATGCAGAGATGGTTTGCAAAAAAATCTGCAGAATAAGTTATGGCCAGCATTATCTCCTAGTATCACATACCCTTCACATGTGCTAAACTCTCCACAAGCTGATGAGCCTCCTCTTCTATTTGCCGCTCTATGCTTTTCTTCCCCAGTTCCACCTTCTGCATAGTAATTTGCCCAATCTTTCTCTGCTGCTTCCAGATGTGTCCATTTGAAAATACAAGGTCTGAGGATGTTAAGAAGCAATGAGAAATTGCAAAAATTCATGTTGAAAATGTTTTATGCTGACATCCTTTAAAAAAAGAGAGCAGTTCATGCCTATGTGTACAAGAGCTACCCATTCTTTAAGCACAGAAGCATGGCAATGCTGATGCAAAACCAGCCTCTGTTTAGTACAGCGTTGTGTCTCTGATATGAAACAGCAAAGTCTGTTTCAAAACGTATGTAAGGAGTCCCCCATTCTCTGTGATCTTTGACCACCCAAACAATCAAGGTTGATTCACACAATACATTTTCTCCCACCTGAGGAGATTTGACCATCCCTATTTGTAATGCAACATGTGCAATGGGTGATCAGAGAAATTCCTGTGGTTGCAATGTCTGCGAAAAATAGTACCTCCCATACTAGCCTGCCTAAGATCAGGTGGGGAGGCTGTTCCTTGTGTCCTGCCTACTGTGGAAGCATGATTGGCTGTGACAAGAGACAGGGCCTTCTCAGTGGGTGCACCCAAGCTGTGCAACGCTTTGCCCAATGCAGCTCAGATGCCTCCCCCCCACCTTATCCATCTTCCACTGGCTAGTAAAGACTTCCTTGTTCCAGCAGAATTTTCTCCTGCTGGGCAGATAATATATTATCTGAGGTATGTTTCTTATCTGTTCTACTTGCCGCCATTGCATTTTGTGGATATTGTTGTTTTATGATGACATGGTGATTTCAGTTCTTGTAAGCCACCGTCATGATATGCATGCATTAAAAGGCGGTGGGTAGAAATTCTTATATAAATAAGTAATGCCACTTCAGGACAGCTCAATATATTATGGTTGTAGCAGGAATTGTACTGGTATTGCACTGGTGTTGCTTACCCCAGTCTCATAACATGTGGCCATCATACATAAGTATACCTGCATCTTTTAACACCAGCGCATCTGGAAAACTTGACTGGGCCAAGTTTCCAGACAAGTGTACACTGGTGGTTAAAGATGCAAGTACACTCATGTGGAATGTCTTCACATTATGTTACTTCCTAAGGCAATAAACCAAACAATGGAGAATCAGAGCCTCAAGATCACATTTAGAGAATTTGTGCTTTAAATTGTGCCATTTCAATTGAAAGGAAGCTGTAAATTCTGATGTGGGCATTCAGGGCACAGGCCTTGTTGAATACAATGGGTGTTCCTTCTGAGTAGACACACATATGCTTGTTCTGGGAAAGAGGAGGGGGGAGAACACAGGGATGGGAAACCAGCTCCCTTTCTAACCCAATGCTGCCCAGGATCTCTATAACGAAGGTGTGAAGTCATTACTTCCTAAGGCAATAAACCCAACAATGGTGAATTGCAGCCTCAAGATGGCGCTTTACAGCATTTAGGGAATTGGGCTTGAAACTATGTCATGTCAATTGAGGGGGATCTCTGTAAGTTCTGATGTGGGCATTCAGGGGACAAGCCTCATTCAGCACAATGGGAGTTACTTCTGAGCAGACACTGATTGGCTTGTGCAGGGACAGGAAACACACAGGAAACACCCCTTGACCGGGGTCAGGGTGAAAGGCACACCCCTGGGCAGGGCTAGCATACCCGAGGTCAATGCAGGGGTTGGGGCACACAGCAACTATACCAGGAGAGCCTAACTTAAGGAAAAGAATCGGACTTTAAGCAGTTTCCAGAAATGTGGTTTTTCCCTGATAAGCTCCAGGTGGCTGCTGAATGGCCATGACATCAAATATCCATAATGACCTCCAAACGCAGCCAGCTCAGAGTAAATCACTCATGGAGACACCCCCAAGTTGGTTCACATTAAAATATGAGACAAATGAATTCTCCCTCCATTCCTCCTAAAGACTTCCTTTGTTCTCTTTTATTTACTTTCCTCTTATGATATCTCTGGAGAGAAGATCAGTAAAAACTCTTACTTTTCACAACTTACCCTTTCCATTTGTTGCTCCTTTAAGGAAAGGAGTCACACGTCGTTCAGTATTTCCAGATTGCTTTGTCGGCTGCCAGTTAGATTAAAATAGAGAAGAGAAACATTACATTCTCTATTATTTCAAGTTAATGTGTGAACATCAGAGTTTCTCGCCCTTGCAGCTTCTGGCCCTGTTCAGCTCATCTATCTACCCAGGGCAGAAAATTAGCATCAGCATTAATAATAATTCTCCGCCCTAGTTTTATTTTCATTCTCAGGGTGTTGGTAGATGAGATGGCAGGAGTTCTGTGATAGGACGGCCTGCATTTAAAAAACAAAACAAAACTGCAAATACAGCTGTGGGGACAAGCCTGATTTAAATTGGGACCATGGTACTAGGGAAGAAATAATCCATTCCTCTGCACCATTTACCTAGTTGAATCTCCCTCCCCGACTTGCTATAGTGAAACAGGTACCATGTTTTGTTTTTGTTTGTTTGTTTTCTGGCAAATAGCAGCTCCGAGAGGGCAATTTCCACTGGGAAAATGGTGCATGGGATAAGGTAAACATTCCCTATCATTCAGAGGTATGGTCTTGATTCGAACTGGGGGGCCCTGCATACCCCTAATTCAGGAGCCTTTTTTACTGCCTAGACCCTCTATAACAGAGAGGCAGGGAGCCATTTGCCAGCTAAAAAACAGCCCACCTTTTCATACCATCGTGCCCTCCAGTTCTTGCCTTCTCATCTTCCCTTTGTTCTGTTGGGGCACCCTTTCTCCCAAGCTTCCTTTTGAACCCATCCAACCCCCCAAATGTGGTGATCACAGCAGCACAGCCAACATATTCAGGATAGGGATGGTGGAGAATTCCACCACGGGCTCCATTGAGGTCGGATTCTAAAGAATCCGGCCCCCTGGAGTCCGTGGCGGAACGGATTGCTCCCGCCTGCCACCCCACGAAGTCCCCGTGGACCAGATCCTACCTGCCTCTGGCAGGTCCAGATCCGGCCGCTGCTACCTGCCGCTCCGCGGCCACGAATGGCGTCCCCTACGCAGGATGCCATTTGCATCGCTGCTTTAAATGTGATAGGCTACGTAAATATTTATGTAGCCTATCACGGCTAAAGCAAGGACGCAAATGGCGTAGCGGCCGCCATTTGTGTCCCTGCTAGGCCATGATAGGCTACGTAAATTCTTACATAGTCTGTCATGGCCTGGCAGGGACACAAATGGCATCCCCTACGCCATTTGCATCCCCGCTTTAGCCGTGATAGGCTACGTAAGTATTTATATAGCCTATCACAGCCTGGCAGGGACGCAAATGGCGGCAAGTGTAGTGGCCGCCATTTGAGGCCACAGCCCGGCCACGGCCAGAAGTCCAGCTGCGGCTAGCCCCAGCTGGCAGCTCTGCGGCCTTGCTGTGGAGCGGAGCCAGCTGGGGAGGATTCTGGGGGGGAGGGACGGATCACCTCCCCCCCACCGCAGACTGCCGACTGGATTCTGTACACCCCTAATTCAGTAGCCCTTTCGACTGCCTAGACCCTCTATAACAGAGAGGCAGGGAGCCAATCATTCCCTGAGGCTTCTTCACCACCATCAAAGCCCTCAGTGCCGGTGTCGGCGCCAGGTTTTGGAGGGCCCCTGGGCAAGACGCCCTCATGGAATCACCCTCCCCCAGTGAGGCTACCTTCTCAACACTGTTGCCACCAGCGGCCATTGCTCTTCATCCTCATTCCCATCATTGCTACCACATGTTTGCTTGAGAGGCAGAGAGCCAGCGAGCCAGTAGGCAGGGACATCTCCTGCTCCTCCTTCTCACCAACATCACCGCTGCCTGGGCCAGAGTGAGAGGCAGGTGGACTCGCAGGTTGCCATGGTGAAGAGGAGGAGCAATTCCAGGGGGCTCTTGTCAGTGGGCCCCTGCTGGGGTGTGAACCTTGGCAAGTGCCCACTCATGCCTATCCTTGATGCTGACGGTGCTTAGGGCAATATTACATAGGCTGCCTAGAGACAGTTAAAATATCTTTTGGATTCTTTTGGCCCAGCATTCCACATGCAGAAACTGACTAGAGTGGTAGTGAAATCTTTTCTCAACACTGGTGAGAGGACACCATCGTCCACTGCATCTGAGGTAGGGATGTATGAATCCCTTACCTGGCTCCATTCCGGGGCATCCACAGTGGGGGGAAGGTGTTCCGTCCCTCCCCTGGAATCCTCCCTGGCTGGCTCTGCTCCGCTGCGACTCCGTGGAGCCGCAGACCGGGGCCGGCCGCAGCCGACTGCTACGCCGGCCGCCATTTGCATCCCTGCCAAGCCATGATAGACTATGTAAGTATTTACGTAGCCTATCATGGCAAAAGGCAGCCACGCAAATGGCAGCTGCTACGCCATTTGCGTGGCCGCCTTTTGCCATGATAGGCTACGTAAATACTTGTGTAGCCTATCACGGCAAAGAGCAGGGGCGCAAATGGCATAGCGGCTGCCAATTGCGCCCCTGCTCTTTGCCATGATAGGCTACATAAGTATTTACGTAGCCTATCAAGAAGAAAGGCAGCCACGCAAATGGCAGCCGCTACAACAGCTGCCATTTGTGGCTGCAGCAGCCCGGCAGCGGCCGGAAGATGAGCCAGAGCCGCCGCCGCATCTGCCGCCAGGTAGGCTCCATCCCGGGGGGATTCCATGGGGTGGCGGGAGGGATGCCGTTCCATCACAGACTTCGGGGGTTCGTGGCGGAATTCTCCAACATCCCTAATATGAGGGCAGCAGATTAGCATAGCTTAGGGGATGCAGGATAGGGGTGCTGGAGAAATTCAAGATGGATTCAAATGAGCTTGGATTTCTAAGAATCCGACCCACTGAATACGCTGCGGAGCGGCCCCCTCAGGCCGTGCGGAGTCTGTGGACTTTGGGGTGATTTTTTTACTTTCCTGAAATGTACACATATAAATCCATAGAAAAATACATAAGTTTCTGCTGAGGAAAGGTTGAACGGAATGGGGGACAATACACTAAATGTTCTGTACTAAGGTAAATTATATAAATACTTATGTAAATTCTTACATAGATATTTACATAATTATTTCTGTATTTTTCCACATGACAAAAAAAGAAGATTCGCATCCATCTGTGGGCGGATGTAGGGATGGCACAGAATTCCGCCACGGATTCCAGTGAGGCTGGATTCTAAAGAATCCAGCCCCCCAGAAACCGTGGCAGAATGGCCTCCTGCCCCCCTGCCCCCCCCACGGAATCCCCCAGGACCGCACTTACCTGGGGCAGATGTGGCGGATTCGGCGGCGGTCCCCTGGCCAGCCATGGCCGGGCTCCTGCGGCCACCATTGGTGACCTTGCAGCTGTGATAGGCTACGTAAGTATTTACATAGCCTATCATGGCTAACACCCCCCCAAAAAAACCCCAGCGTACGCAAATGGCGGTGGCTACGGCGGCCGCCATTTGCATTCCCTATTTTTTGCCATTCTAGCCTACGTTAATATTTACGTAGGCTAGAACGGTGAAAAATAGGGAACGCAAATGGCAGCCGCCATATCCGCTGCCATTTGCGTACGCTGGGTTTTTTTGTTTTTTGTCTTGGGTTAGCCATGATAGGCTACGTAAATACTTACATAGACTATCACGGCAGCCTGGCTGGATGCAAATGGTGGCCGCTATGGTGGCCGCCATTTGCGGCCGCAGCAGCCCGTCCACGGCTGGAAATCCGGCTGCAGACAGCCCTGGCTAGCTGCTCTGCGGAGCCGCTGCGGAGCAGAGTAGGCTGGGCAGGATTCTGGGGGGGAGAACCGGATTGCCTCCCCCCCGTCAAGGATTCCGGGGGGAGGGATGGAGCACCTCCCCCCCACCGCGAAAAATTCCGCGAAAAGGTAAGTGAGTTTCGTACATCCCTAGGCGGATGACAGAATGAAAGGTGCCTGAGAATCTGCGAAACACAGATGGAGCGGATTTTACACAGTCCATACATCCCTAACAAGACGCACACAGCCCTGCGCTCCAACGCTTTACTGCCATTCCCCACCCCCTCAACTTCATCCTGCTTAATGGTAGGGCCAGCCCTGTTTGAATTCCTCAGGCTTGGGCCCCTGACCTCAATACCTAAGCATAACATGTTGGCAAATTATATGGACTGATAATCAACTAGTTACTGGGGAAGGAGAGGAAGGAAAGGAATCTGTACTTTTCACCTGTCTCTGCTCCAGCTTCCTACAAGAAGCCACAAGTTTCCCTTTCCTTTGTTGGGAAGAGCTTGTGAAAAAGGGTTGGCAGCTAAAAGCACTTGATGTCATAGGATCAGATGGAAGGAGAAGTGGGTAGATTTTATTTTATGATGCAGCAACATCCAGGGCTTATGTGGGAAAAAGCAAAATTTACAGATCCATCCCTAATTGCATTATCCAATACAACACATTATACTGGAAGCAGACCAAAGGATTCCGGTGCTGTTTGTTTGTTTGTTCATCCACCCAGCTAGGTTGACACAATACCTGGTTCAGCTACCTGTAAGGCAGGTATGAGATGGGTGTGACTGACAAAAATCATTGGCTAGTAAGGTATGTGTGCCTATTGAGTCAGACCATAATGACTGCATGGGAAAGGCAAGAACAGTAAGATTCTGGGAGAGATAAATATAGCAGTGTGTAAAATCATTTATTAATGCATAATAATAGGTTATGTAGCTGGACATTATAGGGAACAGATAAAACATCATTGGAAAGATTGTGAATTGTGGGTTTATTGGATCTTTTGATTTAGAGCTAGAACAGACCAAACATTAGAAATTAATATATTGTCCAACTTTTTTTTTCTTTCCCGTTCCAGTTCTTTGTAAACGTTTCCGATCCTCTCCCTTTGTGCACCGTTTCCAATATTTTAATCCTACCCTACATGTCAAATTTAGATCAACCCATAGCTGACCAGAGCTTCCAAAAAAGGGCAGGCAGCTAAAAGCAAAACCCCACTGCACCCTGAAGCTCACTGGTGGCCTTGAGCCAGTCAATATCTCTCACCCTAACATACCGTGCAGGGTAGGTGTGTGGACAACATGGGGAGGGAGGGGGCGCACCCATGTAGGTTCGTTGGAGGAAGTGCAGGGAAAATCCAATAAATAAAAAAAAGCATGTATCTAATGTATCACAAAGTGCACAACGGACATCTCCCCCTCATCTTGAAATACTTCCAAGGACTTTGCTTTAGAGCTGGGGTGATGCTTTCACCAGAACCTTTTTCCGTGACGTGACGTTTGGAGGTCGGGGCTTATCAAAGGGGGAATAGAAAAATGGTGACAGGAGAGAAGTGAGCTGCTTTCGGAGAAGCTGAAAGATTCTTGCCCCCCTTGCTTTCCAGCTGCTGAAAGATGTGTGGGGCTACTGAAATCTGCGGACAGGTGGCTGCCACGTTTTCCCACAGTCTCTCTGGAATGAGGCAATGCCAGAGGAATAAGGGGAAAATGTAACCAAGAAGAAGATTATTTGCAAGTTGCACTTCCTGCTTCATTGAGCAGGAGTGGAATAACTGGCTAGGTCCAAGAAGTGGTTCATGCCTTATTTTGAAAGGGACCGGCAGCTGTGCGGCTGTTCCTAAAGAAACCCAACTTGAACCCTGAGGATTGCTCTATTGGCCATTCACTTTTTGAGTCACATTCTCAAGGCTAGGGACAGGTGAGAAATAAATTTGGTTCACATTTTAACGCAATCTTTCCAAATATTCCCCTCCCCCTGACTATGTATGAGCCAGAATGCAGTGATGTGGAAATATTTGCACTCTCCCCAACGTTGTGATACAGGTCACAAATAAACCTGTATTTATTATAATGCATATAATAGAAGGGAAATGAGCATAAAAATGAGAACAACGGGGGAAAGTGTGCACAAAACTGCCCCACTTTTGGCCCGGGGTCCAGATTACCTCCCTCAGACTGAGCTGAAGGGCCAGATGATGTCAAGAAGGAGGGGCCCCACCCTGAGGCTCCTTCCATGACATCAATCATCCACCCATCACTGCCCACTTACTTAGTTGTTTTTTTTTTCTCTGCATGGAGAAAAGGACTCTAGTGAGGCTGCACCTTCCTGCACCGCTCGCATGTCAAACCACTTGCAAAATATGCATACATTTCTTAAAATGCACACAAAAATGTATCTTTGGAAATGTGTGTCCAAAAATGCATGCATATAGATTGTATGTTTGTAAATGCAAATGCATACACATTTTTGTGCAGGCTTTAAAAATACAATTTCACACACTGTTGTGAAAAGAGGATGGAATGAACCTAATGTAGGAAAGGTAAGAACTGAGTGCAACTGAATTTGATAGATTCATCCATCCTTACTCAAGACAGAGAAAGATGGTGCTACTACTCCAAGGCAGAAGTAGATGGTGGATACATGGCTCAACAACACTACAAGCGAGAAGGATATTGGAATTGTTGTCGATCAGAAGTTGAATAGGAGCCAACAATGTGATGTGGCTGCAAAAAAGGCAAATGCTATTTTGGGCTGCATTAATAGAAGCATGAGCATGCTCTGGGAGAGAGCGGAGGACAGGAAGGCCTGGCGTGCTATGGTCCATGGGGTCACGAAGAGTCGGACACGACTTAACAACTGAACAACAAAGCTTCCAAATCCCGGGAAGAACTAGTTCCCCTCTACTCAGCACTGGTTAGGCCTCATCTGGAGTACTGTGTCCAGTTCTGGGCACCACACTTTAAGAAGGATGCAGACAAGCTGGAGAGGGTTCAGAGGAGGGCAACAAAGATGATCAGGGGACTGGAAACAAAGCCCTATGAAGAGATACTGAAAGAACTGGGCATGTTTAGCCTTGAGAAGAGAAGACTGAGGGGAGATATGATAGCGCTCTTCAAGTACTTGAAAGGCTGTCATAGAGAGGAAGGCCAGCATCTCTTCTCGATCATCCCGGGGTGCAGGACATGGAATAATGGGCTCAAGTTACAGGAAGCCAGATTCCGGCTGAACATCAGGAAAAACTTCCTGACTGGTAGAGCAATACGACAAGGGAACCAGTTCCCTAGGGAGGCGGTGGGCTCTCCCACCCTGGAGGCGTTCAAGACGAGGCTGGACAGCCACTTGTCAGGGATGCTCTGACTTGGATTCCTGCATTGAGCAGGGGGTTGGGCTCGATGGCCTTGTAGGCCCCCTCCAACCCTACTATTCTATGATTCTATGATCCTATACATGTCAACTCAGGAGTAAATGCAATTTAACTCAATGGGGCTGACCTTCAGGTAAGTGGCCATAGGACTACAGCCTTACTCAGCTCAATGAGTTATTGGTTATTTAGAAAGACATACCTTAATGAGCGTATCCTCATAAAGCTTGATTCCAGCCCGCCACATGCCTCCAATGACAGGAAGTGGAAGTGGAGCAGGAGGGTAGTTTGTGCGGGACCACAGCTGTCTCAGGAAGTGCAGAATCAGAAGGGCCACTAGCACAGCAATCAAAAGCAGCTCTATTCCCACCATTCCTTTGGCTTTCCTTTCCCTGTCTTTGTATCTGACTAGCACGTCTGGATGTGTTCGGTGCTCCTCCTCTGATGGTGTTCGCTTTCCTCACAGGCATATCCAGCTTATAGTAACACCCTTTTATAGAGCTTGCTTCTTAAGAGCAAATAGACAAGTCTCCTGACACCATATACTATTAGTCTTGCAATGAGACCTTTGAGGCATATATTACTATTAATACTAATAATACTAATGCTAACAATTTACTTTTACTGCACCGTCAGCCTACATCTGCCTATATCAGGCTTGGTTAATTCTGTTATGTGTTAGTCAAATAACTGAGGGGAAGAGAAGCTAGAATGACAACCTTGGGCTGGCAAAGGGCCAATTTTGTGCATATATATTCTGAGAAGTGTACTTAGCACATGTTCATAACGCCTGTCTTCCATTAGGGTGTGTGAAACCTGGTCCTTTTCTGCTTTGCCTTCCCACACCCTCAGACGTTGATGTAAACTCATCAAACGTGGCGGCTCGCCTGATTAAAAGCAGCCACTGGCGAGATCACATCACTCCAGTGCTGAAGGAGTTGCACTGGTTACCAGTTGTTTTCCACGCCAAATTCAAGGTGTTGGTTTTGACCTTTAAAACCCTATATGGTTCCAGTCCAGCCACTCCAGCCTATCTTAAGGAGCGCCTCCAGCAGCACCAGACAGGCCGCTTAACAAGATCAGCCTCGGATGGCCTTCTCTCTCTCCCATCAGCCAGGACAGCTAGACTGGTGGGGACGAGGGAGAGGGCCTTTTCTGTGGTGGCCCCCATGGCCCCACTCTGTGGAACTCCCTCCCTAGGGAACTCTGCCATGCCCCCTCTTTAATGGGCTTCCACCGTGCATTAAAAACATGGTTGTTCAGGCAGGCAATTGGGGTGGGTTAGGGTATTTTAGAAAATATTTTTAGAATTTTATTGTTTTAAACTGCTTTATTGTATGCTGTACATCGCCCAGAGTGGCTGGGTGACCAGCCAGATGGGCGATTAATAAATTTAATAATAATAATAATAATAATAAACTGTACAGAGTATTTTACATGTTTGTATCATACAGTTCTAAGAAACTATCATCCAAGCTACAGAATATTAGTGTCCCTTTGATTAAGGTGAGTTTCAAACCCCCTCCCCACCCCACCCCCACACAGGTTCTGCCACTATATGCCTCACATTTCTATTGCTTATAAAAATTACACCTGTTGGACTAATAACTTGAAACATGGCATCCATTATCTACTTCACGAGGTTTATGAATGTGCCAAATTTCAAACCAATCTGATCAAAACAGGTACAGCAAGTTTAAAAGTACTGAAAATCAGCACATTTTTAAACTCCAGTTTTCCAACAGGCATATCATGTATTTCTTTCACTTGGGGGTTAAAAACAAACAAACCTAATGTAATGGTGGCTGACCAGGTCCAGGCTCTCTTAGATGAGACTTGGGTCCATTTCAGTTGGGGTCCAGGCCTGGTTATACTACCAAAACAGATTTCTTAGTCATTTATTTAAAGCATTTTTAATCTTCTCCTCAGCCCGCGAGGCTTCTGGAGTGGCTTACGTACCATCAGATAAAAACAAGACAGTCCCTGTCCACAGGCTTTCAGTCTAAAAAGGCATGAGACAACAGGCAAAAGGGATGGAGAGGGAAGAGGGGAAAAACCCAAGTGGTCTTTCGGGAGGGTTGGTGGAATGGCTCTGCTCCCCATCTCAATCTCCTTCTATTTCAACTTGCTGAACAAGTGAATGTGGCTGGAGCCTGTTGAGGGAAGAGGCAGATGGAAGTGGTGCTCTGTGGGGTGACATCACTCTGGGGGGAGACAGAGGGAGCGCAACCCTGTTCATTCTTCTTGACCGCAGCTTTGAATACCATCAGCCACGTTATCTTTTTACAGTGGCTGCCAGCAGAGGTGTAGTGGTAAAGTCTAAACTGCAGGCGCTCTTTATGACTCTCCCACAGCCACCCCACATAGCCACCACCCCCATCTATGACTATAGAATAAAAACATACTTTTGATCTCTTGCCTTTCTCAGAGTTCTGTGAATGCGAGATTTGGATATGTGCCATGGAGCCCCAGCTCCTTAAAGCAGCAAAGCAGAAGGTGTTGCATAAAACAGAATCAAGCCAGCTTCTCCCCAGCAGCACTACAAACCCGGCTGTCTGGAGTTCGGTGTGGGCGGGAGGGACTACCTGAATGGACATTTTCAGAAAGTGGTGCCGGGAGATTTCTGCTCGACTCTATGGCATCTTCACTCCAGCTCCTGCAAGGTTCCATCTTATTCCCCATGCTGTTGGACATCGATATGAAACTGATGAGTGAAGTGATTTGGGAGTCTGGAGTGCATTGTGGAGTACTGGACTGGTGCCTGGCCACAGTAATGGACTGGATGGGGGCTAATAAACTGAAGCTCAGTTTAGACAAGATGGAGGCCCTGCTAGTGAGTGGTTCCTCAGACTGAATGAAGAGGACTCAACCTGGAGGGGGTTGCTCTTGCCCTGAAAAACTTAATGTGCAGCTTCAGGATGCTCCTGGATCCATCACAGTCATTAGAGGCTCATGTGGCCTCTGTAGCATGGCATGTCTTTGAACAACCTGACAAACATTTCTGTTCTCTTAGGCTTCTTAAGTATTTCTGTATGTTTAGTGCTTAAGACCCACCTACACCAGGGTTTTACTCCGGGGTGGGTGCGAGTCGAGGTCCCTCGTGATAAGATCACACAGCCGTGACTTTGCAGCCATCCGTGGTTTTCGCCTGGAAAATGCAGAGTTCCAAGGAGTCGTTTTACTGAGATTTCTTGGTTTTGATGTGGGTTTCCCCACAGTTGCAGGCCATCTGTTCCTTCCCCAAACTGACTTCACATTTTGCAGTGGGTGTGTTGTGGGCATACATAGTGCCTGTGTCACTCTGTGATGCCCCTTTACTCCCCCCATGTCAGGATTCCTTTTGCCCCCACTGAACCTCAAACATAGGGATGTACAAAAGTCACTTACCTGTACCGAAATTTAATTCGCGGTGGGGGGGAGGCGCTCCGTCCCTCCCCCTGAAATTCTGGCCGGGGGGGAGGCGCCCCGTCCCTCCCACAGCGAATCCTGGCTGGCCGGGAACGCAAATGGCGGCGGCCATAGCCGCCGCCGTTTGCGTCCCTGCAGTCAGCCGTGATAGGCTACGTAAATGTTTACGTAGCCTATCACAGCTGAGTAAAAAAAAAAACCGCGCGTACGCAAATGGTGGCGCCCATGGGCGCCGCCATTTGCGTTCCTTATTTTGGCACGTTTAGTCTACGTAAACATTTACGTAGACTACGGCGAAAATAAGGGGAACGCAAATAGCGTAGCGTCTATGCTATTTGCGTTCCCCTTATTTTCGCCGTAGTCTACGTAAATGTTTACGTAGACTAAACGTGCCAAAATAAGGAACGCAAATGGCGGCACCCATGGGCGCCACCATTTGCGTACGCATGGGGGGGTTGTTGTCTTTTACTCAGCTGTGATAGGCTACGTAAACATTTACGTAGCCTATCACGGTATTTTTTAAAAATCTAGCCGTGATAGGCTACATAAATCTTTACGTAGCCTATCACATTTTTGTTTTTTTTTACTGGAAATGGCAGGGGCAGCAGCCAGTCAGAAGACCAGCCGCCGCAGCCACTGCCGCCGAACCGCCGCCGCCAGGGAGATTCGCCCAAGGTAAGTCCCATCCGGGGGGGCGGGGGGGCAGACCATTTCGCCACCGATTTCGTGGGGCCAAATGCGCTGGCATTCGGCCTCCCCGAGATTCGTGGCAAAATTCTCTGACATCCCTACTCAAACGCCAAATCAAAGACAGACATGAGGCTTCAGTCTGCAGCTTTTAATCCATACGTCAAAGGGTCAAACAGATGCAAATTCTCAGAGACTCTCAGCCTACAAGGAAATGCCTCCAGGGGGTTCAAATGTAGCTAAGAAAGTTGCCCGCCATTTGAAAGGAAGGCGGTCTCACTAGTCTAACCTAAGGGGGGGGGGAGGTCTCTGTCTCTCTCGTGAGGTTTCTAGACACAGCTGTTCACACAAGGCCAATCCGGTAGACCATCTAAGTTCCACCCCAGGCTTCTCCCTCTTTGCTCTGCGTCTGCGCCTGGCATCTATTAATTCAGACCCCCAAACCCCGCCTCTCCCTGTTCGCTATCTCGCACGGGGGGCGGGGGTGAAGAGGGACCCTCCTCCTCCAGCTGGACCTTTGAAACCTGAGGAGCCTGCCTAGCCATGTCTGGACTGGCCTGGGAAAATACCTCCCCCGTGTCTGGCGGTTCTTCTTCAGAATCTGAACTACTATCCCACTCCCTGCGCTCAGAAACACTCCTGACACCCCATCCCTTCGCAGCTGCGTAGTTAAAGAGGCACAGAGGGGCGTTTTCATCTATTTAATCACACTTTCACACAGTTTTGCAGCTTCGTATCTTTGCAACGGTTGTGGAAGGGCTGGGGCGGGGTCTTGGGGGAGGAACAACATCGCTCCAGCCACCGTTTTGGAGTGATGGCTAGGCACGTAGCACTCACACTTGTGCGTGCGAACCATCACGAGAGTCTCAGGCTGGGGAATTGTCAAACTGATCGTGCAGAAATGAAGGAGCACAACACACCCACTTTTTACCTAAAAAGGGACAGAAAGACACAGCAGACCCCCTCAAATACAAAACAGCCACTGAAGTGTTGCACCCCCATACGGGATTGCACAGCTGCACATTTCAGTAAAATGGCAAAAAAAAAAAAAGGCCACGGTGAGTCTGTTAGGGAAACATGCAGTACCTCGCAGGTGTATCACAGGGCATGCTGATTCGAAGCCGTATTGCTGCGCAGTTGTGACGGGGTGGAGGAGACAAAGCGGCGCCATTTATTTATTTATTTCATTTCTATACCCAGAGCTGAAGCTCTCTGGGTGGTTCACAAAAATTAAAACCAAAGAGCAAACAATAAAACAATATAAAATATATAAAACATTATAAAACACATAGATGGGGCCCTACTCTTTTAGTCCCTGCAGTGTGTTTTTAACTCTTGTTTCTTAGGGTTGCTTTAGTTTTTGCATCCATATTATATTTTATGATGTGTAAGAATGTCTACTCGTTGTGTTAATTGTTTTATTGGGATTTTATTGCATGTTCTTCAGTTATTAGCGTGCTTTAAATTATATTATACAATACTTAGAGTAATCTATTTTAAGAGGTGTTTAATATATCAGTTAGATACTTAAATCAATAAGGAGAAGAATCAGGGCCTCACACTACCTTTCCGAACGCAGTAACATAGCATGGGGCCCTGAGTCCTGCTCTTCCTTTCCATGTGGTGGGGAAAGGGAATGTGAGGATTGGGGCTCTTGTGCTACCTTGTGAAGGCAGAAATGCGGTGTGAGAGTCCTTTCTGTGTGGTAGAAAAAGGATGTGGAAGGATCAGGGTCTCGTGCTGACATTCTGCTTTCAGAAAGGGGGTGCTGCTGGGGCGCAAGGAAGGCACACCTGACATGTACCAGGTGCAGCATGGCTCAGTTGCTGCCCCCTCCAATGTGCCCCTGTGAACATCTGCCTAGAATGCCATAATTGGAAGTTCACCACTTGGGAAGAAGTGATTGAAAAGGGAGAAGAGATTGAAGAGGGAGGGTGACTTATGCAGAAATAGGACAAATGAAAGACTGGAAAGAACTGAAGCCGTCTTCTGTACACAGATTGTTTCATAATCGGTTGGAAAAGGACATCTAGTCCATCTTAAAAGAGGCAAGCAGTGTGGTTTAATGGGTGGAGTGTTGGACTTGGAACAGTGAAACCACGATGCAAATCCCTAGTCAGCTATGAAACTTAGGGTGCAATCCTGTGCAGGTTTAGACAGAAAACAGGCCTACAATTCCAAGCATTCCCCAGCCAGCCATGCTGGCTGGGACTTGTAGGCCTTTTTTCCGTCTAAACCTGCATAGGATTGCGCCCTTTCTGTGTGGCTTTGTGCCAGTCACTTTCTCTCAGCCTCTCCTAGAACACAAGATTGTTGTGAAGATAAACAGGGAGACGAGAATCATATAAGCTGCCTTGAGGATTTTCCTTCAAGAAAAAGGTGTGATAATTTTTTTTTAATAGAATAGTTATTTTAATTTTTAAAATTATTTTAATATATGGTTACTTGGCACATTCGTTTTTGACTCCTGCTTCCAGTTGCATGTTCATAATTACATAATTATTAGTTTAAGATGAGCATGTCCAGTGGGAATTTCCCAGTGGGAGGGAGGAGATGAAATCATAACATGTGTACGTAGAAAGAAAGGCAGCAAGCTATATCTGGTGACTTGCTGGATTCTTTCTTTGGCAATAAAAAGTAATAATAATGATAATTATGCTGGCATAGGAGTTCTCCTATGATAATTTATTTTTGCCTCAGTGTAAGGGTTAGGAAAGAAAATTTGGAAAGCTGGGAATGGTAGGATAAATTGGTTTTTGTGAGTAGCTGGTAAATAAGATAAATGTTCAGTGCTTTATTAGGTGTTGATTGCCCAGTCCATTCAACTCAGTGGGTTCTCCTTACCACATGTCGAGCATGTCCAGTGCAATTTTTCTGTCAGTTTTCTGGCAGTGGGAGAGACATAACAGGAAACTGTCAGCTGAGAGAAGAGAGATGTAATGTTTAGGACTGACGGAGCCATTCTGCCTAACAGACAGATAATTGATGAAGAGAGGATAGGGAGGAAAAGAAAAAGGTATACTGCAATCCAGGCTTACTCCAAAGCCTTCCTAAACATAGAGGAACATATTTATTGAGTTCCATACATTTCCCCAGCTGATGACTCCTGGGTGTTTTCAGAACCATTCCATAAGCTGGACATACTGCAAATGTTGTTGTATCATTGCTAATATTTGTAAGGGTGCCAGAGCTAATACTTGCAAGGATCCTGAGCACCTGATAGTAGCATGGGAGACTGTGTAACACAGGAAGGAGCATCTTGACTCTTTTAGCCTGGCCCCATTTCAATTTATCTATGCTTCTGGTGGAATGACTGGGAGGAATGAAACTCTGCCTGCTGAATATCTGCCTGGTTTTGAACTACATCACTTTATGCAACAGTGTTTATGTTGTAGTGGCTTAATCAAAAATCTTTTGTGAGAAAAAAAAAAAGCAGAATATGTTTACATAGAAAGAGAGGTGGCAAATGGCACCTGTTGACTTTATGCCTGACAGACAGAAAGCTGAATGGTGGAGAGGGGAGGGGAAAGGAACGGGAGTCTGGAACTGAAGCTACTATCATGATATCATCCTATGCAGGTTACTCAGAAGTAAGTCCTACTGACAGGCCAGTAGCCAACTCCCACCCCATCTTTTCTCACTCAAAGTTGTATTTTGTTTAATGGGACTTACTATCTAGTAAGTCAGAATAGAATTGCAGCCTCCATTTGCAATATGTATCCTTCATTATAAACTGCCGCTCGGCCAAAAAACAGATATACACCTTGCTTTTTGAAATTAGCTGCCGTGTGTGGCTGCTGTGAAAATGGTAAATTCTCTGTTAGGCATAATTAGGAAAGGAATTGAAAAAACTGCCAAGATCATGCTCCCATTATACAAATCTACCACACTTAGAATGCTGTGTATACGGTTCTAGTCACCACACCTAAAAAACCGATATTTTAGAGCTGGAAAAAGTGCAGAAAAGGGCAACTGAAATGATCAAGGGGCTGGAGCATCTCCCCTATGAGGGGAGGTTACAATAGCTGGGATTGTTTAGCTTGGAAAAAAGGAAGGTAAGGGGAGACCTGATAGAGGTCTACAAAATTATGCATGATGTAGAGAAAGTGGATAGGGAGACATTTTTCTCCCTCTCTCACAGTACTAGAACCCAAAGGGGTCATCTTATGAAGCTGATTGGTGGGAGATTCAGGACAGATAAAAGGAAGGACTTCTTCACACAGCACACAGTAAACTACGAAATTCACTTCCACAAGTTGTAGTAATGGCCACCACTTTGGATGGCTTTAAAAAGGGGTTGGACAAATTCCTGGAGGATAGGCTATCAGTGGCTACTAGACTTGATGTCTATATGCTGCCTCCAGTATCAGAGGCAGTATCCCTATGTACACCAGTTGCTGAGGAACTTGGTTGGGAGGGTGCTGTTTTTCTCATGCTGTTGCACTCAAGTCGAGTTCCCGGATTTCGCACAGAACGAGTTGGAGGCACAGCAGGAGTCCATCAGGCCCAAAAAGGTCCTGTTTCACCATGATCCATAACGGTGTTGTGAAATGTCACCAATTTTGTTTGCTTAGAACTTACTGTCCATTCACTCACACTTTTCCTTTGTCTTTAAGGTGCAGATCCAGATGGAAAGATGGAGCACCTAGAGCCAGCAAAGGTGCCCCACAGTTAGGGATGTCAGAGAAATCTGCAAAGAAACCAAATGAGTTCGTATTTTCATGAATCCAACCCGTGGATTCCTCAGCTGACTGGTTTTTCCCTTGTCTGGCAGATTCCGTGGACTTGTAGACCAGCTTTCTAACTTTCCCGAATTTTGCGCAAATTTCATTGTAGAAAATACACATTTTTTTAAAAAATGGCCAAAATGCGCATTTCCTCCATAGGACAAAGCGTGAAAATGTACATTTGGGGAGAATTTGCGCATTTTCACACATGCAAAATTGCGCATTTATGCACATTTGCGCAAATTGGGAAACAACCCCCCCATCCCCCGATTCTGGCGATGGGCGGATGACGGAATGAAAGGCGCCTGACAATCTGCAAAACACAGATCTTACACAATCCATACATCCCTACCCATGGTGGCCTGCTCCTGTACTGCCTTATGTAACATCTGAGCCTCACTTTATTTCTAGAGGAAACCTCCTTTGAGTTTACCTGTGCCTTCTTATTTCTTACATCAGTAGCAGGCAGGATGGGTTAAACAGTGAGAGATGGGAGTCTTTTCTGATGCAGTAGCACTGAGAGAGGTACTGCCGTGGTGCTTACAGATGTGTTTCCTAGCACCATTGTAACTGATGATGGTGCCAGTGATGAAAAGGCCAATGCAAGTTTTGAAAATAATCCTCCCATCCGACAGATTTTTAAGAGGCACCAAGAAAAGGTGCATCATGGCAGCGTGGCGTGGGGAACATATGGACTGCTTAAATCCATGCCTGCAACCCAGACAAAATGAACCAGTTCGTCCCCAACTTCCACTCCTCTGAAACAGCTGCTTCAATTAACCACCTGTGAATCAGGTGGTGAGTTGGGCTGGCTGTTTAGTTTATTCCTGAAGTAAATACTACAAACGTAAATATGAAAACTGGACAGAAACACTTAAAGGCCCAAATCCAAAGAAAGTTGGTTGTGCCTAATTCCCAGAAACATTAAAACATGAACAGGACGTTTTGCAGCTTCTGGCCATGTTCATATCCCCTCTATGTCCATATCCCCTCCCAGTTTTCCTTTCTATCTCAGGTGCCAGCCTTTTGCCTTCTCATCTTCCCTTCCTTCTCCTTGGGTATTCCCTCTTCCAAGCAGTCCCCTCTCACTCCCTTTCCCCCATCCTGCCTGTCTTGCCCCTGCCTAAGTTCCAGAGGCACTTCTGAGTATCCAGCCCCTCAATGACAGGCAGACAGGGTGTGCAAAATCATAACCAGAGACTTCACCACCATTAAAACCTTAGTGTGTTACAACATTGGGGCTTAGAGACAGTTAAAGGGTCTTACGGCCTGCTCAGGAGTGAACCACTCTCCTTAAGCCCTAAGCATAACATTTCAGCAAGTACTGCTGGTTATTAGTAGGGGGAGAAAATGGAAAGGTGTTTGTGTTGTTTGTCTCTTGTCTGCTCCAGCTTTCTGCAAGTTTCCCTTTTCTTTGTTGGGAAGAGCTTGTGAGCTGCATTTGACTGCTAAGAACTCTAGGTGCCAAAGGATCTGCTGGAAGAGAGATAGGTAGATTAGATGGATGGTGCAGTGACTGTACCATTAGGCTGTATTGCACCATACATTCCATCATATTGCAAGCAGATGGCAGAGATACCCATCCTTCCTTGCAGCCAATTTTGTTTTCACAGCAGCTGTTTCAGGTACCCATGGAAGGTATGGTATAAGTGTGATTCATGTGAGAACCTGCTATTAAGAGTTGATCGACCCTTTTGAGTCATGCCTCCTTTGAGATTGCTTGGGGAATCCTGGGGCAGTAAAATGTTGAGGGAATGCAGCTGCTCCTTTGTGTTTAGGGATTTGCAGTTTATGATATTAGGCCACACAGGTCACCTTGCTAAATGCAAGATAAAGGGAATATACAGAATATCATCTCAAAGATTCTGAATTGTGGCTGCGTTGGCACGTCAGGTTTTGAGCTAAAGCAAATTCATCTTTATAAACTGATGAACCAATCTGGATGGGTGGAATTTATGGTAGTTTGTGCAGCTTTATATATTATTGATCTTTTAATTAGAAGAAAGTGTAGAGGGTTTTTTGTTTTTTTGCTGTTGAGTTAAGGGATGAATTTTCCATTCTAGGATATGATTATTGTTTGGGTAATAAACTAATCAGGTTTCAGGTTTTGGTACTAGTGTACAAAGTCCTAAACAACTTGGGACCAGGATACCGAAGAGAGTGCCTTCCCCTTTATCCACTTGCCTGGTCATTGAGGTCATCCAAGGTCGTGCTCCTGGTGGTCCCACATGGACCTATGGCCTAATTGGAGTCCACCCAGAGAAGAGCCTTCAGCATGGTGGCCTCCTTTCTGTGGAACTCCATGCCTCTGGAGGTCAGGCAGACGCCAACATTGTGTTGTTTTCAGTGCCTCCTGAAAACATCTTTATTTCAGGAAGCTTTCCTTGACTGACCTGCCATGGTTTTTTTCTGGTATTCTGTTTTTAAAAATAACAGATTTTTAATATAGTGCTTTATCCTTTTTATCTTTTATTGTCCACTGATCTAGAACCTGTTTAGATGTGGAGCGGTATATAAATGTTGTAAATAAATAAATACAATAAGTAACTTTAACTCCTTCAGTTGTTCACAGCCTACTGTAAAACACTGTATATTGTTATCTAGCTTTACTGCCTGTAAAACAACACCATTTCAATTTTGTTCCTTCAGTCTAATTTAGAAACTTTCTCTGTCATGCCACTTCAAACTGTTACCAATGTCTGGTATCTTAACCTGAAGTTTCCCTCACCCACTCCCATCATGACCTTTGCTCCATATTTCCACTTTTTTTAGTTATGAAAACAACTTTCCTTATGCTTTCCTGGACTGATTTTCTTATTTTGTAATTTTATTGCATTGCATTGTATTTATTTATTACGTTTCTATCCACCCAATAGCCGAAGCTCTCTGGGTGGTTCACAGCAACTTTCCTGGTATATTTATACAATGCTTCCTTCTACTTCCCTTTAACTGTGCTGAATGAATCTTCTGCATCAGCCTTGCCAAGCCTGGTGCCGTCCAGATGCAGTGGACAACAATTCAACACCCAGTAAGATATATTGGTTCTTCCCAGGCAACAGAAGCCTTTAAAGGATTAATGAAACACCTAAAATGGAGCCCAAGTAATAATGCTCCTAAATAATAATAATTACATCAAGAATTAAAAAACAAATTACCAACCAACTAATGATTAGAACAATTAACATGACAATAATTAAAACAACAATTAGCAAAAGTATGACAGCTGAAAAGTGCTCAAGCCACTACAAATCTCCTACGCACTGAAGTTCAGGAGTAATATTTGACTGGGAACATACTAGGGTAACAAAAGAAGTTTTCATGTTGGAGCCAACAAACTTCAGTTAAAATGATTTGAAGCTTTCCAGTCTAATTTTCCCTAAATAATTTTCAGCCTTTCATTCAGCGTGAGTAAGAGAGGAACACAGTTTGGCTGTACATCAAACAATTGGGTGACAGAGACAGTTTTCTGAAGAAGTGTAGAAACGACACCACATTCCAGAGTTGTCATCCTTGAATAAACTATTGTGTTGACTTTATTATGAATGACCGCCTTGAACATTGTCTGATATTACTTTGAGACAGGGTGATGTATAAGTAATGTTAAATATCATTATTTTGTGACACTGTATTCACCTAAAACCATTTTGGTTGAAAGGATAATTGTATTTTCCAAGTAACATCACTTTCGAATTGCCCAAATGTACTTTAGACATTTTTGGTTGAACCATTAATTGTATTGACTTTACTACATGTGATTGCCTTTATCCTTGTCAGAAATTATTAACTTGAGACAGCATGATATATAAGTAAATCTAGGAATCATTTTTGTATATAAACCTTGAAACAAATCTTGTGTATTTCATATTTATACTTTGCCCTGCACAAGCACTAACAGCCTTGTAACTGACATTGTTGTACCTTTTTGGTCCTTTTGATCGTGTTTGAGACTTCAATTGAGGGTCCCCCCGTTTTTTCTTATCAGATTTTGAACAACAACATATCTATTCCAACAATCCCTATAATTCCAATTAAGTATTATGGTTAAGACATGTTGATGACATGGGGGGGGCCCTTTGGCGAGGGTCTCAGGACAGTTTACAACAATTTTTCGGTGGGTCAATAGCAGGGATCTAAATCTAGGTTTTGACACCACTTTCAAGTAAGGATGTCAAAGAAATCCACCACAGAATCAAATGAGTTTGGATTTCTATGAATCTGACCAATGGCTTCCACAGCGGACCAGCTTTTCCCAAGTCACACAGATTATGCAGACCTGCAAACCAGTTTTTTTACTTCCAGAATGTTATACAAATTTAGTAGTAGAAAAATACATAAAATAAAAAAGGCCCAAAATGCAGAAATAGGAACAATTTTCTTAGGTATGAAAGCTATCATCCCACCCAACTGCCCCTAGAGGAGAAATGTAACCCCAAGTATTTAAAGCTGGAACATTGCTAAATCATGTGCTCATCCACGTGCCATTTATGAAGGTGCTTCCTCCTTGAAGAGACCATTACCTTGTTTTGGTGTAATTTATAACCAAATTCTCCAGGCTACAAACCTTGCTGAGCTTCTTTAGAGGCCTCGTTAGATCTAGTTGGGTGGTGGATAGAAGTGCCATGTCATTAGCATACAAGGTTACCCTTGAAGATGGTTTGGAAGCTGCAGCTGGTACAGAACGCGGCGGCTCGCCTGATTAAAGGCAGCCGCCGGCGAGATCACATCACTCCAGTGCTGAAGGAGTTGCACTGGTTACCGCTTGTTTTCCGGGCCAAATTCAAGGTGTTGGTTTTGACCTTTAAAACCCTATATGGTTCCGGCCCAGCCTATCTTAAGGAGCGCCTCCAGCAGCACCAGACAGGCCACTTAACAAGATCAGCCTTGGGTGGCCTTCTCCCTGTCCCATCAGCCAGGACAGCTAGACTGGTGGGGACGACGGAGAGGGCCTTTTCTGTGGTGGCCCCCAATCTGTGGAACTCCCTCCCTAGGGAACTCTGCCATGCCCCCTCTTTAATGGGCTTCCGTCGTGCATTAAAAATGTGGTTGTTCAGGCAGGCATTTGGGGTGGGTTAGGGTATTAGGGACTAGAGATCTCTTCAAGAAAATTGGAGATCTCAAGGGAACGTTTTGTGCAAAGACGGGCATGATAAAGGACAAAGAAGGCAGGGACCTCACAGAAGCAGATGAGATTAAGAAGAGGTGGAAAGAATACACAGAAGAACTATACAGGAAAAATCTTAATGTCCTTGATAGCCATGATAGTAATGTCCTTGATAGCTATGATAGTGCGGTCACTGAACTTGAGCCGGACATCCTCGAGAGTGAAGTCAAGTGGGCCTTAGGAAGCATTACTAACAACAAAGCTAGCGGAGATGACAGTATTCCAGCTGAGCTATTTAAAATCCTAAAAGTTGATGCTGTTAAAGTGCTGCATTCAATATGCCAACAAATTTGGAACACTCAGCAATGGCCGCAAGACTGGAAAAGGTCAGTTTACATTCCAGTTCCAAAGAAGGGCAATGCCAAAGAGTGTTCAAACTACCGCACAATTGCACTCATTTCACATGCCAGCAAGGTGATGCTCAAAATCCTACAAGCTAGGCTTCAGCAGTATGCGAACCGAGAACTACCGGAAGTACAAGCTGGGTTTCGAAGAGGCAGAGGAACTAGAGATCAAATCACCAACATTCGCTGCATCATGGAGAAAGCAAGAGAATTCCAGAAAAATGTCTATTTCTGCTTCATTGACTATGCTAAAGCCTTTGATTGTGTGGATCACAACAAACTGTGGCAAATTCTTAAAGTGATGGGGGTACCAGACCACCTTACCTGTCTCCTGAGAAACCTGTACGAGGGTCAAGAAGCAACAGTAAGAACCGGACATGGAACAACCGAGTGGTTCAAAATTGGGAAAGGAGTACGACAAGGCTGCATATTGTCACCCTGCTTATTTAACTTATATGCAGAGTACATCATGAGAAATGCTGGGTTGGATGAATCAGAGGTCGGAATTAAGATTGCTGGGAGAATTATCAACAACCTCCGATATGCAGACGATACCACCCTAATGGCAGAAAGTGAAGAGGATCTAAAGAGCCTCTTGTTGAGGGTGAAAGAGGAGAGTGCAAAAGTTGGTTTGAAACTCAACATTAAAAAAACTAAGATCATGGCATCTGGCCCTATCACTTCCTGGCATATAGAAGGGGAAGAAATGGAAGCAGTGACAGATTTTACTTTCTTGGGCTCCAAGATCACCGCAGACGGTGACTGTTGCCATGAAATTAAAAGACACTTTCTCCTTGGGAGGAAAGCTATGGCAAACCTAGACAGCATAGTAAGAAGCAGAGACATCACCTTGCCAACAAAGGTCCGTCTAATCAAAGCTATGGTTTTCCCAGTAGTAATGTCTGGCTGTGAGAGCTGGACTATAAGGAAGGCTGAGCGCCGAAGAATTGATGCTTTCGAACTGTGGTGCTGGAGAAGACTCTTACGAGTCCCCTGGACTGCAAGGAGGTCAAATCAGTCCATCCTAAAGGAAATCAACCCTGAGTGCTCCTTGGAAGGACAGATACTGAAGCTGAAGCTCAAATATTTTGGCCACCTAATGCGAAGAGAAAACTCTCTGGAAAAGACCCTGATGCTGGGAAAGACTGAAGGCAAAAGGAGAAGGAGACGGCAGAGGATGAGATGGCTAGATAGCATCACCGATGCAATGAATATGAACCTGAGCACACTCCGGGAGAGTGCGCAGGACAGGAAGGCCTGGCGTGCTATGGTCCATGGGGTCACGAAGAGTCGGACACGACTGAACGACTGAACAACAACAACAACAAGGGTATTTTAGAAAATGTTTTTACTGTAGAATTTTATTGTTTTAAACTGTTTTATTGTATGTTGTACATCGCCCAGAGTGGCTGGGTTACCAGCCAGATGGGCGATTAATAAATTTAATAATAATAATAATAATAATAATAATAATAACAACAACAACAACAACATCTGGATCTTTCTATTTCCAATTGCTGGGGGCGAGGGGACAATCCATAGAACTTAAATCAGATGCTAGGTTATTTACATAGAAGTTGAACAGGAAGGGAGCCAATAAACAGCCCTGCCTAACTCCTCTTCTAGTGTTAACCCTATCTGAGAGAAATCCTGACAAACCAATATGCACTCTTAGATCAGTATAAGAATAAAGTTTCCAAATCAGAAACAACAAGCGTTTATCTATATTAGTGTGTGACAATTTTCCTCCCAAATGATCTCCATCTATTGAATCAAATACTCAGGTAAAGTCCACAAAGGCCACATACAGATCTCCTCCCAACCTGCTCAGACTTTTCCGGATTAAGTGCATAAGGTTGGAAGGGGCCTACAAGACCATCAAGTCCAACCCCCTGCTCAATGCAGGAGTCCAAGTCAGAGCATCCCTGACAGATGGCTGTCCAGCCTCATCTTGAATGCCTCCAGTGTGGGAGAGCCCACCACCTTCCTAGGTAATTGGTTCCATTGTTGTATTGGTCTAACAGTCAGAAAGTTTTTCGATTGTGCTTCTCCCATGTCGAAATCTGGCTTGTTCTTCAACTAACATGTCATTTTCCTCTGTCCATGCTTTGGCCTTATTCAACAAAAACCTTCCATAAACTTTTGGTACTATATACAGAAGGCCTATCATTTGGGGGGTCAGATCTCTCACCCTTTTTGTATAGTGTTAGAATAATACTGGACCAGCACCCAACTGGAATAATTCCTGTCTGGTTAACATAGGAAAGCAACTTGGCCAAACCTGGGACCCACCAGGAGGAATTAAATTTAAATATCTCAGGAGGGAGTATATTTTTCTCAGGTGCTTTACCTATTGTCTTTTCTTTAAGAAGACAGCAAATCTCCTGTGGAGAGATGGGTATCCACTCAGAAAGGTCCTTAGCAAATAAATCCTCCCAGCAGGTGCAGGGCCTTGGAAGATACTCTTAAAATACTGCTGCCATTTAAGGGCAGGGATTTGAGCTTCTAGATAAAGCTTGGAAGTGTGTAAACCTGAATGGACCATCTTCCAAAATTTAATGTCATCCTTTTGCCTCACGGCCAACCGTGAATAAATAAATGCATCCTTCTTCCTTTTCAACAAGGCCTTATATAATGATAGTTTCTTGATCAGGATCTTAATTAGATCCTCTGATCTAGTCCTCCTGGCACCACGAATGAGCCTAGATGTTAGAGAAATCTGCAACAGAACCAAATTAGTTTGGATTTTCATGAATCTGACCTGCGGATTCCACAGCAGAATGGTTCTCCCCCTGTCAGGTGGATTCTGTGGACCTGTGGACCAGTTTTCTAATTTCTGGGAATTTTGCACAGATTTCATCATAGAAAAATATACAAAATAAAAAACCTGGCCAAAAATGTGCATTTCCTCCATAGGCTAAAGTGTGAAAATCCGCATTTTGGGGGGAACTGTGCATTTTTACATGGGCGAATTTGCGCAAATTCTGAAACAAAAAAATCTGATTCTGTTGATGAGCAGGCAATGGAACAAAAGGCACCTAACAGTCTGAGAAACACAGGTGGAACAGATTTTGCAGAATCCATACATTCCTAGCCTAGATAATTCTTTTTTCATAGTCCTACATTCCCCATTGTACCAACTTGCATTATTCATCCTGGGGGTCTGTGAATGGCCTGAGTGCACTAAATGGGGTTTCAGTAGGACTACGATTTTTTGATAACCCTCCATGATCCAGATTACCTGCCAAGATTCTGCTTCTTAGCTCTTACAAAATAGGGCCATGTAGCAAATCCATGATCTCTATGCTCAGGGACTTAGACCATTTAAGCCGTCTATTACCAGAAGTGACCATCTCAAAGAGATATGTGCTTTTATTCTGATTTGAGTTAGTTGCCAGCTGGATAACTAGTTCAATAGGGCAATCACTGCTCGCTGGTCAATCTTCTACTGAAAATCTTTTACGTCCAAGTATAAGATGGGGGAAATCAGAAAATAATCCACTACGCTGCCCTGCCCCCCATGAAAGCAACATACAGTGATCTGCAGATACGTCCACATGACGTATGGAGCATTCATGCCTGTAATGTTGCATAAATGGGCCCTTTACGGCTGCCAATTATGCAACATTACCTACCTGGCAGTGCACAATGGCGGCACGCTAAGGAGGACAGGCAGCCCTGCAGCTTCATTGGGCACTCCCTGGGCTCCGCCAAAGCTTACGCAGTGCTGAGGCCAGGGGCAGTGGAGGCTTGGCAAGTGCCCAACAAAGCCGGGCACAGGGATGTCCATCCATCCCTAGTAACATTTTACTAGCATCTGTTTAATTTGTTTGATTTCAGCAAATAATTTGCTGACAAGTTAACTTGTCAGAAAACAGTGATGGCCCAATAATTCCATTGAAGAAGAATTTTCCCAATAATTCCATTGAAGAAGAATCCACATCAGTAGCAGAATTAGGAGTTTGGGCATTAAACACAGGGGAGCATCTTCCATCCTGTTCTGAATCATGTGCAGACAATTGGTTTAAATCGTGTGCCATAACTGGAGTTACAACACTGTCATCAAATAGAGCAATAGGATCTAGGGACCAGTTAGGCTCAATAAAAAAAAAGGTAAAGGTGTCCCCAACCAGTCGTGTCCGACTCTAGGGTGTGGTGCTCATCTCCATTTCTAAGCCGAAGAGCCAGCGCTGTCCGAAGACGCTTCCGTGGTCATGTGGCTGGCATGACTGAACACCGAGGTGCACGGAACGCTGTTACCTTTCCCGCCGAAGCGGTACCTATTTATCTACTTGCAATTTCTTGCTTTCGAACTGCTAGGCTGGCAGAAGCTGGGACTGAAGACGGGAGCTCACTCCGTCATGCAGCACTCGGGTCTCGAACTGCTGTTCTGCCGACCTTCCGGTCTGTGGTTCAGCGTCTTAACCACTAAGCCACCGCGGCCCCAGTTAGGCTCAATACATGGTACTAATAAAATCTGAAATCTTGGTTTGTTTTGAAACAGGAGTCACTATCTCTGCTTCCTTAGCTTTCAATAATATTCACTGCTTCAGAGTGTAAACCATTATTTTAATAAAACATTGAAAATAATAATAGTATTAAAAGGTAATAAAATAAAATACAATTTGGATTGGCATGATACAACCCTAAACTTTGAAAAGATACTAATGGTACAAGCACTAGTATCGAATGCAAATTTCATCATTGTTCTCCTCCAAATCCCCAAAACATCCCCAAGTATGTCCTAAGTTTGCACATGCTTAGGTACACACTTCAGCGTATGCTGGAGGCTGTTGCTGAAGATAAAGTAGGCCACAGGAAGCAGCAGGGTGGAAATGTCAGAAAGTGCAGATTTCACGCCAAGGTAGTCTCTGTCGGAGGACTTGCCTTTGCCGGGTAAGCTAGAGTTCCTAGACAGGGCTGGAAAGGATCTCCTCACAAGCAAGAAGGGTGTGGTAGCACGAAAAGTCTTTTTCTTATGCTCAGTTGCTGTTTCACTGCAAAAACCATAGGATACGTGTAGCCTCCTGCACAACTCCAAGTGTGATGCAAAGTGTGCATTTAGCATTGCACTTGGCATGATGCCAAGGTGTTCACAGACGCATAACCTCTGGCAGCCCCGCCTTAAATACCTGGTTGAGCAGGGGCTGCCTGGCCGGCTCCACTCGGTGGCCAAGCCACAGAGCCACAAGCCAGCTCCGGCTGCCTGCAGCCGGACATCTGGCCGCTGGGCAGCCCTGCAGGGACGCAAATGGCGGCTGTTGTAGCCGCCACCATTTGCGTCCCTGTATTGAGCCATGATAGGCTACGTAAATATTTACGTAGCCTATCATGGCATGGGGAAAAACCCCAGCGTACGCAAATGGCAGTAGCCGCTGTCATTTGCATACGCTGGGTTTTTTTTCCCCCCTGCCGTGATAGGCTACGTAAATACTTATTACGCAAATGGCGTCCCTGCATTAGCCATGATAGGCTACAGAAGTATTTATGTAGCCTATCACGGCTATGAAGATGAAGCAAATGGCGGCCACAGGACGGCCGCGATTGGCAAAGCAGCAGGGACGGGAGCAGGTAAGTGCTCCGTTTTGCATGCCTTTCGTGGGGTGGGGGCAGTGGAGACTTTGTCCCATGCGTGTTTCGTGGGGGGGGCTTCGTTCCGCAACAGATTTTGGGGGGCCGAATGCACTGGCATTCGGCCTCACCGAGATCCGTCGTGGAATTCTCTGACATCCCTACTATTGGAGGGATACAGCTGTGGATCCCAGGCTTTCTTTGAAAATTAAAATGGCAAGTGGCTACGGCCCAGTGCTTTCTTCTGAGGCATACCCACATGCCACCCAGAAAAACAAGAAAAAATACGTTGGGATGGGAGGTTGTTTCCAGGGGACTAGAAGGAGCGGCTGGGTGTACGCTTGGGCTAAAAGGGTGGTTGGGAGCAAGGTGATGTTTTGCCTGCGCTGTGTGTGTGTGTTGGGGTTGTGGGGGGGTTGCCTGCTTTTTGTTTTTTAACACTGTGTGTGTTTGTCTGTTTTGTTGTGGTGTGTTTTTATGGTCCTTGCAGGATTTGCCTGGTTTTCTTTTCTTTTCATTGATGGCGTAGGTGTGTGTTTTTCCTGTATGTGTTTCTCTCAGCAACACCAGTTCGCTTTCTCTGAAATGGGTATTTTGTGTTGCTTCTCTGGGGAAATACATAATTTAGTATTTGGGGCTCAGATTCACCTCTGTCTTGTACTCAGTTTCTTGGCCAACTTACTTGACCCCGAGCCTCATTAGTTTGCCTTCTGTAAAATGGGAACAGGGAATGGTGAGTTCAGTGTTTTTTTGTTCTGGAACTCAGACCCCACCTCTGCCTTGTGTTTGGGTTCTTGAGCAAGTTACTTTTCTTGTAGTCTTCTTAGTTTGCCTTCCTTGAAAATTGGTGTTTTGGGAAAGGGCACACTGACCATGGCAGCCATTTTGTGAGAATGGCCACAGCACACTCTCAAAATGTGCCCACTGGCTAGGGGTGTACAAAACCCCACTTACCTTGCCGCGGGGGGGGGGAGGCGATCCGGTCCTCCCCCGGAATCCTCGACGGGGTGTGTGTGATCTGTTCCTCCCCCCCAGAATCCTCCCTAGCCGGCTCCGCTCTGCAGCGTGTCTGCAGAGCCGCTGGCCGGGCTGATCCTCAGCCGGGCTGCTGCAGACGCAAATGGCGTCCTGCGTAGGGGATGCCATTTGCGTCGCTGCTTTAGCTGTGATAGGCTACGTAAATATTTAAATATTTAATTTGCATCCCTAAAGCAGGGACGCAAATGGCATCCACTACACCATTTGCATCCCTGCTGTAGCCGTGATAGACTACGTAAATATTTACATAGCCTATCATGGCTAAAGCAGCGACGCAAATGGCGTCCCCTATGCAGGACGCCATTCGTGGCTGCACACCGGAGTAGCGGCCAGCAGCTGCCAGATCCAGACTGCCGGCGGCAGGTAGGATCCTGTCCGCAGGGACTTCAGGGGTGGCGGCGGGATTGCTCCATTCTGCCATGGACTCCGAGGGATTCTTTAGAATCTGGCCTCACTGGAGTCCGTGGTGGAATTCTCCGCCATCCCTACCACTGGCCCTAAAAGGTTGGGGACCCTGGAGCTGATCTTCTTTCTGCATTTTTGGTGGGCTATTAAGATGTTTCAGTAGGCATTTGTCTGTGAGGTGCTGCTCTGCTCTGAACATGGTTGGCTGTTTTATCCTCAAGCTGCTATGAACAATTTTCTCTGTTATTCTGGGCATTTTAATTGTGATTTTATTTGTTTTGATGCTTTATCCTAGTGATTTGTTCCTGATAATTTTTGAACCTATTTGAATACTTCAGGAAAATAAAATCAAGATAGACACATGGTACATAAATAAATGGCAATGTTAAACGTTAAGGATTCTATATTCAGGTGAATAATTGGAGAAAAGATGGGATAAAAATGTAACTCTAAAAGGTTCAGTGTGACATACATAGTCTCCTCACCCCCTTTTATTTTTACAATGATTGTGAGAAATAGGTGAGTTGTGAGATAGGAACTGGCCCAAATGTGAGGGTGGATTTGAAGACCCTGGTCTCACTTGTCCAAGTCCAACAGTATAACCACTGTCACAAAGGTTTTCATAATGCTGAGAGAGGAGATAGATCTAAGACAGAGACCTGTCTGAGTCAGTAAGAAAGAAAAAGGCTACCCACCATATGAAAGAAGGTGCCCACAAATTTGAAGACAACATAAAGAGCTTCCATCAATGTCTGGAATTTTTCATCCTCAAGAGAAAATCGGTGTCCAAATGTCACAGCACAGATCACATTGGAGACTGAATTGGTGATGGGCGAGGAAGGGTCAAATGGCTGCCCTGGAAATTAAGATATATTAATATCAATCTAACCTCTCTTGTTAATACCCAGAGTGGGATTTCATGGTGGCGCATGGAAGACAACTGGGATCTTTGGCAATTTATTTTTGTGTTAGAAATCACCTAACATAAATGAAATTGCACTCCCCAGTGTACAAAGATTTCTGCAGACTGGGACATGTGCCTGTATCATCTCCTCGTATTACATACCCTTTGCACGTGCAAAAGTCTCCACCAGCTGCTGGGCCTCCTCTTCTATTTGGTGCTCCATGCCTTTCTTCCCCAGTCCTAGTTTCCGCAGAGCAACTAGACCAAACCGTCTCTGCTGCTTCCAGGTGTGACCGTTTGACATTACAATACCTGAAGCCATCAAGAATCAATGAGATGTTGTTATTCACATAATTCCTGTTAAAATTGTTAGGTTGCCAACCTAGCAAAGTCAGCATCTACTGGAGATGGTGCCTGTGCATCCAAGAGCCACCCATTGTTTCAGAACCTAAGGACTGTATTGCTGAGGCCGAATCAGTCTCCATCTAGTACCATTACTGATCCCACGGCTGCCTCTGCAACAGCGCAACAGGGGGATCCACAGTAGGTCTCACAGTAAGCGAATGTTGGTATATAACGTTTAAAATTTTTTGTTGTTGGAATCTTTATACTCTTAATTATTTACTAGAAAAACACAGATTAAAATGATCAATACAACCACAATATGACATAATATAGAATGACCAAACGCATTCCGACACAGGTCTTCCTCAGTGGTCAAAAGAGCATATTAATTTTTTTTAAGTGGCTTTGCATTTTAGACATTAGCCTGCGCCTGGGCGCACCTGGCACACCCTGTGCGCACGCCTATGTAAGGCAGTCTTTCCTAGCCAAGTAAGCATTCACCAGCTTGCTCACCAGACCACATGACCATAAACTCCACCCTAGCCAACATCACACAGCCAGGAATCAATGCCGTATAGCAGTCTTCCTCTTCCTCCAGCTCTTCCTGCTGCTTCTGTCTTCTAGGACGGCTCATATTCAAGGACCTTCCCTGAAATTCCCTCTGCTGAGGCCTCTGCTTAAAGCCTTCTGGTGCTGGGTTATGCTGCCTGCTTGAAGCTTCACCACAGCCTCACAGCTCCTGCTCTCTTGAGACACCATCTCTGCCCTGAAAAGCTTCTTCCAGGAGGATCCTCTCAAACTCGAAGGCTTGTGTTCTTCCCAGTTCTGAGCTCTGCCTCCTAAAGACATAAATCTCAGTCCACGCAGATCTAATGCAAATACTTATGAGAGTGAAGATACAATGCCACCCTTTCTGTAGACCCAAAGGTTTAAAAGATATTCTGGAGGGCACAGGAATGAAACAACTGGAGTAACAGGTTTAATGTTACATGGAAATATTCGATCATAAAGGGACATAAACCTATCTATATAGGACCTAGGCCAAGAAAGATTTCATAGGGTCAAAAGCAGGGCCTTGGAACAGGCCCAGAAGCCAGTTCTGAGTCTGCTTGAATGAGATTATGTCAGTTCTTCACACCCATGAGAAGATGTGCTGCAGCTTTTTGAAGCATTTCCAGGAGCAGCTCCATGTAGAGCACATTGCAGACATTGATCTTTGAGGTTAGAAAAACAAAGAAAGGTGTAGCAAGATCCTGGCTCTCGAGGAGGGCTCACAGCTGGCTTATTGGCTGCAAGTGAAAAAAGGCACTCCTGGGCCATATTTCCACGACAACGGAAGGAGAAGCTAATGGAGGAGTACCAGATTTTTTTAAAAGGGATCAGCTTTGCTGTGAGCAGGGCTCCACAAGCAGGTTCTCCGCAGCAGTAAAAATCACTTCACAGAACGTATTCCTGGTGGGGGTGGGGGCTGGAGTGAACGTCATCTGACTGGCAGGGTCTGCTCAACCAATAAGAGAGGCTTCCCCCTCCCCCCTTTCTCCTTTCCCCCGCAAGTCCTGATGCACCTGCATTTCAGGAGCAAGCCTCATTGAGCACAATGGGAGTTACTTCTGAGTAAACACACATATGCTTGTGCTGAGGAAGATTGGGGAGGGGGCACAGGGATGTGGAAAGAATCCTTTAACTCACCCCCAATGTGTTATGAGTACCCCCCCCCCCCCGCATTGGCAATGCAGTTATAAGAGTGCCATTGGTTACTAAAAACACATATTGGCAATGCAGTTATAAGAGTGGAAAGGTGTACAACAGATGCTTTGCTAAACATGAACCAAAGTTACGCCATGTTTGTATACTAGGCCATCCTGCCTTAGCTCAATAGTCTGTGAGAAGCAGATTGCAGCCTGTCAGCAAGGTGTCCTGGGAATTACTAGGGAGTCGCAGCTCTCAGCCTATGCTGTGAGCTGATAACATTGTACTCCGTGTTCCACCTCAGTCTCAACTGTTGGCAGACTTCCATCCCTGTCCAAAAAGAACATTCAGCTCCTCTCCAGATAACAGGGTGTGTGTGTGCCTTCGTGTGATGTGTCTAATAGAGCATGGCTAGAGTTCTTCCCTTTATGTGACGTATTTCGCTGTATAAAAGCCCGCCCCACTGAACAGTCGGGGCTCTCTTCCCCTTTGCTGACAGAGTGCCATTATGGTGTTACCAGTTGAAGCCCCAGTATTTCTTTCTCTAATGCAGTGGGTAGCATTCTATTTTACATGCAACTGTACATACTAGTTATTGTGTTGTTTATTCATTCAGTCGCTTCCGACTAGGGATGGCGGAGAATTTCTCCCCGAAACTTCGGGGGGCCAAGCGCCAACGTGTTCAGCCCCCCGAACAAGTTTCGGGGAGAAATCCTCCGCCCCCCCGCCCCCCGCCCCCCCCCCCCCCGGGACGGGACTTACCTTCCCTGAATGTCCCTCCCAGCAGCGGGTCCGGCCGGCGGTTCGTCCGGTGTTCGAGCGGGGCGGGAGCGGCAGCCGGTCTTTTGACCGGCTGCCGCCCCCGCCATTGCAATCAAAGAAAAAAAAAACACGTCCCCTGATAGGCTACGTGACGATTCACGTAGCCTATCACGGCTAGATTTGCAAAGTCAGCCGTGATAGGCTACGTGAATCGTCACGTAGCCTATCACGGGTGACTTTAAAAAAAAAAAAAAAGTGTGTACGGATAATGGCGGCCCCCATAGGGAGCCGCCATTCCCCTTCCTTATTTGGTCGCTGTAGTCTACGTCAATGTTTACGTAGACTACGGCGAAAATAAGGGCAACGCTATTTGCGTTGCCCTTATTTTCGCCGTAGTCTACGTAAACATTGACGTAGACTACAGCAACTAAATAAGGAACGCGAATGGCGGCTCCCTATGGGGGCCGCCATTCGCGTACGCGCTTTTTTTTTTTTTAAAGTCACCCGTGATAGGCTACGTGACGATTCACGTAGCCTATCACGGCTGACTTTCCAGATCTAGCCGTGATAGGCTACGTGAATCGTCACGTAGCCTATCAGGGGACGTGTTTTTTGTTTTGTTTTTACTTTCGAGTTCGCGGCCGGGCGAGGCGGGAAGCCTCCTCCCCGGCCTGAATTTCGGCCGGGCGAGGCGGGAAGCCTCCCCCCCCGGCCTGAATTTTGGCCGGGCGAGGCGGGAAGCCTCCCCCCCCGGCCTGAACTTCGCGGGGGGAGCAGCGAAGCGCTCCCCCCCACCGCGAAAAAGCTTCGGCGAAAGGTAAGGGACTTTCGTCCACCCCTACTTCCGACTCTTCGTGACTTCATGGACCAGCCCACGCCAGAGCTTCCTGTCGGCCGTCACCACCCCCCGGCTCCCCCAAGGTCGAGTCCGTCACCTCCAGAATATCATCCATCCATCTTGCCCTTGGTCGGCCCCTCTTCCTTTGGCCTTCCACTTTCCCTAGCATCAGCATCTTCTCCAGGGTATCCTGTCTTCTCATGATGTGGCCAAAGTACTTCAGTTTTGCCTTTAAGATCATTCCCTCAAGTGAGCAGTCCCCCCATCCCTACCTTGGTAACTCCCCCACTGCTTCACACTCTTCCTCATCAGACTGAGTCGATTCCCATGCCCTCTCGAGATGCTTCTGCAGAGGTGCTGGGCCCAATCCTTACTTTACTTGTAAAGCACGTAACTTTTTTTCTCCTCCCCCACTGCTGCCATTCCATGCACTATGACAGCTTCTACATTTCTGAAATGTAGGGAACAAACAAACAAACAAACCACTGTTTGCCAACTGTGATTAAAAATAAATTTTATTTATTTATTCATTTCATTTCTATACCGCCCAATAGCCGAAGCTCTCTTAAAATAAATAAATAACACTCTGTTAAGATACAGATTAGTTTGTGTATTTGGTTTCAGAAGCCCTGAAATCAAGAAGCCCTGAATAGAAGATGGTTGGCAAAGCAAAGGTATCCAACACACTTCATGGACTTTTAATCGATATCTGAGAGTGTGGGGTTGCAAACCTAAACATTCTATGGAAATGAAGCGACAGGTTTCACACGATGTTACAATGATACATGACTGGTGGATCACATTGCAATACTTCTTGGATGTGGTGAAAGAAATCTTGTTGCTTCCTTGCCTTTAATAATTAGAGTATATAAAAGGCTGTTAGTACATAACCAAGGACAAGTGGCGACATTTCTGAAGAAGGCAAAAAGCCATAGGAGAAATCACAGTCAACCCATGCATATGTTCTAGGAAGATAAAATGAGCGAAAAAGAAAAGGCAGGAGAATGTTGGGGATACTGGGACGTTTGATTGCTCTGATTCTGCGATTGATTCTGAACTTTCTGAAACCGCTCTGGTTATACAGACATTACCCTCCTGGGCCTCTGCCACTTCCTAGAAATTGGCCATAAGGAAGATAGATTTTCAAATGTCTAGGATGATTACTTGAGAAAGGTTAGATGGAATTTTTATCAGTGGGTTTCACATATCCCCTAACACAGATACTGCCCTTAACCACATAAATCCTAACATCCCAATAAGGACAAGATCCTTACAACAAGTAGATTTTATGTTAATGTCAAAGAAATTAATCCAAGAAAAGAAATTCTCAGCCTCAGCAATCTGTGCTAACACAACAACCATGTCAGCAAAGAACACCCATAAGGTACTTCTTGTAGGGATTAACTGATGCATTCAAAATGATGGATTTCTCAAGTGCTGACATATGGAAGTTGGCGATACTGGGAGCAGCAGGACTGTCCATGGCTACTCCCTTAATCTGAAGAAAAAAATGTGTGTCGATCTGAAGATTATTGTTTTCTAAGGTAACATCATGTAAGTCCATGAGAAAATGAGTGGGAGGATGATCCCTCGAGCAGGAGGTCCATGTCTCTTGTACTATAGATCTGGCACCTTCCAGTGGAATTGAAGTATGTAATGAATTTACATCCATGGTGATCAGGCCCGAATTGGTGGCCATGCTGAGACCCTCACTTTGTTGGATTAAATATCTTGTTTCTTTAATGTATGGCATTGTGGATGTCACTGCTGACAAAAGAAAAGAATCTAAATATTGCACTGGCGGTTCAAACACCGAACACAAACCTGGAATAATTGGTCTACTGGGAGGCGGAATATCTGCTTTGTGGATTTTGGGAAGAACATAAAACACAGGTGCTCTAGGTGATTCTTTCAGGTGATTCTTTCAGAAGAAAGTGGCAATGCTGTGATCAATATAGCCTAAAGATAATGCCTCCGGTACTGTGATCCAGATAATAATCTGAATGTCAGTGGTGGGATCTTTACTTAAAGGTAGCATATTCATTTAAGACCATTTTGGCTTAAAAGATAATTGTATTTACCAAGTAGCATCACTTTCTAATTGTCCAAATGTACTTAAAACAAATTTGGTTGAACCATTTCTTGTATTAACTTTTCTGGCAAGATTGCCTTTATCCTTGTCAGATATTATTAACTTGAAACAGCGTAACTGCTCATTGGAAGGACAGATACTGAAGCTGAAGCTCAAATATTTTGGCCACCTAATGCGAAGAGAAAATTCCCTGGAAAAGACCCTGATGCTGGGAAAGACTGAAGGCAAAAGGAGAAGGGGACGGCAGAGGATGAGATGGCTAGATAGCATCACTGATGCAATGAATATGAACTTGAGCACGCTCCGGGAGAGAGCGCAGGACAGGAAGGCCTGGCGTGCTATGGTCCATGGGGTCACGAAGAGTCGGACACAACTGAACAACAACAACATATAAACCATAGAACAAATCTTGTGTATTTTATATTCATGCTTTGTCTTGCACAAGCACTAATGGCCTTGTAATTGATGTTATTGCATCACCTTTCAGTCCTTTTGATCATGTTTCAGACTTCAATTGAGCATCCCCATCCACTTTTCTTATCTACCATAGGCATTCCATGATCATATGGTACACTGACTTTCCTGAATATTTGTGGCAAAAAATTGGCCCCGTCTTAGCCTTGAACTGGATTATACTGGCTTCTCTTAATAAACTCTCCACTTTCCGATCCTTAGAGTGGCACATTTCAGAATTAGCCATGCTGCCACCTACACAGCGTTACTATCATACATGCCTGGAGGACCAAATTCCAAGATTACTTAGATATGATGTCAGACTTGTTGCATATGTGTTTTTAGTAACTGGAGAATATAAACAGATGTGAACAGGGAAAAGGAGAGAGAGGAGTGGCAACGTCTCTGGGGAAAGCAAAAGGCCATCACAGAAAACATATTGAACATACCCAGAGATATTAAAAAGAATCAAAGAGAAGGCTGGAGAATGATGGGGTTACAGGCATTTCTGATCACTGTGATGGCTCTTCTGATTCTGCACTTACTGAAACAACTCTGGTCACGCAGACACTACCCTCCAGGGCCTCTTTCGCTTCCTGTCATTGGAAGCATATGGCGGATGAAGCCTATGCTTCACGAACACATTCTCATTAAGGTACTACTTTTGAAATACTTCATCAATACCTCATTAAGTTGAGTACGAGATTTTGTGAAGAGAATTTTGAATTCTTTCTTTTCTCTGGTGACTGTGGACAAAAGAGTCGTGTTAATAAAATATTCTGGAACAAATGTGATATGGAAACATATTATATTATTATTAATAAGGGTTATTTGTACACTCCCCTTCATGGATCACTGCCTTGTTGTGGCGAAGGGGCTTGCGTAACTCAGTGAAGCCATAAGCTATGCCGTGCAGGGCCACCCAAGACGGACAGGTCATGGCAGAGAGTTCTGACAAAATGTGGTCCACTGGAGAAGGAAATGGCAACCCACTCCAGTATTCTTGCCAAGAAAACCCCATGGAACGTATCACAAGGCTAAAAGAGATGACGCCGGAAGATGAGCCCCTCAGGTCGGAAGGTGTCCAATATGCTACTGGGGAAGAGCAGAGGGTATTTCCAAGTAGCGCCAGAAAGAGTGAAGCGGCTGGGCCAAACCCGAAAGGACACTCAGCTGTGGATGTGTCTGGTGGTGAAAAGAAAATCTGATGCTGTAAAGAACAATATTGTTTAGGAACCTGGAATGTCAGATCAATGAATCAAGGTAAGCTGCAGGTGGTCAAACATGAGATGGCAAGATTGAACATCGACATCTTGGGAATCAGCGAACTCAAATGGACAGGCATGGGCGAATTTAATTCAGGTGACCATCATATCTACTATTGTGGGCAAGAATCCCTTAGAAGAAATGGAGTAGCACTCATAGTCAACAAAAGGGTGGGAAAAGCAGTACTGGGGTACAATCTTAAAAATGATAGAATGATCTCAGTACGAATCCAAGGCAAACCATTCAACATCACAGTAATTCAAGTCTATGCCCCAACCACTGAGGCCAAAGAAGCTGAGGTTGATGGGTTCTATGAAGACCTACAACACCTTCTAGAGCTAACACCAAAAAAAGATGTCCTCTTCATCATAGGGGATTGGAATGCTAAAGTAGGAAGTCAAGAAATCACCGGGATAACAGGCAGGCATGGCCTTGGTGTACAAAATGAAGCAGGACAAAAGCTAATAGAGTTTTGCCAAGAGAACATGCTGATCATAGCAAACACTCTTTTCCAACAGCACAAGAGGCGACTCTACACATGGACATCACCAGATGGTCAATATCGAAATCAGATTGATTATGTCCTTTGCAGCCAAAGATGGAGAAGCTCCATACAGTCAGTAAAAACAAGACCTGGAGCTGACTGTGGCTCAGATCATGAGCTGCTTCTTGCAAAATTTCGGCTTAAATTGAAGAACGTAGGGAAAACCACTAAACTGTTCAGGTATAACCTAAATCATATCCCTTCTGAATATACAGTGGAGGTGAGGAATAGATTTCAGGGATTAGACCTGATAGACAGAGTGCCTGAGGAACTATGGACGGAGGTCCGTAACATTGTTCAGGAGGCAGCAATGAAATCCATCCCAAAGAAAAAGAAATGCAAGAAAGCAAAGTGGCTGTCTGATGAGGCTTTACAAGTAGCTGAGGAAAGAAGGGAAGTGAAAAGCAAGGGAGAAAGGGGAAGATATACCCAACTGAATGCAGAGTTCCAGAGAATAGCAAGGAGAGACAAGAAGGCCTTCTTAAATGAACAATGCAAAGAAATCGAGGAAAACAACAGAATGGGAAAGACTAGTGATCTCTTCAAGAAAATTGGAGATCTCAAGGGAACGTTTTGTGCAAAGACGGGCATGATAAAGGACAAAGAAGGCAGGGACCTCACAGAAGCAGATGAGATTAAGAAGAGGTGGAAAGAATACACAGAAGAACTATACAGGAAAGATCTGAATGTCCCTGATAGCCATGATAGTGCGGTCACTGAACTTGAGCCGGACATCCTAGAGAGTGAAGTCAAGTGGGCCTTAGGAAGCATTAGTAACAACAAAGCTAGCGGAGATGACAGTATTCCAGCCGAGCTATTTAAAATCCTAAAAGATGATGCTGTTAAAGTGCTGCATTCAATATGCCAACAAATCTGGAACACTCAACAGTGGCCACAAGACTGGAAAAGGTCAGTTTACATTCCATTTCCAAAGAAGGGCAACGCCAAAGAGTGTTCAAACTACCGCACCATTGCGCTCATTTCACATGCCAGCAAGGTGATGCTCAAAATCCTACAAGCTAGGCTTCAGCAGTATGCGAACCGAGAACTACCGGAAGTACAAGCTGGGTTTCGAAGAGGCAGAGGAACTAGAGATCAAATCGCCAACATTCGCTGCATCATGGAGAAAGCAAGAGAATTCCAGAAAAACGTCTATTTCTGCTTCATTGACTACGCTAAAGCCTTTGATTGTGTGGATCACAACAAACTGTGGCAAATCCTTAAAGTGATGGGAGTACCAGACCACCTTACCTGTCTCCTGAGAAACGTGTACGAGGGTCAAGAAGCAACAGTAAGAACCAGACATGGAACAACCGATTGGTTCAAAATTGGGAAAGGAGTACGACAAGGCTGCATATTGTCACCCTGCTTATTTAACTTATATGCAGAGTACATCATGAGAAATGCCGGGTTGGATGAATCAGAGGTCGGAATTAAGATTGCTGGGAGAATTATCAACAACCTCTGATATGCAGACGATACCACCCTAATGGCAGAAAGCGAAGAGGATCTAAAGAGCCTCTTGTTGAGGGTGAAAGAGGAGAGTGCAAAAGCTGGTTTGAAACTCAACATTAAAAAAACTAAGATCATGGCATCTGGCCCCATCACTTCCTGGCATATAGAAGGGGAAGAAATGGAAGCAGTGACAGATTTTACTTTCTTGGGCTCCAAGATCACCGCAGACGGTGACTGTAGCCATGAAATTTAAAGGCGCTTGCTCCTTGGGAGGAAAGCTATGGCCAACCTACACAGCATAGTAAGAAGCAGAGACATCACCTTGCCGACAAAGGTTCGTCTAATCAAAGCTATGGTTTTCCCAGTAGTAATGTCTGGCTGTGAGAGCTGGACTATAAGGAAGGCTGAGCGCCGAAGAATTGATGCTTTCGAACTGTGGTGCTGGAGAAGACTCTTACGAGTCCCCTGGACTGCAAGGAGGTCAAATCAGTCCATCCTAAAGGAAATCAACCCTGACTGCTCATTGGAAGGACAGATAATGAAGCTGAAGCTCCAATATTTTGGCCACCTAATGCGAAAACTCCCTGGAAAAGACCCTGATGCTGGGAAAGACTGAAGGCAAAAGGAGAAGGGGGCGGCAGAGGATGAGATGGCTAGATAGCATCACCGATGCAATGAATATGAACTTGAGCACGCTCCGGGAGAGAGCGCAGGACAGGAAGGCCTGGCGTGCTATGGTCCATGGGGTCACGAAGAGTCGGACACGACTGAACGACTGAACAACAACAACAATTTGTACACTGCATTTTGGCCAAAAAGGTTCACAAACTGGTAAACAGCATAAAAAAGAGAGAATATATGTGAAATATAGGAGACTTTAGGATTATGTTTATCAGAAACGCTTCTAATAATATCCTTTGTCTTCTAGACCACTGTTAATTTTATAGACATTATGCTATGTATATATCCTATAGAATATTTAAATGTACACACAACAGTGCAGTTCTCATGATTCCTCTGTACATACACAGAACCGGCTTATGATGGGTTTCATTTCCAACAATACTCATTTCTTACCTTATATACTAATAACACTCTCAGTTATCTGACGGTCAGTTCTTATGTAGCCAAAACAGCCCCATCCATGAATCGGAGGGAGGTTTAAGCAGGCATGGGAGAGCTCCAATGTTTGCAGAAGGACAAAAAATGTTTAGGAAGGGGAAAAAAAGGGGACCCACCAAAATAGCCCAATGACAACCGAATGTTCCCACTGGCCATGTAGTGCTTACTGAGTAATGGGGGGAATGGAAACTGAATGGGAGGGGGAATGGGATGGACTATCCTACATAGGAGCACTCCCCACTGCAACATTTTGTTACAGGTCCCACTCTCATTATACAACAGGAAAATGCCTGCTTGTATAACTAGTATGCTTCAGCAAAGGAGATCGTTACCTTGTCGTGGTGCTGGAGCTTGAGCACCTCAATGATGTCATGAGCTAAACCGTGAAGGGACACCCAAGATGGGAAGGTCATGGCAGACAGGTCAGACTAAATACGATCCGTGGGGAAGGAAACAGCAACCTACCCCAGTATTCTTGCCATGAAAACTAAATGGATCAGTACAACCAGAGATATGTCGGTATACCATCGGAAGATGGGACTCCCAGGTCGGAAGATGGTCAAAATGCTACTGGGGAGGAACAGAGGATAAGTTCAACTAGCCCCAGATGTGATGACGCAGCTAGCTCAAAGCCGAAAGGACGGCTAGCGGCCGACGGTGCTGGTGGTGAACGATGAATCCGATGTTCTAAAGATCAACACACCATAGGAACCTGGAATGTAAGATCTATGAGCCAGGGCAAATTGGATGTGGTTATTGGGGAGATGTCAAGATTAAATATAGACATTTTGGGTGTTAGTGAACTGAAATGGACTGGAATGGGCCATTTCACATCAAATGACCACCAGATATACTACTGTGGGCAAGAGGACCACAGAAGAAATGGAGTAGCCTTCATAATTAATAATAAAGTGGCTAAAGCAGTGCTTGGATACAATCCAAAAAATGACAGAATGATCTCAATTCGAATTCAGGGTAAGCCATTTAACATCACAGTGATCCAAATATACGCCCCAACCACAGAGGCTGAAGAAGCAGAAGTAGATCAGTTCTATGAGGATCTGCAGCACCTACTGGATAGTACGCCAAACAAAGATGTTATTTTCATTACAGGAGACTGGAATGCTAAGGTAGGTAGTCAAACGACACCTGGAATTACAGGCAAGCATGGTCTGGGAGAACAAAATGAAGCAGGACATAGGCTGATAGAATTTTGCCAAGACAACTCACTGTGCATAACAAACACTCTCTTCCAACAACCTAAGAGATGACTTTATACATGGACTTCACCAGATGGTCGACACTGAAATCAGATTGACTACATCCTGTGTAGCCAAAGGTGGCGGACATCTATGCAGTTGGTAAAAACAAGACCTGGAGCTGATTGTAGTTCAGATCACGAACTTCTTATTGCACAATTTAGAATCAGACTAAAGAGAATAGGGAAGACCCACAGAGCAGTTAGATATGAGCTCACTAATATTCCTCATGAATATGCAGTGGAGGTGAAGAATAGATTTAAGGGACTAGATTTAGTAGATAGGGTCCCGGAAGAACTATGGACAGATGTTTGCAACAATGTTCAGGAGGCGGCAACAAAAAACATCCCAAGAAAAGAAAACCAAGAAGGCAAGATGGCTGTCTGCTGAGACACTGGAAGCAACCCAAGAAAGAAGGAAAGCAAAAGGCAACAGTGATAGGGGGAGATATGCCCAATTAAATGCAACATTCCAGAGGTTAGCCAGAAGAGATAAGGAATTATTTTTAAACAAGCAATGCGCGGAAGCGGAAGAAGATAATAGAAGAGGAAGGACAAGAGACCTCTTCCAGAAAATTAGAAACATCGGAGGGAAATTCCAGGCAAAAATGGGTATGATCAAAAATAAAGATGGCAAGGACCTAACAGAAGCAGAAGAGATCAAGAAAAGGTGGCAAGAATATATGAAAGAGCTGTATAGGAAGGATAATAATATCGGGGATAGATTTGACGGTGTGGTCAGTGAGCTAGAGCCAGACATCCTGAAGGGTGAGGTTGAATGGGCCTTAAGAAGCATTGCTAATAACAAGGCAGCAGGAGATGACGGTATCCCAGCTGAACAGTTTAAAATCTTGCAAGATGATGCTGTCAAGGTGATGCATGCCATATGCCAGCAAATTTGGAAAACACAAGAACGGCCAACAGATTGGAAAAAATCAACTTATATCCCCATACCAAAAAAGGGAAGCACCAAAGAATGTTCAAACTATCGAACAGTGGCACTTATTTCACATGCCAGTAAGGTAATGCTCAAGATCTTGCAAGGTAGACTCCAGCAATTCATGGAACGAGAATTGCCAGATGTACAAGCTGGGTTTAGAAAAGGCAGAGGAACTAGATACCAAATTGCCAATATCCTCTGGATAATGGAGAAAGCCAGGGAGTTTCAGAAAAACATCTATTTCTGTTTTATTGACTATTCTAAAGCCTTTGACTGTGTGGATCATCACAAATTGTGGCAAGTTCTTGGTGGGATGGGGATACCAAGTCATCTTGTCTGCCTCCTGAGTAATCTGTATAACGACCAAGTAGCAACGGTAAGAACAGACCATGGATCAACGGACTGGTTTCAGAATGGGAAAGGAGTACGGCAGGGTTGTATACTCTCACCCTACCTATTCAACCTGTACGCAGAACACATCATGCGACGTGCTGGGCTTGATGAAGCCAAGGCTGGAGTTAAAATCGCTGGAAGAAACATTAACAATCTCAGATATGCAGATGATACCACTTCGATGGCTGAAAGCAAGGAGGAGCTGAGGAACCTCACTGTAGCAGCCATATCGGGGGTCAGACTAAGTAGCCTCATGCAGTCTCATGCTTCATGTTCTTGCTGAGCTCTTGCTCTCTGAAATATATGTTTGTAAGCTGACAAGACACAGGAATTTCTTATCATGTCAACAAAGGCTAAGGTCATAGTGATATGTCTATCATGTTCTCTTCTGTTCTCTGCTTATCATGGCTACCCTATAACCCATTTCTTGTATTATAAACAATGGTGCTAGGAGAAGAAATGTTGAGGACTGCAACCCCACACGGGAGGGAGAGGAGGAGCCGTTTCCTATGTGTCACAATATCTATAAAAACAATGTGCTGATGTAAATCGGGGCTTTTGGCTCTTTGGAAGTGATTCCAGCCACAAAGCCCGCGCGTTAAATAAAGAAAAACTCTTTTTCCTTCACTCCGTGGTCTCTCTGACTCTGAGTTCTGCAACATAAATGGTGCCGTGACTCGGATTGTGGCAGGCTCTGAGACAGAGAGGTGGCAGTTGCCTGCTCTTAATCGCCGCACCGGGAGGGAGGGCTCGGCACACGCCTCCCTTTCTTGGCACCACCGACCTTTTTGTCGGGTGAACGGGAGAAAGCCTGCGCCGAGCCTGCCTGAACAGCTGTGCGTGTCAAGAGAACCTTGGGAAGCGGAGGAAGGAACTTGAGTCCTGCCCATACTGCAGCTGCAATTGAGTTGAAACCCACATTGGAAGCCTTCAGGAGAAAGGCAAGTATATGGAGTAAAAAGAGGGCCCTGCCTTTAGGAGAAAGGCCACTGTGCAGAAAAAAAGAGGGCCCCGCCTTATGAAGAAGGTCAGTGTTAGTATACGTATACAAAAGGTGACCCACCCGATTGTGGGTGGAGGGGAGACTTGATCACTCCCCCAAGCAGGCACTAATACTCAGCAAGGCGCTGAGGAAACTGCTTCGCTCTAGTGGAAAAGTGGGAAAGTGGGTGGCAGGGACATATGAATGAAGTGGTGAAATTGATGATTGTGTGAGTGGCTACTGCGGTTTCTGTTGCATACCATTGACTGTCCGGGTGCCCAGGCCAGTAGCAAAGTGCGTGCTGTAAAAATTCCTCTTGTGCCGGTCAGTGAGACCCCTTACTCGCTGACCAATCCCCTTCCCTCTTTGTGTCCATCTTCATCTTAAGTGGGAGGCTATGGGAGGTGGGGGAAGCAAGACGTGCACCCCCTTGGGATGTATGTTAAAAAAAAAAGGAAAAAGATTTTTTTTTAAAAAAGGATTCAGAATAGAGAGAGGAAACAGCAAAAAAGCTCAAGGCCGAGCTGAGAGAGCTTTTGCCGTGGGATTCCCTGCAATGAAGAAATCTCACTGATTTAAGTCTCCAGTGTTGGACTGCCTGAGTGTGTGTGCTGAAGAGACCGAGAAACCAGACAGCATGTTCCTGGCCAAGCCAAAATCACGCTACTACCATGCTCCTGGAGGCTGCAATAAAGTGTGTAAGCTGGGAGACCCAACCTGATTGAGAAGAAAAGAAGATATTAGAGTAACTGTCTACAGTGAGATTTGTGTAGCTGGCTGGCTGACGCTGTCAGTGATGTTACAACTTTAAATTAAGACTGTTTTCCTGTTTGAGACCCCAGCGAAGAAAGCTAACCTGAGTTATTTGTTGCCCATGCCAAAGCAAAAATTTAGCTGCCCTGTACCTCATCCTGTCCTGTTTTGAGCTTGGGATTTACAAATACAAACAAACTGAGAAGCTTGCCTTTGAAGTCCTGCAAATCACCCCACCGCCTCCCCGAAGAAGATTAATGGCTGCCTGAAAAATGCAAGTATAAGGCGATGCCCATCACCCCCCAGCGTCCTGAGTTTCGGCACTTTGCTTTCGTGTACCAAGTAGAAGAAGAGAAAAAAAAGGTGTGTGTGTGTGTGTGTGTGTGTGTGATATTGTAAATCCCTGGCTAGCTTGTCTAGTGATAGATAGCCCCGAGAGCTTCCCCCCCTTTTCACAGTGCTGTGAGGCTTTTCAAAAACTTGAACTCTCATTGCTGTAGACTGTGTGTCTGTGTTTGTAGTCAGCTCAGCGTACAACAGGCTGAGTTTGATCTATGACTTTTAGATTTCCTTCTGCTAGAACTCATGCAGCATAGAGTTGCCGATGCAAAAATGGTGACCTAGAACTCTTTGCATGTGTGAGTATGCCCATCCCTTGATTTTAATGGGCCCTGAGCTTTCAGCCAGAAGAACAGTATGATTGCTGGATCTGCTCCATCATGCCTCACCGTGCTAAAAGTGTTTTCCAGTCATTGTGTTAAATTGAAAAAAGTTTGTTGTGTATATTTTATGATTTCTTAGATATCATCAAATATATGTGATATTTGCAGATTAGTGTTAGTTGCAACTCCAAATGATACTGAGTGTGGTTCCCAATGGATGACAAGAAGAAAGACAAAGACAAGTAGAGAAAGATAGAGACAAGTAGAAAAAGACAGAGAAATAGAGAAAGTGGCAGGCAGATAGAGAAGGGGAAAAAAAGAAGGAAGAAGAGGCAAGAGGAAAAGAAAAAAAAACATTTGTAGAGAAGAAGCGTGGCCATAGTTGCCCCCAGGGTGAATTAGAAGCAGCTGATTATGCCTGGAGCTTATTACCTGGGGGTAAAGTAGTCACAATAATGTAATAGTTCTCTAAGATGAGAAAATGTAACTAGAAGGAGAAGAAGTGCCTATCCCAAATGTGCATCATTGGGACTAGTGTAGGGCAGAAAGGTTTAAGTAAGTGGGTTTAACTTGAAAAAAAAGACAAATGAAGAGACAAGGCTGGTGCATAGAGAGGAAAGCTTTATGTAAAAAGTTTGAAACATGATCTGCATTACAGGCAGATCAACAAGAAAAAGAAAGCAAAAGAAAGAGAGAGAGATTTCTCTTCCCATACTAATGAGTAAAAGTTTTATCAAGCACTTTGCCTGGGAAGTGAAGTTTGTTTACAGGAAGCTGTGCCTGAGAACCAAACACTTCTAGACTATGCTGAAAATGCTTGCTAGTGTTGTGCTGCCTCATGGGTAACATGTATGGTATAAAACCCATTTAGCCCAATGGCTCGTGGTTCAGAGAAGCTGTCTGATCCAACCATTAGGTACGCCTGTGTGCTGTAAGTTACCCAATAAAGTCTCCTTGTAAGTACCCCCCCCCCGCTGGAATCCCAAAACACAAGCGGGGCTAGAGCACCTCACCCAGTATCAAACCCTGCTGTTAGAAGCCATGAAGGCAGGTATGAAGAAGTCAGTTAATATGACCAAAGTGTCTAAAGTGCTGCAAGGTGCCACCGAGGCCCCAGGGCATACTTGGAGCATCTTTTAGATGCCTATCGCCAGTATACCCCCCTCGACCGAGAGGCCCAAGAAGACGTGGACGAAAAAATAAAAGAAGACCCAGCAAAAGCAGAGGATTCTTAAGAAAGAACCAGTGTGCCCAGTGTGGACGAGATGGACATTAGTGGCATGAATGCCCAAATAAAATAAATCAAATACACAAAGGAGAAAACCAAAGGAGCCAGAACGGGCGAGAGAGAAGACAGCTTAAGAGGGGCCGTGACATTGACTGTGAGGGGCCGTGACATTGACTTCATGATTGACACTGGAGCGGCATCAAGAGCAAGCAAACGCTAGCCGTAAACAAGAGGTCCAAACACTGGGCAAAGTTCTTCAAGCCCAGCGTCGCTTTGTCTTAGAAAATAAGCCCCCAATTCCCATAACAGAAGTTCATCCTTTCCAACCAAGAGATAAAGTATAAGTTAAAAAGTGGAAAAATGACCCTTTGACTCCCAGATGAAAAGGACCAAAAACTGTTATACTTTCCACACCCACAGCTGTGAAAGTAGCTGGAGTTAAACCCTGGATACATTGCACACGAGTCAAGAGAGCGAAAGGGGGGGAGTGGACTGTAAACAGGAATCCTGAAAATCCTCTAAAAATTATTCTGAAAAAGCAGTAAGAAGACTCAGGCTAGACCTTACTGTGGGCACACTGGGAGACTGTCCACCCTGCGTACGGTCAGACCTGCAACTGGGGAAAATTGAAGAAGGGGACTAGACCCTACTGCAGCTAGCCAGGTGAATAGCTGCCCAGCGTACCGTCAGATCTCAAAGAAGATCAATATGCATGTTGTAGTGTTAGTGGTGTTGTATTATAGTTCCTTAATAAGGTGTGAAAAAGGGGGGTCTGCCCCTGTAGGGGGAAGTTTGTCCCAGCAATTCGCTGATAATTACTGGCTTCACTTAGCTAACATCACTGGAGTAAAGCATCTTTGTTTACCAAAAGATATACCTGCAAACAGGCTTATTAGCTCTTGCCTAATACCTGTCTGTAAGCATCCTGAAAAAATTCAAAACGAAACTATGTTAAGCAATTTCAATATAAACTTGACTTATTCCCAAAATTCTGACTGGGGCATAGGTACGAAAATCTTACCCCCTACAGAGTTCACTCTACGTACTCCCATCATAGCTGGAACAAATGCCACTTGTGCACAAATAATTAATTGTCAAAAAAATCTCCTAGGAAATGTAAAGCTATCCCTGCCCCCCCCCCCTTCCACTGTAATGAAATTCAAAACGTATCTTTTAATTATGCACATATACTTCTGCCTCATGGATAGTTTTGAACCTGTGGTTCCCGTACCTGGTCATTCATTCCAGCCAACTTGTCTGATAACCACCCATGTTGCCTTAGCCGCCTGGTGCCAATTCTTCCCCTGTGGCCAGAAAAATCCGTCGACGGCAGCCTAGAGCATTCCAACTAACTGAAAATTGTAATAGCCACCTACAGCTATACTCTGACTCAGAAAAATTGGCACTGGCAGTATCGTTAGTTGGAGTTCCAGGTCTAGCCTTGGCTGATGGTCTGGAAATCAACCGGTTAGCTTGCAGCTTGGCCAAGAGCATAAATGCCACCTCACGAGCATTGTCATTATTAAATAAAGAGTTGCGTGATTTAAGAGGTGCTGTTTTAGAAAATAGAGCTGGTATAGATTACCTGTTCCTTCTCCATCATCTGGGTTGTGAGACACACCAAAAGGTTTGCTGTTTTAATTTAACTGATAATAGTAATGCTGTAGATGAACAGATCAACAATCTGCACCATATAGTGGCTGACATAACAATAGAACAACATGATTGGCTCGATTGGTTAACCTCTTGGCTTCCAGATCTTAGCTGGCTCAAAGCATTATTTGTTCTGATCTTACCAGTGGTATTAGTAGGGGTGCTGTTATGTTTCTGCACTCCCTGGTTTATGCGTTGCTTAAACAATCTGTTTACTGCCTCGGCCACAAAAACAGCTGCCCGCTACGCTCTAATAGCCCAACAGGAGGTTAAGTGATATGTATGTTATAAAAAGTTTTGTATTGTGCTTTGCAGACTATTATGAGCATTCGCTTATCAGAAATGCTATAATTGTAATAAAATTATGCATTTAAGGGGGGAATGTAGCAGCCATATCGGGGGTCAGACTAAGTAGCCTCATGCAGTCTCATGCTTCATGTTCTTGCTGAGCTCTTGCTCTCTGAAATATATGTTTGTAAGCTGACAAGACACAGGAATTTCTTATCTTGTCAACAAAGGCTAAGGTCATAGTGATATGTATATCATGTTCTCTGCTGTTCTCTGCTTATCATGGCTACCCTATAACCCATTTCTTATATTATAAACAATGGTGCTAGGAGAAGAAATGTTGAGGACTGCAACCCCACACGGGAGGGAGAGGAGGAGCCGTTTCCTATGTGTCACAATATCTATAAAAACAATGTGCTGATGTAAATCGGGGCTTTTGGCTCTTTGGAAGTGATTCCAGCCATAAAGCCCGTGCGTTAAATAAAGAAAAACTCTTTTTCCTTCACTCCGTGGTCTCTCTGACTCTGAGTTCTGCAACATCATGACAAAGGTAAAAGAAGAAAGTGCAAAAGCTGGGTTGCAGTTAAACTTCAAAAAAGCCAAGATTATGGCAACCAGCTTGATTGATAACTCGCAAATAGAGGGAGAAAATGTGGAGGCAGTGACAGACTTTGTCTTTCTAGGCACAAAGATTACTGCAGACGCTGATTGCAGCCAGGAAATCAGGAGACGTTTACTTCTTGGGAGGAGAGCAATGACAAATCTTGATAAAATAGTGAAGAGCAGAAACATCACACTGACAACGAAGGTCCGCATAAGGATGGACGAAAGTCCCTTACCTGGTCCCGCAGCTGTGTTCGGTGGGGGGGGAGGTGTTCCGTTTCTCCCCCCGATGTTCTTGGCGAGGGGAGGTGCCCCACCCCTCCCGGCCGAAATTCAGGCCGGGGGGAAGGCACCCCATCCCTCGCCGCTGAAATTCAGGCCGGGGGGGGAGCGCCCCATCTCCCTGACCGCGAAATAAAAAAGTAAATTGAAAAAAAAACAAAAACATGATAGGCTACGTAACGATTTACGTAGCCTATCACGGGTAGATTTTCAAAGTCAGCAGTGATAGGCTACGTAAATCGTTACGTAGCCTATCACGTGTGTGTGTGTGGGGGGGGTTACATTTACTTTGTAATGGCGGCGGCCGGTCGGAATACCGGCCGCCGCCCCCACCAAAATGCCGCTGGGACCCGCTGCCAAGAGGGACATTCGCAGGAGGTAAGTCCCATCCGGGGGGGGCGGGGGGGCGGAGAATTTCACCGCCAATTTCGGGGGGCCGAATGCGTTGGCATTCAGCCTCCCAGAGATTCGTGGAGAAATTCTCCGCCATCCCTAGTGGTGCTTAGGGATGGCGGAGAATTTCTCCCCGAAACTTCAGGGGGCCGAGCGCCAACGTGTTTGGCCCCCCGAACAAGTTTCGGGGAGAAATCCTCCGCACCCCCCCCGCACCCCGCACCCCCCCCCAGGACGGGACTTACCTTCGCCGAATGTCCCTCCCGGCGGCGGGTCCGGCTGGCGGTTCGGCGGGTGTTCGTGCGGGGCGGAAGCGGCAGCCAGTCTTTCGACCGGCTGCCGCCGCTGCCATTCCAATAAAAGAAAAAAAACACGCCCCCGTGATAGGCTACGTGACGATTAACGTAGCCTATCATGGCTAGATTTGCAAAGTCAGCCATGATAGGCTACATAAATCGTCACATAGCTTATCACGGGTGACTTAAAAAAAAAAAAAGCGCGTACGGATAATGGCGGCCCCCATAGGGAGCCGCCATTCCCGTTCCTTATTTGGTCGCTGTAGTCTACGTAAAGATTTACGTAGACTACAGTGACCAAATAAGGAACGCGAATGGCGGCTCCCTATGGGGGCCGCCATTAGCGTACGCGCTTTTTTTTTTAAAGTCACCCGTGATAGGCTACGTGATGATTAACGTAGCCTATCACGGCTGACTTTGCAGATCTAGCCGTGATAGGCTACGTTAATTGTCACGTAGCCTATCACAGGGGCGTTTTTTTTTTTTTTTTTTTAACTTTCGAGTTCGCAGCTGGGTGAGGCGGGAAGCCTCCTCCCTGGCCTGAACTTCACGGGGGGGGCAGCGAAGCGCCTCCCCCCCACCGCGAACAAGCTTCGACGAAAGGTAAGTGACTTTCGTCCACCCCTAGTGGTGCTGAAGGAAAATTCTGAGAGTGCCTTGGACTGCAAGAAGATCAAACCAGTCCATACTCCAGGAAATCAAGCCAGACTGCTCACTTGAGGGAATGATATTAAAGGCAAAACTGAAGTACTTTGGCCACATCATGAGAAGACAGGATACCCTGGAGAAGATGCTGATGCTAGGGAAAGTGGAAGGCCAAAGGAAGAGGGGCTGACCAAGGGCAAGATGGATGGATGATATTCTGGAGGTGACGGAATCGACCTTGGGGGAGCTGGGGGTGGCGACGGCCGACAGGAAGCTCTGGTGTGGGCTGGTCCATGAAGTCACGAAGAGTCGGAAGCAACTAAACGAATAAACAACACAATAACTAGTATGTACAGTTGCATGTAAAATAGAATGCTACCCACTGGATTAGAGAAAGAAATACTGGGGCTTCAACTGGTAACACCATCCAGGTGGAACTAAAAGCAGCCCTGTCTGGGTATAGGTGAGTTACTTGTGACTGAGCGTGTGCCTATCACACTGTTGGAGCCAGTGAGGAGAACTCCTACTGATCCCATGCTCACCCACACAACAGAGGCTAGAGGACTGTTTCCATGAGTGATTTATTCTGAGCTGGCTACGTGTGGAGGTTGTTAGGGATGCATTCCTGAGACTGCTTACAGTCCGATTCTTTTCCTTAAGTCGGGTTCTCCCCCATATGGCTGCTGTGTGTCCCGACCCCCTCATCGACCTCAGGTATGCTAGCCCTGCCCAGGGGTGTGCCTTTCACCCTGACCCTGGTTAAAGGGTGTTTTCTATGTGTTTCTGGTCCCTGCACAAACCAATTACTGTCTGCTCAGAAGTAACTCCCATTGTGTTGAATGAGGCTTGCCCTCTGAATGCCCACAGAACTTAGAGATCCCCCCGCCCCCAATTGACATGGCACAGTTTAAAGCCCAATTCCCTAAGTGCAGTAAAGCATGATCTCAAGGCTCCAATTCTCCTTCGTTTGGTTTATTACCTTAGGAAGGAATGACTTCACGCCTTCATTATAGAGATCCTGCACAGCACTGGGTTAGAAAGGGGGCTGGTTTCCCATCCCTGTTGAAGGAGCGGAACACACTCACATGTTCGTTGTCTGGCTGGACAATGGATCACATTAGAAACGGGTAAGACTCTGGATCTGAAAGCGCCTTATTGCATGGCCAGCAAGGCACTCTGTCAGCAAAGGAGCAGAGAGCCCCGACTGTTCAGTGGGGCAGGCTTTTATACAGCGAAATACATCACATAAAGGGAAGAACTCTAGCCATGCTCTATTAGACACATCACACGAAGGCACACACACACCCTGTTATCTGGAGAGGAGCTGAATGTTCTTTTTGGACAGGGATGGAAGTCTGCCAACAGTTGAGACTGAGGTGGAACACGGAGTACAATGTTATCAGCTCACAGCATAGGCTGAGAGTTGCGACTCCCTAGTAATTCCCAGGACACCTTGCTGACAGGCTGCAATCTGCTTCTCACAGACTATTGAGCTAAGGCAGGATGGCCTAGTATACAAACATGGTGTAACTTTGGTTCATGTTTAGCAAAGCATCTGTTGTACACCTTTCAGCATATTCCAATGGCACTCTTATAACTGCATTGCCAATGCGGGGGGGGGGGGTACACATAACACATTAGGGGTGAGTTAAAGGATTCTTTCCACATCCCTGTGCCCCCTCCCCAATCTTCCTCAGCACAAGCATATGTGTGTTTACTCAGAAGTAACTCCCATTGTGCTCAATGAGGCTTGCTCCTGAAATGCAGGTGCATCAGGACTTGCGGGGGAAAGGAGAAAGGGGGGAGGGGGAAGCCTCTCTTATTGGTTGAGCAGACCCTGCCAGTCAGATGACGTTCACTCCAGCCCCCACCCCCACCAGGAATACGTTCTGTGAAGTGATTTTTACTGCTGCGGAGAACCTGCTTGTGGAGCCCTGCTCACAGCAAAGCTGATCCCTTTTAAAAAAATCTGGTACTCCTCCATTAGCTTCTCCTTCCGTTGTCGTGGAAATATGGCCCAGGAGTGCCTTTTTTCACTTGCAGCCAATAAGCCAGCTGTGAGCCCTCCTCGAGAGCCAGGATCTTGCTACACCTTTCTTTGTTTTTCTAACCTCAAAGATCAATGTCTGCAATGTGCTCTACATGGAGCTGCTCCTGGAAATGCTTCAAAAAGCTGCAGCACATCTTCTCATGGGTGTGAAGAACTGACATAATCTCATTCAAGCAGACTCAGAACTGGCTTCTGGGCCTGTTCCAAGGCCCTGCTTTTGACCCTATGAAATCTTTCTTGGCCTAGGTCCTATATAGATAGGTTTATGTCCCTTTATGATCGAATATTTCCATGTAACATTAAACCTGTTACTCCAGTTGTTTCATTCCTGTGCCCTCCAGAATATCTTTTAAACCTTTGGGTCTACAGAAAGGGTGGCATTGTATCTTCACTCTCATAAGTATTTGCATTAGATCTGCGTGGACTGAGATTTATGTCTTTAGGAGGCAGAGCTCAGAACTGGGAAGAACACAAGCCTTCGAGTTTGAGAGGATCCTCCTGGAAGAAGCTTTTCAGGGCAGAGATGGTGTCTCAAGAGAGCAGGAGCTGTGAGGCTGTGGTGAAGCTTCAAGCAGGCAGCATAACCCAGCACCAGAAGGCTTTAAGCAGAGGCCTCAGCAGAGGGAATTTCAGGGAAGGTCCTTGAATATGAGCCGTCCTAGAAGACAGAAGCAGCAGGAAGAGCTGGAGGAAGAGGAAGACTGCTATACGGCATTGATTCCTGGCTGTGTGATGTTGGCTAGGGTGGAGTTTATGGTCATGTGGTCTGGTGAGCAAGCTGGTGAATGCTTACTTGGCTAGGAAAGACTGCCTTACATAGGCGTGCGCACAGGGTGTGCCAGGTGCGCCCAGGCGCAGGCTAATGTCTAAAATGCAAAGCCACTTAAAAAAAATTAATATGCTCTTTTGACCACTGAGGAAGACCTGTGTCGGAATGCGTTTGGTCATTCTATATTATGTCATATTGTGGTTGTATTGATCATTTTAATCTGTGTTTTTCTAGTAAATAATTAAGAGTATAAAGATTCCAACAACAAAAAATTTTAAACGTTATATACCAACATTCGCTTACTGTGAGACCTACTGTGGATCCCCCTGTTGCGCTGTTGCAGAGGCAGCCGTGGGATCAGTAATGGTACTAGATGGAGACTGATTCGGCCTCAGCAATACAGTCCTTAGGTTCTGAAACAATGGGTGGCTCTTGGATGCACAGGCACCATCTCCAGTAGATGCTGACTTTGCTAGGTTGGCAACCTAACAATTTTAACAGGAATTATGTGAATAACAACATCTCATTGATTCTTGATGGCTTCAGGTATTGTAATGTCAAACGGTCACACCTGGAAGCAGCAGAGACGGTTTGGTCTAGTTGCTCTGCGGAAACTAGGACTGGGGAAGAAAGGCATGGAGCACCAAATAGAAGAGGAGGCCCAGCAGCTGGTGGAGACTTTTGCACATGCAAAGGGTATGTAATACGAGGAGATGATACAGGCACATGTCCCAGTCTGCAGAAATCTTTGTACACTGGGGAGTGCAATTTCATTTATGTTAGGTGATTTCTAACACAAAAATAAATTGCCAAAGATCCCAGTTGTCTTCCATGCGCCACCATGAAATCCCACTCTGGGTATTAACAAGAGAGGTTAGATTGATATTAATATATCTTAATTTCCAGGGCAGCCATTTGACCCTTCCTCGCCCATCACCAATTCAGTCTCCAATGTGATCTGTGCTGTGACATTTGGACACCGATTTTCTCTTGAGGATGAAAAATTCCAGACACTGATGGAAGCTCTTTATGTTGTCTTCAAATTTGTGGGCACCTTCTTTCATATGGTGGGTAGCCTTTTTCTTTCTTACTGACTCAGACAGTCAGTCTTACCTGTCTTAGATCTATCTCCCCTCTCAGCATTATGAAAACCTTTGTGACAGTGGTTATACTGTTGGACTTGGACAAGTGAGACCAGGGTCTTCAAATCCACCCTCACATTTGGGCCAGTTCCTATCTCACAACTCACCTATTTCTCACAATCATTGTAAAAATAAAAGGGGGTGAGGAGACTATGTATGTCACACTGAACCTTTTAGAGTTACATTTTTATCCCATCTTTTCTCCAATTATTCACCTGAATATAGAATCCTTAATGTTTAACATTGCCATTTATTTATGTACCATGTGTCTATCTTGATTTTATTTTCCTGAAGTATTCAAATAGGTTCAAAAATTATCAGGAACAAATCACTAGGATAAAGCATCAAAACAAATAAAATCACAATTAAAATGCCCAGGATAACAGAGAAAATTGTTCATAGCAGCTTGAGGATAAAACAGCCAACCATGTTCAGAGCAGAGCAGCACCTCACAGACAAATGCCTACTGAAACATCTTAATAGCCCACCAAAAATGCAGAAAGAAGATCAGCTCCAGGGTCCCCAACCTTTTAGGGCCAGTGGTAGGGATGGCGGAGAATTCCACCATGGACTCCAGTGAGGCCAGATTCTAAAGAATCCCTCGGAGTCCATGGCAGAACGGAACAATCCCCCCGCCACCCCTGAGGTCCCTGCGGACAGGATCCTACCTGCCACCGGCAGTCTGGATCTGGCAGCTGCTGGCCGCTGCTCCGGTGTGCAGCCACGAATGGCGTCCTGCATAGGGGACGCCATTTGCGTCACTGCTTTAGCCATGATAGGCTATGTAAATATTTACGTAGTCTATCACGGCTACAGCAGGGATGCAAATGGCGTAGTGGACGCCATTTGCGTCCCTGCTTTAGGGATGCAAATTAAATATTTAAATATTTACGTAGCCTATCACAGCTAAAGCAGCAACGCAAATGGCATCCCCTACGCAGGACGCCATTTGCGTCTGCAGCAGCCCGGCTGAGGATCAGCCCGGCCAGCGGCTCTGCAGACACGCTGCAGAGCGGAGCTGGCTAGGGAGGATTCTGGGGGGGAGGAACGGATCACACACACCCCGTCGAGGATTCCGGGGGAGGACCGGATCGCCTCCCCCCCCCCCCGCGGAAAGGTAAGTGGGGTTTTGTACACCCCTAGCCAGTGGGCACATTTTGAGAGTGTGCTGTGGCCATTCTCACAAAATGTCTGCCATGGTCAGTGTGCCCTTTGTATGTGAACCGAGAACTACCGGAAGTACAAGCTGGGTTTCGAAGAGGCAGAGGAACTAGAGATCAAATCACCAACTTTCGCTGGATCATGAAGAAAGCAAGAGAATTTCAGAAAAACGTCTATTTCTGCTTCATTGACTACGCCAAAGCCTTTGATTGTGTGGATCACTACAAACTGTGGCAAATTCTTAAAGTGATGGGAGTACCAGACCACCTTACCTGTCTCCTGAGAAACCTGTACGAGGGTCAAGAAGCAACAGTAAGAACCAGACATGGAACAACCGAGAGGTTCAAAATTGGGAAAGGAGTACGACAAGGCTGCATATTGCCAGGGCCTGCAGGAGAAGCCACCACCACCACCACCACCGGGGAAGAGGCGTGCTTGCCGCAGCTGGGCCTGCTGCTGCCGCCGCTGGGCCTGCTGCTGCCGCCGCTGCCACCACCACCAGGCCTTCCTTGTGGACTTCTGCCTGGCAGACCGCCAGTCCCTGCAGGACCAGGCCCCCAGGTACCGAGCCAGCTGTGCTGCTCCACCTGCCCCTCCCTGGAGGGGCTACATAAGCTGGCTGGCTGAGGTGGCCTGGGAGAGCCAGGGCCTGCAGGAGAAGCCACCACCACCACCACCGGGGAAGAGGCGTTCATGCAGCCGCTGGGCCTGCTGCCGCCGTCGCCGCTACCACCGCCACCAGGCCTTCCCTGTGGACTCCTGCCTGGCATTTTTAAGGGGATTTTAATTGTTTTGTTTGTTTGTTTTATTTTGTTGGGGGGGATTTTGTTGTGTTTTTAGGGGCGGGTAGCCTGCCTGATAGGCGGGAGCGAGGGGGCATGTGTCCACCTGATGGAGGCAGTGGGGGGAGTGTTGGGGGCCAGAACATACCGAGGCTGGGCGGCAGGCGCTGGCGGAGCGCTAGGGGCAGGCCATGCCAGGTAAGGGGAACAAGGGAGAGATGTGTAGTATCTGTCCCCTGCTCCGGGCCTGTCCAGAGCCAAAGGATGGCTGGGAGAGGCGTGACCCCATCTTCTGGCCTTCGTTTGCTGCTCTGCAATGCCAGGTCTGTTACCCAGAAAACCTTCCTCATCCATGACATGATCCTGGATGAGGGCGCAGACCTGGCATGTATTACGGAGACCTGGCTGGCCGAGGCTGCTGCTCCAACCCTTGCAGCCATGTGTCCAGCCGGATTTTCGTATGCACAGCAGCCGAGGGCTGGGGATCGGGGAGGGGGAGTGGCTGTTATCTACCGAGAGTCCTTGGTCTTCACCAGACCCCCTCTCCAGGAGACCAAGGTTGCTGAGTGCATGTACTGGAGGTTGGGCCCGAAGGGCAGTCTGGGGATTCTGCTCGTGTACCGTCCACCCCGCTGCACGACTGACTCCCTGGCCGAGGTGCTTGAGGTGGTCTCTGATGTGCGTGTACAGTCCCCTAACTTACTGGTGTTGGGGGACTTCAACGTACATTCGGAGGCCATCCTCACAGGAGCACCTCGGGACTTCATGGAGACCATGGCCTCCTGGGAGCTGCACCATATTCTAACTGGGCCCACCCATGTAGCCGGTCATGCACTAGACCTTGTGTTTGTTTCTGGAGAAGCGGGGAGTGATCTGGAAGTCGGGGGTATATCCACCACCCCCTTGTCATGGTCAGATCACTATCTGGTGATGTTGGACTTCTCGGTTCCACAACCCCTCCGCAGGGGTGGAGGACCCATTAAAATGGTCCGCCCCAGGCGTCTTATGGATCCAAATGGATTCCTGAACGCGCTTGGGGATTCTCTGGGGCATGCCAACGGCCACTCGGTCGAGACCCTGGTGGGTGGCTGGAATGCCGCAATCACTGGGGCATTAGATCGGGTGGCTCCGAAACGCCCTCTCCCCCTGAACAGGGCTCGGACTGCACCATGGTTCAATCCGCGGTTACGAGCTCTGAAACAGGAGGTGAGACGGCTAGAGCGCCGGTGGCGGAAGTCTCGCTCCAAAGACGATCAGACACGGGCTAGAGCTGTATCTTCAGCCTATCACGTGGCGGTGAAGGCAGCAAAAAAGGAATATTATGCTGCCTCCATCGCGTCTGCAGAGTGCTGCCCCAGGAGGCTGTTCCAAGTGGTCCGGAGCCTGGTCGGTCCTGTGGCTCCGGAACCACTGGAGCATTCTAAGGCCTCCTGTGAGGCTTTGGCAAGGCACTTTGCAGATAAAATTGATCAGATTAGGTGTGTTACTCTGCACACTGTGGATACAGTTAGTGAGCAAGAGGCGGCCTGTGGCAAACCGGTTTTGTGGGATCGGTTCCAGCTTCTTCCTCCTGATGAAGTGGACAAGGTGCTTTCATCTGTAAGGCCGACCACCTGCTTACTTGATCCTTGCCCATCTTGGCTCATTATGAGCTGCAGAGAGAGACTGGGTGAGGGGATCAAGGCGGTGGTGAACGCCTCCCTTGAGGAGGGAGTGATGCCATCAGCCCTCAAGGAGGCAGTGATAAGACCGCTCTTAAAGAAGCCCTCCTTGGATCCTCAAGTTCTGAACAACTTTCGCCCAGTCTCAAATCTGCCATTTTTGGGCAAGGTGATTGAGCGGGTGGTGGCGGTGCAGTTGAAGGCACACTTGGAAGAAACTGATTATCTAGACCCATTTCAGTCGGGCTTCAGGCCTGGGCATGGGACAGAAACGGCCTTGGTCGCCTTGGTGGATGATATGAGGAGGGCTCTGGATAGGGGTGAATGCTCCTTCCTTGTTCTCCTCGACCTCTCAGCGGCTTTTGATACCGTTGACCACGGTATCCTCCTGGACCGCCTGGAGGGGTTGGGCATTGGAGACACTGTATTGCGGTGGTTCCGGTCCTTCCTCTCCGGCAGGTACCAGAGGGTAGCACTGGGAGAGGAGGTTTCGGACCCGTGGCCACTTACTTGTGGGGTGCCACAGAGTTCCATCCTTTCCCCGATGCTATTTAACATCTATGTGAAGCCACTGGGGGCTATCATCAGGAGGTTTGGGGTGCAGTGTCATCAATATGCGGATGACATGCAGCTCTACCTCTCATTCAAATCTTCACCAAGGTTGGCCGTAGAATCCCTGTCCAAATGTCTGGAGACGGTGAGTGGCTGGATGGGGAGGAATAAGCTGAAGCTCAACCCTGACAAGACCGAGGTACTTTTGGTGGGAGACAAGAGGAGGCTGGGGGATGTTGACCTGGTGTTGAATGGGGTACAGCTACCCTTGAAAGACCAGGTCCGCAGCCTGGGGGTCATTTTGGACTCCCAGCTGTCCATGGAGGCTCAGGTGTCAGCTGTGAGCCGGACAGCGCTATATCAACTCCATCTGATACGGCGGCTGCGCCCCTTCCTTCCCGACCATCTGCTCCCATTGGTAGTACATGCCCTGGTCTCCTCTCATTTAGACTACTGTAATGCGCTCTACGTGGGGTTACCCTTGAAGACGGTTCGGAAACTGCAGCTGGTACAGAACGCGGCGGCTCGCCTGATTAAAGGCAGCCGCCGGCGAGATCACATCACTCCAGTGCTGAAGGAGTTGCACTGGTTACCAGTTGTTTTCCACGCCAAATTCAAGGTGTTGGTTTTGACCTTTAAAACCCTATATGGTTCCGGCCCAGCCTATCTTAAGGAGCGCCTCCAGCAACACCAGACAGGCCGCTTAACAAGATCAGCCTCGGATGGCCTTCTCTCTGTCCCATCAGCCAGGACAGCTAGACTGGTGGGGACGAGGGAGAGGGCCTTCTCTGTGGTGGCCCCCACTCTGTGGAACTCCGTCCCTAGGGAACTCCGTCATGCCCCCTCTTTAATGAGCTTCCGTCGTGCATGAAAAACGTGGTTGTTCAGGCAGGCATTTGGGGTGGGTTAGGGTATTTTTTTAAAAAAAAATTTATGGTAAAATTTTATTGTTTTAAATTGTTTTATGGTGGGTTGTACATCGCCCAGAGTGGCTGGGTGACCAGTCAGATGGGCGATTAATAAATTTAATAAATAAATAAATAAATAAATAAATAAATAAATTGTCGCCCTGCTTATTTAACTTATATGCAGAGTACATCATGAGAAACGCCGGGTTGGATGAATCACAGGTCGGAATTAAGATTGCTGGGAGAATTATCAACAACCTCCGATATGCAGACGATACCACCCTAATGGCAGAAAGCGAAGAGGATCTAAAGAGCCTCTTGTTGAGGGTGAAAGAGGAGAGTGCAAAAGCTGGTTTGAAACACAACATTAAAAAAACGAAGATCATGGCATCTGGCCCCATCACTTCCTGGCATATAGAATGGGAAGAAATGGAAGCAGTGACAGATTTTACTTTCTTGGGCTCCAAGATCACCGCAGACGGTGACTGTAGCCATGAAATTAAAAGACGCTTGCTCCTTGGGAGGAAAGCTATGGCAAACCTAGACAGCATAGTAAGAAGCAGAGATATCACTTTGCCGACAAAGGTCTGTCTAATCAAAGCTATGGTTTTCCCAGTAGTAATGTCTGGCTGTGAGAGCTGGACTATAAGGAAGGCTGAGCGCCGAAGAATTGATGCTTTCGAACTGTGGTGCTGGAGAAGACTCTTACGAGTCCCCTGGACTGCAAGGAGGTCAAATCAGTCCATCCTAAAGGAAATCAACCCTGACTGCTCATTGGAAGGACAGATACTGAAGCTGAAGCTCAAATATTTTGGCCACCTAATGCGAAGAGAAAACTCTCTGGAAAAGACCCTGATGCTGGGAAAGACTGAAGGCAAAAGGAGAAGGGGACGGCAGAGGATGAGATGGCTAGATAGCATCACCAATGCAAGGAATATGAACTTGAGCACACTCCGGGAGAGTGCGCAGGACAGGAAGGCCTGGCGTGCTATGGTCCATGGGGTCACGAAGAGTCGGACACGACTGAACAACAAATGGCTCCAATAGTTCTTAAGGCCGTTACTTTAGTTGCTTCCACATGAGCTTTCGAGGAAAGATTTTCTGTAAGATGAATGCCAAGATATTTAAATTCCTGGCACTGATCGATCTGATGGCCATCAATGGACCGTCGGAAGTGGGAATGTCTTTTTCCAAACACCACCACCTTTGTTTTAGCATAATTAATATTAACCTTTCTTTCGTGCAATATTCACTAAGCGTAGACAGCAGCCTACTTAAACCTATACAAATGAGTGATAATAAAATCATATTGTCAGCATATAATAGAATAGAACCTTTTTTTGACCCAATTGCAGGATGAAAAATTCTGGCCCAGATAATTTTAAAACTATATCGTTCAAATATACATTAAAAAGCAGTGGACACAAAAGATACCCTTGTTTCACCCCTCTCTTGATGGGTTCAGTTAAGGAACGAGAGATGCCCACTCTTACTCTGGCGGTTGTATCTGAATAGAGTTCCTTCATCAGAAACAAGAGACTTTTATCAATATTAGCATTGCCCAATTTATGCCACAACTGCTCTCTATCAACTAGATAGAGTTCCCTAGGGAGGGAGTTCCACAGAGTGGGGGCCACCACAGAGAAGGCCCTCTCCCTCATCCCCACCAGTCTAGCTGTCCTGGCTGATGGGACAGAGAGAAGGCCATCCGAGGCTGATCTTGTTAAGTGGCCTGTCTGGTGTTGCTGGAAGCGCTCCTTAAGATAGACTGGGCCTTGCTGGGCTAAAAAATAAAGATTCAGGCAATGATCAATCGTATTTTGGCCTTTCCTGAAACTGGGCTGTTCAGAATAGATAATATGGTTAGAAGACTCCTAATCCTCCAGCTGGTTTAATAACATTTTACAATATAGCTTAGAGTCAATGTCCAAAAGACTTACTGGTTGACAATTCTTAGGATCCTGCTTATCACCCTTCTTGTATATTGGAATGCCGATACTCTGTTTCTGACCGACTGGGAATGTACCCATTCTGTTAATTTGAGGAAACACACTTTGGCTAATATTGGAGCCCACCAGTTGGGAAAACACTTGTATATTTCTGGAGACAACTGTGACAACTGTGGCTGACAACTGTGACAACTGTGGCTGCCCAGACGGAGCTCCTGCTGCACCAGGGGAGGTGGGGGTGCCCTGGTTAGCCCTGGCAGCCCACTCCAGTCACAGGCAGGAAGAATCCAGCCCTGAGCCTTTGTGCATAAACAGCAAATTCAAGGTGGGGATGGGGAGCAGATCTGTTCAGTAAAAGGAAACGAGGGAGATATTTACAGTAATAAACATGCCACTGTAACTACATGGATAGGGTTTACAATGAGCTACAGCGAGGAACAGCACAGATTTTATAAGGATGGGGGTGTGTTATCAACCCTGTGATGGGTTCTTGATTGAGCTCCTTCACTCCGTCCGGCGGCTGGAACCTGAAGGCCCTCAGCAGGCTGGTCAAGAAGACGAAGAGCTCGATCCTCGCCAGCTGCTCCCCCGGACACACCCGAGCCCCTGGGGAGAGAGCAGGGGAAGGGCAGCAAATGAGCATTACCTGGAGGATGGTCTCCGAAGTGTGTGGGGGGTGTGCACGAGCCTGATACTTGAGCAGCCTCCTGCTGCCCCGACGAGCTGCCATGGTGTGCATGGATGGCGGCGGCCGAGGCAGCAGGATGGGATGGGAGCCGGACAGGGAAGCACCACGGCATTTCTTTCTTGGCTCCAGTACTATCCTGCCTGTGCCGCAGCCATGGAGAGCAATGGCGCCGGTCTCTGCCAGGCACGGCAGAACGAGGTGCAGCTGCTTGCTTGCCCGCGGCACCGGAGCAGCTGCCATCCTGCCGAAGGAGAGCAAATTTGTTCCAAATATGCCGATCTTTTCTGCGATGAGAAGTGGCTGTCCGTAGTATGCTACCTAGCAGATATTTTTGAAAAAATGAACACACTTAATCTGTCCCTTCAAGGTAAAGGGGATGTTTTAACAATGAGTAAGAAAGTAAGTGCTTTTTGAAAGAAATTCATGCTACGGAGAGAGCATTTTGAAAATGGATGTTTGGAAATGTTTCTATAAGTATGTGATTTTGTTGCCAAAAACAACGTGTCTCACCTTTGAAAACCCTCATATCTGCACACTTAAAACACTTCGAAATTGAAATTTCTAAGTTGTTTAAAAATCTTCCAAATGAAGAATTTCAGTGGGTTTTGAACCCATTTGTTAAAAATGCAACACCTTCTGATGAGTTTGCAAGAACAACTGATTGACAAGAGGGAAGAGGGAAGTTTACTAGCCAAATTTCAACAACAACCTTTGCATAATTTGGGGATAGGACTAAAAAATGAGTATCATGATTTAGTAAGCACAGCCAATGATGCACTTCTTTCATTTGGATCTACGTATCTTTGTGTTCGTCTTTTTAATCTGTGAGAGCCATCAAAATCATGTATCAAAAAATAAACTGAACTTAGAACCAGACTTTTGAATCACTACATCACAAAGTGTTAAACCAAAATTCTCAAAAATAATGAAGCATCTTCAGTCACATTGCTCTTACTAAAAAATATTTTTAGTGAAAGCAAAAAGGTTTTTTATCCCATTAATAAATAAAATAAATTATATTTAAAATATTGATTATTTCTTCTTTATCTCACCCTTTTTAATATTTTGGGGTGTGTCCCCCAAAACTGTTTACTGATAGGGGTGCTGATCAAAAAAGTTTGGAGACCACTGCTCTACAGCATATATCCCAGTCAGGAACAAGGCGTGCACCTGAGAAAGGAACAGGTGTTGGAGGCTCATCCCCGCCCTGCACCCCCAAAGCGACCCACCAGGAGCTGCTGCAACTGCCCCCTCCATAAGCCCCTTTTGCGCTACTGGCTGGCAACCTCGGAGAGCCCAAGCAGGAGACGTTGCTTGAGTACAGTTTCAGAGCCAGCAAAACTACTGGAAGTACTTAGGACAGGGCAATGATAAGGGCTGCTTTCCACTCCGCTGCCCCAGCCGCTGTAATGTCACTGACCTGGTTCACGCCGTCACTGCAGCCCACTGTGGCTTAGCCCACGGGGTGCCAGTTTGCAGTCAGAGCCCACGGTGCTGCAGCTTCTCATTGCATGCGACCCAGACGAGGCCGGGTTGTTGGGGTGGTTGAGAAGCCACCCAGAAGCCGTGGGCTGTTTTAGGGTTGCAGGTTTTAGGGTCGTCAACCACCCCAACAACCCACCCTTGCTGGGTTTGCACAGAACGAGAAGCTACAGCGAGCCCCCCCCTCATGCCCCGAATGTTCAAAACGGGGACTGCCACCGTGACAGTAACCCCACGGGGGAATTCGCCCACAGTGGCGTCTTGTTACATGGAGCTGGGCCAAGATCTCATAGCTGATCGTCACAGATAACCCTTGGTCAGTACGAGCAACTGGCCAACCCAGCAGTCATGGGATATGTCACAAATTCACCAGGGAAGATGTGGTGAGGGCTGGAAAGGGAGGGAGAAGGGCCTGCAGTTGCTGACTGTTCTGCCACCCCTCCCCCACCCTGCAGTTGGCGCTGGACTGAAAGGGGGTTACAGGGTTTTATTTCGTCCTCAGCTGTTCTGCAGTGCGATGCACCATTCGCGGGGTGATGAAGGAACAAGCCTTGCAGCCTTCCTTTGTGGCTGAAGGCATTACAGATTCCAGCCCTAGTGTCAGGAGCGCCCTGGCAGCCTCTTTCAGTAGACTCCAATAGCCAACTCAAGACACAGGTGAAAGGATTCTTTTCAAGGCTTTAATCCTTTTACAACTTAATGACTCTTTCAGATGCTAATCACCAGCGACTAAGCAAGGAACAGCAGAGTAGCCTATGCTCCGGGCAGGCAGTTGATCCCCGTTTGAAGGAGAGTCACTTGAAGATCCTGAACTTATGGGCTAGGGAGAGATCCTCCCTCTTTCCCTTGGGTCCATGGGAGGTGGCTGTTGCTTGCGTGCCAAACGGGCGCTATGCCTCCTTTCCATGCCCTCCATCTGTCGTCGCTCTCTGCGCCGGCACCAAGCATCCAGCAAGCCCCCCTCCAGCACTCTCTTGCTGCCAGGGTCACTATCTATCTCAGGAACGCCGGCAGGAGGAATCTCTGCCAGCTGCTGTGCCTGTGAGGGATGAGCGGGCTCCTCTCCCACGGATTGCTGATCCTCCTCAGAATCAGAACTGCTCTGGGGTTCTATCGGCTCAGTTTCCACCCTGACATCTAGTATAGGGAGGCACAGTGTTCAGCTGCTCACCAAACACCACACGGTGCATGTAGGGATGGCCTGGCAATCCGAAGAGGGGGTGGAGTCCGATGGACTCCCCCCTGTCCGGCATCCTGGACCCCACTCACCAAGCCCTGGGGCACTGACGGACCTGGCTGCCAAGAGAGCTGGAGCTCAATGAGCAGCTGGGAGCACTGTGGCACCCAGCGCTGTTTCACAGGCCTCCTCTGGAGGCCAGGGCGAGAACACTGGGGGCTGTCCACACCGAGGACTCTGGCAGTCAAGCCCTTGTGTGCATAAAGCAGAAGGACTTGACTGCCAGAGTCGGTGGCGCGGGGGGGGGGGGGCTGGCGCAGCTTGGCAGATGAGGTAAGCAGGGAGGCTCGCCAAGCAGGTCTGGGCTGCGCGAGGGCGGGAGGCAGCTCGTCGAGCTCCCCTGCGCCCCGGACGGAGAGGGGTCTGTCCATGCCTCGTTGCATGCTCCCTGTATGGCCCCTGGCCTCCCTCTGTATTCTGAAATTGTTCTTCCCCCCTACCCCCCTGCTGAAATATTTGAAATGGGACTCTGCTTTGGAAGGGAGAGGGTCAGAATGGGAGAGCCATAGAGTTTAGCGTGCAGAATGTTCCAGGATCTGTATGCAGCATCTCCAGTTAAAGGATGGGGAACACAGGGAATGGCACTGAAAAAGAGTCTACAAGCTTTTCTACATAGGGATGGGCAGACTCGTCTGAGTCTGCACATGGTGGATGCTAGAGGAACCATCGCTGCCACTCGGTGAGCAGTCTGGGAGCAACCCACAGCTGCCCACTGCTCCCTGCGAGCCACCATTTTACGGAAGATCAGCGTTCTTGATTTTGCAGGGCCATTTCCGCAGCATTAGATATACGAAAAGGACAGAAATGGCCCTTCACAGCCATAAAACATTACATATAGGAAATCTAGAGCCCCCATCTTCCATAAAAATGGTGGCTTGCATGGTGGACAGGCGGCTGCTGGGTGCGAGCAGGCGGGTCTGGTAAGTCCTGGCCACTTGTGTGGCTTGGCAGCAGTGGCTCACTGAGCCGGGCGGGGCAAGTGGGGGGAGTCTGAGAGACTCCCAGAAGCAGTCGGGTGCCCTGACATCCTTGTCCTTACATGAGGCTGTTAATCGGCTGTTAATTTTCTGCATCTGCTTTTGGTTTCATCGCAGATTTGAGATCCTAGCCCTACATATACAGTGTTTCTTTTCCTGCTTTCCTGCTCCATAGCCTCTAGAGGACACAGTGGTGGAGCAGAATAGCACAAATAGACTAGAGGAAAACCTCTCCAAAAGTGCTGTTTGGACAGAGAAGCGAAACTGGGGGATCATGTCATCATATAAAGAATCCATAAACAACTGCGAGTAGGGAATGACGAGTGCGTGATAAATGCCTCGTGCAGAAAAACTCTTTGAGCTGCTGGCAGTCAGAAATGAAAATGCTAGGGCAGTAGTTTGACTCTGTTGTTGTTGTTGTTCAGACGGTCAGTCATGTCCGACTCTTCGTGACCCCATGGACCATAGCACGCCAGGCCTTCCTGTCCTGCGCTCTCTCCCAGAGCGTGCTCAAGTCCATATTAATTGCATCAGTGATGCTATCTAGCCATCTCATCCTCTGCCATCCCCTTCTCCTTTTGCCTTCAGTCTTTCCCAGCATCAGGGTCTTTTCCAGAGAGTTTTCTCTTCGCATTAGGTGGCCAAAATATTTGAGCTTCAGCTTCAGTATCTGTCCTTCCAAGGAGCACTCAGGGTTGATTTCCTTTAGGACTGACTGATTTGACCTCCATGCAGTCCAGGGGACTCGTAAGAGTCTTCTCCAGCACCACAGTTTGAAAGCATCAATTCTTCGGTGCTCAGCCTTCCTTATAGTCCAGCTCTCACAGCCATACGTTACTACTGGGAAAACCATAGCTTTGATTAGTCGGACCTTTGTCGGCAAAGTGATGTCTCTGCTTCTTACTATGCTGTCTAGGTTTGCCATAGCTTTCCTCCCAAGGAGCAAGCGTCTTTTAATTTCATGGCTACAGTCACCGTCTGCGGTGATCTTAAAAAGGTAAAAGGTGTCCCCAACCAGTCGTGTCCGACTCTAGGGTGCGGTGCTCATCCCCGTAAAATGTGTCACTGCTTCCATTTCTTCCCCTTCCATATGCCATGAAGTGATGGGGCCAGATGCCATTATCTTCATTTTTTTAATGCTGAGTTTCAAACCAGCTTTTGCACTCTCTTCTTTCACCCACAACAAGAGGCTGTTTAGGTCCTCTTCGCTTTCTGCCATTAGGGTGGTATTATCTGCGTATCTGAGGTTGTTGATAATTCTCCCAGCAATCTTAATTCCGACCTGTGATTCATCCCACCCGGCGTTTCTCATGATGTACTCTGCATATAGGTTAAATAAGCAGGGCGACAATATGCAGCCTTGTCGTACTCCTTTCCCAATTTTGAACCAATCGCTTGTTCCATGACCGGTTCTTACTGTTGCTTCTTGACTCTCGTACAGGTTTCTCAGGAGACAGGTAAGGTGGTCTGGTACCCCCATCTCTTTCAGAATTTGCCACAGTTGTTATGATCCACACAATCAAAGGCTTTAGCATAGTCAATGAAGCAGAAATAGACGTTTTTCTAGAATTCTCTTGCTTTCTCCATGATCCAGCGAAAGTTGGCGATTTGATCTCTAGTTCCTCTGCCTCTTCGAAACCCCGCTTGTACTTCCGGTAGTTCTCGGTTTGCATACTGCTGAAACCTAGCTTGAAGGATTTTGAGCATAGCCTTGCTGGCATGTGAAATGAGCGCAATTGTGCGCTAGTTTGAACACTCTTTGGCTTTGCCCTTCTTTGGAATTGGAACGTAAACTTACCTTTTCCAGTCTTGTGGACACTGTTGAGTGTTCCAAATTTGTTGGCATATTGAGTGCAGCACTTTAACAGCATCATCTTTTAGGATTTTAAATAGCTCAGCTGGAAGACTGTCATCTCCGCTAGCTTTGTTGGTACTAATGCTTCCTAAGGCCCACTTGACCTCACTCTCTAGGATGTCTGGCTCAAGTTCAGTGACCGCACTATCATGGCTATCAGGGACATTCAAATCTTTCCTGTATAGTTCTTCTGTGTATTCTTGCCACGTATTCTTAATCTCATCTGCTTCTGTTAGGTCCCTGCCTTCTTTGTCATGCCCGTCTTTGCACAAAACATTCCCTTGAGATCTCCGATTTTCTTGAAGAGATCTCTAGTCTTTCCCATTCTGTTGTTTTCCTCGATTTCTTTGCATTGTTCATTTAAGAAGGCCTTCTTGTCTCTCCTTGCTATTCTCTGGAACTCTGCATTCTTCCCCTTTCTCCCTTGCTTTTCACTTCCCTTCTTTCCTCAGCTACTTGGAAAGCCTCATCAGACAGCCACTTGGCTTTCTTGCATTTCTTTTTCTTTGGGATGAATTGAGTTGCTGCCTCCTGAACAATGTTACGGACCTCCGTCCATAGTTCCTCAGGCACTCTGTCTATCAGGTCTAATCTCTGAAATCCATTTGTCACCTCCACTGTATATTCATAAGGGATATGATTTAGGTCATACCTGAATGGTTTAGTGGTTTCCCCTACATTCTTCAATTTAAGTCGAAATTTTGCAACAAGAAGCTCATGATCTGAGCCACAGTCAGCTCCAGGTCTTGTTTTTACTGACTGTATGGAGCTTCTCCATCTTTGGCTGCAAAGGACATAATCAATCTGATTTTGATATTGACCATCTGGTCATGTCCATGTGTAGAGTCGCCTCTTGTGCTGTCGGAAAAGAGTGTTTGCTATGATCAGCGTGTTCTCTTGGCAAAACTCGATTAGCCTTTGTCCTGCTTCATTTTGTACACCAAGGCCATTTTGTACACCAAGGCTTCATTTTGTACACCAAGGTCTTCATAGAACCAATCAACCTCAGCTTCTTTGGCATCAGTGGTTGGGGCACAGACTTGAATTACTGTGATGTTGAATGGTTTGCCTTGGATTCGTACTAAGATCATTCTATTGTTTTTGAGATTGTACCCCAGTACTGCTTTTCCCACCCTTTTGTTGACTATGAGTGCTACTCCATTTCTTCTAAGGGATCCTTGCCTACAGTAGTAGATATGATGGTCACCTGAATTACATTCGCCCATGCTTGTCCATTTGAGTTTGCTGATTCCCAAGATGTCAATGTTCAATCTTGCCATCTCATGTTTGACCACCTGCAGCTTACCTTGATTCATTGATCTGACATTCCAGGTTCCTAAACAATATTGTTCTTTACAGCATCGGATTTTCTTTTCACCACCAGACACATCCACAGCTGAGTGTCCTTTCGGCCTTGGCCCAGCCACTTCACTCTTTCTGGTGCTACTTGGAAATTCCCTCTGCTCTTCCCCAGTAGTATATTGGACACCTTCCGACCTGAGGGGCTCATCTTCCGGCGTCATCTCTTTTAGCCTTCTGATACGTTCCATGGGGTTTTCTTGGCAAAAATACTGGAGTGGGTTGCCATTTCCTTCTGCAGTGGACTACATTTTGTCAGAACTCTCCTCCATGACCTGTCCGTCTTGGGTGGCCCTGCATGGCATAGCTTATGACTTCACTGAGTTACGCAAGCCCCTTTGACACAACAAGGCAGTGATCCATGAAGGGGAGTTTGACTCTGTACAAATGCTATATATTCCCATGTGGAAAAAGAGGAAACCTCATCATCCCAAACCTCATATGAATTTCATTTATCTTTCAACTGTTCCACTAACAAAGCCACAGAACACTGAGAGATTCTACATGTGAAATGAGATGGCAATTCAGTGACTGTTACTAAATAGTCATTTTCCAAAGTCCAGCACTAACAATGCATTCGTATGCTTGTCTTCTCCAAAGTAAGGGGCCTACCCCCAGGTAACTTTGCAGAAAATTACAACCTAAATACAGCAAATATAGCTTTGTTCTTAGAAAATGAAAAGCTGAGACAAACCCCAGTAACCTTCAGTGCTGACATTTGTGAGAAATAAGTTCAGACTGTGATTTCAGGCCAAACTCAGTTACATCTAATAAAAAGAGCTGGGGTTGTTTCAGGCTTGCCTTAAAGGAGATCATATGGCATTTCTTGGAAATAACCCACAAAACATATCTATAAATCACAAGGAGGTTTGGATTTCTGCATTTGTACCTGCACCAAATGGCAGAAATGCTTCTCTAGCCACAAAATTTTCATCTTTGTCCAAAAAATGATTTGGGTTGAACTGTTCAGGAGTCTCCCACTGTTCAGGATCCAGAAGAACAGAGCGCAGGTCTGGAACAATATATGCCCCCTGCAAGAAAGAAACGCTTGACCGAGAATGAAGCCAGAACATCACATTGCAGGATTGTTCCTCACTTTTCCAGTACTAATCATAGAAGCCACACACACTTTTCTCAGACCTGAGGATTCACAGACTGGGTTCGGATGTCACGATAACCCATGATGTGCTAAATAAGCCACAAGGGGTTATCATGTTCCATGCTGGCTTATTTTTTAACCCATTCTGGCTTACCTGGCCAAAATAACCCACTCTGACAACCCACGGTCTGCAGTAGGGGTTATTTAACCCATCATGGCTTATCGTGTCATCTGGCAGTCACCGTGGGTTATTTTAGTTGGCTACATATTTTAGGGATGTTGGAGAAATCCGCCATAGACTCCAGTGAGGCTGGATTCTTGGGAATCCAGCCCCGCAGAGCCCGTGGAGGAATGGCCTCCCCCTCTGGCCACCCCCCAAAAAATCCCCCCCGGGACAGACCTACCTGGCGGCGGATGTGGCAGCGGCAGCGGATACGGTGGCGGCAGCTCCAGCTTGTCTTCTGGCCACTGCTGGGCTGCTGCGGCCGCAAATGGTGGCCGTCATAGTGGCCGCCATTTGCGTGCCTGCCTTTTGCCATGATAGGCTACATAAATACTTACGTAGCCTATCACGGCAAAGAGCAGGGGCGCAAATGGCGGCCGCTATGCCATTTGTGCCCCTGCTGTTTTGCCGTGATAGGCTATGTAAGTATTTACATAGCCTATCATGGCAAAAGGCAGGCACGCAAATACTTGTGTAGCCTATCATGGCTTGGCAGGGACGCAAATGGCGACCGGCGTAGTGGCCGGAAGTCCGGCTGCAGCTGGCCCCGGCTGGTGGCTCCGCGGAGTCGGCCGGGTCGGATTCTGGGGGGAGGAACAGAGTGCCTCCCCCCCACCACGGAAGCCCCACAATGGAACAAGGTAAGGGATTCATACATCTCTAACATATTTGTGTGGCCAGAGTGTCTGAGATCGCCGCTCCTCTGCTCCTTGAAGGAGTTCTCTTTTGGGAACTGTTCCCTCTACTGGGGACAGTTCAAGGGACTATGCCAGGAATGTCTATACGCAATTATGCTTTACCAATTTAGCACTTTAGCTCTATTGCGAACAGCTAAAGGGTCTGTGCAAGCAATACCTATGGGGTGAAATGCGCAATTGTGCTATAGTACTTTAGCAATATTGAGAACAAAACGGGCTCTGCCAGCAATGTCTGGGGAGGGGAGGTGCACAATTCCACTTTAGCGCTATAGTACTTTAGCTCTACTGAGGGCACTAAATGAGTCTATGCCAGCAATGGCTATCGGGGTGGGGGGTAAGGTGTAATTGAAGGTTTTGTGGGTGTGTTAGCTGCCTCCTGACTAGGGGAGGCTGCCTATGTTTTGTCCCAATCCTGCAAACCCCCAAGTATTAATTTTCACCACCCCTTTTTATTGCACCTGGGATTTTTCCTGCTCTCAGGTAATTGCAGAGGGTTTTGATGGTGCACTGGGTGCCTCCCAACTAGGAGAGGCTCTGTGTGAAGTGTGGTCCTGATCCTGCAAACCTCCAAGGTGTTATAGTTCCCACCCCCTTTTTGGTGAACACTTGGATTTCGTTCCTTGTAGCCCCTGCTGAGATACAATGAATGGGTGGAACAGCGCCACTGTTCAGGTGGGAGGAATGCAACGGGACAAGGGGAGGGGCGGGATGGGTCAGATTACTCACAGTAGCTTATTAGTCAGGTTGTGTGGTAGGGCATTGTGGACTATTTTAAATACAAGCTACTGTGAGTAGTTTATTAAGCCACTATGGCTTAAAGTGATGTCCAAACGCGGCCACTCTGGATTGGTTATTTGATGGGCTGTTCTAAACTCATGTTCTCAACTCATATGGTCCTGGCCTACATCGTCTGTGGGCCAAAGAATAAGAAAAATGTTTCAGGGGGGTGTTTGCCTTCTCTCATTCAAACCTTTTCCTTTTTAGGTGCTTCCTGTAGTAAGCAGATGGCCTTCTCCCCCGCTCACCCATTAAAAGAAAAGACTCCAAGCAAGAACTCTGAGCAAGAGCACAAGTATTTCCTCACCCCAGCATTCCCTGGGGATGATGCAGGCAGCTGGTGAATCATGGCCTGCTTTGGGGTTTTACTTTTAATGGGTGGGGGAGTAGGGATATTGGAGAAATCCTCCACGGACCCCAATGAGGCCGGATTCAATAGAAGTCGGTGGAGGATAGGATCTCCTACCTCCTCCTCTATTGCAAATTCCTCGCTGGCGGATCCTGCCTGCCGCCAGCTCCAAAGCCCCAGCGATATGGCCGCCATGGCCGTATCGTTGGCTGGACTGACAAACTGCGGACACAAATGGTGACCGGCATAGTGGACGCCGTTTGTGTCCCTGCTCTTTGATGTGATAGGCTATGTAAATCTTTACATAGCCTATCGTGTGAAGGAACAGGGACACAAATACGCCATTTGTGTCTGCAGTTTGTCAGTCCAGCCAGCGATATGGCCATGGCAGCCATATCGCTGGGGCTTCGGAGCCAGCCAGTGGCTCCACAAAATCTCCATGGAGCGGAGCTGGCCGGCAAGGATTCTGGGGGGAGGATCCCTCCCCCCCACGGCAGACCCCTGTGGATGGCAAGGTAAGGGATTCGTACATCCCTAAGGGGGAGCAGGAATGCTTGCAGTCTGTATGCTTGCAGCTGTCTACACAAGCAGTTTTTTAAAAGGGGCGATTAAGCCACCAGTTGTAACTGCCACTGTACTTCAAATCCTTTCACCCCTCCTTGAAAATAATCAGAAGTCCCCTTTCCTGTTTGCAACCTGTACTTGGGGGGATGGGGAAGGAACTGGGGCTGGGTGTTCCAGTTCAGCCCTAGATCTTTTGTGTCCTTTTATAATAAAAGCTGGATGTTTACAATTGTAACTTCAAAAACTTTCAGGTTTGTACTTTTGAACCCATAAAAAATGTAAATATGTAAAGCTCCTTGCTCCTGGGATACAGGATTGTGGCCATCACTATATTCCATACCTTGGGAATGAGAAAACCATTCACTTTCACATTCTTTGCACATTGTCTTGCGAGCCCAAATAAGAATGTATATTTTGAACGCTGGATCTCGTGTATCGTGGCATTAGTGTAGGGAAGTTTCTTTATATCTCGATAGCAGATTGAGTGAGAAGAACCTGAAACATCTTTAATCTCCTTGTAGACTTTATCTGAGGAAAATGATGGAAATTCAAGCTTTATTTTGAATATGACTTTTCATTTCAGAAAGCTTGAATACTCATTGATGAATATTTAGTCTACATGAAATTATTCCATATAACTCTCTCAATGAATCCATAATTATAATCAGTTTATTACATTTTTATACCACTTTTTCTCCAAGGAGACCAAAACACCATACTTATTCGTCCCCCACCATTAATCTTCCTAAGTACCCTGTGAGGTAGGTTAGGGGGACAAATATGGACTGTCATCCCGGTGAGTCTCATGGCTGTGTAGGGATATTTTATTTTATGTATTCATTTATAATATTTGTATACTTGTATTTTGTGCTAATGTTTGTAGGCCATACTGGTTCTGGCCTCGTAAAAGACATCCAGAAACTTATTTGCTTATAGCTAAGTTCCATTTCTTCAAGAAAGCTTGTTGGAGGCACAGTCAGACTGAAAGCTCAATGTAATCTTTAAAAACTTCCCTGTCTTAGCACATCATTTGATTGGTTTGAACTCTTCAAAGAACTGTATGAGAGGAATCAAGAATGGGCTTTGGACGTCTCTCTCACCTTGGATGCCTGGATGACTTGTCAGGAGCAGCAACGCCCATTGCAGAGAAGTGTTGGTTGTCTCTGTTCCCGCAAAGAGGAGGTCAAGAATACACTGAGCCAGGTTCTCTTCGTCATAGGTAGAGTTGGGGTCATTCCTGCTCTTGAAAACAGGAAAGGTACAATTTCATTGACAATGAATTACAGGCTGCCCTAAACACTCCTTTACTTTCTGTGCCTCTCTTATTATCCTAGCAACAAGTTCTTGTTTCCTAGTTGAGTGTGAGAAGAGTCTTCCACTCACATGCATACTGCATCTTCTACTGTGTTTGAGGATCTCTGGACTGTGGCTGTTCCCTGTGAAAATAAGCTATATAGTGTGATATGCTGAGTCCCAAAGATGCACTGAAGTCTGCATTAATTAATGTGTAATAACTAATAGGGCTGTGCACTAGGGATGTAAGAACTTACCCAAGTTCGGTTTCTCCAGGCACTTGCTGAAGCAGCGACCCTGCTCGCATCCCCCCGAACCTGTGCTCGAGCCACGCACGGGTTCGGTGAATTTCCCAAGCTCACTGCGAACCCATTCAGTGAGCGCCGCCATTTTCGTGCCTTTGATGTCTGCATAAAACAGGAAGTAAAAAAAATGTGTATATTCATATATGTGCATTTGGGAGCTGGGAAAGTTAAATAAGCGCAATATTAGAGGCATAATCCCTCTATTATTGTGCTTATTTAGCTTTCCCAGCTCCAAAATGCACATATTTGAATTTTTTTAACTTCCTGTTTTACGCAGACATCAAAGGCGCGAAAATGGCGGTGCTCACTGAATCGGTTTGTGGTGAGTACTGGGGAGCGCGAACAGGCACGTGCGGGGGCCAAACAAGAACAATGTATTGGTGGGTGCAGTTCAGGGGTTGCGGGCAGGGGTTGCTCGACAAATTTCCAAACCCTGAACTGCGCTCGCGACATCCCTACTGTGCACCGCTGCAGTCCTAATCCCGAATTCCACAGCAAATTGAAGTGATTTCAAAGTTGGTCTGGAGTGGTCTGAAGCAGTCTGAAGTGGGTTGGAGAGATCCAAAGCACTCTGGATCGCTTCAGACAATTCTGAAGCCAACACAGCCTGTCTGAGCAAATGTAACAACTTGCTAGAGAAGCGGGGTGGTGGACAGGAGAAGTTGGGAGGGGAAAACTGAGCCCTGGTGGGAAGTGACATTTTTGTGTGGTGATAGGGCTGAACTTTTAACCCAGCAGTTTGTTTCCTTGCTTTGTACTGTTTGTTCTTTGGCTCCCCGGTTTTCTCAATTACTATTCCTTCCCTTCCCAGTTTTCAACTTTCTATATTCTTAAATAAAAAAACAACGAATGCAAAACAACAAAACAAAAAACCCAACCCCCTTTGCTGTTAGGCTTTAGTGTTATATCCCTTCTCATCCCTTAGCTTGTAGGTAGCTTTTCTTTCTGCATATGCTATTCTTTTGGTCGTGTGTGTGTGTGTATGTGTGCACGCTGTGTAACTAAACCATACACATTATAGTGCACAAGCAAACAGTGGGTGGCCGAAGCAGTACACTAACACACAGTCCAATACACACAGTGAGGCAAAGCAGTACACAATACACATAATTTGAAGCATCATCACTTTTGTTGATTTTCCAAGACACTTTCCCTGTTGCTTGTTTTCCCTTGTGTACATCAAATGACCACAAGAAGGATATGATCAGGATGGGCTATGTGTACTTTTTTATTATCACTGTTGGTGTCATCTTACCCTTCCTGGGGAAAAGGGCTGCCAAAATTATCAGGAGGTGGAACAACTCCCATATAAAAGGCTTCAATGATTAATTTAGAAGTAAGGAAAATATGGCGGAGATCTATAAAATTATATGGAGTAGCAAAAGTGCAGCAATGCAGTTAATAAAGACGCGCCAGTGACTTAGTCAGTGTGACTTTTCCTGGTATTGTGTATTGCAGTTTGTAGCCAAAGAGATGTTTAACTTTTCTTTCTTCCCTTAATGAGAGCCTCAGGTCAGTGGCAGATTCGGGACAGACAAAAGGAAAATACTTTTGCCCTTCAAAAAAACTTGCACCAGAGATTAGGGATAGTGAACTCCTAATTTTCACCTTAAACTCCTTCTGATTAGGATCTCTAATCCCCTGTGTGGCTGACAGTTCTTTTAAATTTTGTTTCAGTTTCTGAGAAAAGGAACTGTTATGCACGGCTAGCACAAAAACTACTGGAACAAACTGAAATTTGGCAGGTTCCGTTACCTCCATAGGGGCTGCCAGGTGCTCATATTTCATGCACTTCTGTGGAAACACTGAAGAATTTTAACTTTTTGCTTTGAGAGATTTCCTTGAAAAAAGCAAATTGTACCTGCGCCTACCACAAAAACTGCTGGGAAAACACTGTCTGAAATTTGGCAGTTTCAGTCACCTCCATTGGGGCTGCCAGGTCCCCAGATTTCATGTATTTATCATAAACACTGGAAAAAGTATGGTCATTTCTGTTTTACAATGCAAGTCACTGGGAAAATGTAAAATTTGAATAATTCAGATATCCCAGTCTTGATTTGGATCACAATCCAAAGTGAATCGGATCAGGTCCGAATTGCTCCAAAGTGAATCAGGGCTGATTCAGAAGATCCGAATTGGCCTCCAAGATGAATTGGGGGGTCTGCGCATAGCCCTAATAACTACTGCCCTGAGTTTCGTATTTCTGATGCTCAGTAACCCCCTTTTCTCCCTCCTTCGTCACTCTGATTATGAATTCAATAGGGTGGTTAAAAGATGTCAGGGATAACTGATCTGCATTGACTGTTGACTATGCATCCGATGTGTGCAGTGAAGATTCTAATCTGCTTTTATGATAGTGATCATGGAAGCTGAGTGTAATATTTATTTCCTATGTGGTATTTGTTGGGTATATTGCAACTTTGTCTGCAATTATGAGAAGGGGACAGTGTGGCAGTTGAGTAGTTCATGTATGGGAATTTTGATAGGGATGTCAGAGAATTTCGCCACGAATCTCGGGGAGACCGAATGCCAGCGCATTCGGCCCCCCAAAATTGGTGGCGAAACAGTCTGCCACCCCCCCCCCCGGGATGGGACTTACCTTGGGCGAATCATCCTGGCGGCAGCAGCTCCAGCGGCGGTTCGGGGGCGGTTCGGCGGCAGCTGCTGTGGCGGCCGGTCTTCCGACCAGCTGCCGCCACCGCCATTTCCAGTAAAAAAACAACAACAACAAAAAAAGTGATAGGCTACGTAAAGATTTACGTAGCCTATCACGGCTAGATTTTTTAAAAATACCATGATAGGCTACGTAAATGTTTACGTAGCCTATCACGGCTGAGTGAAAACAAACAAACAAACCACGTGTATGCAAATGGTGGCGCCCATGGGCGCCGCCATTTGCATATGCACGGTTTTTTTTTTCCACTCAGCTGTGATAGGCTACGTAAACATTTATGTAGCCTATCACGGCTGACTGCAGGGACGCAAATGGCGGCGGCTATGGCCACCGCCATTTGCGGCCCGGCCGGCCAGGATTAGGGGGTGGAGGGACGGAGCGCCTCCCCCCCACCAAGAATCAAATTTCGATACAGGTAAGAGACTTTTGTACATCCCTAAATTTTGGGCATACCTAGTGTTAGGATCAACACAGCCTGCAGTGTGGCTTCTTGCTCTTCTCTTTTTTCTTCTTCTTTCTTGGGCCCTGTTCAGACATCATGCTAAGCCATGATGGTTAGGAGTTTTGAGCTAACCATGTTGGTTTAGCATGGTGTCTGAACAGGCATCTGTCCCAGCCATGGTGGTTTATTAACCATGGACTAACCATGTTCACGAACCACTAGCTGCAAGATAGTTAGTGGGCTCTACCAAGGCTTAGATGTCTGAACAGTCTCCAAGGTTAACTGACAGCTGCCACAGAGCTCCGTGGCAAGAGCAGCCAAAGCAGGAGTAGCCATTCATACCTGAGTGGCAGATCTCTATGGTTAAGGTCTCTATGGTTTGCTTAGCAGCAAATGACATGACTGCCACGACCCCGCCAATGCACCACCCCCAGCAATAGCTCACTGCATGCCAGCACCGAAGGGAGCACAGAGCTGCAGCTTGCAGCTGCTTGTGCCCTGGCCCACTGCCACTGTGGGCACACTATGGGCACGGCCAGGTGACTTCAGGTGTGATGGAGCTTGTTACAATGCATCATGGACTCTGGCGCTGTGCCTGAAGCAGCATAAGCTGTCGGCGGAAGTGACAGAAGCTGATTCCTGATGGCTGCCCATTTCCGGTTGCAGCGCAGATGCGCTGTGCAACGAGGTGGTGTATTACAGCAGTAAGCGGAGATTATTGGCCTCTGGAATGGGCAAGACGGATCTCAGACTGTGTGAGTCCATGCTGCAGGACACATCCAGGGGCCATGTGGCGTGGCACAGGGGGCAGCAGGCTGCTGACCTGCCAAGCACCAAAATGGCCAGTAGCGCTGAACACCAAAATGGCTGGCAGCACCAAGCACCCAAATGGCTGGCAGTGCCAAGCACCCAAATGGCCAGCAGCACCGAACACCAAAATGGCCGGCAGCACCGAACAACAAAATGGCCAGCAGTGCCGAGCACCAAACTGGGCGGCAGCACCAAGCAACAAAATGGCCGGCAGCACCAAGCAACAAAATGGCCAGCAGCACCAAGCACCAAAATGGCTGGCAATGCCGAGCACCAAACTGGGCGGCAGTGCCGAGCACCAAAATGGCCCACAGCACAATGCCGCTGGGATGTGTGGTCGCCCAACTGGAGGACTGCGGCAGGGAGGGTTGTCAAAGAATGGTTAGTCTAACCACACTGCAAAACATGGTTACCTTTGCATGGAGCATTAGCTGTCGCAGTGGATAGCAGTAACCACAATGCACCATAGTTAGCCTAACCACCCTTCCCCAATGTGCGTCTCAACAGGGCCTCTCCCTCAGACCTTGTACCATTGCTGGGAGCATAGGGCTTACTTTCTTGCTCCTGCTCGTGTAATGGAACACACAATGGACTGAACAAATGCTTTTTGAAACCTTATACTGTCCTTCCATTTGTGCATGTGGGACTGGTAAACACTCATGCTGTTTTGCCTTTTGTTTTTTCTCTGCTAGCTGCCTTTCTAAAACGAGGCAGCAATACCAAATGATCAAACAGATTATGGGCTTGGCCACGGAGAGCAGGTTTTACCAGGTTATTTTGTTATCCTTTCACACACATAAAGAAGCAAATAAGGGCTCAGGGAGCATTACAAAAGATAAACCAGGAGATGCAGGAGAAACTCAGAAATGGCTAGAGAAAGATGCAGGCTTTTATTTATGATGCATTCGATGATGATCAGCAAATTCATGTAAAGGAGTCTAAAATATGCAAATATATGTTAGACTGCCTTGAGGCTGCATTTGGATTTTCATGTTCTAAGCTTCAGTCCATCTGGATCCAAGAAATGTGTAAACTGAGGCTTGAGTCCAGACGAAATTGTGAGAGACATATAACAGATTTGATCATGATTTTGGTAAAGTAAAACTAACTGTATTAGCATTTCCTGATGATCAAAAACTGGGAGGTTTGATTGGATCTCTAGGAGATAATTTTGGAAATTTTATCTCTGTCTTGGATAGGAGAGCTGAGCTAAAATTTTAAAGTGCCATTTCCTGGTTGAGGGAGCAATGAATAGAACTCCATGTTAATCCCAAGGCATCTGGGAAAAAAATTATCTAGAGAGTTGGAAGAAGAGGGGAAAAGCCCTGTCCAGGGAAAGATTCAAGAACCAATCAAAGAGTTCTTTTTACTGTGATGGCAAATGACATTTTGCAAATGACTTCCCTTCACCTAGCAACAAGGAATCCCACCCCTTGACCAATAGTAGCTCTCAAAATTTTAAACAGAGAGAACAAAGAAGCATCAGAGGCAAGTTTTTCAAAGTGCTCAGATATGCAGATGATACCACTTTGATGGCTGAAAGCGAGGAGGAGCTGAGGAACCTCATGACGAAGGTGAAAGAAGAAAGTGCAAAAGCTGGGTTGCAGTTCAACCTCAAAAAAAGGTTTACTCCATACTCCAGGAAATAAAGCCAGACTGCTCACTTGAGGGAAGGATCTTAAAGGCAAAACTGAAGTACTTTGGCCACATCATGAGAAGACAGGATACCCTGGAGAAGATGCTGATGCTAGGGCAAGTGGAAGGCCAAAGGAAGAGGGGCCAACCAACGGCAAGATGGAGGGATGATATTCTGGAGGTGACGGACTTGACCTTGGGGGAGTTGGGGGTGGTGACGGCCGACAGGAAGCTCTGGCGTGGGCTGGCCCATGAAGTCAAGAAGAGTCAGAAGTGACTGACCGAATAAACAACAACAACAAAAGAACCACAGGGAGTAATTTCCTTTTGAATCACAAAAGCCTCAAGGCCAGCAACAGTGAATCAAAACCAAAGCAGTGGATTACAGATAGTGGATTCACTAGCCAGTACATTTTCCAGTGAACTATAGGTGCATATGCTGTGTAAAGGCAAAGGGGACCAGGCCCTCCTTTCCAACTCGAATTGAAAAAAGAAGCACCCAAGTGCTAGATCTTGTACACAGTGATCTCTGTGGTCCAATCGATGTGCCTTCATTAGAGAAGACTAGATAGGTTTTAATTTTTCTGGATGATATTTCAAGATGCTGCGTAACATATCTACTCAAAGAAAAAGAGTGAAAGAAACACACAACATGCTGAAGAAATATGTCACCAGGGTCAGCGAAAGGTTTGACAACAGACCTCAGGCACTGCAATCAGACAACACTGGTGAGTACATTCCTGGATGAACAGGGCATGCTGCACAGGAGGGATGTGCACAGGAGGGATGTGGCGTGACCTCCTGAGCAGAATGGAACTGCAGAAAGGAGGCTGAGTTCTCAGCTGGAAAGGTCAAGGTGTATGCTGACAGATGCAGACCTACCTAATCGATTATAGGGAGATACTATCATGACAACAACCTATCTCCAGAAAAGATTGCCAGCCAAAGGCACCACACAGATGTCATTTCAGCAATGGCATAATAGGGCTTTCTTCACACGGAGCTTTTATCTTGCTACTGAGATGGCTCAGTCATGGATGTTGCAGACTCTTTTTGAAGAGGGAGAGCAAAGGGCAGAAAGAACTCCATGTGACATACTGGTATTTCACACAGAATCTTAGTTTACTGCCCCAAACTGCAGACTTTCGCTTCTACGGGAATTTAGTAGCTTCAGCACAGCAAAAGATTCAGTCACCTCCACAAACAGCTGAGTTCCCCTTCACTTTAAGTTCTTCGAAATAGCTGCAGGCCTCAAGATTATTCCAAAAGGAGGGTTAGGACTAGGGGACATCAGCATCGAGGAAGTGCTGGGGCTTTTAATTAGGTTTTACAGTTTTGAAAAAGGAAGAGAAAGCCATCAGGCACCTTGTCTCACATAGTTAATTTGTGCAATCCTTACAAACCCTCCGCAGGCTTCTAAATTCCTCTGCACTGATACCTCTCTGAAATGAGACACTTGGCTTGGGGAATACTCTTTCTCCCCCTCAATTTCCAATCACCATTCTTCTTTTCTTCTTCTCTACCCCATCCTGGTCTTTCTGTCTCTTCTTTATTCCACCCAGAGCATATCTGTAAGGTTGAGCCCAGGCCCGTTGAGCTTTCTGAGGACTCTGATTCTGAATCAGAGCTGGAACAGCTAGATCAGAGAATGGGGGAGGAACCTCCACCAGAGCCCCTAGGCACTGGGAGAGAATCTTCCCAAGGCCTTGACAAACCGATGGCCCAGGCCAAGTTGCCACCTCTCCTGGGAACCTAAGTTTCCGAGGAAGAGGAAGAGGGGCGTGACTTGAGAGATGCTAGAGTGCATCACAAGTCAAAGTGGGCAGAGTTAGGGACAGGGCTAAGATGCTCTGCCAGGATAGCCAATCTTAGAAACTAATGTAGAAGGCAGCCACCCTAAGGGAGGAACATCACTGTTAGGCTGGTTTGACATCAGTGTCCATGAACAAACTGTCAGCTACTTCACTCCCTGTGGATTGTTTTCCCTAATAGAGAGAATAGTCATTTAGAGCCTGGGGCAATTTGAGAGTTTCCCTGAATCTGCATTGTGGAAAGGCTTTCCTTTAGTATGTTGTTTTGTTTATTCGTTCAGTCACTTCCGACTCTTCGTGACTTCATGGATCAGCCCACGCCAGAGCTTCCTGTCAGCTGTCGCCACCCCCAGCTCCACCAAGGTCGAGTCCGTCACCTCCAGAATATCATCCATCCACCTTGCCCTTGGTCGGCCCCTCTTCCTTTGGCCTTCCACTTTCCCTAGCATCAGCATCTTCTCCAGGGTATCCTGTCTTCTCATTATGAGGCCAAAGTACTTCAGTTTTGCCTTTAAGATCATTCCTTCAAGTGAGCAGTCTGGCTTTATTTCCTGGAGCGTGGACTGGTTTGATCTTGCAGTCCAAGACACTCTCAGAATTTTCCTCCAGCACCACAGTTCAAAATCCTTTAGCATAAGAAAGCCATAATAGCTTGAACTATGAGTCACTGTTTGTTGATTGCCAAGGGGGAGGATGATCAAACATGAGAGTATCTTGGCAAATTTATTAGAAGGAAAGAGTAGTCCTGACCTGTATTTGACTTTACACAAACAGTCAAGAGGGTTGGTTTTTCTCCTCCTCCTCATCCAAGTCTTCAAGAAAACTGGGTTCACAAAGTTGCAGAGGAATGAATCTGGGGTTCTTTTGTCTGTTGGTTGTCATTAACCAGCAAGAGGAAGGGATGTAGCTCAGTGGTAGAGCACCTGCTTGGCATGCAGAAGGCCCCGGGTTCAATCCCTGTTATCTCCAGGTAGGGCTAGGAAAGAACCCTGTCTGACACCCTGGAGAGATGCTGCCAGCCAGTATCGACAATACTGGGCTAGATGGACCAATCTTCTGACTCAGTATAAGGCAGCTTCCTATGTTCCTATGAACAGAAAGCTTTAATAAAAATAGGAGGGGAGGTAAATACTGCTCACTCATGCAATCCTCTGTATGCCTACTTCAAAGTAAGCCCCATTATGTTTAATGAAGCTTACCCCCCAAGAAAATGTGCACAGGATTCCACCACAAGTTATTTTTCCTTGTATGTCTCTTTTGGAGACACCCCTCCCCCCAAATGTCAAGGCTACCCTTGCACAAAACCCCCTGGGGCTATCTGGAATTTAGCAGAGATTATCTCCTCTGATGGGGCAATGAATCCTGAAATTTTCATCCAATTCAACCAAGGAATAAAAAAGTCAGTGGCAGCTCCCTTTAAAAGAAAATCAAAATGCAAAGGCACATAGCACACAAAAAAACCCCGCAGGTATTTTTCTGACATTGCACAGGAGTAATCCCCTCCTAAGGGGCAATTATGCCTGCAATTACCATCCAGTTCTGACCAAGAGAAAAAAGTCATAATGGTTTTTTTCCCCTATTTCCCATGATAATCAATAGGAAGCATAAAGACTCAGTTTTCCGAAACTTGCCTCAGGCTTGGTACTGACTTGAATAGGACAGAATCCAAATTGACCCAAGCAGAAGTGAGATGTTTTCTAAACTGCTGAATCAGGGTCTGAGTTGAAAGGGGGGGGGGTGTCAGTGAACACTTCTAATCTATGTATGTATGCATCTAACTACACACACACACACACACACCTATTAACGGTGTGCACTGACCCGCGCCCCTGATTTGAGTCGGAAATATATTTATATAAATATCAGCACATGCAAATTTGTGTTATGGGCCTATGATCTGGATCTTTAAAGAACCTAGGAATGCCCCTGCCTGTGGGACTGGTAAACACTCATTCTGTTTTGCCTTTTATTTTTTCTCTGCTAGCTGCCTTTCCAAAAGGAGGCAGCAATACCAAAAAATCCCACCAGTATTAGGGTATGTCACAGTATATATGGCATTATTTAATCTGTGGTATGATATCACTGTTTACTTCAAAGATCAACTAATATGGCTCAATTGAACTTTCACAATTTACCCATTTGTGCAGCAAAGCCATTGTGACAGAATGGCTGAAGTGTGAGACTTAGATAGGGAAGAAATGGGTTCAAATTCCTGCCCAGCCATGAAGTTCACTGGGTGTCTGGGTGACCTTAAACCAGTTACTCAACCTACTCCACAGATGCTGTGTGGATAACATGAGGTGGAAACTATGAACACCTACATAAGCTTCTTGGAAGACAGAGGGATTTAAATATAATCAAGAAATCACGTTGCATGATCAGGATGATTAAAAGATCAGTCGTTTTGGTTTTCTAAGTATGTGTTTTGTGTGGAATGGGCCCTAAACCATACTCATTTTGTTGTTGTTTTTTAGTATAGAAGCAAAGTTCCATTGGCAAGATGCCCTGATGCATAAATTTCCACTCATCAACAGCCACCCTATCACACTCCTAGTTGGGGTTATGAAAATATCTGCTGTTTTATTTTCCAGACATTGGAGTGGATGCACTTAAGTGGATGTATGGAGTAAAACTCAGTTCAGCAAGTGAATTTAATATGGGTGAAGTTTGCCCTAAATGCAAATATTATCTGAGGCCGAGAAAAAATTACTGGTGATTTGTGAGATATAACAGACAAAGAAGGAAAGATAATGATAGCCTGGATGAGTAGTTTTCAAACAGAAATTCCAGACTTACTTTCTCCATCTGAAGGAGATAGAAATCCGTGAAATCCTGCGGCTCGTGAAAGGCCTGTTGCTCCTTATGCTTCTCTATCTCCTCCTTGGCATATGAAAGCACTATCCCCACAGCAGACAGTGCCTTTTTGTGAGGCCCTGGAAGATGTTTCATGATCCACGGGAACAGTTCATACAACTACAGGGAAGACGAAAGCAAAATCCTGGCATCATTCATTCATTCATTTTATTAAATTTATTAATCACCCATCTGGCTGGTCACCCAGCCATTCTGGGCGATGTACAACAATAAAAACAGTTCATACAATAAAATTCAACATTAAAAACATCACATTTCTAAAATTACCCTAGCCCACCCCTAGCCCTCCCCTAATCATCAGGGTGTCAAGGGCTCCTTGGAGGGCTCTCTCAGTCTAACCCAGTAGCCAAGTCCAGACACAGACAAAGGGATTCTTTTCAAAGCTTTATTCTTCTTTTATAACTTAACAACTCTACAGGTAGCAACTAGATCTGAGCAGCAGCATCCCTATGCCCTAAGTTGGAACAGTTGGTCCCCGTTTGAAAGGGAATTACTGGCAGACCCCTGTATTTAAGGACTAGGGAGAATCCCTCCCCTTTTCCCTTGGATCCCCGGGGCGCAGCCGATTGAGTGCGTGCCAACCGGGCACTACGCTCCTCTCGGTGCCCTCCATCTCGCACCACTCTCTGCATCTGTGTCGCGCATCCACTAAGTCTGCTATCTCTGCTCGGTCACTCCCTGGACTGCTAACTAAACTAGGAATGTGGGTGGGAGGAATCTCCGTCAGCTGTTGGTCCTGGGAAAGAGGAGTGCGCTCCTCTCCCAGGAGCGACTGCTGTTTCTCAGCATCAGAACTACTCTGGGATTCTATGGGCTCAGTGTCCACCCTGACACAGGGAGGAGGCGGGGTAACACCGTCCTCTATCAGCCAGCCCCTTTGGATTAGCACTTCGATATCATCCTCTGGATTACTCTTGAAGCCCAAAATATTAATGTGATTCTCATTTAGTGAAAAGATGGATTTGGGGTGGAGGAGCGGAGGGGTTTACTGATTTGTAGGGGGGGGGGGTGTGCAGCAGCAAGGATGTCTGAGCCGACACTCCCTTCTTTTATCTTCTTAAAATGATATAATCTGTCTAGTCCAGATTAGATTATTGGGATGTAGGGGTGCATAGTATGGGGCAAATAACTAAATAAAAAGCCCCAAACAGCCATTCTTCATGAGGAAATGGAAGTAGCTTCAGAAGAGATGTAAGGGAAGTATTTCTTCACACAGTGTATAATTCCATTATGGAAACGGCTGCCGCACATTTTGGTACAGGCCACTGTCTAAGATGGTTTTCAAAGGAATTAGCCAAAGATATTACAGAAACCTCTATCTGGACACAGGGCAGAACCCTGAGGTGCCCCACTTGTCATTTCGCTGCAGGCTGACGAGGAGCGCCTGGCGAGCACCCTTTCTTGGCACGATATGTCTGCCAGCGATAACAGTAGCCATCAACCACCTGCAAGACAAGCATCATATAATCTGCATGTACCAGCCTATCAACAAGAATATTGGAGGGGGCTTGCAAAAAGCTCTTTGCCACTCCAGCGGACTGCTTCGGAAGGTGGTGGGTTCTTGTGTTCCCTTTTCACCTTCTGGCTTGTCTTCACAGAGGGGGCCAGGCTGAACTCCTGATGTCCTGCCACAACGTATTTCACCATGCTTCATTCTGCTGTCTTCCTCCTCCCAATCCGTTTTCTGTCCCCCTGGCCCCACTGCCAAACACCATTCTGTGCCCACTGACCAGGCTCATTGGGCCACGGTGGGAGGTTTGATACCTTAGATTGTACCCCCCTCATTTTGTAGTTTTGCAAATCTTGGTCTTCTCCTGAGCATGCTGAACTCTTCTTGTTTCTCAGTGGCATTGTTTGTTTGTTTGTTTGTTTGATTTACCAAAAAATGGCCCTCTAGGTGGCTACTATTTGGCTACAATTTTGCTGGAACTCACTAAGTTCACTATTGGATAGGGATGTATGAAACACCTACCTGGCTCTGTGCCGGGCAATCCGCGGTGGGGGGAGGCGCTCTGTCCCTCTCCCCAGAATCCTCGACGGGAGGGGAGGCAATCTGGTCCTCCCCCCCGGAATCCTGCCTGGCCGGCTCCGCTCCGTGGCCAAGCCGCGGAGCCACCAGCCAGCTCCGGCTGCCTGCAGCTGGACATCTGGCCGCTGGGCAGCCCTGCAGGGACGCAAATGGCGGCTGTTGTAGGCGCCGCCATTTGCGTCCCTGTATTGAGCCATGATAGGCTACGTAAATATTTACGTAGCCTATCATGGCATGGGGAAAAACCCCAGCGTACGCAAATGGCAGTAGCTGCTGCCATTTGTGTACGCTGGGTTTTTTTTTCCCCTGCTGTGATAGGCTACGTAAATAGTTATTACGCAAATGGCATCCCTGCATTAGCCATGATAGGCTACATAAGTATTTATGTAGCCTATCACGGCTATGAAGATGAAGCAAATGGCGGCCACAGGACGGCCGCGATTGGCAAAGCAGCAGGGACGGGAGCAGGTAAGTGCTCCGTTTTGCATGCCTTTCGTGGGGTGGGGGCGGTGGAGACTTCATCTTGTGCGTGTTTCGTGTGGGGGGGGCTTCGTTCCGCAACAGATTTTGGGGGGCCGAATGCACTGGCATTCGGCCTCACCGAGATCCGTCGTGGAATTCTCTGACATCCCTACTATTGGAGGGATACAGCTGTGGATCCCAGGCTTTCTTTGAAAATTAAAATGGCAAGCAGCTACGGCCCAGTGCTTTCTTCTGAGGCATACCCACATGCCACCCAGAAAAACAAGAAAAAATACATTGGGATGGGAGGTTGTTTCCAGGGGACTAGAAGGAGCGGCTGGGTGTACGCTTGGGCTAAAAGGGTGGTTGGGAGCAAGGTGATGTTTTGCCTGCGCTGTGTGTGTGTGTTGGGGTTGTGGGGGGGTTGCCTGCTTTTTGTTTTTTAACACTGTGTGTGTTTGTCTGTTTTGTTGTGGTGTGTTTTTATGGTCCTTGCAGGATTTGCCTGGTTTTCTTTTCTTTTCATTGATGGCGTAGGTGTGTGTTTTTCCTGTATGTGTTTCTCTCAGCAACACCAGTTCGCTTTCTCTGAAATGGGTATTTTGTGTTGCTTCTCTGGGGAAATACATAATTTAGTATTTGGGGCTCAGATTCACCTCTGTCTTGTACTCAGTTTCTTGGCCAACTTACTTGACCCCGAGCCTCATTAGTTTGCCTTCTGTAAAATGGGAACAGGGAATGGTGAGTTCAGTGTTTTTTTGTTCTGGAACTCAGACCCCACCTCTGCCTTGTGTTTGGGTTCTTGAGCAAGTTACTTTTCTTGTAGTCTTCTTAGTTTGCCTTCCTTGAAAATTGGTGTTTTGGGAAAGGGCACACTGACCATGGCAGCCATTTTGTGAGAATGGCCACAGCACACTCTCAAAATGTGCCCACTGGCTAGGGGTGTACAAAACCCCACTTACCTTGCCGCGGGGGGGGGGAGGCGATCCGGTCCTCCCCCGGAATCCTCGACGGGGTGTGTGTGATCCGTTCCTCCCCCCCAGAATCCTCCCTAGCCGGCTCCGCTCTGCAGCATGTCTGCAGAGCCGCTGGCCGGGCTGATCCTCAGCCGGGCTGCTGCAGACGCAAATGGCGTCCTGAGTAGGTAGGATCCTGTCCGCAGGGACTTCAGGGGTGGCGGGGGGATTGCTCCGTTCTGCCATGGACTCCGAGGGATTCTTTAGAATCTGGCCTCACTGGAGTCCGTGGTGGAATTCTCCGCCATCCCTACCACTGGCCCTAAAAGGTTGGGGACCCTGGAGCTGATCTTCTTTCTGCATTTTTGGTGGGCTATTAAGATGTTTCAGTAGGCATTTGTCTGTGAGGTGCTGCTCTGCTCTGAACATGGTTGGCTGTTTTATCCTCAAGCTGCTATGAACAATTTTCTCTGTTATTCTGGGCATTTTAATTGTGATTTTATTTGTTTTGATGCTTTATCCTAGTGATTTGTTCCTGATAATTTTTGAACCTATTTGAATACTTCAGGAAAATAAAATCAAGATAGACACATGGTACATAAATAAATGGCAATGTTAAACGTTAAGGATTCTATATTCAGGTGAATAATTGGAGAAAAGATGGGATAAAAATGTAACTCTAAAAGGTTCAGTGTGACATACATAGTCTCCTCACCCCCTTTTATTTTTACAATGATTGTGAGAAATAGGTGAGTTGTGAGATAGGAACTGGCCCAAATGTGAGGGTGGATTTGAAGACCCTGGTCTCACTTGTCCAAGTCCAACAGTATAACCACTGTCACAAAGGTTTTCATAATGCTGAGAGGGGAGATAGATCTAAGACAGAGACCTGTCTGAGTCAGTAAGAAAGAAAAAGGCTACCCACCATATGAAAGAAGGTGCCCACAAATTTGAAGACAACATAAAGAGCTTCCATCAGTGTCTGGAATTTTTCATCCTCAAGAGAAAATCGGTGTCCAAATGTCACAGCACAGATCACATTGGAGACTGAATTGGTGATGGGCAAGGAAGGGTCAAATGGCTGCCCTGGAAATTAAGGTATATTAATATCAATCTAACCTCTCTTGTTAATACCCAGAGTGGGATTTCATGGTGGCACATGGAAGACAACTGGGATCTTTGGCAATTTATTTTTGTGTTAGAAATCACCTAACATAAATGAAATTGCACTCCCCAGTGTACAAAGATTTCTGCAGACTGGGACATGTGCCTGTATCATCTCCTCGTATTACATACCCTTTGCACGTGCAAAAGTCTCCACCAGCTGCTGGGCCTCCTCTTCTATTTGGTACTCCATGCCTTTCTTCCCCAGTCCTAGTTTCCGCAGAGCAACTAGACCAAACCGTCTCTGCTGCTTCCAGGTGTGACCGTTTGACATTACAATACCTGAAGCCATCAAGAATCAATGAGATGTTGTTATTCACATAATTCCTGTTAAAATTGTTAGGTTGCCAACCTAGCAAAGTCAGCATCTACTGGAGATGGTGCCTGTGCATCCAAGAGCCACCCATTGTTTCAGAACCTAAGGACTGTATTGCTGAGGCCGAATCAGTCTCCATCTAGTACCATTACTGATCCCACGGCTGCCTCTGCAACAGCGCAACAGGGGGATCCACAGTAGGTCTCACAGTAAGCGAATGTTGGTATATAACGTTTAAAAATTTTTGTTGTTGGAATCTTTATACTCTTAATTATTTACTAGAAAAACACAGATTAAAATGATCAATACAACCACAATATGACATAATATAGAATGACCAAACGCATTCTGACACAGGTCTTCCTCAGTGGTCAAAAGAGCATATTAATTTTTTTTAAGTGGCTTTGCATTTTAGACATTAGCCTGCGCCTGGGCGCACCTGGCACACCCTGTGCGCACGCCTATGTAAGGCAGTCTTTCCTAGCCAAGTAAGCATTCACCAGCTTGCTCACCAGACCACATGACCATAAACTCCACCCTAGCCAACATCACACAGCCAGGAATCAATGCCGTATAGCAGTCTTCCTCTTCCTCCAGCTCTTCCTGCTGCTTCTGTCTTCTAGGACGGCTCATATTCAAGGACCTTCCCTGAAATTCCCTCTGCTGAGGCCTCTGCTTAAAGCCTTCTGGTGCTGGGTTATGCTGCCTGCTTGAAACTTCACCACAGCCTCACAGCTCCTGCTCTCTTGAGACACCATCTCTGCCCTGAAAAGCTTCTTCCAGGAGGATCCTCTCAAACTCGAAGGCTTGTGTTCTTCCCAGTTCTGAGCTCTGCCTCCTTGAGCCCTCTTCCAGCTGACCTCTCCACCTATTAATCAGCAACTTTTATTTTGAAACACCTTGCCCAGAACATAAGATCAATCAAATTCTAGATTGGCCTTGGTAGCGGCCTTCCCACAATATCATTTGTTGCCCCCTGACCAACTGAACCACAACAAACTGTGGCAAATTCTTAAAGGGATGGGAGTACCAGAGCATCTTACCTGTCTCCTGAGAAACCTGCACGAGGGACAAGAAGCAACAGTAAGAACCAGACATGGAACAACCGAGTGGTTCAAAATTGGGAAAGGAGTATGACAAGGCTGCATATTGTTGCCCTGCTTATTTAACTTATATGCAGAGTACATCATGAGAAACGCCGGGTTGGATGAATCACAGGTCGGAATTAAGATTGCTGGGAGAATTATCAACAACCTCTGATATGCAGACGATACCACCCTAATGGCAGAAAGTGAAGAGGATCCAAAGAGCCTCTTGTTGAGGGTGAAAGTGGAGAGTGTGAAAGCTGGTTTGAAATGCAACATTAAAACAACTAAGATCAGGGCATCTGGCCCCATCACTTCCTGGCATATAGAAGGGGAAGAAATGGAAGCAGTGACAGATTGTATTTTCTTAGGCTCCAAGATCACCGCAGACGGTGACTGTAGCCATGACATTAAAAGACGCTTGCTCCTTGGGAGGAAAGCTATGGCAAACCTAGACAGCATAGTAAGAAGCAGAGACATCACCTTGCCGACAAAGGTCCGTCTAATCAAAGCTATGGTTTTCCCAGTAGCAACGTATGGCTGTGAGAGCTGGACTATAAAGAAGGCTGAGCGCCGAAGAATCGATGCTTTCGAACTGTGGTGCTGGAGAAGACTCTTTCGAGTTCCCTGGACTGCAAGGAGGTCAAATCAGTCCATCCTAAAAGAAATCAACCCTGAGTGCTCATTGGAAGGACAGAGACTGAAGCTGAAGCTCAAATATTTTGGCCACCTAATGTGAAGAGAAAGCTCCCTGGAAAAGACCCTGATGCTGGGAAAGATTGAAGGCAAAAGGAGAAGGGGACTGCAGAGGATGAGATGGCTAGATAGCATCACCGATGCAATGAATATGAAATTGAGCACACTCTGGGAGAGAGCGGAGGACAGGAAGGCCTGGCGTGCTATGGTCCATGGGGTCACGAAGAACTAGACACGACTTAACGACTGAACAACAACAACAACGACCAACTGAAATGGTACATTGCTATCAAACTGGTATGCATCCAAAAAAAGGCAGATGGTCCTAGTAATGTTGAAACTATCAGCTTGAAGCCAGCCTTCCACAGCAACTGTAAGCAAGGCAACCACAACTTCTTATGCCCAAGACACCATAGCAAAGTCTGGCGTACTTGGGTAGATTATAACCAAATCCAAGGTCACTCATGGTATGCAAACATTACAACATATAAACAAACAAAAATATACTGTTTCTTCACAGCTTCAGAAACTGCCCCAGAAGACCCCCTTAATTCCACCTGTGAGCACTGAAACATTCATGGTTTGTTCCTATAGTGGATGCAGACTTGAAAAGAAGGAAGGAGGGGAATCAAGATGGCACCCGAAGCAGATATCTAAATGATGTGGTCTGTCCTTTTGTATTTTTGAAACTGTTTTATCTCTTTTCTGGCAAGCGTAATTAGCTATGGTTAATGAGAGCACTGGCTCACATCCATAGCATTCCAGGAGTTTTTCCCTGAGCTCGATACCTTGCCAGTGCAACTAACTATTCTTGATTACGTGTCGGAGAAGGAACTGGGGATGCTGGCGCCATTGTTGCTATCTACAGTGTCAAGATGGTTTGGTCCAGGTGGCTTCATCGGTCTTCCTTTTGTTTCATAGAATCATAGAATAGTAGGGTTGGAAGGGGCCTCCAAGGCCATCAAGTCCAACCCCCTGCTCAATGTAGGAATCCAAGTCAGAGCATCCCTGACAGATGGCTGTCCAGCCTCATCTTGAATGCCTCCAGTGTGGGAGAGCCCACCACCTCCCTAGGTCATTGGTTCCATTGTCGTATTGCTCTAACAGTCAGGAAGTTTTTCCTGATGTTCAGCCGGAATCTGGCTTCCTGTAACTTGAGCCCATTATTCCATGTCCTGCACTCTGGGATGATCGAGAAGAGATCCTGGCCTTCCTCTCTGGGACAACCTTTCAAGTACTTAAAGACAGCTATCATATCTCCCCTCAGTCTTCTCTTCTCAAGGCTTCCCTGTGGAAGCTACAACGAGTTGAAAATACAGCAAAGAATAACATTGGGAGCTGAGTTTGCGTACCTGTTGGTCGACTTAATCTTGCAATAATGGGGGACTATAAGAATTGGTGACTCTCTGTCTGCTCTGCCTCTGTCTTACAAGCTGACACAGAGGTGTTTTGCTTACACTACTGTGAAGATAACTTGCTGGAGCTTCGAACGCTCTGCGGAGATAAGCCGAAGGAGTTTCTGACTGCAATCAATCATTTATTTTTGATATTTGTACTGGGACTTTTAGATCAAAGATGGGTTTTGTTGTCAATTTGGCCTTGTGAATTGTTTGGTGGGCTGTGATTCCTACTGTGACTGTTTTGGCTGTAGTGACCCACCTTTGAACATCTAGGTGGAAGAGTGGAGGATTGTGAGGGGTTTGGTACTTTATTTTATTGGAATAATTACCTTTATAAGTTAGTTATTATGGCCCCTAAGCCTAAAAAAAACAGCTAGGCTTGGCAGTGAATTATCTAATGGCGACTCTCCTCCTCTTAAACCAAATTGGATTGTTTTTTGGGGCAACACCAAACTTTAGATCAAGTAGGTATCTTGGCTGAATTTCCAAATACTGTTATGCACCCCTTAGTTGCCCAGATACAGCTGATTTGCTGGTTGAGAGTAGTAGCGAATTACCACCTTTAGAGGATTCTCTTAGCAATGGAGATACTCACCCCCCCCATTAGAGTCACCTCTAGGTGGCCATGAGGCTACTACATTTGAATTGGATTTTGTAGATGCACGATGTATTAACCAGTAAACTAGCCAAGAAGTTTTTTTTAGTGTTTCTGATATTAATGCAGCTATTATTGAGATCAAGGCCAAACTGGCTGATATGCAGGTAGCACTTACAACTCTTTCAGAGTATAAATGAAGCCCTAAGAAGGAGGCAGATAGACCAAGTAGTTACCTTGGTGATTCAATTCAAGGCCACAGTCCAGCCAGAAATAATGCTCTTGCCGAGGTGCAGATTAATCACTACCGGAAAGGTCTGGGTCTCCTTAGGAATTCTCCGGCCCTTAGCATCACCATAATGGAAGCACACCTCGATAGAGGTCACAATCCCAAGTGAGGGCAAACTTGGAAGGACTGACAGGATGTCCTGTTAGGTTGAGTGATATTATCAGTGTTGAAGTGCTTCCAGCTTCCAGAGGGAATGAGAAATGTCTTGTAACTTTCATCTCGGTGGAATCACCTGCAATTATGTTGAAGTGGCTGCGAGTAGGGATGGCGGAGAATTCCGAATGCTGAATGCACTGGCATTCGGCCCCCCGAAATCCGTGGTGGAATGGCCTGCCCCCCCCGCCCCCCTGCGGATTCCCCCCGGGACGAGGCTTACCTGGGGCGGATGTTCCGGATGGCGGCGGCTCCGGTGGCGGCTCCGGCGGCGGCGGCTGGTCTTTCGACTGGCTGCCGCGGCTGCCATTTGCATCTGGGTCTTTGCCGTGATAGGCTACGTAAGTATTTACGTAGCCTATCACGGCAAGCCAAGCAAACCCCCCCCCCACAAAACGGCGTACGCAAATGGCGGCGGCTACAGCAGCCGCCATTTGCGTTCCCTATTTTTCGCAGTTTTGGCCTACGTAAATATTTACGTAAGCTATTACGGCAAAAAAAAAAGGAACGCAAATAGCTCCCACTACACTATTTACATTCCCCTTTTTTTTTTTGCCGTAATAGCCTACGTAAATATTTATGTAAGCTAAAACACTGAAAAATAGGGAACGCAAATGGCGGCCGCCGTAGCTGCTGCCATTTGCGTACACTGTTTGTTTGTTTTTTTGCCCAGCCGTGATAGGCTACGTAAATACTTATGTAGCCTATCACGGCTGCCTGGCTGGATGCAAATGGCGGCCGCTATGGCGGCCACCATTTGCATCCACAGCAGCCAGTCTGCAGCCAGAACTCCGGCTGCGGACGGGCCTGGCCAGCTGCGGAGCAGAGCCGGCCGGGCATGATTCCGGAGGGGAGGACTGGATCGCCTGCCCCCCCCCCATCAAGGATTCCGGGGGGAGGGACGGAGCACCTCCCCCCCACTGCAAACACAATCTGCAAAAAGGTAAGTGACTTTTGTACATCCCTAGCTGCGAGAGCTGGACCATAAGGAAGGCTGAGCGAAGGAAGATAGATGCTTTTGAACTGTGGTGCTGGAGGAAAATTCTGAGAGTGCCTTGGACTGCAAGAAGATCAAACCAGTCCATCCTCCAGGAAATAATGCCAGACTGCTCACTTGAGGGAATGTTATTAAAGGCAAAACTGAAGTACTTTGGCCACATAATGAGAAGACAGGATATCCTGGAGAAGATGCTGATGCTAGGGAAAGTGGAAGGCCAAAGGAAGAGGGGCCGACCAAGGGCAAGATGGATGGATGATATTCTGGAGATGACGGACTCGACTTTGGGGGAGCTGGGGGTGGCGACGGCCGACAGGAAGCTCTGGCGTGGGCTGGTCCATGAAGTCACGAAGAGTCGGAAGCAACTGAGCGAATAAACAACAACAACAAAAGGACTTGCTCTGAAAGGAAGTATAATAGTACATAAATAATTAATGTGGTTCAGCTAGGTTTCCTAGATTAATGTTTAACGCTGCACGTACACTCATGTGCGATATCCACAGGTTATATATGTTCAGTGTGAAATTTCAATGTAACACTAGTGTTTCCTGCACAAATCGTAATCTGTGGAGATATAATTCATGGGAATTGCTGCCCTCCATAGACATGATAGCCAAGTTCACATATGATAGTTGACCACACGAGTGCGTGCCTGAGAGACATTGGGGCTGCTTACATAGAGAAACAGTGTATTGAGTGAACCGCCTCTTAAATATACCATATTCAAACCAAGTCCTCATACTTAACATAGGCCCAGCTGTCATTTGAAGCCGTGAGGACTAACCATGAGGTCTTCTACTTTAAGATGGTGCCCTGGCTCTGGGGGCTTTTTGACGTGGCTTTATGTTCTTTGTAGTCACATGTGAGGATTGATGTTGTTATTGTAATTTGCATTCATGGCAATTCATCTGCATTGCACTTCTATGATTAAATTTCCATTTCAAAGGGATTTATACAGATATCTGGGGATGACTGAGGAACTGCAACGCTGAGCCACTTCTGTGATGCTCAGCCTAGCTGTATCTGACTTGCAAGCAGAGGTAGAAACAATTAATCCAACCATGTTTATGGTTTCCAACGCAGGAGTTACATATGCTACAAGTCCCACAAACAGAACCTGAGATCAGATCTTAGAGGAATCTGGATGACTTGCTCTTATCCTCATGCATTTGCTATGGGAGTAGCATGCAGTGCACTGTTCTCATGTACCTGATTGCCTGCCTATCTGTCTCTTATTTTCCTCCCAACTCACCTGCTCTTGCCCTCCTTTGTTCCTTTCACAGTGCCTTCTGTTTCACTGCTCTTTAGACATGGCTTTTCCATGTATACCTTTCAAGCCCTTGAAAACCTTGATCACAATCAGTTCATGTCACCTTTGTTGTCTTCCAAGTGAGGGTGATGCTGTGTTTTACAGATTTGGTGGCAATCCCATTAAAAGCTGGTAAACACAGTGCAATTGCTATTTCCAGAGTTCAGCTGCTAATGATCTCTCCAGTTGACTGAAACTTTCATAGAGAGATCCTTTGTTGTCTTATATTTTCTCTAGAAAAAAGAGCTGTACAAGTTCTTACTCTTCACAACTTACCCCTTCCTCTTGCTACATCTTTTAGGAAAGGAGTCAGTGGTCGCTCAGAGAATTCTTCTGCATGGTTGATCAGCCCTTCTTTCACAGCTTGGAATCCAGACAGAACTATCACAGGTTGAGGTCCTAGCCAGACGGTGTAAATATTTCCATATTGCTTTGCCAGCTGCAGTTTGTGTCAAAGTAGACAACAGAAATGTTGCAATCAAACAAAGCAGATTATTTATTATTTCAAGTTAACACATGAACATCACCTTCCTCAGTTCCTCACCTCTGCAATTCCTGCCATGTGCACCTCTCCTCTCTGCCTTCTCTCTCCCAGTTTTCCTTTCTCCCTCAGATGCGTGCCAGATCTTCCTTTCTTGCCTTTCCTTCATGCTCCTCTCTCCTCCTGCCTGCTTCGCACCTGCCTAGGATGAGGACAGCAGAGAGGCCTTCTGCCTGCCCAGCCCCCCTGTGACAAGCAGGAAGGTGCTCAGTCCCACAGGACTTGCACCGATAACAAAACCTTTAGTGCATTACAATGTTGATGACTGAGGGCCAAAGCAGACATTACTTGAACTGCATGTCGAGTAGTTAAGTAAAGGTAGCGTAGGGGGGATTTTAAGGTCCAGATTGGGACAGGGGGCACACGTACTCTTGAGTAAAAATGAAAATGAGATACAACAGCTAGACACACAGTTACAGTAAAGTCCGTTTTGGCCATTAGGGCAACCTTCTGCAACCTTGTGCCCCCATATGTTTTGCACTACAACTCCTAGGACCCTCATCATTAGCTCTGCAGGCTGGGACTGATGGGAACTGAAGTCTGAAACATCTGGAGAGCACCAGGTGCAAGGGTCTCCAATTGGTCGGTCAGGACCCACCCATGGGTTACAGCCCGACCTAAGGTGGATCGCAAAGCAGCAATACCACCATGCAGAATATATGGTAAAAAGGAAAGAAGGATGTCCCAAATGCACATTTGGGCTCAAGGCGGGTCCCTGGTCTGAAATGGCTGAAGACTACTGGACTGAAGAGAGTTAATGGGTTGTGAGGAGGGTTTCACTGCTAAGATCACTTGGTGTCAGAGGTTCTGCTGGAAGGGAAGGTGAAGGTGTGAAGGTAGACCAGAATTTATAACTAGCGTCATCTAGGCCAGGGCTCCAGAACCTCTTTCAGCCAGAGGGTTAGATTACATTTTGAAGAAGCTCTCAGGGTCCACTTTCCACTGGTGGGTGGGGCCGGACGCAAAAGGGGCAGGGGCAGAAAAACAAGAAATACCAGCATACCTCAGCTTAAAATGCTTACTGCTGGTCACTAAACCTTAGCAGAGGCATTTCAACCTTTTAGAATTGCAAAAAAATTCTGGACAAAAGCTGGGAAAACCCCCAAAGAATTGTTGTTTGGGGAAAAGGGGGCATGGTCTTCTGTGGAACTGTGGAGTTCTAGATTGGGGGGGCCAGAAGGCCAAATTTGCCCCCCACACACACAATGATCTAGGCCATGTTGCAACATATACTAGCTTATGTTGCAAGCAGATGGAAAGGGGTCATGCAGAGAAACCTATTTTATTTCTTCCTTCTCCAGGCAACTACATCTAAGACATATGTGAGATGGGTATGTTTGATAATAAGAGCACTGCTGTTAGATGCATTGTGTCTTTGGACTCGTCCCTGAAAAACTGCTTAGGATATCCTGAAGCAGTAACATTTCAAGAGAAATTAAGTGTGCAATGCTATGCAAATTTGGACAGCGAAAAGTCCTACAACTCCTAGTATTCCCCAGCCAGCTATGCTGTCTAGGGTATGCTGGGAGCAGTAGTACTTTTTTCTGTCTAAACATGCATAGGATTGCACTCTAATGCTTTGTTTATTGACTTAGGGCACAATCTGATGGGGATAGTCGGCCGTCTCCCAACTCGGAGGCGACTGACTATCCAATGCTGGGTGGGTGGAACATGGAAAGGATTTTCTCCTCCATGCCCCAGCCACCCTGCCTTCACAGCTAGATGGCCAATTTTGGCTGTCAAGCCACAGCTCCTCTGGTGAGGGGGAGACCGGACAGCACCTAGGAAGTGTCATGATGGTGCTTCTGCTGTCCCCTCCCCCACTAACGCCCCCTTTTCCCCAGCTGTGTGCTGCTCTTGCGACGGTGGAGCAAGGGATGAGCTGCGCGGCCTACGAGGCAGTGGGGGAGGGGTTTTTCTGGGAACCGACCTCGGAGCGCTGGCTGTGAGGTCAGATCCAGAAAATGAAAAATGCTATGGCCATCTAGACTCTGTCTAGCAGCCACAGGATTGTGTCCTTATTAAGTTATCTTGCTGGACGTTATGGAGAAAAGATATGACTTTATCCTTAAAATGTATGTTCCACCAAATTGTTGTTGTTCAGTCGTTCAGTCGTGTCCGACTCTTTGTGACCCCATCCACCAAATTACTAAAAGACAATACATCGCAATTAATACTGAAAAAATTTCTTGAATTGTATTCAGAACAATAAGATCCTCTGAAAAGACAAAAGAACTATGGGTAGGGAACCCCCCTAACCTAGATAGGGGAAGATATCTGGTCCTGGATGGGGTTCCACTCCCACAAAGGGTGAAGGGCGTGATTTGATTGTACTCCTGGACTTGCTGCTAATTGGCAAAGCTCAGGTGGCGGTGGTAGCCAGGAGTCCCTTTTACCAGCTTTGCCTGGTATGCCAGTTGCAACCCTGACTGGAGAGGAAAAGCTTCCCTCAGTTATTCGTGCTCTGGTGAATTCAGGCTGGGCTACTGCAGTCTGCTGTATGAGGGGCTGCCTTTGAAGACATTTTGGAAACTTCATCTGGTGCAGAATATGGTTTCCAGATGTTGGTGAGGACCAGACATTTGGCTCATGCGACATCAATACTGTGTCTGCTGCACTGGTTGCCAGTACATCTCTGAGCCCAATTTAAAGTGCTGGGTTTTTTTTAAACCTTTAAAGCCCTACAGGGTTTGGGACCAAACCACTTGAAGCACAACCTTCTCCCATACCAGCCTGCCCTTACTCTCAACATGCCTTCTCACATGCCCTCTGACAAGAGCTGTTAGGATGGTGAGCAAAAGAGAGAGGGCTTTTTCAGTGGCGGCCCTGCACCTCTGGCATAAACTTCTATCAGGGTTTCATCAGCCTCCTTTTTTGCAGGTCTTCAGGAAAGGTCGGAAGACTCATGAGTTCTCACTGACCCTTAAGTCTGGGCCCTTGGTTTTTACTGGTAAGTTTTGTTTCTATTGATTTTAATTGGCAATATTGTTTTTTTATGTATTTTATTGAAACATGTGTTTATGGATTCTTTTAATTATATACACTTTGTGTGTTTATCTTGCATGCTGCCTTGAGAGGTTTCCACCCTTAAAGAAATAATTTTAGGTAGATAGATGGGAACAGACAGAATATCAACCTGAAGATTGTGACCTCCTTAGCTTTCCATTGGCTCAGTGTTCAAGAGCTCTGTGCTATAGCCAAAACACAGTTTTAGATGACTTTATTATATTTTTTATCTTGCCTGTCATTGGACTCAAGGTGTCATACAAATGGTTCCCAGTTGAACTTCTATCCAGGAACTGACCAGACTCATACTTGCTTTATTATTTCATAAAGTTTGCCACATATGTTATTGTTATTGTTATGATGATTCTCATATATATATATATTGTTGTTGTTGTTGTTCAGTCGTTCAGTCGTGTCCGACTCTTCGTGACCCCATGGACCATAGCACGCCAGGCCTTCCTGTCCTGCGCTCTCTCCCGGAGTGTGCTCAAGTTCATATTCATTGCATCGGTGATGCTATCTAGCCATCTCATCCTCTGCCGTCCCCTTCTCCTTTTGCCTTCAGTCTTTCCCAGCATCAGGGTCTTTTCCAGAGAGTTTTCTCTTCGCATTAGGTGGCCAAAATATTTGAGCTTCAGCTTCAGTATCTGTCCTTCCAAGGAGCACTCAGGGTTGATTTCCTTTAGGATGGACTGATCTGACCTCCTTGCAGTCCACGGGACTCGTAAGAGTCTTCTCCAGCACCATAGTTCGAGAGCATCAATTCTTCGGCGCTCAGCCTTCCTTATAGTCCAGCTCTCACAGCCAGACATAACTACTGGGAAAACCATAGCTTTGATTAGACGGACCTTTGTCGGCAAGGTGATGTCTCTGCTTCTTACTATGCTGTCTAGGTTTGCCATAGCTTTCCTCCCAAGGAGCAAGCGTCTTTTAATTTCATGGCTACAGTCACCGTCTGCGGTGATCTTGGAGCCCAAGAAAGTAAAATCTGTCACTGCTTCCATTTCTTCCCCTTCTATATGCCAGGAAGTGATGGGGCCAGATGCCATGATCTTCGTTTTTTTAATGTTGAGTTTCAAACCAGCTTTTGCACTCTCCTCTTTCACCCTCAACAAGAGGCTCTTTAGATCCTCTTCGCTTTCTGCCATTAGGGTGGTATCGTCTGCATATCGGAGGTTGTTGATAATTCTCCCAGCAATCTTAATTCCGACCTGTGATTCATCCAACCCGGCGTTTCTCATGATGTACTCTGCATATAAGTTAAATAAGCAGGGCGACAATCTGCAGCCTTGTCATACTCCTTTCCCAATTATGAACCAATCTGTTGTTCCATGTCTGGTTCTTACTGTTGCTTCTTGACCCTCGTACAGGTTTCTCAGGAGACAGGTAAGGTAGTCTGGTACTCCCATCTCTTTAAGAATTTGCCACAGTTTCTTGTGATCCACACAATCAAAGGCTTTAGCATAGTCAATGAAGCAGAAATAGACACTTTTCTGGAATTCTCTTGCTTTCTCCACGATGCAGCGAATGTTGGCGATTTGATCTCTAGTTCCTCTGCCTCTTCAAAACCCAGCTTGTACTTCCGGTAGTTCTCGGTTCACATACTGCTGAAGCCTAGCTTGTAGGATTTTGAGCATCACCTTGCTGGCATGTGAAATGAGCACAATTGTGCGGTAGTTTGAACACTCTTTGGCGTTGCCCTTGTTTGGAATTGGAATGTAAACTGACCTTTTCCAGTCTTGCGGCCATTGTTGAGTGTGCCAAATTTGTTGGCATATTGAATGCAGCACTTTAACAGCATCATCTTTTAGGATTTTAAATAGCTCAGCTGGAAGACTGTCATCTCTGCTAGCTTTGTAGGTACTAATGCTTCCTAAGGCCCACTTGACTTCACTCTCTAGGATGTCCGGCTCAAGTTCAGTGACCGCACTATCATGGCTATCAGGGACATTAAGATCTTTCCTGTATAGTTCTTCTGTGTATTCTTGCCACCTCTTCCTAATCTCATCTGCTTCTGTTAGGTCCCTGCCTTCTTTGTCCTTTATCATGCCCGTCTTTGCACAAAACGTTCCCTTGAGATCTCTGATTTTCTTGAAGAGATCTCTAGTCTTTCCCATTCTGTTGTTTTCCTCGATTTCTTTGCATTGTTCATTTAAGAAGGCCTTCTTGTCTCTCCTTGCTATTTTCTGGAACTCTGCATTCAGTTGGATATATCTTCCCCTTTCTCCCTTGCTTTTCGCTTCCCTTCTTTCCTCAGCTACTTGGAAAGCCTCATCAGACAGCCACTTGGCTTTCTTGCATTTCTTTTTCTTTGGGATGGATTGAGTTGCTGCCTCCTGAACCATGTTACGGACCTCCGTCCATAGTTCCTCAGGCACTCTGTCTATCAGGTCTAATCCCTGAAATCCATTTGTCACCTCCACTGTATATTCATAAGGTATATGATTTAGGTCATACCTGAATGGTTTAGTGGTTTTCCCTACGTTCTTCAATTTAAGCTGAAATTTTGCAAGAAGCAGCTCATGATCTGAGCCACAGTCAGCTCCAGGTCTTGTTTTTACTGACTGTATGGAGCTTCTCCATCTTTGGCTGCAAAGGACATAATCAATCTGATTTCGATATTGACCGTCTGGTGATGTCCATGTGTAGAGTCGCCTCTTGTGCTGTTGGAAAAGAGTGTTTGCTATGATCAGCGTGTTCTCTTGGCAAAACTCTATTAGCTTTTGTCCTGCTTCATTTTGTACACCAAGGCCATGCCTGCCTGTTATCCCGGTGATTTCTTGACTTCCTACTTTAGCATTCCAATCCCCTGTGATGAAGAGGACATCTTTTTTTGGTGTTAGTTCTAGAAGGTGTTGTAGGTCTTCATAGAACCAATCAACCTCAGCTTCTTCGGCCTCAGTGGTTGGGGCATAGACTTGAATTACTGTGATGTTGAATGGTTTGCCTTGGATTCGTACTGAGATCATTCTATCGTTTTTAAGATTGTACCCCAGTACTGCTTTCCCCACCCTTTTGTTGACTATGAGTGATACTCCATTTCTTCTAAGGGATTCTTGCCCACAGTAGTAGATATGATGGTCACCTGAATTAAATTCGCCCATGCCTGTCCATTTTAGTTTGCTGATTCCCAAGATGTCAATGTTCAATCTTGCCATCTCATGTTTGACCACCTCAAGCTTACCTTGATTCATTGATCTGACATTCCAGGTTCCTAAACAATATTGTTCTTTACAGCATCGGATTTTCTTTTCACCACCAGACACATCCACAGCTGAGTGTCCTTTCGGCTTTGGCCCAGCCGCTTCACTCTTTCTGGTGCTACTTGGAAATACCCTCTGCTCTTCCCCAGTAGTATATTGGACACCTTCCGACCTGAGGGGCTCATCTTCCAGCGTCATCTCTTTTAGCCTTGTGATACGGTCCATGGGGTTTTCTTGGCAAGAATACTGGAGTGGGTTGCCATTTCCTTCTCCAGTGGACCACATTTTGTCAGAACTCTCTGCCATGACCTGTCCGTCTTGGGTGGCCCTGCACGGCATAGCTTATGGCTTCACTGAGTTACGCAAGCCCCTTCGCCACAACATGGCAGTGATCCATGAAGGGGACATATATATATATATATATATATATATATGCGTGCGTATATGTGTGTGTGTGTGTGTGTGTGTATGTGTGTGTGTTTGTGTATGTATGTGTATGTATGTGTGTGTGTGTATGTGTGTGTATATATATATGTATGTATGTGTGTGTGTGTGTGTGTGTGTATATATATATATATATATATATAGTGTATATGTGTGTGTGTGTGTGTGTGTGTGTGTGTGTATATATATTTATTTATTTATTAAATTTATTAATCGCCCATCTGACTGGTCACCCAGCCACTCTGGGCGATGTACAACCCACCATAAAACAATTTAAAACAATAAAATTTTACCATAAATTTTTTTTTTTAAATACCCTAGCCCACCCCAAATGCCTGCCTGAACAACCACGTTTTTAATGCACGACGGAAGCTCATTAAAGAGGGGGCATGACGGAGTTCCCTAGGGACGGAGTTCCACAGAGTGGGGGCCACCACAGAGAAGGCCCTCTCCCTCGTCCCCACCAGTCTAGCTGTCCTGGCTGATGGGACAGAGAGAAGGCCATCCGAGGCTGATCTTGTTAAGCGGCCTGTCTGGTGTTGCTGGAGGCGCTCCTTAAGATAGGCTGGGCCGGAACCATATAGGGTTTTAAAGGTCAAAACCAACACCTTGAATTTGGCCCGGAAAACAACTGGTAACCAGTGCAACTCCTTCAGCACTGGAGTGATGTGATCTCGCCGGCGGCTGCCTTTAATCAGGCGAGCCGCCGCGTTCTGTACCAGCTGCAGTTTCCGAACCGTCTTCAAGGGTAACCCCACGTAGAGCGCATTACAGTAGTCTAAATGAGAGGAGACCAGGGCATGTACTACCAATGGGAGCAGATGGTCGGGAAGGAAGGGGCGCAGCCGCCGTATCAGATGGAGTTGATATAGCGCTGTCCGGCTCACAGCTGACACCTGAGCCTCCATGGACAGCTGGGAGTCCAAAATGACCCCCAGGCTGCGGACCTGGTCTTTCAAGGGTAGCTGTACCCCATTCAACACCAGGTCAACATCCCCCAGCCTCCTCTTGTCTCCCACCAAAAGTACCTCGGTCTTGTCAGGGTTGAGCTTCAGCTTATTCCTCCCCATCCAGCCACTCACCGTCTCCAGACATTTGGACAGGGATTCTACGGCCAACCTTGGTGAAGATTTGAATGAGAGGTAGAGCTGCATGTCATCCGCATATTGATGACACTGCACCCCAAACCTCCTGATGATAGCCCCCAGTGGCTTCACATAGATGTTAAATAGCATCGGGGAAAGGATGGAACTCTGTGGCACCCCACAAGTAAGTGGCCACGGGTCCGAAACCTCCTGTCCCAGTGCTACCCTCTGGTACCTGCCGGAGAGGAAGGACCGGAACCACCGCAATACAGTGTCTCCAATGCCCAACCCCTCCAGGCGGTCCAGGAGGATACCGTGGTCAACGGTATCAAAAGCCGCTGAGAGGTCGAGGAGAACAAGGAAGGAGCATTCACCCCTATCCAGAGCCCTCCTCATATCATCCACCAAGGCGACCAAGGCCGTTTCTGTCCCATGCCCAGGCCTGAAGCCCGACTGAAATGGGTCTAGATAATCAGTTTCTTCCAAGTGTGCCTTCAACTGTACCGCCACCACCCGCTCAATCACCTTGCCCAAAAATGGCAGATTTGAGACTGGGCGAAAGTTGTTCAGAACTTGAGGATCCAAGGAGGGCTTCTTTAAGAGCGGTCTTATCACTGCCTCCTTGAGGGCTGATGGCATCACTCCCTCCTCAAGGGAGGCGTTCACCACCGCCTTGATCCCCTCACCCAGTCTCTCTCTGCAGCTCATAATGAGCCAAGATGGGCAAGGATCAAGTAAGCAGGTGGTCGGCCTTACAGATGAAAGCACCTTGTCCACTTCATCAGGAGGAAGAAGCTGGAACCGATCCCACAAAACCGGTTTGCCACAGGCCGCCTCTTGCTCACTAACTGTATCCACAGTGTGCAGAGTAACACACCTAATCTGATCAATTTTATCTGCAAAGTGCCTTGCCAAAGCCTCACAGGAGGCCTTAGAATGCTCCAGTGGTTCCGGAGCCACAGGACCGACCAGGCTCCGGACCACTTGGAACAGCCTCCTGGGGCAGCACTCTGCAGACGCGATGGAGGCAGCATAATATTCCTTTTTTGCTGCCTTCACCGCCACGTGATAGGCTGAAGATATAGCTCTAGCCCGTGTCTGATCGTCTTTGGAGCGAGACTTCCGCCACCGGCGCTCTAGCCGTCTCACCTCCTGTTTCAGAGCTCGTAACCGCGGATTGAACCATGGTGCAGTCCGAGCCCTGTTCAGGGGGAGAGGGCGTTTCGGAGCCACCCGATCTAATGCCCCAGTGATTGCGGCATTCCAGCCACCCACCAGGGTCTCGACCGAGTGGCCGTTGGCATGCCCCAGAGAATCCCCAAGCGCGTTCAGGAATCCATTTGGATCCATAAGACGCCTGGGGCGGACCATTTTAATGGGTCCTCCACCCCTGCGGAGGGGTTGTGGAACCGAGAAGTCCAACATCACCAGATAGTGATCTGACCATGACAAGGGGGTGGTGGATATACCCCCGACTTCCAGATCACTCCCCGCTTCTCCAGAAACAAACACAAGGTCTAGTGCATGACCGGCTACATGGGTGGGCCCAGTTAGAATATGGTGCAGCTCCCAGGAGGCCATGGTCTCCATGAAGTCCCGAGGTGCTCCTGTGAGGATGGCCTCCGAATGTACCTTGAAGTCCCCCAACACCAGTAAGTTAGGGGACTGTACACGCACATCAGAGACCACCTCAAGCACCTCGGCCAGGGAGTCAGTCGTGCAGCAGGGTGGACGGTACATGAGCAGAATCCCCAGACTGCCCTTCGGGCCCAACCTCCAGTACATGCACTCAACAACCTTGGTCTCCCGGAGAGGGGGTCTGGTGAAGACCAAGGACTCTCGGTAGGTAACAGCCACTCCCCCCCCCCGATCCCCAGCCCTCGGCTGCTGTGCATACGAAAATCCAGCTGGACACATGGCTGCAAGGGTTGGAGCAGCAGCCTTGGCCAGCCAGGTCTCCGTAATACATGCCAGGTCTGCACCCTCATCCAGGATCATGTCATGGATGAGGAAGGTTTTCTGGGTAACAGACCTGGCATTGCAGAGCAGCAAACGAAGGCCAGAAGATGGGGTCACGCCTCTCCCAGCCATCCTTTGGCTCTGGACAGGCCCGGAGCAGGGGACAGATACTACACATCTCTCCCTTGTTCCCCTTAGCTGGCATGGCCTGCCCCTAGCGCTCCGCCAGCGCCTGCCGCCCAGCCTCGGTATGTTCTGGCCCCCAACACTCCCCCCACTGCCTCCATCAGGTGGACACATGCCCCCTCGCTCCCGCCTATCAGGCAGGCTACCCACCCCTAAAAACACAACAAAATCCCCCCCAACAAAATAAAACAAACAAACAAAACAATTAAAATCCCCTTAAAAATGCCAGGCAGGAGTCCACAGGGAAGGCCTGGTGGCGGTGGTAGCGGCGACGGCGGCAGCAGGCCCAGCGGCTGCATGCACGCCTCTTCCCCGGTGGTGGTGGTGGTGGTGGTGGCTTCTCCTGCAGGCCCTGGCTCTCCCAGGCCACCTCAGCCAGCCAGCTTATGTAGCCCCTCCAGGGAGGGGCAGGTGGAGCAGCACAGCTGGCTCGGTACCTGGGGGCCTGGTCCTGCAGGGACTGGCGGTCTGCCAGGCAGAAGTCCACAAGGAAGGCCTGGTGGTGGTGGCAGCGGCGGCAGCAGCAGGCCCAGCGGCGGCAGCAGCAGGCCCAGCTGCGGCAAGCACGCCTCTTCCCCGGTGGTGGTGGTGGTGGTGGCTTCTCCTGCAGGCCCTGGCAATATGCAGCCTTGTCGTACTCCTTTCCCAATTTTGAACCTCTCGGTTGTTCCATGTCTGGTTCTTACTGTTGCTTCTTGACCCTCGTACAGGTTTCTCAGGAGACAGGTAAGGTGGTCTGGTACTCCCATCACTTTAAGAATTTGCCACAGTTTGTAGTGATCCACACAATCAAAGGCTTTGGCGTAGTCAATGAAGCAGAAATAGACGTTTTTCTGAAATTCTCTTGCTTTCTTCATGATCCAGCGAAAGTTGGTGATTTGATCTCTAGTTCCTCTGCCTCTTCGAAACCCAGCTTGTACTTCCGGTAGTTCTCAGTTCACATACTGCTGAAGCCTAGCTTGTAGGGTTTTGAGCATAACCTTGCTGGCATGTGAAATGAGCGCAATTGTGCAGTAGTTTGAACACTCTTTGGCATTGCCCTTCTTTGGAATTGGAATGTAAACTGACCTTTTCCAGTCTTGCGGCCATTGTTGAGTGTGCCAAATTTGTTGGCATATTGAATGCAGCACTTTAACAGCATCATCTTTTAGGATTTTAAATAGCTCAGCTGGAAGACTGTCATCTCCGCTAGCTTTGTTGGTACTAATGCTTCCTAAGGCCCACTTGACTTCACTCTCTAGGATGTCTGGCTCAAGTTCAGTGACCGCACTATCATGGCTATCAGAGACATTAAGATCTTTCCTGTATAGTTCTTCTGTGTATTCTTGCCACCTCTTCTTAATCTCATCTCCTTCTGTTAGGTCCCAGCCTTTTTTGTCCTTTATCATGCCTGTCTTTGTACAAAACTTTCCCTTGAGATCTCCGATTTTCTTGAAGAGATCTCTAGTCTTTCCCATTCTGTTGTTTTCCTCGATTTCTTTGCATTGTTCATTTAAGAAGGCCTTCTTGTCTCTCCTTGCTATTCTCTGGAACTCTGCATTCAGTTGGATATATCTTCCCCTTTCTCCCTTGCTTTTCGCTTCCCTTCTTTCCTCAGCTACTTGGAAAGCCTCATCAGACAGCCACTTGGCTTTCTTGCATTTCTTTTTCTTTGGGATGGATTGAGTTGCTGCCTCCTGAACAATGTTATGGACCTCCGTCCATAGTTCCTCAGGCGCTCTGTCTATCAGGTCGAATCCCTGAAATCTATTCCTCACCTCCACTGTATATTCATAAGGGATATGATTTAGGTCATACCTGAATGGTTTAGTGGTTTTCCCTATGTTCTTCAATTTAAGCCAAAATTTTGCAACAAGAACCTCATGATCTGAGCCACAGTCAGCTCCAGGTCTTGTTTTTACTGATTGTATGGAGCTTCTCCATCTTTGGCTGCAAAGGACATAATCAATCTGATTTTGATATTGACCGTCTGGTCATGTCCATGTGTAGAGCCGCCTGTTGTGCTGTTGGAAAAGAGTGTTTGCTATGATCAGTGTGTTCTCTTGGCAAAACTCTATTAGCTTTTGTCCTGCTTCATTTTGTACACCAAGGCCATGCCTGCCTGTTATCCCGGTGATTTCTTGACTTCTTACTTTAGCATTCCAATCCCCTATGATGAAGAGGACATCTTTTTTTGGTGTTAGTTCTAGAAGGTGTTGTAGGTCTTCATAGAACCGATCAACCTCAGCTTCTTCGGCCTCAGTGGTTGGGGCATAGACTTGAATTACTGTGATGTTGAATGGTTTGCCTTGGATTCGTACTGAGATCATTCTATCGTTTTTAAGATTGTACCCCAGTACTGCTTTTCCCACCCTTTTGTTGACTATGAGTGCTACTCCATTTCTTCTCAGGGATTCTTGCCTACAGTAGTAGATATGATGGTCACCTGAATTACATTCGCCCATGCTTGTCCATTTGAGTTTGCTGATTCCCAAGATGTCAATGTTCAATCTTGCCATCTCATGTTTGATCACCTCCAGCTTACCTTGATTCATTGATCTTACATTCCAGGTTCCTAAACAATATTGTTCTTTACAGCATCGGATTTTCTTTTCACCACCAGACACATCCACAGCTGAGTGTCCTTTCGGCTTTGGCCCAGCCGCTTCACTCTTTTTGGTGCTACTTGGAAATACCCTCTGCTCTTCCCCAGTAATATATTGGACACCTTCCGACCTGAGGGGCTCATCTTCCAGCGTCATCTCTTTTAGCCTTGTGATACGTTCCATGGGGTTTTCTTGGCAAGAATACTGGAGTGGGTTGCCATTTCCTTCTCCAGTGGACCACATTTTGTCAGAACTCTCTGCTATGACCTGTCCGTCTTGGGTGGCCCTGCACGGCATAGCTTATGGCTTCACTGAGTTACGCAAGCCCCTTCGCCACAACAAGGCAGTGATCCATGAAGGGGATTGGAGCCATACTTAAACTTTATCGCACTGCGGGAGGTGGTTTAGTTGACCCAGCTTTGAAAATTTTTCAGGGTAAGATAATTGCCCAAATTTTATATGAGGCTGCAGTTTGGGGTCGGGATGACTCCCTAATGGTCAAACTGGAGGCCCTTCAAAATAGATTTCACAGGGGGGAAATGGCCTCCTGGCACTCCCGAATCCCGCTGCCTTGGCTCGGTCAGAGGTTGGTCTTCCCTCCATCACAGCTCGCATCCACTGCGCCTTGATTAATCACTGGAGAACTCTAAAAGAATCTTCTGTCCGGGTTTTGCCTAAGTTATGTTATGAACAGGTGTTAAATGGTAAATTCTGGAGCTCAAGCTATTATAATTTACTGCAATCCTATTTCACCTCAGTTGATGCATTTTCTACTCTGAATTCAAAAGAGAGACTTTGTGAATGTATCGTTGGTCACAGTGTTTCCCTGGACAGACAGGCTATTAATAATTCAAAATTTTCAGAATGGTACAGCTTTTACAAATATGACCATCAAAGAGCTGCCTATTTGACAAAGCTTACTTTCCCAAAACTTAAGCAAGCTTTTATGGCTCTTCGTTTTCAAACTATGCCAACAGCAATGATTGTCGGCAGATATTCTCAAATTCCTCTGGCTTATGGTTTATGTGGCTCTGGCTTATGGTTTATGTATTTGTGATGCTCCAGAGACTGAAGATCTACCACATTATTTGCTGTCCCACCCTTTATACTCTAAACCAGGGTCTAAATTTCTGGGGTTTATTTTGTCCTATCGGTACTATAACACTGTTCCAGAGAAGATTTTCCATCTTTTGTCTGATACAGATCCCCCCGTCATTCACAAGGTCTCTCTCTTTACTTGGCAGCACTGAAAAATCATGCAAAATTCATTTCCAGCAATGCAGTTGACTGTTTTGGGGATGCCTTGTTTTAATGGTCTTCTAGCCGTTTTCATTCTCAGATCATAATTAGTCATTTAAATGTGGAAGTAGTATATTTTAAATGAATTCAAATGAATTTTAAAGACTATGCTGATTTTGACCTGATGTTGTATCTGGCTTAATATGTTTTAGTTGTTTGTTTCGTATATGTGAATGGCCTATGACCCACTACTAAATAAATGGAATGGCAAATTAGCACTTCTGGGGTTAGGGATGTCAGGAGAATCTGTCCGGGGATATAGTTCACCAGGATTTTAGCAGCTCGGCCCCCCAGACTTTGACTCACTTACCCATTAGCTCTCCTGACTCAGTGCACATTGAGTCAGGGCAGCTCGCAGATGTTGCATTTTTTCCCTTCTTAAAAATTGTGGCCACAATTTGCATAACTTGCACTAAATTTTGACCGTAATTTGCTTAATTTGTGCAAATAGCATCCATAACATGCTTAATTTGCCCAAATTGTACTTGCGACTTAGCACCAATTGTGGGTGCCATCTGAGCAAATTAAGCATATCACAGCCACAATTTGCATAAATATCACTTTAAGGAAAAAAAATCCAAGAAAAGTTCCCAGATTCTGGGGAAAAGGTCACAGCTTGGCTTGCAAATGCAAGTCAAGCTGGGGGCTCTGGGGCAATCTGGCAAGCTTAAAAAGGGCTGGATTTCCCCACAATGGCCATCCCTATCTGGGGAAACCTGAAATGTGTGGAAACACTAGTTTCTGGAAGGAGCAGGTTGGCAGAGTTCACATGAGGGAGCTGCACCAATCTGCCCCCTTACAGAAATGAGTGCTTCTGTTCATTTTGGGTCTTGTCCCCAGAAGCACTAATTTGCCATTGTGCAAACAGTGCAGGCCACTTGTGCAACAGAATGGGTGGGGCTTGCCGCATGCAGGATGGGAGTGGTGGTGGGCCCTGCATGTGGGTGGGCAGGACTGGATACTGCCCGTTATGCAGAAAAGAGAAAATGAGCATGTTCACACTGAGATCATGCCTGCAAAGCAGAGCAACCACAAACGAGGGGCGGTGCGGGGGGGAGATCAAAATCAGAATTGGCCCACAGCAACCACAAACAGACTTAAAAGGGGGGGGGACAAGACCAACCAAACACTAATGATTAAAAATAATCCATTCCTCAATCAACCAGAACAGACTTTTAAACGTAGCACAAACAAAAACAATAAAGGCAGAAAGGTGGTTAAAATAGACTAAAATTGAAAAAATAGATAAATAGCCAAAACAGTGGGAGGCATACATAGCTTTTTAGGTCTGGATTTGAAGAGGTCCCTGGTGCCCACTGCCGGCTGCTATGTCGGCACATACAGTAATCACACAGACATTAAAACTCCCTCTCCCTCTCAATGTCTCTCTCTCTCTCTTTTTCGCTGTTCCTGGACTGGCTGAGTGTGCTGGATTCCTCATCCTCATCCCCAGCCAGCATAGTCAGAAACACTTCTGGTGGCTGCAATGAGTGAAGGCCAGTCTCTGCACGTGGGCTTCGCAATTCCCTTAACAATGTTTGCCTTTGCACATGCATCAAAGCAATGCAATGCAATGGAAATCGTGGTACAACCAGTGACTTTGTGCACACATGTAAGATGTCAACATGCAAACCTAGCCAGTTGCTTTAATGTACATCAGTTACTGTAAGTAACCCCAAGGATCCTTCACTAACATAAGTGGTTTAGAAGAGCAGGGATTTACAAGTAGGGAAGTCGTGAGCGTCTGTGGGACTGGTGGAGTCCGATGGAGTTCTTGACCCCTGCCCCCTGGACCCTGTTCACTGAGCCGCGGGGCACTCATGGACCCACTCGCAGAATGCCCCAGGGCTCGCTGAGCACCCAGCAGCTGCCTGCCTTCATTGCGAGCTGCTGTGTTGTGCAATAATGTGGGATTGAGCTGTTCTGGGAAGGGAACGTTGCATAAATGGTGGCCATAAAAGGGCCATTTACACAGCACTACAGGTGTGAATGGAGCATTCACACCTATAATATTGTGCAAGTGGCCCCTTTACGGCTGCAATTTCCACAACGTTCCCTTCCCTGAAGAGCCTGAGCTGCCACTTTTGCCCAAAATAGTGGCTTGCAATGAGGGTGGATGGCCCCATGGCCTCGTCAGGCACTGGCTGAGGTGACGAGAAGCTCGCGTGATGCCACAAGCAGAGGCGGACAGTGGTGGTGGCTCAATGAGTGCCTGGCAAAGCTGGGAGCGGGTGAGTCTGTCCATCCCTATTTATGAGAGACTTCACCAACTTTCCTTGGATAGTTGAGAGTGCAGAGACACAAGGTAGGAAACTCCATGGAAATAAAAGAGACAGGATTTGCTCATTCATGATACCACCAACCTAGAAGGCTTTGGAGAAATAATGGATGATAAGGCTGTAAACGCCTACTAATCATGATGGTTGTATATGACTTCCTGGTTCAGAAGCAGCTTGCTTCTGAATATTAGTTGTTAGGGAGCAACAGTGGCAGAGGACTATTAGCATGATGTCCTGCTTGTGAGCCTCTGACAGGTATGGCTAGTGCTCCTGTTGAAGCCCTGGTCACTCTGTGCAAATCGGAGATGACTGGGACAGTTGACATGATTGCATCCAAGCACCCTCTCCCTCTGAATAGAGCCAAGACAGCTCCTTGGCATACACTGGAGCTGAGGGTAATGAAGAAAGAGGTAAGATGGTTAGAGCGCAGGTGGAGAAAGGCTCGTGCTGAGTCCGACAGAACACAGCTTAGAGCTTTTTAATGAGCCTATTGTGTGACTGTTATGGTGGGATAAAGAGGGAGTTAACTGGTTAATGACTGCAATCTGGGTCAAGGAAAGAGCTGGTGGAAGTCTCAGAAGCATGCTGTGACATGTTTGAATGACACTTTGACAAAAAAAAGTCTTTCAAATCCCTCACGACTTGGGCACTACAGTTAATGCAGTTCCATTAGTAGAGGTGTCCTGAAGACCAACTGGATTAGTTTTATTGAATAAGTTTCAGTTTTTGAGGCCCAGATATGTGGACAAGGTGCTCGACCAAGTCTGATTGTGCACTTGACCCTTGCAATTCATGGCTTATTACATCCAATATGGATGTCCAGGTAGGTCCAGGAGGTTGTAACTTTTTCCTTGAGAGAGGAGTTGGTACTGGCCTCTTTAAAGCAGTTGATAATGCTAAAGATGCTTAACCTGGATCTGGAAGTTGCTAACAGTTTAGACTGGTTGCCAATATCCCCTTCTTGGGGAACATTCTCAAGCAGGTGGTTGCTAGCCAACCCCAGACATCCCTGAGTGAAACTGATTATCTGGATGTATTTCAATCAGACATCAGGCTTGGTTTTGCAATGGGAACTGCCATGGTTGACCTGTGAGATGCCCTTTGCCAAGACAGGGACATGGCGAGTGCAAACCTTGTGAAGTTTTCAATAACATGGACCATAGTATTCTTCTGGATGGGCTTTCTGAATTGGGTGTTAGAGGTACTACATCTGCTCTTATTTGGATGGCTGATTCCAGAAGGTTGTGCTGAAGAATTTTGTACTGTGCTTTGGCAAGTTATGCTATGGGGATCCACAGGGCTCTATTTTTAAACAATGTGAAACTTTTATTCTGCCTGAAAATGTATCCTCCTTTAATCACACTTCTGAGGAGAAGTGGACAGAAAGTTTCTCTTGTACTGCTTTTGTGCAGGAAGTTTTACAAAACAATTTTGCTCTCTTTTTCAAATCTATATAAGGTCTAACATTCAGGAGTTCCCTTGTAGCAGCCATATCGGGGATCAGACTAAGTAGCCTCATGCAGTCTCATGCTTCATGTTCTTGCTGAGCTCTTTCTCCCTTGAATATATTGTTGTAAGCTGACGAGACACAGGAATTCCTTATCTTGTCAAAGGTCATGCAATTGTATATCTTGTTCTCTGCTGTTCTCTTCTGTTCTCTCCTTATCATGGCTACCCTATAACCCAGTTCTTGTATTATAAACAATAGTGCTAAGAGAAGAAATGTTGAGGATTGCAACCCCATGCGGGAGGGGGAGGAGGAGCCATTTCATATGTGTCACAATGTCTATAAAACCAATGTGCTAATGTAAATCGGGGCTTCTGGCTCTTTGGAAATGATTCCAGCCTTAAGCCCGCGCGTTAAATAAAGAATCTCTTTTTCCTTCACTCCGTGGTCTCTCTGACTCTGGGTTCTGCAACATAAATGGTGCCGTGACTCCGATGTGGCAGGCTCTGAGCCAGACAGGTGGCAGTTGCCTGCTCTTGATCGCCGCACCGGGAAGACGAGCTCGGCGCATGCCTCCCTTTCTTGGCGCCACCGACCTTTTTGTCGAGTGAATGGGAGAAAGCCTGCACCGGGATCGCCCAAACGGCAGCGAGCAGCAAGAGAACCTTGGGAAGCGGAGGAAGGAACTTGAGCCCTGCCTGTATCGCAGCTGCAATTGAGTTGAAACCCACCTTGGAAGCCTTCAGGAGAAAGGCAAGTATATGGGAAAAAGAGGGCCCCGCCTTTAGGGAGAAGGTCAGTGTTGGTGGTATACGTATACAAAAGAACCTACTCCTTGCGAGTAGAAGGGGGGCCTGATCACACCTCCGAGTGGGCGCCAGTACCTAGCACGCCAGTACTCAGGAGGAAGCTGAGGAAGCTGGGGAAGCCGTTTTCCGCTCTGGTAAAAAGTGGGAAAAGTGGGTGGCAGGGACATATGGATGTAGTGGAGAGATTGATGATTGTGTGAGTGGCTACTGCGGTTTCTGATGCATACCGTTGACCGTCCGGGTGCCCAGACCAGTAGCAAAGTGCGTGGTGTGAAAAATCCTCTTGTGTCGGCCAGTGAGACCCCTTACTCACTGACCAATTCCCATTCCCTAATGGTGTCTGTCTTCAATTTAGGAGGGAGGCTATGGGTGGTGGGGGAAGCAAACCTTGCACCCCCTTGAGATGTATGTCAAACAAAGAAGGAAAAAGGTTTTTTTTTAAAGATTCAGAATAGAAAGAGAAAACAGCAAAAAGCTCAAGGTCGAGCTGAGAGGAAAAACAAAAAACAAAATCTGAGGCTGTTAATTAGAAAAATGTTGCAGGACAGTCTGGCTTTTAACAAAGCGTGGGAGCGTGAGAGTGTAAGGCCGAAGACGTAGCTGTTAGCCTAGCGCGCCGAAAGAGGGGGGGCAGGAAAATTGCCCACAACGGTCTGAGTTGTGCAACATCATCACCTCGCCTAATTGAGATAAAATCCCTAAGAAATGGAAACTGAAAATGAAGACCCAGAAGACGAAGGCAAAATAGAAAATAAAGGTGACGAATCAGCCCCCAGAGCACAGGCTAGACCCCTCTTCGAGTGAAAAGTGTGCCATAAGACTGTCCCAAAGCAGAATGAAGCGGAAAGACCATGTTAAAGATCTCTGTCAAGGTAACCGTGTTTAGCTTTGAACTGTGTTAGAATTGCATAGAGCCTGTAGCTACTGACCATCAGCTTTATGATTTCTGAAGAGCGTAACCATTAAGCTTTTGCCGTGGGATTCACTGCAATAAAGAAATCTCACTGATTTGAGTGTCCAGTGTTACACTGCCTAAGTGTGTGTGCTGAAGAAACCAAGAAACCAGACAGCATGTTCCTGGCCAAGCCAAAATCACGCTACTACCATGCTTCTGAAAGCTGCAATAAACTGTGTAAGCTGAGAGACCCAACCTGATTGAGAAGAAAAGAAGATATTGGAGCAACTGTATTAAAAAAAACAATGAGATCTGTGTAGCTGGCTGGCTGACGCTGTCAGTGATGTTACAACTTTAAATTAAGACTGTTTTCCTGTTTGAGACCCCAGCGAAGAAAGCTAACCCGAGTTATTTGTTGCCCGTGCCAAAGCAAGAATTTGGCTACCCTGTACCTCATCGTGTCCTGTTTTGAGCTTGGGATTTACAAATACAAACAAACTGAGAAGCTTGCCTTTGAAGTCCTGCAAATCACCCCACCGCCTCCCGGAAGATTAATGGCTGCCTGAAAAATGCAAGTATAAGGCGATGCCCATCACCCCCCAGCGTCCTGAGTTTCGGCACTCAGTGTTTCAGTGCTTTCGTGTACCAGGTTAGAAGAAAAAAAAAGAGTAAGTTTTTAAAATGTCTGTGAGAGAACCTGACAGAAATAAAATAAAATTTACAGAGGAGTTGCCCAAGTTAAAGTGTCATGGCTAGAGAGCTGAGCTGTGCCGCTCTGTTTAGACAGAGGCCTTGCTAAAAAGTTAAAGGCCCTTGTCTGTCAGAAGGGGTGTAGGGCCACACTTCCCCTTTTTAAACTGATGCAAAAGTGGAGAGCCTTTGTTGGAAACATCTCATCTTCATTGCCCAGAGCCTTCTCTGTTCGCCTCCATCATCATCTGGGCTTTTTAGAGACACTCTGCACATGAACTAAAATTTTAAATTGTCAAAGACTTGCCATGGACAGTGCTGTGAAGCTTTTGATAAACTTGAACTCTCATCGCTGTGGACCGTGTGTCTGTGGTTGTAGTCAGCTCAGTGTACAGCAGGCTGAGTTTGATCTATGACTTTTAGATTTCCTTCTGCCAGAACTCATGCAGCATAGAGTTGCCGATGCAAAAATGGTGACCTAGAACTCTTTGTGTGTGTGGGTATGGCCGTCCCTTGATTTTAATGAGCCCTGAGCTTTCAGCCAGAAGAGCAGTATGATTGCTGGATCTGCTCCATCATGCCTTACCATGCAAGAAGTGTTTTCCATTCATTGTGTTAAATTGCAGAAAAAGTTTGTTGTGTATATTTTATGATTTCTTAAATATCATAAAATATATGTGATATTTACAGATTAGTGTTAGTTGCAACTCCAAATGATACTAAGTGTGGTTCCCAATGGATGACAAGGAAAGAAAGACAAAAGCAAGTAAAAAAAAAGAAAAAATAGAGAAAGTAGCAGACAGAGAAGAGGGAGGAAAAAAGAAGAAAGAAAAAGCAAGAGGCAAAGAAAAAAAAAATTGTAAAAAAAGAAGCGTGGCCATAGTTGCCCCCAGGGTAAATTAAAAGCAGCTGATTGTGCCTGGAGCTTATTACCTGGGGTAAAGTAGCCACAATAATGTAATAGTTCTTTAAAATGAAGAAAATGTAACTAGAAGGAGAAGAAGAGCCTATCCCAAATGTGTGTCATTGGGACTAGTGTAAGGCAGAAAAGTTTAAGTAAGTTTAACTTGAAAAAGACAAATAAAGAGACAAGGCTGGTGCATGGAGCAGAAAGTTTTATATAAAAAGTTTGAAACATGATCTGCAATACAGGCAGATCAGCAAAGAAAAAGAAAGCAAAAGAAAGAGAAAAAAATTGTCTTCCCATACTAATAAATAAAAAGTGTTATCAAGCACTTTGGGAAGCGAAGTTGTTTACAGGAAGCTGTGCCTGAGAACCAAACACTTCTAGCCTATGCTGAAAATGCTTGCTAGTGTCATGGGTAACATGTATAGTATAAAAACCCATTTAGCCCAATAGCTCGTGGTTCAGAGAAGCTGTCTGATCCAGCCATTAAGTATGCCTGTTTGCTGTAAGTTACCCAATAAAGTCTCCTTGTAAGTAAATCCCCCCCTTGCTGGAATCCCAAAACACAAGTGGGGCTAGAGCGCCTCACCCAGTATCAAACCCTGCTGTTAGAAGCCATGAAAGCAGGTATGAAGAAGTCAATTAATATGACCAAAGTGTCTAAAGTGCTGCAAGGTGCCACCGAGGCCCCAGAGCGTACTTGGAGCGTCTTTCAAATGCCTATCGCCAGTATACCCCCCTCCCTCAGCCCAGAGGCCCAAAAAGACGTGGACGAAAGAAAAAAAAAAGAAGACCCGGCAGAGGCAGAAGATTCTTAAAAAAGAACCAGTGTGCCCAGTGTGGACAAGATAGACATTAGTGGCATGAATGCCCAAATAAAATAAATCAAATACACAAAGGAGAAAACCAAAGGGGCCAGAATGGGTGAAGAGGGAGACAGCTTGAGAGGGGCCGTGACATTGACTGTGAGGGGCCGTGACATTGACTTCATAATTGACACTGGAGCAGCATCAAAAGCAAGCAAATGTTAGCCTTAAACAAGAAGTTCAAACACTGAGCAAAGTTCTTCAAGCTCAGCGTGGCTTTGTCTTAAAAAAATAAGCCATTCCCATCACAGAAGCTCATCCTTTCCAACCAAGAGTTAAAGTATAAGTTAAAGAGGGAAAAATAACCCTTTGACTCCCAGATGGAGAAGACTGAAAACTGTCATACTTTCCACCCCCGCAGCTATGAAAGCAGCTAAAATTAAACCCTGGATACATTGGACACGAGTCAAGAGAGCGAAAGGGGGAAAGTAGACTATAAACAGAAATCCTGAAAATCCTTTAAAAATAATTCTAAAAAAGCAGTAAGAAGACTCAGGCTAGACCTTACTGGGGACATACCAGGAAATTGTTCCCCCTGCGTACGGTCAGACCTGCAACTGAAAAATTGAAGAAGGGGACTAGACCCTACTGCAGCTTGCCAGGTGAATAGCTGCCCGGCGTATGGTCAGATCCCAAAGAAGATCAAACATGCGTGTTGTAGTGTTAGTAGTGTTGCATTGTGTTTCCTTAATAAGGTGCAAAAAGGGGGGGTCTGCCCCTGGAAAAAGAAGTTTGTCCCAGTGATTTGCTGATAATTACTAGCTTCACCTGGCTAACATCACGAGAGTAAAACATTTTTGTTTGCCAAAAGGTATACCTGCAAACAGGCTTATTAGCTCTTGCTTAATACCTGTCTGTAGACATCCTGAGAAAATTCAAAAAAATACCATGTTAAAAGTTTATGGTGTAAGTTTAACTTATTCCCAAAATGCTAATTGGGGCGTGGTTGCAAAGATCCTACCCCCTACAGAGTTCACTCTACGCACCCCCATCATTGCTGAAACAAATGCTACGTGTGCACAAATGCTTAATTGTCAAAAATTTTTCCAGAAAATACAAAGCTATCCCTGGCCCCCTTCCACTGTAATAAAATTCAAAACATATCTTTTAATGATGCCCACATACTTTTGCCTCATAGTTTTAAACATGTAGTTCCCGCACTTGGTCATTCATTCCTGCCAACTTGTCTAATAACCACCCATGTTGCCTCAGCCGCCAATTGAACTGGTGCCAATTCTTCCCCTGTAGCCCGAGAAAATCCGTCAACGGCAGCCTCGAGCACTCCAACTAACTAAAAATTGTAATAGTCATGTGCAGTTATATTCTGACTCAGAAAAATTGGCCTTAGCAATGTCACTAGTTGGGGTTCCAGGTTTAGCCTTGGCTAATGGTCTAAAGATCAACTGGTTAGCTTGCAGCTTAGCCAAAAGCATAAATGCCACCTCACGAGCATTGTCATTGTTAAATAAAGAGTTGCGTGATCTAAGAGGTGCAGTTCTAGAAAATAGAGCTGGTATAGATTACCTTTTCCTTCTTCATCATTTAAGTTGTGAGACACACCAAAAGCTCTGTTGTTTTAACTTAACTAATAATGGCAATGCTGTAGATGAACAGATCAACAAGCTGCACAATATAGTAGCTAACAAAACAATAAAACAAAACAATTAGCTAAATTAGTTAACCCCTTGGCTTCCAGATCTTAGCTGGCTTAAAGCATTGTTCATCCTAATTCTACCAGTGTTGTTCATAGAGATACTGTTATCTCTGCGTTCCTTGTCTTATGCGCTGTTTAACCAATCTGTTTTATGTCTCAGCTAGTAAAACTGCTGCCCTCTACGCTCTAATAGCCCAACAAAAGGCTAAGTAATATGTATGTCACAAAAAGCTTTGTATAGTTATCAGAAATGCTATAATTGTAATGAAATTATGCATTTAAGGGGGGAATGTAGCAGCCATATCGGGGATCAGACTAAGTAGCCTCATGCAGTCTCATGCTTCATGTTCTTGCTGAGCTCTTTCTCCCTTGAATATATTGTTGTAAGCTGACGAGACACAGGAATTCCTTATCTTGTCAAAGGTCATACAATTGTATATCTTGTTCTCTGCTGTTCTCTTCTGTTCTCTCCTTATCATGGCTACCCTATAACCCAGTTCTTGTATTATAAACAATAGTGCTAAGAGAAGAAATGTTGAGGATTGCAACCCCATGCGGGAGGGGGAGGAGGAGCCATTTCATATGTGTCACAATGTCTATAAAACCAATGTGCTAATGTAAATCGGGGCTTCTGGCTCTTTGGAAATGATTCCAGCCTTAAGCCCGCGCGTTAAATAAAGAATCTCTTTTTCCTTCACTCCGTGGTCTCTCTGACTCTGGGTTCTGCAACACCCTAGGCACTTGATTTGTTTCCTAATCCTCAACAGAGTCATAAACAGAAGAGCCTGACATCGGGGAAGGGGAAGGATTGTTATACAAGCTTCTTGGAGCTGTTTGTGTAACCATTGCTACCGTGGGTCCTATAGAGCTTAATTGGAACAACTTTGCAAGAATTTCAATTAAACAAACTTTCGTTAGAACCACAGCTCTACACAAAACATACAGGGATCAACCAGAAGAAGCTAAGTACAGTAATAGTTTGTTAACGTAAGAATAATACAACCAATAGTCCCTCTTAGTCCAAAGAGAAATATGTAAATCTGGTTTCAACATATGTGGACCTAGATAGGACAGCTGAGGTAAAATTAACATGCACAGTTCCTAAAAATATAAAAAGTTGATTCTCAAACAAGACTTTTTGAGCTATTTTTCTTTTCAACACTTACACTTAATAAAAACCAAACTCATACCATGCAATAACATGGAGTGGGCCATACTTCTTTATATTATTCTTTCTGTTAAATCTAATACTTATAAAGTTAATATTTACACTTAGTATTTATCCCAAACATGTATCAAATTCATATTTACAAACATATAACAAATCCTTACTATACCAACTACTTTATACAAATTGTGCCCTGTAACGCATTTGTTATATTGCTGTAATTTTTAGACTATCTATCCATATTTTGTTAGATTTTATTTCCAAACAAAATATAATAAACTGTACTGATGCTATATTAATATAAAAAAAGAAAATCCAATTAGCCTTAGTTAAACTATCTTCTCTGATTGTAAAACTTGTCTTTGACAACAGTTGTGAACTGTCCAGTTAAGAATGAGCTTTTAAAAAATGAAATCTGTCTTTTTAAATTAATGCTGCTACTGCCAACAAACTGTAGCTGATAACAAGCTGTAGCTGACAACTGCCCTACGTTATATGTTAAACTATCTATAAAACAAACCATTAATTTCTAAAATGTATGGCAGACAAAATAATCTGAAACCATCCTCCTGGTATATTATCTTTGAGCACCAAACCAAAATTTACCTCTTGGTCAAGCTTGCTTTTATTTCCGTGGGAACTAGTCTGTTCTATTGGCTATGAAGGGTCTGGTTAAGATTGTCCTCCTTATGCTTCTGCTTTCTGTAAAACTGCAGCTTCTTGATGCCCTTAAAGCAGTATCCAGCCCATTCAGCTTTAAAGTAGTTCCTCCTCATATGTGATAGAACAGATTGCCTAACAGTTATGTATTCAGTTTTTTTGTTTTTGATAACCCTCAGTCTTTTACTGCCTTTCTTATTCTTATTCAGTTCATGTATACTGAGGATTATTATCTATTGTTGTTAGATCTCTCTTGTTACACAAAAAGGAAAATTGTTTTTTAACATCTTTTTTTAAAAAATAGCAAAGCAGCAAGTCCCAGTTCCTCATTCAGCCCACTAAGCTTCAATGTATTCCGTTTTAAAATCCAGAAACATTCTCTCTTTAATAACAGATGTTCATTGGAAGACTGTACCTGATCCAAAAAAAAAAAAAGGAAGAACAAATCTGAAATGGAGTGACCATGCTCTACAAAATAACTAACTAGGGGGGGGGGGTAATTGGATGCTCCTTAGATGCTCCCCAGTTGTTTCCTTATGGGTCTGATGGTTTTTACCACAGATATTTTCTTACAGGGACACTGTTTCACGTATACCACAAAATAATTGCTGCAGGTAGAAAAGTGCCTTGAATCATATATTCTATCGTCCACAGGATTTCTAAATGTGATGTGTTTGCTTGTATATTTGCACATGCTGCAGTGGCTGCCTGGATGATGGCCAAATGGGTGATTCGCCCCTGCCAACAATACTGGGCGAGGAATTGTGCCAACATAAGCGTTGCTGTATACCAGCCAATCTTTTAGATTTCTGGGTGTCTGTATGTTATTAATGGTTTTTCGCTACACCCAGGGATATCTAGAACTATGTTTTAGAATACATTTCCATATACAATGGGCAGCATGGTCAAATGTTAGACTACACGCTACCCTTTGATTTTTAAGATGTTGTTGGAGTTTAAAAGCTCTTCCTTAGATCTGCAGACTGCTTTTTGTTTGTCCTTATCTATAACACCAAGAGCATATCCTCTTCTGCTCACTTCTTGTTTTAATATATTGGCTTGACGTGGATGGTGACTGGAATAGGATAAATAGGTGTTTCTATCTGTAGGCTTCCTATTTGGGGGGGAGTAAAATCTGGATATCAATATATAAACACCTTGTCTTAGTTTCTAGAAGAAAACAGTTCATAATTCAAAGGTGTTCAATTTTTCCAGTCTTTTGGAAATGAAAAAAAATAGTCCAGGGAAAAAAATGCTTTTTTCCCAACAAATTTTCCACTTTTCTTCTGGGCCTTCAAATCTCTAGTTGGAACAGGCTTCAAGATGGGATTCTGAGAACTTCAGCAGGTGCGAATGTTGCTGATTTGCTTGTGGACCAGTGTTCTAAAACTGACAAATAGCCTAGAGGTGCCCCTAAGTAATACACCTGCAAGGTTTCAGAAGGACAGATGATGTGGAAAGGGAATCCTCCATCACTGGGTGGAGGGAAGGGATTCACTCCTCCTTCCCTCCCCTTGTACTTTTTGGGAATTGTGTATGAAAATGGCATGTATCATAGAAGCATGAAATCTGGAAAGTTTCTGAAGGATAGGTACAGTAATTAAGAAGTTATGGTGACTGAAAACCACTTTAAGGCTCTTTTCATAGTGAAGCTTGGTAACATTTGCAGAAAAGAACCACCATCTTGGGTATGACATTTTACAAACAACTCGTCTTTTTTGTTTCTCCTCTTCATAACCAAATATTTTGAAGTGTTTGCAGAACATCCATCTCATGGTCCCATCCTTGCCCTCCCCCAAAGCACAGTGATTGTAGTGCACCAACGCCAAAGTACAATGCCAATTAGATGATTCAAGTAATTATCTACCTTTAAGTAAGGATCCCACCACTGACATTCAAGTTATTATCCAGATCACAGTACAGGAGGCATTATCTTTAGGCTATATTGATCACAGCATTGCCACTTTTCTTATGAAAGAACTACCTGAAGCACCTATATTTTATGTTCTCCCCCAAATCCACAAAGCAGGTTTTCCGCCTCTTGGTAGACCAATTATTTCAGGTTCAGGTTCTGTATTTGAACCACTAGCACAAATATTTAGATTCTTTTCTTTTGCCGGCGGTGACATCTACAATGTTGTACATTAAAGATACAAGACATTTCATCCAACAAATTGAGGGTCTCAGTATGGACACCAATTTATGCCTGATCACGATGGATGTAAATTCATTGCATACTTCAATTCCACAAGAGGGTGCCAGATCTATAGTACAAGAGACATTGAACTTCTGCTCGATGGATCATCCTCCCACTAATTTTCTCATGGACTTTCTTGATATTATCTTAAAATTTACTTGCCATAAGGATCTTGTCCAACTTCTCTTCTTGAATGTTATGCCTTCTGTGGTTAAGGGCACTACCTGTGTTAGGAGATTTGCGAAACCCACTGACAAAAACTCCACCGTATGTTTCTCAAGTAATCATCCTAGACACGTGAAAATCTATCTTCCTTATGTCCAATTTCTACATCTGAAGAGAAACAGCACTTTTGAACAACTGTGTAACACCGAGGGAGACCTCTTCACTAAGGCACTCCTACACAGGGGTTATCCAAACCATATTATCGCAACATCTAGATCCAGAGCAACCATGATCAGTAGACAGACTTCATTTGAGCCCCACATTAAAGCAAGGACCCACAGATTATTCTGGTCTCTAGAATATAATCACATATCACAGAGAATCAAAGCTAATATTTATACAAACCAGCATTTGGTCCAGAATATACCGGGTTGCAGCAATCTTCCAGTTGTGGATTTCTGCAGGACCTCAAATTAGGCAATAAATTAGTCCACACAGATGTTTTTCACAGTATTTCTCATGCTCCTCATGTCAGCGGGCATTATAAGTGTGGTTGCTGCATGTGTTGCCCTCAGTATTTACTGATCAAGGAATTCTATAATCCTGTGGACAAATACACTTTGGGAACATTTACAACTTGTGACTCAGATCAGGTCATCTACGTCATTAGGCATCCCTGTCCCAAACCTCCAGGCCACTCAGGCTAAGGATCACAAAGCATAAAAGCAAAATACACGCCCACAGTATGGAAGCTCCATTGATCACCCATTTCATACAATCAAGTCATCCACCTGATTCATTTAGGGTTTGTTTGTTTTGCTTTGGAACATATACAACAGATTCCGTTTAAATGTACTGCACTGACAGAGCCATTAGCCAAATGAGCAGCCTTTTGGACATACAAACTTAACGCTATGGCCCCTGTGGGCCTCAATGACAAAGTAGATTTGCCTGTTTTTCTATAAATAATCCTATTACATTTTTTGTTAATGTTTGTATTAATTTTTGTGGCCATTGCAAAAACACTTTTTGGCCATTACGTTCACCTTTCCTTCATATCATTTCGACCTCATTCTGCAGATACAGCTAGGACTGTATTTCAAACAGAACTTGGTGTGTTAAATTATTCTCTTACATTGTTGCAGCCGTCCCTGATTACATAATAGAAATCCACTCCTTAGCATTTTCTTGTGGTCAGGCCACTTGTTGTTGTTGTTGTTCAGTCGTTCAGTCATGTCCGACTCTTCGTGACCCCATGGACCATAGCACGCCAGGCCTTCCTGTCTTCCGCTCTCTCCCGGAGTGTGCTAAAATTCATATTCATTGCATCGCTGATGCTATCCAGCCATCTCATCCTCTGCCGCCCCCTTCTCCTTTTGCCTTCAATCTTTCCCAGCATCAGGGTCTTTTCCAGAGAGTTTTCTCTTCGCATTAGGTGGCCAAAATATTTGAGCTTCAGCTCCAGTATCTGTCCTTCCAATGAGCACTCAGGGTTGATTTCCTTTAGGATGGACTGATTTGACCTCCTTGCAGTCCAGGGTACTCGTGAGAGTCTTCTCCAGCACCACAGTTCGAAAGCATCAATTCTTCGGCGCTCAGTCTTCCTTATAGTCCAGCTCTCACAGCCATACATTACTACTGGGAAAACCATAGCTTTGATTATACAGACCTTTGTCGGCAAGGTGATGTCTCTGCTTCTTACTATGCTGTCTAGGTTTGCCATAGCTTTCCTCCCAAGGAGCAAGCGTCTTTTAATGTCATGGCTACAGTCACCGTCTGCGGTGATCTTGGAGCCCAAGAAAATACAATCTGTCACTGCTTCCATTTCTTCCCCTTCTATATGCCAGGAAGTGATGGGGCCAGATGCCATGATCTTAGTTGTTTTAATGCTGAGTTTCAAACCAGCTTTTGCACTCTCCACTTTCACCCTCAACAAGAGTCTCTTTAGATCCTCTTCGCTTTCTGCCATTAGGATGGTATCGTCTGCGTATCTGAGGTTGTTGATAATTCTCCCGGCAATCTTAATTCCGACCTGTGATTCATCCAACCCGGCGTTTCTCATGATGTACTCTGCATATAAGTTAAATAAGCAGGGCGACAATATGCAGCCTTGTCGTACTCCTTTCCCAATTTTGAACCAATCGTTTGTTCCATGTCCGGTTCTTACTGTTGCTTCTTGACCCTCGTACAGGTTTCTCAGGAGACAGGTAAGGTGCTCTGGTACTCCCATCCCTTTCAGAATTTGCCAGTTTGTTGTGATCCACACAATCAAATGCTTTAGCGTAGTCAATGAAGCAGAAATAGACGTTTTTCTGGAATTCTCTTGCTTTCTCCATGATCCAGCAAATGTTGGCAATTTGATCTCTAGTTCCTCTGCCTCTTCGTGTCTGCTATGATCAGCGTGTTCTCTTGACAAAACTCTATTAGCCTTTGTCCTGCTTCATTTTGTACACCAAGGCCATGCCTGCCTGTTATCCCAGTGATTTCTTGACTTCCTACTTTGGCATTCCAATCCCCTATGATGAAAAGGACATCTTTTTTTGGTGTTAGTTCTAGAAGGTGTTGTAGGTCTTCATAGAACCGATCAACCTCAGCTTCTTCAGCTTCAGTGGTTGGGGCATAGACTTGAATTACTGTGATGTTGAATGGTTTGCCTTGGATTCGTACTGAGATCATTCTATCATTTTTGAAATTGTACCCAAGTACTGCTTTTCCCACCCTTTTGTTGACTATGAGTGCTACTCCATTTCTTCTAAGGGATTCTTGCCTACAGTAGTAGATATGATGGTCACCTGAATTAAATTCACCCATGCTTCTCCATTTGAGTTCGCTGATTCCCAAGATGTCGATGTTCAATCTTGCCATCTCATGTTTGACCACCTCCAGCTTACCTTGATTCATTGATCTGACATTCCAGGTTCCTAAACAATATTGTTTTTTACAGCATCGGATTTTCTTTTCACCACCAGACACATCCACAGCTGAGTGTCCTTTCGGCTTTGGCCCAGCCGCTTCACTCTTTCTGGCACTACTTGGAAATTCCCTCTGCTCTTCCTCAGTAGTATATTGGACACCTTCCGACCTGAGGGGCTCATCTTCCAGCGTCATCTCTTTTAGCCTTGTGATACGTTGCATGGGGTTTTCTTGGCAGGAATACTGGAGTGGGTTGCCATTTCCTTCTGCAGTGGACCACATTTTGTCAGAACTCTCCGCCATGACCTGTCCGTCTTGGGTGGCCCTGCACGGCATAGCTTATTGCTTCACTGCGTTACACAAGCCCCTTCGCCACAACAAGGCAGTGATAATAGATAATAGTAAATAATAATACAAATGGAAAGGATTGTGTTCCTGCATAATCTTATAGTGGATGGCACATGAACAAGTACAACACCACAGATAGCTCTGAATGGGATTAGCATGGCCTATTAGGATCCCTGGCCTGCTGTTGCCCATTTTCTTTGAACCAGAGACATGAGACAACATCAGCCTGTTCCACAGATTTATGCTGAGTGGGAATTTGTAAAACAAGTTCTTTCATAGTTCTGGACATTTTAAGTTAAATCTTAAATGCCAACTTTCTTTAAATTGCAATTATTTACTATTAAATTACATGTTTCATGACATTTCTTTATTTCAATAAAAGTGTTTAATTTTCAATGAAGATTAAAAATGACCTTTTGCATGGTTTTACAATTCCCTTTTAAGTTCATTGCCCCGCCAGTGAAAATTCCTTTTAATATGCCCAGATCGTATGTTTCTCTTTCTTTTTTTCTTTTCTTTGGGACATTGGGCTCTGTCGGTCTGAGTTTGCCTGCCAAAATCTTTCAACATATTTTCAACTCCCTCAAACTCTAGCTCCCTGTTTTGTCTGCTCATTCCATTAGCCCAAAATGATTTTTCTTTTTCACCGAAAAAACAAATTGCAGTAGTTTCAATGCTGCCCTATTACACACATTCATTTTTCATATCAAATTTTTTGACAGGAGGTTTTATCAACACAACACCGACTGTTATCCAGTTACCACCAAAAAAATTAATTTGGAGTTCTGTTCGCTAAGCTACTTATTCCACTGGTAAGTAATTTGTAAAGAAGTACCTTAAAAAGATTAAGGTTATTCAACCTGATCCCAGTCTCCCGCAGGACTCCAAAGACAGGAAGGGCCCCGGAGGGTAGGTTCTCCATGACCTGAGCAGTTTCAGGTAGTACAGAATGCTACCCACCAGCATGGCAGTCAACAATGGCCAGATCCTCAGCATTCTCCTGCCTTTTCTTTCTCTGTCTTTGTACCTTTCTAGTACACCTGGGTGGATTCAGTGCAGTATCTATGGGGGAATTCTGCCTTCCTCAGGTGTGTTGCTGCTTCTCTCTATCTTTCCACTGGCAGCCTTTTATATATTCCACACTGAATATATAAATTACAGGTCCTTGCACCATACCCAATTAGCATAGGAATGCGTTCCTCCTTGAATCAGTTATGACCACACTGAGTGCTATATTTATATTAAGTCCAGTATCCAGCATCCTCTCACCAATTACCCTGGGGAAAGAGATACACAGCCACTGTGCCAATGTCATGTCCACCAAACCTACCCACGCCCAGAACGACGGGAAGGGGAGATACAGGGAGTGAGACTGCCGGTCATGCCACCACAGCACATAGCAACACCACCTGTGTGCCCGTGTAACTCTCATGAACTGGCTTAGCCCTCTTGGAGCAGACTCCGCACTCAAGGCAGAGATATGAGAAAAGGTGACAGCTGGGGAGCTGAATGACCAATGGAATTGTTGACTTTTAAAATTCCCCTCATTTTCAAAATAGTTTTGTCTTATGGTGTTATAGGGTTCTGTTGCGGAGTATGTGTCTAAATTCCCATGGGATTCTGAAACTATTTTCATAGTTCTTCGATCTGTGTGAGTGTGAGAAGGGGGACAGGGAAGATACTGATACTATGGAGAACTCTGTGTGGATTGTGCAAAGTGAGGAGACTGGAGTCTTGCCTCCACTCCAGGTTTTAATAAATAAAATAATACATAATGTGCAGTGTTGTTGCTGTGGATCTCCTCCTGTCATCGTTTGCCTACCCTTTCCTTTCGGAGGGGTTGGGGATAGAAATCAAAGAATCTTTGGCCAGGCATGAAGAATCTGAACATGTGCAGAATGCTTTTTGCTCACGATTGCCTATGACACCTACCACCCAGTACAAGTTCACAAGCTTCCCCTTTCTCCACCCACCCCCTGTTCCTCCCGATTGCTTCTTGCAGCAGCAGCATCAAGACTTCAAAATCAAAAGTGTGCCCTGCCCATGAGGGGACCATTTGGCTATTTGTGGTTGCAAAAGGCAAAGAGCATCCAGAACATACACTCAGGAACAAAAGCAACCATTTTGCTGCAGTTCCTAGCTACGCTCTAACTCTGGGGTTGCTAAAGAGTAGTACAACTGTGTGTGTTGCAAAGACAGGCTTCTCCTCCACCACCTCCTCTCTCTCTCTCTCGGGCTCACTGCCTACTCCCAGGGGACAAGCCCCAACTGACAAGCCCCAAGTCTCAGCAACAGAATTCTGTCCTCCCCGCCCCCCGTGACTGTATTATGGAGGAGGGGTCCCCCTCTGGCCAGACAGCTCCTCAGGCTCAACCGCCAAGCCGATCACAGCAAAGATGCCCGGAAACATGACATACCTATTAACAGCATGTGTCTTTCAATGTGGTTTGGTAAACTGAAGAAGGATCACGTGAGGGCACATGACCTTCAAACACTGACCTTTCCCATTTACAGAAGGCCTTCTTGTAGGGCGATAGCCTGGTATTCTGCTGCAGGACTGCAGATGTGTTTTTGGATGCAACCAAACCGAAGACATAATTCACTGTTACTCTGCCCATTATATGTTGATGAGGGGTGGGGGTGGAATCCTATGACATATTCCCCGAGTGTTGGGATAAACCACCACAAACAATTGTGACTGAAGCTGTGTTTCCACCAGCAATTTGCTCCAACCTGCCTGTGCCGTGGGGTCTCTGTGGTTCCATGACGTCGTGGCCATTCAGCCCCAGTGTCGCATTTTATCACTGAAAAACCGCTTCTTCTGAGACTGCTTATAGTCCGACTTTTTCCGGGTATGGCGGCTCCACTACTGACCTGTTTCCACAATCGCTGTGATCGTTGCAGCGGCTGTTTGTGATGGTACTAAGACTACTTCAAGCCACTTCGAGTAAGAGTCTGCCACAACCAAGAAGTTTTTCCCTTGCAATGGTCCTGCAAAATCAATATGGATTCTTGACCATGGCTTTTTGGTCACTTCCCATGGGAAGATAGGTGCCCTTGGTGGATTGTGCCTAGTGGCTTGACAAGTACTGCACGCATTTACAGTTTTTTCAATATCTGAGTCAATACCGGGCCACCAGACGTAGCTCCTGGCCAATGCTTTCGTGCAAACGATCCCTGGATGAGCTGCATGCAGTATGTGTCAAGGGCTCCTTGGAGGCCTCTCTCAGTCTAATCCAGTAGCCAAGTCCAGACACAGACAAAGGGATTCCTTTCAAAGCTTTATTCCTCTTTTACAACTTAACAACTCTACTGTTAGCAACTAGCTATGAGCAGCAGAGTACCTATGCCCTAAGTTGGAACAGTTGGTCCCCGTTTGAAAGGGAATCACTGGCAGACCCTGAACTTATGGGCTAGGGAGAGTCCCTCCCCTTTTCCCTTGGATCCTCTGGGCGCAGCCGTCGTTTGCGCGCCAACCGGGCACTACGCCTCCTTTCTGCATCCTCCATTTGGCGCCGCTCTCTGCAGCGGCGTCGTGCGTCCATCAAGTCTGCTTCCCGCGCTCTTTCACTCCCAGGACTGCTATCTAAGCTAGGAATGCTGGTGGGAGGAATCTCCGTCAGCTGTTGGCCCTGGGAAAGAGGAGCGCACTCCTCTCCCAGGAGCGACTCCTCTTCCTCAGAATCAGAACTACTCTGGGATTCTATGGGCTCAGTGTCCACCCTGATGACCCCTATGTGGAATAACAACAGAGCTTCCCCATAGCAGAGATCCCTTATGGGTAGACATCTCATGCTGATGACATTTAAATGGCTTACATTCCTCTGGCAGTTCCTCATCTGGCCATCCCCTCCATACCTTATTTAAAACACAAGCCGGTACAGGATCTTGAGCAGTCGGCCTAGTAATTTGATCGGTCTGAAAAGGTCGATCAGGAAGGGTTTCTAGCATCAAGACTTCCAGTGTACAACAAGCCAGTATGGTGTAGTGGCTAGAGTGTTGGATTGGAAGCCAGGAGTTCTGGGTTCTAGTCCTCACTTGACCATGGAAGCTCACTGGGTGACTTTGGGCCAGTCACAGACTCTCAACCCAACTTACCTCACAGGGTTGTGTTGTGAGGCTAAAATGGAGAGGAGGAGGATTATTTATGCCACCTTGGGTTCCTTAAAGAGGAAAAAAGGTGGGATATAAATGTAATAAATAAACAAAATCTGGAATTTGAAGTGGTACCCAATTCAGTCCATTGGCATTAGCTGTTGCCTTTCCTGGTTTGTAGACAAGTGTATAAAGTGTATAATCATAAGCATTCAGCAGAATGCTCCAGCACTGCATATGAGGTGATAGTGTGCAGGGAGTAGGCTTATCAGGAGAGAAGATTCCTAAAAGAGGCTTGTGATTTGTGCGTATTTCAAAAGCATGGCCATAGAGATAGTTGTGGAACTTTTTGATTCCTGCAATAACAGCCAGGGCTTCTCTGCCAATTTGTACAAGTTTCTTTCAGTGGATGACATAGTCCCCAGAATAATAAGCAATCGGTGCCTCTGTAACATCTGGGAATTTGTGGCTTAGCACAGCACCAACCCCATAAGAAGAAGCATCAGTAGTAAGGATTAGCGGGGTGGGGTGGGGTGTCATCATAATGTACAAGTACAGAATTTGAGCTCAACACATGTTTGACATTCTGGAAAGCCTTCTCATGCTGGCTGGTCCATTTCCATGGAACTCCTTTTCCTAAGAAGTGATGCAGTGGCTCAGCACTTTTTTTTTACATGAATGCAGGATGTGTCAAAATGACGTAGGACTTCTTGAAATCGTTCAGCAAGTTCTTCCTCTGTTGATCTCATGAGCAGGACATCGTCAAAATATGGTACAACACCTGGAATTCCAGAAAGTACGGTTTCCATGAATTGTTGGAACAGTCCAGAGGCTACAGAAATTCGGAATTGCAGACGCTTTACTCGGAATGCCCCTCGATGAGTGGTTATTGTTTGGGCATCTGCTGTAGCATCATCAATGACCAATTGTTGATATGCTTGGGCCAGATTAAGCTTTGCAAAGACCTTCCCTCCACCAAGAACAGCGAGGAGTTGATTGACAGCAGGCACTGGGTATGGATGCTGCTTAAGTGCCTTATTCACAGTGCACTTGTAATCCCCCCACAGTCTCACCTCCCCATTAAGCTTTAATACTAGCACAATGGGCATAGCCCACTGGGTCTGTGTAACTGGTTCTAGTACCCCTTGCTTGATGAGGTGCTCAAGCTCTTCTTCAGTTTTTCCCCGCAATGCAAAAGGCACATTCCTGGCTTTCATGCAAATTAGTGCAATAGATGGATCCAAATGGAGTGACACTGGCTTCCCTTTGTATTCTCCCAATTCTTCGGAAAGCACCTTTGGAAATTTATTAACAATTGCTGCAAGCCAACCTGTAGTAAGGGCGTGAATTCCTTGCATGCTAATCCCTATTGATAAAAAACAGTTTCTCCCCAAGAGGTTTTTCTTCTGCCCCTCCACAATTATAAGTGGAAGGTTCCCTTGGAAGGAGCCATACTATACATCTACGGTGCAGCATCCAACGATATCGACCTTCTTTGCATTGTAATCATACAGAATGCATGATGGACTGGACAACTTTGGAGCAAGGGTCCCAGAAAAGATGTGCTTAAAGGTGTCTCTGTTAATTATGGATACCCCAGACCCCAAATCCACTTCCTTTTTGCACTTCCGGCCACTGATTAATACTGTTGCATACAGCACAAAATCATGAGGTTCCTTGCCGCAGACCTTCTGGATGTGATATAGCTGTTGAGTTTCATCCTCCTGTGGATAATCAACTGCATGAGATATTTATTCATTCATTCATTCATTCATTTCATTTCTATACCACCCAACAGGCGAAGCTCTCTGGGTGGTTCACAAAAATTAAAACCAAACAGCACACAATAAAATGCTAGGTGGAGTGACTCTTTGCTATAGTTCGCTGGCCTTGTGCTGATGGATTTCGAATGGCAGACTCACTCAAGTTGGCCCTTCTTCTTGCAAAACCTGCACTCAGCATCCTTGAATCTACACAGAGAGTGCTGATGTGCTCCTCCACAGCCTGAGCAGGAATAGGTAAGCCAGGGCCTATTTGCAAACTTTATGAGGGGTGCATTTCTTGTGTTCTGTTTACCTTTCTGCCCAGAATTATCAGCCTGCTTGCTCTGGATGGCATTTACATCCTCTGCATCTCTCTTGAGTTCTGTTACATATAGTGATGCAGTCTCACTGGATAATGCATTTTCTTGAGCCATTGCAAATGTCACGTTTGGCTGAGACAGGAGACGTCGCTGTAGTCTTTCATCATAGACCCCACAGACAAGGCGATCCTTCAACATATCCTCTAGAAAATCCCCAGTTGCAGTCTTGAGAAAGATGGCACAGTTCTGCAATATAAGTGGCAACGCCCTTTCCAGGTTTCTGCATTCGTTCGTGAAATTTAAATCTCTGCACGATAACTGAAGGATTTGGTGAGAAATGTATCTTCGATAATCCTAAAAGTTCATCAAATGTCTTAGGCCCCATCTACATGGCACCGCTTTCCCACCCCCACCCCGTCGCAACTGTGCAGCAATGCAGCTTCGAACTAGCAACTAGGGATGTACGAAAGTTCTACCACGGATCTTGGGGAGGCCAAATGCCAGCGCATTCGGCCCCCCGAAATCGGTGGCGGAACGGCCCGCCACCCCACCGCCACCTCCCCGGGACGGGACTTACCTGGGGCGGATCTTCCTGGCGGCGGCAGCTCTGGCGGCGGTGCAGCGGCCGGTCTTCCGACCAGCTGCTGCCACCACCATTTCCAGGTTTAAAAAAAAAAAAAATGTGATAGGCTACGTAAAGATTTTTAAAAAACACCGTGACAGGCTATGTAAATCTTTACGTAGCCTATCACGGCTGACTTAAAACAAAAAACAAAAACCCGTGCGTACGCAAATGGTGGCGCCCATGGGCACCGCCATTTGCTTTCCTTATTTTGGCACATCTTAGTCTACGTAAACATTTACGTAGACTAAGACGGCGAAAATAAGGGGAATGCAAATAGCGTAGCGTCTACGCTATTTGCGTTCCCCTTATTTTCGCAGTCTTCGTCTACGTAAATGTTTACGTAGACTAAGACGTGCCAAAATAAGGAACGCAAATGGCGGTGCCCATGGGCGCCGCCATTTGTATAAGCATGTTTTGTTTTTTTGTTTTTTAATCAGCCGTGATAGGCTACGTAAACATTTATGTAGCCTATCACGGCTGACTGCAGGGACGCAAACAGCGGCGGCTATGGCTGCTGCCATTTGCGTCCCTGCTAGCCAGCGGCCGGATGTCCGGCTGCTGGCGGAGCCGGCCGGCGGCTCCGCAGAATCACTGCGGAGCACAGCCAGCCGGCCGGCCAGGATTCCGGGGGGGAGGAATGGAGCGCCTCCCCCCCCGGCGAGGATTCCGCGGAGAGGGACAGAACGCCTCCCACCACACCATCAGCATAATCCCCGAAAGGTAAGTGATTTTCGTACATCCCTACTAGCAACCCCTGCGATACACTCACGATTTACTGCAGGCTTCCCTAACAGACTCGTGGTGCCTTTTTTTGCCATTATACTTAAATGTGCAGCTATGCAGTCCCATGAGCGTGGGGATACAACACTTCATTGACTGTTCTGTATTTTGGGGGTTCTGTTGTATCTTTCCTTCCCTCATTAGTTAAAAACTGGTTGTTTTGTGCTCCTTCATTTCCACGCCATCTGTTTGTCAGTTCCCCAGCCTGAGACTCTCACGATGGTTCGCACACGCAAGCATGAGCAGTACGTGCCTACCCATCACTCCAAAATGGTGGCCCAGAGCGAAGATGGTCCTCCCCCAAGACACACACCCCGGCTCTTGGACACTGAGTCCAAAAGCAACTGTTGCAAAGATGCAAAGCCGCAAAAATGTGCAAAAGTGTGATTAAAGAATTCAAAATGCCTGTCTATGCCTCTGTAACTACACAGCTGCTAAGGGATGGGGGGAGTAAAGGGGCATCACAGAGCGATGCAGCCACTACGCATGCCTACAACACGCCCACAGCAAAATGTGAAGTCGGTTCAGGGAAGGGACAGATGGTTCACAACCATGGGGAAACCCACAGCAACCCCCCCAAATCGCAGCAAAACACCACCTCGGAAACCTGCAATTTCCGGGAGAAAACCACGGATGGCTGAGAAGTGGTGACTGACTGCATTATCTATCCCGAGGGACCTCGACTCGCAGCCGCCCTGGAGTAAAAGACTCATGTAGATGGAGCCTTAGTTTTGGGTGAGGCAGGAGCAGTGATGGATCTTATTATAGCAAAAGTCTGTGGCCCACAAACAGTTAAGGGCACAGCTCGCTTTTGTTCAGCATTAGCTATCTTATTGTGAATTCCTTATTAAGGAATTGCCTTAATGAGAGTTTTGTGATGAATCCTCATCCTAATCTGCCTCATGATTCCAACGGTAGGAAGCAGAAGAGGCCCAGGTGCGTAGCCTATGCGTGACTAGAGCTGTTTCAGACAGTATACAATATACCCACCTCCAGTGTCCATCTCCTGCCTTCTTTCTCTCTTTGTATCCCTCTAGTATCATAGAATCATAGAATAGTAGAATAGTAGGGTTGGAAGGGGCCTACAAGGCCATCAAGTCCAACCCCCCTCTCAATGCAGGAATCCAAGTCAGAGCATCCCTGACAAATGGCTGTCCAGCCTCGTCTTGAAGGCCTTCAGTGTGGGAGAGCCCATCACAATAAAATCAGTTTAAACAGTATAAAACAATAAATAATTTAAACAGCTAAAAATATATTAAACCATGGACAAGCTAATGCCAATTAAAAACTGAAACAATAAAACTGTTAAAACAGTGTGCTACTTTAGGGAATGCATTTAACTCTCAGAGGCTTTGGTAAAAAGCCATATTTTTACTTGGCACCGAAACGAGACCAATGTCTGCACCAATCGGGCCTCCAATGGGAGGGCATTCCACAACCAGGGTGATGGATTGATTGACTGCATTTATACCCCGCCTTTTTTCCTCTTGAAAGGAACCCAAGGCAGCTTACATTATCCTCCTCCTCTCCATTTTATCCTCACAACAACAACCCTGTGAGGTGGGCTGGGCTGAGAGTCTGTGACTGGCCCAAAGTCATCCAGTGAGCTTCACAGCCAAGTGGGGACTAGAACCCGGATCTAGTTGGACTAGGAGTTTTGGCTCCTAGTCCAACACTCTTGCCACTACACCACACTGGCTTCCATGGGTGCCACAGCAGATAAGGCTGTCTCCCACATCCCACCATAGTGTATGTTTTGCACTGGTGGGACACAGAGGAGGGCCCCTCCAACAGATCTCAGTCCTTGGGCAGGCATATATGAAGACAGGCACTCCCTCAAATATCGAGGTCCCAAGCCGCTGAGGGCTTTAAATGTCATCATCAAAACCTTGAATTCTGACTGGAAGCATATTGACAGCCAGTGCAATCCCTTTAAGTCTGGTGTTATATGATTTTTATAAGATGTTCCAGTCAGCAGTCTAGCTGCTGCATTTTGTACTAGCTGCAACTTCCGAGTCATCTTCAAGGGCAGCCCCACATAAAGTGCATTGCAGTAGTCTAATCAAGAAGTTACCAGTGCATATACTACTGTGGCTAGGTTATTCCTGTCCAGGAAAGGCCATAGCTGGTGGATCAGCCAAAGCTGGCCCCAAGTACTCTGGGCCACGGAGTCCACCTGGGGCTCCAGTAACAGGGATGGGTCCAGGAGTACTCCCAAGCTATGCACCTGCTCCTTCAGGGGAACTGAAACCCCATCCAGAACAGATCACTTACTCAATTCCCAGACTCAGGAACCACCCACCCACAGTGTTGCACAAAATGCTAGTTTCGCCCCCTGGAGGCTAGTCCAATTTGCCCCAAAGAGGAGAGTCAACTTCAGGCTGGGTCCAACTCGATTTTATTGTTTGCAAACAGTTCGACAAAGGAGCTCACGCTCAAAGCAGAGTCGACCCTGGGCAACCCCCGCGCTACAGTTTTATCACTTAGCTTGCATTCCTCAGCCAGCGTGTTACTTTTGATTGGTTGCCAGCGGTTTGCTTGGCAACCTTATCTTAGGGTTACTGTCTGCTCATTCCAGGCATGCGCAGCTCTTACAGTACTATGTGCTGCTTAAGACACATACAATGGCTTTTAGGTTACATTTTTACTACAATTCCCCCCTCAAAAGGCTTTTCTCAAATTTATACTCTCTTTGGTCCCGCGGTGGACTATGCACTTAAAGGCGCAAACTATTATTGCTGTGGCATTGATGGTTTTCTCTAAACAGCAAGTGAGGCCTGGGACGCCTTTGTTCTAGCTACTAGAATGTTGACAACAAAAACACTTTTTTTTTGAACTTTTGGAACTCAGTTTTGTTCCGTTCATCAGGAACCCTTGAAACGAGAGCACCCTCTTTCTGTAGAGCTACTTGAGTCCTTTCAGGGGTTCATTATTCCAACGGTGACCTTCAGGTGGGTCAGCTTCCGGTGTGACCCTCTCTGGTGCAGGTGATGCCTTTATTCAGTGTGATGAATCCACTTCTTTTCTTTGGCGACTTTCATAACAATGGGAGTGGTAAGTAGGATGTGAAACAGACCCTTCTTCTTCTTGGTAGGTGGTTCATCTTTCTAGGACTGGATTAGCACCCAATCGCTGGGATTGAGATTATGCACTGGAGCATCTAAAGGCCAGGATTGGTGCGGCGTCGCAAACCTGTGAAAACAAAACATACTGCAAAGCAGTAACATAACCTTGAATCTTAAAACTTTTACTTTTAAATTCACATTTAAGCTATCAGCCATAGGTAATATCCGAGGTGGGCACTTGTGGAACGTTTAAAAGGTGTCAATTTAATACTTCCCTTGGGGGCGCACCATACTTGAGTCAAGGTGATTGGCAAGGCCTGTGGCCTTTCAACTTAATCTTTAAACAAATTTTAATGAGCATTGTCTTTAAGGTGCGGTTCATCTTCTCAACTTGACTTGTAGATTGAGGTTTCCAAGGGGGGTGTAGCTTCTAGTTAGTTTGTTATGCCTGGGCCACTACTTGCGTCACTTGTCCAACAAAATGGGGCCCCTGATTTGATTCACTCTCTTTAGGTAACAAGAGCTTAGGGATTACTTTTTAACAGGATCTTGGCTACTGTCTGAGCGGTGCAGTCAATTGCTTTTATCATTACTAGCAGGTACCGATAGCCATGAGTCTGGGGCAACTCTGAAAAGTCAATTTGAAATCTCTGAAAAGGATAGTAAGCGCATGGGCGACTTCTCATTTGAGCTGGGGGCTCAAACATCTTTGAATCATTTTTGAGGCACAAAGGGCAGTCAGCCACTGTTCTCAGGTCTTGGTCTAATCTGAAGGAGGTGCTATCTGCCTCGGGCGCACTCAAAATCGGGGTGTTAAAGGGGGATGATCCCTTTATTAGCTAACCATAATTTTTGAACTTCTCAATGAGCGGCTTCAAGCCTGCACAGGTGGCTTTTTTCAGAGGATACTGCCTCACGCACACAGGGCTCTCCCTTTTTAAAGAAGATTTTAATTTGTGTTATGCATTTGGTCGGGCAGGGGTTCTGTCTGCCCACACACATGGATTAACATTCTCTAAAATCTCAGTCCCTTTGGCCTCTGACACAATCTTGATTGCTTGAAGGGCCATTCGATAATTTGAGCCCTGCATTGCTGGCAGCTGTACTACAATCTGATTATCACTGAAGAAGATTTTAGCTTGCAGTTTTGTTAACAAGTCCCGCCCCAAGAGGGCAACCAGGTATGCAGATGAAACTACAAAGGCATGTTCCAGTATGTTATTTCCAGTCTTCGTGAGGAGGGGCTTACACAGGGGCAATTTAGTTTGTTTTTTTTTCCCTTTAATTTCTTCTATAGTTACATGCTTTCCACTTTCTCTTGCCGGGGGGCTTCACAGAGATCATAGAAAATGTGGCTCCAGTATCTACTAGGGCTTTACAGTCCTCGCCACCAACCCTTACTTTTACCTTGGGATTCTCCCGAGCGTTTGTTCGTAGGGTGGTGGCCCTTCAGCTAGACTCCCCCCCACTGGAGGACCCTGCCAGCATTTGGCAGCCTTCAGGGTGAGTCTCTTTTCTCTTTTCTTTCAGCTCTGGACAATCTTTCTTCCAATGTCTCTTCTCTCGGCAATACGCACATTTATTGAGCCCCGGTCGGCCCTTTCCTTTTCTGCCCCCCCCCCACCCCCTCTGGTCGCTTCTGTGCTCTCAAGCTGCTGTTTATATCTCCGCCCATGGTGGCTGCCAGCATTGCCTTTTCCTTTTTCCAGGAATGGCACTTTTTTATGTGCTCTCATGTGCACCATAGCTCTAAAAACTTCATGATCTGGGGTCTGATAAGGCTAAAGCAGGCGGTGATATTAAGGCTTGCTTCAATTTAAGAAAAGCCTTTTTTATTTTAATTGTCCACTTCTAGTGGGTAATATTTTTGTTAAAGCTTCATACGGGGGCTTCACCCCTTTTTATGGCTACTATAGCCTCCCTCTTGTAACAGGCACACTTATCTTTTGGCTTGCCTGTTCTGCAAATCATGTTTCAAATTCTCTGTGCCATGCACCAGTTTTAACTCTTTGTTTTCTCTGCAAGTTAGGCTGTTTGCCATTGCTTCGACAGAGACTCGCTTGCTTAGATCTTCAACGACACACATTTGGGATAAGCTTTCTTTCTTTTTTAAGCCTTTTTGTCTGCTACTTTCTTCTGCCTTCTTTTATACCTTTTTCATATCATTAAAATCTAACACCATGACTGGAAAACATTTGTTTTGTATAGTAGGGCATGGTGGAGCAGATCTAACCATTATACTGCTCCTCTGACTGCATGGTCAGGGCCCATCAAAATCAAGGGAAGGGCGTTCTCATATGTGGAAAGAGTTCCAAGCCACCATTTTTGCATCGGCAACTCCACACTGCATGAGTTTTGGCAGAGTGTCAGGTTTGCCTCTGAGCAAATGGAACGTCAGAACAGTTCAGATTTTGAGAAAGAGCTGGAACACATGGGGCAGGAACTTTCTTAGGCTTCAGAAACACAGCTGGGCTTAGAAGTATCACGGGAGAGTGGGGGACTCTCTCTCTCTCACCTCTTAAGTTAAGAGAATTTGCTGCCCCCTTTTTAAAGGGAAACTAACTTTCGTAGTTTCTCTTTGAACTTTTTGAAGGCTGTTTCCTTTGAAGTCTATGAATCTCTAGCAATTTGTATCTGTATGCTTCATTAGGGTAAATGAAATCAAAGCCTTGGAAATCATAGAATCATAGAATAGTAGGGTTGGAAGGGGCTTACAAGGCCATCGAGTCCAACCCCTTGCCCAGTGCAGGAATCTAAATCAGAGCATCCCTGACAGATGGCTGTCTAGCCTCGTCTTGAATGCCTCCAGGGTGGGAGAGCCCACCACCTCCCCAGGTAATTGGTTCCATTGTCGTATTGCTCTAACAGTTAGGACGTTTCTCCTGATGTTCAGCTGGAATCCAGCTTCCTGTCACTTGAGCCCATTATTCCGTGTCCTGCACTCTGGGATTATTGAGAAGAGATCCTGGCCTTCCTCTCTGGGACAACCTTTTAAGTACTTGAAGAGTGCTATCAGATCTCCTCTCAGTCTTCTCTTCTCAAGGCTAAATATACCCAGTTCTTTCAGTCAAATGCAGCTTTTTATCTGAGTGTTGAAATCACAAATCAAACTGTACACTGAGCTGATCACAAACAAACACACAATCTACAACAACGGGAGTTTAAGGCTATGACAAGCCTCACAGTACTTTTTACGGCAAGTCTTTAACTGGCCAAAGTTCCAGTCCATGTGCAGAGTGCCTCTAACAAAGAAGGCTTTGGGACATAAAGAAGGGATGTGTTTTAACAAAAGCTCTGTGTCTCTTCATCAGTTCGAATGGGGAAGGTGTAACCTTACACCTCTTCTAGATTCCTCCACAGATAAGAACAGAGCAGTGCTGCTCAGCTTTCCAGCTGTGATGCTTTTCTTGTTTGTTTGTTTTTTTGCAAATCTCACTCTTTTGTCAGGTCCTCACAGACACCTTCCAGCCTCTCTGCTTGCTAAGGCTAAACCAGCCACGGCGAAGGGGGGTTAGGCAAGTCCCCCTTGGCTCTGCTCTGAGTAGGCTGACAGAGATAAGCTCACACAGACCCTGATATTTTAAGAACTTGCTCTGTCTTTGTTTCTTGATTTTGCCACAGTCTTTAAGTCATCAAACAAATCTCTTTCTTCAGAAGTTGCAACTTTTTCAACTGCTTTTGCTTCTTCTAACAAACTTGGATACGGTGGCAGACAAACTGTCTCTGGCGGGCCCCCTCCCTCCCCCAACAACCTCTCCTCCCAACCTAACAGACCGAATCAGACCGGGGGGGAGCTCAGGGCACCTTGGGCAGGGTCTCCCAGTCTTCAAGCTCCTTCCGTGGGGCTTGAATCGGGGGGAACAGGGGCTTTGGGCTTCACCTCGGAGCATACCATCATGACTTTACAATATTGAACTTTATATTCAACCTTTTCTCACCTTCAGTGGATTTTGGTTGGCACTCATCCAAATGCTGATAACCTCACTTTCCCTGAGGCAAATTTATCTCTTACTACTTGATTCAGACACCACCCGGGGTCTCTTGCCCCTGTGGTCCTTTGCCAGTAACACATTTACACATTTACACTTCTGTAACTAAGGGGGATTCTTTCCGCACCAATTTAACCAACTATCAATATAGGCGAATTGATCCCATTGCCCATTATTCACCACATTTTTATATACAGCATTTACAAGATTTACACCAAAGGATCCTATGTCTGGCCCACTAATTCCAAATGCTGGCCATTCCAATTGACAGAGTGTAACCAGCTTGCCTTTCGACATCTTAGTACACGGAGTCTGACAAACCTCAGACGCTTGACTTTGCTAAAGTTCTTTAGCATGCATCCCAAGGGAGTGGCAGAGCTTTCTAAACGGGAGCTACCCGCCTCCATTGTGCCTACCTCTATTTGAAACCATACACGGAGCCTGACAAACCTCCGACACTTACACGGAGTCTGACAAACCTCAGACGTTTACACAGAGTCTGACAAACCTCAGACGCTCCGAAGGCAACTCAAACAGAAAGACAGAAGGGAAATCAAGTACTTACTCTGCCCAACACCCTAGTGCCGTCTCTTCAGACCCATTCAGCCTGGTTGACCCAATCAATGGAGTCCATGCCTTTAACCTCCTGGGTGTCCCGACCTCCGTTCTCTGGTGCCGTGGCAGACCTCAAAGGCGGTCCGGCGCGCCCCACAGGCACCTTCGCAGGTTCTGTCGTTTGACCCCAGGGTGGTCCAAGGGACTCCTGCCAGCTCGCCAGTTTGTTGCACAAAATGCTAGTTTCGCCCCCTGGAGGCTAGTCCAATTTGCCCCAAAGAGGAGAGTCAACTTCAGGCTGGGTCCAACTCGATTTTATTGTTTGCAAACAGTTCGACAAAGGAGCTCACGCTCAAAGCAGAGTCGACCCTGGGCAACCTCCGCGCTACAGTTTTATCACTTAGCTTGCATTCCTCAGCCAGCGTGTTACTTTTGATTGGTTGCCAGCGGTTTGCTTGGCAACCTTATCTTAGGGTTACTGTCTGCTCATTCCAGGCATGCGCAGCTCTTACAGTACTATGTGCTGCTTAAGACACATACAATGGCTTTTAGGTTACATTTTTACTACAACAGAGCTTCCATCTTGTCAGGATTTAGCTTCAGTTTATTGGCCTTCATCCAGCCCATTACAGCCTCCAAGCACTGGTCCAGCACCTTCACCACCTCAGCTGACTCCAACAACAAGGAGAAATAGAGCTCAGTATCATCAGTGTACTGGTGACACCCCACCCCAAAACACCTAATGACCTCATCCAATGGCTTCATATCGATGTTGAACAGCATGGAGGATAGAATAGAACCCTGTGGCACCCCACAACTTCATATGTTATGGGGTAGAACAGGAATCCCCCAATACCACTCTCTGGAAGCGGCCCTGCAGGTAGGATTAGAACCAGTGTAGCACAGTGCCCCCAACTTCCATCCCGTAGAGCCGATCCAGTAAGACACCATGATCAATGGTGTCAAAAGCCACTGAGAGATCCAGGAAGATCAACAGGGTAGCACTCCCCCTGTCTTTTGCCTGGAGTAGGTCATCAGTCAGGTGGGCAAGGGTCAAGCTTACATGTGGTGGGACAGACTGATTCAAGCGTCTTGTCCACATCATCAGACTGAAACTGATCCCAGGAAACACAACCAGACGGAACACTGGACACCTCTCCAGATGCGATAATTGTAGCATCGAGTTCTGAACAAACTCCTCGAGGTGCCTAGCAATTTATTACAGCAAATGACCAAGGGTTCCAATCCCAATTTCTCTGAGCCCGAGCAAGATCCCAACAGGCTCTTCACCGCTCTGAACAATTCTGCTGGTCGATATTTCAAGGATGAGATGATAAAGCTGTAATAAGGTTTGTTTGCTATCCTCACTGCTGCATGATAGGCACAACGAAGGGTCTTTACTAATTTTCTATCATACTTGCTCCGAGACCTGCACCCCTTGCACTCTAGCCATCATCCAGCCTGTTCCATTGCCCATAGATCTTCTGTAAATCAAGGCAAGTTACGGGCTCCACAGCACCAGAGTGGGCACTTGGGAGCGATTGTATCGATAGCCCTTCCCGTGTCACCATTCCATAGTGAGACCAAGGCCTCGACTGAATCGTCAGCCCTATCAGCCAGAAAATCCCCCAGGACGTTCAAGAATCCATTGGATTCCATAAGTCTCTGGGGGTGGACCATCTTATAGAATCATAGAATAGTAGGGTTGGAGGGGGCCTACAAGATCATCGAGTCCAACCTCCTGCTCAGTGCAGGAATCCAAGTCAGAGCATCCCTGACAGATGGCTTCCAGCCTCGTCTTGAATGCCTCCAGTGTGGGAGAGCCCACTACCTCCCTAGGTCATTGGTTCCATTGTCGTATTGCTCTAACAGTCAGGAAGTTTTTCTTGATGTTCAGCCGGAATCTGGCTTCCTGTAACTTGAGCCCATTATTCCATGTCCTGCACTCTGGGATGATCGAGAAGAGATCCTGGCCTTCCTCTCTGTGACAACCTTTCAAGTTCTTGAAGAGCGCTATCCTATCTCCCCTTAGTCTTCTCTTCTCAAGGCTAAACATGCCCAGTTCTTTCAGTCTCTCTTCATAAGGCTTTGTTTCCAGTCCCCTGATCATCTTTGTTGCCCTCCTCTGAACCCTCTCCAGCTTGTCTGCATCCTTCTTAAAATGTGGTGCCCAGAACTGGGCACAGTACACCAAATGAGGCCTAACCAGTGCTGAGTAGAGGGGAACTGGTACTTCCCTGGATTTGGAAGCGATGCTTCTATGAATGCAGCCCAAAAGAGCATTTGCATTTTTGGCCGCCACATCCCATTGTTGGCTCATATTCAGCTTGTGATCGACAACAATTCCAAGATCCTTCTCGCTTGTAGTGTTGTTGAGCCACATATCCCCCATCTTGTAACTGTGCATTTGGTTTCTTTTTCCTAGGTGCAGAACTTGGCATTTATCCCTATTAACTTTCATTCTGTTGTTTTCTGCCCAGTGATCCAGTCTATCAAGATCACTTTGAATTTTGTTTCTGTCTTCCAAAGTATTAGCTATCCCGCCTAATTTTGTGTCATCTGCAAATTTGATCAGCATTCCCTGCACCACCTCCATATATTGGGAGCTTGGGGCTACCAAGCTCATCCTCCTTTATTTCTGTGCAGAAATATGTATTTTTAACATATAGTGCAACCCCACCTCCCTTTCTGTTCCTCCTGTTCTTTTCAAACAAGTTATATCCTTCAATTGCTGTATTCCAGTCATGAGAGTTATCCCACCAAGTCTCAGTTACACCTATCAAGTCATAATTTCCCTCCTGTATTAAGAGTTCAAGTTTGCTCTGTTTGTTTCCCATACTCTGGGCATTAGTATATAGACATCAAAGACCATGTGCTTCATAGTCTGGCTTTCTTCCTACATGTTTCTGAAGACTATTATTGGGCGCTATTATTGGGCGCTATTAGGGCTGTTCTCTCTGTTGCAGTGCATGAGCCCTCATCCATTGTTACCCCCAACTTTACATCTCCCTTCCCCGTAGGATTCAGTTTAAAGCCCTCCTGATGAAGTTCTTCATGCTATGGCCAAACACATTCTTCCTAGCCTTTGTGAGGTGTAACCCATCCCTTGCCAACAGTCCATCTTCCAGGAAGTATAGCCCGTGGTCCCAGAACCCAAATCTCTCGCGCCAGCACCACCTTCATAGCCACTTATTCACCCGAGTATTTTTCTTTCCCTTTCTATCCCTCTTCTAACTACTGGAAGGATGGATGAGAAAACTATTTGGTCCCCACAGTTCTTGAGTTTCCTTCCCAAAGCTTCAAAGTCTGACGTGATTTCTTCGTAGCTCTGCTTGGCGGTATCATTTGTTCCCACATGGATGAGAAGAAAGGGATACCTGTCAGTGGGCTTTATGAGTGCAGGCAACCTTTCAGTCACGTCTCTAATCCGTCCTCCCAGGAGACAACATACCTGGCGAGTCCACGGGTCTTTGCGACATACTTGGGTCTCGATCCCATGCAGCAAGGAGTCTCCCACTACTATTACTCTTCTCTTCTTGTTGTTGTAGGCCTGGGTTTCATCGCCTCTGCTTGACTGACCTTCAGCCTCTTGCTCACTGTCATGCAGGTTCCCCTGTGATTCTTCCTCTGCAGGCTGTCCTCCAGTCTCATCCTCAAGTACCTGGAATTGGTTCCACAGCTCCACTGCTTCCACTGGTGCAGAGTGGCGTCTAGTTCTTCTTCTCCTAACTGTCACCCTTTTCCAAGGAGTATCCTCTACTGCATTTTTCCTCACCTCAGCATTTCCCATTTCTGCCTCATCTTGCTGTTGCTCTTCAAGCTTCTGGTCTTCACTTCGCTGCTGTAGTTCCACCATTCTGTCCAAGAACTCTTCGTGTTCTCTTATTCCCCAGAGGGTCGACAGTCACCGCGCCAGTCCTCTTCCTTTTTCTTCCAGCAGCGTGATCAACTTGAATTTGCTGCAGGTGTAGGCCATGTTGTTCTCAGGCAAGAAAACAAATGTTGCACACACCTTGCAGGTCACCACCACTGGAGAGTCTTGCCTTCCATAGCCTCTTTTCCCTTTGTGTGTCTAGCTTTGTGATTGTTCTAGACTAGCCTGTGCCTGCTCCTCTACTCTGTAGAGGTTAAAAGCAGAGTCCCACTGGTGTGGAAGTGTGTGTTACAAGAAAAATAATTTTAAAAAATGTTAGGGGCCTCCCCCTTGACCTCCCCTGCCAACTCCTGTTTGCTCCCCCTGTTCACTCACTCTGGTCGCTCGCTCTCTGGGAGCTTGCTTGCTTCTGTAGTCCCTGGACCAGCTGGAGAAGCTTCCTTCGGTCCCCCACTCCTGCAGGGAGGATCTGCTACCACCAAACCAAACTTCACAAGGAAATGATCTGACCATGACAATGGAGTTGTTGACCCCCGCCCCCCCCCAAAACTCCCAGATCATCCCTCACCTGGCCAACAGCAAAAAACAGGTCCAGGGTATGTCCTGCCATGTGTGTTGGGCCAGTGATGTACTAACACAGCCCCACGGTCATCATGGTTGCCATGAAGTCCCGAGTGGGCCCTGTCAGGATAGCCTCAGCATGGATGTTGAAGTCCCCCACAACCACAGTACTAGGGTTCTCCAGCACCTCCTCTGAGACCACCTCAGCCAGCTCAGGCAGGGAGACTGCTGGGCAGCACGTTAGGCAGTTCACCAGCAGCATACCTGTTCTGTCTCTTTGGCCCAACACAAGGTACAGACCACCACACTGGTGCTAGGATAGATGGGTTTCCTTGTGAGGGAGATAGAATCCTTATGGATGATGGCAACTCCTCCCCTGCAGCCCTCCAATCTAGGTTGGTGCTTCAGTGAGTACCCAGGTTGACAAAGCTGAGACAGATCCACTTCGCCCAGCTCATCCACCCAGGTCTCAGTAATGCACACCAGGTCAGCCCCTTCATCCACAATCAGATCATGGATAGTAATTGTTTTATTATGTACTGACCTGGCATTCAAAAGCAGCACCAACAGATCAGAGGGTGGGCTGATAGGGCACCCTAGATTTTGAGGTCTGGGGGAAGGACCAAAAGATGGGACAGCTTTCAAATATCTGTCCCGCCTTTCTGGCACGTCCAACCCCCAATGCCACACCTCCCTCTGCCCAAGATTATTCCAATAGGGGCACCCTGCTCCTCCCCCGCTTCCCTGGGATTCACCTGAGCACATGTACAACTCTAAACCGATATAAAACTAATAACAAAAGGCCAGTACAGCCAGACAAACAAACCAGGCCAGTAAAAAACTGTAACAATAACCTAAAATTAAAACTCCAACTCCCCCCTCAAGCACTCCACATTTCTACACTCCCATAAGGCTGTCATCCAGCCTTATGGGACTAGCCTCTCACCCTAGCCAGTTGCCCCCACCCCTCAGCTCTCACCTAAGGGATGGTTGGAATTCACCCACCCCAGCTATCCCATGCTCTCACCCTGGGATAGCTCACTCAGCCAAGACATTCATGCATGTGCATGTGCATGTGCATGTGCATGTGCATGTGCATATACACCCACACCCACACCCACACCCACACCCACACCCACACCCAAGAAGGGGGTGATACCCTCACCACTCCCTGAAGGAGCGACCCAAAGAGGCACACCCCCTTTGGTGTCTCCCCTTTCAGTGGCAACCCCACCAGTGGCAGCCAGCCAGCTTATATATTTCCTTCCAAGAGGAGACAGGTGGAGGTTGTCAGCAACAGCTGGTTCAGTCCCCGGGGGCCTGGTCCTGCAGGGAATGGTTGTCTGCTAGGCAGAAGTCCACAGTAGCTCTGTCCAGGCAAAAGTTCACAGAAGAGAGCAGTGCTGATAATAATGGTGGTGGTGGTGGTGGTGGTGGTGGGCAGCGGCAGCAGCACTCCCTCTTCCCTGGATGGTGGCTTCTCCTCCTTCTCCTACAGGTACTGGCTGATTAGAAGAACTTGATAAGGTCCCTTCCAACACGATTCTAGACAGCTCTTCCTTTGGTGCCTTTTGATGTGGACTCCCACTGGTGTGGAAGTGTGTGTTACAAGAAAAATATTTTTAAAAAATGTTGGGGGCCTCCTGGTTCAGGATCATGACACTTTGTGTGATGTGGATACAGTGGACGGGTTTGCTGGCTCTGGGAATGAAAATGTCTCACACGCTTCGTTAGTTTTAAGCAAAGAGTCTGTGATTGCAGATCAGGTTACAACCGAGTCAGTGTGGACAACAAAAGTCTCATTGGCCTGCCAGTGACAAATTGACAATTTCAAGGGGTGACAGCTTGTGCTTCCTGTTTGGGGTGGCCCTCGTGGACATCAAGGGCAAAAGTAAAACAGTCACCTACTCTGAATTCAGCTCGGTGCATAATTTTGACAGTTTATTTTTCAGAACCCCATTTGTTCTTTCTACGCTGAACATGTTGGACTTTTTTTTCTAGAGAAATGACTTCTGTCCATTCAGAACACAAACAAACAATCACCAATATGTATTCATAGCCAGCCTGCTCTGGCATCTGAACAAAGTCTATTTACAAATGCAGGAAAGGTATTTCTGGGAGGCCTCTGTAACCTTGTTCAACCTTTACAACTTTTTCCATATTATAAGTCTGACAGGTTGAGCAACAGACGTGGCTGCTACGGCAAGAAAAATTTGGAACGTACTGGATCATGCCAATGTTTCTGAATTGTCATATTCATCCCCTCCTCTCTACCACATTACAACTCATGGAGCATGGTGGCAAGGAATGGTACAATGCTCTGGGAGCTACCGTCTTGGGAATGCCAGAGGGAGTCAGAGTACAAAATACGACCTGCAGAGATCCATCTCTTTTTTCGTATTTTGGAGCCAGATCTTGAAGGACAGCTCAGTGATGGAGGGAGCAATCCTCTGGCCACTAGTCAGCGGCTAGATGGCCATAGGGTATGTTGGTTTCTGAGAACCGACCTCAGAGCCCATGCTCCAAGGTCTGTTCCCAGATTACCGACCTTCCCCCCCTTCCACGCTACCTCGCAGGAAGCTCAGAACGCAGGGCGGTGAAAATGGGGCATTCTGGGGGGATTCCAGGGTGGGGAAGGCAGAAATGCCAGTACAACACATCCTGTCAGGGTTGCCCCTGAGTGCAGCGATTGGCAAAGTAGCTCAGAGTCTGAAGAGGAACCACAAAACGTGGGGGAGGAAATTTCCCAGGCCTGGACAGAGATGGATAGGCCTACTCCTCAAGCTTCAAATGCACAGCTGGATGGTGAGGGCCCCTCTTCACCCATCCCTGTGAGAGATAGCGAACAGGGAAAAGGGGGGCTGGTACAGCCTGAATTCTTTGACGCTAGACGCAGAGACAAGAAAGAAATGGCAGGGGCGGAGCTGAGGCAACCTGTGTCAGGGTGGAAACTGAGCCGATAGAACCCCAGAGCAGTTCTGATTCTGAGGAGGATCAGCAATCTGTGGGAGAGGAGCCAGCTCATCCCTCATAGGCACAGCAGCTGGCAGAGATTCCTCCTGCTGGCATTCCTGAGATAGATAGTGATCCTAGCAGTGAGAAAGTGCGGGAAGGGGGCTTGCTAGACACTCGACGCAGACACAGGGAGCGACGAGCGATGGAGGGCGCGGAAAGGAGGCGTAGCGCCTGTTTGGTGCGCAAGCAACGGCCGCCTCCAGTGGACCCAAGGGAAAGAGGGAGGATCTCTCCCTAGCCCATAAGTTCAGGGTCTTCAAGTGACTCTCCTTCAAACAGGGATCAACTGCCTACTCGGCGCATAGGCCACTCTGCTGTTCCTTGCTTAGTCGCTGGTGATTAGCACCTGAAAGAGTCATTAAGTTGTAAAAGGATTAAAGCCTTGAAAAGAATCCTTTCGTCTGTGTCTTGAGTTGGCTATTGGAGTCTACTGAAAGAGGCCGCTAGGGCGCCTCCCGACAGTCAAGCTGAAGAAATGTGCTTTTGACTTGACATCCCTGGACTACCTGGGTTACATTATTTCAGCGGAAGGCATCAAGATGGATCCTGCAAAGGTCCAAGCCATCCTCTCCTGGCAGGCTCCATCCACAAAGAAGGACTTACAACGTTTCCTGGGTTTTGCCAACTTTTACAGAAAGTTCCTGCCTAGCTATGCAAGACTGACAACTCCTCTCACAGACCTCCTTAAAGGCAAGAAATCTCCCTTTCACTGGACTGCCTCCGCCCGAGAGTCTTTTGAAGAGCTGAAAAGGCTATTTAGCTCAGAGCTGATCCTTTTATACCCCAACCCAGGGAAGCCTTTTATAGTGCAAACAGATGCCTCTGACTTTGAGGTGGGGGCCATACTTTTCCAGCCAGGACCTGCAGGAGGTGAGCTGCAGCCTTGTGCGTACCACTCCAGGAAATTAAACGTGTCCGAGCGGAATTATACCACCTGGGAGAAGGAACTGTTAGCCATCAAGTCCACCTTAGACACAGAGTCCCTCCCCTGCCCTGATCCTTCTCCCCCCCGCCCCAAGTCCGGCAGCTACTGTGGAACCTTGCTCTTGGATAGAGCTCCTTTGCACCGACCAAGCCCGGGATCCTTTTGTCCACGAAAAGGTGGAGGAACTAGGACAAGCAACTGGCACCCCCAGGTCTACCCCCTTCTCTTTGCAAGGTGGACTGCTTTACCACTCAACCAGGGTTTCTATGCCTTCAAACGCCTCCGAGAAAGAGTCCTCCAACAATGCCATGACTCCCCCACTGCTGGGCATTTTGGTTTCTCCAAGACCTTACATGGAGTTATGCGTGTCAGGGAGGAGACTGAGCCCATAGAGCCCCAGAGCAGTTCTGATTCTGAGGAAGAGCAACAACCCATGGGAGAGGAGCCCACTCATCGCTCACAGGCACAGCGGCAGGGAGAGATTCCTCCTGCCTGCATTCCTGAGAGAGAGTGACCCTGGCAGCGAGAGAGCAGGGGATGGGGTCTTGCTGGACACGGCGCAGATGCAGGGAGCAGCGCCAGATGGAGGGCGCCGAGAGGAGGTGCTCTGCTCGCTTGGCGCTAAAACGACGGTCATGCCCCGAGGACCCATGGGTAAGAGGGAGGACCTCTCCATAGCCCATAAGTTCAGAAGTTTCCCGCTCTTCTCCTTCAAACGGGGACCAACTGCCTTACCTGGAGCTTAGGCTACTCTGCTACTACCCCAGTGCAGTTCCTTGCTTAGTCACTGGAAATTAGCATCTGAAAGAGTCATTAAGTTGTAAAGGAATAAAGCCTTGGAAAGAATACCTTTCATCTGTGTCTTGAGTTGGCTACTGGAGGGGACTTTAAGAGGCAGCTAGGGTGCTCCTGACTACGCGAGACTTTTGGTGGCCCTGAGTGTGTCGGGACGTCAAGACCTAGGTCGCCTCTTGCGATACCTGTCAACAAGCGAAAGACCCCTCGGGCAAACCCACTGGCTTACTCCACCCCCTGCCTCCACCCTCGGGCCCTTGGAAGCTGTTCTCCCTGGACTTCATCACCGACTTGCCCCTTTCGCAAGGTAAGATCACCATTCTGGTGGTAGTGGACTTGTTTTCTAGGATGGCTCACTTCATCCCATGCTCAGGGCTGCCCACGGCCAGGGAGACGGCAGAACTCTTCTTGTCACATGTTTTTCAGCTGCATGGCTGGCCGGAGGGGCTTATTTTGGATTGGGGGCCCCAATTCACAGCTCATTTCTGGCAGGAGTTGCTTGCACTGCTCAATGTTACGCTCAGGCTTTCCTCCGTTCACCACCCCCAGACGGATTGACAGACTGAACGCACCAATGCCACGCTTGAATAAAACTTACGCTGTTATGGAAACTACCAACAAGACAACTGGTGTTCCCTGCTGCCTCTGGCAGAATTTGCATATAACAATGCTTGCCATGCCTCCACCCACCAAACTCCTTTCTTTGCCAATTTTGGGTACCATCTCAAGGCATTCCCCTCCTCACTCGGCCCTGCCTCAGTGCCCGTGGCCCATGAATTTTTGGAGGAATTGCGCTCTGTGCACCACCTCTTACAGGACTACATTGAACAGGTGAAAGCAGCGTATAAAGAAACTGCAGACCGACGTCGCCAGCCCGGGCCGCCCCTGCAAGTTGGGGACTGGATCTGGTTGTCCACCCGGTTCCTCCCCTCTCACTCCCCCACTAAGAAGCTCGCAGCCCGCTGGATGGGTCCCTTCCAAATTGCAGCCCAGATTAACCTTGTCGCTTTTCGACTGGCACTCCCCCCCTCCATGAAGGTGCATCCTGTTTTTCATCGCTCCTTGCTTTCCCCACTGGTCTCTGGTGATCCCCATCGCTCTGCCTGCCCCCACCGCCTCCGGTGTTGGTTGGCGGCCGGGAGGAGTTTGAAGTCGCTGACATCCTGGACTCACGCCTTTCCCGAGGGCATCTGCAATACTTAGTGGACTGGAAGGGGTATGGCCCAGACGAATGCTCCTGGGAATTGGCTGAACATTTGCACGCCCCTTTGCTGCTACGCTGTTTCCACCGACAGTGGCCCCACAAGCCTGGGGGGGAACGCAAGGGGGGGCTTAATGGGAGCGGGGATGATGTCAGGATTGCCCCCGAGTGCAGTGATTGGCAAAGTAGCTCAGAGTCTGAAGAGGAACCACAAAACATGGGGGAGGAAATTTCCCAGGCCTGGACAGAGATGGATAGGCTTACTCCTGTTTTCTGCTACTTCTCCATGCTTCTCCACAAGCCTCTTCTCCAGCCTTCCCCAACCTGGTGCCCTCCAGAGGTGTCACTTAAATAGCTGAAGGGAAGAGAGTTTGGCCCAGCAATCCTCCCCTCAGCTACACCGCAGAAAGAGATTCACAACCACTGTGCCAACGCAACATCCACCAAACCTACACTGGCCTGTCCCAGAATGACCAGGGGAGGAAATAACACTCAATGGAGGGAAAATGCAGCCATACCCCCATCACCGGTGGCAATGTCGTCAGTGGGCCATTGCGGTGATGACACCCCTGTGACACCATGGAAGCCAATCCACTGAGGTCAACAGGACCACACCTGGTTTGTGTCTGGAGCCCTGAGGCAGGGAGTTCTTTTAGAGCTCCAGGCAGAGGAGGCTTGGCAGTGTGTTCAAGTTTCAATGTGAGATTGTACACAGTGATCCCCTTTTGTGCCAAGACCTCTTTCTCCATGTTTCCCTTCCCCAGACTACTCCCTTGTGAGCTCTAAGTGTGTGCAACCTGAGGCAAAGCGATACGGCTCCTCTGCCATCCCAGTCACTCCCGTGACTCTGTCCAGTTTTGGCCATCCCTCCAGTGTTTCTTCACTGGCAGTGGAGATACGCCAGAAGACTGTTCCTTTGGCAAACCTGCAATGCTTGCTGGGTGTATCTTCCACACCAGCTGCGAATCTTGTGTTCTGCTGGCATAGCTGTGCTTCTGCTGTCTCCTATGGCCTCTCAGGTTGCGTAACGTGATAACAGCATTCCTCTGTTACATTGGCAGTTATTTCACATACTTTACTCTCCCTCTGAAGTCAATGGGGTGGTTAAAGCACTTAATTTTGGCTGGACGAGCTCTCTGATTTCGAGGGAACCGTTTTCTCTCAAACAGACTAGCAGCCCTGCTACCTGACCCCCTGCGGCACGCCATCTTTAGCTTGCTCATGGTTCAGCGGTGCGTAGGGCTGCAGCTCATGCTGTATTGCTATGCACCACGCATGGGCACGCTAAAAAGAATACATGAAGAACTGAACAGCTGAGCAAATAAGTTTTGAACATCATGTTTCTGTCGTGGCCTTTGGCCTCCGTTCTTCCCCTGGATCAGAGGAGGACTCAGCAGGGGAGGAAGCTTGATTCCGTAACCCACCAGCCACTACTCTGGGCCCTCCCAGGCCAGAGGATGTGGCTTTCCCACATGCCTCGGACTCAGACAGCGCCCCCAGGCGCCCTCCTCACCCCCTGGAGGCCATCGGGCCATTGGCTGCAGAACCAGACAATGGCCCTTCACATAGCGGACAGCTTCACAGAGGAGGCGCAACAGTCCACAGCAGATCCAGGCCTGCCAGCCTTCACAAGGCTGCAGAAATCCTCTGCATGAGGATAACGAGAAGGGGAACGGCTTCCAAGATGGGCAGGCTGAAACCTAAAGGTCGAGACTGAATTGGAAGCAGATTGCTGGGATGTGGCAAAATTGGGGTGGGGTGGGGTGGGGTGGGGGAGCTCTGGAGGCCTGGGTCCAGCTTGAAAGACTGGAAACAGGGTCCTTGGCAGGGTGGACTTCATCCCCCTCCGGCTGTTTTTGGCCAGGAGGGCTCTTCCCCCCTGTGCAAGTGAAAGGAGGGCTTTGCTTGTGGAGGGGGAGGTGCCTCAGCCTGGCCTGGTGGGTGCCATGGTGCCACGCAGGAAACCGCTACAGCAGAGGGTATTGCTGGATGTTGCTGTCCCATTACATCCAAGAAGAGGTCAACCATACCCACTATCTTGTTACTTTCATAACAAGCTGGTTTCAGCTAGACTTTCATCTGCAGGGCAACAATCAGAAAAACGGTAGGCGCCACTTGTATGGCCACGTTTGCATACCGCTGTTAAATGTCTGTGGCTTGAGGCCAAGGTCCACAAAGGAGCGTTTTCCACCAACAAACGTTTGAAGAGAGGACGGGGCGACTGTTTGCGGGAGGGTGCCTCTTTTGTGTGAGCACGCCTGCTCAAATTACATGAGGAAAGACTGAGCACGGCCCACTCTGAGCAGCCCCGCAACCTGCTCACATCCCACCCTGGCCTCTTGCACCTGCTAAATCCTCTCCCTCGCCCAAGAAAAGAGAGCCTTGCCCTGGGGAAATGGGGCGCACACAGTGGAAGGCCCTGGGGAACAGAGGGGAGGCTGAGCAGTTCACTTCTACGGGCCTGCTGTAGGCCTCTCCTGCAGCAGGAAGTGACACTCTGAATGTCTTTTCCTGAAAGGGATGATAGAGCTTATAGTCCAGCCCCATCATCCCCAGTGAGAAAAGACACTCAGTCTTAGGCCCCGCTTCTCTTCACCAGAGCCCTCCACCACCTGCTGCCCCATTCCCAAGACCACCCTTTGCACCTCACATGCATTAGGCTTCCATGTAGCACCTCCAGGGTTCCCAGCCATTTGACAGCAGCACTGCTGGGGTACAACGGTTTTCTAGCAAGAGCAATATATGGGTGCTCACCCACCCCTAATTCAACTGAAGCTCCCTGGGTGGTTGTTTTCGACGCTACTAAATTTGGGCATTCTAAGCCCAGTTGTCTGTACACTATTTCCTGTTGAATGGTCTCCCATTATTTCATACAAATCAAAATAATTGTTTTAAAAATGGAAGACTTAAGCTGAATGGAGGACTTCAGTTTAATACTTCAGCCACACCAGCTGAGGGACTACAGGATATGGCGGAAGCCCCGCCTATGCCAGCACAACCTGGGATACACCACCACCATGAGAGATATGCCGGTGCAACTCATTCAACTCAGTGGAGGGGGGGGAATCACTGCCCCCTCCCACTCCACCCACATTGCCACAATGGAATGTGGGATATAGCGCGAAGCCGCATAGGAACGTAGGAAGCTGCCTTACATCGAGTCAGACCATGGCTCCATCTAGGCCAGTACTGCTGACACTGAAGCTTTTATCATGCGCTCATGGCGGGTCACTCCCAGAAGTTTGCTGGTCCTTTGCATGATGTCATCAACCTCCAGGGCACATCCAGCTCTATGTCCCGGTTATTCCATATTAAATAGGGAATGTTGTATTAATAAAGCATTTTTATGAATGACTTGGAGGAGGAGATGCAGGGAATGCTGATCAAATTTGCAGATGACACAAAATTGGGTGGGATAGCTAATAGTTTGGAAGACAGAAACAAAATTCAAAGGGATCTCCATAAGCTGGAACACCAGGCAGAAAACAACAGAATGAAATTTAATGCCAACTTCTGCACCAATGCACAGTTACAAGATGGGCGATACTTGGCTCAACAATACTACAAGCGAGAAGGATCCTGGAATTGTTGTAGATCACAAGCTGAATATGAGCCAAGAATGTGATGGCTGCAAAAAAGGCAAATGCTATTTTGCGCTTCATTGATAGACGTATAGCTTCCAAGTCCCATGAAGTACAAGTTCCCCTCTACTCAGCACTAGTTAGCCCTCATCTGGAGTACTGTATCCAGTTCTGGGCATCTCCCTTGGAGAAGGATGCGGGCAAACTGGAGAAGGTTCAGCGGAGGGCAACAAAGATGATCTGGGGACTGGAAACAAAGCCCTATGAGGAGAGACTGAAAGAACTGGGCATGTTTAGCCTGGAGAAGAGAAGACTGAGGGGAGATAGGATAGCGCTCTTCAAGCACTTGAAAGGTTGTCACAGAGAAGAAGGACAGGATCTCTTCTCGATCATCCCAGAGTGCAGGACACGGAATCATGGGCTCAAGTTATAGGAAGCCAGATTCCGGCTGAACATCAGGAAAAACTTCCTGACTGTTAGAGCAGTACGACAATGGAACCAATTCCCTAGGGAGCTGATGGGCTCTCCCACACTGGAGGCATTCCAGACGAGGCTGGACAGCCACCTGTCAGGGATGCTCTGACTTGGATTCCTGCATTGAGCAGGGGGTTGGACTCGATGGTCTTGCAGGCCCCTTCGAACCCTACTAATTTATGATTCTATGATATCCTAGATGTTCCCTACTGTGTACATTAGTTGTTGCACTATTAAAATAACCACTAGATGGCGCTATTTCTTTGAGACCTAAAGAACATTAAAAATTAAATCTTCCCCTCTCAGCAATCACGTGGTCACCATGGTCACCGTCTGAGAGCCCATCATAATTGCAGAAAGGCTCCACAACGGGAGGACTGCGGATTTTCTTTTAATGTAGAGATGCCCTATGTGTATTTGGAAGTATTTTATCTTCTCAAGAGAAGTGTCTTGGATGCAAATTGGTAGCTATCACTACATCTTATGGTAGTGAATTCCATAGTTTAATTACGTGCTGTGTGAGGAAGGACATCCTTTTATCCGTCCTGAATCTTCCACCAATCAGCTTCATAGGGTGACCCCAGGTTCTACAATTATGAGAGAGGGAGGAAAATGTCTCCCTATCCACCTTCTCCACACCATGCATAATTTTATACACCTCTATCAGATCTCCCTTTACTTGGCTTTTTTCTAAGCTAACCATCCCAGATGTTTTCCAGCTGCACTGGCTGCCGGTCCATTTCCAGGCCCGATTCAATGTGCTGGTATTAACATTCAAAGCCCTAATGGCTTGGGGCCAGGTTATCTGAAGGACTGCCTCCTCCCATATGTACCTGCCCAGACCATAAGATCATCCTCAGGGGTCCTTCTCCGGGAGCCCTCGCCAAAGGAAGTGAGGTGGGTGGCTACCAGGAAGAGGGCCTTTTCTGCTGTGGCACCCTGGCTGAGGAATGAATTCTCTAGAGAGGCACCTACGTTGCACTCCTACCAGCACCAGGTGAAGACCTTTTTATTCTCCCAGTATTTTAGCATTTTAGCTTCCTAATCTTTTAGCTCTGGGTGTTTTAAATCTGTATTTTAAACCTCTGCATTGCTGCTAGGTTTTATTCTGGTTGTATTGTTATATTGTGGTTTTAATGTTTTCATATTTTATATTATTTTATGCTGAACTATGTAGTTTTAATTTTTATGAGCCACCCAGAGAGCTTCAGTTATTGGGCATATATATATATATATAAAATGTAACATTCTCTCATAGGGGAGATGCCCCAACCCCTTGATCATTTTAGTTGCCCTTTTCTGCACTTTTTCCAGCTCTACAATATCCTTTTTTAGGTGTGGTGACCAGAACTCATAGAATCATAGAATAGTAGGGTTGGAAGGGGCCTACAAGGCCATCGTGTCCAACCCCCTGCTCAACTGTACATAGCATTCCAAGTGTGATCCCACTATAGATTTGCATAAAGGCAACATGATCTTGACAGTTTTATTTTTTATTCCTTTCCTAGTTTTGCCTAACATGGAATTTGCCTTTTTCACAGCAGCTGGGTCACCCTCTTGGACTTGGTGCTACCATTCCTAACCTGTGGTATACATTCTAGCAGAGCTTCTATTATTGCAGTTTTGAGTAACCTTTAAGCATTTTGAAGGGATTTAACCCTCCTGACTTGCAATTTCAATTTCCTTTTTACCAGTTCCCTCATTTTAGAGAAGTTTCCTCTTTTGAAGTCAAATGTGACTGTGATGGACTTCCTTGGAAACTTTCCACTTAAATATACAGGGTGGCCCAAAAGTAAGCATACAGTATAGTTTATTTGCATTTTATTACATTGTTTATTACATTTACATTTGTTTAACACTGTTAAATCTTGTAAGTGCTCGAAATGTATTCCATCAACGTTGCAACATTCCTTGAACTTGTCCAGAACACTGTGACACACAGTACGACACAAATTCCAACTGTCATTCTGACTCCACTCACACATCTTCTACTCACACATTCTCTCCCCCTCCCATCAACATCCTAAACAAGTGTATACCTACTTTTGGGCCACCTTGTATATTATATCTGATAGCATTGTGGTCACTGTTTCCAATAGGTTCAACCACATTTACATAGAATCATAGAATAGTAGGGTTGGAAGGGGCCTACAAGGCCATCGAGTCCAACCCCCTGCTCAGTGCAGGAATCCAAGTCAGATCATCCCTGTCAGATGGCTGTCCAGCCTCGTCTTGAAGGCCTCCAGTGTGGGAGAGCCCACCACCTCCCCAGGTAATTGGTTCCATTGTCGTATTGCTCTAACAGTCAGGAAGTTTTTCCTGATGTTCAGCCGGAAACTGGCTTCCTGTAACTTGAGCCCATTATTCCGTGTCCTGCACTCTGGGATGATCAAGAAGAGATCCTGGCCTTCTTCTCTGTGACAACCTTTCAAGTACTTGAAGAGTGCTATCATATCTCCCCTCAGTCTTCTCTTCTCAAGGCTAAACATGCCCAGTTCTTTCAGTCTCTCTTCATAGGGCTTTGTTTCCAGTCCCCTGATCATCTTTGTTGCCCTCCTCTGAACCCTCTCCCGTTTGTCTACATCCTTCTTAAAGTGTGGTGCCCAGAACTGGACACAGTACTCCAGATGAGGCCTAACCAGTGCTGAGTAGAGGGGAACTAGTACTTCCCGGGATTTGGAAGCGATGCTTCTATGAATGCAGCCCAAAAGAGCATTTGCCTTTTTTGCAGCCACATCACATTCTTGGCTCATATTCAGCTTGTGATCGACAACAATTCCAAGATCCTTCTCGCTTGTAGTGTTGCTGAGCCACGTACCCCCCATCTTGTAACTGTGCATTTGGTTTCTTTTTCCTAGGTGCAGAACTTGGCATTTGTCCCTATTAAATGTCATTCTGTTGTTTTCTGCCCAGCGCTCCAGTCTATCAAGATCACTTTGAATTTTGTTTCTGTCTTCCAAAGTATTAGCTATCCCTCCCAATTTTGTGTCATCTGCAAATTTGATCAGCATTCCCTGCAGCTCCTCCTCCAAGTCATTAATACAAATGTGGAAGAGCACTGGGCCCAGGACTGAGCCCTGCGGTACCCCACTCGTTACCTCTCCCCAGTTTGAGAAGGTCCCATTGAGAAGCACTCTTTGAGTCCGATTCTGTAGCCAACTGTGGATCCACCGGATCGTTGTTTCATCTAGCCCACTTTGAGCTAGTTTGCTCATCAGGATATCATGGGGCACTTTGTCGAAAGCCTTGCTGAAGTCGAGGTATATGATGTCTACAGCATTCCCACAGTCCACAAGGGAGGTTACTTGATCAAAAAATGAGATCAGATTTGTCTGGCAGGACTTGTTTTTGACAAATCCATGTTGGCTTCCAGTAATCACGGCATTGTTGTCAAGGTGCTTCCAGATGGATTGCTTTATGATCTGCTCCAGAATTTTCCCAGGGATTGATGTCAGACTGACTGGTCTGTAGTTCCCAGGTTCCTCCTTTTTACCCTTTTTGAAGATAGGGACAACGTTAGCCCTCCTCCAGTCATCTGGCACTTCCCCCGTCCTCCATGATTTCTCAAAGAGAATAGACAGCGGTTCTGAGAGTTCTTCTGCCAGTTCCTTTATGACTCTAGGATGCAGTTGATCTGGCCCTGGAGATTTGAACTCATTCAAAGTAATGAGGTGTTCCTTGACCATATGCCTGTCGATCTCAAGCTGCAATCCTGCCCCTTCAGCCTGTACTTCGCCTTTGCCAGGGGGGTCATAGACCCTCTTTTGGGAGAAGACTGAGCCAAAGTAGGAATTGAGCACCTCTGCCTTTTCTTTGTCATCTGTTATCGTTTTGCCATCCTTATTTAATAGCTGAACCACCATTTCTTTCCTCTGCCTTTTACTATGCACGTAGCTGAAGAAAGCCTTTTTGTTGTTTTTAACATCCCTTGCTAACCTCAGCTCATTCTCAGCTTTAGCCTTCCTGACGCCATCCCTGCAATTCTGTGCTATCCGCCTGTACTCTTCCTTTGTTACTTGGCCTTCTTTCCACTTCCTATATGTGTCCTTTTTTGTTTTCAGGTCATCCCTACCTAAGCTTTTTGTGAAGCCACATTGGCTTCTTCTGTTGTCTTCCACCTTTTCTTCTTGTTGGAATTGCTTGTGATTGTGCCTTGAGAATTTCCTTTTTTAAAAGCTCCCACCCATCTTGGACTCCTTTTCTCGCTAGCATCGCTTGCCATGGGACCTTGCTGATCATTGTTCTGAGTTTATGAAAATCAGCTTTCCTAAAATCCAGGGTACGCGTTTGACTACACTCGGCTTTTGCTTCCCTTAGAACCAAGAACTCAAGTACAACATGGTCACTTTCCCCCAGAGTTCCTGTAACTGCTACTTTATCCACTAAGTCATCTCTGTTGGTTTGGATCAAGTCAAGGATAGCCGATCCTCTAGTTCCTTCCTCTACTTTCTGTAGGAGGAAGTTATCCGCCACACAAATCAGGAATTTCCTGGAGGGGCCATGTTTTGCAGAATTTGTCTCCCAACAAATATCGGGGAAATTGAAGTCCCCCATTACTACTACATCATGCTTCCTTAAAACATTGACTATTTGCTTTTCAAAAGTTTCATCCTTGTCTTCTCCTTGATTGGGTGGCCGGTAGTAGACTCCGACCACCAGGTTCCTTTTATTCTTTGCTCCATTTATTTCAACCCAGATGCTCTCGATGGGGCTACCAAGCTCATCCTCCTGTATTTCTGTGCAGGGATATGTATTTTTCACATATAGTGCAACTCCACCTCCCTTTCTGTTCCTCCTGTTCTTTTTGAACAAGTTATATCCTTCAACTGCTGTATTCCAGTCATGAGAGTCATCCCACCAAGTCTCAGTTATACCTATCAGGTCATAATTTCCCTCTTGTATTAAGAGTTCAAGTTCGTTCTGTTGTTTCCCATACTCTGGGCATTAGTATATAGACATCGAAGACCATGTGCTTCATAGTCTGGCTTTCTTCCTACATGTGTCTGAAGACTATTATTGGGCGCTATCAGAGCTGTTCTCTCCATTGCAGTGCATGCGGCTAAGTCCATTGTTACCTCCAACATTACATCTCCCTTCCCCGTAGGATTCAGTTTAAAGCCCTCCTGATGAAGTTCTTCATGCTGTGGCCAAACACATTCTTCCCATCCTTTGTGAGGTGCAACCCATCCCTAGCCAACAGCCCATCTTCCAGGAAGTATAGCCCGTACTAAGTATAGAGGAAGTATAGCCCGTACTAACATCTCGTACTAAGTCCTGGGCAACACCACTTAGGATTAAATCCAAGGTTGCCTTCCCTCTGGTCACTTCCATGAGCAACTGTTCTAGGGCAGAGTCATTTCGGGCACCAAGAAATTTAACCCCTTTGTCATTACTGGAGCAAGCCTTTGTCTAGTCAACGTGGGGAGGGGGGGAAACTGAAGTCACCCATTATTACAACACTTCCTCATTTGGAGGCCTCCTTGATTTCGTTTTCCATCCAAAGATCACCCTGAGTGTTCTGGTCTAAGGGATGATAGCATGTTCATAGTACTAAATTAGTTCTGAAGATCTACATGCCCATCACGACCCCAACTGTCTATAACAGGGTTTGCATGATCACCACACGTCATCATGGGTGCCATCCTGAAAATTCAGGCTCCCCTGGGAATGCAAGGGGCTGCCAATAGGGTAGCTGATTTAGGAAGAGATGTGGAGCACTTCCACACAAGGCTTTTATTGCATGCTTGTGATTGGTCACTCATGGAAGCTTGCGGGTCCTTTACATGACGTTGTCAACTTCCAGGGCATCTCCCATGCTTTCTGACCTTTATCCTGCTTTTTAAAAGATCAGAGATAACCCGATAAGCAACATTAATCCAGTATATCAGCCGTGTGTGATCATTTTTTAAAATTATTATTTACAATATTTGTATACCCCTCCATATTTAGAACAGATTTCAGAGTGGTGAACACAAGAGATAAAATAGTAAAAGAATAAAAAGATTAAAACGCTAAGTCAAAATTATGCTATTTTTAAAAAACAGAATAATGATGGAGTTGCACTATAACCACAGCGCCATCTACTGGCTGTAAAATTAAACATATAGAATAGAACTTGCTAAGAACTTGCCGAGAAAGACAGCCCCGAAAGAAACAGCATGTGTCAGCTCATGTAAGGAGCCGATCTTAATCCTGCAAAGAATCCAGGAGCAGAAGCCCTGGTAAATTGGGGGATTAAAAAGCCTGCTGTGGTGGTGCCTGTGGTTTGCAAGGGGCTGAGTTCCTTTTTGTGCATCTTTTAAACTAAATGAAAAGCTAAACTTTCAAACTTGGGATGAGTCTGTTTCCGAACTTTAGTTTATCAGCAGCTGTATAAGACCTAAACCCTGAGCCTACACTGAGCCCAAACTGAAGTTAGCCTACACTTTTTTTTTGTTTATAAGCTGACTCTTCCACTAGATAGGCCTGCACAGTGGCCCTTATCAATCTAGATGTATGTATTGCTTCTGTTGCCCCTTTCCAAACTTCAGTTTTGTTTAAGTATGTGGTTGCGGTTCTCTTCAACCACACAGGAATAGCTGTTAGAGCAGGGCTGCAAGAACTCTAAGTTCCTGTTGGATTCCCCACCCCACCCCCGATTTAGCTCCTAGCTGTAAATTCCTAAGGGGTTACCCTTTGGGGATTTAGCTCCCTTTGCTGTTTTGGCTTCAGCTGATGATTTATGAGATTAAGGGCACAATCCTATGCATGTTTAGACAGAAAAAAAGGCCTACAACTCCTTGCAAGGCTGGCTGGGGAATGCTGGGAGTTGTAGGCCTTTTTTTCTGTCTAAACATGCATAGGATTGTGCCCTAAATGAGTTTTAAATGATTACCTGAGATAATTTAATAAATATGTAAATAAATAACACCTCCTTTCATGGGGGCCTAACTCGCTAGTGTGCTGTTCCAGAAGCGATGCGGAGACGCTGCATCACTGCGGCTCCTTGTGCTCAGAGAGCTCAACATCTACATGGGACTGCTGAGTGAGCTAATGGGAAGATAAGATTTAAAACTTGAGAGCAGCTGAGCAGCAGAGGAAAGGGGACTCTGGAGTCTGCTTTCCCCACTGCTGAACTGTTTTCTAGCACTCAGCTGAGCACTTAAACCTCATCTTTCCAGCAAGCTCTCCCCGCATTCTGCTCAACGGATGGAATGGTGTGTGTATGCCTGCATGCAGATTATTTGGTGCAGCACCCTGCACAGCTTGAGGGGCCAGGAAGGTGCTCAACAACAGCACACGGGTTATTTGAGGGTTATTTCCCCCTTCAGCAAGCCAAACTGCCCGGGTTCAAACAACACGACAAGCCATGCCTGGGTGGGTGATTAGGCAAATGGCGCCCAGCCAGTGCCATGGCTTAAGCAAGCTCTACGTGATGTTGGGAAGATGAGACAGGATTGTTATTACCTTGGCGTGCTGCCCTGCTGTTAGATATAGTAAGGCAACTGTCTTAGGTGGGAGATACTGGGGGCAATGGTGGCCGTCCCTCAGCCATTACCCTTGAGCCCTCAGCCATATGAAAAGGAAAATCATGAAGTTAAAAACCATGTTTGGAACAAAAACTGAAGTTTGAAGCTTTGCCCAAGAAGTGGACAAAGAGGCAGTGTGGGGCAGCGGTTAGAGTGCTGGACTGGGACATGGGAGATCCGGATTCTAGTCCCTACTCAGCAATGAAGCTCACTGGGTGACTTTGGGCCAGCCACTAACTCGGAGCCCAACCTACCTCACAGGGTTGTTGTGAGGATAAAATGGGGAGGAGGAGGCCCATATAAGCTGCCTTGTGTTCCTTGCAAGAGGGGAAAAGGTGGGATATAAATGTAGTAATAAAATGTAATAATAAATAAATAAGTGAGATTCTGCACTCCCCCTCCCTTTCCATGACTCCAACTGTTTTGGCTCCCCCCCATTTCCCCCCTCCTTCTCTCTCTCTGGGCTCCCTCCCCCTGCATGAAATTAGGTCACAGGGTGCATGAAATTAAGCCAATGGATGCTGCTTGCGAACCCCTACTTGGTATGTTAGAAACGTGTTCCTGTCATGAACAAAGGTTGTCCGAGAGAGGAAGGCCAGGATCTCTTCTCGATCATCCCAGAATGCAGGACACGGAATAATGGGCTCACGTTACAGGAAGCCAGATTCCGGCTGAACATCAGGAGAAACCTCCTGACTGTTAGAGCAATACGACAATGGAACCCATTGCCTAGGGAGGTGGTGGGCTCTGGCACACTGGAGGCGTGCAAGACAAGGCTGGACAATGCTCTGACTTGGATTCCTGCACTGCTCTGACATCCAATGACATCCAATTCCTGCACTGCTCTGACATCCAATGCTCTGACTTGGATTCCTGCACTGAGCAGGGGGTTGGACTCGATGGCCTTGTAGGCCCCTTTCAGCCCTACTGTTCTATGATTCTATGTTTTATCGGTGAAGAGAGTTCTACATCCACAGGACTCCCAATGAAGTATAAGTAACTCCACATTTTTCAAGCATAGGGTTTTTAAATAATTACCGTTACTATACCAATATTTCTATCAAAGAAAAATACATCATTTTGGGAAACAATAAAAGATGAATAAAAGTATGTCCACTGAACGTCAAAGTGTAATTCTTACACTTTTGAAACTTTTCTGAACAAAATTGTCCAGACACTGGAAAAGGAGATAGATTATCCAATACAGTTCCATACTACCATCTAGTGGCTTAGTTTGAATATGCCAGAATCATACTTTTTTTTTAAAAAACCCTATTATTTAGTGGAGTTGTGTGTCTTACCCCACACTAAGTGCTTATTTGCATGAGTATTTAATGCATAAAATATCACCTTTATAACAGGTAACCTTACAGCAGTGTTTATTGATCTTCTGAAAGGTGGCTTCTGAATTAAAATCAAAGGTACACTTAATTCTTACACTCCAAAAAGGCTTACTTAGAGTAAGTATAGGAACTACCCATTGTCAAAAGAACCTACTACATGCATTTCTGTGTGAGGTGAGATTTGTCTGTAGGCAGATAATTTCCCAGCAGAAGCTGACTGCTAAGCACAGAACAGTACATCGCAGACACAACGGGGCACCTCCTATTTGTGTCCATGTTTGTTAGTGTCGGTGGGGTGGGGTGGGGGGATGTCCTTTGGTCTCACACAGCATGATTATTGGAGGTATCTTGTTATTTCATCCCAGCAACTTAAGATGATACAAAAAAGTTAAACCAAATGCCTTATCTAGTCCTACCAGCTTCCTACTTCCCACAGTGGCCAGCCAGACATGGGCATCCACTCATAGGCACAAGGGGATACAACTGCCCCCCTCCCGGATTCCAGTCATGACATCATTCTGAGAGCGGCAACAGGAGCTGCTCGTGCTACGCCTCCCCCATCTATCTCTACTTTCAGTTTCCAGCCATACAGGCAAGGCGCAGGCCAGGACAGGAGGTCAGTAAATTAGACACAGGATGGGGGAGGCTCTTGAGTTTAACCAGCACTGCAGGAGTGCCTCCTCGTGAGGCAAAGAAGTCTTGGCAGGCAGAAGAAAGATCAGAAAGACAGGCCCTTCTCATTTGCCCACTCGTGAGAGCAGTCAAGTTGGTGATCACACGTTAGAGGGCCTTCACTGCAATGGCCCCACACCTTTGGAACAAGCTGCCATAGGAAGTCCGCCATGCTCCGTCATTGCAGACTTTTAAGAAGGCCTTGAAAATGTATTATTTTACCATGGCCTGCTCTTGAGATGACTGCTATTGTTGCCGTTCCTACTGTTACCATTGTTGCTGGTTTTATTGTTGGCTTTTGTTGTTTTTATGTTTTTACCACTTTTAATATTTTAACTGTTTTTATGTACTTTATTGTTGTAAGCTGACTTGGGAGGGCTTCTGCCCTGAAAGGCAGCCAAGAAATGTTTTAAATAAAAATAAAAATAAAAATAAGCAGCACGACCAGGCTCGTCCACGCCAAAGTCGCCCCATTCTGAGAGCAGCAACGGCACCGCAGGCTGTGCACACCTGGCCCGTCTGTCTCTACTCTCCGATCCCCTGCAACGTGGGCGGGTGAAGTCCAGCCAGGGGAAGTCAGTAGATTAAAGCTGGCGTGGAGGTGGGGTGGGATTCCAGGAAGCTCAGCTGAGAGGGGCTGCAACGAAATGGTAGAACGTGAAGCTGGAAGGAGTGGAAGGACTGTGGAAATCATTGATTTCCTGTTCCGTTCCACCTGGCATGGACCCCTGGCTGGGTTCACTTTAATTTAAAGTGAACCAATGAGTTGCTTTCCAGCCCCCAGGTGAGGTGGGGACAGAACACTGGAATGTCGCCCACCTGGGAAGTGTGCCTGTGGAGGTGCTGCTTGTAAGAAAAATAGCTGCCCCGGCTCAGAATCACAAGGGAAGGTGCACTCCTTACGTACACTGGCTTTTTGTGGCATAACTCCCACCCCCAGTAAACATGCATAGGACTGGGCTGTTCATGTTGGTATAGGAAACCCTATGATTTCACCCACAAAGGCTGGGGACGTGCTGAAAGAGAAGAGTAGGGAAAAAGAGAGGTGGCTAACAGTCACATTATGAGGACAGCCATTCCAAATTTCATCCATGATCATGGGCATCCACAGGAGGGGAAAGAGAGGGGCAACTGACCCCCTGGAGATGAGCGGTAGGCCCCAGATTCCCAGCTTTCTTTTTTTTAAAAAAAGCAAGTCTCTGGCGTTTCTACATTAATGGAAAATCCTGCAGCCCTACTGGAGCATTTTGCTTCTGTTTCTGTGACAAAATGGAAAGCACCCTTCCTCAGCAGCCTTACTCGGGCGTTCTATTTTTTTCCCAATGAAACAGTACCATCTAGTGGCAGAATTATAACTGTATGCCGGCACTACACACTGCAGAAATGGCCTGTGGGAAAGGGGGGTATATTCCAGCTTATCTCCAAACTTTTTTAAGGCAGGATAGCTGGGAAAACCCCTTCATGGATCACTGTTGTGGCGAAGGGATTGCGTAACTCAGTGAAGCCATAAGCTATGCCGTGCAGGGCCACCCAAGACGGACAGGTCATGGCAGAGAGTTCTGACAAAATGTGGTCCACTGGAGAAGGAAATGGCAACCCACTCCAGTATTCTTGCCAAAAAAAACCCCATGGAACGTATCACAAGGCTAAAAGAGATGACGCCGGAAGATGAGCCCCTCAGGTCGGAAGGTGTCCAATATACTACTGGGGAAGAGCAGAGGGTATTTCCAAGTAGCGCCAGAAAGAGTGAAGCGGCTGGGCCAAAGCCAAAAGGACACTCAGCTGTGAATGTGTCTAGTGGTGAAAAGAAAATCCGATGCTGTAAAGAACAATATTGTTTAGGAACCTGGAATGTAAGAGGTAAGCTGGAGGTGGTCAAACATGAGATGGCAAGATTGAACATCGACATCTTGGGAATCAGAGAACTCAAATGGACAAGCATGGGCGAATGTAATTCAGGTGACCATTATATCTACTACTGTGGGCAAGAATCCCTTAGAAGAATTGGAGTAGCACTCATAGTCAATAAAAGGGTGGGAAAAGCAGTACTGGGGTACAATCTCAAAAACCATAGAATGATCTCAGTATGAATCCAAGGCAAACCATTCAACATCACAGTAATTCAAATCTATGCCCCAACCACTGAAGCCGAAGAAGCTGAGGTTGATCGGTTCTATGAAGACCTACAACACCTTCTAGAACTAACACCAACAAAAGATGTCCTTTTCATCACAGGGGATTGGAATGCTAAAATAGGAAGTCAAGAAATAACCAGGATAACAGGCAAACATGGCCTTGGTATACAAAATGAAGCAGGACAAAGGCTAATAGAGTTTTGCCAAGAGAACACGCTGATCATAGCAAACACTCTTTTCCAACAGCACAGGAGGTGACTCTACACATGGACATCACCAGATGGTCAATATCGAAATCAGATTGATTATGTCCTTTGCAGCCAAAGATGGAGAAGCTCTATACAGTCAGTAAAAACAAGACCTGGAGCTGACTGTGGCTCAGAGCATGAGCTGCTTCTTGCAAAATTTTGGCTTAAATTGAAGAACGTAGGGAAAACCACTAAACCATTCAGGTATGACCTAAATCATATCCCTTATGAATATACAGTGGAGGTGAGGAATAGATTTCAGGGATTAGACCTGATAGACAGAGTGCCTGAGGAACTATGGATGGAGGTCCGTAACATGGTTCAGGAGGCAGCAACTCAATCCATCCCAAAGGGGAAAAAAAGGCAAGAAAGCAAAGTGGCTGTCTGATGAGGCTTTCCAAGTAGCTGCGGAAAGAAGGGAAGCAAAAAGCAAGGGAGAAAGGGGAAGATATATCCAACTGAATGCAGAGTTCCAGAGAATAGCAAGGAGAGACAAGAAGGCCTTCTTAAATGAACAATGCAAAGAAATCGATGAAAACAACAGAATGGGAAAGACTAGAGATCTCTTCAAGAAAATTGGAGATATCAAGGGAATGTTTTGTGCAAAGACGGGCATGATAAAGGACAAAGAAGGCAGGGACCTCACAGAAGCAGATGAGATTAAGAAGAGGTGGCAAGAATACACAGAAGAACTATACAGGAAAGATCTGAATGTCCCTGATAGCCATGATAGTGCGGTCACTGAACTTGAGCCGGACATCCTCGAGAGTGAAGTCAAGTGGGCCTTAAGAAGTATTACTAACAACAAAGCTAGCGGAGATGACAGTCTTCCAGCTGAGCTATTTAAAATCCTAAAAGATGATGCTGTTAAAGTGCTGCACTCAATATGCCAACAAATTTGGAACACTCAACAGTGGCCACAAGACTGGAAAAGGTCAGTTTACATTCCAATTCCAAAGAAGGGCAATGCCAAAGAGTGTTCAAACTACCGCACAATTGCGCTCATTTCACATGCCAGCAAGGTGATGCTCAAAATCCTACAAGCTAGGCTTCAGCAGTATGTGAACCGAGAACTACCGGAAGTACAAGCTGGGTTTCGAAGAGGCAGAGGAACTAGAGATCAAATCGCCAACATTCGCTGCATCATGGAGAAAGCAAGAGAATTCCAGAAAAACGTCTATTTCTCCTTCATTGACTATGCTAAAGCTTTTGATTGTGTGGATCACAACAAACTGTGGCAAATTCTGAAAGAGATGGGAGTACCAGACCACCTTACCTGTCTCCTGAGAAACCTGTAGGAGGGTCAAGAAGCAACAGTAAGAACCAGACATGGAACAAGCGATTGGTTCAAAATTGGGAAAGGAGTACAAGGCTGCATATTGTCGCCCTGCTTATTTAACTTATATGCAGAGTACATCATGAGAAACGCCGGGTTGGATGAATCAGAGGTCGGAATTAAGATTGCTGGGAGAATTATCAACAACCTCAGATGCGCAGATGATACCACCCTAATGGCAGAAAGCGAAGAGGCTCTAAAGAGCCTCTTGTGGAGGGTGAAAGTGTGCAAAAGCTGGTCTGAAACTCAACATTAAAAAAACGAAGATCATGGCATCTGGCCCCATCACTTCCTGGCATATAGAAGGGGAAGAAATGGAAGCAGTGACAGATTTTATTTTCTTGGGCTCCAAGATCACCGCAGACAGTGAATGTAGCCATGAAATTAAAAGGCGCTTGCTCCTTGGGAGGAAAGCTATGGCAAAGCTAGACAGCATAGTAAGAAGCAGAGACATCACCTTGCCGACAAAGGTCCATCTAATCAAAGCTATGGTTTTCCCAGTAGCAACGTATGGCTGTGAGAGCTGGACCATACGGAAGGCTGAGCGCTAAAAAATTGATGCTTTCGAACTGTGGTGCTGGAGAAGACTCTTACGAGTCCCCTGGACTGCAAGGAGGTCAAATCAGTCAATCCTAAAAGAAATCAACCCTGATTGCTCATTGGAAGGACAGATAGTGAAGGTGACGCTCAAATATTTTGGCCACCTAATGCGAAGAGAAAAGTCACTGGAAAAGACCCTGATGCTGGGAAAGACTGAAGGCAAAAGGAGAAGGGGACGGCAGAGGATGAAATGGCTAGATAGCATCACCGATGCAATGACTATGAACTTGAGCACACTCCGGGAGAGAGCGGAGGACAGGAAGGCCTGGCGTGCTATGGTCCATGGGGTCACCAAGAGTCGGACACGACTTAACGACTGAACAACAAAAGCTGGGAAAAATCTTGGGAGACGTCCTGGAGGTTGACAACATCATGTGAAAGACCCGCAAACTTCTATTTGTTTACTTATTTCATTTCTATACCGCCCAATAGCCAAATCTCTTTTCTGCGAGTGGCCAATCATGTGCACGTGATAAATGCTTCGTGTAGAAACCGCCTCTAGTCCTTCTAGAAACTGAGATATGAGGCAAAACGTGCAGCCACATTTCTGCCTATTCAATTTGTGTTTAGTATTTTTAGCCAATGAATGAAGTCACAGCAATGGTTAACACACCCAGTATCAGGGTATGTTAACCCTTCTAGGTGTCTTAAGCCTTTTGGGGGTTTTCCTTGTAAGGAAGTAATTGCAGCCTCATAAAAAAGTTTAGAAATCCAGGAGTTTCCTGTAGCTGGGTTTGGACAGTAGCGTGTCTACCAAAAAACAAAAGGTAGTAGCAGAGACAGGAGTTCATGATCTTTCTAACTCTGGTTCTTTTTAATATTTTTTCTGAGGTTATAAACATTAAAAAAAACACCTTGACAATGCGTGTAGATAAAGCTCATCATTAATACCCATATTGCAGGAGGCAGGACTGTGGCTGAGAAAGTGTGGGCTACAGAAGTCCTGCAAAGTCACCCATTGTTATTCTTATTTTGTGGAGGGTATGTGTGTTAGAGTAGTCCAGTGTTGTTGGCATTTTACGGAAATGTAGATGGGGCTGTAAAATTAATAGTAGCAACAGTGCAATTCATTAAGGATTAGAACAGGTTGTTGTGAGACAGAGATAGCTTTAAGAGAACCTGCCCTTTTTAGCTCCAACCCCAGCTACAGGAAACTCCTGGATTTCTAAATTGTTTTTTATGAGGTTGCAATTACTTCCTGAAGGAAACCCAAGTGGAACCTCTCCCCATCTCTCTCTTAGTGTTGGCTTTGGAGCTGAGACAGTGTGCCATGCTGCTCCATGATGCTTTCTCATGTACAGTAGAAGTAAAGACACCTCTTGTGAAGGTACCTGACTCTATTGTGTGTTGCCTATAGAGCAGAGCCTAGCAGTGGGCTGCAAGCTGACCATGCCACCCCACCCCAAATTAATCATGCCCTTTAACCCTGTAATGGCCTTTTTCAACCCCCCCTGAAAAATTTCAGCAGACGCCCATGCAACTAGATGCCTATGGGCAAATATACACTGCTTCTAACCATGGAGGCTCCACCTGGTTTATCATGGCTAATACCTATTGAGAGACTCGTAATCTCCCATGAATCTATCTTGTTGTTCAGTCGTGTCCGACTCTTCGTGACCCCATGGACCATAGCACGCCAGGCCTTCCTGTCCTGCGCTCTCCCGGAGCGTGCTCAAGTTCATATTCACCGCATCGGTGATGCTATCTAGCCATCTCATCCTCTGCCGTCCCCTTCTCCTTTTGCCTTCAGTCTTTCCCAGCATCAGGGTCTTTTCCAGGGAGTTTTCTCTTCGCATTAGGTGGCCAGAGTATGTGAGCTTCAGCTTCAGTCTCTGTCCTTCCAGTGAGCACTCAGGGTTGATTTCCCTTAGGATGGACTGATCTGACCTCCTTGCGGTCCAGGGGACGCGTAAGAGTCTCCTCTGGTAATACAAACAATCAAACTAAACCAGCCCGGGCCCCCCCCAGATGTGTCTGGCTACAACTCCTACCATCCCCAGCCAACAGGGGGTCAATGGGAGTTGCAGTCCAAACCATCCGGGGGGCACCAGGTTGGGGACAGCTGCTGCTGTGTGCCCCGATTTCGCCCCGGACGCCATTCCCTGGGTGGGGGGGACGTGCCTCGCGCTCCCAGCACCCTTTGCGCGCGGCCGAAGGAAGAGGGGAAGACGCCGGCCGCGTCGCTTCTGCCCGTTCCCTCAGTCTCGGCGCACTACATTTCCCAGCACCCAGTGCGGCGGCCGAGGCGGCTGCCGGGGGCTGAGGAAGACCCTGAGGCCGGGCGGCGGCGGCGATGGCGGCCTCCTGCGCGGAGATCTTGCGGAGGGAGTTCCCGGAACTCGACGGGGAGATGTTCGATTACGTGACCGGTGAGGCTGAGGCGGCGCCGGGCGGCCGGTGGGCCCGGCCTTCGCCTGCCCTCCCCGACGGCGCTGAGCCTGGCGGCCTTTCCCGCGCGGCCGCCTCCGGCTCCCCCTGACGAGGCGGCCGGGCGTGGGTCGGCGGGCGCCCGGAGATGGGCAGCGGCCCGGGGGGGCTGCGCTCGCCGCCCCCCTTGAGCCGCGGCCTCCGCGGAGCTGGGCGGGGGGGCGCCTCGGGCGGGGCGGGGCGGGGGGCTTTCGGCAAAACCAAGCCAAATCGCGCGTTTGGCTCCGGCAGCCACGAGATCTTCTGAAAACCCAAGCATGCGTAATGGGCTTTCCCCCCCCCGCCTCCCCCCCCCTTAACCTTTGCCCGCATCCACACGCGATCCTGCACGCGCCCGCTGCGGTCCGCGGGGCCACGTCCCGGTGCAGCGGCGGTCGGATTGCCGCTGACGTCCGGAGAATCATCGCCGCGGCACGTTCCCTCCCCTTTACAGGCGCTCCCACCCCGCGGATGCGGTTCGGGGTAGGGGCTGCCGTCCGCCGAAGGCGTGGAAGGGGGTGATGCCGGCTTTGCGATGGATGCAAGGCATTTGAGTGAGTTCATCGAAGCGCTGCTTGCGGGACGCGGAAGCAGGCTCTCAGCGAAGTAGTGCCCGCGGAACCATGTCGCGGTTTCTCGAAGCATTGTCTGGAGAGGGAGGCAGACGCAGGTTGCTTCTTGGCAGCTGCGCCGTTCATAGCGGAATCCTTTATTTTATTATTCATTATTGCATTTATACCCCGCCTTTTTTCCTCTTGCAAGGAACCCAAGGCGGCTTACATTCTCCTCCTCCTCCTCCTCTCCTCCATTTTCTCCTCATGACAACAACCCTGTGAGGTGGGTTGGGCTGAGAGTGTGTGACTGGCCCAAAGTCACCCAGTGAGCTTCCATGGCCAAGTGGGGACTAGAACCCGGATCTCCCAGCTCCCAGCCCAACACTCTTGCCACTACACCACACTGGCTCTTTAATTTAATGGGAGAGAAATCTGTTAAAATTATGTTAATCTGTGATTGATTGATTGATCAAGAAATTAGTTAGTGTGCTTAAGATACATATATTTGCCTAGCCTAAACATCTGTCACAGTCTTTCCCAGCCTGGTCCTGTCCAGGTACGCTGGTGTACAACTTCCGCCATCCCCAGCCAGCATGTGAAGAAATTCAACATCTGGAGGGGATGAATTTGGGAAAGGCTCTGATATGTGCAGTACATTCAAACATGTTTCTTTCATACAAGTGCTTATCATGGGTCAGAAGTGGTGAAAATATGCCATGATGAACCGTGCCTACTGAGGCAGTTAGTCTGGCATTCATTTCCTCCAAGTGGCAGTGGCTGTCCAAAGTCTCAGGAACAGGTCCCTCCTTGCCATACAATCTGCAATAACTTACAAAGAGCCCTGCTGGATCAGACCTAAGGGTCCATCTAGTCCAGCATTCTGTTCACACAGTGGCCACCCAGCTTACCTGTGAGAAACCCACAAGTGGGATATGAGTCCAATAGCACCCTCCTGCTTGTGTTCCCCAGATCTTGTACCTGGTGAAAAACAGTTGGTTTTGCTATTTTCCAGTTACACCGTAACTGCTACACAGTATTTTGCACTTAGGATTGTACTCCGAGAATGAAATTACTCTTAGTTGCTTCTCATTGTTTGCCACTCTCAACTGAGTATCTGACACATTGCTTTTCTTATTTATTTCATGTGCATTCCTGATCCTAAACATGTTTAGAAGCAAGTCCCATTGATTTAAACTGGATTTGCTTCTAGAGAAAAATGCAGGCTTGACAGGTCGCCTCTTTGAGGCCCTGGATCACATCCTCCCCCAGCTGGTACTCGGAGCTCAAGAATGTTCTGTTCTTTGCCCTCCTTCTCTCCCCCCACCACCTTCCAAGGTCTTATTTTGATTCTGGGATACCATTGCAATGTCTGGATCAGCCAAGGGCTGGGGGCTGCTCCACAAACGGAGGAGGGGTGCATATGCAACATTGTACTAGGGAAGAGTAAATCCCAGATAGCTGGCCTCTGTGGCTGAATCACCTTACAAGCTACATACACAAGGTCACCCTTGTTTTACTCTCAATTATATAACTATTTCTTCCATTTTTGTAGTCAGTAATTTAACTTAGGTCTGCACTGTAACAGGAAGAGGAGAAAATATCCCTGACCATTCTTTAACCATCTGGTATATAAGAATAATTGAGTGGTAAATTTGTCTGGAGTAAATACTGTTTTCCTTGAAAACATGTCTAACAGTTCCCTCTTCAGCCTTTCCCTGAAAACCTCTGAGGAAGGAGACTGTCATTCTTTTAGCTGTCCCTCCCCTGTCCTGCCTTAGTATCCTATTGCATTGCTTAGCTGCTCCTAGTTGATTATGGGGTGTGTGTGTTTTAAGTTTAAGATGGTTATGAGTACCACAGAACTTGCTACTCATGGCTTGAAATGACAGAGAAAGAGGATATCCAGATGTTGCAGGGTACAGTTTGATTTCCTTAAACTTGTTTTGTTCAAGATCCACTTATGCTGAATAGAAATCTTAGGACTCAAGTCTATAGGTGAGCAGTAGTTCAGCTTATTAAGGGTATAAGAGATTATGAACTCCCAGTGGATTCTAAGTAACCATCCTTTTATCTGACAGATACAAGGAACTCTCCTTAACTGGCATCTCCATTGTGCAGATGCTTTCGTTGTGCAAGACCAGCTAGGGTGAAGGAAGGATCAGATGGTCTTCCTGCTCTATGTGCTGATGGCTCTTATTGGCCCAGAGTTGGGTGTGAATGACTGTGTGTACTAGGAATTGGGAGATCAGAACTCATGGTGAGTTACAGAGGAGATGGTGAGAGCTGAGGATTGTAGGGGACAACTAGCTTGTGTGTCTCTTGAGAATAAGAGTTGGAAGATTTTTTTGCTGGCAGTGGGGGCATATATCCACCTTTGACCAAGAAGTGCACTCATCCATGTGACAAGTTCATATTTTTCAAAAGAACATAAGAAGATCCCTGCTGGATCAGACCAAGGGTCCATTTAGTCCAGCACTTCTGTTCACACAGTGGCCAACCAGCTGTTGAAGGGAAATCCACAAGCAGGACATAAGTGCAACAGCACCCTCCCGCCCACGTTCCCCAGCAACTGGCGCGCATAGGCATACTGCCTCTGATATTGGAGGTAGCATGTAGCCATCAGGACTAGTAGCCACTGATAGCCTTCTCCTCCAGGAATTTGTGTAACCCCCTTTTAAAACCATAAAAATTGGTGGCCATCACTACATCTTATGGTAGTGATTTCCATAGTTTAACTGTGTGCTTTGTTAAGAAATTCTTCCTTTTATCTATTCTGAATCTCCCACCAATCAGCTTCATGAGGTGACCCCTTTCGTGTCTAGTATTATTTAGGGCACAATCCTATGTGGATAATCGGCAACCTCCAAACTCAGAGCCTGTCAACTAGCCAATGCAGGGCAGAAGGACAGCAGAGGTGAACTTTCTCTCCGCGCTCCAACTGCCCTGCATTTCTTGAGACGGGCTATTTCATCTGACCAGAAACTGTCTGGGGGACATAGGATTGCTCCCTTATTCCCAAGATGTAACATACTCAAAATGTATTGATAAACTATTATTTTACACTACGTTTTGAATTTTTATTAAATTATCCACTGTATCTATTTTAGGGCACAATCCTATGCATTGTTTAGACAGAGAAAAGGCCTACAACTTCCAGCATTCCCCAGCCAGCCTTGCTGGGAGTTGTAGGCCTTTTCTTTGTCTAAACATGCATACGATTGCGCCCTGAATGTCCATATTATACTAGTATCTTCCTCAGGGGTGCTGTAAAATGTTATTGAATGTGCTGAGCACTTGTTATCAATTATACTTCTTGGGTACCAGTTTGAGGCTTCTTCTCGGTTCTTCCTCTCCCCCGCAAACTTCTGCTGCCTCTCTGGCTTCCCTCCACCTTTTCTTAGTACCAAAATATCTCGGATCTGCTAAAAACACTGTCTGTAGGTGGGAAGAGAAGTTCCATTTCTACAGAGAGGTATGGGAATGACAAGAGCTTAGGTGTGTTCAAGCCCGTCCCTGTTAGAAATCTCGAGAAAAACCTAGTATTTTTTCCCAAAAAATATAGAGCCTAATTGTGAGGTGTGAGTTGAAGTCGTGTCCTTTTAACAGCAGGGCTATTTTTATGGCTTGGTGGTGTAGGAGGGGTACTGGTTCTTACTGGTTACCATCATTGCGAGCTGTATTGCATTAACCATGGGTTAAGGTTCAACAGCTGGTGGCGCCTGGACCAAATCTCTTTCCCTGTATTGCCAGTATTACCAGAGGCAAGACAAGAGTGTGGTTGAGCAGTATCCGTGGCAATGAAACTTGGCAACAGGTCATGGGGGGGGGGGCGGGTTGGCCTCTTGTCCCCCTTTCAAATTAGCTGCCAGTTAAGCCCATAAAAGTGGCATGGGACTCAGCCGTGCATTAATGGTGTTTTGCGTTCCCTTGGCAGGGGTTCTACATAGCGGCAGCTCAGACTTTGAGTCAGTGGATGATCTGTTTGAAGCGATCGGGGAGCTCCTGCAGGATGTGTCCAGGGACTCTAAAGATGATGAGGACATCCGTGCTATCTGCCAGCGGATGTACAACACCCTTCACCTGTAAGTTCCTTCCAGCGGGGGGGGGGGGGGGAGTCTCAAGTGCCCATTGGAAGGAGTTGTGACCAGGCACAGGGGATTGAACCAATGATGCTAGTTTAATGCAGCCAGCCCTCAGGGCATCAGCCAATGCCTTTGCTCTTAGTTCCGCCCCTTCAGGGTTACTGAGGAATACAATCCCTGATTTGCGGATTCCCCTGTGTGCCATTGGCCCTTCCAACTGGGAGAGTGTGTAGCACGCTAAGAGCTCTGCTTGCCCTACATCCTCCTCAGTGGAGAAGGACACAGGGCAGGCAAAGCCGGGGACTTGACTGAGGCGCCAGCTGGAGGAGTGACAGCTGGTGCTTTGGCCAGGAACTAGGTGATGTTGGGGGGAATGGGCCTGCTGCCCTCTGGCATCATCTGGCCTGCCGAGGGCTGCGTGATGGGTCATCCCCTCCCTTTAAGTTCCCTGTCTCAATATGTGAAGCAGCATGTGGGGATCCAGATTCCGCGTGGATTTTTACACGGGCAGAGTTGCAGAACTCTGGCAGCCCCCATACTTTTGTACGCTTTTTCCATTGCTTGCCAGGGTTGGAGGGCAGGATACTGGGCTGAAGGGCAGTTGTTCGGATCACACATTCTCCCCCAAAATGCAAGAGGCATTCATAATCACTGGGTGAATGAATAAATAAATTCTGAGGCCTCTTAACTGATTCTCTGTGCCTGCCAGGGACAGCGAAAACTCCCAGAGAAACAGGCAGGTGCTCCTGGATGCCCCAATTCAGCTTTCTCAGATCACAGATCACTATGGTGAGTAGTGCTGGCAGAGGGGCTTGTTGCAGCTATGCTTCCCACAGCATAAGAAGAGCCATGCTGGATCATACCAAAGGTCCATGTAGTCCTACATCCTCTTTTCCACAGTTGACATTCCAGATACCTTTCAGTGGGGAATAAAGGCAGTAGCCCCCCCCCCCCCCAGGCAACAGGTATTAACAGGTATACTGCCTCTAGACCTGGGGGTTCTGTCTAGCTATCATGGCTAATAGCTGTTGATAGCCCCTTCATCTGTTAATTTTCCTTATTCCCTTCTAAAGCCATCTGAGCTTATAACTTTGCTATAGTAAGTTTCTGTTTCTTGTCTTCTGCCTCTAACCCTAGTTTAACAACAACAGCAACAAGCCAGAGGACCCAGCTCAGAGGTGGTTCTGGCTCTGCCTCTCCCTACGCCTTTACTCTGCCTGTTAGCTCTAGTGAAAAGCATTGACCCGGTTCACTCATAACACTAACCTGTGGTTTATTTAACCCATGGTTAAGCATGGTTTGTTGTCTTACCCAGGGTTTGTCTGGCAGATGACAGAGCAAACAGTGATTTATTTTCTCAATCCCTGGGTTGTTTGTTTCCCTCGTCCTCCAGTGCTGCTCTACAGTGGCATGTAAAGCGGCTGGTTTTTTACCACTTGCCCACCACTTCTGAAGCCTGGCAAAACAACCCACATTTCTGGGTTCACACATAACAGCAACCTATGGTTTAAACAACCCAGAGTTCACAACCCAACCATGGGATCTTTTTCTGGCTTGTTCATAGTTCACAAACTCTGGTTTGTTAGCACAGCGGGGGTCACACATCACGACAGCACAGAATTCACCAGCCCATGTGATGGGTTAGTGTTACGTGTGAACCCAGCCTTTGTGTTCATGCAGGGTATGGGACCTGGGTCTTACCTAAATGGATGTGTGTAACATTCACTTGGAACTGCAGGTGTCAGCGTACTGACATGGTGGTGCTTGCACAATACACTGTTGATCTCCTCTGTCCCCCAGTTCACTGACACAGCCCCATTTTTGTATATTGGTCCATCAGGTATTCTAGTGTCAGCTATTGGCCTGTAAAAAGTCATGGGGGGGGTTGGTGAGGAAAGGTGGCCGGTCTTCCCCCTCCCATTCCCCTTCCTCCATCCTCTCGTCCCCCCATATGATGGCGATGGGAGACCTTTCTCCTCCCCTTTCCACACCAGTGTTGGAGAACTCCATGCTCATTACTGCTGGGAAGAGGAAGCCACCAGGAAGGCCAGGGGCTGCCTTGCAGTGTGTGAACCTGCCTGTCCTCTCCTCCCATGTGGACCAGGAGTGGAGCATTCCTGGCTCCAGTATGCTTGGGAAGAGCAAGCCCTGGGGACAGCAGTGTTGGAGGAGGAAGGGAGTTCTGCATAGAAAATCTTACCCCAGCTCCTCGCTGAGCTACTTCTGTTATGCTCCAGTATGACAAGATCAGAGACACTGGAGCATGGTGGCAGTGAGAGATCTGACAATAAAATAAGTCATGCATCTAGGACACCAGTGAATGAGTACTTCCATATTTTTTTGTATATGCAGGAGTGCTTTCCTAAGTAGGACACACAGGGGAAGAGGGGTGGCGTCGGTGCTGCTGAGATTCATGCAGCTAGACATTTCACTGTCTTTCTGGCTGATTGCAGATTCGAGCTTGGACCTGCTGCCGGGGCTGCTGCTGAAGAGAGACCAGAACTCGGTAAGGGCACCAGAGCTGGTGGGTCCCATTACTGTTGACTCCACAAAGTGCTGACTCAACTGCGGTTAGAGAGCTGGAGTGGCAACTGCCCCTGGCTCTCTGGGGCCTTCTTGTCCCCTTGCTGCATTTGTCCTGTCTTTTCCTTGATCTCGTGTGGCATCTTCGCCTTCTACTGGTGTGATGCTAGGACTCACTTGTGTCACGGCCTCGTCCCTCAGACGTGGTTCGGTTACATTGGTGTTTTTGCTCTTGTAATCATAGTGGGGGGGGGGGGAGAGCTCTCATGTCCAATCCCATGTTTCAGAGGGGAACTATCTGCATACCTACCTCTCCTCTTCTCCCCCTGCCCTTCAGTCCATGCATTCCATTCCTCAGCATGCTTCTGTTGGATGGAAGGTGTTGGAGTAGCATAACTGTGTCATTGCAGCGAGCAGGTCCAGATGATGCAGGAAAGCAAGCAGTTCCTTTGGAGATGGTGAACTCATCCTGATGTTTGCTCTTGCTCCATCTCCTGCATTACAGATAGTGAATGCCAAGAAGCTGGAGAAAGCAGAGGCTCGCCTCAAAGCAAAGCAGAGCAAGAAGCAGGAGCGGGATTCCTTCAAGTCTGGCAGCCCACTGTGAGTGAGGGGCAGATCAACTTTGAGTGGGGAGGACTCCTCAGAGCCTGACGACGGGGTGTCCTGAGAGGCTGGCAGCAGGAAATACTAAATTCAGTGAACTGAAGCCATGTGCAGAAATCTTGCAGCTGGTGCTGATTATCTTTCTGTGGATTTCTTTCTTTTTTTTTTTCTTTTTTTGGTACGATGGAAGAAATACTGACCATGGGAGACACCAGGGAAGATGAGATTGCTTTGCCATCTTTTAAAAATGAGTTTATATTCTGTCTTACCCTGAGATTCAGCATGGTTTCTTACTGAACAATGCACAAAAAGATAGAAGTACTCACCCCATCCCACCCTTGGGCTATGTCAAACTTATCTGGGCAAATTAATACGGCCTGGTAGTACAAATCTTGTGCCATTTATTTTGCTGGTGGGCAAATGGCAACCACCTCTCAGCTGGTACAAACAGCTGTTGGTCATAAGAGCTGGTTCACACACCCACACATAAGGGCTGGTTCATCCCTCAGTGCCTTGTGTATGTGTGTAGGCCAGGTCAGAGAATTTTCATCCCCTCTATCCTTAACCTTATCTGCGGGGTCAGTTGGTTCGCACATTCATTGCAAGCGATTGGAAACGGAGTGATGCTCTTGCATGTGTTGGAAGTGACTTCAGAAGCGTACAGAGTATGAGAGTGCTGCAGTGTATATACTGAAAGTGTTCCATCCCCCTAGCTCACTTCTTGTCCCATAACCTAAAAAGTCTGCCCAGAAAAAGGCATTTCAAGTTGCATGTGAAAATTCTGGGCATAATTCTTGGTGGTAATTTAGACTGACAAAAGCCCAACATTGCTTCAGTCCCATATAGCTTGGCAACCATCTTTCCCCCAGTGTCCTTTACTGTGTACCAGGAGCCTTTGGACAGATCAGATTTTTTTAAAACAATCTCTGGACGGGCTTTGGTGTCCTCCTTAGAGGGCTGTTAGGGCGTGGCTGCTTAAAATGCTTCTCTGGGTGCCAGCAGTGTTCATTCAATAGCCCTATGAAGAGGCTACCCTCAGTGGACCAGAAATACCATGGCAGGCTGCAGGGGAAGTGGCCATCTTTTAGGCTGTTGCTTCAAGCCCTTGTCTTATGTGCGGAGACCACCTGCACTTCTCCACAAGCTGTGTGTGGGACAAGCACAGAGTCCTCAGTTGCACCTAATCCTCCTGCCTGATAGCATCTAGTCAGTCCTGGCTCGTGGCCTTTTCTGTGCAGATCAGATCAGTGGCTGATGAAGTGGTCAACTTGTGTCAGGGCTTGGACCACTTCGGACTGTGGGGAGGAGGGAGGCTCACGATGAGCATGGAATGCCCTTGCATACAAACCAGTCCCCCACACAATTAGTATCTTGGGGGCAGGGAGGCAGGTTCTGGCCTGTGAGCAGGAATCTTTTTTTCTCCTCCGTGGGGAAGCCATCTGTCACGTGAGCCTCGCCTGCAGGCTGAAGTGAGGCAGCCCAGAAACAAGCTAACTGTCGCTGGGAGGACTGCTGTTGTTGTGCTTGGGGAGGGTGATGTGGTCTGTCTGATCCAGGGGCGTTGAATCTCTTTCAGCTCAAGGGCCAAATTCTACTCCAGAGCAGCTCTCGGGGGCTGCATGTTGGAGGTTGGCAGGGCCCAAAGCAAAGGGGCAGGCCCGCAGTACCAAAATGCCTCAGTGTAATTCAGCTTAAAGCTCTTCCCTGCCCATAATGAAGCCTTAGGAGCAGTATCTCAACCTCTTTAGAAGTGTGTGGGGGGGGACTTCCGGGAAACCACTGAGCTGGGAAAGAGGGTAGGTCCAGGGAAAGGGCCATGGCCATCTGGGGGACCCCAAGAGGGCTGGATTGGGACCCTGGGCGAGCTGAGGTTCTGCACCCCAATACAATGGGGAGAAGCGTTTCCTTTCCCTGGCATTAACGGTCCCTTCTTGTTTCACGCCGGGGGGCAGGGTGCTTGAAGAGGCATCAGCCAGCCAAGCCGCCAGCAAGAAGGAGGCCCGCCTGGAGACATCCGGCAAGAACAAGTCCTACGACGTGCGCATTGAAAACTTCGACGTGTCCTTCGGTGAGCGGTGAGTCCTAGCAGACAGCTGGAGGAGAGGCTTGTGGGCAGCCAGCTTTGCGATGGGGGCCGACCGCCAAATGGGCCATTTTTCATCCAGCTTCAGTGTACTGCGGTGCATTCCCTGTGGGGCTGGGTTTGAAAGCCGTCTGGAAATTGCCACTAGTCCAAAATACAGCTGCTAACTGGGACTGGCTGCTGCGAGTATGTCTTGCTGGTGCTGAAACAGCTGTTTCCTGGTCTGTGTCTGCTCACAATTCAAAGTGCTGGTGCTTAGCTTTTAAAGGAAATTGAAGGGTTGCCTACTCTCTCCTTCCCCAACCTGGCGTCCTCCAGATGGATTGGACTACAACTCCCATAATGCAGGGCACCTGGTTGGGGACTACTCCGACTTGAGCCTGGCTACACACTCAGATAATCTTTGGAGGCTCTCTAGAAAAGGACAGACGGTGACTGGGGAGAGGGTTTGCTAAGCCGTGGCGCCCTGTTTATGGAGGAGCAGGAAGGGGTTGGAGGACAGAGGTGCAGGGGTCGCACAGCCTGCCCTGTGCGAACCTTCTGCTTTCACCTGAGGATGCTGTGTCATGTCGATGTATGTGGAATGGAGGCCACGGGGGTGGGGGGACTGTCTTGTCGTTGCTACGTTGCTGCTTGTGCATGGGGATGGCGGAGAATTCCGCCGCATACCCAAATGAGTTGGGATTCTTTTGAATCCGGCCTCCGGACTCCACGGCAGAACAGATCACTTACCTCCGCCTCCCAAGGATTCCCTCTGGAATGGCATGCTGGCTCCAGACTGCTTGCGATACGGTAATGGCAGCTGCTATTACCATATCACAAGCGGTCTAGAACTGTTGTGGGGCTCTGCGGAATTGCCGCGGAGCGGAGCCGCTCCAGAGGATTCCGGGGAGGCGGAACGGATTGCCTCCCCCCCCCAGCGGACAACGCTGCGGATCGGCCTGTAAGCAATCCGTCCATCCCTACTTGTACGTAGAAATGGAAGGCGGAACAGTAGATGCTGCGGCTTCTTTCTAGACTTGGGACTCTATTCTAGCCTGGTTGTAGCTCCACCCACAAGCTGCTGCGATGTCACTACACGTCCTGGCCAGGGTGAGATTTCAGGTCGCCCCCTCAGCCTTCCCACTGTTTTAGGCAGCCTGTTTTTTTCCTGATCCCCTGATGTGGGCTGGTAGCTGACACACAGACTGTCCTAAGGTCCATGTGTTGCCTTCTGTCAGTGTCCTTCTCACAGGTGCAGACTTGAACTTGGCGTATGGACGGCGGTACGGACTGGTGGGCCGGAACGGGCTGGGCAAGACCACTTTGTTGAAGATGATGGCCAGCCGCAGCTTGCGCATCCCCTCCCACATCAGCATCCTCCACGTGGAGCAGGAAGTGGCTGGGGATGAGACCCCAGCCCTGCAGAGTGTGCTGGAGTGTGACACGACCCGGGAGAGCCTGCTGAAAGAGGAGAAGGAGCTGACAGCCCGGGCCAATTCTGGAAGGTAACCCTGGCCTTGAGGTGCCCTGCCCAGCTCACCTAGCCCAGATCTTGGCATCTGATGATACGGAGCTGAGCTTCCCTTGCCATCCATACAGTTTTTTTGTCCTATTTCAGGGGAGAAGGCACCGAAGGTGCCAGGCTGTCAGAAATCTATGCAGGGCTGGAAGAGATTGAGGCAGACAAGGCCCCAGCAAGGTAAGATAAAGCTCCATTTAGTAGGGCTAGATACAGACTTTTTGGTACATGCTTAGTTGTCTAATGGAGTTCTCCTTCAGGTAAAACTGCAAGTGTTGATATCTGAGTCCCAAGATCCGGGGCAAAAAACAGCAACTTTTGGTATAAGTCTGTATATAGCATCTTGGATCAAAAAGGCACTGAGTGTGTGTGTGTGTGTTTACTTTATTAATTAAATGAATGCGTTGGTTTCAACCATGAAGAACAGTCTCAAAACAAATTACAACCCCCCCCCCACCACACAAACACACACACACACACACACACTTATGAGAGAGTCTCTCGCAGATGGTGGTTTGTTTTCTCTCCCTGGGTTGGTTGTTTCCCTCCTTCACTTGCTCCCTTCCTATACCCCAAATGCCTTTGTGGCACTGTAGTACCAGCATGTAGAGCAGCTGGGTTTATTTTACAATTTATTTATTTATTTATTTATTAAATTTCTTAGTTGCCCATCTGGCCAGTACCACAGTACAACTTGAAACAGTAAAATTACACATTAAAATATTGTTTAAAAATACCCTAACCCACCCCAAACGCCTGCCTGAACAACCAAGTTTTCAATGCTTTGTGGAAGCTCATTAAAGAGGGGTCATGGCGGAGTTCCCTAGGGAGGGAGTTCCACAGAGTGGGCGCCACCACAGAGAAGGCCCTCTCCCTCGTCCTCACCAGCCTAGCTGTCCTGGCTGATGGGACAGAGAGAAGGCCACCCAAGGCTGATCTTGTTGAGCGGCCTGTCTGGTGTTGCTGGAGGCGCCCCTTGAGATAGGCTGGGCCAGAACCATATAGGGTTTTAAAGGTCAAAACCAACAACTTGAATTTGGCCCCGAAAACAACTGGTAACCAGTGCAACTCCTTCAGCACCGGAGTGATGTGATCATGCCAGTGGCTGCCTTTAATCAGCTGACCTGCCGCATTCTGCGCTGGCTGCAGCTTCCGAACCGTCTTCAAGGGTAGCCCAACGTAGAGTGCATTACAGTAGTCTAGGCGGGAGGAGATCAGGGCATGTACTACGAATGGGAGCAGTTGATCGGGAAGGTAGGGGCTCAGCTGCCGTATCAGATGGAGTTGGTACAGTGCTGTCCGGCTCATGGCTGACACCTGAGCCTCCATGGACAGCTGGAAGTCCAAAATGACCCCCAGGCTGCGGACCTGGTCTTTCAAGGGTAGCCGTACCCCATTCAACACCAGGTCAGTATCCCCCAACCTCCTCTTGTCTCCCACCAAAAGTACCTCAGTCTTGTCAGGGTTCAGCTTATTCCTCCCCATCCGGCCACTCACCGTCTCCAGACATTTGGACAGATTCCATGGCCATCCTTGGTGAAGATTTGAACGAGAGAGGTAGAGCTGTGTGTCATCTGCATACTGATGACACCACATCCCAAACCTCCTGATGATAGCCCCCAGCGGCTTCACACAGATGTTAAATAGCATTGGGGAGAGGATGGAACCTTGTGGCACCCCACAAGTGAGCGGCCACAGGTCCAACACCACCTCTCCCAGTGCTACCCTCTGGTACCTGCCAGAGAGGAAGGACTGAGACCACCGTAATATGGTGTCTCCAATGCCCAACTCCTCCAGGCGGTCCAGGATGATATTGTTGTCAATGGTATCAAAAGCTGCTGAGAGGTCGAGGAGAACAAGGAAGGAGCGTTCACCCCTATCCAAAGCCCTCCTCATATCATCCACCAAGGCCGTTTCTCTCCCATGCCCAGGCCTGAAGCCCAATTGAAATGGATCTAGATAATCGGCTTCTTCTAAGTGTGCCTTCAACTGCATCGCCACCACCTGCTCAATCACCTTGCCCCAAAATGGCAGATTCGAGACTGGGTGAATGTTGTTCAAAACTTGGGGATCCAAGGAGGGCTTCTTTAAGAGCAGTCTTATCACTGCCTCCTTGAGGGCTGATGGCATCACTCCCTCCTCAAGGGAGGCATTCACCACCACCCTCATCCCCTTACCCAATCTCTCTCTGCAGCTCATAATGAGCTAATTCTTGCCCACTGCCTCTGTAGCCTGACGAAACCACCCCTGAACGACCCATGGTTCGGGGCTAATATGTAATAACAACCCATGGCTTAAACAATCCAGTGTTCACACCCCAACAGCTGTGGTGGTAGCCCCCCAACTGTGGAGTGATCTCCCTGACAAGGCCCCCCTGACACCACCATTGTTACCTTTTCAGCACCAGGTTAAGACCTATCTCTTTTCTCAGGCACTTGGCAGCATATGATGAGATTTCCATCATTCCTGGATTTGTCTTATGGTTATGGTTGATTGTTCAGTGTTGTTTTTAGATATATGTTGTCTTTGTGTATACTGTTTGTGTGTTTTATGTAAATGGTTTTAAACACGTATACTGTAATTTAATGTTTAATGTTTTTAATCTTTGTATACTGCCCAGAGAGTCTCAGCTATGGGGTGGTATAGAAATGTAATAACAACAACAACAAACCATGGCTTCTTTTGGGGGGTTGTCCATGGTTTTGGTTGTTTTTTAGCGTGGTTGGGTTCGCACATCACAACAACCCAGAATTCAACAATCCATGGGTTAAACCATGAGTTAATGTTCTGTGCAAACCAGGTCTCACTCTCAGGCTTTTTGCACATCATGGTGGCATTTGGCAGCAAATCATGGGTTAATTAACCCATAATTTGTGGGCCTGCACGCAAGAGCTGTTTCCACTTTCTGTAAACAACCTCTGATTGACCCAGTCGGAGGTTGTGAGCATGACAGATGAACCTATACTGCTGGCTTGTTTAGGGGCTAAAGAACCCAGTGGTTAATCCCACAACAATTCATGGGTTAACCCCCCTTTGATGTTACCTATTCTTACAAGCTTCACTGAAGAAAGGCTGTGTTTGGACAAAAGGGAATGCAGAAAATTGGGACTAATGCTACCATATCATCCCATTATCTTTTGGCAGAGACATTAATCTGAGCTTCTCATTCCTTTTCCCAAGCTGTTAATTGGTTCTCTTTATGTAGCCTTGGATGTTCTTGAAGCAGCACCTCAGATGCTGGCATTTACAGCAGGGTCCTGGGGTTTCTGGTGCCTGACTGAAGGGCAGGCTGGATCTCCTCTCCAACTTTCCTGGTTGCACTCTATGTTGGAGCCCTGCATGGAGCATCAGGGAAAATATTGCATAGAGGCTTGCACTGCATTTAGCAGTTGGAGCGTGTGGTTCTTCCCAACCCCTTTTGTGCTTTTTTTTAAATGCACATCGGCCTTGGATGCGCTTCACAAACACCAGAATTGCTGTTCTCCCCCACTGGTGGGCAGATAGGTTGCTTGGAGAAGCCAGTTTTGAGCAAATAGTAGGAAAGCAAAAGATTAAGCAGCCCCCACCCCAAATTCCATTGTTTTGGCAGTCTCTGGGTCTGAATTCCATTCAAGCAAACAGCCAGGATAGCGGAGGAATTGCACAACTGATCCTCAGATGTAGCTTGATCCTAAAAAAGACCACCGTTTAATGTTATGTTTGGTGCTCCTAGTCTTCAGAGAAGTGATTATTAGTTCAAAAAACTCTGTAATTTCTAGTTGAAGGCCTGAGTGCATTCAGAGTGACATTTGGATCCTGCAGCCAGTTGAATTTGTTGTGGCTGTGAGAAAGGGAGAGAGCTGTACCGGATTTAGTTTCTTAAAATGTTCTTTAAATTATACAGCAGGGTTCATAACAGCTTCTCTTCATGGGGAAGACTTGTTGCCCCTGTCCCCCAACCTGTCGACCAGGTTCAGACGATCTACAGGGGAAACAATGCAGCATTGGTTGTTTCTCCCACTCCCGGGCATGGTTTACAGTAGGGGTTGTAGGGTGGGTGAAAAGTTACCACGGCCATGCCATGCGCCAGGTTCGGACAACACAGCAACCTGCAGTGAGGCGTGGGCAATTAGGGTAATCCCGGTCATGTGACTGGCACACGCAGGGGAAACAACCAGCGCTGCGTTGTTTCCCCCGCTGATCGTCTGAACACCCACTTTGACTCCATCCAGTGACATCGCTTCTTCCTCCCCTCTACAGAGCATCTGTTATTCTGGCTGGGCTGGGATTCAGTGCAAAGATGCAGCAACAGACAACCAAGTAAGTGGTCTCTGTATCCGAGACTGGACTTTTCCTGCTGTTGGGGTCCTAGGTTGGTTTTTCTGCCACCTTGGCTGTGATTAGGTGCTGGAGGTTACCAGGTGACATAAAGCTTGGTGGCCTCTCTCTTCCCGTTACAGTGGGGTGGGAGTGAACTGGGGCATCCCTGACCTTCACCCTTGTACCCTTCAGAATCCTGAAGGTACCTGCTGTATCTATAGGCTGACTGTTGCCCGCTTGGCACAGGGAATCTGATGACTCCTTTGTTCCTTCTCCCCAGAGAGTTTTCCGGAGGCTGGAGAATGAGGCTGGCTTTAGCTCGAGCCCTCTTTGCCAAGTACGTCTTGTTGATTCAGCTGTATTCAGGCTGGTATCCAGAAACTGCACTGATGGTGGTACTGGTGGACTTAAAACTAGCTTGAACCAATAATCTCAAGGAATTGTGCCCAGGGAAGGGAAGAATCTAGGACAGGGGTGGGGAACCATTTGCAGTCCAAGGACCAAATTTCAATCTGAGAAAGGTCTTGGGGGGTGCATTCTATCTGTGGGTGGGGCCAAAGACAGAGTGGGTGGGGCCAACATGCAATTCTTACCCATTTTAAACCTACTCCAAAGTAAGTAGGGCCTCTGCATGTCTACTCAGAGGTAAGCAGCACTGAATCACTCCCTTTCTCAGCCTTCAGGAGGGAAAAGCTTTTCTCTCTGATCAGCTGCTGTTTAGAGGTAAGAGCTTTTTTCTGCCAGGAGAGCGGGCAGGGCCTGGGAAAGAAACTGGCAGGCTGAAGTGGGGAACCCCTGTGGGCCATATGGCCCATGGACTGGAGGTTCCCCATTCCTGATCTAGTAATATGCGCAGCTTTTCATTTATATATTGAAGCATGGAAATCCTTGCATTTGGAGGTGTGTGGGGGCTGTGCTGGTGTTTTCGATAGTCCTGGCCAAACCACTGTCACTCATCCTAACATGAGAGAGCCAGCGTGGTGTAGTGAGATAGCACTGGAATTGTACGGGGCTGCAGGAGACGTAGGTTCAAAACTCTATGCAGCCATGTATACCATCCTCAGCTCCTTGCAATAGGGTGAGATACAAATTTGATGATAATTCACCTCATAGGGTTATTTTGTTTTAAAATGTATATCCTACCTTACAAAATCTTTTTGAGATTATTTAACTGAGATAAACTTCCGTTAAAAACAGCAATTTAAAAAAAATAGCCTCTAAAAACACAAACCAACATTAAACAAAATATCACTAAAGACAACCATAATGCAGCAACATGAAATGTACTAATCATTAAAAGTCTGGGCAAATAAAAAGTCTTGGCCTTGTACCTAAAACTCTGTCGTTTAGGTGCCAGGGGACTAGCCCTGGGAAAGTGTTCCAGAGCTAGGACACCACCACTGAGAATGCCCTTTTCCCCCAGTTGCCACCTGCCTAAATTTCTGATGGTAGGAGCACCCAGAAAAGGATTTCTGGTAATGATTTTAACATGAAAGCAAAGGAGAAAAAGATGGTAGAGCACTTTTGCAAACTGAAAGGAGCTATAGTTGTTTATCATCATAGCTGGCTGGCTTTCTTAGAATCCCCCAAAACATAACCATTGTTTAAAGAACAAGGTACAATTTATATCTCATGATTTTTGAGAAAAATAGCCCGAAAACTGTGGGCATTTTCTGCTGCAAGCTTAGAGACCATAAAGTAGGCTGAGTAGGAGGAATGTTCAGTCAGCACAATCCCGGTCGTTAAACATCTTGTCTCCAATTCCCTTTTCTTTGAATTCCAACCTCTTTTTTTCTAGTTTCAAATGAATTAATGCAGGTTTTAAAAAAGTCAGGAAAGGTGCAGCTATAATGAAATATATAAATTTTAAAGTTTGATGTGTTGTTGTTGTTTTAAATTGCCGGATTTTAATCTTTCAGTTACAGGATTTGGGATTACTTGAGCAGCGAGCTGTAGTCTTCTCAGGTGTGTTGTACAGAATTGTACAAAAGCCTGGGCTGAGTGGGAATTCTAGGATCTCCCAGCCAAAGCTACTAAATCTGGGCAGGGCAGTCAGCATTGGCTTTAGGATGCGTTCCAGATATTGCCAGGCTGTCCCACAGGAGGCGCTGTAAAAACAGCACTATCAAAACAGTAGCCTTTAAACTGAGCCTCAGTATTGACACTTTCTTTCTTCCCTCCCCTCCCTTCCTGCCCGCTCCCCTACAGGCCTGACCTCCTCCTGCTTGATGGTAAGTCTCTTCTGGAAGAATGTGGAGGAAGGATGCAGGTGGTATATAATTCACAGACTCATTTGGAATTATCTTCCTTCCCTCTCCAGTGTGGATTCCCTCATCCATTTCCAGGTTGCTCTAACCAGTTTGTTACAACATTCAAATCAGGCAAGCTGTGGTTAGTGCTATTTTTGATCAGCCATGTTGGATGCTCAAATCTCGGCATAATAATCTGAGAGATGCAGGAGCCTCATGCACCCACATGCAGCTGCTTTACCCCTCCCATCATGTGAGCAGGCAAACAAGCCATAGCGTCCCATCACGTCTGAACTGGGAAACTATGGTTAGTGGCTTCCAGACAAGCCAGAATATGGAACCGTGGTTTAAAGTTGCCTTCCAGATCCTGGCTTGTTTGGAATCCATTAACCATAGTTCCCTTTTTAGATAGGAAGCTATAGTTAACTGCAGCTCCCTGGCCTGTCTGCCTGCTCGGATGAAGGGAGGAACAAAGTGGCTACAGGCAGTGCATGAAGCTCAAGCAAATATTTGTTTATTAAGCTGAGATTTGATCATATGAACATGGCCTGTTACTTGATGCTATTGTTTGAAGTTGGCTTGCTAACCATAATCAAGATTTGCCCTAACTATAGTTTACCTGAGGCAGACATCAAGGCAAACTATGGCTAGAGCAACCTGGAATTGGAGGAGGGAATCCTTGCTAGGGAGCAGAAAGCATGTCGCTAAGCATACACTGTGTATATGTGTTTTTGAGCCGGGGCGGGGTTCCTCTTGAATCACCCCCAAAGTTGATTCATGCACATTAGTTTAACTGCATCTGTAGAATGAATCCACAGCTTTTTACTTGATGAGGCCATATAGACCTTGTATTAGCATGTGTCTCAGTGCTGTGGGGTGGGTGAGTCCATGATGTGCTATGGGGTGGGTGAGTCCAATTTGGCTGCACAGTCTGAAGAAGGCAGAGAATCTGATGTAAACACATAGCTATAGGCCAGTTGTGGAGCAAACCCTGTTTATAGACTGTGATAGCCTTTATTGTGTCATAGAATTGGCAGCAACCAAGTTATTGTTTAGTTTAACTCCTCTGCTGCAAAGCAGATCCATCTGTCCCCCAGCAGATCTATGAAGGTGATCCACCAGATTGGTAAAATATATTTGTTTTGGTCCTAGTAATGTTCTTGACATTCTGGAATTTTTGAGGAAGGGATTCTTCAGACTGTTCAAGTTCAAACTTTGCACACTGCATTGTGAACGCTGGTCAGTCCTAACGGAGGCAATTATTTTGCCAACTCTGTGGTTTTTGTGCTAAGGGCCCAATACAGCTACCTGTGGCCTCATCCAAGTGCAATTTGCATGTGGTAAATTTCCAGGCTGACCACAAATATGGTGATTGGTCAGACCCAAAATGCACTTAAAACCTATCCACTAAGTCCTCCCAAGGGAAATGGATGCTGTTCCATGTTTTTAATTGCCATCACTCCTTAACTAGGTTCCTTGCCCCAAACTACTTTTTGTTCCTTTCCAGAGCCGACCAACATGCTGGACGTAAGGGCGATCATCTGGCTGGAGAGCTATCTGCAGGTTTGTGTGGCAGTTGATAGCGAAAGACATAGGGCTGGTTCGCACGATCAAGCACCCCAGCATGGCTTAAGCCACAGTGGACTGCAGTGTGTGCGTGTGGCCATTTTTATATTCCACACTCGGACGCAGCTTGTTGTGTTGTGAGAACCTGGGTGCTGTGGGTTATGTGAGGGCTAAACAGTGCTCGCATAACCCATGGTCCCCAGGTTTGCATGACACAACAAGGTGCACCCAGGTGTTGAATATTCAAAATGGCTGCCTGCACACACCACAGCCCACTGCGGCTTAAATAAGCCACAGTGGGCTATTTGATCATGTGAACCAGGTCATAGTATCCAAAACTCTGGAGAGGTTTTCCTTTATGTTTTGAAGGGGGTGGGATGGGTAAGGCTCTCTTTGGGAACTCGTTTGAATCCTTTGATCTGGCTGAGAGTTCCAGTCTGCTAGCCTAAGGCTGCCGTTTGTTTGCCGGACCTTCTAGACTTGGCAGTCGACCATCCTGGTGGTGTCCCATGACCGGAACTTCTTAAATGCTGTGGCCACTGACGTCATCCACCTGCACTCACAGCAGCTTGACAGCTACCGTGGTGATTTTGAGAACTTTGTCAAGATCAAAGAAGAGCGGCTGAAGAACCAGCAGCGCGAGTATGAGGCCCAGCAGCAGTATCGGGCGCACATCCAGGTGCGAAGGGAGCAGAGTGTGGCTAGAGATGGAGTGGACACCCAGCCCTGCCTCATGAGTAACTGCAGATGGCAAGTGCCATCTTAAAAGAGGCATTCTCTCCCCTGCGTGAGAGAAGGGAGGGAATGCCTCTTTTCAGATGTTGCCTGCTGTAACAGATGCCTGCATCATCTAAACCAAAAGAAGTGTTATATTTTTCTGTTTGGCATGTAGAGGAATGCAGATTCAATCCGTAGGTTAAAACGTATGCAATTAAGATTTATTTAATTGGATGACAGCCCTAAAATAAACAATAACAGTCCTTTGCCAGGGAAGCTAACATCCAGTGTTCAAAATATACCATGCAGACAATCTTTGCATATAAACATTTTGCATAATTCAACTTCAAAGATCAGCCCCCCCAAAAAATATTTTTTTAACTTTTGCGTGTGCAAGGGTTGGGGTAGGGCTGGCAAGCTGTTGAAAATTGGGGTTAGATGGAGGAGGACTACTGGAACCTTTTTCCACCCTGACTTGCCTATGTTATTGAGTCTTCACTAGATATGGCCCACCAGCTTAGAATCTTCTGTGTAATCTAAAATGAGAAAATACTTTAAAAAAATCATAACAGATTTTGAATAGTATTCCTATGGGTATACAACATATACTTTGCTGTGGCTCAAATTCTACTATACATACTGCCTTGGCATTTGGGCATCAGAGAGAGAGATCTGATGTACTTCATAGGCCTCACTGCATGGCTAAGGGTGCAGCCCGGGGCAAGCTTTTTTGAAAGGACATCTCATTCAAAATCACCAGGATGTTCTTATACAAATAAAGGTGGTTTGGATCAATGAGTAAATCCATGTTCTTATGGCTGAAGCTCTGCAAGGGGCTTCTCCTGCCGGAGAGTCTCTGATCTTCTCTTTTCTTGTAGGTCTTCATTGATCGATTTCGCTATAATGCAAATCGGGCTTCTCAAGTACAGAGCAAACTCAAGCTGCTGGAGAAGCTGTGAGTACCCATCCCAGTTGGAGTATGCATGGGATGGGAAGAGAAGGTACAATGACATTGGCACATATTTGGATGGCACAGTTCTGGGGATGGATCTACACATGGACAGGGGTGAGCTAGAGAGCTGGAAATGGCAGAGGCCATTTCTTTTTAAAAAGCCACAAAGGTAACGAAGCTTCTTGAACAAGATTCCTTCTTTAGGAATCCACAGCTGGAAAGGCCCCCCCCCCCCCCCGGGTTACTGGGTTTAACTTTATGAAACCAGGCCAGCTTCCTGTTTTACCATGAACAGGGAAAATAGAGATCAGATAGAGGTGCTTTCCATTCGGAGCTAAGGGCAACTGGCAACCCTCCTTGATTTTTGAAGTCCTAGACCAGGGCTGGGCAACTTGTGGCCCTCCAGATAGTTTGGCCTACAACTCCCATCAACCCTAGTCAGCATAGCCAATGGTGAGGGATCAAGGGAGTTGTAGGCCAAAACATCTGGAGGGCCACAAGTTGCCCAGCCCTGTCCTAGACATGTCCTGGGATGGGGTTAGGAGTACTTTGACATGGGAAGGGGGCAGCCCAGTGGATTTGTGGTAGAAGATGGCTGTAAAGGGTGGCTGTTTCGAAAGAGAGGAGCTCGGCTTGAGGACCTCCCCAGCTTTAAATTGCTGCGGGTGGGACTCATCCTCTGATACTGTATCCATCTTTACTGAAATTGATCTGACCTTTTTTGTTTGTTTGTTAGGCCAAAACTGAAGCCTGTGGACAAAGAATCTGAGGTGATAATGAAGTAAGTGGCTCTTAATGGAAATGGGGCAGCATAGCTCTCTTCTTGCAGGGGAGGGGCAAGGAGGCATGAGCAAGAACCACTCCCCTCTCTGCCTTCTCAGTGTCAAGAACGCTACTCACTTCATGACTGCTGGTTCAAGAGTTGGTTGATCTTGCAAACCCTGTGTTCAGTCACTTCTAGTCAGTGGTGAATCAACTGGTTTAGGAACTTGCATTGGACAACTATGTCGCACTCAGCATGTGAGTGAGTAGACACATATCCAGAAGTTGGAAGGAAGTTGAAACGTGGCTGCAAGGTGTCAAATTCCTGGTTGGAATTGCTCACCTTGATATGTTCAAGGTAACAGCAGGACTACTGTGTGTGTGTGTGTGTTTTCATCCTTTCCCTTTCACTGTTCCAAAAGATCTTAACTCTGTGGATTGTTGGTCTTTGTTATTGTTCTTTGTTTCCTTTGGGGCCTCAGACAGCTTAATAGCTCAGGTAACCTTCTGTAGAGGGTTCTATCAATGGATCTTTTCACAGAGCTTGAATGCAGGCTCTTGACTATGGGCTCTTGGGTGCACAGACAGACTGCAAATGGTCTGCATCTTCTTCTCCCTTTGCAATTCCTGCAGTGGGCCATCCCTTTGGGCTACTGTTGCCAATGGCCTGAGAGCTATGTGATATCTGTGTAGCAGTCATTTGGTTCACGCTGTTCTTTCCTGAGATGTTCCAGTGTTGGGCTTGTGCCCCGGACACAGCCTCCTAACACCATAAGTATCCTAGAGCACTGGTGTAGTGTCATAGCTAAAGAGATAGAGCTATGAGTTGAGAAGTCTCCAGTTTGAATCTGATCTCTGGCATGAACTCACTAGGTGGCTTTAGGCAAGGCTCTCTCATACTTTTGGACTCAGCTCCCCATTTACAAGATGGAGATAATTTAAAAAATGGCTGCATAACAAAGTTGTTGTAAGGACTGAACCAAAGAGGACATTATTTAGTTATTAAGTTTATATACCAATTTTATTTGGAAGAACTCTAGGCGGCGTTCTCAGGCAGCCTCTGATCTAGGCACTGCCCAGACGTGCATAGCTTCAGCAAGGTGGCTGCATCATGTGCCTTAGACTATACCACAGAGGTGCAGAAATTCAGGCCTGGGGGCCCAATCCAGCCCTCCATGATTCCCCAGAGGGCCTCAGCCCCTTTCCCCTGACCACCAAGCATTTGGTGGTTTTCTGACTTTTGTGGAGTTTTTCCCCATTCTAAAAGGCTGAAATGCCTCTTCTCCTAAGCCTTAGTTACTGGCAGGGAGAACACTTTAAGCTACAATACACTGGTGTTTTTGGTTCTGCCCCTTTTGTCTTCAGCCCCATGCACCACTGGAATGCGACCCCTGAGAGCTTCTCCAAAATGGAATTTGGCCCTCGGCCTGAAGGAGATTCCGCACCCCATCTATACCCCAATAATACGTGCGAAGTACCTTGAATACAAAAGCAGTATAAACACAAAATATGAAATGCTAAGTATTATATACAGGGCCAACACTGTGCTAGAAACACTAAATAATACAAACATTACTTTTCTGCCTTGTGGGGGCCTGGCCCTTTGTGACACTTCCTTTTGCACTCCATTCCCTTGTCCTTCTTGCTGCAGGTTCCCAGATGGCTTTGAGAAGTTCTCTCCTCCCATCTTGCAGCTGGATGAAGTGGACTTTTACTATGAGCCGAATAACTACATCTTCTGCTCCCTCTCGGTCTCTGCTGACCTGGACTCCCGCATCTGTGTGGTAAGGGGGAGATTTGCTTTGTCTTTAATTTTAAGTTTTCAGCAGAAAGATGACAAAAATTAAACAGGAACAACAAAACAATAAATATTATAAAGTAAATTCCAACCACTCAGAAATTAGCTTGCATCATTGGGTAGAATTGATTCACAAAATTTCTGGGTAGGTAACCTAGCATCCTCCACAGGTTTTGGGCAGCAATTCCCATACGCCCCAGCCAGTATAGTTAATGGTCATGAATTATGGGGAGTTGTAGTCCAAAACATCTGGAGGGCACCAGCTGGGCTACCCCTCTACTCAATAGAGATGACAAAGGGAAAACATTACATGTATTTTTAATTAAAGGGCCTAATAAGAACTTCTGCTGTTCCCCAACCACCAGGACATGGAAATACATTTATAGTCCTGGGGCCAGCCTTCCCCAGCCTAGTGCCCTCCAGATGTGTTAATTACAACTCCTATTATCCCCCGCCAGCCTGGTCATTGGAGAAAGCTGGTACATGCAAAGAATATATACAGGGGTGGAAGTTGTAGTCCAACACATCTGGAGGGCACCAGATTGGGGAAGGCTGGCATATGCAGAGGACAAGAGGTTCGCCTGTGTGTGATCATAATATCCATACTTTAGACAGCCATTTTTTGAGAGTTGGGGTTCTAACAGGAATGAGGATGTAGGGAATGTTGTTGGTGGAATGACCCAATATGACACTTGGCCTGTGGAACCAGATGCCCAAGGTGTTGGGGATGCTAATTTAATTCAGATGGTTCCAAAATGGTTCAGACACTAACAACAACTTTAAAAAAATTAAGTTAGAAAGGAAGATAGATACTCAGCAAGGCAGATCCTTCTGCAGAAGGGGAACCATCACTTTGGTGTTTAGAAACATCTCAAGAACTCTGCTTGGTTGCCACATTGTAGCCAGGTCTCAAATATTTTTTTTCCACAAAAAGTATGAGATGGTCAGATGTTTACCAGTTCTTACTGTAATTTAACTGGCCTGGTTTAATTCTCTAATTGACAGGTGTTTTTGCCTTGCTTCAACTTGTGTATAGTATCTCTGACATACTTCACACAGTCTTGCATTTTGTGCCCTGCTTTGGCCTACTTAGCTTTAGTTCATATTATCAAGAAAGAAAAGTGTAGGACTGCCTAGTATAAAGCAGGGCCAGACTAAAATGATAGCTAACTAGTGCTATTCAGTGTACCACACATTGCCTTCTCCCTGCTCCCTGAACCCTCAGACCCAAGAACAGAGCTCTGGTGGTTGTCTCCATTCCTTTCTTCCTTCCTTCAGGTAGGGGAGAATGGAGCTGGCAAGTCTACTATGTTGAAGATCCTGATGGGAGACCTGGCGCCTGTGCAAGGGATTAGGCACGCTCACAGGTAACTTCAACACAAATAAAGGGACGTGGCAGAGTTATAGGGGAGTGGGTTGGAGAGGGAAAACCACAGAAAGCTGCTGATTTGTTGCTGAGCTCTGGAAACAATTCCTAGATTCCTAATAGGCATTTGGGTTATGCGCTTTGTGCTGCTGTCTGCCTAGGAGAAGCCTCCAACGGGATTCCAGTGATAGTGTGAATTAGAATTTAGCTGCTTCAACCCTGAAATATGAGTCCTAGGAATGTTCAAGAAAGTTTCTAGTCCTTATGGTTGCAGAGGGGAAAACCCTCTGGAAATGTAGTAGATCTGGCTTAAATCTCAGAACATTACAGGAACGGTCAGAGACCAAGTGTCAGGCTTTCTGTATTCTTCAAAGCTCTTCTTCATGCCCTCTAAACACCCATCTCTCTTAAATGTATTGTACTGTTTCTCCTTTACATTAATTTACATTAACTTCCATAGCCCTTTATTGGAATTTTAAAAATCCAGATCATATTGGACATGGAGTGTAGTATGGGAGATATACAAAATTCTACTTTGCATAAGCTACTCCAGTGTTCTGATTCAGTAGCCGTGTTTCTAGACCCTCAACCCACCCCATGTGACAATAGCTAAAACATAGTTCTTAAAACTGTTGGCCCCCATTTGGAGGATTGGAGAAGTGCAAAAGGTGGGTAGGGGTTCACAACCCTGGTTCCCAACAGCAATAACGCGTTCTGTGGAAATCCAACACAAAAATCTCCTCCCCTGAGTTCTGTACGAATGGCCCCATCTTCCTCTGTGCCAGGAGTAAGAAGCTCATTCCGCTCCACTCCCTGAGTCCTTTGGCGTGTATAGAGAGGTCTTGTCTCACTTTGTGCTGGGCTTTGGAGAAGGCGGAAGCAATTCAAGTGTCTCTTGGTGCTTTCCCCTTTCCCTAAAGTCCAGTGCAAAGCGAGACACTCGTCCTTTAAAGAGGAAGCTTCAGCTGCTACAGATTCCAGCTGCTCAGTTGCTTGTGGATGCCAAACAATCCAAGCATATAACACCTACTCTGTACCAGCTTCACTGATTGTTAGTACATTTCCAGGCCCAATTTACAGTGTGGCTGGTTATCTTTTAAAGCCCTAAACTGCAGACAGGATACAGCCCACCACAGTACCCCATCCAATCCATCAACTTCCCCAGGCTCCGCCCCTTCTTCTGACAGGGAAAAGCTCTGATCTCCTATCAGCTGCTGATTGGGGATTTGAGCTCATTCTTGCTGTGCAGTGAGAAAGGGAGCCTTTGTCACCATGCAGTAGGGAAATGCTCTTATCTCTGATCAGCTGTTGATCAGAGATAAGAGGTTTTCCCTGCGTGGGAGTGGAGGCAGCTGGGAGAGGAACTTAGTGACTAATTAGACCTGCTTACTTCTGAGGTTTGTCCTGCTTATGTGGGGGTAGACATGCTGCTCATGCTTGCATCTGAGTAGATATGCAAAGGCTTGGTATTTCGGATGATATTGGAAAGTGCTGCTGAATGCTTTAGACCTGCTTTTTGCAGAGTAGATATGCAGAAGCCTTGTTCTGGTTGCTTCTGAGTAGGCTTAAAACCAGTAATCACATTTTGGCCATGCCCACTTAGCCTTTGGCCCCACCCACAGATGGAATGTGGCCCCTGAGACCTTCCCCAGTTTGGAATGTGGCCCTCCGATTGGAATTCTCCACACCTGCCTTGAACAGTTTGGGCCCAGGTTATTCGAAGGACTACCTACACTTGTATGGACACCGTCCAGGACCTAAGATTAGCTGCGGCTGTCAATTTGATTGGCACAAGAGATGGTGCCCTTCCATTGGTGGCCCCATCTTTATGGAACCCCCTAGCATGTGATGTATTTAGTTCCTTCTTTAGTTGTTTTGCTTGTACTTAATAAAAGTTGGGCTGGGTTTTTAAACTGTCACTGCTTATTGTTTTAAATCATTTTTTGTGGATTGCTGATCTCAATTCGGGTTTTATGTGTGTTATATCTTTATAATTGTTTTATGTTATTTCCGCATGCAGCCTTGAAAGGGCTTTTTTGCTTTGAAAGGAGACATAAGATATTGAAACAATAAAGAATAAATAAACTGTTCCGCTAGCTATACCCTGCCCCCCTCAAGTTCTCCGAATCCCAGAAGACTTGTCAGAAAGGATTGGTGACCAGAAATAATGGCTGGTTATTAGGCCAAGCCAAACCTTGTTGTACCCGAGTCCAAATAAAGATAAAAGGGAAGAATTAACAGTAGTGATCAGTGTGGAAAAAGATGGGAGTCGACCTCGGATTGCTTGCAGCACCTGCTTTGTTACCCCTGGCATGGAAAGGTTGTGGGCAACTGGTCTCCTTAAGCAGATAGAGGAGCAGCAATTTTTACTTTGCCCTCCCTCAGGGGCAGGAGACAACGGAGGGAGGGAGGGAGGGAAGAAATCATTCCTTTACTGTGGCATTTTCAGTAATCGGGGTTTACTGAAAATTTCTGACTAAAATTGTTCTTTCTCCCCAACTCTTTTCTGGCTTGGCAGGAATCTTAAGATTGGCTATTTCAGTCAGCACCATGTAGATCAGCTGGATCTGGACATCAGTGCCACAGAGTTATTAGCAAAGAGGTTTCCAGGTAAGCTTTGGGGTTTCCTGTGGGGTTACCTTGTGGTACATGATGGAAATCAGGATGGGTTTGATTATAGCCAGTTGTGGAAAGGATAAATATCTCTCATTGGCCTTCAGTTACCCTGCTTCTAGCAAACTTCATGCTTTGAGGCAGTTAATCCTTTGTTCTCCCTCCCCCTCAATCCTTTTAAGGTGTATAGTTGTTGTTGTTGTTGTTGTTGTTCAGTCGTTCAGTCGTGTCCGACTCTTCGTGACCCCATGGACCATAGCACGCCAGGCCTTCCTGTCCACCGCTCTCTCCCGGAGCGTGCTCAAGTTCATATTCATTGCATCCGTGATGCTATCTAGCCATCTCATCCTCTGCCGTCCCCTTCTCCTTTTGCCTTCAGTCTTTCCCAGCATCAGGGTCTTTTCCAGAGAGTTTTCTCTTCGCATTAGGTGGCCAAAATATTTCAGCTTCAGCTTCAGTATCTGTCCTTCCAATGAGCAGTCAGGGTTGATTTCCTTTAGGATGGACTGATTTGACCTCCTTGCAGTCCAGGGGACTCGTAAGAGTCTTCTCCAGCACCACAGTTCGAAAGCATCAATTCTTTGGCGCTCAGTCTTCCTTATAGTCCAGCTCTCACAGCCAGACATTACTACTGGGAAAACCATAGCTTTGATTAGACGGACCTTTGTCGGCAAGGTGATGTCTCTGCTTCTTACTATGCTGTCTAGGTTTGCCATAGCTTTCCTCCCAAGGAGCAAGCGTCTTTTAATTTCATGGCTACAGTCACCGTCTGCAGTGATCTTGGAGCCCAAGAAAGTAAAATCTGTCACTGCTTCCATTTCTTCCCCTTCTATATGCCAGGAAGTGATAGGGCCAGATGCCATGATCTTAGTTTTCTTAATGTTGAGTTTCAAACCAGCTTTTGCACTCTCCTCTTTCACCCTCAACAAGAGGCTCTTTAGATCCTCTTCGCTTTCTGCCATTAGGGTGGTATCGTCTGCATATCGGAGGTTGTTGATAATTCTCCCAGCAATCTTAATTCCGACCTCTGATTCATCCAACCCGGCATTTCTCATGATGTACTCTGCATATAAGTTAAATAAGCAGGGTGACAATATGCAGCCTTGTCGTACTCCTTTCCCAATTTTGAACCAATCGGTTGTTCCATGTCTGGTTCTTACTGTTGCTTCTTGTCCCTCGTACAGGTTTCTCAAGAGACAGGTAAGGTGGTCTGGTACTCCCATCACTTTAAGAATTTGCCACAGTTTGTTGTGATCCACACAATCAAAGGCTTTAGCGTAGTCAATGAAGCAGAAATAGACGTTTTTCTGGAATTCTCTTGCTTTCTCCATGATCCAGCGAATGTTGGCGATTTGATCTCTAGTTCCTCTGCCTCTTCGAAACCCAGCTTGTACTTCCGGTAGTTCTCGGTTCGCATACTGCTGAAGCCTAGCTTGTAGGATTTTGAGCTTCACCTTGCTGGCATGTGAAATGAGTGCAATTGTGTGGTAGTTTGAACACTCTTTGGCATTGCCCTTCTTTGGAATTGGAATGTAAACTGACCTTTTGCAGTCTTGCGGCCATTGTTGAGTGTTCCAAATTTGTTGGCATATTGAATGCAGCACTTTAACAGCATCATGTTTTAGGATTTTAAATAGCTCAGCTGGAATACTATCATCTCCGCTAGCTTTGTTGTTACTAATGCTTCCTAAGGCCCACTTGACTTCACTCTCGAGGCTGTCCGGCTCAAGTTCAGTGACCGCACTATCATGGCTATCAGGGACATTCAGATCTTTCCTGTATAGTTCTTCTGTGTATTCTTTCCACCTCTTCTTCATCTCATCTGCTTCTGTTAGGTCCCTGCCTTCTTTGTCCTTTATCATGCCCGTCTTTGCACAAAACGTTCCCTTGAGATCTCCAATTTCCCAAAGAAAAAGAAATGCAAGAAAGCCAAGTGGCTGTCTGATGAGGCTTTACAAGTAGCTGAGGAAAGAAGGGAAGCGAAAAGCAAGGGAGAAAGGGGAAGATATATCCAACTGAATACAGAGTTCCAGAGAATAGCAAGGAGAGACAAGAAGGCCTTCTTAAATGAACAATGCAGAGAAATCGAGGAAAACAACAGAATGGGAAAGGTGTATAGTGCTTTACATTATTTCAAAGAGATAAATGTATCTTTGATACTGCTCCTAGTTGGCTTAATGATGTAGTACTCTCTTTATTTTGTTCAAGTGTGGATTGTTTTAATTTGCCAAGAAGCCTCAAGTGCCGCCTCCTTCCTTCCTTCCTTCCTCCACCTGAGGTCAGATGCACAAGAATCTGATGACCAAATGACACTGTCTAACTTTCCATCCAGATCCTAGTAGCTTGGGGTCTTTCCTAGCAGTTACTCCAGTTCATGTGCGATCTTTTCTGTGAATGTCCTTCCTGCTTTGTTTGGGACCCTGTCCCTGTAATCCCATGCCGTTTAGCTGTCATGCCTAATAGCTGTTGTTAGGCCTGCACTCCATGAATCTGACACCTTCTTTCTGTGTGGGTTCCAGGGAAGACAGAGGAGGAGTACCGTCATCAGCTGGGGTGCTATGGAGTCTCTGGAGAGCTAGCAGTCCGCCCTGTTGCCAGTCTGTCTGGAGGCCAGAAAAGCAGAGTGGCTTTTGCCCAGATGACCATGCCTTGGTAAGCCTCAAGTTTTCTTTCAGAACTTAGTGCGATGCGCTTTGCAGTGCTGGGGCAAACGCATCCCCGCACTTCCCGCTTGCTGCTTCAACTGCTGATATGCTGCTGCGCAGTAGCATATTTTGAACCTAAGATCTAGTAAGCTGCCATATCCTGGGTCGCACCGGTGGTCCCCTGGCAACTGGTCTTTAGGGTCTCAGGCAGAGCTCTCTTCCAGCGCTGTTTGTGATGGCCGTGTCAGGTGTTGAACCTGAGGCTTTCTGCATCCAGAGCATTTGCTGTGCTCCTGAGCTATGGCTTCTCCACACAAGGCAAGTGCCTAGCCTAGCATTAGGCCAGGCAGTCTTCTCTCAGAGCATCTTGGGAGGGTCGCATCCTTGTCAACCCAGTGTGTGGCTGCTGTGAAAAAGGCAAATTCCGTGTTAAGGCATAATTAGGAAAGGGATTGAAAATAAAACTGCCAATATCATACTGCCCTTATACAAATCTGTGGTGCGACCACGAAGTACTGTGTACAGTTCTGGTCACCGCACCTGAGAAAATTCATTGTAGAGCTGGGAAAAGTGCAGAAAAGGGCAACTGAAATGATCAAGGGGCTGGAGCAACTCCCCTATGAGGGAAGGTTACAACAGCTGGGATTGTTTAGCTTGGAAAAAGGGTGAGTAAGGGGAGACATGATAGAGGTGTACAAAATTATGCATGATGTAGAGAAAGTGGATAGGGAGACATTTTTCTCCCCGTCTCATAATATTAGAACCCCTGATCATCACATGAAGCTGATTGGTGGGAGATTCAGGACAGGTAAAAGGAAGTACTTCTTCACACAGCACATAGTTAAACTATGACGTTCACTACCACAATATGTGATGATGGCCAGCAATTTGGATGGCTTTAAAAGGGGATTAGACAAATTCTTGGAGGAGAAATCTATCAAATCGCTACTAGTCCTGATGGCTACATGCGACCTCCGATATCAGAGGCAGTATGCCTAAGTACACCATTTGCTGGGGAACATGGGCGGGAGGGTGCCGTTGCACTCATGTCCTGCTTGTGGGTTCCTGGTCGACAGCTGGTTGGCCAGTGTGTGAACAGAATGCTGGACTAGAAGGACCCTTGGTCTGATCCAGCAGGGCTCTTCTGATGTTCTTCTGCAGTCCTGGACTGATAGCCAATGGGAGCCCTGTGTAAAAACTGTTGGGCAGCCTCTGACGTTTCTGACCTTGTTAATGTTGGAGGCTTCTCACTGGACATCAGGGATGTACATTTGAGACTTGTTTTGGGACCCTACCAGGTTAGTGTCAGATTAGTTGAATTTCCTTTTCCTTCCAGCCCCAACTTCTACATTTTGGATGAGCCCACAAACCACCTTGACATGGAGACCATTGAGTCCCTGGCAAAGGCACTCAACAATTTCCGGGTAAGTCTTCCTCCAAGTGGCTGTTTAGTCTGTGTGTGGACACACCCCCTTTCTGCAACCTGTATACTTTTCTTCCCATTATCAACGATGCTGCGCGGTTACATCACCCCAAAGAAACTTCTCTTAATTTGATTACAATATACTGTTGAACAGATTTCATTTTACACAGCATGGAATAGCCCTTTTTTTGACACAGCAAAGCCGTCAAAATTACACAGCTGTCAGAGGTGGACACATTGTGCCCGCCCCAGCTGAGTAAAGCCATGTCTGCTGGCACCTCTGCCAAGGTGCACCCCTGAGGGAAGGGTCTGTCTACTCCATTCCCTTGTGGGGGGGAGGGGATGCCCCATAGCAGGACGGTGGGGGCATGCATGTATTACTCTGTCCCTGGGCCTACTAATCTCCCCTGGCTCCAAGCTGTATGGACTGCAAAGCTATATGCTGGTTAGGGGAATCTGTCCCTGGTGGCTGAAGATGTTAGTGCAGGCTTCAACCACATGGACACATTAAAATTGATTAAAATTGATTAATGTCTTTTAAAAACCACATAAACATGAGGTGCACACCCCTAGGGTTCCCTTAGTATGCATACCAAGTTTCAGGTATCAAGGTTTCACTGTCTTAGCATTACGGCATGGACAGATAGGCAGACGCATACACATCTTCTGTTATCATAGATTTCTTCCCCGTGTTTCATCCCACACTGGCCCTTAAAGGGGCTTATAACAATTTAAATCTATCATAAAATCAACAGAGTACCTAACAGCAGTTATGATTAATTTAAATTAAGAGCAACAAGCCAATATCCGCAAAATACAGAGAGGTGAGTTAAGAGAAGAGCAAATAATAAAATAGGCTAAACCATCCAGTTCTCAAAGTATCTAACAGGATGGAAATTTTTTTAAAAAACCAAAACCACAACATGGGTGCCTCTAGCTCTCACCTGAACATAAAACTCCCAACCAGATCCTCTCACCAGAAGCTTACAATGACCTAGGTTTACCCTCACCCTCCCATGAAAGGTATGAGGGGTTTAGCACCCTTGTCCTCATTCTACTCTAGGAGGGATGGCTTCATTTGAAGTCATCCTTTTGGTGACAGTGCACCAGTGGCAATTGCTACACATGGCAGCTACAGTGCCAAAATCCATTCCCCCGGAAATGCTCTGCTAAAGGCCTGTCAGCATGAAGATGTTTATTTCCTGGGGGACGGAGCATCCTTTACCTGAGTGAAGATGAAATTGGCTCCCAGCTCTTCTTGGTGGTCCAAAAGTAAGGTACAGAATTGCAGTTAGAAACAGAATATTTTTTTCTAAAGCATAAATGATGTATTGTTTGTTTATATTTATAATGATCGTAATGTATTCTAGGCTCTGTACAAAGAATAAAAAACAAATCAGTCCCTGCCTGCAGGCTTACAGTATAATAGACAGGATAGAAAAAGAAAAGGGGCTGGGGATGGAAACAGGAAAACAAGCAAATTTATCTGCTAATTATTCATAAAGTTATATAAAAGTTTAATGAGCAAGTGGAATGGCCAGTGGAAATGAGAGTTCAGGAGAGGAGGGAGACAGACAAAAAAGTGTCATGTCTAAACAGAAGTTTAAGATGCATATCCTCTTCTGAATAGGATAGCTTTAACTGGTCTTCTAAAAGAAAGGAGAGGGGGCTGACTGGACCCCTCTGGAGAGGGAATTCCACAGCCTGAGAACCACAAAAGGAGTGGCCTTGTCTCTAGTAACCATCCACTTAATCTCAGACCCTCTTTATAAGCCTTCTTTCCCCAACCTAGCACCATCCAGATGTGTTTGACTACAACCCCCATAATCTCCCAGCCAGCTATGCTATGCTATCTCCTACTTGTCAGTTAACTTGCTATAGTCTTTTGTTTTGCATTCAGCTGTGGCCAACATAACACTTTCCTAGGCTTTACATTGGAGATGAGATTACAAAATACAAAGCAGGTCCTACAGTAAGAAAGATGGGTACTGTCAGTGGCAGGGGGGACCAAAATAACAGAAGCCCTGAACCAGTAGGAATGTTGCTGTGGAGGAGGCAGCTGATATGGTCTGTGACCTGGAGATTCCCCAACCCTGGTGTGAGGCATTCTTCCTCCATCTTCTTCTAGGGCGGTTTGATCCTAGTTTCCCACGACGAGCGTTTCATCCGTCTGGTCTGCCACGAGCTGTGGGTGTGTGGGAACGGCACCGTGCAACGCATTGAGGGAGGCTTTGACGAATACAGAGACATCCTGCAGGAGCAGTTCCGGAAGGAGGGCTTCCTATAAAGTGGGTTTCCCAGACAGCGTGCGTGAGCTGGTTGGGAGCGGAGTAGGCCGCACAGCAGCCCTCATCCTGCCTGATGGTGTAGCAGGGATTTCACCTACATCGTGTGAACATTAGCCGTGCGATCTCCTGTTGGGTTAACCCTTCCTCTCCCATAAACCAGCACCTGCTGGGGATTGCAGTGGGGAGGAAGAGGAGGAAAGTGAACAGAGTTGCTCGTTCTGCAGGATCTGTGCCAAGTCTCTGCTGGGCAGGGACCAAAGGACAGCAGAGAGGGAGGTGTGGCGTGTCCAGTGCTGCTTGAGTGGTGGAGGGAAGTATCTGCTGCAAGCAATCCCTTCTCTCTTCCCACCTGTCTGTAGAATTGAACCTGCTACTGTCATGTTCGATGAGTATAGGAAGGTTTCTGGTTGTAAATGCTGCTCGATGTTGCACATTAAGTAGCTTCTCCAGGAAATGGGGTGAAACTCCAAACTCGCCTTTGAAATTGTCAGGGTGAGGAATTTTCCTTCTCTCCTTCCACCCAGCCCCCCTGTGAAGAGGTGCAGCCTCTTCATGTAACTTTCAAACACACAAGCCAGATCCTCTTTGGAAAGCACTTCTCTCTTCATGGCTTAGCCTTAAGTTTCCCTTTCTTTCCTGCTCAGAAGGTGGTACTTTTGTATGCCAAAAGGGGCCCCGCTTCCCACTTGGCTGTGATCTTGAGAGAGTAGGCATTGTATAAGCCAGGGTTCTCTCGCGGTGGTGGAGGAAGTGGGGCAGCTAGCCCCACTGTCTACCAGAAGGTGGCGATCTTGGCTCTCCTCATCTTGGGGCTTGTGTCGAAGAATGGTCCACACAACTCTGAGCTTCGAAAGATCTAAATTCCATGCAGGACTACGTTCTGTCCCAGCTAACGCACCATGTCTTGATAATAAACATGGTTTTATGTTGCAAGGTAAGCTTTCAACTCCCTGTTCATCAGCATTGAGGTTGCTGTGTAAATAAAATGGGATCTCTCTGGCTTTGGAGTTTATTTTCCCATTTTTCACCAGATGTAGCTTTACTTCTGCGGGTGATAAGAGAAAATGACCGGGGGAGCCGATCACAACCTCTGCTCCCAAAGTGCACTACAGAGGTGAGCTACTTTCACACCATGTTGTAGAATATATTGTGAGCAGAATGTTTTCTTTTCTGAGGAGCCAGACTTAACAGCAAAAAGCAAATGTCCTGCTCTTGGAGAATGAGAAAAGCTTGAGTACATGCAGCAGTAAAAATCCACATTTCAGTTGGATGTTTAGGTGTATGCTTGCATGTAGGAGGGTGCTTATATATTACGGTTTCAGGGAATGAGTCTAAACATAATGGTTTGAATGGGTACATACATATATGAATGGACAGATGCATGAATTGTAAAACACGGAACAATCTGGCTTTGCCTTAGTACCTAGAAATGGCCACGCTTGTGATACCACCCTTCCCATTTGATCAGAACAATACTGGCTCAGACGTTTAAGTTTTGCTGGTACAAGGGAGGCAATTTCTGACCCACCTACCCCTGCCAGGGAATCCTATCCCACACCATTCCCAAAGATCCTCCAACCCTAAAGAGCAGCATATTTTAAAGGGCTACAGAGAGAAGGGGGAGGCCGGAAAACCCATACTGTGGCTAGAATTCAAGGTCCAGGCTAATATTTTCATGTACACACTTCACAGAAATGGTAGAACAGCCAAAGAGAACCCTCTCTAGGAGTAGCAAGTGCAAGGTTATACCCAACAATTCCTGTACAAGGGCGGAAACTGATTAAGATCTATTGCTTTGCATGATTTAAAGAGGGAGCTGTCACCTCTTTAAACTTCTAAGTCATTCTTACTGCAAGGAACCTATTGAACCAAAAAATTAAAATGCTCTGATAATATGTATTGGCCCTGTTTGGACAGAATGGTGGCAATTCTTGGGTTAACTAATCCACGGTTATGGGGATGCACATTATGCACAAGCTGCTTCCAGTTTCCTGAGACAACCTATGAATGCGACATCCAAACCTGGGCACTTGGGGTTGTTCACGGGTTAAACCACCTTGAGTTAACCCAAGAATAACCCATGGGTTAACTTGGGGTTGTTTAACCCATGAACATTCCAAGGGCCCAGGTTCAGATGTCACAGAAACAGACACAGCCTACAAATACCACAGAGGTTGTTCCAGGAAACCAAAGTAGCTCACACATGTCCCCACAATTTGTGGGTTAATTAACCCACCAATTGCAGCCGGACACCGCCATTACATCTGAACAAGGTCACTGTGTACTGTAGGAAAAGAGTGACAGACAAACTGTTACGTCTGACTTGTGGCTCCTGGCCCCAAATCCAAAGATGCTATTGCAGATAGTTATCCTCTTACAACCTGATCCTGTAGAAAATGTTTTCAGTTACACTGATCTCCAGTTGGATTTGCTTCCACATAGGTGGGTATAAGATTGCAGCCTTAAGCTGTATCCTCTCCCTGCACCCCACCAGGGCCTGCTTTCCTGTTGTTGGCAGTCAGTAGAGGGGAGGGCAATTATTCAAGACAGTGAAAACCCAAGCAGACTGGGAAGAGCTCTAAAACGATCTTGCCAAGTTGGGGGCAGAGACCCACAGAATGACAAATGAAGTTCAGTGTAAATAAAGGGATGCACATAGGTCAAAAACTCCTAGCTCCGCATATACACTGAGTGTGACAGAACTGGCAGCAACTAACCAGGAACGAGATCTAAGAGTCATGGGATAAAGGTGAAAACGGCAGTAGCGTGTGTGAGCTCTGCGGGAGCAAGTCCCGTTAAAGCCAGCGGGGCTTCTGGGTAGACAGCGTATGGGGCCGTGCGGTAAAGAAGGCAAAACCCGTACCGGCGAGTTTTAGGGAAAGGGTTGAAACTGAAACTGCCAGTAGGTTCGTAATGCGCCTACGCCACGCTGTGGAACGCCGTGTGCTGTTACTTCGTTGCTGATCTCGAAAAAGTGAGCATAGGGCTGAAAAGGCTGCAGCGACGAGCATCCGAAAGGATCGAAGGGCTGGGCCGGCTTTCCCACAAGGACGGGCTATCTATGCCTTCGGGGCTCGCTAGTCCTCACGGGTTCACGGAAAGAGCGCTCTGCAGCGGGGAGGAGACGGCGCTTCTGCCGCGCGGGCTTTTGGCCGGGGCGGGAGGCGGTGCCGCCGGAGCGACGAGTCGCGTTTCCGAGCTGCTCGGGGCTAGAAACCTCGATCCGGGCCGGTTCCCTCCTCGCGAGCGTTTCGGTGCGGCCCGGCCGGCCGGCCGGCTTCGATGGAGGGAAGGAGCGCCCGTCGCCGCGCCCCGCCCCGCCGGCGACGGCGGGATCCCGCTTCGGCCCAAAGTGCCGCGGCGGGTCCGGGAAATCCCCGCCCCTCCGAGCAAGGGCGGCCGCTCGGTCCTTGGCCGAAGCGTCGCTCCTTCTCGCGCAGGGCGGCCCCGCTCCCCAGATCGCCTCCGCGCCTGGCGGCGGCGGGAACTCTCCCCAGCGGGAGGGGGGCCGGGCGCAGAATCCGCGGGGCAGAACAGCAGCCGCCCCCCGCCAAGCCCCTCTCGGCTGACGGGCGAGCCCAAGCGGCGGGGCGGGGGGAGCTGGGGCGTTCTTATTCCGCTTTGACGCTCCCCCGCGTCTTCGCTGCCGCCCCCTCCCCCGGCTCAGGTGGCTCCGCCTCCGCCAGCCCCGCCCGGGAGGGGAGGGGCGGGGCTGGCCGGGAGGGGGCGGGGTTGCCGCTCAAGAGCCGGCGCCGGTTGCCGCGGGGGGAGCTGGAAAGGGGAGCCGCGGCTTCTGCTGTCCTCGCCGCCGCCGCGCGGGAGCCTCCCTTTCCCGCCCGCGCAACAGGGGCAAGCGGCCCATCGGCGCGGCCCGCCCCGTGTCGCTCCCGGGGGCACCGCGCCCGCCGCAGCCCACCTCACCCGGCGGCGGAGGCGGAGGGCAAGCCGGAGCCGAGGGGCGCGCCGCCGCCCTGCGCCTGAGCAGCTGGCCCAGCGGCGCCTCCGTCTCCCGCGCTCGCCGCCGCCAGCGCTCTCCGCTCGCGCCCCGGGGCTCGGCGGGCGGGCGGGCGAGCGAGCTTCCCGGCAGGGCGGGCAGGGGCGCGCCGGGGGCAGCGCCCTGGCGGACACGGGGATGAGCGGCCCCGAGGACTACGCAGGTGGGTGAGGCGGCGGGAGGCGTCGCCGCGGGCCAGAGCAGCGGGAGGGGCGGCGGCGGGGGGGCGCTCAGCATGGCTGTGAACGGCCGGGGGGGCCGGGGCCGGCCCGGGGCTCACGCTTGGCCGGAGGAGCCCGAGGAGGCGGGCCGGCGGGCGGGCTTATGCCCGGAGCCTTCGGGTGCCCCCTTGGCGGGTGCGTGGGGCAGGACGGGGCCGCCGCGGGGAGGGCTAACCGTGTGTCTCCGCTCTCTCCCCCAGGTGCGAGCCCCCTGCCCAGTCCGGGCTCCCCCGGCTTCGACGAGGTGAGTCCGGGGCGCTTCTCCGCTCCCTCAGCTCCTTCCTCCGCGGCCTCGCGGCCCTCTCCCCTCCCCCGACCACCGGGGCGGGGGGAGGGGCGCGGGCTCGGCTGGAGCCGGGAACGGGGGGGCGCGCCTGAGGCGGGGGTCGATCATGGGTGCCTGGGGGGAGGGGAGGGGAGCGTGTGTTGGGCCTTCTGGTCTCGCTTGCTTCTAATGGGGGGGGCGCTGGCGCTCTGCTTTCCGGAGGTGGGGGGGGAGCAAGGACGGGCTCTCCATGGACGTGAGGCGGAGTTGTAGGAACGGGGGGGGGGGCGCGGTTGGGATCGATGGCCCGAGAGGCGTAGGAAGATTCCCCCCCCCTAACTCAAGAGGCGTGAGTGTTTTGCCGCGCCGTGTGGCGACTCGATTCCTGAGGGGGGAATGCTGGGGGGGCGGTCGCCAGTCGTGGGGGGAGGGGCGCCCCCCCCGGTTGGGCTCGCTGAGCCTCTGGGTGCCTTTGGCGCGATGGCGACTCCGCCCTCCGGCTCCGGAGGTCGGGGTGGGGAGGGGCCAGCCGCGCCGTCCCGCGTTTTCTGGGCTGGGTGGCCGCCGCTTTGCCGGAGCGCGGGTGGCGGCGCACCTTGATCGGGGCTGTCTTCGCCCGGGGGGGGGGACGCACCCGCTCCCCCCGGCGAAGGCTCCGCGCAGCGCCCCCCGGCTCGCGCGTGGGCGAGCGGCGGGGCTGGCCCCCTCCCCCCCTCCCCCCGGACGGTCTCCCCCCGGACGGCCTCGGCAGCGCAGGCGCCATCTTGGGAGCGATCAGGTGTGTGTATGTGGAAGCGCGGCCCCCTTGCTGGTCCCCGGGGGGTCGAAGGGGCTTCTCGAAGAGAGATGCAGGCGCTGTAAATGTCAGTCATGCATTAGCGGGTGGGGGGAGAAAGAGATGATGAGCCAGCTTGGTCCCTCCCGATTTGGAGAACCAGTTTAATGCGTTTCTTTTATAAGCACGTTGCTCTCCCCCCCCTCCTCCTTCTCCCGCGTTTTCATGAGGAGTTTTGGGGTGCAAAATCTGACCAGATTTAGTTACCCGTTATCTCTCTCTCTCTCTCTCTCACACACACACTCTCTCACTCACTCACTGTCTCTCCCCCCCCTTATACGCGCGCGCGCGCGCGCACCCCCCCCCCCCCAATGGCTCTGAGCAGGTTTTCTCTGGTGGCACTCTTTAGAGTTGCTATATGTGTGAATGGAGGGTTGTTCTCCACTTGGAGTCGACCACTTGCTGGTCGGAAGTAAGTTGGGGTGGTGGGGAGTAAGCTGATGTGGGATTCAAGAATGGGGTCTTTTGGTGATTGCCCTGGGCCTCATGGTGCTTTGCCTGCCTCTTCCTGGAAAAGTAAATGTGGGCTGCTCTCACAGGGAAAAGCAGCCCAGTTGGTTGCAGCCTCTTCCCAGTTCAGGTTTTTTATTTTAATCTCTGGACTGAGGCTTGGCCTGATATACCCTTCCCCAAATTTAATTTCTAGGAGTAGCTTCCCTTGTTTTTTAGACCAGTGATGGTGGTCTGTAGTTGTTTGTGAGCATGGAGGGAGGAAGAGAAGGGAGTCTGGCTTATCTGTTGCTGAGGATACTCCCCTGCCCAGCCCTTTTGTCAATTCTGGATTGTCATTGTTTTTATATGGCCCGCAAAGTACTTGTTTCCTGCCCTGTATGTGGGAATTACTGCTTGCCAGCTCCGATTTCCATAATCCTGGGAGGGTATGGAGGGGCAAAAAACCTCCAGATGAGCACAGCAATTGCAAAGGGAAGCCTTGGTCTGATGGCCCTTCTTGAGTGGCTGTCATGGCATGGTTGGTGATGGGGGAGGATGGCAATGTTGTTCCCAACTCCCTTGTTGTGGCTGGTGATCGTTTGCTGCTTTCCTTTGTCTGCAGGGCGAGACTACGTTTTGTTTGCTCTGATAGGGTATCCACCGGGAAATATCTTGACATTTCCACATACTATTATTATTATCATCAAGTAGCAGGAGAGTTCTTTTCCCTGGAGATCTGTCTCCTGCTATTCTGAAATGTAGTAGTGGAACATGCTCTTCTTCCCTTTGGGTTTTCAATCCGAAGACAGCGTTACTCTTTTTCTGTGGTTGTGGGAAATAGAGATCTCAGCGATTCTGTATTCTCTTCCTGTTCCGTTTAACTCTAGAAGCTTGATAACTAAAGCTTTCTTTCAGTGCCCTCTTCCCCGGTGTTGTGTTAAGGCAGTCTATGGCCCTTGGGGCAAGGAGTGTGCCTCAGTGGCAGACCACATGTTTTGCATGCAGACTGCCCCAGGTTCAATCCCTGACATGTCCTGTTAGGGCTAGAGAAATGTCCTGCCTGAAACTCTGGAGAACTGCTGTCAGATACAAATACTGGCCCAGTGGTCTGACTTGATATCAGGTTCCTATAGCAAACTGTGTTTTGAATTAGTGTTAGGTACAACACTGACCAAAGACATGCTGATAAGATTGTGCATATTGGTTTAGAAGGGGCAAGTACTGGATTTTTGGACCTGTATGGGGGTGGTTTGGGTTTGGTTTCTTAACCAATATATTATACAATGTTACTATAAAGGTATAAAAGAAAGTCTTCCTATCCCAGGCTGCCATGCAAATAAATTATGCATGGCTGTTCTGTTCTGCTAAATGTATAAATGTGGTCAAGGTAAGATTCTGATCCATAAATCTCTGTATCTTTGTAGCCACCACAGAAAAGACAAAGAACTGTAGAAGACTTCAATCAGTTCTGTACCTTTGTGTTAGCCTATGCAGGCTACATCCCGTACCCCAAAGAGGTAAGATAGCTTGGTGTGGTATAGATGGTATACTATATCAGTGGTATAGATGGCTTCTTCTACTCTCACTTGGTGTTCTGGGTGCTGGTGACTTCTGTTCTCTTCAAATCTGAAGACAGTGAAATGGTGCACATCTCTTGTTTTTTCTCTTTTTCCCTTTGTAGAATGAGCCCTGGCTCCATAGAGGCAACATGAGCCCCCAGAACAGCACAGGCAGCACTCAAGACAGTGACAGCTGGCCTTCGTCCCAGTCCTGTGACTCCCAGGTGCTGTCAGATGATGGAGGGAGAAGGAACACTGCATGCAAGGGAGATGGAGACCTACTCCTCAACTGCTCTGATATTTCCAGCAGCTTTTGCACAGGCCGACCCCAGCTAACTAAGAGGAGGAAGCAAGCTGCAAAGAAGCTCATCTTAGACCAAGAGGTGGACAAGAGGGTGATACCAATGAGTATGAAGGACATTAAGCAGGAAAGGATTGAGCCAGGAGAAGAGACTTGTGGAAAAACAAAGGAGCTTGAATCCTGTCTCCCAAGGGAAGAGCTCCAGTCCAATTCTCTTCTAGAGCAATACATAAAGGAGAAAGACTGGATCCATGGGGTGCAAGCAGCTGAGAAGCCTGAGGAGCAAGACATGTGCAAGGAGGAAAAAATCAGCCCTTCCTGTTGGAACACCATAGTGCAGAGCAGTGAGGAAGAACTCCATAGAGATGGCTCCCAGCTTGGTAGTAAGTGTACAAATAAGAAAACTTTGAAAAAGTCGTCAGATTAACATATAAACCTGCTTTCTGCAGATTCAGACCATTAGTCCCTCTAGGCCATTACTGCTTACTCTGATGCAGCAGCCCTCAGAGGTCTCCAGCAGCTTTTTCCCATCACTTGCTACCGCGAGATCCTTCTTGCTAAAGATGCCAGTAACCTGGCTTGTGCGTCACCAGTGAGCTATTGCCTCTCCCTGTAAAGTCAGTATTGTGATCTGAATGCTAAATGTCATATTTTTCCATGGTCAATGGGTTTTGAGTGTGTGTATATAGACAAGAAGGAAACATTAAAGTATCTTAAAGTTCAGTATGATACAAAGTTCTAGTGAGCAGGAAGGAATTATTTCAGGAGACACTGTTGGCACAGATTAAGTAGAGCCAAAGTCCAGAATACCAACACATGAGGGCACCCCATTTATCTGGACTTTTTTCTCTCCTTCTTGCAGCTTTGTGTGAGGAGTTTTCTGCAGCCTCGGACCCCAAAACAGATGGTAAGTAGATAATGGTGTGTCCTAGTACTGCTAGATTCCATTAAGGCAAGCAAATGCATTTTGGCCAGGTTGCTTTTGGGTGTGGGAGAGCAGGCTAAGGCAATACAGAATGTCTCTCAAATCTGTAAGGACTAGTACTGAAGCCTGTGTAACATACATCTGTAAAAACAACTTTGGCCCTGCTTTTAACACTGTATCTCTTCACGCAGAAGATGATGCCTGGGATCTCATCACTTGCTTCTGCCTAAAGCCTTTTGCTGGGAGACCTATGATAGAGTGCAATGAATGTGCCACTTGGATCCACCTCTCCTGTGCCAAGATACGTAAATCCAATGTGCCTGACATCTTCATCTGCCAACGATGCCGTGATGCAAAGCAGGAGATTCGCCGCTCAAACAGAGCCCGGACCATCCCCCGCAAGCGCTTCTGTGACTGACTTTGGTTTGGCAAATGGGTGGGTTCCCTTTAAATCTGGACTGGATCCCTGTTGGCAAGACAATCAAAATGCAAGAACTTCCCTGGGAAATACATGAGGACCCCCTATGCTTCCAAGACTGAAACATGTGTCTTACCCAAGATCTTGGGGGTGGGGAGACAGGTTATCTTCTCAAAGGGGCCTGTAAACTGTGCTGTTGAGATCTCAGGGTTACACTAGAGCAGCAAATGCAAAGGTGGCTGGCAGACACAAGTGACTGGTTTGATTAATTCCAGTGCACAATGCACTAAGTCAGCCAGAAGCCTCTTTGCCTTGTGCAGATAGGGATTGGTGCCTTTCCTCAGCAACCTAGTGGGAGTTGGCCCAAAGTTAGTTCTTTTGTGGTACGATAGCTGCTCACTTAAATTTGTAAGGTTATGCCCCCAGGGATAGGTTTGTTGTTCCTTTGCCCCTACACCTGAACTACCCCTTAGGAAATTAGTTTGAAAGCTTCTGGGACCCTTTCAGTACAGTAAAGCACATATTAAACAGGGCAGTTGTCTTCCTGTGCACACTGTGCTTGGGAGGGAATGTCTTACAGCTATAACAACAAGGCCTCATTCTTCTTTTAGCATGAAGAGCAACATGGGGCAAAACTTCTGTACTGTGGTCATGGCTCCTAATTCATGTAATGGGACTGTGCTACTCCAGTCTTTAATCAGGTTAATCACGAATTGGGGAAGTGGTGGCAATTTTCACTTAATGTAAATATTTTGTATACAGATTCCTAGAAAATGTCTAGCTGTGCTTACTCCGCACTCACCCACTGAAGACTTCCGGTTGCACTAGCATCTTTTTTGAAGGGAATGCAGGAGTTGTGGGAAGAGACTAAGCGTGCATCCCTATGCATGTTTAGACAGAAAAAGTCCTACAACTCCCAGCATTCCCCAGCCAGCATGCTGGGAGTTGTCGTTTTTTTCTGTCTAAACATGCATAGGTTCGCACCTTAAAGCTGTTGGTAGTAGAGGTGAGGGTGATGGCTGCATGGGCTTTAGAACAGGGGAGGGCAACAACTTTTGGTCCTGGGGCTGGATTACACCCCTGGACCACCCCTGTGGACCAGATGATATCAAGGTGGTGGGGCCCCTCCCCTGACATCTGCCCCACCTACCTTGTTAAAAAAATCTTGCAGAGAGAGGCACAGAGAAAGGACCAGTCAGGTCCTGCGAACCCCAGCTGAGCCAGGCTGCTCTTTCCTGCATCTCTTGTGTCCCATTGGGGTGCAAGTGGCTGGGAAAGTGACTCGCCTAGCGCTTCCAGAAGCCAGCTTCAGCAAGTCCTGGCCAACTGCCACATGGGTATCCTAGCTTATCTCCTATGTCTAATCGGAGATGAGAAATGGATTCCCCTTTGTACCACTCAACCTATGATGGGGATTCATGTCCCATCCCTCACCCTCAGGGAGGAGCTTGGGGCAGGGTGCTCAACCCTCCACAGGCCAGAGGTTGCTCTTCCCCTGCTCTAGAATCTGAAGGAGAAAGAACCAGAGGTATGCCAGTGAGCTGCAGTGAAGAAGCAGATTGGGTCCTGCTTTGATTTTCAAGCTGCTGTCATTGCTGAAGATGTTTCACCTAGGTTGCCAGAGGTGAAATTTGAGGGATGTTAAAGGAAAGAGACCTGTCTACTATGCAAATTACTGCTGTTCATTCTGGGGAAAATCATGCCAGCAAAGTAATGTTTTGGAGAGAAGACTGGTCTACTTGCACTCTATATCTAGTCCATGGAGCCTCTTTGATTTGACCCATGTGCCTTTATTACATCTAATACACACCCCCACCATGTCTTTGGCCATGCTTGTAACTACAGCCCTATTTTCATGGTACAAGGGATTTGCAGTGGCTCGAGATGGGTCTTGCCCTACTTAGGATTGCTCAGTCATGCTGTAGGAAGAATTGAGGGAGTGACCCCATGATTCAGTCAATAGCCCTCTGCCCCCTCAAAGTGTTTACACTTTTATAGTTAGTCACTTTCTATTACATATGTAAAACTGTGTTTTCTGGTCCTTGCCCTATGCAGAGTGTATGGAGTGATACGTATAGAATAAAAATACTTTTAATCAAGTGTGCCACTGTTCTGTTTGTTTCAATGAAACTCAAGTTGAACTTGTTCAAAAATAGTTAAATCTGTGAAAAGGGGAGGTTGCCATTTTTTGATATTAAATACACATGGCCTGCACTTCTGATTTATACACAGCAGTATGAAAGGTCAAGTACAGGGCAAAGCCTAGAATTTCCCTTCCAGTAAACTGAAGCAGCCTTTTTTCACCCACAAGAGCCTGTTGCTTAAGTCTTAAGACAGTTGATATGCGGTTCAATCCAATAGAATTACATTTCTGAACAGATGTTCAGATATTTGCAGACACTGAGTGTCCAACACTTGTGCACTTAATACCAATTGTAATAGTTTTCTTTCATATTGATACATTCAATCTTACTCCCTAACTTTGGAATTTATTACCAAACAAGAAACAAACAAAACACCAGAGTATGAATTTTGTCAATACCCCTTTAGAATGTTTAAAGCAATTTTGATACTTTTCATACAGCTGGAAGTAAGAAGTCACTTTCCAATAGTCTTTAATTCTATCCCCTAACATACTTGTACGCACTGATTCAGAATGGGTGAACACAAGTTTCCAGTATTGCTAGAGCGTGCATGAGTTAGAGAGTCATATTGTTCCATAACACATGTGGGTTGAAAATGAATCAAATCACCAACCTGGAGAGGATGCAATTTCTCTCACAATTTTTTGTGGTTATGAGTGTGCAATGGCAACACATGCTATGGGTGGAACAGAACAAGTGTCGCACTGTAAAGCTGTCAATGTGAATGGACCTGGCAGTCACAGCCCCTCAGAAAATAAAGGCCTGCAGACAAAGAATGTTCTCACAAAATTAAAATTTCTCAGTAATAAAGGAGATAGTGGTGGAAAAGTTACATGTTACTGTGTAACAAATGCCAGGAACATACCTGTAGTTTGGTGTCTAATCTATTTAGTGTGCAAACAGAACCTTCACTCTGGCATCAGTTGTGCTTTGGAAAGATGTTTTAGAGCTCTTTACTGTCCTGCGTTTGCCATACCAAATGGGAGTAAGCCTCACTGAACTAAATGGGTCTTCTGAGTAGACATGCACAGGATTGCAGTTGGTGTAATTTTGCAGCTGCAGTCACCTTACTGCACCTCTAACCCTGGGGGTGTTCAGATGATCTTGCCAGTAAAAGAAGCCATTGCTTCTCCCCTCATGCATGCAAAGCAACATAGGCGTGTCATCTGAACCCAGCACAGGCTGCTTTGCACCCACCCTGCAACCCCTACTGCAAGTTGTGGGTTGTAGGGTGCGTATGAAACCAGCCCTGCCACTGCACGCACCAGGTTCAGCTGCTAACACCAACCTGTGCTGCATCATAGGGAATTGTGTGAATGACAGCCACACACACAAGAAGTCATGACGGCTTCTTTAACCAACATGATGGTCCAAACCCAGTCACTATGACACCAGTCCCTACAAATGGTTGCGTCTAGCTAATGTAGTTATTTCTACCCTAGCTAATAAAGGTAACGTGGCTGGATCAGGTAATGCAGATCCTCCTGTCGTGGTCATGGTCTAATTCAGAACACAGGAAGGGGATTTTGGAAAATTTGAAGCCTCATGCTGCAGATATGCCCCAATGCTACAATGATGGATTATTTAAAGATCCTCGAAGACAAAACGACTCAATCCCCAAATTTTGGCAGGCTTTTTGTGCTGAAAGCCCAAGTACACAAACTACTGGCCATTCCTATCTATGTTTGCTGAGACTCCAGAACATTGGTGAGGGATTCTTCCACACCACATTTTCATATAACATTTGATATTACCTTGAATAATGCTTTCCATTTATTTGCCTGGAAATACACATGCTAACTGGTCTGTAATTTCATGAAATGTTGGCTAACTTTTTGAGTTCTCTGTTTCTGAGGCCAATCTTAGGGACATATTTTGTTAGGTCAGCAATGTAATAAACATCCACTTGCTATTGCGACATGTTAACGCTCCTAAGCTAGACCTGGTGTTTAGTGATTTGAGTCCAGTTTTAATTAGTTTTTAACTGTTGCTTTTTGCTGGATTGCTGATGGGGCATTTGAATAGGTATCACATATTGTAATCAAACCTAAACCTTAGGGATAAAGCAGGCTGAGAATGCAGAAGACAGGAATCTCTCAGCTGGCTTTCTGATCTTATGTGTTGCCAGCCACCCTGCTCCTCCACATTTTCAGAGAGGCATTACGACACTTGAATTTGTACCGTCAAGACTTAAGTCCTCTTCAGGCATTCTTCTTACCGTGTTGAAAGAACATGGGAGGAGAGGAGTGCTCCAGGCCCACCCCCTCCATTGTCGCATCTGATTAATCATGTGGAAAGCCCCCACAGATACAGGTGGCTCTCCTGTTCAGTCTATTGCCCTCCACACGTAGAGTGACAGAGGGGAGCAAGGCTGGAGTGCTCCTCCCCTCCCACATTCTTTCAACATGGTAAGAACACCTGAAGAAAGTTTTAGTAGCGGAAACAAGAGTTACAATGAGCAAGTCGTTATTCCAGCTTTGTCCTCCTCCCCGCTCCAGGCTGTGCCTACACCACAGTACAACATTATCCGAAGTGAGTGATTTTATTTGGACATATGCTTCATTTTACACAAGAGAAGCCATAGGCAAACTAAAGCAGCCATGCTCCACAATTTGACTGGCTTGCTATGTCCTATTAACTAAGTTTCTGTTCCAAACAAAGTTGCAATAATCAAAAGCTGATTTTCTAAACATAAATGAAATGGGTGGTTTGACTTCCTAAGCTGCAGGTAGCTTCAAAAGCTAAGATGCTGGTTCTCCTGCAGTGAAGTGGGCCCACTTGCACTCTCAGTTAGCATGGCAGCATAGAAGCCCCATTTATTTAAATGATGTAAAAGGAAAAAAAGGAGCAACCTATCTTATTCACTGGAGAGCATGGGGCATCTTACTATTTGTCATACATTTGCTGTCTTTGATATCAGCAGGAATCTTAACTCAAAAGGTAACTGGTAGCCTGTCCTTATGCAGCTCCACACACTTCACTGGGATTTATTCGTAAGATACAGGTGAACTGTAGACGCCAACTGGGTCTTGATTTATGCTCAAGCCATCTGGCTCTTAACTATCCAAACATCCATCTCTTTTTTCCCCATCAAATTCAGTAAACATCACCATCACATGAGCCATTTCTTGGAAAAGCAAAACCTTCTGGTCAGGGAAGGAAGTACTATAAATGTCCTATCAAAAATGTGCCGGCTTTGGCTCTGCCCTGCAGGAGAGGCATCAGACCACCGCTTCTCCCAGAAGCTTAAACCCTCATGTCCAAGTTCTATAGGAATTAAGCTGGAATTATTAAGTCAGTGGTGCCATTGCCAGTTGTGGGAGGTGAGTAGCAATTTTGTATCCCCTGCACCTACACAACTGCTCTCATGTTATTCCTATTGCCTGGCCCATTAAAGTGAGGACAGGCAGGTGGGACAGCATACCTGCAACCAAGCAAGAGAAATGGCAGGGCAGCAGTGTGCAGCCACGTCTGGTGTGGAAGCAACACGAGAATAAAAGCATGCTTGTCGGACAAAGGATGAAGACAGGTGCTGAAGCTCTCTGCTATTCTCCTGCAACACTAATGACCAGGCAACTGGAGAGGGGCAGCAACATGGCAGGCAATGCTGGGTTGCTCTGCAACTATTAGCAAGGTTGTGTTAAGGCACAGAAGGGCAATTAGTCTTTGTACTGCTGGGTGAGGAGCCAGAAAGGAGTGAGTATAAGTAACACGTTAAAGGCACATCTTCAAGAGAAGGAGGAAGTTAGGACCTCTCAGCTGCCTCATTCTTCTTTGGCCCAGGCTGCAGCACTTTCCTTCTTCTCTAGAAAAGGGACTACAGCATCAGTGTAGAACTTCTCCAACTTGGGCACTGTTTTCTCCCAGAAAGCTGGATCAAAATCTACTGGGGCAATGGCGGTCTCTTTGTTGGTGTGAACTACAAAGTCTGCCTTTTCGAGGCCAGTGACTCCCATCTGGCACTGCACCTGTGTGTAATAGGGGTGGGTTTTTTTCAGCGCATAGGAATCGCCCTCCTTCTCCAGGCAGAAGGTTTTGTCCTTGCAAGCTTCTGTCACAGTCTTGTCTCTGTGTTTATAGGGACACTTGACCTCCAAAACCCCAAGTTCTTTGCCGGTGTCTACTTCTCTGACAATCCCATCAGGGCTGGCAGCGAGCCAGGCCTTCCCTTTGTCAATGAAGAGGCCACAGTGATCAACCTTCACTGGCTTGCTAGCTTTGCTGGACTTGAGCGCTTCGTACGCCTCCACAGCTTTCTTCTCATTACGGACGCCCCAAGACATGGCTGGGGTCTGTACAGTGGAGCCAGATTCTACCACAGCTTTAAGGTATGACTGAGGCACGTCAGTGCTCCGGCCATTCACAAACTTACTGTTGGCGATCTTGGGAGCTATGGAGGCTGTGATGCGGTTTTCCCGCCACTTGTGCCATTCAGGGTTAATTCGCTGACCCCGCGTCTCTTTCTCTATTTCAGCCACTTTTGTGGCGGGGAGCTGGGAGGGAAAGTGATTTGCTTTGCCCTGGGTTTTGGCCGCTTTGCCTTGGGTTGTGGAAGCAGTGCCGCTTGGGAAGGCTTCAGGAGGAGCCTGCACTCCTCCAGCTGCTGCGGCCGTCTTGGATCGCGCTCCACGGCTGCTCTTGGCATCTCCTTGCTCACCGCCGTACGCTGTTGTGGGCCTCGCTTGGTAACCCCGACCTGCTCCTCTGGGACTTGTGGCACAGGCCGGCTTTTCTCCGCGTCCTTGCTTGCCACCTTCGCTCTTGGTAGGAGGTGCACTCGGAGCTCTGCTGTTTCCAGGAATGGTCTTGGAGGAGGCAGAAGATCGGGGAGTTGCCGGCGCTGTTTTTGGCACCGCAGCAGCAGGTCGAGGTGATGATACATTGTCAGAGGTTTTCCTGGGCCTGCCCATGGTTTAGAGTGGAGGGATCTGTGTTCTGAGGATACAGTTGGGAGGGGGAAAGAGACAAGTATCTTAAGAAGAGACACCTACAAGCCAGCTGTCCATCCCTCAAGGTAGGTCACTGCCTGCCATGTTCAGAGTCTCCTCCTATGCTCTGCTCTCCTATGTTGGTTTTGTTATACCAGCCAGTTAGTAGGCATGCTTATTCAGTAAATATATGAGCAGGATTGTGTCCACTAGCACCATCCCCTGACCTCTGTGTGTTCAGTGGAAGCTCTGAAAGGAGCCTGCATGGGTGTGTCCACATGGAGGCCCCTTTCAGGCATTCCATGAAACATGCCAAAGTCAGAAGTTGATTTTTTTTCTCTTTCTTTTATTCTTTGCAATTGTAATATGACCAAAAGAGCAGTAAGATCTTCAGACCACTGAATGATAGGTGGCGGGTGTTTATCCTTCCAGTTTTGAAGTTTGAGTCTCTTTGCAACTGCTATGGCTCTCAAAGTCTACTTTTGTTGTCAAAGTCAGAGGTAAGGTCAGCATATGTGTGAAGGAGAAGGTCTGAATGGGGCAACATTAAACAGAATGAGAGAGAGGGACAGGGGGAGTGCAACCCTGTTAATTATGCTCGATCTCTCATTGGCTTTTGATCCCATCGACCATGGTATCCTCCTGGATCGACTCCATGGGATGCGTATTGGAGGCACTGTGCTACAGTGGTTCCGGTCCTACCTACGGGGCCAATTTCAGAGACTAACATTGGGTGACTATTCCTCGGCCCCTTGGCAATTGAGTATGTGGTGCCGCAGAGTACCACCTTGTCCCCAATGTTGTTTAGCATCTATATGAAGCCGCTTGGAGCGGTCATTAGGGGATTCGGAACAAAATGCCATCAGTATGCTGATGACACGCAGCTCTAGCTCCCCTGTGACATCTGAATCAGGAGAAGCTGTGCAAGTCCTGAATCAGTGACTAGACTCAGTAATGGGCTGGATGACGGCCAATAAACTGAAGCTGAATCCTGGCAAGACAGAAGCCCTGTGGGTGAGTGGTTCCCGGGTCCGGGAGATAGGCTCATTGCCTGTTCTGGATGGGGTTGCACTCCCTCTGAAAGATCAGGTCCACAGTCTGGGGGTACTCCTAGATCCATCATTGTTGCTGGAGGCCCAAGTGGTCGCAGCAGCTCAGCGTGCCTTTTATCAGCTTTGGCTGGTTCGCCAGCTACGGCCTCTCCTGGACAGGGATAGCTTGACCACGGTGGTACAGGCATTAGTACCCTCAAGACTGGATTACTGCAATGCGCTCTAGGTGGGGCTGCCCTTAAGGCTGGTCTGGAAGCTGGAGCTAGTGCAGAATGCAGCAGCTCGGCTGTTGAGCTGCCCCTTTTCAGCATGTAACTCCTCTGCTGAGGGAACTGCACTGGCTGCCTATTTGCTACCGGGCCAGGTTTAAGGTATTAGTACTAGTGTACAAAGCCCTAAACAACTTGGGGCCAGGATACCTGAGAGAGCGCCTCCTTCCCTACCAACCTGCCCAGTCACTGAGGTCATCAGAGGGCACGTTCCTGGTGGTTCCACATGGACCCATGGCCCAGTTGGAGTCCACCAGAAGAAGAGCCTTCAGTGTGGTGGCCCCCTTCCTGTGGAACTCCCTGCCTTTAGAGGTCAGGTAGGCGCCAACATTGTGTTCCTTCCAGCGCCTCCTGAAGACACTGTTATTTCAAGAGTTATTTCATGTTTTGACTCTTTTAACCTGTGGTTTTATTCTTTTACCGTGTTGTTCACTGCTCCGAAATCTTCTGATGTGGAGCTGTGTGTCTGTGTGTGTGTATATAAATAAATAGAAACTTGCCTTATAGTCAATCAGACCAGGAGTCCATCTAACCTGATATTGTCAACACTGAGTGGCAGCTGCTTTCCAGGGTTTCATATAGGAGTTTTTCCTGCCCTACCTAGGAATGGTGGGGATTGAATCTGGGACCTTCTGCATGCGAAGCAGGCATTCCAGCACTGAGCTATGTTTCGTTCCCACACACAGTGCCTAGCTATGGGGAGGGGCCACAGCTCAGCGGTAGAGCAGCTGCTTCCCATAAAGAAGGTCCCAGGTTGAATCCCTGGCATCTCCAGCTAAAAGGATCTGGCAGCAGGTGATGGAAAAGACTCTACCCAAGACCCTGGAGAGCCACTGACAGTCAGAACAGACCAGGGATAGGAAACCTAGTGCCCTCCAGATGTTTTGAACTACAATGCCTATCAGCCCCAGTTAGTATGGCCAATGATCAGGAGTTGTGGTCCAAAACATCTGGTGGACACTGGGTTACCTACCCCTGGAATAGACAAGACTGGGATAGATGGAGAATTGTTTGACCTGGTAAATGGCAGCTTCCAATATTCTGGCATCTCCACCACCTTTCAAATTCAAGCTAATCAGTCCAAAGTGTGTGTCGTGATTGCATAAAAGACAAAGGTTTGTACCTGCCCAGACCCTAAGATCATCTTCAGTGGTCCTTCTCTGGGAGCCCCTGCAAAGGAAGTGAGGTTGGTGGCTACCAAGAAGAGGGCCTTTTCTGCTGCGGCATCCCGGCTGTGGAACAAGCTTCCCAGAAAGGCTCGCCTGGCGCCTATGTTGTGCTTTTTCTAGCAACAGCTGAAGACCTTGTTATTTTCCCAGGAATTTTAGTCTTTTAGCTCTGTTGTTTTAAATCTGTTATCGTATTTTAAATCTCTGCATTGTAGCTAGGTTTTATTTTGGTTTATACTTTTATATTGTAGCTCTAAGCTTTTACATTTTTATAATGTATCTTATGCTGTATTTTGCGGTTTTAATTGTTGTGACCTACTCGGAGACCCTCGGGTACTGGGTGGTATAGAAATGTAATAAATAAATATAAATAAGGTAAACTGGCCAGAGCAGAGAAGGAGCAGTGACTCTGATGACTATGCACTTGTGTGGATCCCTGCATATCTTAACCCAACTTTCCCCAACTTGATGCCCTCCATGTGTTTTGGACCTCAGTTCCTATCAACCCTAGCAGCACAGCTAACAGTCAGGAATTCTTGGATTGTAATCAAATCAGTCAATCCTAAAGGAAATCAACCTTGACTGCTCATCGGAAGGACAGATACTGAAGCTGAAGCTCAAATGTTTTGGCCACCAAATGCGAAGAGAAAACTCCCTGGAAAAGACCCTGATGCTGGGAAAGACTGAAGGCAAAAGGAGAAGGGGACGGCAGAGGATGAGATGGCTAGATAGCATCACCGATGCAATGGATATGAATTTGAGCACACCCCGGGAGAGAGCAGAGGATAGGAAGGCCTGGCGTGCTATGGTCCATGGGGTCACGAAGAACTAGACATGACTTAACGACTGAACAACAACAACAACAAAAATCTAAACCGTCTTGAGGGCACCAGTTTGGGGAAGTCTGCTTTAACCCTGCCCCCAAGCACAGTACATGCAGCATTCAACTCTTGCCTCCATCAGGCAGACAACCTCTCAAGACATCCGTAACAAAAGAGAGGAAATTGATCACTTCATTGGGTAATCAGTGTTCCAGGGGAACTCTAAGCATCCCCTGAAGGGATGCAAGAGGTGTTCTTCTGTAATAGGGTGGGGTGAGGAATCCACTGTGTGATGGAGGGAAATGACACATCAGCTAATCCCATCCTGGTCTGCTCTACTTACATTGTTATAGACAGATCTTTGCAAACTCTTCTTATGCCAAAAGTTGTATCGGTAATTTTAACTTTGAAATGCTCCAGTTCAGTATGGGTGTTTTTTGATTTTCTATTGTTCCTTTTCCCTGTAATAAAATAAAAATGGTTTCAAAAACAGTTTAAAAATAAAATAAAAAATCTCTACCACACAACTATTTCCATATGACATTTCCATTCGCCAATAGCATACTTCTAAACCAGGGGTAGGCAACTTGTGGACCTCCAGATGTTTTAGCCTTCAACTCCCATAGTCCCTTACCATTGCCCATGTTGGCTAGGATTGATGGGAGCTGTAGAACAAAACATCTGGAGAGCCACAAATTGACCACCCCTGGTCCAATACATATGGAGGGTGCCAAATTGGGGAAGGCTGTCTTGAATAAAGGCCCTTCAACCTCATCACTTGTTCTCTTCTTAGTCTTAAGGTTTAAATCCCCCAAGGAAGCTCAGGATTGATTCAAGATAATTAGAACAGAAACAAAGAGTCCTGTTGCGCCTCAGAGACTAACAAACTTATTATGGCATAAGCTTTTGTGGGCTACAGCCCACTTCTGATGGAGTAGTCCATGAAAGCTTATGCCATAATACGTTCGTTAATCTCTAAGGTGCGACAGGACTCTTTTTTGGTTTTGCTGCAACAGATTAACATGGCCACTCATCTGGAAATTAAGAGCGGAGCAACTTCCTTGGGATCCAATGGGGACCTCATCACTCTAACACAGACTTCATTCATAAAAGGTCTTTCTCATCTTTTCCCCAGGGCAGAAAGATAATCTAGAAGTATGCATAAAGCTGTACAAAAGGCACAAAATGAAGCCACTCAGTGGGTTCACTATTTAACTCCAAATGAGCTGCAGTACAGGCTGGCCACCATTTTGAATATACAAGCGTCTGGGGGGGGGGCATGCGAGGGTTAAACAACCATCTGCTTGTTATTCGAGGATTATTTAACTCCTGATGGTCAGGTTTGCACAACACTGAGGTGTTGCATATACAAATTGGCACCCATTGTATATTGGGTGTGGCTCCCTGGCTAAAATAACTCCTATGTGCATTGTGTGAACTGGACCTAAATGACTGCCAGCCATATGAGAAGCTGTGTTTGGTGAGCATGGGACAAAGGCAACACAATTTACATCAAATAAATTCTACCAGCTCAATAACAATCTGTGATGAGCAATATGGACACAGACACCAGCTAAGGGGTTTGGCAAGTACAAGAGTTAGAGTGTGTGTGTGTGTGTAGACTCAATGCAATTGTACACAAGCGTGCGCGCGCACACAAATAGGATGGGGCATCAGGTTCTGAGTTCACCTTCTTGGGGATTGCAGTTTTCATAAGAAGAAAAAGGGGGGAAAGCAACAAGTATCTATCTCTTATAGTTACAAAGAACTTAATTTTAACATCTGTAGCCAACCAACATGGCTCTAGTAATATGCTAGAGACAACAGCAATTTAAACTACGCAAATAATGTATCATATGGAGTACAAGCCAGTGGCAGAAGAGCAAAGAGGAAGTGATGTCTGATTCAAAAACAGAAGGAAAAAAGCCAAGTCATTTGCCAGATGGTTTGTCAACAAAGTCTCATCCCCAAAAGAAAATGAAGAAGGTCTTCACTAGCTTTCTAAAAATAAAAATTGGGTGGGTCTGGCAGGTCTCAAATTCCCCAGTGAGAGTACAGAAAAGGCCCTGCTCCTTATTGTCATCAGTCTAGCCCCCAAATATACAAACCTCAGAGTTTGCACGTGAGTCCCCTATGGGAGAAGGCATTCTATGAGGCAGACCAGGATAGGGAGACATTTTACTCCTTTTCTCATCGCTAGGACTGGGGTCATCCCATGAAGCTGAATGGAAGGAGTTTCAGGACAGAGCCTATGGAATTTGCTACCACGAGATGTGGCAATGGCTGCCAACATGCATGGCTTTAAAGGAGGTGTCAAGAAATCCATTTTCTTTCTGTGTCTTAGCAGCTTGTAAAGTTTCATTCTGTGATGCTGAGCCTGCATGGAATCATTATGCCATCTGCGTGTGTTATCTCGCACTGCTCAGAACTTCAAGGACACGGCAGCGCTCTCACTAATTGGGCTGAACAAGGTTTGTGGGAACTTTCTGCCTCCCACCCACCCCCGGAAGGGCGACTGCTGCCCTGGTTCCGTTTGGCCCCTTCTCTTTTCTGCTTGGGATTGCTAGTTTCTGAGGTCCTGTTCTATCGAAGACCCATGCTTTGGTACATCAAGCCAGCTTTGTTGTTTTGCCTTGTAGATACGGTTCCCATACATTGCTCTGTTTTCTTGCACGTTATTCCCTTTCCCCTTTTGTAAGTAAACTTACCACCTATTATAATTGAATGTGTGTGCCTTATTCTACTTAAGCCTTGGTATGAAGACCACAAATTTCCTCTTGGTTATTGCTACCATTGAAGGGCAAGCAGGAGTTCTAGCTGCCATGCCATCGCTTGCATTTGTTGGTCATTAATACGCTGTAGCTCCCACTTCAGCTTCCAGCACTTTCTCCCTCCCAACCAGGACTGTCACCATCCCCTTGATCGCTACCACTGTTTGAATCCAGCACTGGCCAGCCCACTTGCTGCCCACTCCTCTCACAAGCCCTGGTTCCCCTGCTCTCCCCTCGCCACCAGTCTGGTGACAATGTTTCCTCTGCTCCTGGTCTCAGGGCGTCTTCCTCCTTTAATTCGCCCTGAGCTGAACCAGCCTCCACCACCTACTCAATAAAGTTAAATCTGCCACCCCGGCTGCACCTTTCCCAGCCATTTGGGCTAGCAGTCCTAATCCTTGCTTTGGTGTGGCCTCTGCCCTGGTCTGCATACTGCCCTAGCTAACCAAATAACAAACCCCGTACAAGTGCCACTTCACACTCCCCAACCTCACCTTTTGGTTTCCTCCCTACGTTGGTGTGAGATCCCACCACTTCCACCACATAAAGGAAGGCAGAGAGGAGCGTGATTCAACTGACCTACTCTTAGACTATTGCCACTACGCTCTGCTTGGCACCTTACCTGCGGATGGAGGCAATCCCCAGGTAGACCTGCCCCTAGGCACAAGGAGTAGAGACCAAACTAATTCTCCCAATTCTTTGAGTCCAGACTTACCAAAAATAGCAGCGCCAACCACCAAAACTACACTGGAGTCAGCAATGACCCAGATGGAAATAGCAGCACAATTCTTAGAGGTAGATAGTTTATTTACAAGTGAGGGAAAGGGGTGTGGGAGAGTACAATAATAAGTGAATAACAAAGATCTACAATATATCAAACAGCTGGAAACCCATGTACAGACAAAATAAAAACACGCTAACTAGCCTATGCTACTTACTGGTCATAAGGGCCTTTAGTCAAAAGCCACACCAAGCCTGACACCTCCTCCTCAAGACAGGATGAGAACAAAAGGACCCTGGGCAAAAAGCCCTCCCCAAATCTATACTATATCCAGGTCCGACTCTGGTGCTCTCCCCCCTCCCTCAAGAAAGGAGGGTGGGGGGAGTGGTGGCGGGATTCACACCAATCCAGCTGTATGCAATCTCTCCTCCCTTAAGCCCCTGAGTGCTTTATGACCTTGAGGCCAGGGGTAACTCGCCCACACAGGACAGCCATATACTTTGAGACAGCACAGCTTCATCCTCCCCTTAGGTGTCACAAGGTCTTCATGCCAGTGCTCTCCCTTCTCTGGCCCCTCACAGACCAGCAATTACTAACCCACACAACATAAAATGTATATCACGTGCAAAAAAGAACATGGAGTCACTCTTGTTCTTTACAGTGGCCACTTAGGGCTTTAAAGGTTAAAACTAGCATTTTGGGTTGTGCTCAGGAGCAAACTGGGAACCAGTGCAGTGTTTCTTAGCATAAGCTCCAGCCGTTAAAATGCACTCCTAGCCACAGCTACCACCAGAGATTCCAGAGGCACCCCCGAATCCAGACATACCCCCCAAACTGTGCATTTGATCCTTTGGGGTCAAACAGCCAATACACCGGGATACAACTAGTATGCGAGTTGTGTGTATGTGTATTGCAGGGTGGGGAACATAGTCCACCAGCATCTCAAGGGCCACAAGTCCTATCAGCCCCTAGCCAGCATAGCCAATGGTGAGGGGAGCTGCAGTCCAACAATATCTGGGAGGCTACAAGTTCCCCATCCATGCCATACACATACACACAACTCACATATCAATCGGGCCTTCCACTAGTGTTAAAGTTGCAGTCTGTGAGACTGAGTTACTTTTCCTCAGGCTCCAAATTCAAGAAAGGTGAAGTGGTGGGGGAGGACACAGGAGATGCCAGACCCAAACCATCATGTTGTACCTGGCTTACCACACCGCAGGCATTTTCAGTCTTAAAATGAAGGGAGGAAATTTGAGATTTACAGCCCAGTCCTATACCGGTTTACTCTACGGGGCTTACATCCATCAAGTAAGTGCCAGTGAGGCTGCAGCTTTAATATATTAGCAATACGATGAGGTTTCAAGTTACACGAAGCTCCCTATCATCCCTTCAGCTGTAAACAGGGAAAAAGTCATTCCCTCCTTCAAAATGTAAAAACCAGTGCCCTGGCATCTTGCACTTGATAAAACACAACATTTTCTTGAAAGGCAGAAAAAAGCCAGGCAAGGTCAGGGGGCCAGAAGATAAAAGGGAAAAGGAATTTGTTCTTATTTTAGCAAAACTGGGGATTAATTTCAAAAGTGAGGTTCAGTAAAAGCCAAATTAGGATGATTTGAAGATTTGATGTCTGCTCCTTTACACCATCTCTCACAATCTATTCATTCATTCCTTCATTCATCCATCCATCCATATTTCACCCTACCTTCCCAAGACACCAGTCAGCTTTCATCAAATAACTGCAATAGTATATTTAAAAGTTACACTAACATTTGTTTTTGGAAGTTTGACACAAACATTCATTCTTCCTTCTACTGTGGATCTCTCCCTGGCTGCAATCCAATCCTATCCAGGTTTACTCAAAAGTAAGCCCCACTGTTTTCAGTTGCGCTTACTCACAGGTCTGTATATACAGAACGAAGCCTAAGCCTATTTACTTGTAAGAAAGCCCTTCCCGCTCCCCAAAACATGATGTCTTTCTCAAATATTCATTAACACTTTACTGTGCCAAAGAAGAAACCTGGCACTAAATAGATCTTGACTGAAAACAGCCTTCATTTCCTAGCTGTGACTCAACACAAAACAGCAAATGGAAATCGAAACTGTTCTCAGCGCCTACATCAGTGTGACTAATAAAGCTGCTGAGGAGACATGCCAGGGCATAACATTTTGCAAGTTGCTCCTGCAGTGGCCCTGCTAGTACATAGCAAATCACCATTCACAGCTTTTAGGTTTGTATACAGACCTGTTCGAGCCATGTAGGTGGGAGTGACTTGATTAAAGGCAACATGCTATGAAAGAATGGCTCAAAGTAAAATATTATATAAATGGAACACAGGAAGAAGGGGGTAAGGATTTTGGTGTTTAGAAGGCAATGCTGTAACAGCCCTACTGGAGGAGACCAAAGGTCGATCACACCCAGCATCCTGTTTCCAACAGTGGTCAGCCAGATCCCTCTGAGAAGTCCACACAATTGTTATTATGTGCAAACCCTGCACTATGATTTAACTATGTGGCAGTAACCACAAACAACCCAGAGTTCACAACCCAACAACAAACCATGGGTTCTCTTCCTGGGTTGTTCATGTTTAACAACCCATAGTTACACCATACTGCAGGGTTCGCATGTAATAACAACCCATGATTCAACAGCGACCCATACTCAACTCTGGTTTGTCGTTACGTGCGAACCAGGTCAATCAGGGCATTAAGGCCACAGCCTCCCCTCACCTTCCCCACCTACTTTTCAAGGGCAGACTGTTCTTGAACATGTAGGGACCATTTAGTCATCATAGCCAACAGATGTTAGTTGACTTATCCTCCATGAATTTGTTTAACTCACCCTTCCACAACCCGGTACCCTCCAGATGTGTTGGGTTACAACTCCCATAGCCCCCAGCCAGCTCTGGGTGCTGCAGTCCCAACACTTCTGGAGGGCACCAGGTTGGGGAAGGCTGGTCTAACTTTGGAGGGAGTGGGGGTAAGGCCATCTAAGCTAGCGGGCATCTCCCCGTCTTGTGGCAATGAATTGGTTTCAAATGAGAAGCAGTACATAAATATTGTTAATAAACAAATAAGTTAACTGGGTTGTGTAAGTACGTTTTGCTTGTTTGTTCAGTAACTGCCACCAGCCAGTTTTATAGGGTGACCCCTCCCAATTCTAAAATTATGAGCAAGAGGGGGGGCCCCGTCCACACCATGTAATAACTATAAACCGTTATTGTTCCGTTCCCAACCCACGTCTTTTCCTCTCCAACCGCCAAAGTCCCAAACGCGTCAGCATTTCCTCGTACAGATTCTTAGCGTTGCGGCTGCTCTTTTCCGCGCCTTTTCCAGCCCGACAATATCCTTTTAAAAATAAAACGGGGGGGGGGGGATGGGGCGCCCAGAACGTTGCCCTGTATTAAAAATGCAGCCATGCCTTAGACTGATCGTATAACAGCATTACCGCAACTGGACGAAGGGCACAGCTGGAAAAGCCTTTTGCTCGCCATCGCTCGCCCGTCCCCAAAAGTTGTCGAGCAGAGTAGGGAAAGGCAGAAAAGCACAATTTCTCCGCGCGCGCACAACTTGAGCTTTACTGCTTTGCGAGAAGGGGATCGGAGGGAGGTCTGCAACCAGGGCCACGAAGCACGACCAACAGGAGGAGGAGGAGGAGGAGGAGGAGGAGGAGGAGGAGGAGGAGGGGAGGGGAGGGGAGGGGAGGGGGAGGCGCGCCCGCCCCTACTGCAAGGAGCAAGGCAACAGCACGCCAGAGACTCACCTAGCCCCACGCACAAACGCGGCGCGCCCCGACGCGCCACCAGCCTGCTTCTCGGAGCAGCCCCGCCGCGAGACTGCCAAGGCCCGGGCAGCGCGCGCCGAGTCAGCGCGAGCGCGAGAACGCCTATTGGCTCCTCCTCCTCCTCCTTCTCCTCCTCCAACGCAGGGGAGGGGGGCGCCGAGAAGCCGCACATGCGCAAAGGGGGAGAGGCGGGGCTGCCGCTCTTCTTCTTCGGGCGGGAAACGGGCCCCGCCGTCGCTGTCCCGAGGGGCGGGCTCGCGCGGGCGCCGCGAGCAGGCCTAGCGCGCGGTCGCCCGGGCACGGCCCGAGTGGGTGTGGGGCTCGTCCCTTCCGCACGGCTGGAGGCACGGCCCCTCTCCGGTCCCCAGGGGGGGAAAAAAGGAGGAAAAGGACATTGCGGCGGGGCGCCATAAGGCGCAATGTGCCGTTATCTTTCTCTCAGAAGTCCGACACGTGGGACGGTGCCTTACCGCCCGCACCGCCTCCATCGGCATGCGGATGGCTCGGCGAAGGAGCGGGCCGGGCCGGGCCGGGCCGGGCTCTCACGATAACGCTGTCGTCATAGGAGTATTTTCTCGGTATTTTATTTATTTATTAAATTTATTAATCGCCCGTCTGGCTGGTCAATGCACAAGTATATAATAGAACAGTCTGAAATAATAAATTTCCACAGTAAGAAACATCGTTTTCTAAAAATACCCTAAAAAAGAGGCAAAGGCGTCCCCAACCAGTCGTGACCGACTCTAGGGTGCGGCGCTCATCCCCGTTTCTAAGCCGAAGAGCCAGCGCTGTCCGAAGACGCTTCCGTGGCCATGTGGCCGGCATGACTGAACACCGAGGTGCACGGAACGCTGTTACCTTTCCCGCCGAGGCGGCACCTATTTCTCTACTTGCAGTTTCTTGCTTTCGAACTGCTAGGTTGGCAGGAGCTGGGACTGAAGACGGGAGCTCACTCCGTCACGCAGCACTCGGGTCTCGAACTGCTGCCAACCTTCTGGTCTGCAGTTCAGCGTCTTAACCACTAAGCCACCGCGGCCCAATACAATAACCCCCAGTAAATACAATAAAGGTAAAGGTGTCCCCAACCAGTCGTGTCCGACTCTAGGGTGCGGCGCTCATCCCCGTTTCTAAGCCGAAGAGCCAGCGCTGTCCGAAGACGCTTCCGTGGCCATGTGGCCGGCGTGACTGAACACCGAGGTGCACGGAACGCTGTCACCTTTCCCGCCGAGGCGGCACCTGTTTATCAACTTGCAATTTCTTGCTTTCGAACTGCTAGATTGGCAGGAGCTGGGACCGAAGACGGGAGCTCACTCCGTCACGCGGCACTCGGGTCTCGAACTGCTGTCCTGCGGGCCTTCCGGTCTGCGGTTCAGCGTTTTAACCACTAAGCCACCGCGGCCCAAAAAAATACCGTAACCCACCCCAAATGCCTGCCTGAACAACCACGTTTTTAATGCGCAGCGGAAGCTCATTAAAGAGGGGGCATGGCAGAGTTCCTTAGGGAGACCACAGAGCAGGCCCCCTCCCTTGTCCCCACCAGTCTAGCCATCCTGTTTGATGGGACAGAGAAGAGGCCATCCGAGGCTGATCTTGTTAAGCAACCTGTCCGGTGTTGCTGGAGGCGCTCCTTAAGTTAGGCTGGGCCGGAGCCTGTTTGGTTTTGACTGAGTTGACTTCCAATTCACACCATGCCTAGTGTTGCAGCCTCATTTCAGTTTCCAGTTTATGGTTCAATTATGATTTGTATGTGAAAAGTGCTTTCAATTAACCACAGAGGTCCAGCAAAAAAAAGAAGTGAATGGGAGCCAACCTACTTGTATGGAAGAGGGGGTGTCTTCCTCTCCCCCACACCCTTAATGCTGCCTGTGACTTCATCAGGCTCCAACCCAGTGCATGCTTACCTAATAAGTATGTATCTGATTGTGAGCATGCAATCCAAGTAAGCATGCATAAAATGGCACTGTTGTAGATTAGGGCTGCAATCCTATGCCTGCTTACCTGGGAGTAGAGCCCATTGAACTTAATAGAGCTTTCCTATTGAGATTTGGATTATAGAAAATTTGTACTGGAATCCAACCACCTCAGTTCGTATAGATGGAGAGTTATCTGAAGAAATTCAGATCATCCAAAGAGGACCAAGACAAGGCTGTGGTCTATCACCTATGCTGTTCAATTTATATTCTGAAGCTATATTTAATGAAGCACTTCCCAAACAAACAGCTGGCAAAAACATCAACAGAAAAATTATTAACAGTTCAATACTCTGATGATACTGTAGTAATGAGAGACAATATATCTCACTTACACGAATTACTAGATCGAATTAATAAAGTTAGAGAGCATTCCTACAGGGATAGGCAGCTGCCTCTGAACTCGGAGGCGACTGCCTATCCAATGCAGAGCAGGAGAAGCACGGAGGGGATCGTCCCCTCTGCACTGCAGCCACCCTGCATTTGCAGCTAGATAGCCGATTTCAGCTGTCTAGCTGCAGGAAGTCAGAGCGGGGGAAAGCAGCAGCTGGACAACACGTTGGATGTGTCATACCGGATTTCCAACTTCCCCGCCCCAGCACGCCCCCAGGAACGCCCCGTTTTCACTGCTCCATGCTCTTCTTCTGAGCGTGGGGCCGTTCCACACTGCCTACAAGGCAGTGCAGGAGGGGATGAAGGTCAGTTCCCAAGAACCGACCTATCCAATGGCCATCTAGCCACTGACTAGCGGCCATAAGATTGCGCCCTAAGTAATGAGTATGGCCTTAAATATCAAGAAAACAAAATATATGGTGATAAGCAAAAAAGCCTTTTACTGCATTTACTATTATAATAAATAATATGCCAATTGAGCGAGTCACAAAATACAAATGCCTATGAACCTGGCTCAGTGAAAGAAATGAACAAACACAAGAGAGAAATGCAAGAGTGGAAATGGCAAGAACAGCGTTTGTTAAAATGAAACAATTATTATGTAATTGGGACCTTAATCTTGCAGTAAGGATTCGGATGGTAAGATGCTATGTGTTCTCAATATTATTTTACAGAGTGGAGGTTTGGACACTTAAAAAGAATAAGGAAAATCAAATCCTTCGAAACGTGGATATACCGATGCATGCTGAAAATACCGTGGACTGGTCGATTAAAACATGAGAACGTACTATGCAGAGTAAGCAAACAAACAGAATTGGTAAAGACCACAAAGAGAAGAAAGTTACAATACCTTGGTCACATTATCTGAGGCAAAAAATACACTATACTCCAACTTATTATACAAGGGAAAATGGAAGGAAAAAGATCAGTAGGAAGAAGGCGAACTTCATGGTTAAAGAATTTGAGGGAATGGTTCAGCTGTACTTCTATACTACTATTCAGAGCAGCGGCGTCTTATAGCCAATACAATAGCTGTAATGATAGCTAACCTCTGATAGGAGATGGCACCTTAAGAAGAAGAGCTTTCCTCTGCGTATACGTTTATATAAGATTGTGGTAACCAAGGCTACCTGTGTTCCTCAGTTCACACAATATCTTACTCAGAAGATTTATGTTTCTTGAAATAGTCTTAATATTAATCTGGCACGGCTAAGCCTTGGGAAAGGTACCCTGTCCCTAGAATAGGTAGGTGAGTAATTTAGGCCTCCTGGCCTGTTGGAAGTCACTTTTCCCACCCTTACAGCTGCCTTCTTTCCACAGCTATTTCCTTTAAATTGGATTTTATATTGTGATTGGTCTTTATTACTGTTATTTATTACATTTCTATACCGCCCAATAGCAAAAGCTCTCTGTGCAGTAATCTTTAGAGAGGCATCATCTTTAGATGGCTTTGTTTGGATTTTGTTGTTAATAGTTTTATTTTTATTTCAGAAGCTGTCTTGAAGGGTTGGGAGCAGAATGTTGGTGTATAAATGTTTATACACTTTTGGATATGTACAATTGTATATCTTTTTTATATCTACAATTTTGTCATAAGTTGCCTTGCGTCTTTTTAAAGAAAAAGATGATGGGGAGAGCAATCCTATTGCCCCTAGACAGCATCTGCAGGGCCATAGGATAGTTCAGATTCCTGGATCCGAGGTCAGAGGCAGAGCTCCAGCCATGGGACCAAGAATCTGAGCTCCCCTCCTCCTCGCACCCGATGCAGAGAGAACCACACTAGCTGCCTCACCGAGTTCACAAAAGGGACCTTGGAGAGGAGAAAAAGGGGCAATTCTGTGGGCGGGGAGGGGACAAGGGAAGCAGGGATCCAAGCGATCCCCAGCCCTCCCAAGTCTCCTTCCCTCCCCCTCCGCAGAGCCCTTGCTAGATAGGCAGAAACGCCCATCTAGCAAAAATGCAATCCTACAACTCCCAGCATTCCTCAGCCAGCATGGCTGGCTGGGGAATCCTGGGAGTTGTAGGACTTTTTTCTGTCTAAACATGCATAGGATTGTGCCTCCAGGAATTCAGTAAATAATAATATAGAATCATAGAATAGTAGGGTTGGAAGGGGCCTACAAGGCCATCGAGTCCAACCTCCTGCTCAGTGCAGGAATCCAAGTCAGAGCATCCCTGACAGATGGCTGTCCAGCCTCGTCTTGAACGCCACCAGTATGGGAGAGCCCGCTACCTCCCTAGGTAATTGGTTCCATTGTCGTATTGCTCTAACAGTCAGGAAGTTGTTCCTGATGTTCAGCCAGAATCTGGCTTCCTGTAATTTGAGCCCATTATTCCATGTCCTGCAGTCTGGGATGATCAAGAAAAGATCCTGGCCTTCCTCTCTGTGACAGCCTTTCAAGTACTTGAAGAGCGCTATCATATCTCCCCTCAGTCTTCTCTTCTCCAGGCTAAACATGCCCAGTGCTTTCAGTCTCTCTTCATAGGGCTTTGTTTCCAGTCCCCTGATCAGCTTTGTTGCCCTCCTCTGAACCCTCTCCAGTTTGTCTGCATCCTTCTGAAAGTGTGGTGCCCAGAACTGGACACAGTACTCCAGATGAGGCCTAACCAGTGCTGAGTAGAGGGGAACTAGTATTTCCCTGGATTTGGAAGCTATGCTTCTCTTAATGCAGCCCAAAAGAGCCTTGGCCTTTTTTGCAGCCACGTCACAGTGTTGTCTCATACTCAGCTTGTGATCGACAACGATTCCAAGATCCTTCTCGCTTGCAGTGTTGTTGGGTCACGTATCCCCCATCTTGTAACTGTGCATTTGGTTTCTTTTTCCTAGGTGCAGAAATTGGCCTTTATCCCTATTAAATGTCATTCTCTTGTTTTCTGCCCAGCGCTCCAGTCTATCCAGATCACTTTGAATTGTTTTTCTGTCTTCCAAAGTATTAGCTGTCCTGCCCAATTTTGTGTCATCTGCAAATTTGATCAGCATTCCTTGCACTTCCACCTCCAAGTCATTCATAAAAATGTTGAAGAGCACTGGGTCCAGGACTGAGCCCTGCGGTACCCCACTCGTTACCTCTCCCCAGTTTGAGAAGGTCTCATTGAGAAGCACTCTTTGAGTCCGATTCTGTAGCCAACTGTGGATCCACCGGATCGTTGTTTCATCTAGCCCATTTTGAGCTAGTTTGCTCATCAGGATATCATGGGGCACTTTGTTGAAAGCTTTGCTGAAGTCGAGGTATATGATGTCCACAGCATTTCCACAGTCCACAAGGGAGGTTACTTGATCAAAAAATGAGATCAGATTCATCTGGCAGGACTTGTTTTTGACAAATCCATGTTGGCTTTGGGTAATCACTGCATTGTTTTCAAGGTGCTTCCAGATGGATTCCTTTATCATCTGCTCCGGAATTTTCCAAGGGATTGATGTCAGACTGCCTGGTCTGTAGTTCCCAGGTTCCTCCTTTTTACCTTTTTTGAAGATAGGGACAACATTAGCCCTCTTCCCATCATCTGGCACTTCCCCTGTCCTCCATGATTTCTCAAAGAGAATAGATAGTGGTTCTGAGAGTTCTTCTGCCAGTTCCTTTATTACTCTAGGATGCAGTTCATCTGGCCCTGGAGATATGAACTCTTTCAAAGTAATTAGGTAATTAATTAGGTAAAGTAATTATATAAAAATACCATAGCAAATTATTAAGTTATACTGGGGATTTTTTTCTACGGGGAAAGGCCATAGCTTAGTGGTAAAGTACCTGCTTTGCATGCGGAAGAGAACCCTGATATTTCTGATGAAAAGGAGCTCAGACTGCAAGTCTTTTTGACCCCCTACTGGAGACCATGGAGAGCCGTTGCCATTTGGAACACACTATACCTGGCTATATCAGTCAGCTTGACTAGTATAAGGCAACTATTTATGTTCAGTCAAATTGGGCATGTTAGTCTCCTCCAGTTACACTTACAGCTTTAACATATGCTCTTCTGAGCAGTGGAAGCAGTTTGTAGGATTGGGTGCTACGATCCTACCCAGCAACTAAATACGAAAAATTTCTGGATTTGGTTGGGAAGGACTATAGTGTAAGGGTAGAGTTTTGCAAATTGAAGGCTGCCAGTTCAGTCACTGGCATATCCAGTGAAAAGGACTATGGGTAGCAGGGTGAGAAAAATACTTGCCTGAAACCCTGAAGAGCATTGGCAGTCAGAGTAGATAGTACTGGGTTAGATGACCCAATGTCTAATTCAGTATAAGGTAGCTTCATGTGAGACAAACTGTAGTTTTTCAGACTCCACACAGAGTTGCCAGCTTCTGATTTACAAAATCCTGGGAAGCAGATGCGAGTGTCATCCCCAGAGCTGTCAGTGGCCACATTGCTTGTCACCACCTGCCCTGACTTGCATGGCTCAGGGCAGCTATGGAAGAACTGCTTGTATGCTTGCTGCAATCTCACATGAGCAGCTGAGCTCAATAACCAGGTGCCTAACTCTGCCTTTGTAGGTTCTGTGGGGCTTAATTAGAATAAAACTTGCTGTAATGCTTGCTATAAAAACTTGCTATGATAAAACCGAAAAATGTCTTTAGTAAGAATCACAGTCATACAGAACAATAATGCAACTGGCCCTATACAAATAAATGCAACAAATAATCCCTCTAAGTCCAAATAGAAATATGGAATTTTGACTTGAAACTTTTCAGTTCGCCAGTCCCAATGTTCCTCCAGTTCCACCAGATGCTGATCACTTCAGTCGCTCTTCTGTGGATATTTTAATTCCAAGCCACATGGCAACCACAAATGGCAACTTATGAATTGTAGATTCATTGTCATAGCCCTTTATGATTCAGGTGGTAAGAGTCCATGATTATTAATAGGTTCTCCAGCATTCAGCTCTCCAGAAGCTCAACCTCTTTTCCTCCTAGCTCTCTCCTGAGTGAGAACTCTGACTCCACCCCAGAGGGAACAATCCTATGGCCCCTAGAGAAGCCATAGGATATTTCAGAATCCCCAATCGGAGGTTGGAGACAGTACTCCGACCTCAGAGGGGGAAACTGGAGCTCCAACCCCCCCCCTTTCTCTCACAGCCGTTGCAGAAAGAACTGCACTGGCTGCTCTCTGAGGTTGGGAACGCGACCTCAGAGAAGGGGGCATTGGGCGGGGGGGGGGGGAGAGACTGGAGAGGCCAAGATATGAGTTATCCTCAGGCCTCTCCAGCCTCCTTCCCTGCCCCTCTGAAGCGCCCCAGCTAAAGGGGTTAAAAAGCCCATCTAGCGACAAATGCAGGGCAGGGAAGCAAAAATCACCTCCGCTGCTCTTCCTGCCCTGCATAGAATGATCGTAAGCTTCCGAGTTCCGAGTCTGAAACCCATAGGATTGCGCCATTAAGGCCTAAACCAGCCAGTTCATGGTGGTTACATATGCACTAAAAGATGCAGCTGGATTTCCCTCAAAAATTTCTGGCTTTTACATACACACAACATTTTCTTCTGGCACATAGATTAGCCCTGCCTCCTGATCTAACTGGATTTTTTTTCATTCATTGGCAACTCTGTATCAACATGGTGGCTCCAAAATGTATAAGGAGTTCAGTTTCATCCTAGTCGCAATATGCCTCTCTTCTTTCAACCATATCCCATTTTCAAGTGCCACTTATCTCAGAATCTAGAGATGCTTCGAATGGAAGGGTTGGCAGGTGTGTTTAGTTGATGACCTGAGGGGAGAGTTTACACCAATCATATTTTGTTCCAATAACTTTAATGTGAGTCTTGAGGGAGGCTATGGATTGTTTGTATGAGTTGTTTTTTTAAAAAAGGAAGAGCATCTGTTTCATGTTGGAACAGGGAGACAACAGGAAGGTCTGTTGGAAAGAGTGAAATCTGCAATTTCAGGTTGGAAGAGGGGGATGGAAAAATGGAAGCCCTACATGCTTAATGTGTATGTTGGCCCATAGCTAGAAATGTAAGCATGCTCACCTAACAAGTAAATACTATTGAACTCCAAGAATCATATTTTTGAATAAATATGCATAGGATCAGGCTATAAGGATCACTCACATCATTGTCTCAGTCCACTATCCATTTTCAGTGGATTTTTTAAAATTCTTTCTGCCCTTTTCAGCCCTCTGTTGTATTTTTTGAAATATCCCCAGCCAATACATATCTCATTGCTTGAAAAGTCATAATCTAGGACATGTTTTTTCTCTTGGCGCAGACAGTAGTTTGAAACTATTTTAAATGGAGGAGAGGGAAGGTGGCAGTGTGTACAACAGGTGGCAAGTAAAGGCCGTGTAAAGGGGAAGTATTGTAAACAGTTGGGCCAATAGGCCAAGAAATGTAAGAGGCTGGAGTATAACTGCTTTCATAAAGTCAGTATCCCCAAACTGACCTTAGTGCCCCACTTTACTAGACTGCAACACTTAATGCTCAATTGTAATAAACCAAGGAAGAAATTGATTAAAGACAAGGGATAATTGTTTGGAAGGAAAGGGGATACTGATAAGTTTGCACAATAAAATAGATATGGAGCAGAGTTGCTTGGCAAAATACAATATGAACAAACTGTGGTGTTTATAACAATTCAAGCATCTGACCAGGAGCAAATATCATCCCTCTTCCCCCCACCCCCACTAAAATTTATGATCCCCCTTTCTTAGAACTGCCAGAAATAACCCTTACTTCCAACTTTATGGCTATGGAGAGACCGAAGTAATGTAGAGGTGGAATCCAAGTCTATGAATCTTTTTCTTTTACCAAAACTACAGTAAGGCAATCAGTTTTAATACATAGGGGGATACATGCTTCCATTCAGAGAAACGGGCAGAGAAACTATTAGGGAAATGGTATTTAAAATGCAGAAGACTGTATATCTTACAAATTGATTACAAAAACTAGCAAAGCAAGATAATGACATAAGTGAAGTTGTTCAAAGAAAGTAACGTGAAAATGGTTATTTATATGTGGGGAGTGCAAAAAAAAAAAAAGTTATACTACCCCTATTCGGGATACCAGCCTGCCATGCCCTTTTCCAGGAAACACAACTGCATTTTACAATCGCCCCACAGGTTTTCTCCAACAGTCAGTCAGCATTCTGTGACACTGAGCATGTTCATCTTAATTGAGCTGATTTTGATTTCTTTTCCTCCAATAAGGTTTTTTTCTAAAGATGTTTTGTACTTATACACAAACCCGCTGCTACCTCCATCTTGTGCATATATACTGCTGTTTTGGCTACATGAGGATCCACACTCAGAGAATGGTGTTACTGTATGTGATTTACTTAAGTCATTTGCATCACACCTTTCATATTAACATTTCAAGACAGTTTGCCAAAACTAAGCAGCAGGAATAACAAAACACAAATGATTATTCTTAATTGGTAAATACAACCAATTTCACTTGGCAGCTAATGCTGATACAAAAGAGTAGATGCCAAGTGAAAAGCCTTGATGGGGACATTCCAGAGTGGAGGTGCCATTACCAGCTGATGTTACGGATTTGGCCTTTGCTGAGTGTTTTCAAACTATACTTCTAGTATTTAGGAAGCCTTTGGCTGCCAGTTAATTACTCATAGCTGATCTATACACTTCAACCAAAGCATACACCAAATATTGTTTTAGGTGGATTCAATTTTGGTTTTGTACTGACAATGACAAGTAAAGGGAAAACCTTTTGATCCATTTTTATTTTATTAGAATTATACTTTTAACATCACATCAAAATATACATAAAACTTGCACAAAATAACATAAAAACATTTCTTGTTGGTAAAAAGAGCTTTCCTGAAGACTTCAACAAGGAATAGAATTTCTAAAAATTTCTTGTTTTTAGACTTTCAGGCTGCACTCCTAAGCATGTGAAGACAGAAAAAAATATCTGGGGCATGCTGGGAGTTGTGTCTAAACATGCATAAAATTGCCCCCTTAGTCCTAGTCGTTTACAAAGGAGAGATCTCATTCTGAATACCATGTTCCCCATTCAGTTCTGACTAGGCTAGTCTTCTCAGAGGTGCACAACCCTCGTGAGCTTCTAAGACGCTCCCTTGTTCTAAAATCAGGACATGCTTATGCCTAGCAAACACACTTTTCCAACAGCACAAAAGGCGACTCTACACACGGACTTCACCAGATGGTCAATATCGAAATCAGATTGATTATGTCCTTTGCAGCCAAAGATGGAGAAGCTCCATACAATCAGTAAAAACAAGACCTGGAGATGACTGTGGCTCAGATCATGAGCTGCTTCTTGCAAAATTTCAGCTTAAATTGAAGAACGTAGGGAAAACCACTAAACCATTCAGGTATGAACTAAATCATATCCCTGATGAATATACAGTGGAGGTGAGGAATAGATTTCAGGGATTAGACCTGATAGACAGAGTGCCTGAGGAACTATGGACTCAGGTCCGTAACATTGTTCAGGAGGCAGCAACTCAATCCATCCCAAAGAAAATGCAAGAAAGCCAAGTGGCTGTCTGATGAGGCTTTACAAGTACCTGAGGAAAGAAGGGAAGTGAAAAGCAAGGGGAAAAGGAAAAGATATATCCAACTGAATGCAGAGTTCCAGAGAATAGCAAGGAGAGACAAGAAGGCTTTCTTAAATGAATAATACAAAGAAATGGAGGAAAACAATAGAATGGGAAAGACCAGAGATATTTTCAAGAAAATCGGAGATATCAAGGGAACATTTTGTGCAAAGACGGGTATGATAAAGGACAAAGAAGGCAGGGACCTAACAGAAGCAGATGAGAGTAAGAAGAGGTGGAAAGGATACACAGAAGAACCATACAGGAAAGATCTTAAGCCATGATAGTGCGGTCACTGAACTTGAGCCAGACATCCTAGAGAGTGAAATCAAGTGGGCCTTAGGAAGCATTAGTAACAACAAAGGTAGCGGAGATGACAGTATTCCAGCTGAGCTATATAAAATCCTAAAAGATGATGCTGTTAAAGTGCTGCACTCAATATGCCAACAAATTTGGAACACTCAACAGTGGCCACAAGACTGGAAAAGGTCAGTTTACATTCCAATTCCAAAGAATGGCAACGCCAAAGAGTGTTCAAACTACCATACAATTGCACTCATTTCACGTGCCAGCAAGGTTATGCTCAAAATCCTACACACTAGGCTTCAGCAGCATGTGAACCGAGAACTACCGGAAATACAAACTGGGTTTTGAAGAGGCAGAAGAACTAGACAGCAAATCGCCAACATTCACTGGATCATGGAGAAAGCAAGAGAATTCCAGAAAAACGTCTATTTCTGCTTCATTGACTACACTAAAGCCTTTGATTGTCTGGATCACAACAAACTGTGGCAAATTCTGAAAGAGATGGGAGTACCAGACCACCTTACCTGTCTCCTGAGAAACCTGTAGGAGGGCCAAGAAGCAACAGTAAGAACCAGACATGGAACAACCAATTGGTTCAAAAGTGGGAAAGGAGTATGACAAGGCTGTATATTGTCGTCCTGCTTATTTAATTTATGTGCAGAGGACATCATGAGAAACGCCGGGTTGGATGAATCACAGGTCGGAATGATTGCTGAGAGAATTATCAACAATCTCAGATAGGCAGACGATACCACCCTAATGGCAGAAAGCGAAGAGGATCTAAAGAGCCTCTTGTTGAGGATGAAAGAGGAGAGTGCAAAAGCTGGCTTGAAACTCAACATTAAAAAAACTAAGATCATGGCATCTGGCCCCATCACGTCCTGGCATATAGAAGGGGAAGAAATGGAAGCATTGAAAAATTGTATTTTCTTGGGCTCCAAGATCACTGTGGACGGTGACTAGCCATGACATTAAAAGACGCTTGCTCCGTGGGAGGAAAGCTATGGCAAACCTAGACAGCATAGTATGAAGCAGAGACATCACCTTGCCGATAAAGATTCGTATAATCAAAGCTATGGTTTTCGCCGTAGCAATGTATGGCTGTGAGAGCTAGACTATAAGAAAGGCTGAGCGCCGGAGAATTGATGCCTTCGAACTGTGGTGCTGGAGAAGACTCTTACGAGTCCCCTGGACTGCAAGGAGGTCAAATCAGTCAATCCCAAAGGAAATCAACCCTGAATGTTCACCAGAAGAAAGCTGAAGCTCAAATATTGAATATATTTCAATACTGAATACTGAAGATGAAGCTCAAATATTTTGGCCACCTAATGCAAAGAGAAAACTCCCTGAAAAAGACCCTGATGCTGGGAAGGATTGAAGAAAAAAAGAGGAGGGGACGACAGAGGATGAGATGGCTAGATAGCATCACCGGTGCAATAAATATGAATTTGAGCACACTCCAAAACATACCTTAGAAAAGGGGTCCGTGGCGGAATTCTCCGCCATCCATAGCCCCAGGGCAGCTGCTGCTGCCGCTTCCCTCTTGAAGCACACTCTGGCTGCCCCTGGAGCTCCTCTCCAGCGGGCTGTACACTTCCTCCACCATAGGGCAGAGGAGTGCTTGGGCGGGGGGATGTTCCCACCAAGCCTTTGGAAAACTAGGCCAGTGCAAACCACATGTGGGGCAGAATGGGGGACATGCAGCGGACTTGCCCAGCCTGCGAGAGGGGCTGTTTCCCCCTCCCCCGTGACGGCTTCCGGACATTCATCCCGGTGGTGTGGCGGGGCGGGGCTGCCTCTAGCGGCAACCCTGCTGTTCCGTCGTCCCGGCGCAAGCTTGTGGAGATGCAGCTCCAGGGAGACTTGAGACGCCTACGGAGCGCTGGAGTGCGTCTCGGGGCAGCAGCGGTGTTTCAGTGCCGTTTCAGAAGGGCGAAAGGCAGGGAAGCCAAGGTGCAGGCGACAGAAGCAGGAGAATGAGCCCAATGCAGCAAGGCAGGCAGGCGACGCAAAGGGTAGGGGGAGACTGGATCACTGCTGCATTTGACGTTGCGCGTGTGTTCCTGCGGGGCTCCTGCTTTAAGGTGGTGGTGGCAAGGCTGCAGAGCGCCTACGGCCATAGTACCCTGAACGTGCCCGATCTCGTCAGGCCTGGATACTACTTGGGTGGGAGACCGCCCGGAAGCGCCGGGTGATGTAGGCTTTTCCTCCTTTGGCTCTTCTTGCTTCCTTTTCCCTTCCTCTCTTCAGCCAGCCTGAGCCCCAGCACACCTGCTGCCGCCGCTTCCCTTTTGCAGCACACTCTGGCTGCCCCTGAAGCTCCTGGCCCGCTGGCTATGGCCTTCTTCCACCAGAGGGCAGAGGAGGGCTTGGGCGGGGGGCTTTTCCCTCCAAGCCATTGGAAAACTAGGCCAGTGCAACCCACATGTGGGGCGGAATGGGGGACATGCAGCGGCCTTGCCCAGCCTGCGAGAGGGGCTGTTCCCCCCTCCCCCATGACGGCTTCCGGACATTCATCCCGGTGGTGTGGCGGGGCGGGGCTGCCTCTAGCGGCAACCCTGCTGTTCCGTCGTCCCGGCGCAACCTTGTGGAGATGCAGCTCCAGGGAGACTTGAGACGCCTATGGAGCGCTGGAGTGCGTGTCGGGGCAGCAGCGGTGTTTCAGTGCCTTTTCAGAAGGGCGAAAGGCAGGGAAGCCAAGGTGCAGGCGACAGAAGCAGGAGAATGAGGCCCATGCAGCGAGGCAGGCGACGCGAGGGGTAGAGGGAGACTGCCTCGCTGCTGCATTAGAAGTTGCGGGTGTGTTCTTGCAGGGCTCCTGCTTAAAGGCGGTGGTGGCAAGGCAGCAGAGCGTCTACGGCCATACTACCCTGAACGCGCCCGATCTCGTCTGATCTCGGAAGCTAAGCAGGGTCAGGCCTGGTTAGTACTTGGGTGGGAGACCGCCCGGAAATGCCGGGTGATGTAGGCTTTTACTCCTTTGGCTCTTCCTGCTTCCTTTTCCCTTCCTCTCTTGAGCCAGCCTGAGCCCCAGCACACCTGCTGCCACCGCTTCCCTTTTGCAGCACACTCTGGCTGCCCCTGAAGCTCCTGGCCCGCTGGCTATGGCCTTCCTCCACCACAGGGCAGAGGAGGGCTTGGGCGGGGGGCTTTTCCCTCCAAGCCATTGGAAAACTAGGCCAGTGCAACCCACATGTGGGGCGGAATGGGGGACATGCAGCGGCCTTGCCCAGCCTGCGAGAGGGGCTGTTCCCCCCTCCCCCATGACGGCTTCCGGACATTCATCCCGGTGGTGTGGCGGGGCGGGGCTGCCTCTAGCGGCAACCCTGCTGTTCCGTCGTCCCGGCGCAACCTTGTGGAGATGCAGCTCCAGGGAGACTTGAGACGCCTATGGAGCGCTGGAGTGCGTGTCGGGGCAGCAGCGGTGTTTCAGTGCCTTTTCAGAAGGGCGAAAGGCAGGGAAGCCAAGGTGCAGGCGACAGAAGCAGGAGAATGAGGCCCATGCAGCGAGGCAGGCGACGCGAGGGGTAGAGGGAGACTGCCTCGCTGCTGCATTAGAAGTTGCGGGTGTGTTCTTGCAGGGCTCCTGCTTAAAGGCGGTGGTGGCAAGGCAGCAGAGCGTCTACGGCCATACTACCCTGAACGCGCCCGATCTCGTCTGATCTCGGAAGCTAAGCAGGGTCAGGCCTGGTTAGTACTTGGATGGGAGACCGCCTGGGAATACCGGGTGCTGTAGGCTTTTCCTCCTTTTGCTCTTCCCGCTCCCTTTTCCCTTCCTCTTTTCAGCCAGCCTGTGCCCCAGCGCAGCTGCTGGAGGAAAACTGGCTCACCGCAGCATTTTGTCAGGGGAAAACTGGCTCAACGCAGCCTTTTGCTCCGACGGTGCCTTGTTGCTGTATCTCTGCTTAAAGGAACTGGCAGCAAAGCGGCGCAGCTTCTACAGCCATACTGCCCTGAACGCGCCCGAGCTCGTCAGGCCTGGATACTACTTGGGTGGGAGACCGCCCGGAAACGCCGGGTGATGTAGGCTTTTCCTCCTTTGGCTCTTCCTGCTTCCTTTTCCCTTCCTCTCTTCAGCCAGCCTGAGCCCCAGCACACCTGCTGCCGCCGCTTCCCTTTTGCAGCACACTCTGGCTGCCCCTGAAGGAGAATGAGGCAGCGAGGCAGGCGACGCGAGGGGTAGAGGGAGACTGCCTCGCTGCTGCATTAGAAGTTGCGGGTGTGTTCTTGCAGGGCTCCTGCTTAAAGGCGGTGGTGGCAAGGCAGCAGAGCGTCTACGGCCATACTACCCTTTTGCAGCACACTCTGGCTGCCCCTGAATCTCCTGGCCCGCTGGCTATGGCCTTCCTCCACCAGAGGGCAGAGGAGGGCTTGGGCGGGGGGCTTTTCCCTCCAAGCCTTTGGAAAACTAGGCCAGTGCAACCCACAGGTGGGGCGGAATGGGGGACATGCAGCGGACTTGCCAGCCTGCGAGAGGGGCTGTTCCCCCCTCCCCCGTGATGGCTTCCGGACATTCATCCCGGTGGTGTGGCGGGCCGGGGCTGCCTCTAGCGGCAACCCTGCTGTTCCCTCGTCGCGGCGCAAGCTTGTGGAGATGCAGCTCCAGGGAGACTTGAGACGCCTATGGAGCGCTGGAGCGCGTCTCGGGGCAGCAGCGGTGTTTCAGTGCCTTTTCAGAAGGGCGAAAGGCAGGGAAGCCAAGGTGCAGGCGACAGAAGCAGGAGAATGAGCCCAATGCAGCAAGGCAGGCAGGCGACGCGAAGGGTAGGGGGAGACTGGATCACTGCTGCATTTGACGTTGCGGGTGTGTTCCTGCGGGGCTCCTGCTTTAAGGTGGTGGTGGCAAGGCTGCAGAGCGCCTACGGCCATAGTACCCTGAACATGCCCGATCTCGTCAGGCCTGGATACTACTTGGGTGGGAGACCGCCCGGAAGCGCCGGGTGATGTAGGCTTTTCCTCCTTTGGCTCTTCCTGCTTCCTTTTCCCTTCCTCTCTTCAGCCAGCCTGAGCCCCAGCACACCTGCTGCCGCCGCTTCCCTTTTGCAGCACACTCTGGCTGCCCCTGAAGCTCCTGGCCCGCTGGCTATGGCCTTCTTCCACCAGAGGGCAGAGGAGGGCTTGGGGGGGGGGCTTTTCCCTCCAAGCCATTGGAAAACTAGGCCAGTGCAACCCACATGTGGGGCGGAATGGGGGACATGCAGCGGCCTTGCCCAGCCTGCGAGAGGGGCTGTTCCCCCCTCCCCCGTGAAGGCTTCCGGACATTCATCCCGGTGGTGTGGCGGGGCGGGGCTGCCTCTAGCGGCAACCCTGCTGTTCCCTCGTCCTGGCACAAGCTTGTGGAGATGCAGCTCCAGGGAGACTTGAGACGCCTATGGAGCGCTGGAGCGCGTCTCAGGGCAGCAGCGGTGTTTCAGTGCCTTTTCAGAAGGCCGAAAGGCAGGGAAGCCAAGGTGCAGGCGACAGAAGCAGGAGAATGAGGCCCACGCAGCGAGGCAGGCGACGCGAGGGGTAGAGGGAGACTGCCTCGCTGCTGCATTGGAAGTTGCGGGTGTGTTCTTGCAGGGCTCCTGCTTAAAGGCGGTGGTGGCAAGGCAGCAGAGCGTCTACGGCCATACTACCCTGAACGCGCCTGATCTCGGAAGCTAAGCAGGGTCAGGCCTGGTTAGTACTTGGATGGGAGACCGCCTGGGAATACCGGGTGCTGTAGGCTTTTCCTCCTTTTGCTCTTCCCGCTCCCTTTTCCCTTCCTCTTTTCAGCCAGCCTGTGCCCCAGCGCAGCTGCTGGAGGAAAACTGGCTCACCGCAGCATTTTGTCGGGGGAAAACTGGCTCAACGCAGCCTTTTGCTCCGACGGTGCCTTGTTGCTGTATCTCTGCTTAAAGGCACTGGCAGCAAAGCGGCGCAGCTTCTACAGCCATACTGCCCTGAACGCGCCCGAGCTCGTCAGGCCTGGATACTACTTGGGTGGGAGACCGCCCGGAAATGCCGGGTGATGTAGGCTTTTCCTCCTTTGGCTCTTCCTGCTTCCTTTTCCCTTCCTCTCTTGTGCCAGCCTGAGCCCCAGCACACCTGCTGCCACCGCTTCCCTTTTGCAGCACACTCTGGCTGCCCCTGAAGCTCCTGGCCCGCTGGCTATGGCCTTCCTCCACCACAGGGCAGAGGAGGGCTTGGGCGGGGGGCTTTTCCCTCCAAGCCTTTGGAAAACTAGGCCAGTGCAACCCACAGGTGGGGCGGAATGGGGGACATGCAGCGGACTTGCCCAGGCTGCGAGAGGGGCTGTTCCCCCCTCCCCCGTGACGGCTTCCGGGCATTCATCCCGGTGGTGTGGCGGGGCGGGGCTGCCTCTAGCGGCAACCCTGCTGTTCCCTCGTCCCGGCGCAACCTTGTGGAGATGCGGCTCCAGGGAGACTTGAGACGCCTATGGAGCGCTGGAGTGCGTGTCGGGGCAGCAGCGGTGTTTCAGTGCCTTTTCAGAAGGGCGAAAGGCAGGGAAGCCAAGGTGCAGGCGACAGAAGCAGGAGAATGAGCCCAATGCAGCAAGGCAGGCAGGCGACGCGAAGGGTAGGGGGAGACTGGATCACTGCTGCATTTGACGTTGCGGGTGTGTTCCTGCGGGGCTCCTGCTTTAAGGTGGTGGTGGCAAGGCTGCAGAGCGCCTACGGCCATAGTACCCTGAACATGCCCGATCTCGTCAGGCCTGGATACTACTTGGGTGGGAGACCGCCCGGAAGCGCCGGGTGATGTAGGCTTTTCCTCCTTTGGCTCTTCCTGCTTCCTTTTCCCTTCCTCTCTTCAGCCAGCCTGAGCCCCAGCACACCTGCTGCCGCCGCTTCCCTTTTGCAGCACACTCTGGCTGCCCCTGAAGCTCCTGGCCCGCTGGCTATGGCCTTCTTCCACCAGAGGGCAGAGGAGGGCTTGGGGGGGGGCTTTTCCCTCCAAGCCATTGGAAAACTAGGCCAGTGCAACCCACAGGTGGGGCGGAATGGGGGACATGCAGCGGCCTTGCCCAGCCTGCGAGAGGGGCTGTTCCCCCCTCCCCCGTGACGGCTTCCGGACATTCATCCCGGTGGTGTGGCGGGGCGGGGCTGCCTCTAGCGGCAACCCTGCTGTTCCCTCGTCCCGGCGCAACCTTGTGGAGATGCAGCTCCAGGGAGACTTGAGACGCCTATGGAGCGCTGGAGTGCGTGTCGGGGCAGCAGCGGTGTTTCAGTGCCTTTTCAGAAGGGCGAAAGGCAGGGAAGCCAAGGTGCAGGCGACAGAAGCAGGAGAATGAGGCCCACGCAGCGAGGCAGGCGACGCGAGGGGTAGAGGGGGACTGCCTCGCTGCTGCATTAGAAGTTGCGGGTGTGTTCTTGCAGGGCTCCTGCTTAAAGGCGGTGGTGGCAAGGCAGCAGAGCGTCTACGGCCATACTACCCTGAACGCGCCCGATCTCGTCTGATCTCGGAAGCTAAGCAGGGTCAGGCCTGGTTAGTACTTGGATGGGAGACCGCCTGGGAATACCGGGTGCTGTAGGCTTTTCCTCCTTTTGCTCTTCCCGCTCCCTTTTCCCTTCCTCTTTTCAGCCAGCCTGTGCCCCAGCGCAGCTGCTGGAGGAAAACTGGCTCACCGCACCATTTTGTCAGGGGAAAACTGCCTCAACGCAGCCTTTTGCTCCGACGGTGCCTTGTTGCTGTGTCTCTGCTTAAACGCACTGGCAGCAAAGTGGCGCAGCTTCTACAGCCATACTGCCCTGAACGCGCCCGAGCTCGTCAGGCCTGGATACTACATGGGTGGGAGACCGCCCGGAAGCGCCGGGTGATGTAGGCTTTTCCTCCTTTGGCTCTTCCTGCTTCCTTTTCCTTTTCTCTCTTCAGCCAACCTGAGCCCCAGCGCAGCTGCTGCCACCGCTTCCCTTTTGCAGCACACTCTGGCTGCCCCTGAAGCTCCTGGCCCGCTGGCTATGGCCTTCCTCCACCAGAGGGCAGAGGAGGGCTTGGGCGGGGGGCTTTTCCCTCCAAGCCTTTGGAAAACTAGGCCAGTGCAACCCACAGGTGGGGCGGAATGGGGGACATGCAGCGGACTTGCCCAGCCTGCGAGAGGGGCTGTTCCCCCCTCCCCCGTGACGGCTTCCGGACATTCATCCCGGTGGTGTGGCGGGGCGGGGCTGCCTCTAGCGGCAACCCTGCTGTTCCCTTGTCCCGGGGCAAGCTTGTGGAGATGCGGCTCCAGGGAGACTTGAGACGCCTATGGAGCGCTGGAGTGCGTCTCGGGGCAGCAGCGGTGTTTCAGTGCCTTTTCAGAAGGGCGAAAGGCAGGGAAGCCAAGGTGCAGGCGACAGAAGCAGGAGAATGAGCCCAATGCAGCAAGGCAGGCAGGCGACGCGAAGGGTAGGGGGAGACTGGATCACTGCTGCATTTGACGTTGCGGGTGTGTTCCTGCGGGGCTCCTGCTTTAAGGTGGTGGTGGCAAGGCTGCAGAGCGCCTACGGCCATACTGCCCTGAACGCGCCCGAGCTCGTCAGGCCTGGATACTACTTGGGTGGGAGACCGCCCGGAAACGTCGGGTGATGTAGGCTTTTCCTCCTTTGGCTCTTCCTGCTTCCTTTTCCTTTTCTCTCTTCAGCCAACCTGAGCCCCAGCGCAGCTGCTGCCACCGCTTCCCTTTTGCAGCACACTCTGGCTGCCCCTGAAGCTCCTGGCCCACTGGCTATGGCCTTCCTCCACCAGAGGGCAGAGGAGGGCTTGGGCGGGGGGCTTTTCCCTCCAAGCCTTTGGAAAACTAGGCCAGTGCAACCCACATGTGGGGCGGAATGGGGGACATGCAGCGGACTTGCCCAGCCTGTGAGAGGGGCTGTTCCCCCCTCCCCCGTGACGGCTTCCGGGCATTCATCCCGGTGGTGTGGCGGGGCGGGGCTGCCTCTAGCGGCAACCCTGCTGTTCCCTCGTCGCGGCGCAAGCTTGTGGAGATGCAGCTCCAGGGAGACTTGAGACGCCTATGGAGCGCTGGAGTGCGTGTCGGGGCAGCAGCGGTGTTTCAGTGCCTTTTCAGAAGGGCGAAAGGCAGGGAAGCCAAGGTGCAGGCGACAGAAGCAGGAGAATGAGCCCAATGCAGCAAGGCAGGCAGGCGACGCGAAGGGTAGGGGGAGACTGGATCACTGCTGCATTTGACGTTGCGGGTGTGTTCCTGCGGGGCTCTTGCTTTAAAGTGGTGGTGGCAAGGCTGCAGAGCGCCTACGGCCATAGTAGCATGAACGTGCCCGATCTCGTCAGGCCTGGATACTACTTGGGTGGGAGACCGCCCGGAAGCGCCGGGTGATGTAGGCTTTTCCTCCTTTGGCTCTTCTTGCTTCCTTTTCCCTTCCTCTCTTCAGCCAGCCTGAGCCCCAGCACACCTGCTGCCGCCGCTTCCCTTTTGCAGCACACTCTGGCTGCCCCTGAAGCTCCTGGCCCGCTGGCTATGGCCTTCTTCCACCAGAGGGCAGAGGAGGGCTTGGGCGGGGGGCTTTTCCCTCCAAGCCATTGGAAAACTAGGCCAGTGCAACCCACATGTGGGGCGGAATGGGGGACATGCAGCGGCCCTGCCCAGCCTGCGAGAGGGGCTGTTCCCCCCTCCCCCGTGACGGCTTCCGGACATTCATCCCGGTGGTGTGGCGGGGCGGGGCTGCCTCTAGCGGCAACCCTGCTGTTCCCTCGTCCCGGCGCAAGCTTGTGGAGATGCAGCTCCAGGGAGACTTGAGACCCCTATGGAGCGCTGGAGTGCGTGTCGGGGCAGCAGCGGTGTTTCAGTGCCTTTTCAGAAGGGCGAAAGGCAGGGAAGCCAAGGTGCAGGCGACAGAAGCAGGAGAATGAGGCCCACGCAGCGAGGCAGGCGACGCGAGGGGTAGAGGGAGACTGCCTCGCTGCTGCATTAGAAGTTGCGGGTGTGTTCTTGCAGGGCTCCTGCTTAAAGGCGGTGGTGGCAAGGCAGCAGAGCGTCTACGGCCCTACTACCCTGAACGCGCCCGATCTCGTCTGATCTCGGAAGCTAAGCAGGGTCAGGCCTGGTTAGTACTTGGATGGGAGACCGCCTGGGAATACCGGGTGCTGTAGGCTTTTCCTCCTTTTGCTCTTCCCGCTCCCTTTTCCCTTCCTCTTTTCAGCCAGCCTGTGCCCCAGCGCAGCTGCTGGAGGAAAACTGGCTCACCGCAGCATTTTGTCAGGGGAAAACTGGCTCAACGCAGCCTTTTGCTCCGACGGTGCCTTGTTGCTGTATCTCTGCTTAAAGGCACTGGCAGCAAAGCGGCGCAGCTTCTACAGCCATACTGCCCTGAACGCGCCCGAGCTCGTCAGGCCTGGATACTACTTGGGTGGGAGACCGCCTGGAAACGCCGGGTGATGTAGGCTTTTCCTCCTTTGGCTCTTCCTGCTTCCTTTTCCTTTTCTCTCTTCAGCCAACCTGATCCCCAGCGCAGCTGCTGCCACCGCTTCCCTTTTGCAGCACACTCTGGCTGCCCCTGAAGCTCATGGCCCGCTGGCTATGGCCTTCCTCCACCACAGGGCAGAGGAGGGCTTGGGCGGGGGGCTTTTCCCTCCAAGCCTTTGGAAAACTAGGCCAGTGCAACCCACAGGTGGGGCGGAATGGGGGACATGCAGCGGACTTGCCCAGCCTGCGAGAGGGGCTGTTCCCCCCTCCCCCGTGACGGCTTCCGGGCATTCATCCCGGTGGTGTGGCGGGGCGGGGCTGCCTCTAGCGGCAACCCTGCTGTTCCCTCGTCCCGGCACAAGCTTGTGGAGATGCAGCTCCAGGGAGACTTGAGACGCCTATGGAGCGCTGGAGCGCGTCTCGGGGCAGCAGCGGTGTTTCAGTGCCTTTTCAGAAGGGCGAAAGGCAGGGAAGCCAAGGTGCAGGCGACAGAAGCAGGAGAATGAGCCCAATGCAGCAAGGCAGGCAGGCGACGCGAAGGGTAGGGGGAGACTGGATCACTGCTGCATTTGACGTTGCGGGTGTGTTCCTGCGGGGCTCCTGCTTTAAGGTGGTGGTGGCAAGGCTGCAGAGCGCCTACGGCCATAGTACCCTGAACATGCCCGATCTCGTCAGGCCTGGATACTACTTGGGTGGGAGACCGCCCGGAAGCGCCGGGTGATGTAGGCTTTTCCTCCTTTGGCTCTTCCTGCTTCCTTTTCCCTTCCTCTCTTCAGCCAGCCTGAGCCCCAGCACACCTGCTGCCGCCGCTTCCCTTTTGCAGCACACTCTGGCTGCCCCTGAAGCTCCTGGCCCGCTGGCTATGGCCTTCTTCCACCAGAGGGCAGAGGAGGGCTTGGGGGGGGGGCTTTTCCCTCCAAGCCATTGGAAAACTAGGCCAGTGCAACCCACATGTGGGGCGGAATGGGGGACATGCAGCGGCCTTGCCCAGCCTGCGAGAGGGCCTGTTCCCCCCTCCCCCGTGAAGGCTTCCGGACATTCATCCCGGTGGTGTGGCGGGGCGGGGCTGCCTCTAGCGGCAACCCTGCTGTTCCCTCGTCCCGGCACAAGCTTGTGGAGATGCAGCTCCAGGGAGACTTGAGACGCCTATGGAGCGCTGGAGCGCGTCTCGGGGCAGCAGCGGTGTTTCAGTGCCTTTTCAGAAGGGCGAAAGGCAGGGAAGCCAAGGTGCAGGCGACAGAAGCAGGAGAATGAGGCCCACGCAGCGAGGCAGGCGACGCGAGGGGTAGAGGGAGACTGCCTCGCTGCTGCATTGGAAGTTGCGGGTGTGTTCTTGCAGGGCTCCTGCTTAAAGGCGGTGGTGGCAAGGCAGCAGAGCGTCTACGGCCATACTACCCTGAACGTGCCCGATCTCCTCTGATCTCGGAAGCTAAGCAGGGTCAGGCCTGGTTAGTACTTGGATGGGAGACCGCCTGGGAATACCGGGTGCTGTAGGCTTTTCCTCCTTTTGCTCTTCCCGCTCCCTTTTCCCTTCCTCTTTTCAGCCAGCCTGTGCCCCAGCGCAGCTGCTGGAGGAAAACTGGCTCACCGCAGCATTTTGTCGGGGGAAAACTGGCTCAACGCAGCCTTTTGCTCCGACGGTGCCTTGTTGCTGTATCTCTGCTTAAAGGCACTGGCAGCAAAGCGGCGCAGCTTCTACAGCCATACTGCCCTGAACGCGCCCGAGCTCGTCAGGCCTGGATACTACTTGGGTGGGAGACCGCCCGGAAATGCCGGGTGATGTAGGCTTTTCCTCCTTTGGCTCTTCCTGCTTCCTTTTCCCTTCCTCTCTTGTGCCAGCCTGAGCCCCAGCACACCTGCTGCCACCGCTTCCCTTTTGCAGCACACTCTGGCTGCCCCTGAAGCTCCTGGCCCGCTGGCTATGGCCTTCTTCCACCAGAGGGCAGAGGAGGGCTTGGGCGGGGGGCTTTTCCCTCCAAGCCATTGGAAAACTAGGCCAGTGCAACCCACATGTGGGGCGGAATGGGGGACATGCAGCGGCCTTGCCCAGCCTGCGAGAGGGGCTGTTCCCCCCTCCCCCGTGACGGCTTCCGGACATTCATCCCGGTGGTGTGGCGGGGCGGGGCTGCCTCTAGCGGCAACCCTGCTGTTCCCTCGTCCCGGCGCAAGCTTGTGGAGATGCAGCTCCAGGGAGACTTGAGACCCCTATGGAGCGCTGGAGTGCGTGTCGGGGCAGCAGCGGTGTTTCAGTGCCTTTTCAGAAGGGCGAAAGGCAGGGAAGCCAAGATGCAGGCGACAGAAGCAGGAGAATGAGGCCCATGCAGCGAGGCAGGCGACGCGAGGGGTAGAGGGAGACTGCCTCGCTGCTGCATTAGAAGTTGCGGGTGTGTTCTTGCAGGGCTCCTGCTTAAAGGCGGTGGTGGCAAGGCAGCAGAGCGTCTACGGCCCTACTACCCTGAACGCGCCCGATCTCGTCTGATCTCGGAAGCTAAGCAGGGTCAGGCCTGGTTAGTACTTGGATGGGAGACCGCCTGGGAATACCGGGTGCTGTAGGCTTTTCCTCCTTTTGCTCTTCCCGCTCCCTTTTCCCTTCCTCTTTTCAGCCAGCCTGTGCCCCAGCGCAGCTGCTGGAGGAAAACTGGCTCACCGCAGCATTTTGTCAGGGGAAAACTGGCTCAACGCAGCCTTTTGCTCCGACGGTGCCTTGTTGCTGTATCTCTGCTTAAAGGCACTGGCAGCAAAGCGGCGCAGCTTCTACAGCCATACTGCCCTGAACGCGCCCGAGCTCGTCAGGCCTGGATACTACTTGGGTGGGAGACCGCCCGGAAACGCCGGGTGATGTAGGCTTTTCCTCCTTTGGCTCTTCCTGCTTCCTTTTCCTTTTCTCTCTTCAGCCAACCTGATCCCCAGCGCAGCTGCTGCCACCGCTTCCCTTTTGCAGCACACTCTGGCTGCCCCTGAAGCTCCTGGCCCGCTGGCTATGGCCTTCCTCCACCACAGGGCAGAGGAGGGCTTGGGCGGGGGGCTTTTCCCTCCAAGCCTTTGGAAAACTAGGCCAGTGCAACCCACAGGTGGGGCGGAATGGGGGACATGCAGCGGACTTGCCCAGCCTGCGAGAGGGGCTGTTCCCCCCTCCCCCGTGACGGCTTCCGGGCATTCATCCCGGTGGTGTGGCGGGGCGGGGCTGCCTCTAGCGGCAACCCTGCTGTTCCCTCGTCCCGGCGCAACCTTGTGGAGATGCAGCTCCAGGGAGACTTGAGACGCCTATGGAGCGCTGGAGTGCGTGTCGGGGCAGCAGCGGTGTTTCAGTGCCTTTTCAGAAGGGCGAAAGGCAGGGAAGCCAAGGTGCAGGCGACAGAAGCAGGAGAATGAGCCCAATGCAGCAAGGCAGGCAGGCGACGCGAAGGGTAGGGGGAGACTGGATCACTGCTGCATTTGACGTTGCGGGTGTGTTCCTGCGGGGCTCCTGCTTTAAGGTGGTGGTGGCAAGGCTGCAGAGCGCCTACGGCCATAGTACCCTGAACATGCCCGATCTCGTCAGGCCTGGATACTACTTGGGTGGGAGACCGCCCGGAAGCGCCGGGTGATGTAGGCTTTTCCTCCTTTGGCTCTTCCTGCTTCCTTTTCCCTTCCTCTCTTCAGCCAGCCTGAGCCCCAGCACACCTGCTGCCGCCGCTTCCCTTTTGCAGCACACTCTGGCTGCCCCTGAAGCTCCTGGCCCGCTGGCTATGGCCTTCTTCCACCAGAGGGCAGAGGAGGGCTTGGGGGGGGGGCTTTTCCCTCCAAGCCATTGGAAAACTAGGCCAGTGCAACCCACATGTGGGGCGGAATGGGGGACATGCAGCGGACTTGCCCAGCCTGCGAGAGGGGCTGTTCCCCCCTCCCCTGTGACGGCTTCCGGACATTCATCCCGGTGGTGTGGCGGGGCGGGGCTGCCTCTAGCGGCAACCCTGCTGTTCCCTCGTCCCGGCGCAACCTTGTGGAGATGCAGCTCCAGGGAGACTTGAGACGCCTATGGAGTGCTGGAGTGCGTGTCGGGGCAGCAGCGGTGTTTCAGTGCCTTTTCAGAAGGGCGAAAGGCAGGGAAGCCAAGGTGCAGGCGACAGAAGCAGGAGAATGAGGCCCACGCAGCGAGGCAGGCGACGCGAGGGGTAGAGGGATACTGCCTCGCTGCTGCATTGGAAGTTGCGGGTGTGTTCTTGCAGGGCTCCTGCTTAAAGGCGGTGGTGGCAAGGCAGCAGAGCGTCTACGGCCATACTACCCTGAACGCGCCCGATCTCGTCTGATCTCGGAAGCTAAGCAGGGTCAGGCCTGGTTAGTACTTGGATGGGAGACCGCCTGGGAATACCGGGTGCTGTAGGCTTTTCCTCCTTTTGCTCTTCCCGCTGCCTTTTCCCTTCCTCTTTTCAGCCAGCCTGTGCCCCAGCGCAGCTGCTGGAGGAAAACTGGCTCACCGCAGCATTTTGTCGGGGGAAAACTGGCTCAACGCAGCCTTTTGCTCCGACGGTGCCTTGTTGCTGTATCTCTGCTTAAAGGCACTGGCAGCAAAGCGGCGCAGCTTCTACAGCCATACTGCCCTGAACGCGCCCGAGCTCGTCAGGCCTGGATACTACTTGGGTGGGAGACCGCCCGGAAATGCCGGGTGATGTAGGCTTTTCCTCCTTTGGCTCTTCCTGCTTCCTTTTCCCTTCCTCTCTTGTGCCAGCCTGAGCCCCAGCACACCTGCTGCCACCGCTTCCCTTTTGCAGCACACTCTGGCTGCCCCTGAAGCTCCTGGCCCGCTGGCTATGGCCTTCCTCCACCACAGGGCAGAGGAGGGCTTGGGCGGGGGGCTTTTCCCTCCAAGCCTTTGGAAAACTAGGCCAGTGCAACCCACAGGTGGGGCGGAATGGGGGACATGCAGCGGACTTGCCAGCCTGCGAGAGGGGCTGTTCCCCCCTCCCCCGTGACGGCTTCCGGACATTCATCCCGGTGGTGTGGCGGGGCGGGGCTGCCTCTAGCGGCAACCCTGCTGTTCCCTCGTCCCGGCGCAACCTTGTGGAGATGCAGCTCCAGGGAGGCTTGAGACGCCTATGGAGCGCTGGAGTGCGTGTCGGGGCAGCAGCGGTGTTTCAGTGCCTTTTCAGAAGGGCGAAAGGCAGGGAAGCCAAGGTGCAGGCGACAGAAGCAGGAGAATGAGCCCAATGCAGCAAGGCAGGCAGGCGACGTGAAGGGTAGGGGGAGACTGGATCACTGCTGCATTTGACGTTGCGGGTGTGTTCCTGCGGGGCTCCTGCTTAAAGGCGGTGGTGGCAAGGCAGCAGAGCGTCTACGGCCATACTACCCTGAACGCGCCCGATCTCGTCTGATCTCGGAAGCTAAGCAGGGTCAGGCCTGGTTAGTACTTGGATGGGAGACCGCCTGGGAATACCGGGTGCTGTAGGCTTTTCCTCCTTTTGCTCTTCCCGCTCCCTTTTCCCTTCCTCTTTTCAGCCAGCCTGTGCCCCAGCGCAGCTGCTGGAGGAAAACTGGCTCACCGCAGCATTTTGTCAGGGGAAAACTGGCTCAACGCAGCCTTTTGCTCCGACGGTGCCTTGTTGCTGTGTCTCTGCTTAAACGCACTGGCAGCAAAGCGGCGCAGCTTCTACAGCCATACTGCCCTGAACGCGCCCGAGCTCGTCAGGCCTGGATACTACTTGGGTGGGAGACCGCCCGGAAACGCCGGGTGATGTAGGCTTTTCCTCCTTTGGCTCTTCCTGCTTCCTTTTCCTTTTCTCTCTTCAGCCAACCTGAGCCCCAGCGCAGCTGCTGCCACCGCTTCCCTTTTGCAGCACACTCTTGCTGCCCCTGAAGCTCCTGGCCCGCTGGCTATGGCCTTCCTCCACCACAGGGCAGAGGAGGGCTTGGGCGGGGGGCTTTTCCCTCCAAGCCTTTGGAAAACTAGGCCAGTGCAACCCACTGGTGGGGCGGAATGGGGGACATGCAGTGGACTTACCCAGCCTGCGAGAGGGGCTGTTCCCCCCTCCCCCGTGACGGCTTCCGGGCATTCATCCCAGTGGTGTGGCGGGGCGGGGCTGCCTCTAGCGGCAACCCTGCTGTTCCCTCGTCCCGGCGCAACCTTGTGGAGATGCGGCTCCAGGGAGGCTTGAGACGTCTACGGAGCGCTGGAGTGCGTGTCGGGGCAGCAGCGGTGTTTCAGTGCCTTTTCAGAAGGGCGAAAGGCAGGGAAGCCAAGGTGCAGGCGACAGAAGCAGGAGAATGAGCCCAATGCAGCAAGGCAGGCAGGCGACGCGAAGGGTAGGGGGAGACTGGATCACTGCTGCATTTGATGTTGCGGGTGTGTTCCTGCGGGGCTCCTGCTTTAAGGTGGTGGTGGCAAGGCTGCAGAGCGCCTACGGCCATAGTACCCTGAACATGCCCAATCTCGTCAGGCCTGGATACTACTTGGGTGGGAGACCGCCCGGAAGCGCCGGGTGATGTAGGCTTTTCCTCCTTTGGCTCTTCCTGCTTCCTTTTCCCTTCCTCTCTTCAGCCAGCCTGAGCCCCAGCACACCTGCTGCCGCCGCTTCCCTTTTGCAGCACACTCTGGCTGCCCCTGAAGCTCCTGGCCCGCTGGCTATGGCCTTCTTCCACCAGAGGGCAGAGGAGGGCTTGGGCGGGGGGCTTTTCCCTCCAAGCCTTTGGAAAACTAGGCCAGTGCAACCCACAGGTGGGGCGGAATGGGGGACATGCAGCGGCCTTGCCCAGCCTGCGAGAGGGGCTGTTCCCCCCTCCCCCGTGACGGCTTCCGGACATTCATCCCGGTGGTGTGGCGGGGCGGGGCTGCCTCTAGCGGCAACCCTGCTGTTCCCTCGTCCCGGCACAAGCTTGTGGAGATGCAGCTCCAGGGAGACTTGAGACGCCTATGGAGCGCTGGAGCGCGTCTCGGGGCAGCAGCGGTGTTTCAGTGCCTTTTCAGAAGGGCGAAAGGCAGGGAAGCCAAGGTGCAGGCGACAGAAGCAGGAGAATGAGCCCAATGCAGCAAGGCAGGCAGGCGACGCGAAGGGTAGGGGGAGACTGGATCACTGCTGCATTTGACGTTGCGGGTGTGTTCCTGCGGGGCTCCTGCTTTAAGGTGGTGGTGGCAAGGCTGCAGAGCGCCTACGGCCATAGTACCCTGAACATGCCCGATCTCGTCAGGCCTGGATACTACTTGGGTGGGAGACCGCCCGGAAGCGCCGGGTGATGTAGGCTTTTCCTCCTTTGGCTCTTCCTGCTTCCTTTTCCCTTCCTCTCTTCAGCCAGCCTGAGCCCCAGCACACCTGCTGCCGCCGCTTCCCTTTTGCAGCACACTCTGGCTGCCCCTGAAGCTCCTGGCCCGCTGGCTATGGCCTTCTTCCACCAGAGGGCAGAGGAGGGCTTGGGGGGGGGGCTTTTCCCTCCAAGCCATTGGAAAACTAGGCCAGTGCAACCCACATGTGGGGCGGAATGGGGGACATGCAGCGGCCTTGCCCAGCCTGCGAGAGGGCCTGTTCCCCCCTCCCCCGTGAAGGCTTCCGGACATTCATCCCGGTGGTGTGGCGGGGCGGGGCTGCCTCTAGCGGCAACCCTGCTGTTCCCTCGTCCCGGCACAAGCTTGTGGAGATGCAGCTCCAGGGAGACTTGAGACGCCTATGGAGCGCTGGAGCGCGTCTCGGGGCAGCAGCGGTGTTTCAGTGCCTTTTCAGAAGGGCGAAAGGCAGGGAAGCCAAGGTGCAGGCGACAGAAGCAGGAGAATGAGGCCCACGCAGCGAGGCAGGCGACGCGAGGGGTAGAGGGAGACTGCCTCGCTGCTGCATTGGAAGTTGCGGGTGTGTTCTTGCAGGGCTCCTGCTTAAAGGCGGTGGTGGCAAGGCAGCAGAGCGTCTACGGCCATACTACCCTGAACGTGCCCGATCTCCTCTGATCTCGGAAGCTAAGCAGGGTCAGGCCTGGTTAGTACTTGGATGGGAGACCGCCTGGGAATACCGGGTGCTGTAGGCTTTTCCTCCTTTTGCTCTTCCCGCTCCCTTTTCCCTTCCTCTTTTCAGCCAGCCTGTGCCCCAGCGCAGCTGCTGGAGGAAAACTGGCTCACCGCAGCATTTTGTCAGGGGAAAACTGGCTCAACGCAGCCTTTTGCTCCGACGGTGCCTTGTTGCTGTATCTCTGCTTAAAGGCACTGGCAGCAAAGCGGCGCAGCTTCTACAGCCATACTGCCCTGAACGCGCCCGAGCTCGTCAGGCCTGGATACTACTTGGGTGGGAGACCGCCCGGAAATGCCGGGTGATGTAGGCTTTTCCTCCTTTGGCTCTTCCTGCTTCCTTTTCCCTTCCTCTCTTGTGCCAGCCTGAGCCCCAGCACACCTGCTGCCACCGCTTCCCTTTTGCAGCACACTCTGGCTGCCCCTGAAGCTCCTGGCCCGCTGGCTATGGCCTTCTTCCACCAGAGGGCAGAGGAGGGCTTGGGCGGGGGGCTTTTCCCTCCAAGCCATTGGAAAACTAGGCCAGTGCAACCCACAGGTGGGGCGGAATGGGGGACATGCAGCGGCCTTGCCCAGCCTGCGAGAGGGGCTGTTCCCCCCTCCCCCGTGACGGCTTCCGGACATTCATCCCGGTGGTGTGGCGGGGCGGGGCTGCCTCTAGCGGCAACCCTGCTGTTCCCTCGTCCCGGCGCAAGCTTGTGGAGATGCAGCTCCAGGGAGACTTGAGACCCCTATGGAGCGCTGGAGTGCGTGTCGGGGCAGCAGCGGTGTTTCAGTGCCTTTTCAGAAGGGCGAAAGGCAGGGAAGCCAAGATGCAGGCGACAGAAGCAGGAGAATGAGGCCCATGCAGCGAGGCAGGCGACGCGAGGGGTAGAGGGAGACTGCCTCGCTGCTGCATTAGAAGTTGCGGGTGTGTTCTTGCAGGGCTCCTGCTTAAAGGCGGTGGTGGCAAGGCAGCAGAGCGTCTACGGCCCTACTACCCTGAACGCGCCCGATCTCGTCTGATCTCGGAAGCTAAGCAGGGTCAGGCCTGGTTAGTACTTGGATGGGAGACCGCCTGGGAATACCGGGTGCTGTAGGCTTTTCCTCCTTTTGCTCTTCCCGCTCCCTTTTCCCTTCCTCTTTTCAGCCAGCCTGTGCCCCAGCGCAGCTGCTGGAGGAAAACTGGCTCACCGCAGCATTTTGTCAGGGGAAAACTGGCTCAACGCAGCCTTTTGCTCCGACGGTGCCTTGTTGCTGTATCTCTGCTTAAAGGCACTGGCAGCAAAGCGGCGCAGCTTCTACAGCCATACTGCCCTGAACGCGCCCGAGCTCGTCAGGCCTGGATACTACTTGGGTGGGAGACCGCCCGGAAACGCCGGGTGATGTAGGCTTTTCCTCCTTTGGCTCTTCCTGCTTCCTTTTCCTTTTCTCTCTTCAGCCAACCTGATCCCCAGCGCAGCTGCTGCCACCGCTTCCCTTTTGCAGCACACTCTGGCTGCCCCTGAAGCTCATGGCCCGCTGGCTATGGCCTTCCTCCACCACAGGGCAGAGGAGGGCTTGGGCGGGGGGCTTTTCCCTCCAAGCCTTTGGAAAACTAGGCCAGTGCAACCCACTGGTGGGGCGGAATGGGGGACATGCAGCGGACTTGCCCAGCCTGCGAGAGGGGCTGTTCCCCCCTCCCCCGTGACGGCTTCCGGGCATTCATCCCGGTGGTGTGGCGGGGCGGGGCTGCCTCTAGCGGCAACCCTGCTGTTCCCTCGTCCCGGCGCAACCTTGTGGAGATGCGGCTCCAGGGAGGCTTGAGACGTCTACGGAGCGCTGGAGTGCGTGTCGGGGCAGCAGCGGTGTTTCAGTGCCTTTTCAGAAGGGCGAAAGGCAGGGAAGCCAAGGTGCAGGCGACAGAAGCAGGAGAATGAGCCCAATGCAGCAAGGCAGGCAGGCGACGCGAAGGGTAGGGGGAGACTGGATCACTGCTGCATTTGATGTTGCGGGTGTGTTCCTGCGGGGCTCCTGCTTTAAGGTGGTGGTGGCAAGGCTGCAGAGCGCCTACGGCCATAGTACCCTGAACATGCCCAATCTCGTCAGGCCTGGATACTACTTGGGTGGGAGACCGCCCGGAAGCGCCGGGTGATGTAGGCTTTTCCTCCTTTGGCTCTTCCTGCTTCCTTTTCCCTTCCTCTCTTCAGCCAGCCTGAGCCCCAGCACACCTGCTGCCGCCGCTTCCCTTTTGCAGCACACTCTGGCTGCCCCTGAAGCTCCTGGCCCGCTGGCTATGGCCTTCTTCCACCAGAGGGCAGAGGAGGGCTTGGGCGGGGGGCTTTTCCCTCCAAGCCTTTGGAAAACTAGGCCAGTGCAACCCACAGGTGGGGCGGAATGGGGGACATGCAGCGGCCTTGCCCAGCCTGCGAGAGGGGCTGTTCCCCCCTCCCCCGTGACGGCTTCCGGACATTCATCCCGGTGGTGTGGCGGGGCGGGGCTGCCTCTAGCGGCAACCCTGCTGTTCCGTCGTCCCGGCGCAACCTTGTGGAGATGCAGCTCCAGGGAGACTTGAGACGCCTATGGTGCGCTGGAGTGCGTCTCGGGGCAGCAGCGGTGTTTCAGTGCCTTTTCAGAAGGGCGAAAGGCAGGGAAGCCAAGGTGCAGGCGACAGAAGCAGGAGAATGAGGCCCATGCAGCGAGGCAGGCGACGCGAGGGGTAGAGGGAGACTGCCTCGCTGCTGCATTGGAAGTTGCGGGTGTGTTCTTGCAGGGCTCCTGCTTAAAGGCGGTGGTGGCAAGGCACCAGAGCGTCTACGGCCATACTACCCTGAACGCGCCCGATCTCGTCTGATCTCGGAAGGTAAGCAGGATCAGGCCTGGTTAGTACTTGGATGGGAGACCGCCTGGGAATACCGGGTGCTGTAGGCTTTTCCTCCTTTTGCTCTTCCCGCTCCCTTTTCCCTTCCTCTTTTCAGCCAGCCTGTGCCCCAGCGCAGCTGCTGGAGGAAAACTGGCTCACCGCAGCATTTTGTCGGGGGAAAACTGGCTCAACGCAGCCTTTTGCTGCGACGGTGCCTTGTTGCTGTATCTCTGCTTAAAGGCACTGGCAGCAAAGCGGCGCAGCTTCTACAGCCATACTGCCCTGAACGCGCCCGAGCTCGTCAGGCCTGGATACTACTTGGGTGGGAGACCGCCCGGAAATGCCGGGTGATGTAGGCTTTTCCTCCTTTGGCTCTTCCTGCTTCCTTTTCCCTTCCTCTCTTGTGCCAGCCTGAGCCCCAGCACACCTGCTGCCACCGCTTCCCTTTTGCAGCACACTCTGGCTGCCCCTGAAGCTCCTGGCCCGCTGGCTATGGCCTTCCTCCACCACAGGGCAGAGGAGGGCTTGGGCGGGGGGCTTTTCCCTCCAAGCCTTTGGAAAACTAGGCCAGTGCAACCCACAGATGGGGCGGAATGGGGGACATGCAGCGGACTTGCCAGCCTGCGAGAGGGGCTGTTCCCCCCTCCCCCGTGACGGCTTCCGGACATTCATCCCGGTGGTGTGGCGGGGCGGGGCTGCCTCTAGCGGCAACCCTGCTGTTCCGTCGTCCCGGCGCAACCTTGTGGAGATGCAGCTCCAGGGAGACTTGAGACGCCTATGGTGCGCTGGAGTGCGTCTCGGGGCAGCAGCGGTGTTTCAGTGCCTTTTCAGAAGGGCGAAAGGCAGGGAAGCCAAGGTGCAGGCGACAGAAGCAGGAGAATGAGCCCAATGCAGCAAGGCAGGCAGGCGACGCGAAGGGTAGGGGGAGACTGGATCACTGCTGCATTTGACGTTGCGGGTGTGTTCCTGCGGGGCTCCTGCTTTAAGGTGGTGGTGGCAAGGCTGCAGAGCGCCTACGGCCATAGTACCCTGAATATGCCCGATCTCGTCAGGCCTGGATACTACTTGGGTGGGAGACCGCCCGGAAGCGCCGGGTGATGTAGGCTTTTCCTCCTTTGGCTCTTCCTGCTTCCTTTTCCCTTCCTCTCTTCAGCCAGCCTGAGCCCCAGCACACCTGCTGCCGCCGCTTCCCTTTTGCAGCACACTCTGGCTGCCCCTGAAGCTCCTGGCCCGCTGGCTATGGCCTTCTTCCACCAGAGGGCAGAGGAGGGCTTGGGGGGGGGGCTTTTCCCTCCAAGCCATTGGAAAACTAGGCCAGTGCAACCCACATGTGGGGCGGAATGGGGGACATGCAGCGGCCTTGCCCAGCCTGCGAGAGGGGCTGTTCCCCCCTCCCCCGTGACGGCTTCCGGACATTCATCCCGGTGGTGTGGCGGGGCGGGGCTGCCTCTAGCGGCAACCCTGCTGTTCCCTCGTCCCGGCGCAAGCTTGTGGAGATGCAGCTCCAGGGAGACTTGAGACGCCTATGGAGCGCTGGAGCGCGTCTCGGGGCAGCAGCGGTGTTTCAGTGCCTTTTCAGAAGGGCGAAAGGCAGGGAAGCCAAGATGCAGGCGACAGAAGCAGGAGAATGAGGCCCATGCAGCGAGGCAGGCGACGCGAGGGGTAGAGGGAGACTGCCTCGCTGCTGCATTAGAAGTTGCGGGTGTGTTCTTGCAGGGCTCCTGCTTAAAGGCGGTGGTGGCAAGGCAGCAGAGCGTCTACGGCCCTACTACCCTGAACGCGCCCGATCTCGTCTGATCTCGGAAGCTAAGCAGGGTCAGGCCTGGTTAGTACTTGGATGGGAGACCGCCTGGGAATACCGGGTGCTGTAGGCTTTTCCTCCTTTTGCTCTTCCCGCTCCCTTTTCCCTTCCTCTTTTCAGCCAGCCTGTGCCCCAGCGCAGCTGCTGGAGGAAAACTGGCTCACCGCAGCATTTTGTCAGGGGAAAACTGGCTCAACGCAGCCTTTTGCTCCGACGGTGCCTTGTTGCTGTATCTCTGCTTAAAGGCACTGGCAGCAAAGCGGCGCAGCTTCTACAGCCATACTGCCCTGAACGCGCCCGAGCTCGTCAGGCCTGGATACTACTTGGGTGGGAGACCGCCCGGAAACGCCGGGTGATGTAGGCTTTTCCTCCTTTGGCTCTTCCTGCTTCCTTTTCCTTTTCTCTCTTCAGCCAACCTGATCCCCAGCGCAGCTGCTGCCACCGCTTCCCTTTTGCAGCACACTCTGGCTGCCCCTGAAGCTCATGGCCCGCTGGCTATGGCCTTCCTCCACCACAGGGCAGAGGAGGGCTTGGGCGGGGGGCTTTTCCCTCCAAGCCTTTGGAAAACTAGGCCAGTGCAACCCACTGGTGGGGCGGAATGGGGGACATGCAGCGGACTTGCCCAGCCTGCGAGAGGGGCTGTTCCCCCCTCCCCCGTGACGGCTTCCGGGCATTCATCCCGGTGGTGTGGCGGGGCGGGGCTGCCTCTAGCGGCAACCCTGCTGTTCCCTCGTCCCGGCGCAACCTTGTGGAGATGCGGCTCCAGGGAGGCTTGAGACGTCTACGGAGCGCTGGAGTGCGTGTCGGGGCAGCAGCGGTGTTTCAGTGCCTTTTCAGAAGGGCGAAAGGCAGGGAAGCCAAGGTGCAGGCGACAGAAGCAGGAGAATGAGCCCAATGCAGCAAGGCAGGCAGGCGACGCGAAGGGTAGGGGGAGACTGGATCACTGCTGCATTTGATGTTGCGGGTGTGTTCCTGCGGGGCTCCTGCTTTAAGGTGGTGGTGGCAAGGCTGCAGAGCGCCTACGGCCATAGTACCCTGAACATGCCCAATCTCGTCAGGCCTGGATACTACTTGGGTGGGAGACCGCCCGGAAGCGCCGGGTGATGTAGGCTTTTCCTCCTTTGGCTCTTCCTGCTTCCTTTTCCCTTCCTCTCTTCAGCCAGCCTGAGCCCCAGCACACCTGCTGCCGCCGCTTCCCTTTTGCAGCACACTCTGGCTGCCCCTGAAGCTCCTGGCCCGCTGGCTATGGCCTTCTTCCACCAGAGGGCAGAGGAGGGCTTGGGCGGGGGGCTTTTCCCTCCAAGCCTTTGGAAAACTAGGCCAGTGCAACCCACAGGTGGGGCGGAATGGGGGACATGCAGCGGCCTTGCCCAGCCTGCGAGAGGGGCTGTTCCCCCCTCCCCCGTGACGGCTTCCGGACATTCATCCCGGTGGTGTGGCGGGGCGGGGCTGCCTCTAGCGGCAACCCTGCTGTTCCGTCGTCCCGGCGCAACCTTGTGGAGATGCAGCTCCAGGGAGACTTGAGACGCCTATGGTGCGCTGGAGTGCGTCTCGGGGCAGCAGCGGTGTTTCAGTGCCTTTTCAGAAGGGCGAAAGGCAGGGAAGCCAAGGTGCAGGCGACAGAAGCAGGAGAATGAGGCCCATGCAGCGAGGCAGGCGACGCGAGGGGTAGAGGGAGACTGCCTCGCTGCTGCATTGGAAGTTGCGGGTGTGTTCTTGCAGGGCTCCTGCTTAAAGGCGGTGGTGGCAAGGCACCAGAGCGTCTACGGCCATACTACCCTGAACGCGCCCGATCTCGTCTGATCTCGGAAGGTAAGCAGGATCAGGCCTGGTTAGTACTTGGATGGGAGACCGCCTGGGAATACCGGGTGCTGTAGGCTTTTCCTCCTTTTGCTCTTCCCGCTCCCTTTTCCCTTCCTCTTTTCAGCCAGCCTGTGCCCCAGCGCAGCTGCTGGAGGAAAACTGGCTCACCGCAGCATTTTGTCGGGGGAAAACTGGCTCAACGCAGCCTTTTGCTGCGACGGTGCCTTGTTGCTGTATCTCTGCTTAAAGGCACTGGCAGCAAAGCGGCGCAGCTTCTACAGCCATACTGCCCTGAACGCGCCCGAGCTCGTCAGGCCTGGATACTACTTGGGTGGGAGACCGCCCGGAAATGCCGGGTGATGTAGGCTTTTCCTCCTTTGGCTCTTCCTGCTTCCTTTTCCCTTCCTCTCTTGTGCCAGCCTGAGCCCCAGCACACCTGCTGCCACCGCTTCCCTTTTGCAGCACACTCTGGCTGCCCCTGAAGCTCCTGGCCCGCTGGCTATGGCCTTCCTCCACCACAGGGCAGAGGAGGGCTTGGGCGGGGGGCTTTTCCCTCCAAGCCTTTGGAAAACTAGGCCAGTGCAACCCACAGATGGGGCGGAATGGGGGACATGCAGCGGACTTGCCAGCCTGCGAGAGGGGCTGTTCCCCCCTCCCCCGTGACGGCTTCCGGACATTCATCCCGGTGGTGTGGCGGGGCGGGGCTGCCTCTAGCGGCAACCCTGCTGTTCCGTCGTCCCGGCGCAACCTTGTGGAGATGCAGCTCCAGGGAGACTTGAGACGCCTATGGTGCGCTGGAGTGCGTCTCGGGGCAGCAGCGGTGTTTCAGTGCCTTTTCAGAAGGGCGAAAGGCAGGGAAGCCAAGGTGCAGGCGACAGAAGCAGGAGAATGAGCCCAATGCAGCAAGGCAGGCAGGCGACGCGAAGGGTAGGGGGAGACTGGATCACTGCTGCATTTGACGTTGCGGGTGTGTTCCTGCGGGGCTCCTGCTTTAAGGTGGTGGTGGCAAGGCTGCAGAGCGCCTACGGCCATAGTACCCTGAATATGCCCGATCTCGTCAGGCCTGGATACTACTTGGGTGGGAGACCGCCCGGAAGCGCCGGGTGATGTAGGCTTTTCCTCCTTTGGCTCTTCCTGCTTCCTTTTCCCTTCCTCTCTTCAGCCAGCCTGAGCCCCAGCACACCTGCTGCCGCCGCTTCCCTTTTGCAGCACACTCTGGCTGCCCCTGAAGCTCCTGGCCCGCTGGCTATGGCCTTCTTCCACCAGAGGGCAGAGGAGGGCTTGGGGGGGGGGCTTTTCCCTCCAAGCCATTGGAAAACTAGGCCAGTGCAACCCACATGTGGGGCGGAATGGGGGACATGCAGCGGCCTTGCCCAGCCTGCGAGAGGGGCTGTTCCCCCCTCCCCCGTGACGGCTTCCGGACATTCATCCCGGTGGTGTGGCGGGGCGGGGCTGCCTCTAGCGGCAACCCTGCTGTTCCCTCGTCCCGGCACAAGCTTGTGGAGATGCAGCTCCAGGGAGACTTGAGACGCCTATGGAGCGCTGGAGCGCGTCTCGGGGCAGCAGCGGTGTTTCAGTGCCTTTTCAGAAGGGCGAAAGGCAGGGAAGCCAAGATGCAGGCGACAGAAGCAGGAGAATGAGGCCCATGCAGCGAGGCAGGCGACGCGAGGGGTAGAGGGAGACTGCCTCGCTGCTGCATTAGAAGTTGCGGGTGTGTTCTTGCAGGGCTCCTGCTTAAAGGCGGTGGTGGCAAGGCAGCAGAGCGTCTACGGCCCTACTACCCTGAACGCGCCCGATCTCGTCTGATCTCGGAAGCTAAGCAGGGTCAGGCCTGGTTAGTACTTGGATGGGAGACCGCCTGGGAATACCGGGTGCTGTAGGCTTTTCCTCCTTTTGCTCTTCCCGCTCCCTTTTCCCTTCCTCTTTTCAGCCAGCCTGTGCCCCAGCGCAGCTGCTGGAGGAAAACTGGCTCACCGCAGCATTTTGTCAGGGGAAAACTGGCTCAACGCAGCCTTTTGCTCCGACGGTGCCTTGTTGCTGTATCTCTGCTTAAAGGCACTGGCAGCAAAGCGGCGCAGCTTCTACAGCCATACTGCCCTGAACGCGCCCGAGCTCGTCAGGCCTGGATACTACTTGGGTGGGAGACCGCCCGGAAACGCCGGGTGATGTAGGCTTTTCCTCCTTTGGCTCTTCCTGCTTCCTTTTCCTTTTCTCTCTTCAGCCAACCTGATCCCCAGCGCAGCTGCTGCCACCGCTTCCCTTTTGCAGCACACTCTGGCTGCCCCTGAAGCTCATGGCCCGCTGGCTATGGCCTTCCTCCACCACAGGGCAGAGGAGGGCTTGGGCGGGGGGCTTTTCCCTCCAAGCCTTTGGAAAACTAGGCCAGTGCAACCCACTGGTGGGGCGGAATGGGGGACATGCAGCGGACTTGCCCAGCCTGCGAGAGGGGCTGTTCCCCCCTCCCCCGTGACGGCTTCCGGGCATTCATCCCGGTGGTGTGGCGGGGCGGGGCTGCCTCTAGCGGCAACCCTGCTGTTCCCTCGTCCCGGCGCAACCTTGTGGAGATGCGGCTCCAGGGAGGCTTGAGACGTCTACGGAGCGCTGGAGTGCGTGTCGGGGCAGCAGCGGTGTTTCAGTGCCTTTTCAGAAGGGCGAAAGGCAGGGAAGCCAAGGTGCAGGCGACAGAAGCAGGAGAATGAGCCCAATGCAGCAAGGCAGGCAGGCGACGCGAAGGGTAGGGGGAGACTGGATCACTGCTGCATTTGATGTTGCGGGTGTGTTCCTGCGGGGCTCCTGCTTTAAGGTGGTGGTGGCAAGGCTGCAGAGCGCCTACGGCCATAGTACCCTGAACATGCCCAATCTCGTCAGGCCTGGATACTACTTGGGTGGGAGACCGCCCGGAAGCGCCGGGTGATGTAGGCTTTTCCTCCTTTGGCTCTTCCTGCTTCCTTTTCCCTTCCTCTCTTCAGCCAGCCTGAGCCCCAGCACACCTGCTGCCGCCGCTTCCCTTTTGCAGCACACTCTGGCTGCCCCTGAAGCTCCTGGCCCGCTGGCTATGGCCTTCTTCCACCAGAGGGCAGAGGAGGGCTTGGGCGGGGGGCTTTTCCCTCCAAGCCTTTGGAAAACTAGGCCAGTGCAACCCACAGGTGGGGCGGAATGGGGGACATGCAGCGGCCTTGCCCAGCCTGCGAGAGGGGCTGTTCCCCCCTCCCCCGTGACGGCTTCCGGACATTCATCCCGGTGGTGTGGCGGGGCGGGGCTGCCTCTAGCGGCAACCCTGCTGTTCCGTCGTCCCGGCGCAACCTTGTGGAGATGCAGCTCCAGGGAGACTTGAGACGCCTATGGTGCGCTGGAGTGCGTCTCGGGGCAGCAGCGGTGTTTCAGTGCCTTTTCAGAAGGGCGAAAGGCAGGGAAGCCAAGGTGCAGGCGACAGAAGCAGGAGAATGAGGCCCATGCAGCGAGGCAGGCGACGCGAGGGGTAGAGGGAGACTGCCTCGCTGCTGCATTGGAAGTTGCGGGTGTGTTCTTGCAGGGCTCCTGCTTAAAGGCGGTGGTGGCAAGGCACCAGAGCGTCTACGGCCATACTACCCTGAACGCGCCCGATCTCGTCTGATCTCGGAAGGTAAGCAGGATCAGGCCTGGTTAGTACTTGGATGGGAGACCGCCTGGGAATACCGGGTGCTGTAGGCTTTTCCTCCTTTTGCTCTTCCCGCTCCCTTTTCCCTTCCTCTTTTCAGCCAGCCTGTGCCCCAGCGCAGCTGCTGGAGGAAAACTGGCTCACCGCAGCATTTTGTCGGGGGAAAACTGGCTCAACGCAGCCTTTTGCTGCGACGGTGCCTTGTTGCTGTATCTCTGCTTAAAGGCACTGGCAGCAAAGCGGCGCAGCTTCTACAGCCATACTGCCCTGAACGCGCCCGAGCTCGTCAGGCCTGGATACTACTTGGGTGGGAGACCGCCCGGAAATGCCGGGTGATGTAGGCTTTTCCTCCTTTGGCTCTTCCTGCTTCCTTTTCCCTTCCTCTCTTGTGCCAGCCTGAGCCCCAGCACACCTGCTGCCACCGCTTCCCTTTTGCAGCACACTCTGGCTGCCCCTGAAGCTCCTGGCCCGCTGGCTATGGCCTTCCTCCACCACAGGGCAGAGGAGGGCTTGGGCGGGGGGCTTTTCCCTCCAAGCCTTTGGAAAACTAGGCCAGTGCAACCCACAGATGGGGCGGAATGGGGGACATGCAGCGGACTTGCCAGCCTGCGAGAGGGGCTGTTCCCCCCTCCCCCGTGACGGCTTCCGGACATTCATCCCGGTGGTGTGGCGGGGCGGGGCTGCCTCTAGCGGCAACCCTGCTGTTCCGTCGTCCCGGCGCAACCTTGTGGAGATGCAGCTCCAGGGAGACTTGAGACGCCTATGGTGCGCTGGAGTGCGTCTCGGGGCAGCAGCGGTGTTTCAGTGCCTTTTCAGAAGGGCGAAAGGCAGGGAAGCCAAGGTGCAGGCGACAGAAGCAGGAGAATGAGCCCAATGCAGCAAGGCAGGCAGGCGACGCGAAGGGTAGGGGGAGACTGGATCACTGCTGCATTTGACGTTGCGGGTGTGTTCCTGCGGGGCTCCTGCTTTAAGGTGGTGGTGGCAAGGCTGCAGAGCGCCTACGGCCATAGTACCCTGAATATGCCCGATCTCGTCAGGCCTGGATACTACTTGGGTGGGAGACCGCCCGGAAGCGCCGGGTGATGTAGGCTTTTCCTCCTTTGGCTCTTCCTGCTTCCTTTTCCCTTCCTCTCTTCAGCCAGCCTGAGCCCCAGCACACCTGCTGCCGCCGCTTCCCTTTTGCAGCACACTCTGGCTGCCCCTGAAGCTCCTGGCCCGCTGGCTATGGCCTTCTTCCACCAGAGGGCAGAGGAGGGCTTGGGGGGGGGGCTTTTCCCTCCAAGCCATTGGAAAACTAGGCCAGTGCAACCCACATGTGGGGCGGAATGGGGGACATGCAGCGGCCTTGCCCAGCCTGCGAGAGGGGCTGTTCCCCCCTCCCCCGTGACGGCTTCCGGACATTCATCCCGGTGGTGTGGCGGGGCGGGGCTGCCTCTAGCGGCAACCCTGCTGTTCCCTCGTCCCGGCGCAAGCTTGTGGAGATGCAGCTCCAGGGAGACTTGAGACGCCTATGGAGCGCTGGAGCGCGTCTCGGGGCAGCAGCGGTGTTTCAGTGCCTTTTCAGAAGGGCGAAAGGCAGGGAAGCCAAGGTGCAGGCGACAGAAGCAGGAGAATGAGGCCCACGCAGCGAGGCAGGCGACGCGAGGGGTAGAGGGAGACTGCCTCGCTGCTGCATTGGAAGTTGCGGGTGTGTTCTTGCAGGGCTCCTGCTTAAAGGCGGTGGTGGCAAGGCAGCAGAGCGTCTACGGCCATACTACCCTGAACGCGCCCGATCTCGTCTGATCTCGGAAGCTAAGCAGGGTCAGGCCTGGTTAGTACTTGGATGGGAGACCGCCTGGGAATACCGGGTGCTGTAGGCTTTTCCTCCTTTGGCTCTTCCCGCTCCCTTTTCCCTTCCTCTTTTCAGCCAGCCTGTGCCCCAGCGCAGCTGCTGGAGGAAAACTGGCTCACCGCAGCATTTTGTCGGGGGAAAACTGGCTCAACGCAGCCTTTTGCTCCGACGGTGCCTTGTTGCTGTATCTCTGCTTAAAGGCACTGGCAGCAAAGCGGCGCAGCTTCTACAGCCATACTGCCCTGAACGCGCCCGAGCTCGTCAGGCCTGGATACTACTTGGGTGGGAGACCGCCCGGAAACGCCGGGTGATGTAGGCTTTTCCTCCTTTGGCTCTTCCTGCTTCCTTTTCCTTTTCTCTCTTCAGCCAACCTGATCCCCAGCGCAGCTGCTGCCACCGCTTCCCTTTTGCAGCACACTCTGGCTGCCCCTGAAGCTCCTGGCCCGCTGGCTATGGCCTTCCTCCACCACAGGGCAGAGGAGGGCTTGGGCGGGGGGCTTTTCCCTCCAAGCCTTTGGAAAACTAGGCCAGTGCAACCCACAGATGGGGCGGAATGGGGGACATGCAGCGGACTTGCCAGCCTGCGAGAGGGGCTGTTCCCCCCTCCCCCGTGACGGCTTCCGGACATTCATCCCGGTGGTGTGGCGGGGCGGGGCTGCCTCTAGCGGCAACCCTGCTGTTCCGTCGTCCCGGCGCAACCTTGTGGAGATGCAGCTCCAGGGAGACTTGAGACGCCTATGGAGCGCTGGAGCGCGTCTCGGGGCAGCAGCGGTGTTTCAGTGCCTTTTCAGAAGGGCGAAAGGCAGGGAAGCCAAGGTGCAGGCGACAGAAGCAGGAGAATGAGGCCCACGCAGCGAGGCAGGCGACGCGAGGGGTAGAGGGAGACTGCCTCGCTGCTGCATTGGAAGTTGCGGGTGTGTTCCTGCGGGGCTCCTGCTTAAAGGCGGTGGTGGCAAGGCAGCAGAGCGTCTACGGCCATACTACCCTGAACGCGCCCGATCTCGTCTGATCTCGGAAGCTAAGCAGGGTCAGGCCTGGTTAGTACTTGGATGGGAGACCGCCTGGGAATACCGGGTGCTGTAGGCTTTTCCTCCTTTTGCTCTTCCCGCTGCCTTTTCCCTTCCTCTTTTCAGCCAGCCTGTGCCCCAGCGCAGCTGCTGGAGGAAAACTGGCTCACCGCAGCATTTTGTCGGGGGAAAACTGGCTCAACGCAGCCTTTTGCTCCGACGGTGCCTTGTTGCTGTATCTCTGCTTAAAGGCACTGGCAGCAAAGCGGCGCAGCTTCTACAGCCATACTGCCCTGAACGCGCCCGAGCTCGTCAGGCCTGGATACTACTTGGGTGGGAGACCGCCCGGAAATGCCGGGTGATGTAGGCTTTTCCTCCTTTGGCTCTTCCTGCTTCCTTTTCCCTTCCTCTCTTGTGCCAGCCTGAGCCCCAGCACACCTGCTGCCACCGCTTCCCTTTTGCAGCACACTCTGGCTGCCCCTGAAGCTCCTGGCCCGCTGGCTATGGCCTTCCTCCACCACAGGGCAGAGGAGGGCTTGGGCGGGGGGCTTTTCCCTCCAAGCCTTTGGAAAACTAGGCCAGTGCAACCCACAGGTGGGGCGGAATGGGGGACATGCAGCGGACTTGCCAGCCTGCGAGAGGGGCTGTTCCCCCCTCCCCCGTGACGGCTTCCGGACATTCATCCCGGTGGTGTGGCGGGGCGGGGCTGCCTCTAGCGGCAACCCTGCTGTTCCCTCGTCCCGGCGCAACCTTGTGGAGATGCAGCTCCAGGGAGGCTTGAGACGCCTATGGAGCGCTGGAGTGCGTGTCGGGGCAGCAGCGGTGTTTCAGTGCCTTTTCAGAAGGGCGAAAGGCAGGGAAGCCAAGGTGCAGGCGACAGAAGCAGGAGAATGAGCCCAATGCAGCAAGGCAGGCAGGCGACGTGAAGGGTAGGGGGAGACTGGATCACTGCTGCATTTGACGTTGCGGGTGTGTTCCTGCGGGGCTCCTGCTTAAAGGCGGTGGTGGCAAGGCAGCAGAGCGTCTACGGCCATACTACCCTGAACGCGCCCGATCTCGTCTGATCTCGGAAGCTAAGCAGGGTCAGGCCTGGTTAGTACTTGGATGGGAGACCGCCTGGGAATACCGGGTGCTGTAGGCTTTTCCTCCTTTTGCTCTTCCCGCTCCCTTTTCCCTTCCTCTTTTCAGCCAGCCTGTGCCCCAGCGCAGCTGCTGGAGGAAAACTGGCTCACCGCAGCATTTTGTCAGGGGAAAACTGGCTCAACGCAGCCTTTTGCTCCGACGGTGCCTTGTTGCTGTGTCTCTGCTTAAACGCACTGGCAGCAAAGCGGCGCAGCTTCTACAGCCATACTGCCCTGAACGCGCCCGAGCTCGTCAGGCCTGGATACTACTTGGGTGGGAGACCGCCCGGAAACGCCGGGTGATGTAGGCTTTTCCTCCTTTGGCTCTTCCTGCTTCCTTTTCCTTTTCTCTCTTCAGCCAACCTGAGCCCCAGCGCAGCTGCTGCCACCGCTTCCCTTTTGCAGCACACTCTTGCTGCCCCTGAAGCTCCTGGCCCGCTGGCTATGGCCTTCCTCCACCACAGGGCAGAGGAGGGCTTGGGCGGGGGGCTTTTCCCTCCAAGCCTTTGGAAAACTAGGCCAGTGCAACCCACTGGTGGGGCGGAATGGGGGACATGCAGTGGACTTACCCAGCCTGCGAGAGGGGCTGTTCCCCCCTCCCCCGTGACGGCTTCCGGGCATTCATCCCAGTGGTGTGGCGGGGCGGGGCTGCCTCTAGCGGCAACCCTGCTGTTCCCTCGTCCCGGCGCAACCTTGTGGAGATGCGGCTCCAGGGAGGCTTGAGACGTCTACGGAGCGCTGGAGTGCGTGTCGGGGCAGCAGCGGTGTTTCAGTGCCTTTTCAGAAGGGCGAAAGGCAGGGAAGCCAAGGTGCAGGCGACAGAAGCAGGAGAATGAGCCCAATGCAGCAAGGCAGGCAGGTGACGCGAAGGGTAGGGGGAGACTGGATCACTGCTGCATTTGATGTTGCGGGTGTGTTCCTGCGGGGCTCCTGCTTTAAGGTGGTGGTGGCAAGGCTGCAGAGCGCCTACGGCCATAGTACCCTGAACATGCCCAATCTCGTCAGGCCTGGATACTACTTGGGTGGGAGACCGCCCGGAAGCGCCGGGTGATGTAGGCTTTTCCTCCTTTGGCTCTTCCTGCTTCCTTTTCCCTTCCTCTCTTCAGCCAGCCTGAGCCCCAGCACACCTGCTGCCGCCGCTTCCCTTTTGCAGCACACTCTGGCTGCCCCTGAAGCTCCTGGCCCGCTGGCTATGGCCTTCTTCCACCAGAGGGCAGAGGAGGGCTTGGGCGGGGGGCTTTTCCCTCCAAGCCTTTGGAAAACTAGGCCAGTGCAACCCACAGGTGGGGCGGAATGGGGGACATGCAGCGGCCTTGCCCAGCCTGCGAGAGGGGCTGTTCCCCCCTCCCCCGTGACGGCTTCCGGACATTCATCCCGGTGGTGTGGCGGGGCGGGGCTGCCTCTAGCGGCAACCCTGCTGTTCCGTCGTCCCGGCGCAACCTTGTGGAGATGCAGCTCCAGGGAGACTTGAGACGCCTATGGAGCGCTGGAGCGCGTCTCGGGGCAGCAGCGGTGTTTCAGTGCCTTTTCAGAAGGGCGAAAGGCAGGGAAGCCAAGGTGCAGGCGACAGAAGCAGGAGAATGAGGCCCATGCAGCGAGGCAGGCGACGCGAGGGGTAGAGGGAGACTGCCTCGCTGCTGCATTGGAAGTTGCGGGTGTGTTCTTGCAGGGCTCCTGCTTAAAGGCGGTGGTGGCAAGGCACCAGAGCGTCTACGGCCATACTACCCTGAACGCGCCCGATCTCGTCTGATCTCGGAAGCTAAGCAGGGTCAGGCCTGGTTAGTACTTGGATGGGAGACCGCCTGGGAATACCGGGTGCTGTAGGCTTTTCCTCCTTTTGCTCTTCCCGCTGCCTTTTCCCTTCCTCTTTTCAGCCAGCCTGTGCCCCAGCGCAGCTGCTGGAGGAAAACTGGCTCACCGCAGCATTTTGTCGGGGGAAAACTGGCTCAACGCAGCCTTTTGCTCCGACGGTGCCTTGTTGCTGTATCTCTGCTTAAAGGCACTGGCAGCAAAGCGGCGCAGCTTCTACAGCCATACTGCCCTGAACGCGCCCGAGCTCGTCAGGCCTGGATACTACTTGGGTGGGAGACCGCCCGGAAATGCCGGGTGATGTAGGCTTTTCCTCCTTTGGCTCTTCCTGCTTCCTTTTCCCTTCCTCTCTTGTGCCAGCCTGAGCCCCAGCACACCTGCTGCCACCGCTTCCCTTTTGCAGCACACTCTGGCTGCCCCTGAAGCTCCTGGCCCGCTGGCTATGGCCTTCCTCCACCACAGGGCAGAGGAGGGCTTGGGCGGGGGGCTTTTCCCTCCAAGCCTTTGGAAAACTAGGCCAGTGCAACCCACAGGTGGGGCGGAATGGGGGACATGCAGCGGACTTGCCAGCCTGCGAGAGGGGCTGTTCCCCCCTCCCCCGTGACGGCTTCCGGACATTCATCCCGGTGGTGTGGCGGGGCGGGGCTGCCTCTAGCGGCAACCCTGCTGTTCCCTCGTCCCGGCGCAACCTTGTGGAGATGCAGCTCCAGGGAGGCTTGAGACGCCTATGGAGCGCTGGAGTGCGTGTCGGGGCAGCAGCGGTGTTTCAGTGCCTTTTCAGAAGGGCGAAAGGCAGGGAAGCCAAGGTGCAGGCGACAGAAGCAGGAGAATGAGCCCAATGCAGCAAGGCAGGCAGGCGACGTGAAGGGTAGGGGGAGACTGGATCACTGCTGCATTTGACGTTGCGGGTGTGTTCCTGCGGGGCTCCTGCTTAAAGGCGGTGGTGGCAAGGCAGCAGAGCGTCTACGGCCATACTACCCTGAACGCGCCCGATCTCGTCTGATCTCGGAAGCTAAGCAGGGTCAGGCCTGGTTAGTACTTGGATGGGAGACCGCCTGGGAATACCGGGTGCTGTAGGCTTTTCCTCCTTTTGCTCTTCCCGCTCCCTTTTCCCTTCCTCTTTTCAGCCAGCCTGTGCCCCAGCGCAGCTGCTGGAGGAAAACTGGCTCACCGCAGCATTTTGTCAGGGGAAAACTGGCTCAACGCAGCCTTTTGCTCCGACGGTGCCTTGTTGCTGTGTCTCTGCTTAAACGCACTGGCAGCAAAGCGGCGCAGCTTCTACAGCCATACTGCCCTGAACGCGCCCGAGCTCGTCAGGCCTGGATACTACTTGGGTGGGAGACCGCCCGGAAACGCCGGGTGATGTAGGCTTTTCCTCCTTTGGCTCTTCCTGCTTCCTTTTCCTTTTCTCTCTTCAGCCAACCTGAGCCCCAGCGCAGCTGCTGCCACCGCTTCCCTTTTGCAGCACACTCTTGCTGCCCCTGAAGCTCCTGGCCCGCTGGCTATGGCCTTCCTCCACCACAGGGCAGAGGAGGGCTTGGGCGGGGGGCTTTTCCCTCCAAGCCTTTGGAAAACTAGGCCAGTGCAACCCACTGGTGGGGCGGAATGGGGGACATGCAGTGGACTTACCCAGCCTGCGAGAGGGGCTGTTCCCCCCTCCCCCGTGACGGCTTCCGGGCATTCATCCCAGTGGTGTGGCGGGGCGGGGCTGCCTCTAGCGGCAACCCTGCTGTTCCCTCGTCCCGGCGCAACCTTGTGGAGATGCGGCTCCAGGGAGGCTTGAGACGTCTACGGAGCGCTGGAGTGCGTGTCGGGGCAGCAGCGGTGTTTCAGTGCCTTTTCAGAAGGGCGAAAGGCAGGGAAGCCAAGGTGCAGGCGACAGAAGCAGGAGAATGAGCCCAATGCAGCAAGGCAGGCAGGCGACGCGAAGGGTAGGGGGAGACTGGATCACTGCTGCATTTGATGTTGCGGGTGTGTTCCTGCGGGGCTCCTGCTTTAAGGTGGTGGTGGCAAGGCTGCAGAGCGCCTACGGCCATAGTACCCTGAACATGCCCAATCTCGTCAGGCCTGGATACTACTTGGGTGGGAGACCGCCCGGAAGCGCCGGGTGATGTAGGCTTTTCCTCCTTTGGCTCTTCCTGCTTCCTTTTCCCTTCCTCTCTTCAGCCAGCCTGAGCCCCAGCACACCTGCTGCCGCCGCTTCCCTTTTGCAGCACACTCTGGCTGCCCCTGAAGCTCCTGGCCCGCTGGCTATGGCCTTCTTCCACCAGAGGGCAGAGGAGGGCTTGGGCGGGGGGCTTTTCCCTCCAAGCCTTTGGAAAACTAGGCCAGTGCAACCCACAGGTGGGGCGGAATGGGGGACATGCAGCGGCCTTGCCCAGCCTGCGAGAGGGGCTGTTCCCCCCTCCCCCGTGACGGCTTCCGGACATTCATCCCGGTGGTGTGGCGGGGCGGGGCTGCCTCTAGCGCTAACCCTGCTGTTCCGTCGTCCCGGCGCAACCTTGTGGAGATGCAGCTCCAGGGAGACTTGAGACGCCTATGGAGCGCTGGAGCGCGTCTCGGGGCAGCAGCGGTGTTTCAGTGCCTTTTCAGAAGGGCGAAAGGCAGGGAAGCCAAGGTGCAGGCGACAGAAGCAGGAGAATGAGGCCCATGCAGCGAGGCAGGCGACGCGAGGGGTAGAGGGAGACTGCCTCGCTGCTGCATTGGAAGTTGCGGGTGTGTTCTTGCAGGGCTCCTGCTTAAAGGCGGTGGTGGCAAGGCAGCAGAGCGTCTACGGCCATACTACCCTGAACGCGCCCGATCTCGTCTGATCTCGGAAGCTAAGCAGGGTCAGGCCTGGTTAGTACTTGGATGGGAGACCGCCTGGGAATACCGGGTGCTGTAGGCTTTTCCTCCTTTGGCTCTTCCCGCTCCCTTTTCCCTTCCTCTTTTCAGCCAGCCTGTGCCCCAGCGCAGCTGCTGGAGGAAAACTGGCTCACCGCAGCATTTTGTCAGGGGAAAACTGGCTCAACACAGCCTTTTGCTCCGACGGTGCCTTGTTGCTGTGTCTCTGCTTAAACGCACTGGCAGCAAAGTGGCGCAGCTTCTACAGCCATACTGCCCTGAACGCGCCCGAGCTCGTCAGGCCTGGATACTACTTGGGTGGGAGACCGCCCGGAAGCGCTGGGTGATGTAGGCTTTTCCTCCTTTGGCTCTTCCTGCTTCCTTTTCCTTTTCTCTCTTCAGCCAACCTGAGCCCCAGCGCAGCTGCTGCCACCGCTTCCCTTTTGCAGCACACTCTTGCTGCCCCTGAAGCTCCTGGCCCGCTGGCTATGGCCTTCCTCCACCACAGGGCAGAGGAGGGCTTGGGCGGGGGGCTTTTCCCTCCAAGCCTTTGGAAAACTAGGCCAGTGCAACCCACAGGTGGGGCGGAATGGGGGACATGCAGCGGACTTGCCCAGCCTGCGAGAGGGGCTGTTCCCCCCTCCCCCGTGACGGCTTCCGGGCATTCATCCCAGTGGTGTGGCGGGGCGGGGCTGCCTCTAGCGGCAACCCTGCTGTTCCCTCGTCCCGGCGCAACCTTGTGGAGATGCAGCTCCAGGGAGACTTGAGACGCCTATGGAGCGCTGGAGCGCGTGTCGGGGCAGCAGCGGTGTTTCAGTGCCTTTTCAGAAGGGCGAAAGGCAGGGAAGCCAAGGTGCAGGCGACAGAAGCAGGAGAATGAGCCCAATGCAGCAAGGCAGGCAGGCGACGCGAAGGGTAGGGGGAGACTGGATCACTGCTGCATTTGACGTTGCGGGTGTGTTCCTGCGGGGCTCCTGCTTTAAGGTGGTGGTGGCAAGGCTGCAGAGCGCCTACGGCCATAGTACCCTGAACATGCCCGATCTCGTCAGGCCTGGATACTACTTGGGTGGGAGACCGCCCGGAAGCGCCGGGTGATGTAGGCTTTTCCTCCTTTGGCTCTTCCTGCTTCCTTTTCCCTTCCTCTCTTCAGCCAGCCTGAGCCCCAGCACACCTGCTGCTGCCGCTTCCCTTTTGCAGCACACTCTGGCTGCCCCTGAAGCTCCTGGCCCGCTGGCTATGGCCTTCTTCCACCAGAGGGCAGAGGAGGGCTTGGGGGGGGGGCTTTTCCCTCCAAGCCATTGGAAAACTAGGCCAGTGCAACCCACATGTGGGGCGGAATGGGGGACATGCAGCGGCCTTGCCCAGCCTGCGAGAGGGGCTGTTCCCCCCTCCCCCGTGACGGCTTCCGGACATTCATCCCGGTGGTGTGGCGGGGCGGGGCTGCCTCTAGCGGCAACCCTGCTGTTCCCTCGTCCCGGCACAAGCTTGTGGAGATGCAGCTCCAGGGAGACTTGAGACGCCTATGGAGCGCTGGAGCGCGTCTCGGGGCAGCAGCGGTGTTTCAGTGCCTTTTCAGAAGGGCGAAAGGCAGGGAAGCCAAGGTGCAGGCGACAGAAGCAGGAGAATGAGGCCCACGCAGCGAGGCAGGCGACGCGAGGGGTAGAGGGAGACTGCCTCGCTGCTGCATTGGAAGTTGCAGGTGTGTTCTTGCAGGGCTCCTGCTTAAAGGCGGTGGTGGCAAGGCAGCAGAGCGTCTACGGCCATACTACCCTGAACGTGCCCGATCTCGTCTGATCTCGGAAGCTAAGCAGGGTCAGGCCTGGTTAGTACTTGGATGGGAGACCGCCTGGGAATACCGGGTGCTGTAGGCTTTTCCTCCTTTTGCTCTTCCCGCTCCCTTTTCCCTTCCTCTTTTCAGCCAGCCTGTGCCCCAGCGCAGCTGCTGGAGGAAAACTGGCTCACCGCAGCATTTTGTCGGGGGAAAACTGGCTCAACGCAGCCTTTTGCTCCGACGGTGCCTTGTTGCTGTATCTCTGCTTAAAGGCACTGGCAGCAAAGCGGCGCAGCTTCTACAGCCATACTGCCCTGAACGCGCCCGAGCTCGTCAGGCCTGGATACTACTTGGGTGGGAGACCGCCCGGAAGCGCCGGGTGATGTAGGCTTTTCCTCCTTTGGCTCTTCCTGCTTCCTTTTCCTTTTCTCTCTTCAGCCAACCTGATCCCCAGCGCAGCTGCTGCCACCGCTTCCCTTTTGCAGCACACTCTGGCTGCCCCTGAAGCTCCTGGCCCGCTGGCTATGGCCTTCCTCCACCACAGGGCAGAGGAGGGCTTGGGCGGGGGGCTTTTCCCTCCAAGCCTTTGGAAAACTAGGCCAGTGCAACCCACAGGTGGGGCGGAATGGGGGACATGCAGCGGACTTGCCCAGCCTGCGAGAGGGGCTGTTCCCCCCTCCCCCGTGACGGCTTCCGGGCATTCATCCCGGTGGTGTGGCGGGGCGGGGCTGCCTCTAGCGGCAACCCTGCTGTTCCCTCGTCCCGGCGCAACCTTGTGGAGATGCAGCTCCAGGGAGACTTGAGACGCCTATGGAGCGCTGGAGTGCGTGTCGGGGCAGCAGCGGTGTTTCAGTGCCTTTTCAGAAGGGCGAAAGGCAGGGAAGCCAAGGTGCAGGCGACAGAAGCAGGAGAATGAGCCCAATGCAGCAAGGCAGGCAGGCGACGCGAAGGGTAGGGGGAGACTGGATCACTGCTGCATTTGACGTTGCGGGTGTGTTCCTGCGGGGCTCCTGCTTTAAGGTGGTGGTGGCAAGGCTGCAGAGCGCCTACGGCCATAGTACCCTGAACATGCCCGATCTCGTCAGGCCTGGATACTACTTGGGTGGGAGACCGCCCGGAAGCGCCGGGTGATGTAGGCTTTTCCTCCTTTGGCTCTTCCTGCTTCCTTTTCCCTTCCTCTCTTCAGCCAGCCTGAGCCCCAGCACACCTGCTGCCGCCGCTTCCCTTTTGCAGCACACTCTGGCTGCCCCTGAAGCTCCTGGCCCGCTGGCTATGGCCTTCCTCCACCACAGGGCAGAGGAGGGCTTGGGCGGGGGGCTTTTCCCTCCAAGCCATTGGAAAACTAGGCCAGTGCAACCCACATGTGGGGCGGAATGGGGGACATGCAGCGGCCTTGCCCAGCCTGCGAGAGGGGCTGTTCCCCCCTCCCCTGTGACGGCTTCCGGACATTCATCCCGGTGGTGTGGCGGGGCGGGGCTGCCTCTAGCGGCAACCCTGCTGTTCCCTCGTCCCGGCACAAGCTTGTGGAGATGCAGCTCCAGGGAGACTTGAGACGCCTATGGAGCGCTGGAGCGCGTCTCGGGGCAGCAGCGGTGTTTCAGTGCCTTTTCAGAAGGGCGAAAGGCAGGGAAGCCAAGGTGCAGGCGACAGAAGCAGGAGAATGAGGCCCACGCAGCGAGGCAGGCGACGCGAGGGGTAGAGGGATACTGCCTCGCTGCTGCATTGGAAGTTGCGGGTGTGTTCTTGCAGGGCTCCTGCTTAAAGGCGGTGGTGGCAAGGCACCAGAGCGTCTACGGCCATACTACCCTGAACGCGCCCGATCTCGTCTGATCTCGGAAGGTAAGCAGGGTCAGGCCTGGTTAGTACTTGGATGGGAGACCGCCTGGGAATACCGGGTGCTGTAGGCTTTTCCTCCTTTGGCTCTTCCCGCTCCCTTTTCCCTTCCTCTTTTCAGCCAGCCTGTGCCCCAGCGCAGCTGCTGGAGGAAAACTGGCTCACCGCAGCATTTTGTCGGGGGAAAACTGGCTCAACGCAGCCTTTTGCTGCGACGGTGCCTTGTTGCTGTATCTCTGCTTAAAGGCACTGGCAGCAAAGCGGCGCAGCTTCTACAGCCATACTGCCCTGAACGCGCCCGAGCTCGTCAGGCCTGGATACTACTTGGGTGGGAGACCGCCCGGAAGCGCCGGGTGATGTAGGCTTTTCCTCCTTTGGCTCTTCCTGCTTCCTTTTCCCTTCCTCTCTTGTGCCAGCCTGAGCCCCAGCACACCTGCTGCCGCCGCTTCCCTTTTGCAGCACACTCTGGCTGCCCCTGAAGCTCCTGGCCCGCTGGCTATGGCCTTCCTCCACCACAGGGCAGAGGAGGGCTTGGGCGGGGGGCTTTTCCCTCCAAGCCTTTGGAAAACTAGGCCAGTGCAACCCACAGGTGGGGCGGAATGGGGGACATGCAGCGGACTTGCCAGCCTGCGAGAGGGGCTGTTCCCCCCTCCCCCGTGACGGCTTCCGGACATTCATCCCGGTGGTGTGGCGGGGCGGGGCTGCCTCTAGCGGCAACCCTGCTGTTCCCTCGTCCCGGCGCAACCTTGTGGAGATGCAGCTCCAGGGAGGCTTGAGACGCCTATGGAGCGCTGGAGTGCGTGTCGGGGCAGCAGCGGTGTTTCAGTGCCTTTTCAGAAGGGCGAAAGGCAGGGAAGCCAAGGTGCAGGCGACAGAAGCAGGAGAATGAGCCCAATGCAGCAAGGCAGGCAGGCGACGTGAAGGGTAGGGGGAGACTGGATCACTGCTGCATTTGACGTTGCGGGTGTGTTCCTGCGGGGCTCCTGCTTAAAGGCGGTGGTGGCAAGGCAGCAGAGCGTCTACGGCCATACTACCCTGAACGCGCCCGATCTCGTCTGATCTCGGAAGCTAAGCAGGGTCAGGCCTGGTTAGTACTTGGATGGGAGACCGCCTGGGAATACCGGGTGCTGTAGGCTTTTCCTCCTTTTGCTCTTCCCGCTCCCTTTTCCCTTCCTCTTTTCAGCCAGCCTGTGCCCCAGCGCAGCTGCTGGAGGAAAACTGGCTCACCGCAGCATTTTGTCAGGGGAAAACTGGCTCAACGCAGCCTTTTGCTCCGACGGTGCCTTGTTGCTGTGTCTCTGCTTAAACGCACTGGCAGCAAAGCGGCGCAGCTTCTACAGCCATACTGCCCTGAACGCGCCCGAGCTCGTCAGGCCTGGATACTACTTGGGTGGGAGACCGCCCGGAAACGCCGGGTGATGTAGGCTTTTCCTCCTTTGGCTCTTCCTGCTTCCTTTTCCTTTTCTCTCTTCAGCCAACCTGATCCCCAGCGCAGCTGCTGCCACCGCTTCCCTTTTGCAGCACACTCTGGCTGCCCCTGAAGCTCCTGGCCCGCTGGCTATGGCCTTCCTCCACCACAGGGCAGAGGAGGGCTTGGGCGGGGGGCTTTTCCCTCCAAGCCTTTGGAAAACTAGGCCAGTGCAACCCACAGATGGGGCGGAATGGGGGACATGCAGCGGACTTGCCAGCCTGCGAGAGGGGCTGTTCCCCCCTCCCCCGTGACGGCTTCCGGACATTCATCCCGGTGGTGTGGCGGGGCGGGGCTGCCTCTAGCGGCAACCCTGCTGTTCCGTCGTCCCGGCGCAACCTTGTGGAGATGCAGCTCCAGGGAGACTTGAGACGCCTATGGTGCGCTGGAGTGCGTCTCGGGGCAGCAGCGGTGTTTCAGTGCCTTTTCAGAAGGGCGAAAGGCAGGGAAGCCAAGGTGCAGGCGACAGAAGCAGGAGAATGAGCCCAATGCAGCAAGGCAGGCAGGCGACGCGAAGGGTAGGGGGAGACTGGATCACTGCTGCATTTGACGTTGCGGGTGTGTTCCTGCGGGGCTCCTGCTTTAAGGTGGTGGTGGCAAGGCTGCAGAGCGCCTACGGCCATAGTACCCTGAATATGCCCGATCTCGTCAGGCCTGGATACTACTTGGGTGGGAGACCGCCCGGAAGCGCCGGGTGATGTAGGCTTTTCCTCCTTTGGCTCTTCCTGCTTCCTTTTCCCTTCCTCTCTTCAGCCAGCCTGAGCCCCAGCACACCTGCTGCCGCCGCTTCCCTTTTGCAGCACACTCTGGCTGCCCCTGAAGCTCCTGGCCCGCTGGCTATGGCCTTCTTCCACCAGAGGGCAGAGGAGGGCTTGGGGGGGGGGCTTTTCCCTCCAAGCCATTGGAAAACTAGGCCAGTGCAACCCACATGTGGGGCGGAATGGGGGACATGCAGCGGCCTTGCCCAGCCTGCGAGAGGGGCTGTTCCCCCCTCCCCCGTGACGGCTTCCGGACATTCATCCCGGTGGTGTGGCGGGGCGGGGCTGCCTCTAGCGGCAACCCTGCTGTTCCCTCGTCCCGGCGCAAGCTTGTGGAGATGCAGCTCCAGGGAGACTTGAGACGCCTATGGAGCGCTGGAGCGCGTCTCGGGGCAGCAGCGGTGTTTCAGTGCCTTTTCAGAAGGGCGAAAGGCAGGGAAGCCAAGGTGCAGGCGACAGAAGCAGGAGAATGAGGCCCACGCAGCGAGGCAGGCGACGCGAGGGGTAGAGGGAGACTGCCTCGCTGCTGCATTGGAAGTTGCGGGTGTGTTCCTGCGGGGCTCCTGCTTAAAGGCGGTGGTGGCAAGGCAGCAGAGCGTCTACGGCCATACTACCCTGAACGCGCCCGATCTCGTCTGATCTCGGAAGCTAAGCAGGGTCAGGCCTGGTTAGTACTTGGATGGGAGACCGCCTGGGAATGCCGGGTGCTGTAGGCTTTTCCTCCTTTTGCTCTTCCCACTGCCTTTTCCCTTCCTCTTTTCAGCCAGCCTGTGCCCCAGCGCAGCTGCTGGAGGAAAACTGGCTCACCGCAGCATTTTGTCAGGGGAAAACTGGCTCAACACAGCCTTTTGCTCCGACGGTGCCTTGTTGCTGTGTCTCTGCTTAAACGCACTGGCAGCAAAGTGGCGCAGCTTCTACAGCCATACTGCCCTGAACGCGCCCGAGCTCGTCAGGCCTGGATACTACTTGGGTGGGAGACCGCCCGGAAGCGCCGGGTGATGTAGGCTTTTCCTCCTTTGGCTCTTCCTGCTTCCTTTTCCTTTTCTCTCTTCAGCCAACCTGAGCCCCAGCGCAGCTGCTGCCACCGCTTCCCTTTTGCAGCACACTCTTGCTGCCCCTGAAGCTCCTGGCCCGCTGGCTATGGCCTTCCTCCACCACAGGGCAGAGGAGGGCTTGGGCGGGGGGCTTTTCCCTCCAAGCCTTTGGAAAACTAGGCCAGTGCAACCCACAGGTGGGGCAGAATGGGGGACATGCAGCGGACTTGCCCAGCCTGCGAGAGGGGCTGTTCCCCCCTCCCCCGTGACGGCTTCCGGGCATTCATCCCGGTGGTGTGGCGGGGCGGGGCTGCCTCTAGCGGCAACCCTGCTGTTCCCTCGTCCCGGCGCAACCTTGTGGAGATGCAGCTCCAGGGAGACTTGAGACGCCTATGGAGCGCTGGAGTGCGTGTCGGGGCAGCAGCGGTGTTTCAGTGCCTTTTCAGAAGGGCGAAAGGCAGGGAAGCCAAGGTGCAGGCGACAGAAGCAGGAGAATGAGCCCAATGCAGCAAGGCAGGCAGGCGACGCGAAGGGTAGGGGGAGACTGGATCACTGCTGCATTTGACGTTGCGGGTGTGTTCCTGCGGGGCTCCTGCTTTAAGGTGGTGGTGGCAAGGCTGCAGAGCGCCTACGGCCATAGTACCCTGAACATGCCCGATCTCGTCAGGCCTGGATACTACTTGGGTGGGAGACCGCCCGGAAGCGCCAGGTGATGTAGGCTTTTCCTCCTTTGGCTCTTCCTGCTTCCTTTTCCCTTCCTCTCTTCAGCCAGCCTGAGCCCCAGCACACCTGCTGCCGCCGCTTCCCTTTTGCAGCACACTCTGGCTGCCCCTGAAGCTCCTGGCCCGCTGGCTATGGCCTTCTTCCACCAGAGGGCAGAGGAGGGCTTGGGGGGGGGGCTTTTCCCTCCAAGCCATTGGAAAACTAGGCCAGTGCAACCCACATGTGGGGCGGAATGGGGGACATGCAGCGGCCTTGCCCAGCCTGCGAGAGGGGCTGTTCCCCCCTCCCCCGTGACGGCTTCCGGACATTCATCCCGGTGGTGTGGCGGGGCGGGGCTGCCTCTAGCGGCAACCCTGCTGTTCCCTCGTCCCGGCACAAGCTTGTGGAGATGCAGCTCCAGGGAGGCTTGAGACGCCTATGGAGCGCTGGAGTGCGTGTCGGGGCAGCAGCGGTGTTTCAGTGCCTTTTCAGAAGGGCGAAAGGCAGGGAAGCCAAGGTGCAGGCGACAGAAGCAGGAGAATGAGCCCAATGCAGCAAGGCAGGCAGGCGACGTGAAGGGTAGGGGGAGACTGGATCACTGCTGCATTTGACGTTGCGGGTGTGTTCCTGCGGGGCTCCTGCTTAAAGGCGGTGGTGGCAAGGCAGCAGAGCGTCTACGGCCATACTACCCTGAACGCGCCCGATCTCGTCTGATCTCGGAAGCTAAGCAGGGTCAGGCCTGGTTAGTACTTGGATGGGAGACCGCCTGGGAATACCGGGTGCTGTAGGCTTTTCCTCCTTTTGCTCTTCCCGCTCCCTTTTCCCTTCCTCTTTTCAGCCAGCCTGTGCCCCAGCGCAGCTGCTGGAGGAAAACTGGCTAACCGCAGCATTTTGTCAGGGGAAAACTGGCTCAACGCAGCCTTTTGCTCCGACGGTGCCTTGTTGCTGTGTCTCTGCTTAAACGCACTGGCAGCAAAGCGGCGCAGCTTCTACAGCCATACTGCCCTGAACGCGCCCGAGCTCGTCAGGCCTGGATACTACTTGGGTGGGAGACCGCCCGGAAACGCCGGGTGATGTAGGCTTTTCCTCCTTTGGCTCTTCCTGCTTCCTTTTCCTTTTCTCTCTTCAGCCAACCTGATCCCCAGCGCAGCTGCTGCCACCGCTTCCCTTTTGCAGCACACTCTGGCTGCCCCTGAAGCTCCTGGCCCGCTGGCTATGGCCTTCCTCCACCACAGGGCAGAGGAGGGCTTGGGCGGGGGGCTTTTCCCTCCAAGCCTTTGGAAAACTAGGCCAGTGCAACCCACAGATGGGGCGGAATGGGGGACATGCAGCGGACTTGCCAGCCTGCGAGAGGGGCTGTTCCCCCCTCCCCCGTGACGGCTTCCGGACATTCATCCCGGTGGTGTGGCGGGGCGGGGCTGCCTCTAGCGGCAACCCTGCTGTTCCGTCGTCCCGGCGCAACCTTGTGGAGATGCAGCTCCAGGGAGACTTGAGACGCCTATGGTGCGCTGGAGTGCGTCTCGGGGCAGCAGCGGTGTTTCAGTGCCTTTTCAGAAGGGCGAAAGGCAGGGAAGCCAAGGTGCAGGCGACAGAAGCAGGAGAATGAGCCCAATGCAGCAAGGCAGGCAGGCGACGCGAAGGGTAGGGGGAGACTGGATCACTGCTGCATTTGACGTTGCGGGTGTGTTCCTGCGGGGCTCCTGCTTTAAGGTGGTGGTGGCAAGGCTGCAGAGCGCCTACGGCCATAGTACCCTGAATATGCCCGATCTCGTCAGGCCTGGATACTACTTGGGTGGGAGACCGCCCGGAAGCGCCGGGTGATGTAGGCTTTTCCTCCTTTGGCTCTTCCTGCTTCCTTTTCCCTTCCTCTCTTCAGCCAGCCTGAGCCCCAGCACACCTGCTGCCGCCGCTTCCCTTTTGCAGCACACTCTGGCTGCCCCTGAAGCTCCTGGCCCGCTGGCTATGGCCTTCTTCCACCAGAGGGCAGAGGAGGGCTTGGGCGGGGGGCTTTTCCCTCCAAGCCATTGGAAAACTAGGCCAGTGCAACCCACATGTGGGGCGGAATGGGGGACATGCAGCGGCCTTGCCCAGCCTGCGAGAGGGGCTGTTCCCCCCTCCCCCGTGACGGCTTCCGGACATTCATCCCGGTGGTGTGGCGGGGCGGGGCTGCCTCTAGCGGCAACCCTGCTGTTCCCTCGTCCCGGCGCAAGCTTGTGGAGATGCAGCTCCAGGGAGACTTGAGACGCCTATGGAGCGCTGGAGCGCGTCTCGGGGCAGCAGCGGTGTTTCAGTGCCTTTTCAGAAGGGCGAAAGGCAGGGAAGCCAAGGTGCAGGCGACAGAAGCAGGAGAATGAGGCCCACGCAGCGAGGCAGGCGACGCGAGGGGTAGAGGGAGACTGCCTCGCTGCTGCATTGGAAGTTGCGGGTGTGTTCCTGCGGGGCTCCTGCTTAAAGGCGGTGGTGGCAAGGCAGCAGAGCGTCTACGGCCATACTACCCTGAACGCGCCCGATCTCGTCTGATCTCGGAAGCTAAGCAGGGTCAGGCCTGGTTAGTACTTGGATGGGAGACCGCCTGGGAATACCGGGTGCTGTAGGCTTTTCCTCCTTTTGCTCTTCCCGCTGCCTTTTCCCTTCCTCTTTTCAGCCAGCCTGTGCCCCAGCGCAGCTGCTGGAGGAAAACTGGCTCACCGCAGCATTTTGTCGGGGGAAAACTGGCTCAACGCAGCCTTTTGCTCCGACGGTGCCTTGTTGCTGTATCTCTGCTTAAAGGCACTGGCAGCAAAGCGGCGCAGCTTCTACAGCCATACTGCCCTGAACGCGCCCGAGCTCGTCAGGCCTGGATACTACTTGGGTGGGAGACCGCCCGGAAATGCCGGGTGATGTAGGCTTTTCCTCCTTTGGCTCTTCCTGCTTCCTTTTCCCTTCCTCTCTTGTGCCAGCCTGAGCCCCAGCACACCTGCTGCCACCGCTTCCCTTTTGCAGCACACTCTGGCTGCCCCTGAAGCTCCTGGCCCGCTGGCTATGGCCTTCCTCCACCACAGGGCAGAGGAGGGCTTGGGCGGGGGGCTTTTCCCTCCAAGCCTTTGGAAAACTAGGCCAGTGCAACCCACAGGTGGGGCGGAATGGGGGACATGCAGCGGACTTGCCAGCCTGCGAGAGGGGCTGTTCCCCCCTCCCCCGTGACGGCTTCCGGACATTCATCCCGGTGGTGTGGCGGGGCGGGGCTGCCTCTAGCGGCAACCCTGCTGTTCCCTCGTCCCGGCGCAACCTTGTGGAGATGCAGCTCCAGGGAGGCTTGAGACGCCTATGGAGCGCTGGAGTGCGTGTCGGGGCAGCAGCGGTGTTTCAGTGCCTTTTCAGAAGGGCGAAAGGCAGGGAAGCCAAGGTGCAGGCGACAGAAGCAGGAGAATGAGCCCAATGCAGCAAGGCAGGCAGGCGACGTGAAGGGTAGGGGGAGACTGGATCACTGCTGCATTTGACGTTGCGGGTGTGTTCCTGCGGGGCTCCTGCTTAAAGGCGGTGGTGGCAAGGCAGCAGAGCGTCTACGGCCATACTACCCTGAACGCGCCCGATCTCGTCTGATCTCGGAAGCTAAGCAGGGTCAGGCCTGGTTAGTACTTGGATGGGAGACCGCCTGGGAATACCGGGTGCTGTAGGCTTTTCCTCCTTTTGCTCTTCCCGCTCCCTTTTCCCTTCCTCTTTTCAGCCAGCCTGTGCCCCAGCGCAGCTGCTGGAGGAAAACTGGCTCACCGCAGCATTTTGTCAGGGGAAAACTGGCTCAACGCAGCCTTTTGCTCCGACGGTGCCTTGTTGCTGTGTCTCTGCTTAAACGCACTGGCAGCAAAGCGGCGCAGCTTCTACAGCCATACTGCCCTGAACGCGCCCGAGCTCGTCAGGCCTGGATACTACTTGGGTGGGAGACCGCCCGGAAACGCCGGGTGATGTAGGCTTTTCCTCCTTTGGCTCTTCCTGCTTCCTTTTCCTTTTCTCTCTTCAGCCAACCTGAGCCCCAGCGCAGCTGCTGCCACCGCTTCCCTTTTGCAGCACACTCTTGCTGCCCCTGAAGCTCCTGGCCCGCTGGCTATGGCCTTCCTCCACCACAGGGCAGAGGAGGGCTTGGGCGGGGGGCTTTTCCCTCCAAGCCTTTGGAAAACTAGGCCAGTGCAACCCACTGGTGGGGCGGAATGGGGGACATGCAGTGGACTTACCCAGCCTGCGAGAGGGGCTGTTCCCCCCTCCCCCGTGACGGCTTCCGGGCATTCATCCCAGTGGTGTGGCGGGGCGGGGCTGCCTCTAGCGGCAACCCTGCTGTTCCCTCGTCCCGGCGCAACCTTGTGGAGATGCGGCTCCAGGGAGGCTTGAGACGTCTACGGAGCGCTGGAGTGCGTGTCGGGGCAGCAGCGGTGTTTCAGTGCCTTTTCAGAAGGGCGAAAGGCAGGGAAGCCAAGGTGCAGGCGACAGAAGCAGGAGAATGAGCCCAATGCAGCAAGGCAGGCAGGCGACGCGAAGGGTAGGGGGAGACTGGATCACTGCTGCATTTGATGTTGCGGGTGTGTTCCTGCGGGGCTCCTGCTTTAAGGTGGTGGTGGCAAGGCTGCAGAGCGCCTACGGCCATAGTACCCTGAACATGCCCAATCTCGTCAGGCCTGGATACTACTTGGGTGGGAGACCGCCCGGAAGCGCCGGGTGATGTAGGCTTTTCCTCCTTTGGCTCTTCCTGCTTCCTTTTCCCTTCCTCTCTTCAGCCAGCCTGAGCCCCAGCACACCTGCTGCCGCCGCTTCCCTTTTGCAGCACACTCTGGCTGCCCCTGAAGCTCCTGGCCCGCTGGCTATGGCCTTCTTCCACCAGAGGGCAGAGGAGGGCTTGGGCGGGGGGCTTTTCCCTCCAAGCCTTTGGAAAACTAGGCCAGTGCAACCCACAGGTGGGGCGGAATGGGGGACATGCAGCGGCCTTGCCCAGCCTGCGAGAGGGGCTGTTCCCCCCTCCCCCGTGACGGCTTCCGGACATTCATCCCGGTGGTGTGGCGGGGCGGGGCTGCCTCTAGCGGCAACCCTGCTGTTCCGTCGTCCCGGCGCAACCTTGTGGAGATGCAGCTCCAGGGAGACTTGAGACGCCTATGGTGCGCTGGAGTGCGTCTCGGGGCAGCAGCGGTGTTTCAGTGCCTTTTCAGAAGGGCGAAAGGCAGGGAAGCCAAGGTGCAGGCGACAGAAGCAGGAGAATGAGGCCCATGCAGCGAGGCAGGCGACGCGAGGGGTAGAGGGAGACTGCCTCGCTGCTGCATTGGAAGTTGCGGGTGTGTTCTTGCAGGGCTCCTGCTTAAAGGCGGTGGTGGCAAGGCACCAGAGCGTCTACGGCCATACTACCCTGAACGCGCCCGATCTCGTCTGATCTCGGAAGGTAAGCAGGATCAGGCCTGGTTAGTACTTGGATGGGAGACCGCCTGGGAATACCGGGTGCTGTAGGCTTTTCCTCCTTTTGCTCTTCCCGCTCCCTTTTCCCTTCCTCTTTTCAGCCAGCCTGTGCCCCAGCGCAGCTGCTGGAGGAAAACTGGCTCACCGCAGCATTTTGTCGGGGGAAAACTGGCTCAACGCAGCCTTTTGCTGCGACGGTGCCTTGTTGCTGTATCTCTGCTTAAAGGCACTGGCAGCAAAGCGGCGCAGCTTCTACAGCCATACTGCCCTGAACGCGCCCGAGCTCGTCAGGCCTGGATACTACTTGGGTGGGAGACCGCCCGGAAATGCCGGGTGATGTAGGCTTTTCCTCCTTTGGCTCTTCCTGCTTCCTTTTCCCTTCCTCTCTTGTGCCAGCCTGAGCCCCAGCACACCTGCTGCCACCGCTTCCCTTTTGCAGCACACTCTGGCTGCCCCTGAAGCTCCTGGCCCGCTGGCTATGGCCTTCCTCCACCACAGGGCAGAGGAGGGCTTGGGCGGGGGGCTTTTCCCTCCAAGCCTTTGGAAAACTAGGCCAGTGCAACCCACAGATGGGGCGGAATGGGGGACATGCAGCGGACTTGCCAGCCTGCGAGAGGGGCTGTTCCCCCCTCCCCCGTGACGGCTTCCGGACATTCATCCCGGTGGTGTGGCGGGGCGGGGCTGCCTCTAGCGGCAACCCTGCTGTTCCCTCGTCCCGGCGCAAGCTTGTGGAGATGCAGCTCCAGGGAGACTTGAGACGCCTATGGAGCGCTGGAGCGCGTCTCGGGGCAGCAGCGGTGTTTCAGTGCCTTTTCAGAAGGGCGAAAGGCAGGGAAGCCAAGGTGCAGGCGACAGAAGCAGGAGAATGAGGCCCACGCAGCGAGGCAGGCGACGCGAGGGGTAGAGGGAGACTGCCTCGCTGCTGCATTAGAAGTTGCGGGTGTGTTCTTGCAGGGCTCCTGCTTAAAGGCGGTGGTGGCAAGGCAGCAGAGCGTCTACGGCCATACTACCCTGAACGCGCCCGATCTCGTCTGATCTCGGAAGCTAAGCAGGGTCAGGCCTGGTTAGTACTTGGATGGGAGACCGCCTGGGAATACCGGGTGCTGTAGGCTTTTCCTCCTTTGGCTCTTCCCGCTCCCTTTTCCCTTCCTCTTTTCAGCCAGCCTGTGCCCCAGCGCAGCTGCTGGAGGAAAACTGGCTCACCGCAGCATTTTGTCAGGGGAAAACTGGCTCAACACAGCCTTTTGCTCCGACGGTGCCTTGTTGCTGTGTCTCTGCTTAAACGCACTGGCAGCAAAGTGGCGCAGCTTCTACAGCCATACTGCCCTGAACGCGCCCGAGCTCGTCAGGCCTGGATACTACTTGGGTGGGAGACCGCCCGGAAGCGCTGGGTGATGTAGGCTTTTCCTCCTTTGGCTCTTCCTGCTTCCTTTTCCTTTTCTCTCTTCAGCCAACCTGAGCCCCAGCGCAGCTGCTGCCACCGCTTCCCTTTTGCAGCACACTCTTGCTGCCCCTGAAGCTCCTGGCCCGCTGGCTATGGCCTTCCTCCACCACAGGGCAGAGGAGGGCTTGGGCGGGGGGCTTTTCCCTCCAAGCCTTTGGAAAACTAGGCCAGTGCAACCCACAGGTGGGGCGGAATGGGGGACATGCAGCGGACTTGCCCAGCCTGCGAGAGGGGCTGTTCCCCCCTCCCCCGTGACGGCTTCCGGGCATTCATCCCGGTGGTGTGGCGGGGCGGGGCTGCCTCTAGCGGCAACCCTGCTGTTCCCTCGTCCCGGCGCAACCTTGTGGAGATGCAGCTCCAGGGAGACTTGAGACGCCTATGGAGCGCTGGAGCGCGTGTCGGGGCAGCAGCGGTGTTTCAGTGCCTTTTCAGAAGGGCGAAAGGCAGGGAAGCCAAGGTGCAGGCGACAGAAGCAGGAGAATGAGCCCAATGCAGCAAGGCAGGCAGGCGACGCGAAGGGTAGGGGGAGACTGGATCACTGCTGCATTTGACGTTGCGGGTGTGTTCCTGCGGGGCTCCTGCTTTAAGGTGGTGGTGGCAAGGCTGCAGAGCGCCTACGGCCATAGTACCCTGAACATGCCCGATCTCGTCAGGCCTGGATACTACTTGGGTGGGAGACCGCCCGGAAGCGCCGGGTGATGTAGGCTTTTCCTCCTTTGGCTCTTCCTGCTTCCTTTTCCCTTCCTCTCTTCAGCCAGCCTGAGCCCCAGCACACCTGCTGCTGCCGCTTCCCTTTTGCAGCACACTCTGGCTGCCCCTGAAGCTCCTGGCCCGCTGGCTATGGCCTTCTTCCACCAGAGGGCAGAGGAGGGCTTGGGGGGGGGGCTTTTCCCTCCAAGCCATTGGAAAACTAGGCCAGTGCAACCCACATGTGGGGCGGAATGGGGGACATGCAGCGGCCTTGCCCAGCCTGCGAGAGGGGCTGTTCCCCCCTCCCCCGTGACGGCTTCCGGACATTCATCCCGGTGGTGTGGCGGGGCGGGGCTGCCTCTAGCGGCAACCCTGCTGTTCCCTCGTCCCGGCACAAGCTTGTGGAGATGCAGCTCCAGGGAGACTTGAGACGCCTATGGAGCGCTGGAGCGCGTCTCGGGGCAGCAGCGGTGTTTCAGTGCCTTTTCAGAAGGGCGAAAGGCAGGGAAGCCAAGGTGCAGGCGACAGAAGCAGGAGAATGAGGCCCACGCAGCGAGGCAGGCGACGCGAGGGGTAGAGGGAGACTGCCTCGCTGCTGCATTGGAAGTTGCGGGTGTGTTCTTGCAGGGCTCCTGCTTAAAGGCGGTGGTGGCAAGGCAGCAGAGCGTCTACGGCCATACTACCCTGAACGCGCCCGATCTCGTCTGATCTCGGAAGCTAAGCAGGGTCAGGCCTGGTTAGTACTTGGATGGGAGACCGCCTGGGAATACCGGGTGCTGTAGGCTTTTCCTCCTTTTGCTCTTCCCGCTCCCTTTTCCCTTCCTCTTTTCAGCCAGCCTGTGCCCCAGCGCAGCTGCTGGAGGAAAACTGGCTCACCGCAGCATTTTGTCGGGGGAAAACTGGCTCAACGCAGCCTTTTGCTCCGACGGTGCCTTGTTGCTGTATCTCTGCTTAAAGGCACTGGCAGCAAAGCGGCGCAGCTTCTACAGCCATACTGCCCTGAACGCGCCCGAGCTCGTCAGGCCTGGATACTACTTGGGTGGGAGACCGCCCGGAAACGCCGGGTGATGTAGGCTTTTCCTCCTTTGGCTCTTCCTGCTTCCTTTTCCTTTTCTCTCTTCAGCCAACCTGATCCCCAGCGCAGCTGCTGCCACCGCTTCCCTTTTGCAGCACACTCTGGCTGCCCCTGAAGCTCCTGGCCCGCTGGCTATGGCCTTCCTCCACCACAGGGCAGAGGAGGGCTTGGGCGGGGGGCTTTTCCCTCCAAGCCTTTGGAAAACTAGGCCAGTGCAACCCACAGGTGGGGCGGAATGGGGGACATGCAGCGGACTTGCCCAGCCTGCGAGAGGGGCTGTTCCCCCCTCCCCCGTGACGGCTTCCGGGCATTCATCCCGGTGGTGTGGCGGGGCGGGGCTGCCTCTAGCGGCAACCCTGCTGTTCCCTCGTCCCGGCGCAACCTTGTGGAGATGCAGCTCCAGGGAGACTTGAGACGCCTATGGAGCGCTGGAGTGCGTGTCGGGGCAGCAGCGGTGTTTCAGTGCCTTTTCAGAAGGGCGAAAGGCAGGGAAGCCAAGGTGCAGGCGACAGAAGCAGGAGAATGAGCCCAATGCAGCAAGGCAGGCAGGCGACGCGAAGGGTAGGGGGAGACTGGATCACTGCTGCATTTGACGTTGCGGGTGTGTTCCTGCGGGGCTCCTGCTTTAAGGTGGTGGTGGCAAGGCTGCAGAGCGCCTACGGCCATAGTACCCTGAACATGCCCGATCTCGTCAGGCCTGGATACTACTTGGGTGGGAGACCGCCCGGAAGCGCCGGGTGATGTAGGCTTTTCCTCCTTTGGCTCTTCCTGCTTCCTTTTCCCTTCCTCTCTTCAGCCAGCCTGAGCCCCAGCACACCTGCTGCCGCCGCTTCCCTTTTGCAGCACACTCTGGCTGCCCCTGAAGCTCCTGGCCCGCTGGCTATGGCCTTCTTCCACCAGAGGGCAGAAGAGGGCTTGGGGGGGGGGGTTTTCCCTCCAAGCCATTGGAAAACTAGGCCAGTGCAACCCACATGTGGGGCGGAATGGGGGACATGCAGCGGACTTGCCCAGCCTGCGAGAGGGGCTGTTCCCCCCTCCCCTGTGACGGCTTCCGGACATTCATCCCGGTGGTGTGGCGGGGCGGGGCTGCCTCTAGCGGCAACCCTGCTGTTCCCTCGTCCCGGCACAAGCTTGTGGAGATGCAGCTCCAGGGAGACTTGAGACGCCTATGGAGCGCTGGAGCGCGTCTCGGGGCAGCAGCGGTGTTTCAGTGCCTTTTCAGAAGGGCGAAAGGCAGGGAAGCCAAGGTGCAGGCGACAGAAGCAGGAGAATGAGGCCCACGCAGCGAGGCAGGCGACGCGAGGGGTAGAGGGATACTGCCTCGCTGCTGCATTGGAAGTTGCGGGTGTGTTCTTGCAGGGCTCCTGCTTAAAGGCGGTGGTGGCAAGGCACCAGAGCGTCTACGGCCATACTACCCTGAACGCGCCCGATCTCGTCTGATCTCGGAAGGTAAGCAGGGTCAGGCCTGGTTAGTACTTGGATGGGAGACCGCCTGGGAATACCGGGTGCTGTAGGCTTTTCCTCCTTTGGCTCTTCCCGCTCCCTTTTCCCTTCCTCTTTTCAGCCAGCCTGTGCCCCAGCGCAGCTGCTGGAGGAAAACTGGCTCACCGCAGCATTTTGTCGGGGGAAAACTGGCTCAACGCAGCCTTTTGCTGCGACGGTGCCTTGTTGCTGTATCTCTGCTTAAAGGCACTGGCAGCAAAGCGGCGCAGCTTCTACAGCCATACTGCCCTGAACGCGCCCGAGCTCGTCAGGCCTGGATACTACTTGGGTGGGAGACCGCCCGGAAATGCCGGGTGATGTAGGCTTTTCCTCCTTTGGCTCTTCCTGCTTCCTTTTCCCTTCCTCTCTTGTGCCAGCCTGAGCCCCAGCACACCTGCTGCCACCGCTTCCCTTTTGCAGCACACTCTTGCTGCCCCTGAAGCTCCTGGCCCGCTGGCTATGGCCTTCCTCCACCACAGGGCAGAGGAGGGCTTGGGCGGGGGGCTTTTCCCTCCAAGCCTTTGGAAAACTAGGCCAGTGCAACCCACAGGTGGGGCGGAATGGGGGACATGCAGCGGACTTGCCCAGCCTGCGAGAGGGGCTGTTCCCCCCTCCCCCGTGACGGCTTCCGGGCATTCATCCCGGTGGTGTGGCGGGGCGGGGCTGCCTCTAGCGGCAACCCTGCTGTTCCCTCGTCCCGGCGCAACCTTGTGGAGATGCAGCTCCAGGGAGACTTGAGACGCCTATGGAGCGCTGGAGTGCGTGTCGGGGCAGCAGCGGTGTTTCAGTGCCTTTTCAGAAGGGCGAAAGGCAGGGAAGCCAAGGTGCAGGCGACAGAAGCAGGAGAATGAGGCCCATGCAGCGAGGCAGGCGACGCGAGGGGTAGGGGGAGACTGGATCACTGCTGCATTTGACGTTGCGGGTGTGTTCCTGCGGGGCTCCTGCTTTAAGGTGGTGGTGGCAAGGCTGCAGAGCGCCTACGGCCATAGTACCCTGAACATGCCCGATCTCGTCAGGCCTGGATACTACTTGGGTGGGAGACCGCCCGGAAGCGCCGGGTGATGTAGGCTTTTCCTCCTTTGGCTCTTCCTGCTTCCTTTTCCCTTCCTCTCTTCAGCCAGCCTGAGCCCCAGCACACCTGCTGCCGCCGCTTCCCTTTTGCAGCACACTCTGGCTGCCCCTGAAGCTCCTGGCCCGCTGGCTATGGCCTTCTTCCACCAGAGGGCAGAGGAGGGCTTGGGGGGGGGGCTTTTCCCTCCAAGCCATTGGAAAACTAGGCCAGTGCAACCCACATGTGGGGCGGAATGGGGGACATGCAGCGGCCTTGCCCAGCCTGCGAGAGGGGCTGTTCCCCCCTCCCCCGTGACGGCTTCCGGACATTCATCCCGGTGGTGTGGCGGGGCGGGGCTGCCTCTAGCGGCAACCCTGCTGTTCCCTCGTCCCGGCACAAGCTTGTGGAGATGCAGCTCCAGGGAGACTTGAGACGCCTATGGAGCGCTGGAGCGCGTCTCGGGGCAGCAGCGGTGTTTCAGTGCCTTTTCAGAAGGGCGAAAGGCAGGGAAGCCAAGGTGCAGGCGACAGAAGCAGGAGAATGAGGCCCACGCAGCGAGGCAGGCGACGCGAGGGGTAGAGGGAGACTGCCTCGCTGCTGCATTGGAAGTTGCGGGTGTGTTCTTGCAGGGCTCCTGCTTAAAGGCGGTGGTGGCAAGGCACCAGAGCGTCTACGGCCATACTACCCTGAACGCGCCCGATCTCGTCTGATCTCGGAAGCTAAGCAGGGTCAGGCCTGGTTAGTACTTGGATGGGAGACCGCCTGGGAATACCGGGTGCTGTAGGCTTTTCCTCCTTTTGCTCTTCCCGCTCCCTTTTCCCTTCCTCTTTTCAGCCAGCCTGTGCCCCAGCGCAGCTGCTGGAGGAAAACTGGCTCACCGCAGCATTTTGTCGGGGGAAAACTGGCTCAACGCAGCCTTTTGCTGCGACGGTGCCTTGTTGCTGTATCTCTGCTTAAAGGCACTGGCAGCAAAGCGGCGCAGCTTCTACAGCCATACTGCCCTGAACGCGCCCGAGCTCGTCAGGCCTGGATACTACTTGGGTGGGAGACCGCCCGGAAACGCCGGGTGATGTAGGCTTTTCCTCCTTTGGCTCTTCCTGCTTCCTTTTCCTTTTCTCTCTTCAGCCAACCTGATCCCCAGCGCAGCTGCTGCCACCGCTTCCCTTTTGCAGCACACTCTGGCTGCCCCTGAAGCTCCTGGCCCGCTGGCTATGGCCTTCCTCCACCACAGGGCAGAGGAGGGCTTGGGCGGGGGGCTTTTCCCTCCAAGCCTTTGGAAAACTAGGCCAGTGCAACCCACTGGTGGGGCGGAATGGGGGACATGCAGTGGACTTACCCAGCCTGCGAGAGGGGCTGTTCCCCCCTCCCCCGTGACGGCTTCCGGGCATTCATCCCAGTGGTGTGGCGGGGCGGGGCTGCCTCTAGCGGCAACCCTGCTGTTCCCTCGTCCCGGCGCAACCTTGTGGAGATGCGGCTCCAGGGAGGCTTGAGACGTCTACGGAGCGCTGGAGTGCGTGTCGGGGCAGCAGCGGTGTTTCAGTGCCTTTTCAGAAGGGCGAAAGGCAGGGAAGCCAAGGTGCAGGCGACAGAAGCAGGAGAATGAGCCCAATGCAGCAAGGCAGGCAGGCGACGCGAAGGGTAGGGGGAGACTGGATCACTGCTGCATTTGATGTTGCGGGTGTGTTCCTGCGGGGCTCCTGCTTTAAGGTGGTGGTGGCAAGGCTGCAGAGCGCCTACGGCCATAGTACCCTGAACATGCCCAATCTCGTCAGGCCTGGATACTACTTGGGTGGGAGACCGCCCGGAAGCGCCGGGTGATGTAGGCTTTTCCTCCTTTGGCTCTTCCTGCTTCCTTTTCCCTTCCTCTCTTCAGCCAGCCTGAGCCCCAGCACACCTGCTGCCGCCGCTTCCCTTTTGCAGCACACTCTGGCTGCCCCTGAAGCTCCTGGCCCGCTGGCTATGGCCTTCTTCCACCAGAGGGCAGAGGAGGGCTTGGGCGGGGGGCTTTTCCCTCCAAGCCTTTGGAAAACTAGGCCAGTGCAACCCACAGGTGGGGCGGAATGGGGGACATGCAGCGGCCTTGCCCAGCCTGCGAGAGGGGCTGTTCCCCCCTCCCCCGTGACGGCTTCCGGACATTCATCCCGGTGGTGTGGCGGGGCGGGGCTGCCTCTAGCGGCAACCCTGCTGTTCCGTCGTCCCGGCGCAACCTTGTGGAGATGCAGCTCCAGGGAGACTTGAGACGCCTATGGTGCGCTGGAGTGCGTCTCGGGGCAGCAGCGGTGTTTCAGTGCCTTTTCAGAAGGGCGAAAGGCAGGGAAGCCAAGGTGCAGGCGACAGAAGCAGGAGAATGAGGCCCATGCAGCGAGGCAGGCGACGCGAGGGGTAGAGGGAGACTGCCTCGCTGCTGCATTGGAAGTTGCGGGTGTGTTCTTGCAGGGCTCCTGCTTAAAGGCGGTGGTGGCAAGGCACCAGAGCGTCTACGGCCATACTACCCTGAACGCGCCCGATCTCGTCTGATCTCGGAAGGTAAGCAGGATCAGGCCTGGTTAGTACTTGGATGGGAGACCGCCTGGGAATACCGGGTGCTGTAGGCTTTTCCTCCTTTTGCTCTTCCCGCTCCCTTTTCCCTTCCTCTTTTCAGCCAGCCTGTGCCCCAGCGCAGCTGCTGGAGGAAAACTGGCTCACCGCAGCATTTTGTCGGGGGAAAACTGGCTCAACGCAGCCTTTTGCTGCGACGGTGCCTTGTTGCTGTATCTCTGCTTAAAGGCACTGGCAGCAAAGCGGCGCAGCTTCTACAGCCATACTGCCCTGAACGCGCCCGAGCTCGTCAGGCCTGGATACTACTTGGGTGGGAGACCGCCCGGAAATGCCGGGTGATGTAGGCTTTTCCTCCTTTGGCTCTTCCTGCTTCCTTTTCCCTTCCTCTCTTGTGCCAGCCTGAGCCCCAGCACACCTGCTGCCACCGCTTCCCTTTTGCAGCACACTCTGGCTGCCCCTGAAGCTCCTGGCCCGCTGGCTATGGCCTTCCTCCACCACAGGGCAGAGGAGGGCTTGGGCGGGGGGCTTTTCCCTCCAAGCCTTTGGAAAACTAGGCCAGTGCAACCCACAGATGGGGCGGAATGGGGGACATGCAGCGGACTTGCCAGCCTGCGAGAGGGGCTGTTCCCCCCTCCCCCGTGACGGCTTCCGGACATTCATCCCGGTGGTGTGGCGGGGCGGGGCTGCCTCTAGCGGCAACCCTGCTGTTCCCTCGTCCCGGCGCAAGCTTGTGGAGATGCAGCTCCAGGGAGACTTGAGACGCCTATGGAGCGCTGGAGCGCGTCTCGGGGCAGCAGCGGTGTTTCAGTGCCTTTTCAGAAGGGCGAAAGGCAGGGAAGCCAAGGTGCAGGCGACAGAAGCAGGAGAATGAGGCCCACGCAGCGAGGCAGGCGACGCGAGGGGTAGAGGGAGACTGCCTCGCTGCTGCATTAGAAGTTGCGGGTGTGTTCTTGCAGGGCTCCTGCTTAAAGGCGGTGGTGGCAAGGCAGCAGAGCGTCTACGGCCATACTACCCTGAACGCGCCCGATCTCGTCTGATCTCGGAAGCTAAGCAGGGTCAGGCCTGGTTAGTACTTGGATGGGAGACCGCCTGGGAATACCGGGTGCTGTAGGCTTTTCCTCCTTTGGCTCTTCCCGCTCCCTTTTCCCTTCCTCTTTTCAGCCAGCCTGTGCCCCAGCGCAGCTGCTGGAGGAAAACTGGCTCACCGCAGCATTTTGTCAGGGGAAAACTGGCTCAACACAGCCTTTTGCTCCGACGGTGCCTTGTTGCTGTGTCTCTGCTTAAACGCACTGGCAGCAAAGTGGCGCAGCTTCTACAGCCATACTGCCCTGAACGCGCCCGAGCTCGTCAGGCCTGGATACTACTTGGGTGGGAGACCGCCCGGAAGCGCTGGGTGATGTAGGCTTTTCCTCCTTTGGCTCTTCCTGCTTCCTTTTCCTTTTCTCTCTTCAGCCAACCTGAGCCCCAGCGCAGCTGCTGCCACCGCTTCCCTTTTGCAGCACACTCTTGCTGCCCCTGAAGCTCCTGGCCCGCTGGCTATGGCCTTCCTCCACCACAGGGCAGAGGAGGGCTTGGGCGGGGGGCTTTTCCCTCCAAGCCTTTGGAAAACTAGGCCAGTGCAACCCACAGGTGGGGCGGAATGGGGGACATGCAGCGGACTTGCCCAGCCTGCGAGAGGGGCTGTTCCCCCCTCCCCCGTGACGGCTTCCGGGCATTCATCCCGGTGGTGTGGCGGGGCGGGGCTGCCTCTAGCGGCAACCCTGCTGTTCCCTCGTCCCGGCGCAACCTTGTGGAGATGCAGCTCCAGGGAGACTTGAGACGCCTATGGAGCGCTGGAGCGCGTGTCGGGGCAGCAGCGGTGTTTCAGTGCCTTTTCAGAAGGGCGAAAGGCAGGGAAGCCAAGGTGCAGGCGACAGAAGCAGGAGAATGAGCCCAATGCAGCAAGGCAGGCAGGCGACGCGAAGGGTAGGGGGAGACTGGATCACTGCTGCATTTGACGTTGCGGGTGTGTTCCTGCGGGGCTCCTGCTTTAAGGTGGTGGTGGCAAGGCTGCAGAGCGCCTACGGCCATAGTACCCTGAACATGCCCGATCTCGTCAGGCCTGGATACTACTTGGGTGGGAGACCGCCCGGAAGCGCCGGGTGATGTAGGCTTTTCCTCCTTTGGCTCTTCCTGCTTCCTTTTCCCTTCCTCTCTTCAGCCAGCCTGAGCCCCAGCACACCTGCTGCTGCCGCTTCCCTTTTGCAGCACACTCTGGCTGCCCCTGAAGCTCCTGGCCCGCTGGCTATGGCCTTCTTCCACCAGAGGGCAGAGGAGGGCTTGGGGGGGGGGCTTTTCCCTCCAAGCCATTGGAAAACTAGGCCAGTGCAACCCACATGTGGGGCGGAATGGGGGACATGCAGCGGCCTTGCCCAGCCTGCGAGAGGGGCTGTTCCCCCCTCCCCCGTGACGGCTTCCGGACATTCATCCCGGTGGTGTGGCGGGGCGGGGCTGCCTCTAGCGGCAACCCTGCTGTTCCCTCGTCCCGGCACAAGCTTGTGGAGATGCAGCTCCAGGGAGACTTGAGACGCCTATGGAGCGCTGGAGCGCGTCTCGGGGCAGCAGCGGTGTTTCAGTGCCTTTTCAGAAGGGCGAAAGGCAGGGAAGCCAAGGTGCAGGCGACAGAAGCAGGAGAATGAGGCCCACGCAGCGAGGCAGGCGACGCGAGGGGTAGAGGGAGACTGCCTCGCTGCTGCATTGGAAGTTGCGGGTGTGTTCTTGCAGGGCTCCTGCTTAAAGGCGGTGGTGGCAAGGCAGCAGAGCGTCTACGGCCATACTACCCTGAACGCGCCCGATCTCGTCTGATCTCGGAAGCTAAGCAGGGTCAGGCCTGGTTAGTACTTGGATGGGAGACCGCCTGGGAATACCGGGTGCTGTAGGCTTTTCCTCCTTTTGCTCTTCCCGCTCCCTTTTCCCTTCCTCTTTTCAGCCAGCCTGTGCCCCAGCGCAGCTGCTGGAGGAAAACTGGCTCACCGCAGCATTTTGTCGGGGGAAAACTGGCTCAACGCAGCCTTTTGCTCCGACGGTGCCTTGTTGCTGTATCTCTGCTTAAAGGCACTGGCAGCAAAGCGGCGCAGCTTCTACAGCCATACTGCCCTGAACGCGCCCGAGCTCGTCAGGCCTGGATACTACTTGGGTGGGAGACCGCCCGGAAACGCCGGGTGATGTAGGCTTTTCCTCCTTTGGCTCTTCCTGCTTCCTTTTCCTTTTCTCTCTTCAGCCAACCTGATCCCCAGCGCAGCTGCTGCCACCGCTTCCCTTTTGCAGCACACTCTGGCTGCCCCTGAAGCTCCTGGCCCGCTGGCTATGGCCTTCCTCCACCACAGGGCAGAGGAGGGCTTGGGCGGGGGGCTTTTCCCTCCAAGCCTTTGGAAAACTAGGCCAGTGCAACCCACAGGTGGGGCGGAATGGGGGACATGCAGCGGACTTGCCCAGCCTGCGAGAGGGGCTGTTCCCCCCTCCCCCGTGACGGCTTCCGGGCATTCATCCCGGTGGTGTGGCGGGGCGGGGCTGCCTCTAGCGGCAACCCTGCTGTTCCCTCGTCCCGGCGCAACCTTGTGGAGATGCAGCTCCAGGGAGACTTGAGACGCCTATGGAGCGCTGGAGTGCGTGTCGGGGCAGCAGCGGTGTTTCAGTGCCTTTTCAGAAGGGCGAAAGGCAGGGAAGCCAAGGTGCAGGCGACAGAAGCAGGAGAATGAGCCCAATGCAGCAAGGCAGGCAGGCGACGCGAAGGGTAGGGGGAGACTGGATCACTGCTGCATTTGACGTTGCGGGTGTGTTCCTGCGGGGCTCCTGCTTTAAGGTGGTGGTGGCAAGGCTGCAGAGCGCCTACGGCCATAGTACCCTGAACATGCCCGATCTCGTCAGGCCTGGATACTACTTGGGTGGGAGACCGCCCGGAAGCGCCGGGTGATGTAGGCTTTTCCTCCTTTGGCTCTTCCTGCTTCCTTTTCCCTTCCTCTCTTCAGCCAGCCTGAGCCCCAGCACACCTGCTGCCGCCGCTTCCCTTTTGCAGCACACTCTGGCTGCCCCTGAAGCTCCTGGCCCGCTGGCTATGGCCTTCTTCCACCAGAGGGCAGAAGAGGGCTTGGGGGGGGGGGGTTTTCCCTCCAAGCCATTGGAAAACTAGGCCAGTGCAACCCACATGTGGGGCGGAATGGGGGACATGCAGCGGACTTGCCCAGCCTGCGAGAGGGGCTGTTCCCCCCTCCCCTGTGACGGCTTCCGGACATTCATCCCGGTGGTGTGGCGGGGCGGGGCTGCCTCTAGCGGCAACCCTGCTGTTCCCTCGTCCCGGCACAAGCTTGTGGAGATGCAGCTCCAGGGAGACTTGAGACGCCTATGGAGCGCTGGAGCGCGTCTCGGGGCAGCAGCGGTGTTTCAGTGCCTTTTCAGAAGGGCGAAAGGCAGGGAAGCCAAGGTGCAGGCGACAGAAGCAGGAGAATGAGGCCCACGCAGCGAGGCAGGCGACGCGAGGGGTAGAGGGATACTGCCTCGCTGCTGCATTGGAAGTTGCGGGTGTGTTCTTGCAGGGCTCCTGCTTAAAGGCGGTGGTGGCAAGGCACCAGAGCGTCTACGGCCATACTACCCTGAACGCGCCCGATCTCGTCTGATCTCGGAAGGTAAGCAGGGTCAGGCCTGGTTAGTACTTGGATGGGAGACCGCCTGGGAATACCGGGTGCTGTAGGCTTTTCCTCCTTTGGCTCTTCCCGCTCCCTTTTCCCTTCCTCTTTTCAGCCAGCCTGTGCCCCAGCGCAGCTGCTGGAGGAAAACTGGCTCACCGCAGCATTTTGTCGGGGGAAAACTGGCTCAACGCAGCCTTTTGCTGCGACGGTGCCTTGTTGCTGTATCTCTGCTTAAAGGCACTGGCAGCAAAGCGGCGCAGCTTCTACAGCCATACTGCCCTGAACGCGCCCGAGCTCGTCAGGCCTGGATACTACTTGGGTGGGAGACCGCCCGGAAATGCCGGGTGATGTAGGCTTTTCCTCCTTTGGCTCTTCCTGCTTCCTTTTCCCTTCCTCTCTTGTGCCAGCCTGAGCCCCAGCACACCTGCTGCCACCGCTTCCCTTTTGCAGCACACTCTTGCTGCCCCTGAAGCTCCTGGCCCGCTGGCTATGGCCTTCCTCCACCACAGGGCAGAGGAGGGCTTGGGCGGGGGGCTTTTCCCTCCAAGCCTTTGGAAAACTAGGCCAGTGCAACCCACAGGTGGGGCGGAATGGGGGACATGCAGCGGACTTGCCCAGCCTGCGAGAGGGGCTGTTCCCCCCTCCCCCGTGACGGCTTCCGGGCATTCATCCCGGTGGTGTGGCGGGGCGGGGCTGCCTCTAGCGGCAACCCTGCTGTTCCCTCGTCCCGGCGCAACCTTGTGGAGATGCAGCTCCAGGGAGACTTGAGACGCCTATGGAGCGCTGGAGTGCGTGTCGGGGCAGCAGCGGTGTTTCAGTGCCTTTTCAGAAGGGCGAAAGGCAGGGAAGCCAAGGTGCAGGCGACAGAAGCAGGAGAATGAGGCCCATGCAGCGAGGCAGGCGACGCGAGGGGTAGGGGGAGACTGGATCACTGCTGCATTTGACGTTGCGGGTGTGTTCCTGCGGGGCTCCTGCTTTAAGGTGGTGGTGGCAAGGCTGCAGAGCGCCTACGGCCATAGTACCCTGAACATGCCCGATCTCGTCAGGCCTGGATACTACTTGGGTGGGAGACCGCCCGGAAGCGCCGGGTGATGTAGGCTTTTCCTCCTTTGGCTCTTCCTGCTTCCTTTTCCCTTCCTCTCTTCAGCCAGCCTGAGCCCCAGCACACCTGCTGCCGCCGCTTCCCTTTTGCAGCACACTCTGGCTGCCCCTGAAGCTCCTGGCCCGCTGGCTATGGCCTTCTTCCACCAGAGGGCAGAGGAGGGCTTGGGGGGGGGGCTTTTCCCTCCAAGCCATTGGAAAACTAGGCCAGTGCAACCCACATGTGGGGCGGAATGGGGGACATGCAGCGGCCTTGCCCAGCCTGCGAGAGGGGCTGTTCCCCCCTCCCCCGTGACGGCTTCCGGACATTCATCCCGGTGGTGTGGCGGGGCGGGGCTGCCTCTAGCGGCAACCCTGCTGTTCCCTCGTCCCGGCACAAGCTTGTGGAGATGCAGCTCCAGGGAGACTTGAGACGCCTATGGAGCGCTGGAGCGCGTCTCGGGGCAGCAGCGGTGTTTCAGTGCCTTTTCAGAAGGGCGAAAGGCAGGGAAGCCAAGGTGCAGGCGACAGAAGCAGGAGAATGAGGCCCACGCAGCGAGGCAGGCGACGCGAGGGGTAGAGGGAGACTGCCTCGCTGCTGCATTGGAAGTTGCGGGTGTGTTCTTGCAGGGCTCCTGCTTAAAGGCGGTGGTGGCAAGGCACCAGAGCGTCTACGGCCATACTACCCTGAACGCGCCCGATCTCGTCTGATCTCGGAAGCTAAGCAGGGTCAGGCCTGGTTAGTACTTGGATGGGAGACCGCCTGGGAATACCGGGTGCTGTAGGCTTTTCCTCCTTTTGCTCTTCCCGCTCCCTTTTCCCTTCCTCTTTTCAGCCAGCCTGTGCCCCAGCGCAGCTGCTGGAGGAAAACTGGCTCACCGCAGCATTTTGTCGGGGGAAAACTGGCTCAACGCAGCCTTTTGCTGCGACGGTGCCTTGTTGCTGTATCTCTGCTTAAAGGCACTGGCAGCAAAGCGGCGCAGCTTCTACAGCCATACTGCCCTGAACGCGCCCGAGCTCGTCAGGCCTGGATACTACTTGGGTGGGAGACCGCCCGGAAACGCCGGGTGATGTAGGCTTTTCCTCCTTTGGCTCTTCCTGCTTCCTTTTCCTTTTCTCTCTTCAGCCAACCTGATCCCCAGCGCAGCTGCTGCCACCGCTTCCCTTTTGCAGCACACTCTGGCTGCCCCTGAAGCTCCTGGCCCGCTGGCTATGGCCTTCCTCCACCACAGGGCAGAGGAGGGCTTGGGCGGGGGGCTTTTCCCTCCAAGCCTTTGGAAAACTAGGCCAGTGCAACCCACAGGTGGGGCGGAATGGGGGACATGCAGCGGACTTGCCAGCCTGCGAGAGGGGCTGTTCCCCCCTCCCCCGTGACGGCTTCCGGACATTCATCCCGGTGGTGTGGCGGGGCGGGGCTGCCTCTAGCGGCAACCCTGCTGTTCCCTCGTCCCGGCGCAACCTTGTGGAGATGCAGCTCCAGGGAGGCTTGAGACGCCTATGGAGCGCTGGAGTGCGTCTCGGGGCAGCAGCGGTGTTTCAGTGCCTTTTCAGAAGGGCGAAAGGCAGGGAAGCCAAGGTGCAGGCGACAGAAGCAGGAGAATGAGCCCAATGCAGCAAGGCAGGCAGGCGACGCGAAGGGTAGGGGGAGACTGGATCACTGCTGCATTTGACGTTGCGGGTGTGTTCCTGCGGGGCTCCTGCTTTAAGGTGGTGGTGGCAAGGCTGCAGAGCGCCTACGGCCATAGTACCCTGAATATGCCCGATCTCGTCAGGCCTGGATACTACTTGGGTGGGAGACCGCCCGGAAGCGCCGGGTGATGTAGGCTTTTCCTCCTTTGGCTCTTCCTGCTTCCTTTTCCCTTCCTCTCTTCAGCCAGCCTGAGCCCCAGCACACCTGCTGCCGCCGCTTCCCTTTTGCAGCACACTCTGGCTGCCCCTGAAGCTCCTGGCCCGCTGGCTATGGCCTTCTTCCACCAGAGGGCAGAGGAGGGCTTGGGGGGGGGGCTTTTCCCTCCAAGCCATTGGAAAACTAGGCCAGTGCAACCCACATGTGGGGCGGAATGGGGGACATGCAGCGGCCTTGCCCAGCCTGCGAGAGGGGCTGTTCCCCCCTCCCCCGTGACGGCTTCCGGACATTCATCCCGGTGGTGTGGCGGGGCGGGGCTGCCTCTAGCGGCAACCCTGCTGTTCCCTCGTCCCGGCGCAAGCTTGTGGAGATGCAGCTCCAGGGAGACTTGAGACGCCTATGGAGCGCTGGAGCGCGTCTCGGGGCAGCAGCGGTGTTTCAGTGCCTTTTCAGAAGGGCGAAAGGCAGGGAAGCCAAGGTGCAGGCGACAGAAGCAGGAGAATGAGGCCCACGCAGCGAGGCAGGCGACGCGAGGGGTAGAGGGAGACTGCCTCGCTGCTGCATTGGAAGTTGCGGGTGTGTTCCTGCGGGGCTCCTGCTTAAAGGCGGTGGTGGCAAGGCAGCAGAGCGTCTACGGCCATACTACCCTGAACGCGCCCGATCTCGTCTGATCTCGGAAGCTAAGCAGGGTCAGGCCTGGTTAGTACTTGGATGGGAGACCGCCTGGGAATACCGGGTGCTGTAGGCTTTTCCTCCTTTTGCTCTTCCCGCTGCCTTTTCCCTTCCTCTTTTCAGCCAGCCTGTGCCCCAGCGCAGCTGCTGGAGGAAAACTGGCTCACCGCAGCATTTTGTCAGGGGAAAACTGGCTCAACACAGCCTTTTGCTCCGACGGTGCCTTGTTGCTGTGTCTCTGCTTAAACGCACTGGCAGCAAAGTGGCGCAGCTTCTACAGCCATACTGCCCTGAACGCGCCCGAGCTCGTCAGGCCTGGATACTACTTGGGTGGGAGACCGCCCGGAAGCGCCGGGTGATGTAGGCTTTTCCTCCTTTGGCTCTTCCTGCTTCCTTTTCCTTTTCTCTCTTCAGCCAACCTGAGCCCCAGCGCAGCTGCTGCCACCGCTTCCCTTTTGCAGCACACTCTTGCTGCCCCTGAAGCTCCTGGCCCGCTGGCTATGGCCTTCCTCCACCACAGGGCAGAGGAGGGCTTGGGCGGGGGGCTTTTCCCTCCAAGCCTTTGGAAAACTAGGCCAGTGCAACCCACAGGTGGGGCGGAATGGGGGACATGCAGCGGACTTGCCCAGCCTGCGAGAGGGGCTGTTCCCCCCTCCCCCGTGACGGCTTCCGGGCATTCATCCCGGTGGTGTGGCGGGGCGGGGCTGCCTCTAGCGGCAACCCTGCTGTTCCCTCGTCCCGGCGCAACCTTGTGGAGATGCAGCTCCAGGGAGACTTGAGACGCCTATGGAGCGCTGGAGTGCGTGTCGGGGCAGCAGCGGTGTTTCAGTGCCTTTTCAGAAGGGCGAAAGGCAGGGAAGCCAAGGTGCAGGCGACAGAAGCAGGAGAATGAGCCCAATGCAGCAAGGCAGGCAGGCGACGCGAAGGGTAGGGGGAGACTGGATCACTGCTGCATTTGACGTTGCGGGTGTGTTCCTGCGGGGCTCCTGCTTTAAGGTGGTGGTGGCAAGGCTGCAGAGCGCCTACGGCCATAGTACCCTGAACATGCCCGATCTCGTCAGGCCTGGATACTACTTGGGTGGGAGACCGCCCGGAAGCGCCGGGTGATGTAGGCTTTTCCTCCTTTGGCTCTTCCTGCTTCCTTTTCCCTTCCTCTCTTCAGCCAGCCTGAGCCCCAGCACACCTGCTGCCGCCGCTTCCCTTTTGCAGCACACTCTGGCTGCCCCTGAAGCTCCTGGCCCGCTGGCTATGGCCTTCTTCCACCAGAGGGCAGAGGAGGGCTTGGGGGGGGGGCTTTTCCCTCCAAGCCATTGGAAAACTAGGCCAGTGCAACCCACATGTGGGGCGGAATGGGGGACATGCAGCGGCCTTGCCCAGCCTGCGAGAGGGGCTGTTCCCCCCTCCCCCGTGACGGCTTCCGGACATTCATCCCGGTGGTGTGGCGGGGCGGGGCTGCCTCTAGCGGCAACCCTGCTGTTCCCTCGTCCCGGCACAAGCTTGTGGAGATGCAGCTCCAGGGAGACTTGAGACGCCTATGGAGCGCTGGAGCGCGTCTCGGGGCAGCAGCGGTGTTTCAGTGCCTTTTCAGAAGGGCGAAAGGCAGGGAAGCCAAGGTGCAGGCGACAGAAGCAGGAGAATGAGGCCCACGCAGCGAGGCAGGCGACGCGAGGGGTAGAGGGAGACTGCCTCGCTGCTGCATTGGAAGTTGCGGGTGTGTTCTTGCAGGGCTCCTGCTTAAAGGCGGTGGTGGCAAGGCAGCAGAGCGTCTACGGCCATACTACCCTGAACGCGCCCGATCTCGTCTGATCTCGGAAGCTAAGCAGGGTCAGGCCTGGTTAGTACTTGGATGGGAGACCGCCTGGGAATACCGGGTGCTGTAGGCTTTTCCTCCTTTTGCTCTTCCCGCTCCCTTTTCCCTTCCTCTTTTCAGCCAGCCTGTGCCCCAGCGCAGCTGCTGGAGGAAAACTGGCTCACCGCAGCATTTTGTCGGGGGAAAACTGGCTCAACGCAGCCTTTTGCTCCGACGGTGCCTTGTTGCTGTATCTCTGCTTAAAGGCACTGGCAGCAAAGCGGCGCAGCTTCTACAGCCATACTGCCCTGAACGCGCCCGAGCTCGTCAGGCCTGGATACTACTTGGGTGGGAGACCGCCCGGAAATGCCGGGTGATGTAGGCTTTTCCTCCTTTGGCTCTTCCTGCTTCCTTTTCCCTTCCTCTCTTGTGCCAGCCTGAGCCCCAGCACACCTGCTGCCACCGCTTCCCTTTTGCAGCACACTCTGGCTGCCCCTGAAGCTCCTGGCCCGCTGGCTATGGCCTTCCTCCACCACAGGGCAGAGGAGGGCTTGGGCGGGGGGCTTTTCCCTCCAAGCCTTTGGAAAACTAGGCCAGTGCAACCCACAGGTGGGGCGGAATGGGGGACATGCAGCGGACTTGCCAGCCTGCGAGAGGGGCTGTTCCCCCCTCCCCCGTGACGGCTTCCGGACATTCATCCCGGTGGTGTGGCGGGGCGGGGCTGCCTCTAGCGGCAACCCTGCTGTTCCCTCGTCCCGGCGCAACCTTGTGGAGATGCAGCTCCAGGGAGGCTTGAGACGCCTATGGAGCGCTGGAGTGCGTGTCGGGGCAGCAGCGGTGTTTCAGTGCCTTTTCAGAAGGGCGAAAGGCAGGGAAGCCAAGGTGCAGGCGACAGAAGCAGGAGAATGAGCCCAATGCAGCAAGGCAGGCAGGCGACGTGAAGGGTAGGGGGAGACTGGATCACTGCTGCATTTGACGTTGCGGGTGTGTTCCTGCGGGGCTCCTGCTTAAAGGCGGTGGTGGCAAGGCAGCAGAGCGTCTACGGCCATACTACCCTGAACGCGCCCGATCTCGTCTGATCTCGGAAGCTAAGCAGGGTCAGGCCTGGTTAGTACTTGGATGGGAGACCGCCTGGGAATACCGGGTGCTGTAGGCTTTTCCTCCTTTTGCTCTTCCCGCTCCCTTTTCCCTTCCTCTTTTCAGCCAGCCTGTGCCCCAGCGCAGCTGCTGGAGGAAAACTGGCTCACCGCAGCATTTTGTCAGGGGAAAACTGGCTCAACGCAGCCTTTTGCTCCGACGGTGCCTTGTTGCTGTGTCTCTGCTTAAACGCACTGGCAGCAAAGCGGCGCAGCTTCTACAGCCATACTGCCCTGAACGCGCCCGAGCTCGTCAGGCCTGGATACTACTTGGGTGGGAGACCGCCCGGAAACGCCGGGTGATGTAGGCTTTTCCTCCTTTGGCTCTTCCTGCTTCCTTTTCCTTTTCTCTCTTCAGCCAACCTGAGCCCCAGCGCAGCTGCTGCCACCGCTTCCCTTTTGCAGCACACTCTTGCTGCCCCTGAAGCTCCTGGCCCGCTGGCTATGGCCTTCCTCCACCACAGGGCAGAGGAGGGCTTGGGCGGGGGGCTTTTCCCTCCAAGCCTTTGGAAAACTAGGCCAGTGCAACCCACTGGTGGGGCGGAATGGGGGACATGCAGTGGACTTACCCAGCCTGCGAGAGGGGCTGTTCCCCCCTCCCCCGTGACGGCTTCCGGGCATTCATCCCAGTGGTGTGGCGGGGCGGGGCTGCCTCTAGTGGCAACCCTGCTGTTCCCTCGTCCCGGCGCAACCTTGTGGAGATGCGGCTCCAGGGAGGCTTGAGACGTCTACGGAGCGCTGGAGTGCGTGTCGGGGCAGCAGCGGTGTTTCAGTGCCTTTTCAGAAGGGCGAAAGGCAGGGAAGCCAAGGTGCAGGCGACAGAAGCAGGAGAATGAGCCCAATGCAGCAAGGCAGGCAGGCGACGCGAAGGGTAGGGGGAGACTGGATCACTGCTGCATTTGATGTTGCGGGTGTGTTCCTGCGGGGCTCCTGCTTTAAGGTGGTGGTGGCAAGGCTGCAGAGCGCCTACGGCCATAGTACCCTGAACATGCCCAATCTCGTCAGGCCTGGATACTACTTGGGTGGGAGACCGCCCGGAAGCGCCGGGTGATGTAGGCTTTTCCTCCTTTGGCTCTTCCTGCTTCCTTTTCCCTTCCTCTCTTCAGCCAGCCTGAGCCCCAGCACACCTGCTGCCGCCGCTTCCCTTTTGCAGCACACTCTGGCTGCCCCTGAAGCTCCTGGCCCGCTGGCTATGGCCTTCTTCCACCAGAGGGCAGAGGAGGGCTTGGGCGGGGGGCTTTTCCCTCCAAGCCTTTGGAAAACTAGGCCAGTGCAACCCACAGGTGGGGCGGAATGGGGGACATGCAGCGGCCTTGCCCAGCCTGCGAGAGGGGCTGTTCCCCCCTCCCCCGTGACGGCTTCCGGACATTCATCCCGGTGGTGTGGCGGGGCGGGGCTGCCTCTAGCGGCAACCCTGCTGTTCCGTCGTCCCGGCGCAACCTTGTGGAGATGCAGCTCCAGGGAGACTTGAGACGCCTATGGTGCGCTGGAGTGCGTCTCGGGGCAGCAGCGGTGTTTCAGTGCCTTTTCAGAAGGGCGAAAGGCAGGGAAGCCAAGGTGCAGGCGACAGAAGCAGGAGAATGAGGCCCATGCAGCGAGGCAGGCGACGCGAGGGGTAGAGGGAGACTGCCTCGCTGCTGCATTGGAAGTTGCGGGTGTGTTCTTGCAGGGCTCCTGCTTAAAGGCGGTGGTGGCAAGGCACCAGAGCGTCTACGGCCATACTACCCTGAACGCGCCCGATCTCGTCTGATCTCGGAAGGTAAGCAGGATCAGGCCTGGTTAGTACTTGGATGGGAGACCGCCTGGGAATACCGGGTGCTGTAGGCTTTTCCTCCTTTTGCTCTTCCCGCTCCCTTTTCCCTTCCTCTTTTCAGCCAGCCTGTGCCCCAGCGCAGCTGCTGGAGGAAAACTGGCTCACCGCAGCATTTTGTCGGGGGAAAACTGGCTCAACGCAGCCTTTTGCTGCGACGGTGCCTTGTTGCTGTATCTCTGCTTAAAGGCACTGGCAGCAAAGCGGCGCAGCTTCTACAGCCATACTGCCCTGAACGCGCCCGAGCTCGTCAGGCCTGGATACTACTTGGGTGGGAGACCGCCCGGAAACGCCGGGTGATGTAGGCTTTTCCTCCTTTGGCTCTTCCTGCTTCCTTTTCCTTTTCTCTCTTCAGCCAACCTGAGCCCCAGCGCAGCTGCTGCCACCGCTTCCCTTTTGCAGCACACTCTGGCTGCCCCTGAAGCTCCTGGCCCGCTGGCTATGGCCTTCCTCCACCACAGGGCAGAGGAGGGCTTGGGCGGGGGGCTTTTCCCTCCAAGCCTTTGGAAAACTAGGCCAGTGCAACCCACAGATGGGGCGGAATGGGGGACATGCAGCGGACTTGCCAGCCTGCGAGAGGGGCTGTTCCCCCCTCCCCCGTGACGGCTTCCGGACATTCATCCCGGTGGTGTGGCGGGGCGGGGCTGCCTCTAGCGGCAACCCTGCTGTTCCGTCGTCCCGGCGCAACCTTGTGGAGATGCAGCTCCAGGGAGACTTGAGACGCCTATGGAGCGCTGGAGTGCGTGTCGGGGCAGCAGCGGTGTTTCAGTGCCTTTTCAGAAGGGCGAAAGGCAGGGAAGCCAAGGTGCAGGCGACAGAAGCAGGAGAATGAGCCCAATGCAGCAAGGCAGGCAGGCGACGCGAAGGGTAGGAGGAGACTGGATCACTGCTGCATTTGACGTTGCGGGTGTGTTCCTGCGGGGCTCCTGCTTTAAGGTGGTGGTGGCAAGGCTGCAGAGCGCCTACGGCCATAGTACCCTGAACATGCCCGATCTCGTCAGGCCTGGATACTACTTGGGTGGGAGACCGCCCGGAAGCGCCGGGTGATGTAGGCTTTTCCTCCTTTGGCTCTTCCTGCTTCCTTTTCCCTTCCTCTCTTCAGCCAGCCTGAGCCCCAGCACACCTGCTGCCGCCGCTTCCCTTTTGCAGCACACTCTGGCTGCCCCTGAAGCTCCTGGCCCGCTGGCTATGGCCTTCTTCCACCAGAGGGCAGAGGAGGGCTTGGGGGGGGGGCTTTTCCCTCCAAGCCATTGGAAAACTAGGCCAGTGCAACCCACATGTGGGGCGGAATGGGGGACATGCAGCGGCCTTGCCCAGCCTGCGAGAGGGGCTGTTCCCCCCTCCCCCGTGACGGCTTCCGGACATTCATCCCGGTGGTGTGGCGGGGCGGGGCTGCCTCTAGCGGCAACCCTGCTGTTCCCTCGTCCCGGCGCAAGCTTGTGGAGATGCAGCTCCAGGGAGACTTGAGACGCCTATGGAGCGCTGGAGCGCGTCTCGGGGCAGCAGCGGTGTTTCAGTGCCTTTTCAGAAGGGCGAAAGGCAGGGAAGCCAAGGTGCAGGCGACAGAAGCAGGAGAATGAGGCCCACGCAGCGAGGCAGGCGACGCGAGGGGTAGAGGGAGACTGCCTCGCTGCTGCATTGGAAGTTGCGGGTGTGTTCCTGCGGGGCTCCTGCTTAAAGGCGGTGGTGGCAAGGCAGCAGAGCGTCTACGGCCATACTACCCTGAACGCGCCCGATCTCGTCTGATCTCGGAAGCTAAGCAGGGTCAGGCCTGGTTAGTACTTGGATGGGAGACCGCCTGGGAATACCGGGTGCTGTAGGCTTTTCCTCCTTTTGCTCTTCCCGCTGCCTTTTCCCTTCCTCTTTTCAGCCAGCCTGTGCCCCAGCGCAGCTGCTGGAGGAAAACTGGCTCACCGCAGCATTTTGTCGGGGGAAAACTGGCTCAACGCAGCCTTTTGCTCCGACGGTGCCTTGTTGCTGTATCTCTGCTTAAAGGCACTGGCAGCAAAGCGGCGCAGCTTCTACAGCCATACTGCCCTGAACGCGCCCGAGCTCGTCAGGCCTGGATACTACTTGGGTGGGAGACCGCCCGGAAATGCCGGGTGATGTAGGCTTTTCCTCCTTTGGCTCTTCCTGCTTCCTTTTCCCTTCCTCTCTTGTGCCAGCCTGAGCCCCAGCACACCTGCTGCCACCGCTTCCCTTTTGCAGCACACTCTGGCTGCCCCTGAAGCTCCTGGCCCGCTGGCTATGGCCTTCCTCCACCACAGGGCAGAGGAGGGCTTGGGCGGGGGGCTTTTCCCTCCAAGCCTTTGGAAAACTAGGCCAGTGCAACCCACAGGTGGGGCGGAATGGGGGACATGCAGCGGACTTGCCAGCCTGCGAGAGGGGCTGTTCCCCCCTCCCCCGTGACGGCTTCCGGACATTCATCCCGGTGGTGTGGCGGGGCGGGGCTGCCTCTAGCGGCAACCCTGCTGTTCCCTCGTCCCGGCGCAACCTTGTGGAGATGCAGCTCCAGGGAGGCTTGAGACGCCTATGGAGCGCTGGAGTGCGTCTCGGGGCAGCAGCGGTGTTTCAGTGCCTTTTCAGAAGGGCGAAAGGCAGGGAAGCCAAGGTGCAGGCGACAGAAGCAGGAGAATGAGCCCAATGCAGCAAGGCAGGCAGGCGACGTGAAGGGTAGGGGGAGACTGGATCACTGCTGCATTTGACGTTGCGGGTGTGTTCCTGCGGGGCTCCTGCTTAAAGGCGGTGGTGGCAAGGCAGCAGAGCGTCTACGGCCATACTACCCTGAACGCGCCCGATCTCGTCTGATCTCGGAAGCTAAGCAGGGTCAGGCCTGGTTAGTACTTGGATGGGAGACCGCCTGGGAATACCGGGTGCTGTAGGCTTTTCCTCCTTTTGCTCTTCCCGCTCCCTTTTCCCTTCCTCTTTTCAGCCAGCCTGTGCCCCAGCGCAGCTGCTGGAGGAAAACTGGCTCACCGCAGCATTTTGTCAGGGGAAAACTGGCTCAACGCAGCCTTTTGCTCCGACGGTGCCTTGTTGCTGTGTCTCTGCTTAAACGCACTGGCAGCAAAGCGGCGCAGCTTCTACAGCCATACTGCCCTGAACGCGCCCGAGCTCGTCAGGCCTGGATACTACTTGGGTGGGAGACCGCCCGGAAACGCCGGGTGATGTAGGCTTTTCCTCCTTTGGCTCTTCCTGCTTCCTTTTCCTTTTCTCTCTTCAGCCAACCTGAGCCCCAGCGCAGCTGCTGCCACCGCTTCCCTTTTGCAGCACACTCTTGCTGCCCCTGAAGCTCCTGGCCCGCTGGCTATGGCCTTCCTCCACCACAGGGCAGAGGAGGGCTTGGGCGGGGGGCTTTTCCCTCCAAGCCTTTGGAAAACTAGGCCAGTGCAACCCACTGGTGGGGCGGAATGGGGGACATGCAGTGGACTTACCCAGCCTGCGAGAGGGGCTGTTCCCCCCTCCCCCGTGACGGCTTCCGGGCATTCATCCCAGTGGTGTGGCGGGGCGGGGCTGCCTCTAGCGGCAACCCTGCTGTTCCCTCGTCCCGGCGCAACCTTGTGGAGATGCGGCTCCAGGGAGGCTTGAGACGTCTACGGAGCGCTGGAGTGCGTGTCGGGGCAGCAGCGGTGTTTCAGTGCCTTTTCAGAAGGGCGAAAGGCAGGGAAGCCAAGGTGCAGGCGACAGAAGCAGGAGAATGAGCCCAATGCAGCAAGGCAGGCAGGCGACGCGAAGGGTAGGGGGAGACTGGATCACTGCTGCATTTGATGTTGCGGGTGTGTTCCTGCGGGGCTCCTGCTTTAAGGTGGTGGTGGCAAGGCTGCAGAGCGCCTACGGCCATAGTACCCTGAACATGCCCAATCTCGTCAGGCCTGGATACTACTTGGGTGGGAGACCGCCCGGAAGCGCCGGGTGATGTAGGCTTTTCCTCCTTTGGCTCTTCCTGCTTCCTTTTCCCTTCCTCTCTTCAGCCAGCCTGAGCCCCAGCACACCTGCTGCCGCCGCTTCCCTTTTGCAGCACACTCTGGCTGCCCCTGAAGCTCCTGGCCCGCTGGCTATGGCCTTCTTCCACCAGAGGGCAGAGGAGGGCTTGGGCGGGGGGCTTTTCCCTCCAAGCCTTTGGAAAACTAGGCCAGTGCAACCCACAGGTGGGGCGGAATGGGGGACATGCAGCGGCCTTGCCCAGCCTGCGAGAGGGGCTGTTCCCCCCTCCCCCGTGACGGCTTCCGGACATTCATCCCGGTGGTGTGGCGGGGCGGGGCTGCCTCTAGCGGCAACCCTGCTGTTCCGTCGTCCCGGCGCAACCTTGTGGAGATGCAGCTCCAGGGAGACTTGAGACGCCTATGGTGCGCTGGAGTGCGTCTCGGGGCAGCAGCGGTGTTTCAGTGCCTTTTCAGAAGGGCGAAAGGCAGGGAAGCCAAGGTGCAGGCGACAGAAGCAGGAGAATGAGGCCCATGCAGCGAGGCAGGCGACGCGAGGGGTAGAGGGAGACTGCCTCGCTGCTGCATTGGAAGTTGCGGGTGTGTTCTTGCAGGGCTCCTGCTTAAAGGCGGTGGTGGCAAGGCACCAGAGCGTCTACGGCCATACTACCCTGAACGCGCCCGATCTCGTCTGATCTCGGAAGGTAAGCAGGATCAGGCCTGGTTAGTACTTGGATGGGAGACCGCCTGGGAATACCGGGTGCTGTAGGCTTTTCCTCCTTTTGCTCTTCCCGCTCCCTTTTCCCTTCCTCTTTTCAGCCAGCCTGTGCCCCAGCGCAGCTGCTGGAGGAAAACTGGCTCACCGCAGCATTTTGTCGGGGGAAAACTGGCTCAACGCAGCCTTTTGCTGCGACGGTGCCTTGTTGCTGTATCTCTGCTTAAAGGCACTGGCAGCAAAGCGGCGCAGCTTCTACAGCCATCCTGCCCTGAACGCGCCCGAGCTCGTCAGGCCTGGATACTACTTGGGTGGGAGACCGCCCGGAAATGCCGGGTGATGTAGGCTTTTCCTCCTTTGGCTCTTCCTGCTTCCTTTTCCCTTCCTCTCTTGTGCCAGCCTGAGCCCCAGCACACCTGCTGCCACCGCTTCCCTTTTGCAGCACACTCTGGCTGCCCCTGAAGCTCCTGGCCCGCTGGCTATGGCCTTCCTCCACCACAGGGCAGAGGAGGGCTTGGGCGGGGGGCTTTTCCCTCCAAGCCTTTGGAAAACTAGGCCAGTGCAACCCACAGATGGGGCGGAATGGGGGACATGCAGCGGACTTGCCAGCCTGCGAGAGGGGCTGTTCCCCCCTCCCCCGTGACGGCTTCCGGACATTCATCCCGGTGGTGTGGCGGGGCGGGGCTGCCTCTAGCGGCAACCCTGCTGTTCCGTCGTCCCGGCGCAACCTTGTGGAGATGCAGCTCCAGGGAGACTTGAGACGCCTATGGTGCGCTGGAGTGCGTCTCGGGGCAGCAGCGGTGTTTCAGTGCCTTTTCAGAAGGGCGAAAGGCAGGGAAGCCAAGGTGCAGGCGACAGAAGCAGGAGAATGAGCCCAATGCAGCAAGGCAGGCAGGCGACGCGAAGGGTAGGGGGAGACTGGATCACTGCTGCATTTGACGTTGCGGGTGTGTTCCTGCGGGGCTCCTGCTTTAAGGTGGTGGTGGCAAGGCTGCAGAGCGCCTACGGCCATAGTACCCTGAATATGCCCGATCTCGTCAGGCCTGGATACTACTTGGGTGGGAGACCGCCCGGAAGCGCCGGGTGATGTAGGCTTTTCCTCCTTTGGCTCTTCCTGCTTCCTTTTCCCTTCCTCTCTTCAGCCAGCCTGAGCCCCAGCACACCTGCTGCCGCCGCTTCCCTTTTGCAGCACACTCTGGCTGCCCCTGAAGCTCCTGGCCCGCTGGCTATGGCCTTCTTCCACCAGAGGGCAGAGGAGGGCTTGGGGGGGGGGCTTTTCCCTCCAAGCCATTGGAAAACTAGGCCAGTGCAACCCACATGTGGGGCGGAATGGGGGACATGCAGCGGCCTTGCCCAGCCTGCGAGAGGGGCTGTTCCCCCCTCCCCCGTGACGGCTTCCGGACATTCATCCCGGTGGTGTGGCGGGGCGGGGCTGCCTCTAGCGGCAACCCTGCTGTTCCCTCGTCCCGGCGCAAGCTTGTGGAGATGCAGCTCCAGGGAGACTTGAGACGCCTATGGAGCGCTGGAGCGCGTCTCGGGGCAGCAGCGGTGTTTCAGTGCCTTTTCAGAAGGGCGAAAGGCAGGGAAGCCAAGGTGCAGGCGACAGAAGCAGGAGAATGAGGCCCACGCAGCGAGGCAGGCGACGCGAGGGGTAGAGGGAGACTGCCTCGCTGCTGCATTAGAAGTTGCGGGTGTGTTCTTGCAGGGCTCCTGCTTAAAGGCGGTGGTGGCAAGGCAGCAGAGCGTCTACGGCCATACTACCCTGAACGCGCCCGATCTCGTCTGATCTCGGAAGCTAAGCAGGGTCAGGCCTGGTTAGTACTTGGATGGGAGACCGCCTGGGAATACCGGGTGCTGTAGGCTTTTCCTCCTTTGGCTCTTCCCGCTCCCTTTTCCCTTCCTCTTTTCAGCCAGCCTGTGCCCCAGCGCAGCTGCTGGAGGAAAACTGGCTCACCGCAGCATTTTGTCAGGGGAAAACTGGCTCAACACAGCCTTTTGCTCCGACGGTGCCTTGTTGCTGTGTCTCTGCTTAAACGCACTGGCAGCAAAGTGGCGCAGCTTCTACAGCCATACTGCCCTGAACGCGCCCGAGCTCGTCAGGCCTGGATACTACTTGGGTGGGAGACCGCCCGGAAGCGCTGGGTGATGTAGGCTTTTCCTCCTTTGGCTCTTCCTGCTTCCTTTTCCTTTTCTCTCTTCAGCCAACCTGAGCCCCAGCGCAGCTGCTGCCACCGCTTCCCTTTTGCAGCACACTCTTGCTGCCCCTGAAGCTCCTGGCCCGCTGGCTATGGCCTTCCTCCACCACAGGGCAGAGGAGGGCTTGGGCGGGGGGCTTTTCCCTCCAAGCCTTTGGAAAACTAGGCCAGTGCAACCCACAGGTGGGGCGGAATGGGGGACATGCAGCGGACTTGCCCAGCCTGCGAGAGGGGCTGTTCCCCCCTCCCCCGTGACGGCTTCCGGGCATTCATCCCGGTGGTGTGGCGGGGCGGGGCTGCCTCTAGCGGCAACCCTGCTGTTCCCTCGTCCCGGCGCAACCTTGTGGAGATGCAGCTCCAGGGAGACTTGAGACGCCTATGGAGCGCTGGAGCGCGTGTCGGGGCAGCAGCGGTGTTTCAGTGCCTTTTCAGAAGGGCGAAAGGCAGGGAAGCCAAGGTGCAGGCGACAGAAGCAGGAGAATGAGCCCAATGCAGCAAGGCAGGCAGGCGACGCGAAGGGTAGGGGGAGACTGGATCACTGCTGCATTTGACGTTGCGGGTGTGTTCCTGCGGGGCTCCTGCTTTAAGGTGGTGGTGGCAAGGCTGCAGAGCGCCTACGGCCATAGTACCCTGAACATGCCCGATCTCGTCAGGCCTGGATACTACTTGGGTGGGAGACCGCCCGGAAGCGCCGGGTGATGTAGGCTTTTCCTCCTTTGGCTCTTCCTGCTTCCTTTTCCCTTCCTCTCTTCAGCCAGCCTGAGCCCCAGCACACCTGCTGCTGCCGCTTCCCTTTTGCAGCACACTCTGGCTGCCCCTGAAGCTCCTGGCCCGCTGGCTATGGCCTTCTTCCACCAGAGGGCAGAGGAGGGCTTGGGGGGGGGGCTTTTCCCTCCAAGCCATTGGAAAACTAGGCCAGTGCAACCCACATGTGGGGCGGAATGGGGGACATGCAGCGGCCTTGCCCAGCCTGCGAGAGGGGCTGTTCCCCCCTCCCCCGTGACGGCTTCCGGACATTCATCCCGGTGGTGTGGCGGGGCGGGGCTGCCTCTAGCGGCAACCCTGCTGTTCCCTCGTCCCGGCACAAGCTTGTGGAGATGCAGCTCCAGGGAGACTTGAGACGCCTATGGAGCGCTGGAGCGCGTCTCGGGGCAGCAGCGGTGTTTCAGTGCCTTTTCAGAAGGGCGAAAGGCAGGGAAGCCAAGGTGCAGGCGACAGAAGCAGGAGAATGAGGCCCACGCAGCGAGGCAGGCGACGCGAGGGGTAGAGGGAGACTGCCTCGCTGCTGCATTGGAAGTTGCGGGTGTGTTCTTGCAGGGCTCCTGCTTAAAGGCGGTGGTGGCAAGGCAGCAGAGCGTCTACGGCCATACTACCCTGAACGCGCCCGATCTCGTCTGATCTCGGAAGCTAAGCAGGGTCAGGCCTGGTTAGTACTTGGATGGGAGACCGCCTGGGAATACCGGGTGCTGTAGGCTTTTCCTCCTTTTGCTCTTCCCGCTCCCTTTTCCCTTCCTCTTTTCAGCCAGCCTGTGCCCCAGCGCAGCTGCTGGAGGAAAACTGGCTCACCGCAGCATTTTGTCGGGGGAAAACTGGCTCAACGCAGCCTTTTGCTCCGACGGTGCCTTGTTGCTGTATCTCTGCTTAAAGGCACTGGCAGCAAAGCGGCGCAGCTTCTACAGCCATACTGCCCTGAACGCGCCCGAGCTCGTCAGGCCTGGATACTACTTGGGTGGGAGACCGCCCGGAAACGCCGGGTGATGTAGGCTTTTCCTCCTTTGGCTCTTCCTGCTTCCTTTTCCTTTTCTCTCTTCAGCCAACCTGATCCCCAGCGCAGCTGCTGCCACCGCTTCCCTTTTGCAGCACACTCTGGCTGCCCCTGAAGCTCCTGGCCCGCTGGCTATGGCCTTCCTCCACCACAGGGCAGAGGAGGGCTTGGGCGGGGGGCTTTTCCCTCCAAGCCTTTGGAAAACTAGGCCAGTGCAACCCACAGGTGGGGCGGAATGGGGGACATGCAGCGGACTTGCCCAGCCTGCGAGAGGGGCTGTTCCCCCCTCCCCCGTGACGGCTTCCGGGCATTCATCCCGGTGGTGTGGCGGGGCGGGGCTGCCTCTAGCGGCAACCCTGCTGTTCCCTCGTCCCGGCGCAACCTTGTGGAGATGCAGCTCCAGGGAGACTTGAGACGCCTATGGAGCGCTGGAGTGCGTGTCGGGGCAGCAGCGGTGTTTCAGTGCCTTTTCAGAAGGGCGAAAGGCAGGGAAGCCAAGGTGCAGGCGACAGAAGCAGGAGAATGAGCCCAATGCAGCAAGGCAGGCAGGCGACGCGAAGGGTAGGGGGAGACTGGATCACTGCTGCATTTGATGTTGCGGGTGTGTTCCTGCGGGGCTCCTGCTTTAAGGTGGTGGTGGCAAGGCTGCAGAGCGCCTACGGCCATAGTACCCTGAACATGCCCGATCTCGTCAGGCCTGGATACTACTTGGGTGGGAGACCGCCCGGAAGCGCCGGGTGATGTAGGCTTTTCCTCCTTTGGCTCTTCCTGCTTCCTTTTCCCTTCCTCTCTTCAGCCAGCCTGAGCCCCAGCACACCTGCTGCCGCCGCTTCCCTTTTGCAGCACACTCTGGCTGCCCCTGAAGCTCCTGGCCCGCTGGCTATGGCCTTCTTCCACCAGAGGGCAGAAGAGGGCTTGGGGGGGGGGCTTTTCCCTCCAAGCCATTGGAAAACTAGGCCAGTGCAACCCACATGTGGGGCGGAATGGGGGACATGCAGCGGACTTGCCCAGCCTGCGAGAGGGGCTGTTCCCCCCTCCCCTGTGACGGCTTCCGGACATTCATCCCGGTGGTGTGGCGGGGCGGGGCTGCCTCTAGCGGCAACCCTGCTGTTCCCTCGTCCCGGCACAAGCTTGTGGAGATGCAGCTCCAGGGAGACTTGAGACGCCTATGGAGCGCTGGAGCGCGTCTCGGGGCAGCAGCGGTGTTTCAGTGCCTTTTCAGAAGGGCGAAAGGCAGGGAAGCCAAGGTGCAGGCGACAGAAGCAGGAGAATGAGGCCCACGCAGCGAGGCAGGCGACGCGAGGGGTAGAGGGATACTGCCTCGCTGCTGCATTGGAAGTTGCGGGTGTGTTCTTGCAGGGCTCCTGCTTAAAGGCGGTGGTGGCAAGGCACCAGAGCGTCTACGGCCATACTACCCTGAACGCGCCCGATCTCGTCTGATCTCGGAAGGTAAGCAGGGTCAGGCCTGGTTAGTACTTGGATGGGAGACCGCCTGGGAATACCGGGTGCTGTAGGCTTTTCCTCCTTTGGCTCTTCCCGCTCCCTTTTCCCTTCCTCTTTTCAGCCAGCCTGTGCCCCAGCGCAGCTGCTGGAGGAAAACTGGCTCACCGCAGCATTTTGTCGGGGGAAAACTGGCTCAACGCAGCCTTTTGCTGCGACGGTGCCTTGTTGCTGTATCTCTGCTTAAAGGCACTGGCAGCAAAGCGGCGCAGCTTCTACAGCCATACTGCCCTGAACGCGCCCGAGCTCGTCAGGCCTGGATACTACTTGGGTGGGAGACCGCCCGGAAATGCCGGGTGATGTAGGCTTTTCCTCCTTTGGCTCTTCCTGCTTCCTTTTCCCTTCCTCTCTTGTGCCAGCCTGAGCCCCAGCACACCTGCTGCCACCGCTTCCCTTTTGCAGCACACTCTGGCTGCCCCTGAAGCTCCTGGCCCGCTGGCTATGGCCTTCCTCCACCACAGGGCAGAGGAGGGCTTGGGCGGGGGGCTTTTCCCTCCAAGCCTTTGGAAAACTAGGCCAGTGCAACCCACAGATGGGGCGGAATGGGGGACATGCAGCGGACTTGCCAGCCTGCGAGAGGGGCTGTTCCCCCCTCCCCCGTGACGGCTTCCGGACATTCATCCCGGTGGTGTGGCGGGGCGGGGCTGCCTCTAGCGGCAACCCTGCTGTTCCGTCGTCCCGGCGCAACCTTGTGGAGATGCAGCTCCAGGGAGACTTGAGACGCCTATGGAGCGCTGGAGCGCGTCTCGGGGCAGCAGCGGTGTTTCAGTGCCTTTTCAGAAGGGCGAAAGGCAGGGAAGCCAAGGTGCAGGCGACAGAAGCAGGAGAATGAGGCCCACGCAGCGAGGCAGGCGACGCGAGGGGTAGAGGGAGACTGCCTCGCTGCTGCATTAGAAGTTGCGGGTGTGTTCTTGCAGGGCTCCTGCTTAAAGGCGGTGGTGGCAAGGCAGCAGAGCGTCTACGGCCATACTACCCTGAACGCGCCCGATCTCGTCTGATCTCGGAAGCTAAGCAGGGTCAGGCCTGGTTAGTACTTGGATGGGAGACCGCCTGGGAATACCGGGTGCTGTAGGCTTTTCCTCCTTTGGCTCTTCCCGCTCCCTTTTCCCTTCCTCTTTTCAGCCAGCCTGTGCCCCAGCGCAGCTGCTGGAGGAAAACTGGCTCACCGCAGCATTTTGTCAGGGGAAAACTGGCTCAACACAGCCTTTTGCTCCGACGGTGCCTTGTTGCTGTGTCTCTGCTTAAACGCACTGGCAGCAAAGTGGCGCAGCTTCTACAGCCATACTGCCCTGAACGCGCCCGAGCTCGTCAGGCCTGGATACTACTTGGGTGGGAGACCGCCCGGAAGCGCCGGGTGATGTAGGCTTTTCCTCCTTTGGCTCTTCCTGCTTCCTTTTCCTTTTCTCTCTTCAGCCAACCTGATCCCCAGCGCAGCTGCTGCCACCGCTTCCCTTTTGCAGCACACTCTTGCTGCCCCTGAAGCTCCTGGCCCGCTGGCTATGGCCTTCCTCCACCACAGGGCAGAGGAGGGCTTGGGCGGGGGGCTTTTCCCTCCAAGCCTTTGGAAAACTAGGCCAGTGCAACCCACAGGTGGGGCGGAATGGGGGACATGCAGCGGACTTGCCCAGCCTGCGAGAGGGGCTGTTCCCCCCTCCCCCGTGACGGCTTCCGGGCATTCATCCCGGTGGTGTGGCGGGGCGGGGCTGCCTCTAGCGGCAACCCTGCTGTTCCCTCGTCCCGGCGCAACCTTGTGGAGATGCAGCTCCAGGGAGACTTGAGACGCCTATGGAGCGCTGGAGTGCGTGTCGGGGCAGCAGCGGTGTTTCAGTGCCTTTTCAGAAGGGCGAAAGGCAGGGAAGCCAAGGTGCAGGCGACAGAAGCAGGAGAATGAGCCCAATGCAGCAAGGCAGGCAGGCGACGCGAAGGGTAGGGGGAGACTGGATCACTGCTGCATTTGACGTTGCGGGTGTGTTCCTGCGGGGCTCCTGCTTTAAGGTGGTGGTGGCAAGGCTGCAGAGCGCCTACGGCCATAGTACCCTGAACATGCCCGATCTCGTCAGGCCTGGATACTACTTGGGTGGGAGACCGCCCGGAAGCGCCGGGTGATGTAGGCTTTTCCTCCTTTGGCTCTTCCTGCTTCCTTTTCCCTTCCTCTCTTCAGCCAGCCTGAGCCCCAGCACACCTGCTGCCGCCGCTTCCCTTTTGCAGCACACTCTGGCTGCCCCTGAAGCTCCTGGCCCGCTGGCTATGGCCTTCTTCCACCAGAGGGCAGAGGAGGGCTTGGGGGGGGGGCTTTTCCCTCCAAGCCATTGGAAAACTAGGCCAGTGCAACCCACATGTGGGGCGGAATGGGGGACATGCAGCGGCCTTGCCCAGCCTGCGAGAGGGGCTGTTCCCCCCTCCCCCGTGACGGCTTCCGGACATTCATCCCGGTGGTGTGGCGGGGCGGGGCTGCCTCTAGCGGCAACCCTGCTGTTCCCTCGTCCCGGCACAAGCTTGTGGAGATGCAGCTCCAGGGAGACTTGAGACGCCTATGGAGCGCTGGAGCGCGTCTCGGGGCAGCAGCGGTGTTTCAGTGCCTTTTCAGAAGGGCGAAAGGCAGGGAAGCCAAGGTGCAGGCGACAGAAGCAGGAGAATGAGGCCCACGCAGCGAGGCAGGCGACGCGAGGGGTAGAGGGAGACTGCCTCGCTGCTGCATTGGAAGTTGCGGGTGTGTTCTTGCAGGGCTCCTGCTTAAAGGCGGTGGTGGCAAGGCAGCAGAGCGTCTACGGCCATACTACCCTGAACGCGCCCGATCTCGTCTGATCTCGGAAGCTAAGCAGGGTCAGGCCTGGTTAGTACTTGGATGGGAGACCGCCTGGGAATACCGGGTGCTGTAGGCTTTTCCTCCTTTTGCTCTTCCCGCTCCCTTTTCCCTTCCTCTTTTCAGCCAGCCTGTGCCCCAGCGCAGCTGCTGGAGGAAAACTGGCTCACCGCAGCATTTTGTCGGGGGAAAACTGGCTCAACGCAGCCTTTTGCTCCGACGGTGCCTTGTTGCTGTATCTCTGCTTAAAGGCACTGGCAGCAAAGCGGCGCAGCTTCTACAGCCATACTGCCCTGAACGCGCCCGAGCTCGTCAGGCCTGGATACTACTTGGGTGGGAGACCGCCCGGAAACGCCGGGTGATGTAGGCTTTTCCTCCTTTGGCTCTTCCTGCTTCCTTTTCCTTTTCTCTCTTCAGCCAACCTGATCCCCAGCGCAGCTGCTGCCACCGCTTCCCTTTTGCAGCACACTCTGGCTGCCCCTGAAGCTCCTGGCCCGCTGGCTATGGCCTTCCTCCACCACAGGGCAGAGGAGGGCTTGGGCGGGGGGCTTTTCCCTCCAAGCCTTTGGAAAACTAGGCCAGTGCAACCCACAGGTGGGGCGGAATGGGGGACATGCAGCGGACTTGCCAGCCTGCGAGAGGGGCTGTTCCCCCCTCCCCCGTGACGGCTTCCGGACATTCATCCCGGTGGTGTGGCGGGGCGGGGCTGCCTCTAGCGGCAACCCTGCTGTTCCCTCGTCCCGGCGCAACCTTGTGGAGATGCAGCTCCAGGGAGACTTGAGACGCCTATGGAGCGCTGGAGCGCGTCTCGGGGCAGCAGCGGTGTTTCAGTGCCTTTTCAGAAGGGCGAAAGGCAGGGAAGCCAAGGTGCAGGCGACAGAAGCAGGAGAATGAGCCCAATGCAGCAAGGCAGGCAGGCGACGTGAAGGGTAGGGGGAGACTGGATCACTGCTGCATTTGACGTTGCGGGTGTGTTCCTGCGGGGCTCCTGCTTAAAGGCGGTGGTGGCAAGGCAGCAGAGCGTCTACGGCCATACTACCCTGAACGCGCCCGATCTCGTCTGATCTCGGAAGCTAAGCAGGGTCAGGCCTGGTTAGTACTTGGATGGGAGACCGCCTGGGAATACCGGGTGCTGTAGGCTTTTCCTCCTTTTGCTCTTCCCGCTCCCTTTTCCCTTCCTCTTTTCAGCCAGCCTGTGCCCCAGCGCAGCTGCTGGAGGAAAACTGGCTCACCGCAGCATTTTGTCAGGGGAAAACTGGCTCAACGCAGCCTTTTGCTCCGACGGTGCCTTGTTGCTGTGTCTCTGCTTAAACGCACTGGCAGCAAAGCGGCGCAGCTTCTACAGCCATACTGCCCTGAACGCGCCCGAGCTCGTCAGGCCTGGATACTACTTGGGTGGGAGACCGCCCGGAAACGCCGGGTGATGTAGGCTTTTCCTCCTTTGGCTCTTCCTGCTTCCTTTTCCTTTTCTCTCTTCAGCCAACCTGAGCCCCAGCGCAGCTGCTGCCACCGCTTCCCTTTTGCAGCACACTCTTGCTGCCCCTGAAGCTCCTGGCCCGCTGGCTATGGCCTTCCTCCACCACAGGGCAGAGGAGGGCTTGGGCGGGGGGCTTTTCCCTCCAAGCCTTTGGAAAACTAGGCCAGTGCAACCCACTGGTGGGGCGGAATGGGGGACATGCAGTGGACTTACCCAGCCTGCGAGAGGGGCTGTTCCCCCCTCCCCCGTGACGGCTTCCGGGCATTCATCCCAGTGGTGTGGCGGGGCGGGGCTGCCTCTAGCGGCAACCCTGCTGTTCCCTCGTCCCGGCGCAACCTTGTGGAGATGCGGCTCCAGGGAGGCTTGAGACGTCTACGGAGCGCTGGAGTGCGTGTCGGGGCAGCAGCGGTGTTTCAGTGCCTTTTCAGAAGGGCGAAAGGCAGGGAAGCCAAGGTGCAGGCGACAGAAGCAGGAGAATGAGGCCCATGCAGCGAGGCAGGCAGGCGACGCGAAGGGTAGGGGGAGACTGGATCACTGCTGCATTTGATGTTGCGGGTGTGTTCCTGCGGGGCTCCTGCTTTAAGGTGGTGGTGGCAAGGCTGCAGAGCGCCTACGGCCATAGTACCCTGAACATGCCCAATCTCGTCAGGCCTGGATACTACTTGGGTGGGAGACCGCCCGGAAGCGCCGGGTGATGTAGGCTTTTCCTCCTTTGGCTCTTCCTGCTTCCTTTTCCCTTCCTCTCTTGTGCCAGCCTGAGCCCCAGCACACCTGCTGCCGCCGCTTCCCTTTTGCAGCACACTCTGGCTGCCCCTGAAGCTCCTGGCCCGCTGGCTATGGCCTTCCTCCACCACAGGGCAGAGGAGGGCTTGGGCGGGGGGCTTTTCCCTCCAAGCCTTTGGAAAACTAGGCCAGTGCAACCCACAGATGGGGCGGAATGGGGGACATGCAGCGGACTTGCCAGCCTGCGAGAGGGGCTGTTCCCCCCTCCCCCGTGACGGCTTCCGGACATTCATCCCGGTGGTGTGGCGGGGCGGGGCTGCCTCTAGCGGCAACCCTGCTGTTCCCTCGTCCCGGCGCAAGCTTGTGGAGATGCAGCTCCAGGGAGACTTGAGACGCCTATGGAGCGCTGGAGCGCGTCTCGGGGCAGCAGCGGTGTTTCAGTGCCTTTTCAGAAGGGCGAAAGGCAGGGAAGCCAAGGTGCAGGCGACAGAAGCAGGAGAATGAGGCCCACGCAGCGAGGCAGGCGACGCGAGGGGTAGAGGGAGACTGCCTCGCTGCTGCATTAGAAGTTGCGGGTGTGTTCTTGCAGGGCTCCTGCTTAAAGGCGGTGGTGGCAAGGCAGCAGAGCGTCTACGGCCATACTACCCTGAACGCGCCCGATCTCGTCTGATCTCGGAAGCTAAGCAGGGTCAGGCCTGGTTAGTACTTGGATGGGAGACCGCCTGGGAATACCGGGTGCTGTAGGCTTTTCCTCCTTTGGCTCTTCCCGCTCCCTTTTCCCTTCCTCTTTTCAGCCAGCCTGTGCCCCAGCGCAGCTGCTGGAGGAAAACTGGCTCACCGCAGCATTTTGTCAGGGGAAAACTGGCTCAACACAGCCTTTTGCTCCGACGGTGCCTTGTTGCTGTGTCTCTGCTTAAACGCACTGGCAGCAAAGTGGCGCAGCTTCTACAGCCATACTGCCCTGAACGCGCCCGAGCTCGTCAGGCCTGGATACTACTTGGGTGGGAGACCGCCCGGAAGCGCCGGGTGATGTAGGCTTTTCCTCCTTTGGCTCTTCCTGCTTCCTTTTCCTTTTCTCTCTTCAGCCAACCTGAGCCCCAGCGCAGCTGCTGCCACCGCTTCCCTTTTGCAGCACACTCTTGCTGCCCCTGAAGCTCCTGGCCCGCTGGCTATGGCCTTCCTCCACCACAGGGCAGAGGAGGGCTTGGGCGGGGGGCTTTTCCCTCCAAGCCTTTGGAAAACTAGGCCAGTGCAACCCACTGGTGGGGCGGAATGGGGGACATGCAGCGGCCTTGCCCAGCCTGCGAGAGGGGCTGTTCCCCCCTCCCCCGTGACGGCTTCCGGACATTCATCCCGGTGGTGTGGCGGGGCGGGGCTGCCTCTAGCGGCAACCCTGCTGTTCCCTCGTCCCGGCGCAACCTTGTGGAGATGCAGCTCCAGGGAGACTTGAGACGCCTATGGAGCGCTGGAGTGCGTGTCGGGGCAGCAGCGGTGTTTCAGTGCCTTTTCAGGAGGGCGAAAGGCAGGGAAGCCAAGGTGCAGGCGACAGAAGCAGGAGAATGAGGCCCACGCAGCGAGGCAGGCGACGCGAGGGGTAGAGGGAGACTGTCTCGCTGCTGCATTGGAAGTTGCGGGTGTGTTCTTGCAGGGCTCCTGCTTAAAGGCGGTGGTGGCAAGGCAGCAGACCGTCTACGGCCATACTACCCTGAACGCGCCCGATCTCGTCTGATCTCGGAAGCTAAGCAGGGTCAGGCCTGGTTAGTACTTGGATGGGAGACCGCCTGGGAATACCGGGTGCTGTAGGCTTTTCCTCCTTTTGCTCTTCCCACTCCCTTTTCCCTTCCTCTTTTCAGCCAGCCTGTGCCCCAGCGCAGCTGCTGGAGGAAAACTGGCTCACCGCAGCATTTTGTCGGGGGAAAACTGACTCAACGCAGCCTTTTGCTCCGACGGTGCCTTGTTGCTGTATCTCTGCTTAAAGGCACTGGCAGCAAAGCGGCGCAGCTTCTACAGCCATACTGCCCTGAACGCGCCCGAGCTCGTCAGGCCTGGATACTACTTGGGTGGGAGACCGCCCGGAAATGCCGGGTGCTGTAGGCTTTTCCTTCTTTTGCTCTTCCCGCTCCCTTTTCCCTTCCTCTTTTCAGCCAGCCTGTGCCCCAGCGCAGCTGCTGGAGGAAAACTGGCTCACCGCAGCATTTTGTCGGGGGAAAACTGGCTCAACGCAGCCTTTTGCTCCGACGGTGCCTTGTTGCTGTATCTCTGCTTAAAGGCACTGGCAGCAAAGCGGCGCAGCTTCTACAGCCATACTGCCCTGAACATGCCCGATCTCGTCAGGCCTGGATACTACTTGGGTGGGAGACCGCCCGGAAGCGCCGGGTGATGTAGGCTTTTCCTCCTTTGGCTCTTCCTGCTTCCTTTTCCCTTCCTCTCTTCAGCCAGCCTGAGCCCCAGCACACCTGCTGCCGCCGCTTCCCTTTTGCAGCACACTCTGGCTGCCCCTGAAGCTCCTGGCCCGCTGGCTATGGCCTTCTTCCACCAGAGGGCAGAGGAGGGCTTGGGGGGGGGGCTTTTCCCTCCAAGCCATTGGAAAACTAGGCCAGTGCAACCCACATGTGGGGCGGAATGGGGGACATGCAGCGGCCTTGCCCAGCCTGCGAGAGGGGCTGTTCCCCCCTCCCCCGTGACGGCTTCCGGACATTCATCCCGGTGGTGTGGCGGGGCGGGGCTGCCTCTAGCGGCAACCCTGCTGTTCCCTCGTCCCGGCGCAACCTTGTGGAGATGCAGCTCCAGGGAGACTTGAGACGCCTATGGAGCGCTGGAGTGCGTGTCGGGGCAGCAGCGGTGTTTCAGTGCCTTTTCAGAAGGGCGAAAGGCAGGGAAGCCAAGGTGCAGGCGACAGAAGCAGGAGAATGAGGCCCACACAGCGAGGCAGGCGACGCGAGGGGTAGAGGGAGACTGCCTCGCTGCTGCATTAGAAGTTGCGGCTGTGTTCTTGCAGGGCTCCTGCTTAAAGGCGGTGGTGGCAAGGCAGCAGAGCGTCTACGGCCATACTACCCTGAACGCGCCCGATCTCGTCTGATCTCGGCCTGGTTAGTACTTGGATGGGAGACCGCCTGGGAATACCGGGTGCTGTAGGCTTTTCCTCCTTTTGCTCTTCCCGCTCCCTTTTCCCTTCCTCTTTTCAGCCAGCCTGTGCCCCAGCGCAGCTGCTGGAGGAAAACTGGCTCACCGCAGCATTTTGTCAGGGGAAAACTGGCTCAACGCAGCCTTTTGCTCCGACGGTGCCTTGTTGCTGTGTCTCTGCTTAAACGCACTGGCAGCAAAGTGGCGCAGCTTCTACAGCCATACTGCCCTGAACGCGCCCGATCTCGTCAGGCCTGGATACTACTTGGGTGGGAGACCGCCCGGAAATGCCGGGTGATGTAGGCTTTTCCTCCTTTGGCTCTTCCTGCTTCCTTTTCCCTTCCTCTCTTGTGCCAGCCTGAGCCCCAGCACACCTGCTGCCGCCGCTTCCCTTTTGCAGCACACTCTGGCTGCCCCTGAAGGAGAATGAGGCAGCGAGGCAGGCGACGCGAGGGGTAGAGGGAGACTGCCTCGCTGCTGCATTAGAAGTTGCGGGTGTGTTCTTGCAGGGCTCCTGCTTAAAGGCGGTGGTGGCAAGGCAGCAGAGCGTCTACGGCCATACTACCCTTTTGCAGCACACTCTGGCTGCCCCTGAATCTCCTGGCCCGCTGGCTATGGCCTTCCTCCACCAGAGGGCAGAGGAGGGCTTGGGCGGGGGGCTTTTCCCTCCAAGCCTTTGGAAAACTAGGCCAGTGCAACCCACAGGTGGGGCGGAATGGGGGACATGCAGCGGACTTGCCAGCCTGCGAGAGGGGCTGTTCCCCCCTCCCCCGTGATGGCTTCCGGACATTCATCCCGGTGGTGTGGCGGGCCGGGGCTGCCTCTAACGGCAACCCTGCTGTTCCCTCGTCGCGGCGCAAGCTTGTGGAGATGCAGCTCCAGGGAGACTTGAGACGCCTATGGAGCGCTGGAGCGCGTCTCGGGGCAGCAGCGGTGTTTCAGTGCCTTTTCAGAAGGGCGAAAGGCAGGGAAGCCAAGGTGCAGGCGACAGAAGCAGGAGAATGAGGCCCATGCAGCGAGGCAGGCGACGCGAGGGGTAGAGGGAGACTGCCTCGCTGCTGCATTAGAAGTTGCGGGTGTGTTCTTGCAGGGCTCCTGCTTAAAGGCAGTGGTGGCAAGGCAGCAGAGCGTCTACGGCCATACTACCCTGAACGCGCCCGATCTCGTCTGATCTCGGAAGCTAAGCAGGGTCAGGCCTGGTTAGTACTTGGATGGGAGACCGCCTGGGAATACTGGGTGCTGTAGGCTTTTCCTCCTTTTGCTCTTCCCGCTGCCTTTTCCCTTCCTCTTTTCAGCCAGCCTGTGCCCCAGCGCAGCTGCTGGAGGAAAACTGGCTCACCGCAGCATTTTGTCGGGGGAAAACTGGCTCAACGCAGCCTTTTGCTCCGACGGTGCCTTGTTGCTGTATCTCTGCTTAAAGGCACTGGCAGCAAAGTGGCGCAGCTTCTACAGCCATACTGCCCTGAACGCGCCCGAGCTCGTCAGGCCTGGATACTACTTGGGTGGGAGACCGCCCGGAAATGCCGGGTGATGTAGGCTTTTACTCCTTTGGCTCTTCCTGCTTCCTTTTCCCTTCCTCTCTTGAGCCAGCCTGAGCCCCAGCACACCTGCTGCCACCGCTTCCCTTTTGCAGCACACTCTGGCTGCCCCTGAAGCTCCTGGCCCGCTGGCTATGGCCTTCCTCCACCAGAGGGCAGAGGAGGGCTTGGGCGGGGGGCTTTTCCCTCCAAGCCTTTGGAAAACTAGGCCAGTGCAACCCACATGTGGGGCGGAATGGGGGACATGCAGCGGACTTGCCCAGCCTGCGAGAGGGGCTGTTCCCCCCTCCCCCGTGACGGCTTCCGGGCATTCATCCCGGTGGTGTGGCGGGGCGGGGCTGCCTCTAGCGGCAACCCTGCTGTTCCCTCGTCCCGGCGCAAGCTTGTGGAGATGCAGCTCCAGGGAGACTTGAGACCCCTATGGAGCGCTGGAGTGCGTGTCGGGGCAGCAGCGGTGTTTCAGTGCCTTTTCAGAAGGGCGAAAGGCAGGGAAGCCAAGGTGCAGGCGACAGAAGCAGGAGAATGAGGCCCATGCAGCGAGGCAGGCGACGCGAGGGGTAGAGGGAGACTGCCTCGCTGCTGCATTAGAAGTTGCGGGTGTGTTCTTGCAGGGCTCCTGCTTAAAGGCGGTGGTGGCAAGGCACCAGAGCGTTTACGGCCATACTACCCTGAACGCGCCCAATATCGTCTGATCTCGGAAGCTAAGCAGGGTCAGGCCTGGTTAGTACTTGGATGGGAGACCGCCTGGGAATACCGGGTGCTGTAGGCTTTTCCTCCTTTTGCTCTTCCCGCTCCCTTTTCCCTTCCTCTTTTCAGCCAGCCTGTGCCCCAGCGCAGCTGCTGGAGGAAAACTGGCTCACCGCAGCATTTTGTCAGGGGAAAACTGGCTCAACGCAGCCTTTTGCTCCGACGGTGCCTTGTTGCTGTGTCTCTGCTTAAAGGCACTGGCAGCAAAGTGGCGCAGCTTCTACAGCCATACTGCCCTGAACGCGCCCGAGCTCGTCAGGCCTGGATACTACTTGGGTGGGAGACCGCCCGGAAGCGCCGGGTGATGTAGGCTTTTCCTCCTTTGGCTCTTCCTGCTTCCTTTTCCTTTTCTCTCTTCAGCCAACCTGAGCCCCAGCGCAGCTGCTGCCACCGCTTCCCTTTTGCAGCACACTCTTGCTGCCCCTGAAGCTCCTGGCCCGCTGGCTATGGCCTTCCTCCACCACAGGGCAGAGGAGGGCTTGGGCGGGGGGCTTTTCCCTCCAAGCCTTTGGAAAACTAGGCCAGTGCAACCCACAGGTGGGGCGGAATGGGGGACATGCAGCGGACTTGCCCAGCCTGCGAGAGGGGCTGTTCCCCCCTCCCCCGTGACGGCTTCCGGACATTCATCCCGGTGGTGTGGCGGGGCGGGGCTGCCTCTAGCGGCAACCCTGCTGTTCCCTCGTCCCGGCGCAACCTTGTGGAGATGCAGCTCCAGGGAGACTTGAGACGCCTATGGAGCGCTGGAGTGCGTGTCGGGGCAGCAGCGGTGTTTCAGTGCCTTTTCAGAAGGGCGAAAGGCAGGGAAGCCAAGGTGCAGGCGACAGAAGCAGGAGAATGAGCCCAATGCAGCAAGGCAGGCAGGCGACGCGAAGGGTAGGGGGAGACTGGATCACTGCTGCATTTGACGTTGCGGGTGTGTTCCTGCGGGGCTCCTGCTTTAAGGTGGTGGTGGCAAGGCTGCAGAGCGCCTACGGCCATAGTACCCTGAACATGCCCGATCTCGTCAGGCCTGGATACTACTTGGGTGGGAGACCGCCCGGAAGCGCCGGGTGATGTAGGCTTTTCCTCCTTTGGCTCTTCCTGCTTCCTTTTCCCTTCCTCTCTTCAGCCAGCCTGAGCCCCAGCACACCTGCTGCCGCCGCTTCCCTTTTGCAGCACACTCTGGCTGCCCCTGAAGCTCCTGGCCCGCTGGCTATGGCCTTCTTCCACCAGAGGGCAGAGGAGGGCTTGGGGGGGGGGCTTTTCCCTCCAAGCCATTGGAAAACTAGGCCAGTGCAACCCACATGTGGGGCGGAATGGGGGACATGCAGCGGCCTTGCCCAGCCTGCGAGAGGGGCTGTTCCCCCCTCCCCCGTGACGGCTTCCGGACATTCATCCCGGTGGTGTGGCGGGGCGGGGCTGCCTCTAGCGGCAACCCTGCTGTTCCCTCGTCCCGGCACAAGCTTGTGGAGATGCAGCTCCAGGGAGACTTGAGACGCCTATGGAGCGCTGGAGCGCGTCTCGGGGCAGCAGCGGTGTTTCAGTGCCTTTTCAGAAGGGCGAAAGGCAGGGAAGCCAAGGTGCAGGCGACAGAAGCAGGAGAATGAGGCCCACGCAGCGAGGCAGGCGACGCGAGGGGTAGAGGGAGACTGCCTCGCTGCTGCATTGGAAGTTGCGGGTGTGTTCTTGCAGGGCTCCTGCTTAAAGGCGGTGGTGGCAAGGCAGTAGAGCGTCTACGGCCATACTACCCTGAACGCGCCCGATCTCGTCTGATCTCGGAAGCTAAGCAGGGTCAGGCCTGGTTAGTACTTGGATGGGAGACCGCCTGGGAATACCGGGTGCTGTAGGCTTTTCCTCCTTTTGCTCTTCCCGCTCCCTTTTCCCTTCCTCTTTTCAGCCAGCCTGTGCCCCAGCGCAGCTGCTGGAGGAAAACTGGCTCACCGCAGCATTTTGTCGGGGGAAAACTGGCTCAACGCAGCCTTTTGCTCCGACGGTGCCTTGTTGCTGTATCTCTGCTTAAAGGCACTGGCAGCAAAGCGGCGCAGCTTCTACAGCCATACTGCCCTGAACGCGCCCGAGCTCGTCAGGCCTGGATACTACTTGGGTGGGAGACCGCCCGGAAACGCCGGGTGATGTAGGCTTTTCCTCCTTTGGCTCTTCCTGCTTCCTTTTCCTTTTCTCTCTTCAGCCAACCTGATCCCCAGCGCAGCTGCTGCCACCGCTTCCCTTTTGCAGCACACTCTGGCTGCCCCTGAAGCTCCTGGCCCGCTGGCTATGGCCTTCCTCCACCACAGGGCAGAGGAGGGCTTGGGCGGGGGGCTTTTCCCTCCAAGCCTTTGGAAAACTAGGCCAGTGCAACCCACAGGTGGGGCGGAATGGGGGACATGCAGCGGACTTGCCAGCCTGCGAGAGGGGCTGTTCCCCCCTCCCCCGTGACGGCTTCCGGACATTCATCCCGGTGGTGTGGCGGGGCGGGGCTGCCTCTAGCGGCAACCCTGCTGTTCCCTCGTCCCGGCGCAACCTTGTGGAGATGCAGCTCCAGGGAGGCTTGAGACGCCTATGGAGCGCTGGAGTGCGTGTCGGGGCAGCAGCGGTGTTTCAGTGCCTTTTCAGAAGGGCGAAAGGCAGGGAAGCCAAGGTGCAGGCGACAGAAGCAGGAGAATGAGCCCAATGCAGCAAGGCAGGCAGGCGACGTGAAGGGTAGGGGGAGACTGGATCACTGCTGCATTTGACGTTGCGGGTGTGTTCCTGCGGGGCTCCTGCTTAAAGGCGGTGGTGGCAAGGCAGCAGAGCGTCTACGGCCATACTACCCTGAACGCGCCCGATCTCGTCTGATCTCGGAAGCTAAGCAGGGTCAGGCCTGGTTAGTACTTGGATGGGAGACCGCCTGGGAATACCGGGTGCTGTAGGCTTTTCCTCCTTTTGCTCTTCCCGCTCCCTTTTCCCTTCCTCTTTTCAGCCAGCCTGTGCCCCAGCGCAGCTGCTGGAGGAAAACTGGCTCACCGCAGCATTTTGTCAGGGGAAAACTGGCTCAACGCAGCCTTTTGCTCCGACGGTGCCTTGTTGCTGTGTCTCTGCTTAAACGCACTGGCAGCAAAGCGGCGCAGCTTCTACAGCCATACTGCCCTGAACGCGCCCGAGCTCGTCAGGCCTGGATACTACTTGGGTGGGAGACCGCCCGGAAACGCCGGGTGATGTAGGCTTTTCCTCCTTTGGCTCTTCCTGCTTCCTTTTCCTTTTCTCTCTTCAGCCAACCTGATCCCCAGCGCAGCTGCTGCCACCGCTTCCCTTTTGCAGCACACTCTGGCTGCCCCTGAAGCTCCTGGCCCGCTGGCTATGGCCTTCCTCCACCACAGGGCAGAGGAGGGCTTGGGCGGGGGGCTTTTCCCTCCAAGCCTTTGGAAAACTAGGCCAGTGCAACCCACAGATGGGGCGGAATGGGGGACATGCAGCGGACTTGCCAGCCTGCGAGAGGGGCTGTTCCCCCCTCCCCCGTGACGGCTTCCGGACATTCATCCCGGTGGTGTGGCGGGGCGGGGCTGCCTCTAGCGGCAACCCTGCTGTTCCGTCGTCCCGGCGCAACCTTGTGGAGATGCAGCTCCAGGGAGACTTGAGACGCCTATGGTGCGCTGGAGTGCGTCTCGGGGCAGCAGCGGTGTTTCAGTGCCTTTTCAGAAGGGCGAAAGGCAGGGAAGCCAAGGTGCAGGCGACAGAAGCAGGAGAATGAGCCCAATGCAGCAAGGCAGGCAGGCGACGCGAAGGGTAGGGGGAGACTGGATCACTGCTGCATTTGACGTTGCGGGTGTGTTCCTGCGGGGCTCCTGCTTTAAGGTGGTGGTGGCAAGGCTGCAGAGCGCCTACGGCCATAGTACCCTGAATATGCCCGATCTCGTCAGGCCTGGATACTACTTGGGTGGGAGACCGCCCGGAAGCGCCGGGTGATGTAGGCTTTTCCTCCTTTGGCTCTTCCTGCTTCCTTTTCCCTTCCTCTCTTCAGCCAGCCTGAGCCCCAGCACACCTGCTGCCGCCGCTTCCCTTTTGCAGCACACTCTGGCTGCCCCTGAAGCTCCTGGCCCGCTGGCTATGGCCTTCTTCCACCAGAGGGCAGAGGAGGGCTTGGGGGGGGGGCTTTTCCCTCCAAGCCATTGGAAAACTAGGCCAGTGCAACCCACATGTGGGGCGGAATGGGGGACATGCAGCGGCCTTGCCCAGCCTGCGAGAGGGGCTGTTCCCCCCTCCCCCGTGACGGCTTCCGGACATTCATCCCGGTGGTGTGGCGGGGCGGGGCTGCCTCTAGCGGCAACCCTGCTGTTCCCTCGTCCCGGCGCAAGCTTGTGGAGATGCAGCTCCAGGGAGACTTGAGACGCCTATGGAGCGCTGGAGCGCGTCTCGGGGCAGCAGCGGTGTTTCAGTGCCTTTTCAGAAGGGCGAAAGGCAGGGAAGCCAAGGTGCAGGCGACAGAAGCAGGAGAATGAGGCCCACGCAGCGAGGCAGGCGACGCGAGGGGTAGAGGGAGACTGCCTCGCTGCTGCATTGGAAGTTGCGGGTGTGTTCCTGCGGGGCTCCTGCTTAAAGGCGGTGGTGGCAAGGCAGCAGAGCGTCTACGGCCATACTACCCTGAACGCGCCCGATCTCGTCTGATCTCGGAAGCTAAGCAGGGTCAGGCCTGGTTAGTACTTGGATGGGAGACCGCCTGGGAATACCGGGTGCTGTAGGCTTTTCCTCCTTTTGCTCTTCCCGCTGCCTTTTCCCTTCCTCTTTTCAGCCAGCCTGTGCCCCAGCGCAGCTGCTGGAGGAAAACTGGCTCACCGCAGCATTTTGTCGGGGGAAAACTGGCTCAACGCAGCCTTTTGCTCCGACGGTGCCTTGTTGCTGTATCTCTGCTTAAAGGCACTGGCAGCAAAGCGGCGCAGCTTCTACAGCCATACTGCCCTGAACGCGCCCGAGCTCGTCAGGCCTGGATACTACTTGGGTGGGAGACCGCCCGGAAATGCCGGGTGATGTAGGCTTTTCCTCCTTTGGCTCTTCCTGCTTCCTTTTCCCTTCCTCTCTTGTGCCAGCCTGAGCCCCAGCACACCTGCTGCCACCGCTTCCCTTTTGCAGCACACTCTGGCTGCCCCTGAAGCTCCTGGCCCGCTGGCTATGGCCTTCCTCCACCACAGGGCAGAGGAGGGCTTGGGCGGGGGGCTTTTCCCTCCAAGCCTTTGGAAAACTAGGCCAGTGCAACCCACAGGTGGGGCGGAATGGGGGACATGCAGCGGACTTGCCAGCCTGCGAGAGGGGCTGTTCCCCCCTCCCCCGTGACGGCTTCCGGACATTCATCCCGGTGGTGTGGCGGGGCGGGGCTGCCTCTAGCGGCAACCCTGCTGTTCCCTCGTCCCGGCGCAACCTTGTGGAGATGCAGCTCCAGGGAGGCTTGAGACGCCTATGGAGCGCTGGAGTGCGTGTCGGGGCAGCAGCGGTGTTTCAGTGCCTTTTCAGAAGGGCGAAAGGCAGGGAAGCCAAGGTGCAGGCGACAGAAGCAGGAGAATGAGCCCAATGCAGCAAGGCAGGCAGGCGACGTGAAGGGTAGGGGGAGACTGGATCACTGCTGCATTTGACGTTGCGGGTGTGTTCCTGCGGGGCTCCTGCTTAAAGGCGGTGGTGGCAAGGCAGCAGAGCGTCTACGGCCATACTACCCTGAACGCGCCCGATCTCGTCTGATCTCGGAAGCTAAGCAGGGTCAGGCCTGGTTAGTACTTGGATGGGAGACCGCCTGGGAATACCGGGTGCTGTAGGCTTTTCCTCCTTTTGCTCTTCCCGCTCCCTTTTCCCTTCCTCTTTTCAGCCAGCCTGTGCCCCAGCGCAGCTGCTGGAGGAAAACTGGCTCACCGCAGCATTTTGTCAGGGGAAAACTGGCTCAACGCAGCCTTTTGCTCCGACGGTGCCTTGTTGCTGTGTCTCTGCTTAAACGCACTGGCAGCAAAGCGGCGCAGCTTCTACAGCCATACTGCCCTGAACGCGCCCGAGCTCGTCAGGCCTGGATACTACTTGGGTGGGAGACCGCCCGGAAACGCCGGGTGATGTAGGCTTTTCCTCCTTTGGCTCTTCCTGCTTCCTTTTCCTTTTCTCTCTTCAGCCAACCTGAGCCCCAGCGCAGCTGCTGCCACCGCTTCCCTTTTGCAGCACACTCTTGCTGCCCCTGAAGCTCCTGGCCCGCTGGCTATGGCCTTCCTCCACCACAGGGCAGAGGAGGGCTTGGGCGGGGGGCTTTTCCCTCCAAGCCTTTGGAAAACTAGGCCAGTGCAACCCACTGGTGGGGCGGAATGGGGGACATGCAGTGGACTTACCCAGCCTGCGAGAGGGGCTGTTCCCCCCTCCCCCGTGACGGCTTCCGGGCATTCATCCCAGTGGTGTGGCGGGGCGGGGCTGCCTCTAGTGGCAACCCTGCTGTTCCCTCGTCCCGGCGCAACCTTGTGGAGATGCGGCTCCAGGGAGGCTTGAGACGTCTACGGAGCGCTGGAGTGCGTGTCGGGGCAGCAGCGGTGTTTCAGTGCCTTTTCAGAAGGGCGAAAGGCAGGGAAGCCAAGGTGCAGGCGACAGAAGCAGGAGAATGAGCCCAATGCAGCAAGGCAGGCAGGCGACGCGAAGGGTAGGGGGAGACTGGATCACTGCTGCATTTGATGTTGCGGGTGTGTTCCTGCGGGGCTCCTGCTTTAAGGTGGTGGTGGCAAGGCTGCAGAGCGCCTACGGCCATAGTACCCTGAACATGCCCAATCTCGTCAGGCCTGGATACTACTTGGGTGGGAGACCGCCCGGAAGCGCCGGGTGATGTAGGCTTTTCCTCCTTTGGCTCTTCCTGCTTCCTTTTCCCTTCCTCTCTTCAGCCAGCCTGAGCCCCAGCACACCTGCTGCCGCCGCTTCCCTTTTGCAGCACACTCTGGCTGCCCCTGAAGCTCCTGGCCCGCTGGCTATGGCCTTCTTCCACCAGAGGGCAGAGGAGGGCTTGGGCGGGGGGCTTTTCCCTCCAAGCCTTTGGAAAACTAGGCCAGTGCAACCCACAGGTGGGGCGGAATGGGGGACATGCAGCGGCCTTGCCCAGCCTGCGAGAGGGGCTGTTCCCCCCTCCCCCGTGACGGCTTCCGGACATTCATCCCGGTGGTGTGGCGGGGCGGGGCTGCCTCTAGCGGCAACCCTGCTGTTCCGTCGTCCCGGCGCAACCTTGTGGAGATGCAGCTCCAGGGAGACTTGAGACGCCTATGGTGCGCTGGAGTGCGTCTCGGGGCAGCAGCGGTGTTTCAGTGCCTTTTCAGAAGGGCGAAAGGCAGGGAAGCCAAGGTGCAGGCGACAGAAGCAGGAGAATGAGGCCCATGCAGCGAGGCAGGCGACGCGAGGGGTAGAGGGAGACTGCCTCGCTGCTGCATTGGAAGTTGCGGGTGTGTTCTTGCAGGGCTCCTGCTTAAAGGCGGTGGTGGCAAGGCACCAGAGCGTCTACGGCCATACTACCCTGAACGCGCCCGATCTCGTCTGATCTCGGAAGGTAAGCAGGATCAGGCCTGGTTAGTACTTGGATGGGAGACCGCCTGGGAATACCGGGTGCTGTAGGCTTTTCCTCCTTTTGCTCTTCCCGCTCCCTTTTCCCTTCCTCTTTTCAGCCAGCCTGTGCCCCAGCGCAGCTGCTGGAGGAAAACTGGCTCACCGCAGCATTTTGTCGGGGGAAAACTGGCTCAACGCAGCCTTTTGCTGCGACGGTGCCTTGTTGCTGTATCTCTGCTTAAAGGCACTGGCAGCAAAGCGGCGCAGCTTCTACAGCCATACTGCCCTGAACGCGCCCGAGCTCGTCAGGCCTGGATACTACTTGGGTGGGAGACCGCCCGGAAACGCCGGGTGATGTAGGCTTTTCCTCCTTTGGCTCTTCCTGCTTCCTTTTCCTTTTCTCTCTTCAGCCAACCTGATCCCCAGCGCAGCTGCTGCCACCGCTTCCCTTTTGCAGCACACTCTGGCTGCCCCTGAAGCTCCTGGCCCGCTGGCTATGGCCTTCCTCCACCACAGGGCAGAGGAGGGCTTGGGCGGGGGGCTTTTCCCTCCAAGCCTTTGGAAAACTAGGCCAGTGCAACCCACAGATGGGGCGGAATGGGGGACATGCAGCGGACTTGCCAGCCTGCGAGAGGGGCTGTTCCCCCCTCCCCCGTGACGGCTTCCGGACATTCATCCCGGTGGTGTGGCGGGGCGGGGCTGCCTCTAGCGGCAACCCTGCTGTTCCCTCGTCCCGGCGCAACCTTGTGGAGATGCAGCTCCAGGGAGACTTGAGACGCCTATGGTGCGCTGGAGTGCGTCTCGGGGCAGCAGCGGTGTTTCAGTGCCTTTTCAGAAGGGCGAAAGGCAGGGAAGCCAAGGTGCAGGCGACAGAAGCAGGAGAATGAGCCCAATGCAGCAAGGCAGGCAGGCGACGCGAAGGGTAGGGGGAGACTGGATCACTGCTGCATTTGACGTTGCGGGTGTGTTCCTGCGGGGCTCCTGCTTTAAGGTGGTGGTGGCAAGGCTGCAGAGCGCCTACGGCCATAGTACCCTGAACATGCCCGATCTCGTCAGGCCTGGATACTACTTGGGTGGGAGACCGCCCGGAAGCGCCGGGTGATGTAGGCTTTTCCTCCTTTGGCTCTTCCTGCTTCCTTTTCCCTTCCTCTCTTCAGCCAGCCTGAGCCCCAGCACACCTGCTGCCGCCGCTTCCCTTTTGCAGCACACTCTGGCTGCCCCTGAAGCTCCTGGCCCGCTGGCTATGGCCTTCTTCCACCAGAGGGCAGAGGAGGGCTTGGGGGGGGGGCTTTTCCCTCCAAGCCATTGGAAAACTAGGCCAGTGCAACCCACATGTGGGGCGGAATGGGGGACATGCAGCGGCCTTGCCCAGCCTGCGAGAGGGGCTGTTCCCCCCTCCCCCGTGACGGCTTCCGGACATTCATCCCGGTGGTGTGGCGGGGCGGGGCTGCCTCTAGCGGCAACCCTGCTGTTCCCTCGTCCCGGCGCAAGCTTGTGGAGATGCAGCTCCAGGGAGACTTGAGACGCCTATGGAGCGCTGGAGCGCGTCTCGGGGCAGCAGCGGTGTTTCAGTGCCTTTTCAGAAGGGCGAAAGGCAGGGAAGCCAAGGTGCAGGCGACAGAAGCAGGAGAATGAGGCCCACGCAGCGAGGCAGGCGACGCGAGGGGTAGAGGGAGACTGCCTCGCTGCTGCATTGGAAGTTGCGGGTGTGTTCCTGCGGGGCTCCTGCTTAAAGGCGGTGGTGGCAAGGCAGCAGAGCGTCTACGGCCATACTACCCTGAACGCGCCCGATCTCGTCTGATCTCGGAAGCTAAGCAGGGTCAGGCCTGGTTAGTACTTGGATGGGAGACCGCCTGGGAATACCGGGTGCTGTAGGCTTTTCCTCCTTTTGCTCTTCCCGCTGCCTTTTCCCTTCCTCTTTTCAGCCAGCCTGTGCCCCAGCGCAGCTGCTGGAGGAAAACTGGCTCACCGCAGCATTTTGTCGGGGGAAAACTGGCTCAACGCAGCCTTTTGCTCCGACGGTGCCTTGTTGCTGTATCTCTGCTTAAAGGCACTGGCAGCAAAGCGGCGCAGCTTCTACAGCCATACTGCCCTGAACGCGCCCGAGCTCGTCAGGCCTGGATACTACTTGGGTGGGAGACCGCCCGGAAATGCCGGGTGATGTAGGCTTTTCCTCCTTTGGCTCTTCCTGCTTCCTTTTCCCTTCCTCTCTTGTGCCAGCCTGAGCCCCAGCACACCTGCTGCCACCGCTTCCCTTTTGCAGCACACTCTGGCTGCCCCTGAAGCTCCTGGCCCGCTGGCTATGGCCTTCCTCCACCACAGGGCAGAGGAGGGCTTGGGCGGGGGGCTTTTCCCTCCAAGCCTTTGGAAAACTAGGCCAGTGCAACCCACAGGTGGGGCGGAATGGGGGACATGCAGCGGACTTGCCAGCCTGCGAGAGGGGCTGTTCCCCCCTCCCCCGTGACGGCTTCCGGACATTCATCCCGGTGGTGTGGCGGGGCGGGGCTGCCTCTAGCGGCAACCCTGCTGTTCCCTCGTCCCGGCGCAACCTTGTGGAGATGCAGCTCCAGGGAGGCTTGAGACGTCTACGGAGCGCTGGAGTGCGTGTCGGGGCAGCAGCGGTGTTTCAGTGCCTTTTCAGAAGGGCGAAAGGCAGGGAAGCCAAGGTGCAGGCGACAGAAGCAGGAGAATGAGCCCAATGCAGCAAGGCAGGCAGGCGACGTGAAGGGTAGGGGGAGACTGGATCACTGCTGCATTTGACGTTGCGGGTGTGTTCCTGCGGGGCTCCTGCTTAAAGGCGGTGGTGGCAAGGCAGCAGAGCGTCTACGGCCATACTACCCTGAACGCGCCCGATCTCGTCTGATCTCGGAAGCTAAGCAGGGTCAGGCCTGGTTAGTACTTGGATGGGAGACCGCCTGGGAATACCGGGTGCTGTAGGCTTTTCCTCCTTTTGCTCTTCCCGCTCCCTTTTCCCTTCCTCTTTTCAGCCAGCCTGTGCCCCAGCGCAGCTGCTGGAGGAAAACTGGCTCACCGCAGCATTTTGTCGGGGGAAAACTGGCTCAACGCAGCCTTTTGCTCCGACGGTGCCTTGTTGCTGTATCTCTGCTTAAAGGCACTGGCAGCAAAGCGGCGCAGCTTCTACAGCCATACTGCCCTGAACGCGCCCGAGCTCGTCAGGCCTGGATACTACTTGGGTGGGAGACCGCCCGGAAGCGCCGGGTGATGTAGGCTTTTCCTCCTTTGGCTCTTCCTGCTTCCTTTTCCTTTTCTCTCTTCAGCCAACCTGAGCCCCAGCGCAGCTGCTGCCACCGCTTCCCTTTTGCAGCACACTCTTGCTGCCCCTGAAGCTCCTGGCCCGCTGGCTATGGCCTTCCTCCACCACAGGGCAGAGGAGGGCTTGGGCGGGGGGCTTTTCCCTCCAAGCCTTTGGAAAACTAGGCCAGTGCAACCCACTGGTGGGGCGGAATGGGGGACATGCAGTGGACTTACCCAGCCTGCGAGAGGGGCTGTTCCCCCCTCCCCCGTGACGGCTTCCAGGCATTCATCCCAGTGGTGTGGCGGGGCGGGGCTGCCTCTAGCGGCAACCCTGCTGTTCCCTCGTCCCGGCGCAACCTTGTGGAGATGCGGCTCCAGGGAGGCTTGAGACGTCTACGGAGCGCTGGAGTGCGTGTCGGGGCAGCAGCGGTGTTTCAGTGCCTTTTCAGAAGGGCGAAAGGCAGGGAAGCCAAGGTGCAGGCGACAGAAGCAGGAGAATGAGCCCAATGCAGCAAGGCAGGCAGGCGACGCGAAGGGTAGGGGGAGACTGGATCACTGCTGCATTTGATGTTGCGGGTGTGTTCCTGCGGGGCTCCTGCTTTAAGGTGGTGGTGGCAAGGCTGCAGAGCGCCTACGGCCATAGTACCCTGAACATGCCCAATCTCGTCAGGCCTGGATACTACTTGGGTGGGAGACCGCCCGGAAGCGCCGGGTGATGTAGGCTTTTCCTCCTTTGGCTCTTCCTGCTTCCTTTTCCCTTCCTCTCTTCAGCCAGCCTGAGCCCCAGCACACCTGCTGCCGCCGCTTCCCTTTTGCAGCACACTCTGGCTGCCCCTGAAGCTCCTGGCCCGCTGGCTATGGCCTTCTTCCACCAGAGGGCAGAGGAGGGCTTGGGCGGGGGGCTTTTCCCTCCAAGCCTTTGGAAAACTAGGCCAGTGCAACCCACAGGTGGGGCGGAATGGGGGACATGCAGCGGCCTTGCCCAGCCTGCGAGAGGGGCTGTTCCCCCCTCCCCCGTGACGGCTTCCGGACATTCATCCCGGTGGTGTGGCGGGGCGGGGCTGCCTCTAGCGGCAACCCTGCTGTTCCCTCGTCCCGGCGCAAGCTTGTGGAGATGCAGCTCCAGGGAGACTTGAGACGCCTATGGAGCGCTGGAGTGCGTCTCGGGGCAGCAGCGGTGTTTCAGTGCCTTTTCAGAAGGGCGAAAGGCAGGGAAGCCAAGGTGCAGGCGACAGAAGCAGGAGAATGAGGCCCACGCAGCGAGGCAGGCGACGCGAGGGGTAGAGGGAGACTGCCTCGCTGCTGCATTGGAAGTTGCGGGTGTGTTCTTGCAGGGCTCCTGCTTAAAGGCGGTGGTGGCAAGGCACCAGAGCGTCTACGGCCATACTACCCTGAACGCGCCCGATCTCGTCTGATCTCGGAAGGTAAGCAGGATCAGGCCTGGTTAGTACTTGGATGGGAGACCGCCTGGGAATACCGGGTGCTGTAGGCTTTTCCTCCTTTTGCTCTTCCCGCTCCCTTTTCCCTTCCTCTTTTCAGCCAGCCTGTGCCCCAGCGCAGCTGCTGGAGGAAAACTGGCTCACCGCAGCATTTTGTCGGGGGAAAACTGGCTCAACGCAGCCTTTTGCTCCGACGGTGCCTTGTTGCTGTATCTCTGCTTAAAGGCACTGGCAGCAAAGCGGCGCAGCTTCTACAGCCATACTGCCCTGAACGCGCCCGAGCTCGTCAGGCCTGGATACTACTTGGGTGGGAGACCGCCCGGAAGCGCCGGGTGATGTAGGCTTTTCCTCCTTTGGCTCTTCCTGCTTCCTTTTCCTTTTCTCTCTTCAGCCAACCTGAGCCCCAGCGCAGCTGCTGCCACCGCTTCCCTTTTGCAGCACACTCTTGCTGCCCCTGAAGCTCCTGGCCCGCTGGCTATGGCCTTCCTCCACCACAGGGCAGAGGAGGGCTTGGGCGGGGGGCTTTTCCCTCCAAGCCTTTGGAAAACTAGGCCAGTGCAACCCACTGGTGGGGCGGAATGGGGGACATGCAGCGGACTTACCCAGCCTGCGAGAGGGGCTGTTCCCCCCTCCCCCGTGACGGCTTCCGGGCATTCATCCCGGTGGTGTGGCGGGGCGGGGCTGCCTCTAGCGGCAACCCTGCTGTTCCCTCGTCCCGGCACAACCTTGTGGAGATGCAGCTCCAGGGAGACTTGAGACGCCTATGGAGCGCTGGAGTGCGTGTCGGGGCAGCAGCGGTGTTTCAGTGCCTTTTCAGAAGGGCGAAAGGCAGGGAAGCCAAGGTGCAGGCGACAGAAGCAGGTGAATGAGCCCAATGCAGCAAGGCAGGCAGGCGACGCGAAGGGTAGGGGGAGACTGGATCACTGCTGCATTTGACGTTGCGGGTGTGTTCCTGCGGGGCTCCTGCTTTAAGGTGGTGGTGGCAAGGCTGCAGAGCGCCTACGGCCATAGTACCCTGAACATGCCCGATCTCGTCAGGCCTGGATACTACTTGGGTGGGAGACCGCCCGGAAGCGCCGGGTGATGTAGGCTTTTCCTCCTTTGGCTCTTCTTGCTTCCTTTTCCCTTCCTCTCTTCAGCCAGCCTGAGCCCCAGCACACCTGCTGCCGCCGCTTCCCTTTTGCAGCACACTCTGGCTGCCCCTGAAGCTCCTGGCCCGCTGGCTATGGCCTTCTTCCACCAGAGGGCAGAGGAGGGCTTGGGGGGGGGGCTTTTCCCTCCAAGCCTTTGGAAAACTAGGCCAGTGCAACCCACAGGTGGGGCGGAATGGGGGACATGCAGCGGCCTTGCCCAGCCTGCGAGAGGGGCTGTTCCCCCCTCCCCCGTGACGGCTTCCGGACATTCATCCCGGTGGTCCGGCGGGGCGGGGCTGCCTCTAGCGGCAACCCTGCTGTTCCCTCGTCCCGGCGCAACCTTGTGGAGATGCAGCTCCAGGGAGACTTGAGACGCCTATGGAGCGCTGGAGTGCGTGTCGGGGCAGCAGCGGTGTTTCAGTGCCTTTTCAGAAGGGCGAAAGGCAGGGAAGCCAAGGTGCAGGCGACAGAAGCAGGAGAATGAGGCCCACGCAGCGAGGCAGGCGACGCGAGGGGTAGAGGGATACTGCCTCGCTGCTGCATTGGAAGTTGCGGGTGTGTTCTTGCAGGGCTCCTGCTTAAAGGCGGTGGTGGCAAGGCAGCAGAGCGTCTACGGCCATACTACCCTGAACGCGCCCGATCTCGTCTGATCTCGGAAGCTAAGCAGGGTCAGGCCTGGTTAGTACTTGGATGGGAGACCGCCTGGGAATACCGGGTGCTGTAGGCTTTTCCTCCTTTGGCTCTTCCCGCTCCCTTTTCCCTTCCTCTTTTCAGCCAGCCTGTGCCCCAGCGCAGCTGCTGGAGGAAAACTGGCTCACCGCAGCATTTTGTCAGGGGAAAACTGGCTCAACGCAGCCTTTTGCTCCGACGGTGCCTTGTTGCTGTGTCTCTGCTTAAACGCACTGGCAGCAAAGTGGCGCAGCTTCTACAGCCATACTGCCCTGAACGCGCCCGAGCTCGTCAGGCCTGGATACTACTTGGGTGGCAGACCGCCCGGAAACGCCGGGTGATGTAGGCTTTTCCTCCTTTGGCTCTTCCTGCTTCCTTTTCCTTTTCTCTCTTCAGCCAACCTGATCCCCAGCGCAGCTGCTGCCACCGCTTCCCTTTTGCAGCACACTCTTGCTGCCCCTGAAGCTCCTGGCCCGCTGGCTATGGCCTTCCTCCACCACAGGGCAGAGGAGGGCTTGGGCGGGGGGCTTTTCCCTCCAAGCCTTTGGAAAACTAGGCCAGTGCAACCCACTGGTGGGGCGGAATGGGGGACATGCAGCGGCCTTGCCCAGCCTGCGAGAGGGGCTGTTCCCCCCTCCCCCGTGACGGCTTCCGGACATTCATCCCGGTGGTGTGGCGGGGCGGGGCTGCCTCTAGCGGCAACCCTGCTGTTCCCTCGTCCCGGCGCAACCTTGTGGAGATGCAGCTCCAGGGAGACTTGAGACGCCTATGGAGCGCTGGAGTGCGTGTCGGGGCAGCAGCGGTGTTTCAGTGCCTTTTCAGAAGGGCGAAAGGCAGGGAAGCCAAGGTGCAGGCGACAGAAGCAGGAGAATGAGGCCCATGCAGCGAGGCAGGCGACGCGAGGGGTAGAGGGAGACTGCCTCGCTGCTGCATTAGAAGTTGCGGGTGTGTTCTTGCAGGGCTCCTGCTTAAAGGCGGTGGTGGCAAGGCAGCAGAGCGTCTACGGCCATACTACCCTGAACGCGCCCGATCTCGTCTGATCTCGGAAGCTAAGCAGGGTCAGGCCTGGTTAGTACTTGGATGGGAGACCGCCTGGGAATACCGGGTGCTGTAGGCTTTTCCTCCTTTTGCTCTTCCCACTCCCTTTTCCCTTCCTCTTTTCAGCCAGCCTGTGCCCCAGCGCAGCTGCTGGAGGAAAACTGGCTCACCGCAGCATTTTGTCGGGGGAAAACTGACTCAACGCAGCCTCTTGCTCCGACGGTGCCTTGTTGCTGTATCTCTGCTTAAAGGCACTGGCAGCAAAGCGGCGCAGCTTCTACAGCCATACTGCCCTGAACGCGCCCGAGCTCGTCAGGCCTGGATACTACTTGGGTGGGAGACCGCCCGGAAATGCCGGGTGCTGTAGGCTTTTCCTTCTTTTGCTCTTCCCGCTCCCTTTTCCCTTCCTCTTTTCAGCCAGCCTGTGCCCCAGCGCAGCTGCTGGAGGAAAACTGGCTCACCGCAGCATTTTGTCGGGGGAAAACTGGCTCAACGCAGCCTTTTGCTCCGACGGTGCCTTGTTGCTGTATCTCTGCTTAAAGGCACTGGCAGCAAAGCGGCGCAGCTTCTACAGCCATACTGCCCTGAACATGCCCGATCTCGTCAGGCCTGGATACTACTTGGGTGGGAGACCGCCCGGAAGCGCCGGGTGATGTAGGCTTTTCCTCCTTTGGCTCTTCCTGCTTCCTTTTCCCTTCCTCTCTTCAGCCAGCCTGAGCCCCAGCACACCTGCTGCCGCCGCTTCCCTTTTGCAGTACACTCTGGCTGCCCCTGAAGCTCCTGGCCCGCTGGCTATGGCCTTCTTCCACCAGAGGGCAGAGGAGGGCTTGGGGGGGGGGCTTTTCCCTCCAAGCCATTGGAAAACTAGGCCAGTGCAACCCACATGTGGGGCGGAATGGGGGACATGCAGCGGCCTTGCCCAGCCTGCGAGAGGGGCTGTTCCCCCCTCCCCCGTGACGGCTTCCGGACATTCATCCCGGTGGTCCGGCGGGGCGGGGCTGCCTCTAGCGGCAACCCTGCTGTTCCCTCGTCCCGGCGCAACCTTGTGGAGATGCAGCTCCAGGGAGACTTGAGACGCCTATGGAGCGCTGGAGTGCGTGTCGGGGCAGCAGCGGTGTTTCAGTGCCTCTTCAGAAGGGCGAAAGGCAGGGAAGCCAAGGTGCAGGCGACAGAAGCAGGAGAATGAGGCCCACACAGCGAGGCAGGCGACGCGAGGGGTAGAGGGAGACTGCCTCGCTGCTGCATTAGAAGTTGCGGCTGTGTTCTTGCAGGGCTCCTGCTTAAAGGCGGTGGTGGCAAGGCAGCAGAGCGTCTACGGCCATACTACCCTGAACGCGCCCGATCTCGTCTGATCTCAGCCTGGTTAGTACTTGGATGGGAGACCGCCTGGGAATACCGGGTGCTGTAGGCTTTTCCTCCTTTTGCTCTTCCCGCTCCCTTTTCCCTTCCTCTTTTCAGCCAGCCTGTGCCCCAGCGCAGCTGCTGGAGGAAAACTGGCTCACCGCAGCATTTTGTCAGGGGAAAACTGGCTCAACGCAGCCTTTTGCTCCGACGGTGCCTTGTTGCTGTGTCTCTGCTTAAACGCACTGGCAGCAAAGTGGCGCAGCTTCTACAGCCATACTGCCCTGAACGCGCCCGATCTCGTCAGGCCTGGATACTACTTGGGTGGGAGACCGCCCGGAAATGCCGGGTGATGTAGGCTTTTCCTCCTTTGGCTCTTCCTGCTTCCTTTTCCCTTCCTCTCTTGTGCCAGCCTGAGCCCCAGCACACCTGCTGCCACCGCTTCCCTTTTGCAGCACACTCTGGCTGCCCCTGAAGCTCCTGGCCCGCTGGCTATGGCCTTCCTCCACCACAGGGCAGAGGAGGGCTTGGGCGGGGGGCTTTTCCCTCCAAGCCTTTGGAAAACTAGGCCAGTGCAACCCACAGGTGGGGCGGAATGGGGGACATGCAGCGGACTTGCCCAGCCTGCGAGAGGGGCTGTTCCCCCCTCCCCCGTGACGGCTTCCGGGCATTCATCCCGGTGGTGTGGCGGGGCGGGGCTGCCTCTAGCGGCAACCCTGCTGTTCCCTCGTCGCGGCGCAACCTTGTGGAGATGCAGCTCCAGGGAGACTTGAGACGCCTATGGAGCGCTGGAGCGCGTCTCGGGGCAGCAGGGTGTTTCAGTGCCTTTTCAGAAGGGCGAAAGGCAGGGAAGCCAAGGTGCAGGCGACAGAAGCAGGAGAATGAGGCCCACGCAGCGAGGCAGGCGACGCGAGGGGTAGAGGGAGACTGCCTCGCTGCTGCATTGGAAGTTGCGGGTGTGTTCTTGCAGGGCTCCTGCTTAAAGGCGGTGGTGGCAAGGCAGCAGAGCGTCTACGGCCATACTACCCTGAACGTGCCCGATCTCGTCTGATCTCGGAAGCTAAGCAGGGTCAGGCCTGGTTAGTACTTGGATGGGAGACCGCCTGGGAATACCGGGTGCTGTAGGCTTTTCCTCCTTTTGCTCTTCCCGCTCCCTTTTCCCTTCCTCTTTTCAGCCAGCCTGTGCCCCAGCGCAGCTGCTGGAGGAAAACTGGCTCACCGCAGCATTTTGTCGGGGGAAAACTGGCTCAACGCAGCCTTTTGCTCCGACGGTGCCTTCTTGCTGTATCTCTGCTTAAAGGCACTGGCAGCAAAGCGGCGCAGCTTCTACAGCCATACTGCCCTGAACGCGCCCGAGCTCGTCAGGCCTGGATACTACTTGGGTGGGAGACCGCCCGGAAACGCCGGGTGATGTAGGCTTTTCCTCCTTTGGCTCTTCCTGCTTCCTTTTCCTTTTCTCTCTTCAGCCAACCTGAGCCCCAGCGCAGCTGCTGCCACCGCTTCCCTTTTGCAGCACACTCTGGCTGCCCCTGAAGCTCCTGGCCCGCTGGCTATGGCCTTCCTCCACCAGAGGGCAGAGGAGGGCTTGGGCGGGGGGCTTTTCCCTCCAAGCCTTTGGAAAACTAGGCCAGTGCAACCCACATGTGGGGCGGAATGGGGGACATGCAGCGGACTTGCCAGCCTGCGAGAGGGGCTGTTCCCCCCTCCCCCGTGACGGCTTCCGGGCATTCATCCCGGTGGTGTGGCGGGGCGGGGCTGCCTGTAGCGGCAACCCTGCTGTTCCCTCGTCCCGGCGCAACCTTGTGGAGATGCGGCTCCAGGGAGGCTTGAGACGTCTACGGAGCGCTGGAGTGCGTGTCGGGGCAGCAGCGGTGTTTCAGTGCCTTTTCAGAAGGGCGAAAGGCAGGGAAGCCAAGGTGCAGGCGACAGAAGCAGGAGAATGAGCCCAATGCAGCAAGGCAGGCAGGCGACGCGAAGGGTAGGGGGAGACTGGATCACTGCTGCATTTGACGTTGCGGGTGTGTTCCTGCGGGGCTCCTGCTTTAAGGTGGTGGTGGCAAGGCTGCAGAGCGCCTACGGCCATAGTACCCTGAACATGCCCGATCTCGTCAGGCCTGGATACTACTTGGGTGGGAGACCGCCCGGAAGCGCCGGGTGATGTAGGCTTTTCCTCCTTTGGCTCTTCCTGCTTCCTTTTCCCTTCCTCTCTTCAGCCAGCCTGAGCCCCAGCACACCTGCTGCCGCCGCTTCCCTTTTGCAGCACACTCTGGCTGCCCCTGAAGCTCCTGGCCCGCTGGCTATGGCCTTCTTCCACCAGAGGGCAGAGGAGGGCTTGGGGGGGAGGCTTTTCCCTCCAAGCCATTGGAAAACTAGGCCAGTGCAACCCACAGGTGGGGCGGAATGGGGGACATGCAGCGGCCTTGCCCAGCCTGCGAGAGGGGCTGTTCCCCCCTCCCCCGTGACGGCTTCCGGACATTCATCCCGGTGGTGTGGCGGGGCGGGGCTGCCTCTAGCGGCAACCCTGCTGTTCCCTCGTCGCGGCGCAACCTTGTGGAGATGCAGCTCCAGGGAGACTTGAGACGCCTATGGAGCGCTGGAGTGCGTGTCGGGGCAGCAGCGGTGTTTCAGTGCCTTTTCAGAAGGGCGAAAGGCAGGGAAGCCAAGGTGCAGGCGACAGAAGCAGGAGAATGAGGCCCACGCAGCGAGGCAGGCGACGCGAGGGGTAGAGGGGGACTGCCTCGCTGCTGCATTAGAAGTTGCGGGTGTGTTCTTGCAGGGCTCCTGCTTAAAGGCGGTGGTGGCAAGGCAGCAGAGCGTCTACGGCCATACTACCCTGAACGCGCCCGATCTCGTCTGATCTCGGAAGCTAAGCAGGGTCAGGCCTGGTTAGTACTTGGATGGGAGACCGCCTGGGAATACCGGGTGCTGTAGGCTTTTCCTCCTTTTGCTCTTCCCGCTCCCTTTTCCCTTCCTCTTTTCAGCCAGCCTGTGCCCCAGCGCAGCTGCTGGAGGAAAACTGGCTCACCGCAGCATTTTGTCGGGGGAAAACTGGCTCAACGCAGCCTTTTGCTCCGACGGTGCCTTGTTGCTGTATCTCTGCTTAAAGGCACTGGCAGCAAAGCGGCGCAGCTTCTACAGCCATACTGCCCTGAACGCGCCCGAGCTCGTCAGGCCTGGATACTACTTGGGTGGGAGACCGCCCGGAAATGCCGGGTGATGTAGGCTTTTCCTCCTTTGGCTCTTCCTGCTTCCTTTTCCCTTCCTCTCTTGTGCCAGCCTGAGCCCCAGCACACCTGCTGCCACCGCTTCCCTTTTGCAGCACACTCTGGCTGCCCCTGAAGCTCCTGGCCCGCTGGCTATGGCCTTCCTCCACCACAGGGCAGAGGAGGGCTTGGGCGGGGGGCTTTTCCCTCCAAGCCTTTGGAAAACTAGGCCAGTGCAACCCACAGGTGGGGCGGAATGGGGGACATGCAGCGGCCTTGCCCAGCCTGCGAGAGGGGCTGTTCCCCCCTCCCCCGTGACGGCTTCCGGACATTCATCCCGGTGGTGTGGCGGGGCGGGGCTGCCTCTAGCGGCAACCCTGCTGTTCCCTCGTCCCGGCGCAACCTTGTGGAGATGCAGCTCCAGGGAGACTTGAGACGCCTATGGAGCGCGGGAGTGCGTGTCGGGGCAGCAGCGGTGTTTCAGTGCCTTTTCAGAAGGGCGAAAGGCAGGGAAGCCAAGGTGCAGGCGACAGAAGCAGGAGAATGAGGCCCACGCAGCGAGGCAGGCGACGCGAGGGGTAGAGGGAGACTGCCTCGCTGCTGCATTAGAAGTTGCGGGTGTGTTCTTGCAGGGCTCATGCTTAAAGGCGGTGGTGGCAAGGCAGCAGAGCGTCTACGGCCATACTACCCTGAACGCGCCCGATCTCGTCTGATCTCGGAAGCTAAGCAGGGTCAGGCCTGGTTAGTACTTGGATGGGAGACCGCCTGGGAATACCGGGTGCTGTAGGCTTTTCCTCCTTTTGCTCTTCCCGCTCCCTTTTCCCTTCCTCTTTTCAGCCAGCCTGTGCCCCAGCGCAGCTGCTGGAGGAAAACTGGCTCACCGCAGCATTTTGTCGGGGGAAAACTGGCTCAACGCAGCCTTTTGCTCCGACGGTGCCTTGTTGCTGTATCTCTGCGTAAAGGCACTGGCAGCAAAGCGGCGCAGCTTCTACAGCCATACTGCCCTGAACGCGCCCGAGCTCATCAGGCCTGGATACTACTTGGGTGGGAGACCGCCCGGAAACGCCGGGTGATGTAGGCTTTTCCTCCTTTGGCTCTTCCTGCTTCCTTTTCCTTTTCTCTCTTCAGCCAACCTGATCCCCAGCGCAGCTGCTGCCACCGCTTCCCTTTTGCAGCACACTCTGGCTGCCCCTGAAGCTCCTGGCCCGCTGGCTATGGCCTTCCTCCACCAGAGGGCAGAGGAGGGCTTGGGCGGGGGGCTTTTCCCTCCAAGCCTTTGGAAAACTAGGCCAGTGCAACCCACAGGTGGGGCGGAATGGGGGACATGCAGCGGCCTTGCCCAGCCTGCGAGAGGGGCTGTTCCCCCCTCCCCCGTGACAGCTTCCGGGCATTCATCCCGGTGGTGTGGCGGGGCGGGGCTGCCTCTAGCGGCAACCCTGCTGTTCCCTCATCCCGGCGCAAGCTTGTGGAGATGCAGCTCCAGGGAGACTTGAGACGCCTATGGAGCGCTGGAGTGCGTCTCAGGGCAGCAGCGGTGTTTCAGTGCCTTTTCAGAAGGGCGAAAGGCAGGGAAGCCAAGGTGCAGGCGACAGAAGCAGGAGAATGAGGCCCATGCAGCGAGGCAGGCGACGCGAAGGGTAGGGGGAGACTGGATCACTGCTGCATTTGACGTAGCGGGTGTGTTCCTGCGGGGCTCCTGCTTTAAGGTGGTGGTGGCAAGGCTGCAGAGCGCCTACGGCCATAGTACCATGAACGTGCCCGATCTCGTCAGGCCTGGATACTACTTGGGTGGGAGACCGCCCGGAAGCGCCGGGTGCTGTAGGCTTTTCCTCCTTTGGCTCTTCCCGCTCCCTTTTCCCTTCCTCTTTTCAGCCAGCCTGTGCCCCAGCGCAGCTGCTGGAGGAAAACTGGCTCACCGCAGCATTTTGTCGGGGGAAAACTGGCTCAACGCAGCCTTTTGCTCCGACGGTGCCTTGTTGCTGTGTCTCTGCTTAAAGGCACTGGCAGCAAAGTGGCGCAGCTTCTACAGCCATACTGCCCTGAATGCGCCCGAGCTCGTCAGGCCTGGATACTACTTGGGTGGGAGACCGCCCGGAAACGCCGGGTGATGTAGGCTTTTCCTCCTTTGGCTCTTCCTGCTTCCTTTTCCTTTTCTCTCTTCAGCCAACCTGAGCCCCAGCGCAGCTGCTGCCACCGCTTCCCTTTTGCAGCACACTCTGGCTGCCCCTGAAGCTCCTGGCTCCTGGCTATGGCCTTCCACCAGTGGGCAGAGGAGGGCTTGGGCGGGGGGCTTTTCCCTCCAAGCCTTTGGAAAACTAGGCCAGTGCAACCCACATGTGGGGCAGAATGGGGGACATGCAGCGGCCTTGCCCAGCCTGCGAGAGGGGCTGTTCCCCCCTCCCCCGTGACGGCTTCCGGACATTCATCCTGGTGGTGTGGCGGGGCGGGGCTGCCTCTAGCGGCAACCCTGCTGTTCCGTCGTCCCGGCGCAACCTTGTGGAGATGCAGCTCCAGGGAGACTTGAGACGCCTATGGAGCGCTGGAGTGCGTGTCGGGGCAGCAGCGGTGTTTCAGTGCCTTTTCAGAAGGGCGAAAGGCAGGGAAGCCAAGGTGCAGGCGACAGAAGCAGGAGAATGAGGCCCATGCAGCAAGGCAGGCAGGCGACGCGAAGGGTAGGGGGAGACTGGATCACTGCTGCATTTGACGTAGCGGGTGTGTTCCTGCGGGGCTCCTGCTTTAAGGTGGTGGTGGCAAGGCTGCAGAGCGCCTACGGCCATAGTACCCTGAACATGCCCGATCTCGTCAGGCCTGGATACTACTTGGGTGGGAGACCGCCCGGAAGCGCCGGGTGATGTAGGCTTTTCCTCCTTTTGCTCTTCCCGCTCCCTTTTCCCTTCCTCTTTTCAGCCAGCCTGTGCCCCAGCGCAGCTGCTGGAGGAAAACTGGCTCAACGCAGCATTTTGTCGGGGGAAAACTGGCTCAACGCAGCCTTTTGCTCCGACGGTGCCTTGTTGCTGTGTCTCTGCTTAAAGGCATAGGCGGCAAAGCGGCGCATCATCTACAGCCATACTACCCTGAACGCACCCGATCTCGTCAGGCCTGGATACTACTTGGGTGGGAGACCACCCGGAAACGCCGGGTGATGTAGGCTTTTCCTCCTTTGGCTCTTCTTGCTTCCTTTTCCCTTCCTCTCTTCAGCCAGCCTGAGCCCCAGCGCAGCTGCTGCCACCGCTTCCCTTTTGCAGCACACTCTGGCTGCCCCTGAAGCTCCTGGCCCGCTGGCTATGGCCTTCTTCCACCAGAGGGCAGAGGAGGGCTTGGGGGGGGGGCTTTTCCCTCCAAGCCATTGGAAAACTAGGCCAGTGCAACCCACATGTGGGGCGGAATGGGGGACATGCAGCGGCCTTGCCCTGCCTGCGAGAGGGGCTGTTCCCCCCTCCCCCGTGAAGGCTTCCGGACATTCATCCCGGTGGTGTGGCGGGGCGGGGCTGCCTCTAGCGGCAACCCTGCTGTTCCCTCGTCCCGGCGCAACCTTGTGGAGATGCAGCTCCAGGGAGACTTGAGACCCCTATGGAGCGCTGGAGTGCGTGTCGGGGCAGCAGCGGTGTTTCAGTGCCTTTTCAGGAGGGCGAAAGGCAGGGAAGCCAAGGTGCAGGCGACAGAAGCAGGAGAATGAGGCCCACGCAGCGAGGCAGGCGACGCGAGGGGTAGAGGGAGACTGCCTCGCTGCTGCATTAGAAGTTGCGGGTGTGTTCTTGCAGGGCTCCTGCTTAAAGGCGGTGGTGGCAAGGCAGCAGAGCGTCTACGGCCATACTACCCTGAACGCGCCCGATCTCGTCTGATCTCGGAAGCTAAGCAGGGTCAGGCCTGGTTAGTACTTGGATGGGAGACCGCCTGGGAATACCGGGTGCTGTCGGCTTTTCCTCCTTTTGCTCTTTCCGCCCCCTTTTCCCTTCCTCTCTTCAGCCAGCCTGTACCCCAGCACAGCTGCTGGGGGTAAACTGGCTCACCGCAGTCTTTTGCTTCCAGGGTTCTTTGTTGCTGTGTTGTTGTTGTTGTTGTTTATTCATTCAGTTGCTTCCGACTCTTCATGACTTCATTGACCAGCTCACGCCAGAGCTTGACATCCCCCCACCCCACCCCACCGACACTAACATACATGGACACAAATAGGAGGTGCCCCGTTGTGTCTGCGATGTTCTGTTCCGTGCTTAGCAGTCAGCTTCTGCTGGGAAATTATCTGCCTACAGACCAATCTCACCTCACACAGAAATGCATGTAGTAGGTTCTTTTGACAATGGGTAGTTCCTATACTTACTCTAAGCCTTTTTGGAGTGTAAGAATTAAGTGTACCTTTGATTTTAATTCAGAAGCCACCTTTCAGAAGATCAATAAACACTGCTGTAAGGTTACCTGTTATAAAGGTGATATTTTATGCATTAAATACTCATGCAAATAAGCACTTAGTGTGGGATAAGACACACAACTCCCCTAAATAATAGGGTTTTTTAAAAAAACAACGTATGATTCTGGCATATTCAAACTATGCCACTAGATGGTAGTATGGAACTGTATTGGATAATCTATCTACTTTTCCAGTGTCTGGACAATTTTGTTCAGAAAAGTTTCAAAAGTGTAAGAATTACACTTTGACGTTCAGTGGACATACTTTTATTCATCTTTTATTGTTTCCCAAAATGATGTATTTTTCTTTGATAGAAATATTGGTATAGTAACTGTAATTATTTAAAAACCCTATGCTTGAAAAATGTGGAGTTACTTATACTTCATTGGGAGTCCTGTGGATGTAGAACTCTCTTCACCGATAAAACATAGAATCATAGAACAGTAGGGCTGAAAGGGGCCTACAAGGCCATCGAGTCCAACCCCCTGCTCAGTGCAGGAATCCAAGTCAGAGCATTGGATGTCAGAGCAGTGCAGGAATTGGATGTCATTGGATGTCAGAGCAGTGCAGGAATCCAAGTCAGAGCATTGTCCAGCCTTGTCTTGCACGCCTCCAGTGTGCCAGAGCCCACCACCTCCCTAGGCAATGGGTTCCATTGTCGTATTGCTCTAACAGTCAGGAGGTTTCTCCTGATGTTCAGCCGGAATCTGGCTTCCTGTAACGTGAGCCCATTATTCCGTGTCCTGCATTCTGGGATGATCGAGAAGAGATCCTGGCCTTCCTCTCTCGGACAACCTTTGTTCATGACAGGAACACGTTTCTAACATACCAAGTAGGGGTTCGCAAGCAGCATCCATTGGCTTAATTTCATGCACCCTGTGACCTAATTTCGTGCAGGGGGAGGGAGCCCAGAGAGAGAGAAGGAGGGGGGAAATGGGGGGAGCCAAAACAGTTGGAGTCATGGAAAGGGAGGGGGAGTGCAGAATCTCACTTATTTATTTATTATTACATTTTATTACTACATTTATATCCCACCTTTTCCCCTCTTGCAAGGAACACAAGGCAGCTTATATGGGCCTCCTCCTCCCCATTTTATCCTCACAACAACCCTGTGAGGTAGGTTGGGCTCCGAGTTAGTGGCTGGCCCAAAGTCACCCAGTGAGCTTCATTGCTGAGTGGGGACTAGAATCCGGATCTCCCATGTCCCAGTCCAGCACTCTAACCGCTGCCCCACACTGCCTCTTTGTCCACTTCTTGGGCAAAGCTTCAAACTTCAGTTTTTGCTCCAAACATGGTTTTTAACTTCATGATTTTCCTTTTCATATGGCTGAGGGCTCAAGGGTAATGGCTGAGGGACGGCCACCATTGCCCCCAGTATCTCCCACCTAAGACAGTTGCCTTACTATATCTAACAGCAGGGCAGCACGCCAAGGTAATAACAATCCTGTCTCATCTTCCCAACATCACGTAGAGCTTGCTTAAGCCATGGCACTGGCTGGGCGCCATTTGCCTAATCACCCACCCAGGCATGGCTTGTCGTGTTGTTTGAACCCGGGCAGTTTGGCTTGCTGAAGGGGGAAATAACCCTCAAATAACCCGTGTGCTGTTGTTGAGCACCTTCCCGGCCCCTCAAGCTGTGCAGGGTGCTGCACCAAATAATCTGCATGCAGGCATACACACACCATTCCATCCGTTGAGCAGAATGCGGGGAGAGCTTGCTGGAAAGATGAGGTTTAAGTGCTCAGCTGAGTGCTAGAAAACAGTTGAGCAGTGGGGAAAGCAGACTCCAGAGTCCCCTTTCCTCTGCTGCTCAGCTGCTTTCAAGTTTTAAATTTTATCTTCCCATTAGCTCACTCAGCAGTCCCATGTAGATGTTGAGCTCTCTGAGCACAAGGAGCCGCAGTGATGCAGCATCTCCGCATCGCTTCTGGAACAGCACACTAGCGAGTTAGGCCCCCATGAAAGGAGGTGTTATTTATTTACATATTTATTAAATTATCTCAGGTAATCATTTAAAACTCATTTAGGGCACAATCCTATGCATGTTTAGACAGAAAAAAAGGCCTACAACTCCCAGCATTCCCCAGCCAGCCTTGCAAGGAGTTGTAGGCCTTTTTTTCTGTCTAAACATGCATAGGATTGTGCCCTTAATCTCATAAATCATCAGCTGAAGCCAAAACAGCAAAGGGAGCTAAATCCCCAAAGGGTAACCCCTTAGGAATTTACAGCTAGGAGCTAAATCGGGGGTGGGGTGGGGAATCCAACAGGAACTTAGAGTTCTTGCAGCCCTGCTCTAACAGCTATTCCTGTGTGGTTGAAGAGAACCGCAACCACATACTTAAACAAAACTGAAGTTTGGAAAGGGGCAACAGAAGCAATACATACATCTAGATTGATAAGGGCCACTGTGCAGGCCTATCTAGTGGAAGAGTCAGCTTATAAACAAAAAAAAAAGTGTAGGCTAACTTCAGTTTGGGCTCAGTGTAGGCTCAGGGTTTAGGTCTTATACAGCTGCTGATAAACTAAAGTTCGGAAACAGACTCATCCCAAGTTTGAAAGTTTAGCTTTCATTTAGTTTAAAAGATGCACAAAAAGGAACTCAGCCCCTTGCAAACCACAGGCACCACCACAGCAGGCTTTTTAATCCCCCAATTTACCAGGGCTTCTGCTCCTGGATTCTTTGCAGGATTAAGATCGGCTCCTTACATGAGCTGACTCATGCTGTTTCTTTCGGGGCTGTCTTTCTCGGCAAGTTCTTAGCAAGTTCTATTCTATATGTTTAATTTTACAGCCAGTAGATGGCGCTGTGGTTATAGTGCAACTCCATCATTATTCTGTTTTTTAAAAATAGCATAATTTTGACTTAGCGTTTTAATCTTTTTATTCTTTTACTATTTTATCTCTTGTGTTCACCACTCTGAAATCTGTTCTAAATATGGAGGGGTATACAAATATTGTAAATAATAATTTTAAAAAATGATCACACACGGCTGATATACTGGATTAATGTTGCTTATCGGGTTATCTCTGATCTTTTAAAAAGCAGGATAAAGGTCAGAAAGCATGGGAGATGCCCTGGAAGTTGACAACGTCATGTAAAGGACCCGCAAGCTTCCATGAGTGACCAATCACAAGCATGCAATAAAAGCCTTGTGTGGAAGTGCTCCACATCTCTTCCTAAATCAGCTACCCTATTGGCAGCCCCTTGCATTCCCAGGGGAGCCTGAATTTTCAGGATGGCACCCATGATGACGTGTGGTGATCATGCAAACCCTGTTATAGACAGCTGGGGTCGTGATGGGCATGTAGATCTTCAGAACTAATTTAGTACTATGAACATGCTATCATCCCTTAGACCAGAACACTCAGGGTGATCTTTGGATGGAAAACGAAATCAAGGAGGCCTCCAAATGAGGAAGTGTTGTAATAATGGGTGACTTCAGTTTCCCCCCCTCCCCACGTTGACTAGACAAAGGCATGCTCCAGTAATGACAAAGGGGTTAAATTTCTTGGTGCCCGAAATGACTCTGCCCTAGAACAGTTGCTCATGGAAGTGACCAGAGGGAAGGCAACCTTGGATTTAATCCTAAGTGGTGTTGCCCATGACTTAGTACGAGATGTTAGTACGGGCTATACTTCCTCTATACTTAGTACGGGCTATACTTCCTGGAAGATGGGCTGTTGGCTAGGGATGGGTTGCACCTCACAAAGGATGGGAAGAATGTGTTTGGCCACAGCATGAAGAACTTCATCAGGAGGGCTTTAAACTGAATCCTACGGGGAAGGGAGATGTAATGCTGGGGGTAACGATGGACATAGGCGCATGCACTGCAATGGAGAGAACAGCTCTGATAGCGCCCAATAATAGTCTTCAGACACATGTAGGAAGAAAGCCAGACTATGAAGCACATGGTCTTCGATGTCTATATACTAATGCCCAGAGTATGGGAAACAAACAGAATGAACTTGAACTCTTAATACAAGAGGGAAATTATGACCTGATAGGTATAACTGAGACTTGGTGGGATGACTCTCATGACTGGAATACAGTAATTGAAGGATATAACTTGTTCAAAAAGAACAGGAGGAACAGAAAGGGAGGTGGGGTTGCACTGTATGTGAAAAATACATATCTCTGCACCGAAATACAGGAGGAGGAGCTTGGTAGCCCCATCGAGAGCATCTGGGTTGAAATAAATGGAGCAAAGAATAAAAGGAACCTGGTGGTCGGAGTCTACTACCGGCCACCCAATCAAGGAGAAGACAAGGATGAAACTTTTGAAAAGCAAATAGCCAATGTTTTAAGGAAGCATGATGTAGTAGTAATGGGGGACTTCAATTTCCCCGATATTTGTTGGGAGACAAATTCTGCAAAACATGGCCCCTCCAGGAAATTCCTGACTTGTGTGGTGGATAACTTCCTCCTACAGAAAGTAGAGGAAGGAACTAGAGGATCGGCTATCCTTGACTTGATCCTAACCAACAGAGATGACTTAGTGGATAAAGTAGCAGTTACAAGAACTCTGGGGGAAAGCGACCATGTTGTACTTGAGTTCTTGGTTCTAAGGGAAGCAAAAGCCGAGTGTAGTCAAACGCGTACCCTGGATTTTAGGAAAGCTGATTTTCATAAACTCAGAACAATGATCAGTAAGGTCCCATGGCAAGCGATGCTAGCGAGAAAAGGAGTCCAAGATGGGTGGGAGCTTTTAAAAAAGGAAATTCTCAAGGCACAATCACAAGCAATTCCAACAAGAAGAAAAGGTGGAAGACAACAGAAGAAGCCAATGTGGCTTCACAAAAAGCTTAGGGATGACCTGAAAACAAAAAAGGACACAAATAGGAAGTGGAAAGAAGGCCAAGTAACAAAGGAAGAGTACAGGCGGATAGCACAGAATTGCAGGGATGGCGTCAGGAAGGCTAAAGCTGAGAATGAGCTGAGGTTAGCAAGGGATGTTAAAAACAACAAAAAGGCTTTCTTCAGCTACGTGCATAGTAAAAGGCAGAGGAAAGAAATGGTTGTTCAGCTATTAAATAAGGATGGCAAAACGATAACAGATGACAAAGAAAAGGCAGAGGTGCTCAATTCCTACTTTGGCTCAGTCTTCTCCCAAAAGAGGGTCTATGACCCCCCTGGCAAAGGCGAAGTACAGGCTGAAGGGGCAGGATTGCAGCTTGAGATCGACAGGCATATGGTCAAGGAACACCTCATTACTTTGAATGAGTTCAAATCTCCAGGGCCAGATCAACTGCATCCTAGAGTCATAAAGGAACTGGCAGAAGAACTCTCAGAACCGCTGTCTATTCTCTTTGAGAAATCATGGAGGACGGGGGAAGTGCCAGATGACTGGAGGAGGGCTAACGTTGTCCCTATCTTCAAAAAGGGTAAAAAGGAGGAACCTGGGAACTACAGACCAGTCAGTCTGACATCAATCCCTGGGAAAATTCTGGAGCAGATCATAAAGCAATCCATCTGGAAGCACCTTGACAACAATGCCGTGATTACTCAAAGCCAACATGGATTTGTCAAAAACAAGTCCTGCCAGACAAATCTGATCTCATTTTTTGATCAAGTAACCTCCCTTGTGGACTGTGGGAATGCTGTAGACATCATATACCTCGACTTCAGCAAGGCTTTCGACAAAGTGCCCCATGATATCCTGATGAGCAAACTAGCTCAAAGTGGGCTAGATGAAACAACGATCCGGTGGATCCACAGTTGGCTACAGAATCGGACTCAAAGAGTGCTTCTCAATGGGACCTTCTCAAACTGGGGAGAGGTAACGAGTGGGGTACCGCAGGGCTCAGTCCTGGGCCCAGTGCTCTTCAACATTTTTATGAATGACTTGGAGGAGGAGCTGCAGGGAATGCTGATCAAATTTGCAGATGACACCAAATTGGGAGGGATAGCTAATACTTTGGAAGACAGAAACAAAATTCAAAGTGATCTGGATAGACTGGCGCGCTGGGCAGAAAACAACAGAATGACATTTAATAGGGACAAATGCCAAGTTCTGCACCTAGGAAAAAGAAACCAAATGCACAGTTACAAGATGGGGGATACGTGGCTCAACCACACTACAAGCGAGAAGGATCTTGGAATTGTTGTCGATCACAAGCTGAATATGAGCCAACAATGGGATGTGGCTGCAAAAAAGGCAAATGCTATTTTGGGCTGCATTCATAGAAGCATCGCTTCAGAATCCCGGGAAGTACTAGTTCCCCTCTACTTAGCACTGGTTAGGCCTCATCTGGAGTACTGTGTCCAGTTCTGGGCACCACACTTTAAGAAGGATGCAAACAAACTGGAGAGGGTTCAGAGGAGGGCAACAAAGATGATCAGGGGACTGGAAACAAAGCCCTATGAAGAGAGACTGAAAGAACTGGGCATGTTTAGCCTTGAGAAGAGAAGACTGAGGGGAGATATGATAGCACTCTTCAAGTACTTGAAAGGTTGTCACAGAGAAGAAGGCCAGGATCTCTTCTTGATCATCCCAGAGTGCAGGACACGGAATAATGGGCTGAAGTTACAGGAAGCCAGATTCTGGCTGAACATCAGGAAAAATTTCCTGACTGTAAGAGCAATACGACAATGGAACCAATTACCTGGGGAGGTGGTGGGCTCTCCCACACTGGAGGCCTTCAAGACGAGGCTGGACAGCCATTTGTCAGGGATGCTCTGACTTGGATTTCTGCATTGAGCAGGGGGTTGGACTGGATGGCCTTGTAGGCCCCTTCCAACCTACTATTCTATGATTCTATGATCTACATATCGGAGACTGTTAATGCTTCTTTCAGTGATTTTAACTCCAGCCTTGGCTTCATCAAGCCCAGCACGTTGCATGATGTGTTCTGCGTACAGGTTGAATAGGTAGGGTGAGAGTATACAACCCTGCCGTACTCCTTTCCCAATCTTAAACCAGTCAGTTGATCCGTGGTCTGTTCTTACCTACTGTTGCTACTTGGTCATTATACAGATTCCTCAGGAGGCAGACAAGATGACTTGGTATCCCCATCCCACCAAGACCTTGCCACAATTTGTGATTATCCACACAAAGGCTTTAGAATAGTCAATAAAACAGAAATAGATGTTTTTCTGAAACTCCCTGGCTTTCTCCATTATCCAGCGGATATTGGCAATTTGGTCTCTCGTTCCTCTGCCTTTTCTAAACCCAGCTTGTACATCTGGCAATTCTCGTTCCATGAATTGCTGGAGTCTACCTTGCAAGATCTTGAGCATTACCTTACTGGCATATGAAATAAGTGCCACTGTTCGATAGTTTGAACATTCTTTGGTGCTTCCCTTTTTTGGTATGGGGATATAAGTTGATCTTTTCCAATCTGTTGGCCATTCTTGTGTTTTCCAAATTTGCTGGCATATGGCATGCATCACCTTGACAGCATCATCTTGCAAGATTTTAAACAGTTCAGCTGGGATACCATCATCTCCTGCTGCCTTGTTATTAGCAATGCTTCTTAAGGCCCATTCAGCCTCACTGTTCAGGATGTCTGGCTCTAGCTCATTGACCACATCGTCAAATCTATCTGCGATATTATTATCCTTCCTATACAGATCTTTCAAATATTCTTGCCACCTTTTCTTGATCTCTTCTGCTTTTGTTAGGTCGTTGCCATCTTTGTTTTTGATCATACCCATTTTTGCCTGGAATTTACCTCCGATGTTTCTAATTTTCTGGAAGAGGTCTCTTGTCCTTCCTCTTCTATTATCTTCTTCCGCTTCCGTGCATTGCTTGTTTGAAAATAATTCCTTATCTCTTCTGGCTAACCTCTGGAATGTTGCATTTAATTGGGCATATCTCCCCCTATCACTGTTGCCTTTTGCTTTCCTTCTTTCTTGGGCTGCTTCCAGTGTCTCAGCAAACAGCCATCTTGCCTTCTTGGTTTTCTTTTTCTTTGGGACGTTTTTTTTTGCCGCCTCCTGAACAATATTGCAAACGTCTGTCCATAGTTCTTCCGGGACCCTATCTACTAAATTTAGTCCCTTAAATCTATTCTTCACCTCACTGCATATTCATGAGGAATATTAGTGAGCTCATATCTAACTTCAAGGATCACTGCCTTGTTGTGGCGAAGGGGCTTGCGTAACTCAGTGAAGCCATAAGCTATGCCGTGCAGGGCCACCCAAGACAGACAGGTCATGGTGGAGAGTTCTGACAAAATGTGGTCCACTGGAGAAGGAAATGGCAACCCACTCCAGTATTCTTGCCAAGAAAACCCCATGGAACGTATCACAAGGCTAACAGAGAAGACGCCGGAAGATGAGCCCCTCAGGTCAGAAGGTGTCCAATATACTACTGGGGAAGAGCAGAGGGTTTTTCCAGGTAGTGCCAGAAAGAGTGAAATGGCTGGGACAAAGCCAAAAGGACACTCAGCTGTGGATGTGTCTGGTGGTGAAAAGAAAATCTGATGCTGTAAAGAACAATATTGTTTAGGAACCTGGAATGTAAGATCAATGAATCAAGGTAAGCTGGAAGTGGTCAAACATGAGATGGCGAGATTGAACATCGACATCTTGGGAATCAGCGAACTAAAATGGACAGGCATGGGCGAATTTAATTCAGGTGACCATCATATCTACTACTGTGGGCAAGAATCCCTTAGAAGAAATGGAGTAGCACTCATAGTCAACAAAAGGGTGGGAAAAGCAGTACTGGGGTACAATCTTAAAAACGATAGAATGACCTCAGTACGAATCCAAGGCAAACCATTCAACATCACAGTAATTCAAGTCTATGCCCCAACCACTGAGGCCAAAGAAGATGAGGTTGATCGGTTCTATGAAGACCTACAACACCTTCTACAACTAACACCAAAAAAAGATGTCCTCTTCATCATAGGGGATTGGGATGCTAAAGTAGGAAGTCAAGAAATCACCGGGATAACAGGCAAGCATGGCCTTGGTGTACAAAATGAAGCAGGACAAAAGCTAATAGAGTTTTGCCAAGGGAACACGCTGATCATAGCAAACACTCTTTTCCAACAGCACAAGAGGCGACTCTACACATGGACATCACCAGATGGTCAATATCGAAATCAGATTGATGATGTCCTTTGCAGCCAAAGATGGAGAAGCTCTATACAGTTAGTCAAAACAAGACCTGGAGTTGACTGTGGCTCAGATCATGAGCTTCTTGTTGCAAAATTTCGGCTTAAATTGAAGAACGTAGGGAAAACCACTAAACCATTCAGGTATGACCTAAATCATATCCCTTATGAATATACAGTGGAGGTGAGGAATAGATTTCAGGGATTAGACCTGATAGACAGAGTGCCTGAGGAACTATGGACGCAGGTCCGTAACATTGTTCAGGAGGCAGCAACTCAATCCATCCCAAAGAAAAAGAAATGCAAGAAAGCAAAGTGGCTGTGTGATGGGGCTTTACAAGTAGCTGAGGAAAGAAGGGAAGCGAAAAGCAAGGGAGAAAGGGGAAGATATACCCAACTGAATGCAGAGTTCCAGAGAATAGCAAGGAGAGACAAGAAGGCCTTCTTAAATGAACATTGCAATGAAATTGAGGAAAACAACAGAATGGGAAAGACTAGAGATCTCTTCGAGAAAATTGGAGATCTCAAGGGAACGTTTTGTGCAAAGACGAGCATGATAAAGGACAAAGAAGGCAGGGACCTAACAGAAGCAGATGAAATTAAGAAGAAGTGGAAAGAATACACAGAAGAACTATACAGGAAAGATCTGAATGTCTCTGATAGCCACGATAGTGCGGTCACTGAACTTGAGCCGGACATCCTCGAGAGTGAAGTCAAGTGGGCCTTAGGAAGCATTACTAACAACAAAGCTAGCAGAGATGACAGTATTCCAGCTGAGCTATTTAAAATCCTAAAAGATGATGCTGTTAAAGTGCTGCACTCAATATGCCAACAAATTTGGAACACTCAACAGTGGCCACAAGACTGGAAAAGGTCAGTTTACATTCCAGTTCCAAAGAAGGGCAACGCCAAAGAGTGTTCAAACTACCGTACAATTGCACTCATTTCACATGCCAGCAAGGTGATGCTCAAAATCCTACAAGCTAGGCTTCAGCAGTATGTGCACCAAGAACTACCGGAAGTACAAGCGGGGTATCGAAGAGGCAGAGGAACTAGAGATCAAATCACGAACATTCGCTGGATCATGGAGAAAGCAAGAGAATTCCAGAAAAACGTCTATTTCTGCTTCATTGACTACGCTAAAGCCTTTGATTGTGTGGATCGCAACAAACTGTGGCAAGTTCTGAAATTGATGGGGGTACCAGACCACCTTACCTGTCTCCTGAGAAACCTGTATGAGGGTCAAGACGCACCAGTAAGAACCGGACATGGAACAACCGATTGGTTCAAAATTGGGAAAGGAGTATAACAAGGCTGCATATTGTTGCCCTGCTTATTTAACTTATATGCAGAGTACATCATGAGAAATGCCGGGTTGGATAAATTACAGGTCGGAATTAAGATTGCCAGGAGAATTATCCACAACCTCAGATACGCAGATTATATCACCCTAATGGCAGAAAGCGAAGAGGATCTAAAGAGCCTCTTGTTGAGGGTGAAATAGGAGAGTGCAAAAGCTGGTTTGAAACTCAGCATTAAAAAAACTAAGATCATGGCATCTGGCCCTATCACGTCCTGGCATATGGAAGGGGAGAAATGGAAGCAGTGACAGATTGTATTTTCTTGGGCTCCAAGATCACCGCAGATGGTGACTGTAGCCATGAAATTAAAAGACGCTTGCTCCTTGGGAGGAAAGCTATGGCAAACCTAGACAGCATAGTAAGAAGCAGAGACATCACCTTGCCGACAAAGGTCCATCTAATCAAAGCTATGGTTTTCCCAGTAGTAACGTATGGCTGTGAGAGCTGGATTATAAGGAAGGCTGAGCGCCGAAGAATTGATGCTTTCAAACTGTGGTGCTGGAGAAGACTCTCACGAGTCCCCTGGACTGCAAGGAGGTCAAATCAGTCAATCCCAAAGGAAATCAACACTGAGTGCTCATTGGAAGGACAGATACTGGAGCTGAAGCTCAAATATTTTGGCCACCTAATGCGAAGAGAAAACTCTCTGGAAAAGACCCTTTTGCTGGGAAAGACTGAAGGCAAAAGGAGAAGGGGACGGCAGAGGATGAGATGGCTAGATAGCATCACTGATGCAATGAATATGGACTTGAGCATGCTCCGGGAGAGAGCGCAGGACAGGAAGGCCTGGCGTGCTATGGTCCATGGGGTCATGAAGTGTCGGACACGCCTGAACGCCTGAACAACAACAACATATCTGACTGATCTGTGGGTCTTCCCTATTCTCTTTAGTCTGATTCTAAATTGTGCAATAAGAAGTTTGTGATCTGAACTACAATAAGCTCCAGGTCTTGTTTTTACCAACTGCATAGATGTCCGCCATCTTTGGCTACAAAGGATGTAGTCAATCTGATTTTGGTGTCGACCGTCTAGTGAAGTCCATGTATAAAGTTGTCTCTTAGGTTGTTGGAAGAGAGTGTTTGTTATGCACAGTAAGTTGTCTTGGCAAAATTCTATCAGCCTATGTCCTGCTTCATTTTGTTCTCCCAGACCATGCTTGCCTGTAATTCCAGGTGTCGTTTGACTACCCACCTTAGCATTCCAGTCTCCTGTAATGAAAATAACATCTTTGTTTGGCGTACTATCCAGTAGGTGCTGCAGATCCTCATAGAACTGATCTACTTCTGCTTCTTCAGCCTCTGTGGTTGGGGCATATATTTGGATCACTGTGATGTTAAATGGCTTACCCTGAATTCGAATTGAGATCATTCTGTCATTTTTTGGATTGTATCCAAGCACTGCTTTAGCCACTTCATTATTAATTATGAAGGCTACTCCATTTCGTCTGTGGTCCTCTTGTCCACAGTAGTAGATCTGGTGGTCATTTGATGTGAAGTGGCCCATTTCAGTTCACTGACACCCAAAATGTCTATATTTAATCTTGACATCTCCCCAATAACCACATCCAATTTGCCCTGGCTCATAGATCTTACATTCCAGGTTCCTATGGTGTGTTGATCTTTAGAACATCGGATTCATCATTCAGTACCAGCACCATCGGCTGCTAGCCGTCCTTTCCTTTCGATAGTATACCAACATATCTCTGGTTGTACTGATCCATTTAGTTTTCATGGCAAGAATACTGGGGTAGGTTGCCGTTTCCTTCCCCAGGGATCGTATTTAGTCTGACCTCTCTGCCATGACCTTCCCCTCTTGGGCGTCCCTTCACGGTTTAGCTCATGACGTCACTGAGGTGCTCAAGCTCCAGCACCACAACAAGGTAACGATCTCCTTTGCTGAAGATCTCCTTTGCTCTTTGTTGCTGTGCCCCTGCTCAAAGGCACTGGTGGCAAGGCGGCACAGCGTCTACAGCCATACTGCCCTGAACGTGCCCGAGGAGGGCTTGGGCGGGGGTCTTTTCCCTCCAAGCCTTTGGAAAACTAGACCAGTGCAACCCACATGTGGGGCAGAATGGGGGACATGCAGCGGACTTGCCCAGCCTGAGAGAGGGGCTGTTCCCCCATCCCCTGTGACGGATTCCGGGCATTCATCCCGGTGGTGTGGCGGGGCAGGGCTGCCTCTAGTGGCAGCCCTGCTGTTCCCTCGTCCCGGCGCAACCTTGTGGAGATGCAGCTCCAGGGAGGCTTGAGACGTCTACGGAGCGCTGGAGTGCGTGTCGGGGCAGCAGCGGTGTTTCAGTGCCTTTTCAGAAGGGCGAAAGGCAGGGAAGCCAAGGTGCAGGCGACAGAAGCAGGAGAATGAGGCCCATGCAGCGAGGCAGGCGACACGAAGGGTGGAGGGAGACTGGATCACTGCTGCATTTGACATTACAGGTGCGTTCTTGCGGGGCTCCTGCTTCAAGGCGGTGGTGGCAAGACAGCAGAGCGTCTACGGCCATACTACCCTGAACGCGCCCGATCGCGTCTGATCTTGGAAGCTAAGCAGGGTCAGGCCTGGTTAGTACTTGGATAGGAGACCGCCTGGGAATACCGGGTGCTGTAGGCTTTTCCTCCTTTTGCTCTTCCCACTCCCTTTTCTATACTTCTCTTCAGCCAGCCTGTGCTGCAGCGCAGCTCCTGCCGCCGCTTCCCCTTTGCAACATACTCTGGCTGCCCCTGGAGCTCCTGGCTATGCCCTTCCTCCACCAGAGAGCAGAGGAGGGCTTGGGCAGGGGGCTTTTCCCTCCAAGCCTTTGGAAAAGTGGGCTGGTGCAATCCACATGTGGGGCAGAGTGGGCGACATTCAGCGGACCTGCCCAGCCTGTGAGAGGGGCTGTCTCCCCCTCCCCCGTGACGGTATCCGGACTTCCATCCCGGTGGTGCGGTGGAGTGCGGCTGCCTCTGGCGGCAGCCTAGCCATTCCCTCGTCCTGTTGCAACCTTGTGGAGATGCAGCTTAAGGGAGACTTGAGACGCCTATGGAGCGCTGGAGTGCATCTCAGAGCAGCAGCGGTGTTTCAGTGACTTTTCAGAAGGGCGGCAATGCCAGGAAGCCTAGGTGTAGGCAAGAGAACCAGGAGAAAGAGTCCCATGCTGCGAGGCAGGCGACGCGAGAGGAGCAGAGAGAGAAAAAAAAGAGGAACGGGGACCAAGCTGTCAGGAGCGCCCTAGCTGCCTCTTAAAGTCCCCTCCAGTAGCCAACTCAAGACACAGATGAAAGGGATTCTTTCCAAGGCTTTATTCCTTTACAATTTAATGACTCTTCCAGACGCTAATTTCCAGCGACTAAGCAAGGAACTGCACTGGGGTAGTAGCAGAGTTGCCTAAGCTCCAGGTAAGGCAGTTGGTCCCCGTTTGAAGGAGTAGCACAGGAAAGCTCTGAAATTATGGGCTATGGAGAGGTCCTCCCTCTTAACCGTGGGTCCTTGGGACGTAATTGTTGTCGTAGCGCCAAGCGGGCAGAGCGCCTCCTCTCAGCGCCCTCCTTTTGGTGCCTCTCCCTGCGTCAGCTCCGAGCATCCACCAACACCCCATCCCCTGCTCTTTCACTGCCAGGTTCACTATCTCTCTCAGGAATGCAGGCAGGAGGAATCTCTCCCTGCCGCTGTGCCTGTGAGTGATGAGAGGGCTCCTCTCCCATAGGTAGTTGCTCTTCCTTAGAATCAGAACTGCTTTGGGGCTCTGTGGGCTCCAATCCAACCCTGACAGGGGGAGACTGGCTCACTGTTGCATTTGAAGTTGCGGGTGCGTTTTTGCGGGCCCCTGCTTGTAGGCCCTGGCGGCATGGGTCATGCTCCCCCAAGCTTGAAAAGGGGCTCCCCTGCTTGAAGGTTTTCCCTTGTTACAGGCTTGCTCCACCAGAGGGCAGCGGAGGGCTTCTTCAGAGGCTTGTTCCTCCTAGGGGTGGACGAAAGTGACTTACCTGTCCTCGAAGCTTGTTCGCGGTGGGGGGGAGGCGCTTCGCTGCTCCCCCCGAAGTTCAGGCCGGGGGGGAGGCTTTCTGCCTCGCCCGGACGAAATTCAGGCCGGGGGGGAGGCTTCCCGCCTCGCCCGGCCGAAATTCAGGCCGGGGAGGAGGCTTCCCGCCTCGCCCAGCCACGAACTCGAAAGTTTAAAAAAAAAAAAAAAACGCCCCCGTGATAGGCTACGTGACGATTAACGTAGCCTATCACGGCTAGATCTGCAAAGTCAGCCGTGATAGGCTACGTAAATCGTCACGTAGCCTATCACGGGTGACTTTAAAAAAAAAAGCGCCTACGCTAATGGCGGCCCCCATAGGGAGCCGCCATTCGCGTTCCTTATTTGGTCGCTGTAGTCTACGTAAAGATTTACGCAAATAGCGTTGCCCTTATTTTCGCCATAGTCTACGTAAAGATTTACGTAGACTACAGCGACCAAATAAGGAACGGGAATGGCGGCTCCCTATGGGGGCCGCCATTATCCGTACACGCTTTTTTTTTTAAAGTCACCCGTGATAGGCTAAGTGACGATTTACGTAGCCTATCACGGCTAACTTTGCAAATCTAGCCGTGATAGGCTACGTTAATCGTCACGTAGCCTATCACGGGGGTGTTTTTTTTTTTCTTTGATTGGAATGGCGGCGGCGGCAGCCGGTCGAAAGACCGGCTGCCGCTGCCGCCCAGGATGAACACCCGCCGAACCGCCGGCTGGACCCGCCGCCGGGAGGGACATTCGGCAAAGGTAAGTCCCGTCCCGGGTGGAGTGCAGGGGGTGGGGGGGTGCGGAGAATTTCTCCCCGAAACTTGTTCGGGGGGCCGAACACGTTGGCCCTCGGCCCCCCGAAGTTTCGGGGAGAAATTCTCCGCCATCCCTAGTTCCTCCTTCCTCCTCCTTGTAGCCTCTGGACTGAATGGTTTGTTCCAACCCACAGGTATGAAGGAATCCATCACATGTGGTGGGCTCTCCTGACCTTGGAGTGTAGCCTTTTCCTCCCCATTGCCCATCCTTGCTTTTCACAATTCCATTTCTTTATCTGTCTTCAAATGTTCTTGATTCTGTAGCAGCTGCTGCTTTCCTTTAGCTCTGGAATCTCATGCAATTTTTTGCTAGGGTTTTTTTTTAGCTTCAAGAACTCTTGGCATGTGTTGAAATACGGTGCGTCCCAGCTGAAGCTTAACCCTTAAATCAAACTCAAGATTAACTATGCTCTCCCTATGAATTCCAAGCCTGCCTTAATCAATTCAGTTTGTCCCATTACGGCAGAGCAGCAGATTTTGAAAATTATGAGTATCTCAGGTTTGTCTTGTCAAAATATGCCACTTTAGTGTTAATGAGTTGCTGGTTTTTATTTTAGCCAGCTGCTTCTCATAGTATCTTTCAATATGTGGCCTTTGTTCAGTTGAGTGAGCAAAGTAAAGTTAAGCAGGAGTTGTACTGGACTTTGAATGAACCGATCACTGTCAGTGTTCTGTCACAAGGAAAGCAGAATTGTAGTTCACTCTAAAAGATTATTTCTGCTTCTGCAATAGCTAACCGGTGGTAGGCATTAGCCATGAGAGAGTGCTGTTGACTAGATTATCCTATCAGAAGTGCAAAAATTGTATCAACAGAAGCAACATTATGAAAAAATGCTAGTCATGCATTATGTTATCTCAGCACATTTCCAGATGTGGTTGGGGTTTTGGTGCCATTTTTTTCAAGTAATGCATGATCCTTGTACTGGTTTTCTTGATATTACTTCTGTTACTGGGACATCCATCCCAGTTTCTAGGCACTCATAATATGTTCCACTAAAAATGCAATTCACCCTCTACTTTCCTTTTGTTTATTATGATTTGAATTGCCATTTGTGGTGTTATTGAGCTGTTCCTCTCTCTCTTTGGTAATGTTATATTTAATGAGCGATGACTCCATGTCTTGTTCAATCATATTTTTCTTCTTTGGCCTAACTTGGCCTTCATGAAGCACATCATTTTGTGTCCTTGTCAGTTCTGAGAGGGTGTTTTGTTTTTTTAATCCTTTGTCTTATTTCTGGTTGTGCATCCATGGTCTGTAGCGTTTGTGTTTCCCAGTGTTCCCTTTATGGATAAACAAATGCAGCAATGTGGAATGACAACAGAATGGAACAATTAGGAAAAAGCAACAGTTGGCCAACAATATAAATTGAGTGTTGCCTCAAAGACAAGACAGGAGAACTATTGCAGTTAGCGGCCACAGTGAGTGTTTCTATTATGAAACTTTCAGTTGCACTCCTCTATGGTTTCTCTTGGCACATGAAGTGGAACCTAAGAAGTAAAAATTCTTGAGAGAGCTCTTCTTCAACAACTTGGTTACCATTAAAATGGCAGGCCTTGAGACATCCCTGTTGAATTCAGGTTGTAAATGTGCATTCATATTCCCCCCCCCAAAAAAAAAAAATGTTTGAAGTGGATCACTGAATGCCTCGTGCATGCACCAACACATGTCCAAGAGCCAGAGAACATCAACATTTGGGTTGTGTGTTTAGGTATAGTATTCTGGTAACTGTTTTCCCACCAGCTCTTTTAATTTGCTGATCCAAAACCACACTTCAGATGCTTGCAAGAAATTAAGTTTTCAAGACCATGGCAAACTGTTTCCATGGAACAGTGTCCTATGCTCTGTTTTGCAGCACTGGAGTGGACTTGGTTCATCTCACTTGCGGGATTAAGTTCCACCAGAGGTTACCACTGTGGCAAAATAAGTGATACAGTGTGCTTTGCACACTGATTGCACTGATTGTCTTGGACTTCTTAGATTTTTTCCTGCTCTTAAACATATTAAAAAGCTATTTCAAGGAAATAATAAAATAGACTTTGCAAGGGAGTAGTCTTTCTTGGAGTCCCTTTTCTTTTTCTTAAAAAAAAAGTGCATTTTGTCCACACAGTAGGCTTGAGAGACTTGGGGCTGCTACTTATTGGCTGGGTTCAAACAACACGATAACCCACACTCAGAGGTTGAATATGGGTTGAGTGTGGGTTGTTGTTGAACCATGGTTTGTTGACATGTGGGTTATTGTTTTGTCTGAAACCAGCTGTGGCGATTCCACACGTACAATATGTAAATAGGAAAGATTTGTATATATGTAAGGATGGCAGGTATGTATCTGGAATGATTCACAGGTGAGTGTGAGGCAGGGGTTTGGCAGATGGTGGGCAAGAATGACAGTCTGGCAAGTGGAAGGGAGGGGGTGTGGCTGAGTGAGAATGGAATGCAGTGTGATTGGATGAGCTTGTGCATAAAAGGTGGAGTGATCGCTTCTGTGAGTGAGAAGTCTGGGACTAAGATAGATTGGGAACAACTAGATAAATCAGGGATTAGACTGAGAGATAAGAGTGGGAACATCTAGTGAGATAGTCTGTGGGTTAGAGAGTGAGTCAGATAGTGTGAAAGGTTTTGAATTTAGAACTAAAAGCAAGAGTTATATTGTGCAGTTTATAGTGTTGCCTTATTTTATTCATTATTCCTGATAACCTTTCCTCACCCCAACCCAGTTCCTATTTCCAGTCCTGTTGTACCAAATAAACCTTCTTTGCTTTCAATTTTTTAAAGACAGTTTTCTTTTTAGTAATTAAGAAGGGTTTCGGGAAATAACCACCACGTGCTGGCTGCTTGGTCTGTGCTACCAAAAAGGCAGGAGGCAGTTCTAAAAGGGTTATTGATGGCAGCAATTGAGAGAGTGGTGAAGCATCACAATACACCAACAGAGGGTTGTGGGAGAGAGCCTAAAGGTGGCAGGGTGAGGAGAGATAATGACCAAAGCACCTGATCTGGTGACTAGGAAAGGCAGATCCGGTGGCAAGTAGTTCTGTAGTCACCCAAGGGTGTGTGGAAAAGAGGGATTTGGGGGATAATTTCACCAGTGCAGGAGCATAGGTACTGGTTGGAAGAAGGGAGAGAGCCCCCACCGTCAGGTAAAGAGAACCCAACAAGTGGTGACTAGAAGTGGGATCATGAGGAGGTCAAAAAGGCCTCAGGGTCCTACAGCAGCCACGGTAACAAACCATGGTTTGTTAACCACGAACAACCCATGAAGAGAACCCATGGTTTATTGGGTTGTGAACTGTGGGTTGTTCATGGTTAAACCATGGTTTGTTATTGAAATTCAGACAACATGATAACCCACATTTCAATGACAACCCACACTCAACCTATACTCAACCCTTGAGTGTGGGTTATTGTGTTATCTGTTCCAAGTTGTCTTAATTTGAATTTTTTTCTGGGATTCTAATTAACTTAGGTCCCAATCAAACCAGATTCATGGATGCTGAAGCAAAGCAAATCACAAATGGATGAGGTTAACGGTTTATGAAGTACACAAAGATGATATATGGAGGTAGAAAGATTACACAAAGAAAGGTCATGTTTCTTCACCATACAAAACAGTTGTCCACCTCTATGTGTGTGTGTCTGGTTCCCCAAGAAACTACAGAACGCTTCTCCCAGGACCAAAGCAAGTTCTCCAGACCGCTGTGCAATTCTCCCTGAAGCAAGATCAAACTGGGTTCCTTTGTTCTCCAGCTTATATAGCCCACTCACACATTCTAGAAGATTCTCAAAACATCCTGGCCTGGATTAATTGCTTTCCTTAGAAGAAAGAGGCCCCAACATTCCAAGAGAGGAGAGGAGCCTCCCGGTTTATGGGTGAGATAAGACACTACACCCTTATCTCAGGGAGAGAAGTAATGAGGCAAATGTACAGTTGTTGATATATAGAGAGCTGTACTTGCCTGGCACCAAAATATACAGAGGCCCACTTCTAGAAGCTTCCCTTCAAAGGGGCCCACCTTGGTTAGCTAAAGCTGACTAAAATCTGCTCACTATGTTAAGCTACACAAGTCTCTATGCATCTACCATACCAGATGGCGTTCAGGACACGGCTGTGAGAACTCACTGAATCTCCTCGCCCGTTCTTCCGGTACCAAATCCACCACACCAGTCATTATGTGCACTCAGCTGACCAAGGAGAACATTCCTACTGAGTTTCAATTCCATATTCCCAGTGAGCGTCACCAAAATTGGCAGTGCTGCTGTGCAGTGAAGGATATGCACTTCAGCAAGGAATTACTAGAACATGTTCATCTATTGGTTCTAAACTGAGTTCTTTGTATATTTGGGGAAGGTGTATCTTTTTAGGGTAATGCTTTTGCAACTTTTTTAAAAAGTTAACTTTTGGGTATTTTATTTGGGGAGTGTTGTTTTTGTAATCACATTTTGAATAAACATTGTGACAAAGAGTCTTTTGCAAAGATGGGTTGGGATTTACAGAAATGGGTTTAAACCAGCTTTCAGGTGGAATTAGAAAATAGGAGGGACTCGCTACAGCAGGTCCATCCTTCTGTGTATTTGTCAGCTGAGATTCCATTATACCAGCTTACTGGTATACAATATATTAGGTGGATAGAGTTGCACTGTTGTTAATCTTTGGTGACCAAAAAGATTGTAAGTATCACAGTGGTAAAATGTTAACAAATTAGGACATGCTTGTATTTGAATGCACAGAAGGAGAAAAAATAATTCCAACAGCATGTGTTTTAACCCACATTTCACAATTTAGAAATGGTTGTTCCATCAGCCAAACTCAGATGGAAAAAGTGAAGAAAGGTATTCTGGGTCAATAATTTAATACTTGCACTGTTCAATTTACAAATTCAAAATAAAGGATTTCCATGCTTTCAAAAAAAGGTCTGTTTTCTTTAGGTTTTCCTTGTTCCTTGAGGGGAGCAGAACTGCCTGAGGAAGTGTGTGTTTTTATCATATCATTTGAGTTGAGTAAAGATGGTTTTCTAGCCACCAGGGTCACTTTGTACTTAAAACAATGTCCCTGGATTTTTCATCCCAGGAAGTCATGTGATACCCGTAGAACACCTTATTCCCTTTGGGTGGGCTGAGGATTAACAGATCCCTGTCAGTTTGCACCTTCTGCTGCTTAATATCCAAAAAGGCAAGGTTACAGTTGCTAGGACACCCTCACAACAGCTGTGTAAGGCCATCTGCATAGGATTTACTTTTCCTTAATTAAAAGTCCATGGAGCTGATCCATGGCCTGCAGTAAAAAGCGGTCATGTCCCCGTTCTGTCAGATAAGCACATACCATTCCAACTTTGGCCTCATTGTGATGGGAAGATGGAGGATTGGCATCTTACTCCAACATAATCCATTGGGAGGAAGGGGAATACAATATTGGTATGAGCTAGATTGGGAGTGACCATCCCATTTTAATTTGTTCATCTCCAGAGGGAGCTGAATAGGCCTGTGTCCACTATAATAGCTTTCCTCTGTGTATATGTCTCCCATGGTTTTCTTTCATGGAAATTGTAATGTCAGAATCAGATTTTAACACTGCTGAATATTTCTGCGCCTACTTTTCTCCCCATGTATTTTTTCTCCCTTTAAAAAAAATATATTTGGTGCTTTAGCCCAGGGGTGGGAAGACTTCAGGCTTGTGGGATCTACTTTGTTTTTGCTAGAACCCCAGTGTCCACCAATCAGAGCCAGGTGCAAATTAGGAGCAGGAATACAGTGAAGTCAATTACCTGTTGTACCCCATGAACCATCATTGTATATACAATTAGAAACCTACATCTGAGTTGCTATAGATCAGGTTTGTACACAAAACTCTGGAAGTGGCTAGTAGAGCTGTGCAAAGACCTGGTCATTTATTCATTCATCCATTTTATATGTTACATGCATATCCCTGCCTTTCCTCCAAGGTGCCCAAGGTGGCGTACATGATCCTCTTCCTCTCCATTTTATCCTCACAACAACCCAGTGAGGTAGGTTAGGCTGAGAGTTAGTGACTGACCCAAAGTCACCCAGTGAGCTTCATAGCAGAGTAGGGACTAGAACCCAGGTCTCACCAGTCCTATTCTAGCACTCTAAGCACTACACCACAACGATGGCCAATTAATACTCCTGTTGTACTAATCACTTGGTCATTAAGTGAGTCATGGCAGAGAGATTTTTAAAATCATAGTTTGAGAAAAGGGGGGGGGAACATAACTTACGAACTTTAGATTTTAATTGCCATAGTTAAAATATTGGTAGTCAGAAGCTCTTGCTGATCTACTGCAGATCTCCCAATATACCTTCTGTCCACCCCTGATTTAGCCTCAAAGGGCTTCTCCAGATCAGGTTTTTATCCTACAACTTTACCAGGGCTTCTGCTTCCGGATTCTTTGCAGGATTCAGATGGGCTCCTTCACACACTTACTGTTTTTTTCTGGAGGATTGGCATTATCTGCAAGTTCTATATGTTTCATTATACAGCCACTAGATGATGCTGTTGTTACAGTGCCACTTCCTCTTTACACAGACCAAGTAACTGCTTCAAACCGCTTTTTATTACCTCATTATTTCTGTTTCAAATAAAGCCGCAGAAATTACCAGAAGCATAGGGGAGGCGCTGGAGGTTGACAACATCATGTAAAGCTCCTACAAACTTCCGTGAGTAACCAATCTCAGTCCCAGGATAAAAGCCCCATGTGGAGAAGCCCAAAGATTCAGAGTGGGTGATGATGTATAGGATATATATATACCACATATTGGTTTTATGCCAGTTCAGCTGTTATGTCTTCCCACAAAGAAGACTGGAAATTATGGTGTGTATACTAAGAACTGTCTGTCTGAGATGTCATAGAACTATGGTTCTCTGGAGAGAGGGAGAGAGAGTCTGTGCCATGTAGGTATATCCTTAGAAACGAGTGCTCCATACACATAACTTTTTAAAGCACTTCCTGAATGCAGTCCTACACTTACCTGTGGTAAGTCCCATTAAGCTCTGAGTAGACAATGGTAGCCATTGAAAAAAAAAGCACTTGCTTATCACCAGCCCTCCAAAACACTGCTTGAATAACAATGTGTTTCCATCACTTCTGGAAGATCTTCAGGTTTGGGCATTGTGAGGGCTTTCCCAAACAGATATGGACTTCTCCCTTATTTTAGTCATAAAATATATTTACCACCATTCTCCCTAAAGTGCTCAAGGTGATTAAAAACATTTAAAAATACAATTAGCATTGCAGATATATAAAAAAATTAAAACATACTCGCTAGTCAGGCTGGCAACAACAACCACAATAATAAATCATCGACATGGCTTAAATTTGGCTTCTGGATCCAGAGCAACAAACCAGGTTCAGACTTAGCACTAATTTTTTCCTCCCTTGTAAGTTCCTGGTTACTTTAGATGCTCCCACTTGCAGGAGAAGCCAAGCAGGAATAATCAGGCAATATTCATGATCATGCTGCATATGAATGATAAGCCAGGATTCTCCAGAATTCTGGCTTACTGTTACGTGCAAACATGGCTGCTGTCTAATAAGTGCCTTTCACAGTTGCACAACTGCCGTGCAAATGGCACTCCAAACAGCAAAGGACCCTCTAGCTGGGTGGGATGGAGGTATCACAATTTCTAAGTAACAAAATATTGACCGGGTTTGCATGTTCATTCATGGCTTAAGCCATGGTGGGTTGCAGCATGTGCCAGCAGCCATTTTGAATATTCAACCCCTGGCAGAGGTTGAACCCTCAAACAACCCCTGCCACCCAGGTTCGGATGACAGGACAAACCATGAAAACCCCCTGCGAGGGTTGAATATTCAAAATGGCCACCAGCATGCACTGCAACCCGCTGTGGCTTAAATAAGCCACGATGGGCTACAGCAATTATGCAAACCAACCCATTGCATTTGAGTGCTGGGAAAATATTATTTCTCAGCAACAGTTAGAATAACTGACTGGAACAACCTTTTGATCCTACACTGCAACTGAGGCAAGAACTACATCCTATGGGTGCTGCTGAAATCAACAGCCCAGAATCTCCTCCTTCACTCTCCCTATATATGATGTTATCACATATGTTGTCATGTTGTCTCACATTATTGACTGTCACTTGTAAGGGTGGGTAAATGGGTGGGAAAAATGCATTTTTTCATTACTAAATGTAACTGCTTATATAAAAAAGAGGAGGAGATATGGGGCTTCTGCCTTTGGTAGTAGCCACACAATGGCCATCACATCTCATCCCAATTTGTGTAATGACTGTATAGTTACTGTACAGTAAAGCAATGGTCTGAAAAGGCCCCAATTGTTTTTAGTGAAATACAAATTTATTTTAAAATTAAACGGGGTTGGCGGGGTTGGCAGATCCCATCAGTTGTGAATGGAAAGGACAGCTGTTATTTTATTTTTGTTTAAAAAAGGATAACGATCTCCAAAAGGTATTCATATTACTATTGCGTTATATTGAAATGTGTATGTATTCTGTGTATGTGTATGTAATACAATTGCAGGGTCACAACCCAGAGTTTCCTCATCTGCTAAGATGAAACAGCTGTAGTTTCTCCTACATGCTCCCCCACCCCAATTCTTCCATCCACCCCCTCCACAGCCTGCTATAGCAAACAGGACTCCAAGTGTAGCAGGCAGGGGGAGTGAATGAAAGGACTAGGAGGAGAATGGACAGGAGGAAACCATGGCCGCTGTGTTTTCCTACTCGGTGCCAGATTTAATAGAAATCTCTGGGCTGCCACATGGCAGCCCTAATTGCATGTGAAATATACTGCATTACAGTATTCAGTGACCAGTTGGTTAGTATGGTACAGTAGTTAAGTTTTCATGAAAGGTTATTGCAGCAGAGATATTACAGTAATACTTTGCATTGACATTCATATCCAGAGGAGGGAGAAATAGTCAGTGTATAATATTTTGTATACAGGGGATCAAAATGCTACAATAGATTTTCTGTAGGGTCTTAACTGCATCTTTAAAGCATGGAAGAAGAATCATCTGCGTAGAGCTTTCTCAATGTGCCACACCCTTACAGCAGATGCAAGAGAGTCCTGCAGTATATCAAGAAGAACTGGGTTGCTAATGTGTGCTACAGTGCTACTCTAATGAGATTGCTGTGTGTGCTGCTGGGCTGCATGCACAGACTAAATGCATATTCTTCAGGGATGTAGCCAAACAACAAAGCTTCTCCCTCTGCCATAGTCAGCAGACTTTTTCTCATCTCAGAACCTGGAGGATGAGTTGTGTGGCCACATGGTACAAAGCAACAGGTCAGCAGGTGGTAAGTTCCCTCACCCCCACTCCAGCACACCGGAGGCTAAAGATACACTTATGTATTTTTAATCTCTTTATTCATCAGTGTACAGGTGGGTAGTGCAGGAGTTTGGCAGCAAGCCATGTTTATCTTGAAGCAACAGCAGGGAAACAAACTAGGCATGTGTTTAAACACAGAACTGCCCCCAAATGTAGAAAGGGGCAGGTGGGGTTCAGTGTTGAGGGCAAAAGGGATATCTGGGTAAGGAGTGTAGAACCCTCCTCCCACCCATGGCTTACCTCTCTTAATAGTCCTTCTTCCTAGGCATTTTTCTCCCTGACAGGGTTCTGATACTGGAACCCTGACCAAAAGGAAAGCCCATGGGGAGAGAGACTGCAAGGAGGTAAGTGGAAAAGGTTTAGTGCCCCTCAACTGTGCACCTGTTTTGCAGTTAAAATTTAGAACCATACACATACTCCTGTTCTACGTGATTGGGGCCGTTCCAGAACTTTAACCATCACATTCAGCTTGCCCTCCACTAGATTGACAGTTGGCCTTGAATTGAAGGCGCTTGTATTATTTGTTTATTTATCCCAGCCTTTCCCAACCAGGTGCCCTCCAGATGTATTGGACTGCAGCTCCCTTGTTAATGAGAAATTATGGCAGTTACAGTCCAAAACTTCTGGAGAGCACCCAGTTGAGGAAAGCTTATTTATCCAATTCTCCTTCCAAGGAGCTCAAGATTGACCACATAGGATTTTTCGGGGGGGGGGGGAATCCTCAAAATAACACTGGAGGTAGGTTAGGCTGAGAGATAGTGATTGGCCCCAAATCGGTCAGTGATGGGTGGAGATTTGAATGACGGCCCTTTAACACTTTTTGTTCATGGAGGTGGTTGCCTCAGGCAGCAGATGCTGGGGGCGAGCGGGGGGCAGGTAGCAGCAGCAGCAAATTATTGGTGGGAAAAGCGTGTTTGTACCACACAGGCTGCCCTGTGACCCCTAAGCTAGCCTGCTCCCCACAGGTACACCAGGGCATCCTTTCTCATTGCCTGGGTAGAAATAAGATTCAACTGCCAGTCTGGTCAGCTTCTGTATGTGGGATTTCCGAGGCAGGAGGAGCCATTTTGTCCTTTGCCTCCAGCAGCAAAATGTCTTTGGTGGACCCTGAGCACAACTATTGGTCTTCTGCTATCAGCTGGATGCTCAAAATAGTGCTGTATAATGCTAACAGTCCTGCAGTGCCCATATCCATGGGCAAGATTACAGGAACATAGACCATCTAACTCAGAGACCATCTACACAGAGACCGGCAGCAGCTCTACAGGGTTTTGGACAGGGTATTTCCCAACCCTAAGCACAGTTCCCAGAGTTATTTATTTCATTTTTAAACCACCCAATAGCTGAAGTCCTCTGGGCGGTATACACATTGGAAACATAAAATAAAAAGTAAAACAATAATAATACAACAAGTTACATAAAAACAGGACCAGAACACGATAAAGCCCATAGCCTTGTGCTTTTTCTCGTGTACACAAAGGGGGAAAGTGCAAGCCAGATGTTCATGCAGGCTTATTCTCATAATGGGAAATTAGGGTTTCCGTTATATCTGAACTGGGTGTTGCCCCTAGGCAGCAAACTGAGCCCAAAAGGGTGAGGCGGGAGGGGATCATCATGACAACCAAATGCTCATGGACCAACGTACCTGATAACAATTGGTCACTTTCTGCAATACATCCAGAAAACAAAGAGGGAAACTTTTGGTAGTGCAATTGATGACAGTATCATATTCTCTCCCCCCTGCCCCCCACCCCCCAAAAGCACAAAGATAGCCATATTGGCCCATGAGAAAAAAAAATCCAAAATCCACAGTCGGGCAACACCTTTACTAGAACCAATGAAAATGTCACAAAATAATGTGGAAGCATTTGAATTCTCTAGAACTCTTTCTGATACAAAAGCAGAGGATGGGAGAAGAAACAGAAAAGTCCAACAATTAAACCAGTTGTTGCAGCCATGAGGTCTACGTTTTAGACCCAATTTCAAGACGGAGATTGAAGACTGAATGAATGAGGCATAGGTTAAAGCACAATAGCAAAGGCATCAAAAACCAAGGGCATAAAAGCAAAATGATCAGCACACTAAAGGAAAGCATTAATTCAAGGACACAGAATAATAGATTTAACTTTTACAAACTTCTTAAATGGCTGGGCAATGATGTTAATCCTTTAAAAGCCAAACATAAGGCTAAAAACAGTCCAAAGCCCAGGACAAAAGTGAAAGCTAAGGGAGATAATATCAAGATCGGATATAATCTTCCTCAGCCTCGCGTGAAAATTCTAGTGCAGAGGAGGCTATACAAGAACTTACATCACAAAAGTGTTCTCTGGTCCCTGTGCCTAATGCTTTACTCTCACAGATTTATAATTCCACAGAGAAGGAGCAGATGGATGCTGTGCAACTCTCTCATTTTAATGAATCAAGTGTTTTATGTATTTCTCCTAAACCATAAGGGCTACTGACATAGACCAACTGGAAGATCAATTTGTTGCAAATTCTGAAGCGGGCAGAGGTGGGTTCTGTTGTTGCAGTGGATTTTGAGAGTGTGGGCTATCTATTCTATGGTGATCAAAATTCTAGAACAATAATAACACGTTAATCAGCATACAGCAGACTTATTCTTAGAGCCAGAGTTTTCCTAAATAAATTTGGTATTGGAGCGAAATGCCACTTCAAACAATTGCATCCACTTTCTGTTTGTACTATGCCTGAGCATCTTGTGCAGGGAGCATCAATGCCTTATGAAATATATCAGTATTTGGAATCTCAGAGTAAGACAGAAAGTTCCAAATTCTTGGTAGGCCATTTGATTGATTTAGACAAAGAGGCGGGCACAGCCCCCAATGAGATATTCCAACTAGCATCATTTTCAGCCAAGGAGGGTGACCATGAAGCAGTGACTCAATCTTTGGCCAGTTGCTTGGGGGCCCTTGCTAGGCAAGGTTTCTGGAATACAGAACCTTTCGAGGACTATATCACTAGACATAAAAGATCAGGTACTGGTGTCCTGCTAGAGAGCAATCCTATGTCCACTAGACAGCCATAGGATTTTTCGGTTCCCAGAAACCATGCTCCCCACCCCTTCCCCCGCTGCCACATAGGCGGAATCCCATCTCCGTGCTCGTAACTGCCGTGCAAAGGGGGTGCTCCCAGGGGTGGGGAGGGGAGGAGACAGCAGAAGCATCTTTATGACATTTCCTAGGTGTTGTCCAGCCTCTCCTCCCCCTGTTCTGAAGCCCCCAGCTAGATAGCCAAAATCAGCTGCCTAGCCACAAATGCAGGGCAGCCGGAGCACAGAGGATAAGATCCCCTCTGTGCTCTGCCCATCCTGCATTGGATCGTTGGCTCCCTCCAAGTTTGGAGTTCAAATACTACCCAGGTAGGTAAAGTCCTTTTACTGCGTCTTTTTCCTAAAATGCAACTCCCACACAATTTTGCCACAGTGTGCCATGTCCCCCTGCATTAAATCCTGGGTGTGCCTCTATGACCTGGCAGTGACGTAGTCAAGGGCATGGGATGCCCCATTCCCTCTTGTTTCCCCAATCTAAGTAGGTTTTCCTATTGAGAAAATCCTCAGGAGCGCAGCAGTGACCCCTCATAATACAGCAGTAGTGGGGACACTCATTCACCTTAGGTAGCCTGCTTTTAATCTTTAACATATCCCCCCTTCTGTGCATGCTTACTCGGAAGTAAGAAATAAATATCGCTCCCCCGCAGTGAATCTTTAACATATCCAAATGCTGGATAAGAGTATCTGTAAAGCACCCCCCTTCTGTGAATGTTTACTCAGAAGTAAGAAATAAATCTTGCTCCCCTACAGTAAATCTTTAATGCATCCCAATGCGTATGGAGCCAGGGTATATCGCTAAAGCGTTAAAGGGTTACAGTGCAAAAGCGTTTAAGGAGCAAAAGAGCTTTAGTGTTTTCACGCTTTAGTGATATACCGTGGCTCCGTACACATTGGGATATGTTAAAGGTTCACTGCAGGGGAGTGGGATTTATTTCTTACTTCAGAGTAAACATGCACAGAAAAGGGGGGTGTACAGAGACTGTCATCCAGCACTGGGACACGTTAAAGATTCACTGCAGGGGAGCGTGATTTATTTCTTACTTCTGAGTAAACATGCATAGAAGGGGGAGTTTACAGAGACACTCATCCAGCAATGGGATATGTTATTCACTGCTTTAACGTTTTAAGGGTTTAATGCTTTAGTAATATAGGAGTCCTGTTTCTGTGGAGAAAGACTGGCAACGACACCTGTTGGTGGGAAGTAGGGAAACTTCCAGATAAAATGCTCTGTGCCTTTTCTCTGGATGCCTGATATCTCTTACAATACATTTCCTGTCCCTGAGCAGGGGAAAGAGAGGGGCAGGGAACAAGCCTCTCATACTTGATTGACTCTGTCTGCCCAACCCATTCCAAAGTAAGGCAAATTAGAGTGCAGTGTGACCTGTGAAAGCCGTTGGTTTGGGAGGGGTATTGTCTGCTTTTTTCAGCATAGTGTGCCATTGACAGACCAAAGCTGATTTCAGGAAAAAGCAGAGAAAAGCTGAAAGCGATTCTTAATGGGTTTCCATGAAGATACCCCCCTATTCTGGTTGGGGAAATAAGCTGTGGGATCAGGGCTTCTTTGAGTACCTCGCTCAGTTTCTGTTATGTGGCCTACAAGAGAACTGGGACCAAAAAATTGAGGTGCAGGGATGTACAACATTTTCATTGTCTGCAAAGAAGGAACAAAAGAAAAGGAGGAGCAGAAGTGGCCTCACTTTTGGGGTGTCTACCAATATAAATACAGATTTTCAGCTACTTGAAACTAAGAGCATTTCTACACAAGGCTTTTATTGCACGCTCGTGATTGGTCACTCACGGAAATTTGTGGGTCCTTTACATGACGCTGTCAACCTCCAGGGTGTCTCCTGCAGTTTTTTACCTTTATCCCGCTTTTTAAAAGGAGATAATGCAGTATTTAAATGTAAATCCGCTTTAATGGCTGTGTCAAATTGCGCAGTTCCACTGTAACCATAGCACTATGAGGTAAATATAGGGTGACTCCATATGATAAGCTACTCCATCATAGAAGAAGGGAAGATACTCTGGGGTATCTCCCCCCACCCCCTGCCTCCTTTCTCTCCTCTGCCTAAGCTACCTTGCAGAGTTGTTGTATAATGGAAGGAGACATGTATGCTGCTCTGAGCTCTTTGGAAAAATGGCAGGATAAACGTGTAATATGGAGTTGATGGAGTTAAATATTCTGGGTCCTCGATGACTGGGTAAATTGGGGTGCCCTCTCTGCTACCTCAGTGGAGTCAGCAGAATGAGGAGAAACAGAAAAAGCATAGCAAATTCTGACAAAGCATTCGCCTTTTCAGTATTTTCTCCCCCACACCTGCTCCATCCAATTCCTAGACCAAGCTGAGAGAAGCAGCAAATTCCAAGAGGCTGCTGAGAATTGCCAAGAAAGACAGCCCCCCAAAAGCAGCATGTGTCAGACGTGTAAGGAGCCAATCTTAATCCCGCAAGGAATCCGGAAGCAGAAGCTCCAGTAAATTGCAGGATAAAAAGCCTGGCGTGGTGAAGCCCTAAGTCATCTTGCCTACAAATTATTCATTTGTCTAGTTCAAAGAGAATTAAATTAATCTGTATAAACATGTATATCCTACCAAGAGGTTCCAAAGGGTACAATTCTGATATATGGGGTATTATAGAATCCCATCTGGAAGCAATTAATCAGCAGGTTCCTATGTTTAATTATTTTAATGGGCGGTCTTTAATGCAAGAATGGGTGATGAGTATCTATTAGCAGGGAAAAAGCTCAGACTGAGTATGTAAGACATAGCGCACCTCCCAATTAGGATATCTATGAATAAGCTAAGAAATTACACACACATGTGCTTGTTTAAGTTAGCTTATAAGTTTACTCTGATTCCTTGTAATGGCACTGGGTGTGATGATTCTTCAGGAAACTTCACATTTTCCTCCTTAAAGGGCAAAAGTGTCATAGATTATTTTTGATAAACTATGAGTGTTCCTCCTACATAAAGAATTTTGTGGTTGGAGATCAACCAGCACGCAACCATCAGACTTTGCTTATGGAGCTGGTAAGCTTCCTGGATATCATGAAGGGAATGGATCAAGACCCTGCATGTGTACAACAATGGAAGCATAGACTGAGATGGGACTTTAAAATACAGACATAAGTAGAGGAGGGTCTATTAAATGAACAGGTGATCAATCTTAGAGCTAAACTTCTGTGGGTAGAGAGTCATGATCCATTACCCATTTCAAGTACTTGAAAGGTCACAGAGAGGAAGGCCAGGATCTCTTCTCGATCATCCCAGAGTACAGGACACAGAATAATGGGCTCAAGTTACAGGAAGCCAGATCCTGGCTGAACATCAGGAAAAACCTCCTGACTGTTAGAGCAATATGACAATGGAACCAATTACCTAGGGAGGTAGTGGGCTCTCCCACACTGGAGGCGTTCAAGACGAGGCTGGACAGCCATCTGTCAGGGATGCTCTGACTTGGATTCCTGCATTGAGCAGGGGGTTGGACTCGATGGCCTTATAGGCCCCTTCCAACCCTACTATTCTATGATTCTATACCATGCAATTGTGAAACACCTGAGTACTTCCTGCTCAGATAACCTGCCCTTCAAGCTAACCCATCATTCCTTGGGCTCGTTTGATTCAGAATGCAGAGAAGTGAAACATGATCTTGGTTCTCTGAGCAGACAGGACAGAGGCAGGGCCACTAACCCTGAGATGAGCATCTGGACCAAGAAGCCCCACCTGTACAGAATATTGCTGAAACAAAAACAAGCCCTTTTCTGTGCACAAATATGGTCAGATTTAGAAGGGCTCTAGTCAGTTATGATAACTCAATGAAATTTTGCCAGCTGGATGCCCTGCATAGTCAAGGAATCTAAATACAGCTTGGATGTGTATCTCATGTGCAAGACTTGGGAAATATACTTTAAGGAAGTGTTTAATTTCAATGCTGGGAAAGGGCTGTGTTTGAGAACTTTGCCAATCTCCCCCCAAAGATGTTTCTGGACAATTTATAGCGGTAGGCATCCATATTTGTGAAGCTTTTCACTTACATTAATTCTTTTGGCAGATTTCCTAGGGGCTGGGAATGCATTATTGTGTTTCCAATCTTTAAGAACGGGGATAAATCACTCCCAGTTAATTGCCATCTAATTAGTCTTCTGGATGTTTCCTCCAAACTGTGCATGTGTTACTTATTGTATAAGCTTGAGGATTGGCCTCAACGTAACATCACTGTGGATGAACAAGCAGGCTTCCGGCATGGGAAGTCTGCCGTAGATCAGTGCTTTGTTTTAAATCATCAGAGAGAGAAATATGCAGGTGCCCCTAAGAAGCATTTATATGCTATTTTTGTAGATCTGACTTTTTGATAGGATAAATAGAGAGAACAAACTATGGAGGCTTGGGATGGATAGGCACCTGCTGATCCTGATTAAGGGCATCTCTACACCAGCCTAAAATCCTGCATTTAAAACGGGGCTTTCCACTTCCGTTTTAAATGTAGGATCACAACGACTCCTTTTTTCACATGCTTCTTTTTCCCCCACTGTATACCCCTGCAATGGGCTTCCAGAATTTAGAGGTGCCGAGATAATGATAAGCCAGATCCACGTTTGCTTACAAGGAGACTTTATTGAGTACTTACAGCACATAGGCGTACCCAATGGTTGGATCTGACAGCTTCTCTCAACCCAGAGCCAAGGGGTAAAATGGGTTTTATATCATACATGTTAGCAGTGAGGCAGCATGACAGAAGCAAGCGTTAATTAGTGTTCATCTGCAACTTTCCCAGCATAGACTAACAGTGCTTGTTCAGGAGGAAAACAGTCAGAACTTTCCCTGCACAGACACCTGTAGCTTAGCATAAACAGAGCCTCACTTCTCAGGCGCATCCTAGGCCCTGTTAAGATAAACAGTTCAGAGCTCATTAGCATGGAATGTGCTGAGGCGAGGATGTCAACCTTTGACTCATCTTCCCAGCCAAGAGGCCCACTAGCCAGAGAGAATTGCACTAATAATGAACCGAAGCAGAAAATATTATGGATCTCTAGGCCTCTCTAAAACTACTGGTGACTTGGTTACAGGCCTGAGGCCATTACGCCCACCCCTTTCCCCCTTCTTCTCCCTGTATCTGAGTCTTCCATTATCTTTCATTGATCTTGCTCTTCTTCTTGCTTTTCCTCTTTTCACAGAGGAAACTGAAGCGGAACACAATGGGGTAATTTGATAGCTCATTATCTGTGATCTATTTAAAAATAGAACAAAGGGCATTTAGTGCAGGAGACGCCTTGAATGATCACGGGGTCATGTAAAGGGCCCACAACCTTCCGTGGAGGAGCATTCTCAATCATAGGATAAAAGCTGAGTGAGAAGGAGTCCTAAGAACTTGTACACAGGCACTACAATGCAAATACGAGTAGGCAGGGAAGGCCAGTAAATGACGTAAAACAAGGCTGTCTCCTGGCTCTTTTTTTAATATATATGTGAATGGCATTATTGTCCAACTATCTGACAATTCTAACTTCCCAGTGTCTGTAGGAATGCAGCAATTGAATATATTGCTATATTCAGGTGACATAGTTCTGCTATCTCAAACCCAAATAGGTATGAGGAGACTGTTGAAAGTGTTTGGGGAAGTATGCACCAAAGAATAGCTCTATGTCAATTGTTCTAAGACCAAAGCTGTGGTTTTGGGTAGTTGCTCCACAAAACACAAATGTCTACTGGTTGGGCACCAACTGGAGTAGACTAATAAATGTAACTACTTGGGGGTCTGCTTTGCCCAAAATGACTCCTGGAATAGTAATTGGTTGGCCAGTAAATTTAATCCACAATTTGCCAGGATGTGCACTGTGTGCAAGCCACTTCCACTTTCTGTAAGCAACCTCTGATCAGACCAATCGGAGGTAGTGAGCATGTCATGGGAACCTGGATCAGTGGGTTGTTTAGAGGTTAACCCAACAACAAACTATGGGTTACCACTGGGTTGTTCAGCCCCTAAACAACCCAGCAGTCTGGGTTTGCATGTCCCGCTCACAACCACTGATCGGTTATTTAACAGAAAGTGGAAGCAGCCCATGTCCCCATAAATTGTGGGTTAAATAACCCACGATTTGCCACTGTGACATGCAAACTAGGTTTCAATGTTATACTGTCAGCTTTATGAAGCTGCAAGAAAAAAATGCCTAAAGAGAAGCTTAGAGGTGGTAGCCACTCATAGTGACATGGATAAAATTAAATATCTGCTGTCCAGCATGGTTAAGCCTGTTATGTTTAATACAGTCATATTTGCTGTGAAAGACTCCCAACCTAGACAAGTTTTTGACACAACTGTTTTGGTTTAAGGACATTGCCTCTTGTGTATTATTTATGTATTGTAAGTGCATGATTTGTTTGGCTATACATTTCCCTTTTGGCTATAACCTGTAATTGGTCGCCTGATAAACTTGATTTGGATTTGAATTAGTCAGTCAGAGGTGCTGCATGTATCAGGTTACATCTAGAATTCCAGGACAAAGCAGCAATGGTTGACTCCCATTTCTGAAAACATAAAAGCCGGCCGTTACCTAGCTCTGTCCCTCGCTTTGGGTGAAATACACAGTTTCTGGTTAGGTAGAGAGCAGAAGTAAAGAGCAGCATGACAGTTCTTCCATCAGCAAAGCTGGAGATTAATTTTAGATGGTGCACTAGATAAAGTAAATTGAAGCGAAATAGTGAAGTATTGCCTAGTGGTCAGAGGGAAGACAACCCTCAAAATGCAAATATCCCTCTACAGTTGGTAGAAAATGATATTACTCTGGTGGTAGATTCTGCTCTGACTGGCTAAATATGGTATTCCTCAGGGTACATAAAAAGCAAAAGTAGCACAAGCAGTAGGCCAAGCACACTTTGTGGGGCAGGTGCAGAACCCTCTGCTTTAGCATGATTGGTGGATTTTTGAGGGCCTTTTCCTCAGTTTGTTCTTTTTCCTGCTTCAGCTCTAAGTCAATTCTAACTACATCAGTGAATTTTACTTCAGTATTGTAGAACATAGTACATGCTACCCATAAATAAATCTTATTATATTGTTCAGTAATTATACAGTTTTAATGTATAACCATTATATAGTTACCGTAATAGCAGCATATTGTTCAGAAATTGTAGTCTATTTCCTATAGCTGACAATGACAGCCTTCGTATAAGAATGTATAGGTTGTTATCACAGGTGTACTACCCTGAAATAACAACCTCCTCACATCCAGCATGGAGTTGCAGATGTGTTCCAGCTGCACCTTCTTGAATACTAGTGTAAAGCCTGTAGCACCACAGATGCTAGTAGTCTGAGAATGACTGGATGAAAATATGTTTGCCCATTTCCCTTGTGACTGGGACAACTGTCAGGGGGCATTTCCTTCTTTCCCTCCCTCTTCTTCTCTCAGCTTTCCAATTATGTCCTGCATCAGCTTCCCTTCCATGAGTACCCCAATAATATGACCTCTTCCTACTACATTAAAGCACGCACGCCTCCCCCCACCACAGCAAACAGGGTCTTCCAACCCACCTCTCTCCCTCTCCTTCACGCACACAAGTAGCCTCCCTCCTTCCAATGAGAAACCTTCCCCCATGACATGAAAACATAGACAGGCCCACCCCTCCTCTGCTGCAGGGAAAGGGGGTGTCCCAAGCCCCCACCCAAGAAGCTCCACCCCCACCTTCACCTGGGCCTGAAAAACAAAAGGTAAGTTGAGGGGGGGAGAAGAAAAAACACTGCATTTCTCTCATGTGCCCTGAGCCAGAGCCCTCCGATATAGTGCTGGTCTGCCATTCCTGCTGCAAGGGCCCATCCACTACACTGTTATGACCCAGGAGTCCAGCAGTGGCATGAACTCTGAGGCCAAAGACCCAGTGGTGCCAACAGAGGAAACACCACTGCAGAACTGCCAGAGGGCCCCCCGCCCAACATGAGCCTCCAGAGACCCCTGAGCCTAGCCCCAGCACTGGACCCGCCCCCTCTTCTACAAGAGCCCCACATTCCAGGGAGGGAATGCACCAATGGCAGCAGCATGCCAGGCATGAGCGCTTGGGGAGATGGAGGAGTGCTAGGCTACAGGTCAGAGGCCTGTCCTTTTAAGGCTTCCATTCTGAAGAAAAGGGCGGAGTCTGGGACTGTAGCATAAAAGGCTTCAGTTTGGGCTTAGACCTTGTCTGAGCAAGGTGATCACAAGGAGCTTACCTGGGTGGTTCAACATCCAGCCTGCTTTGCTTTGACTCCTTGCTACCCTGCTACTTGCTTCCTGGTGTTGATCCCTGTGGGCTTCTGCTTGGTCTAGAACAGAACATGCGTGCGTGTGTGTGTGTGTATACACACACAAGCACCAGCTATGCACAGGGCATCATGGGAACAGCAGCAGCCCCTCCTTCCTTGCTCTCTGATTTGTCTCATTGGAAAAAATACAATGGGGGGGCGAGCATGGCCACTGCCACTAGCAACTGCCCTGAAGCCTAGCAGTGCCCCATGAAGCCTTCCTATGAAGCGAAATGAATAAAACCCAAACAGAAAAAAGAAAAGTGGAAAGATGCAGGTTGTTGTTGTTCAGTCGTGTCCGACTCTTCATGACCCCATGGAGCAGGGCACGCCAGGCCTTCCTGTCCTGCGCACTCTCCCGGAGTGTGCTCAGGTTCATATTAATTGCATCGGTGATGCTATCTAGCCATCTCATCCTCTGCCGTCCCCTTCTCCTTTTGCCTTCAGTCTTTCCCAGCATCAGGGTCTTTTCCTGTGACTTTTCTCTTCGCATTAGGTGGCCAAAATATTTGAGCTTCAGTTTCAGTATCTGTCCTTCCAATGAGCACTCAGCGTTGATTTCCTTTAGGATGGACTGATTTGACCTCCTTGCAGTCCAGGGGACTCGTAAGAGTCTTCTCCAGCACCACAGTTTGAAAGCATCAATTCTTCGGCGCTCAGCCTTCCTTATAGTCCAGCTCTCACAGCCATACATTACTACTGGGAAAACCATAGCTTTGATTAGACGGACCTTTGTCGGCAAGGTGATGTCTCTGCTTCTTACTATGCTGTCTAGGTTTGCCATAGCTTTCCTCCCAAGGAGCAAGCGTCTTTTAATTTCATGGCTACAGTCACCGTCTGTGGTGATCTTGGAGCCCAAGAAAGTAAAATCTGTCACTGCTTCCATTTCTTCCCCTTCTATATGCCAGGAAGTGATAGGGCCAGATGCCATGATCTTCGTTTTTGTAATGTTGAGTTTCAAACCAGCTTTTGCACTCTCCTCTTTCACCCTCAACAAGAGGCACTTTAGATCCTCTTCACTTTCTGCCATTAGGGTGGTATTGTCTGCATATCGGAGGTTGTTGATAATTCTCCCAGCAATCTTAATTCCGACCTCTGATTCATCCAACCTGGCATTTCTCATGATGTACTCTGCATATAAGTTAAATAAGCAGCTGGAGGTGGTCAAACATGAGATGGCAAGATTGAACATTGACATCTTGGGAATCAGCGAACTAAAATGGACAGGAATGGGCGAATTTAATTCAGGTGACCATCATATCTACTATTGTGGGCAAGAATCCCTTAGAAGAAATGGAGTAGCACTCATAGTCAACAAAAGGGTGGGAAAAGCAGTACTGGGGTACAATCTTAAAAATTATAGAATGATCTCAGTACGAATCCAAGGCAAACCATTCAACATCACAGTAATTCAGGTCTATGCCCCAACCACTGATGCTGAAGAAGCTGAGGTTGATCGGTTCTTTGAAGACCTCCAACACGTTCTAGAACTAACACCAAAAAAAGATGTCCTCTTCATCAGAGGGGACTGGAATGCTAAAGTAGGAAGTCAAGAAATCACCGGGATAACAGGCAGGCATGGCCTTGCCGTGCAGGGCCACCCAAGACGGACAGGTCATGGAGGAGAGTTCTGACAAAATGTAGTCCACTGCAGAAGGAAATGGCAACCCACTCCAGTATTCTTGCCAAGAAAACCCCATGGAACGTATCACAAGGCTAAAAGATATGACGCCGGAAGATGAGCCCCTCAGGTCGGAAGGTGTCCAATATACTACTGGGGAAGAGCAGAGGGTATTTCCAAGTAGCACCAGAAAGAGTGAAGCGGCTGGGCCAAAGATGCAGGTAATGGAGGTCAAAAACACATGGTATCAGATGAGGCGCAGTTTGGCACGCTGTTCTTAAAAACATCATTTAGCATTTCTTTAAGTTTCAGGTTGAAAACATCTGATGTCTAATCAGACACTGTTTGGCATGGAGCAAATAAACCAGCACTGAACTGGTTGGTGTGGAGGAAATAAACATGCTGTTTTGCTATTAAAGCGCATGTCTACACTACTCAAGCTTCAGTTAAAAAAAAAAGGAGCAAAATCGGTCTGGTAGATCTCTAGTAATAAGTGTTACACTAACATATTCTTATATAGATTCTTCTAGTTACAATCCTTTATTTTGGTTTTTTTCTCTCCTATGTACCCATGATGCCATTGGATGCATTTGTAGGCAGCCAAATAATAGATCTTCTGTGTTTCCTTGTCCATTCCAGGCCAGAATTTTTCAAGGGTGAGTCCTCCAGTGAAACTTCCTGAGTTCTTTGCTCCTCTCTGGTGTTGCAGAGCAGCTGGCAGACACTGGAGCCATTAAGAGCAAGGGCTGAAGCCCAACCTATGGGAAAATGAGTGCAACAGTAAGAGAAGTTTGCAGGAGAGGGGTGCTGAACTCTTACCCACTCCCTATCCTTACCTCAAATGCTCCAGGTAGTTATCTCTGTTCTTGACTCATTTCTGCTACTGAAGCCAGGAAGGCAGAAGCACCCAAGGTAAGGAGATAAGTCATGCATCAGGCCCATGGTCAGGCTATCCATTCTGACTGGCAGCAGTTCTCCAGGGTGTATCCCAAATTTGTGTGTGTGCCACAGTTGTAAAAAGTAAACTTTTAATTGAATTTCTAGCCCTCATGGTTATGGACCAACTACTGAAAGTGTCTGTTCAAGGCTCTGATGCTGGTCCCTATCCCCAGTTCCCTGCAGCTGACACTCTGCCTACTTCTCTGACCTGTGCCACTCCAGTCTTTGCCAAAATATTCTGTTAAACTCCTTACATTTGCTACAAGAATAAACTGCATATTTTTGCAAAGGAGCATCATTATTCCGGACACAGGATTTGCTTTTCTTTGATGCAGGATCTGGAGTCTTTTGGTCCCAACTGTGGGGTTCTTGGTGGTTGTTTTTTTATTTTATTTGTACAGACTACACCCAGTGTCTTGTCTCCGGTAAAGATGCCTTTCTGACACTTTCTTCCTGTTCCTGAACTGCCTCTGACAGACAAGCTTTGTCATCCTGAGAAGAAGAAGCAAGACAGTACTTGCTGAGAACTGGCCGTCCTCTCTCCACATTGCTGTTAGACATCCAGATGGCCTGGCCCTTTAATTAGGCCAGGCTTGTAGCTGCTCAGTTCCCTTACTTCTGGCACTGAGGAAGCCAGCACTAGAGAGAGTCTGCAGCAGAGAGGGAGTGTGTATGTGTAAGCAAGCAAGCAGTCTCACGGGGAGGCAGAGATCTGCCAGCTTTCCTCTTAGAAGAGAAAAGACAGAGGCTGGGAGGTTGGAACAACTAGGTTTCTGGTCAGTCTTGATGGCAGAAGCCCATCCAGGTGCTGATTTTTCATCCATATTAATTCATCCCAAACCAAGCTGTTCAGACTGCAGACAGTGTGTCATTCTCCAGGTAAGCCCTTAACAATCAGTTGTGTTGGGTAACTTTGTAGGGTAGCAAATGAGTGGGAGAGTAGGTGGGTATGGCTGTAAAAGGGGACAGCAACTATATAAGACCCTGGCTATATTTGGGCAAGCCTTTGTCGGTAGGATGTGTCTGCCAATCCCTGAACGAGAAATAACTTTAGCATGCCCTTATTTCCCATCTTTTCTTTTAAACAATTATTTGCTTCATTACAAAGTGATTCTTGAAAATTTGCCCTAATGACTGAGAGACCCATATTGCAGATGTGACCCACATTTTCTGAATGAGAAAGGAAGCAAATGGAACATGGCACACCACACCTTTCAGCTGTGTTGGCAGGTGCTTCTGCTGCTGCATCACAAATAGACCTGCACTTCAGTACTGAATGTGTACCATATTAATTATTTACTGTAACTCATAATATATTAGTAAATGTTCCCAGCCCTTTAAGTCCTCAACTGGAGGCACATAGGACTTGCATACAGTGACCATTTTGTTCCACTGTTTCTGAAGAGAAATAGGAGGGATGAGTGTTAGAGGTATTCCTTTTGTTCCAAGCTAGTGGGTTTGTGGTTTAGCTGGATGAAGAGCTTTCCCAATTTTCCTGGCAATAACATTTTAGCCTGAACTTTGCATATGATCAGATGCTTAGCAGTTTTAGTAAATGCAACTTCTAAGTGGGCTTTAATCAAATGTGGTATAGTGGTTTGAGTGTTGGACTGGGAGCGGGAGATCCAGGTTCTAGTCCCCACTTGGCCATGGAAGCTTGCTGGGTGACTTTGGGCCCGTTACAGACTCTCAGCCCAACCTACCTCACAGGGTTGTTGTTGCAAGGATAAAATAGAAAGGAGGAGGATAATGTAAACTGCCTTGGGTTCCTGGCAAAAGGGGAAAAGGCAGGATATAAATGCAATAAATACATAAATAAAAATTGCTCCAAGAAGATGGGTGAAGGGCCCCCCACGTTTATGTCTCATTCTCAAGTTGAAGGCATCACAGCCCCAAATAACTTCAGTGTGGACATTAATTTTGGCTTGTGGGTTCTATATCCTTAAACTTTAAGATCCTTCTGATCTGAATGCAGGTCTGGGAAAAGACAGTGAATTCCAGCAGGAGGCATCATCTTAACACCTGACATGTGTCTATTATCATCATTTATGTCACTGGGTCCAATACTTTTGTCCCCCTCTGTGGAACTCCTGCCCTGGGCAGGAGGGAAGGATGTTATGAGTGGGTGTAAGAACTTGGTTGGCATGATCAGTAATGTCAAAAGTTGTGGAAAGGATGACCAATTGGAGGGGGGCTTGGTGTAATAAGGGCAGTCTGGGGGCAGCTAGTGGAGTGTAAATAGGGTAATCCCTATTTAGAATACTGTCCTTATCTCATAATCCTGGGAAGAAAAATCTCAGTTTGTGCTGGTGACTCACTGTTCCCAACTACTCCATTTTTCAGCTAACCTACCAAGACGGTGAGCTAGAATGCTTGTGTGTCTGTTTAACCACTTGACACATCTCCGTGAGCACTTGACAACTTCTCTGGGTTTTCCTACAGGTACTGACCTACTACTGTCTGAACTTGGTGTCTTTGTTTTCACAGGCTTGGCTAGGTGAGTGGTGGTTCATAAAACTGTGATTTGTCTGGAGGCCAGAGAATGGTCTGAAAGTGCTCCTGCTTCTGAAGCTAAGCAGGAGTGGACCTGATCAGCAGTGGAAACTGCCAGGGAATCCTGGAACTGCCAGGGAATCCTATGCATGTAGCTGGTATAAGGCCTCTGTGAAATATTTATTTGTTTATTTATTTATTTATTACATTTATATACCGCCCCATAGCTGAAGCTCTCTGGGTGGTTTACAAAAGTGAAAGTAAAATATCTCAATGATTGCAGAAGTCTGTTGGTTAAATAACAAGTTGGCTGTTGACAGTCTTACCTGTGGGTCTCTTTGGGGTATTTGTAGTTTGCATAATGTGCCAGGAAAAGCCAGATTCTGTAATTACATAATTTATTCAGATTGCATAAATTTGTCTTGCATGATTAGTCAGTGGCAACCAGATAACAGTCAGCCTGTCATTTAACAGTTAGATAACAGACTGAAGGGCTGTCACACAGAAGATGGAGCAAACTTGTTCTCTGTTATGCCAGAGGACAAGACTAGAAGCAATGGGCAGCAATTACACGGAAGCAGATTTCTGCTAAACAGTAGGAGCAACTTCCTAACAGTAAGAGCTGCTCCACAGTGAAACAGACTGCTTCAGAAGGCAGTGGTTTATTTAAGCAGAGGCCATAGTTGCATCCCGCATTGTGGATCGTGCATTGAGCAGTGGGTTGGACTAGATGACCTTCAAGATCCCTTCCAGCTCTACTATAATTTATTCTACTGCTGTGAAGGAAGGGCAAGTTCATGCAGAACAATGAAATGTCACCTTCTGAGTACTTCTGCCCTGCTCTGGGATCTCTCTGGGATCCTACTGGAGCCCATGTATTTGCAGGCATATCTCCACAGCCATAAGAGCTCCATAAGCTAGTTGTGTTATTTTAAAAAAAAGTAAATCTTGAACGGGAACCAAATTCACTTCATGCTCATGTTGACATGCCTTGGAGCAATCAGGAAATTAATTCATTTTGCTCAGATTCCTCTGAATAGACCACTCATGGCAACCTCTCCTCATAACAACAAGAAGTTCTGTGTTGCGGTGTTAAAGTATGACAAGTTAACTTGAGTTCAGTTGCGGTGGGCCATCGCTGGAGCACCCCTTCATGGATCACTGCCTTGTTGTGGCGAAGGGGCTTGCGTAACTCAGTGAAGCCATAAGCTATGCCATGCAGGGCCACCCAAGACAGACAGGTCATGGCAGAGAGTTCTGACAAAATGTGGTCCACTGGAGAAGGAAATGGCAACCCACTCCAGTATTCTTGCCAAGAAAACCCCATGGAACGTATCACAAGGCTAAAAGAGATGACGCCAGAAGATGAGCCCCTCAGGTCGGAAGGTGTCCAATATACTACTGGGGAAGAGCAGAGGGTATTTCCAAGTAGCACCAGAAAGAGTGAAGCGGCTGGGCCAAAGCCGAAAGGACACTCAGACGTGGATGTGTCTGGTGGTGAAAAGAAAATCCGATGCTGTAAAGAACAATTTTGTTTAGGAACCTGGAATGTCAGATCAATGAATCAAGGTAAGTTGGAGGTGGTCAAACATAAGATGGCAAGATTGAAAATCGACATCTTGGGAATCAGCAAACTAAAATGGACAGGCATGAGCAAATTTAGTTCAGGTGACCATCATATCTACTATTGTGGGCAAGAATCCCTTAGAAGAAATGGAGTAGCACTCATAGTCAACAAAAGGGTGGGAAAAGCAGTACTGGGGTACAATCTTAAAAACGATAGAATGATCTCAGTACGAATCCAAGGCAAACCATTCAACATCACAGTAATTCAGGTCTATGCCCCAACCACTGAGGCCAAAGAAGCTGAGGTTGATGGGTTCTATGAAGACCTACAACACCTTCTAGAACTAACACCAAAAAAAGATGTCCTCTTCATCATAGGGGATTGGAATGCTAAAGTAGGAAGTCAAGAAATCACCGGGATAACAGGCAGGCATGGCCTTGGTGTACAAAATGAAGCAGGACAAAAGCTAATAGAGTTTTGCCAAGAGAACACGCTGATCATAGCAAACACTCTTTTCCAACAGCACAAGAGACGACTCTACACATGGACATCACCAGATGGTCAATATCGAAATCAGATTGATGATGTCCTTTGCAGCCAAAGATGGAGAAGCTCTATACAGTCAGTCAAAACAAGACCTGGAGCTGACTGTGGCTCAGATCATGAGCTTCTTGTTGCAAAATTTCGGCTTAAATTGAAGAATGTAGGGAAAACCACTAAACCATTCAGGTATGACCCAAATCATATCCCTTATGAATACACAGTGGAGGTGAGGAATAGATTTCAGGGATTAGACCTGATAGACAGAGTGCCTGAGGAACTATGGACGGAGGTCCGTAACATTGTTCAGGAGGCAGCAACAAAATCCATCCCAAAGAAAAAGAAATGCAAGAAAGCCAAGTGGCTGTCTGATGAGGCTTTACAAGTAGCTGAGGAAAGAAGGGAAGCGAAAAGCAAGGGAGAAAGGGGAAGATATATCCAACTGAATGCAGAGTTCCAGAGAATAGCAAGGAGAGACAAGAAGGCCTTCTTAAATGAACAATGCAAAGAAATCGAGGAAAACAACAGAATGGGAAAGACTAGAGATCTCTTCAAGAAAATCGGAGATCTCAAGGGAACGTTTTGTGCAAAGACAGGCATGATCAAGGACAAAGAAGGCAGGGACCTGACAGAAGCAGATGAGATTAAGAAGAGGTGGAAAGAATACACAGAAGAACTATACAGGAAAGATCTGAATGTCCCTGATAGCCATGATAGTGTGGTCACTGAACTTGACCCAGACATCCTAGAAAGTGAAGTCAAGTGGGCCTTAGGAAGCATTGCTAACAACAAAGCCAGCGGAGATGACAGTATTCCAGCTGAGCTATTTAAAATCCTAAAAAATGATGCTGTTAAAGTGCTGCATTCAATATGCCAACAAATTTGGAACACTCAACAATGGCCGCAAGACTGGAAAAGGTCAGTTTACATTCCAATTCCAAAGAAGGGCAACGCCAAAGAGTGTTCAAACTACCGCACAATTGCGCTCATTTCACATGCCAGCAAGGTGATGCTCAAAATCCTACAAGCTAGGCTTCAGCAGTATGTGAACCGAGAACTACCGGAAGTACAAGCTGGGTTTCGAAGAGGCAGAGGAACTAGAGATCAAATCGCCAACATTCGCTGCATCATGGAGAAAGCAAGAGAATTCCAGAAAAACGTCTATTTCTGCTTCATTGACTACGCTAAAGCCTTTGATTGTGTGGATCACAACAAACTGTGGCAAATTCTTAAAGTGATGGGAGTACCAGACCACGTTACCTGTCTCCTGAGAAACCTGTACGAGGGTCAAGAAGCAACAGTAAGAACCAGACATGGAACAACCGAGTGGTTCAGAATTGGGAAAGGAGTACGACAAGGCTGCATATTGTCCCCCTGCTTATTTAACTTATATGCAGAGTACATCATGAGAAATGCCGGGTTGGATGAATCAGAGGTTGGAATTAAGATTGCTGGGAGAATTATCAACAACCTCCGATATGCAGACGATACCACCCTAATGGCAGAAAGTGAAGAGGATTTCAAGAGCCTCTTGTTGAGGGTGAAAGAGGAGAGTGCAAAAGCTGGTTTGAAACTCAACATTAAAAAAACGAAGATCATGGCATCTGGCCCCATCACTTCCTGGCATATAGAAGGGGAAGAAATGGAAGCAGTGACAGATTTTACTTTCTTGGGCTCCAAGATCACCACAGGCAGTGACTGTAGCCATGAAATTAAAAGACGCTTGCTCCTTGGGAGGAAAGCTATGGCAAACCTAGACAGCATAGTAAGAAGCAGAGACATCACCTTGCCGACAAAGGTCCGTCTAATCAAAGCTATGGTTTTCCCAGTAGTAATGTATGGCTGTGAGAGCTGGACTATAAGGAAGGCTGAGCGCCGAAGAATTGATGCTTTCGAACTGTGGTGCTGGAGAAGACTCTTACAAGTCCCCTGGACTGCAAGGAGGTCAAATCAGTCCATCCTAAAGGAAATCAACGCTGAGTGCTCATTGGAAGGACAGATACTGAAGCTGAAGCTCAAATATTTTGGCCACCTAATGTGAAGAGAAAACTCTCTGGAAAAGACCCTGATGCTGGGAAAGACTGAAGGCAAAAGGAGAAGGGGACGGCAGAGGATGAGATGGCTAGATAGCATCACCGATGCAATGAATATGAACTTGAGCACACTCCGGGAGAGAGCGCAGGACAGGAAGGCCTGGCGTGCTATGGTCCATGGGGTCATGAAGAGTCGGACACGACTGAATGACTGAACAACAACTATCGCTGGAGCAACTCTTTTATGTTACTCCAGCCACACTGTTCTATTGTGACAAATGCAGAGAAAGCCTTCTTCTTTCTAGTTCTTGTGTAGCCTTCTAGTTGATGGTCAAGTTACAGTGGTTGTCAGTACTTGCCACATTTTGGATATTCTTAAGTGAATGCCGACAATCCCAGTTGAATTTTAGTAATGTCCCAAAATAGACATAAATATAGATTTATATTTTTGCACACGCACATCAATGAATCTGACAACCACATTTGGGTGACTGTCACTATTCACTGGTGTATTTCTTGAGTTTTTTTTCAGAATCACAACATATGTCTAGGATGGTCAACTCACTGTAACATACTTAATCTGCTTTGGAAGGCACCGGAAACCATCCCTACCTGCAGGCTAGGGAGTGAAATTTGAATTTGACTAAAGCAGGGATGGGGAACCTCAGGCCCATGGGCCAAATCTGGCCCTCCTGCAGTCTCAATCCAGCCCTCCAGGGTTTCTTAGATGGCCATGTCCACTTCTCCTGGCCCCACCCCTTTCATCCAAATGCCAATTTTTTTGGTGGTTTCCCAGCTTTTGCTCAGTTCCCCCACCCTCTTTTTTTAAGGTTGAAATGCTGTCCTAAGGCATAGTTACTGGCCGTAAGAGCTGTAAACTAAAACATGCTGATATTTTGGGTATTTCTGTTCCCATCCCTTCTGCCTTTGTCCCAACCCACCACTGGAATGCAAAAATTGAATTTGGCCCTTGGGTTAAAAGAGGGTCCCCACCCCCGGGCTAGAGGGAAAGACTCCTGGAGGGACTTGTGGAGTGCTGCTATTGCTTTGGAACCTACTGATGCTGCTTTGGGGGGTTCACCACACTGCCTGCCTATGTGTGTGTCTGCTTGCTATGTATTTAACCTGTATGTCTATAAATCAGCAGTTTATTTCAAATGGCACCCTAACTATCTCATCTAATAATAAGGAATGGGCCCTGGAAAAGCCTGGAAAAACCCTTCCACCACTTGAGGGGCAGGGTGGTAAAGGAAGTACAAAAGTATTGATTTCTCCAGCTGCACCAGCTCTTCTACTCAAGGATAAAAATGGCAGGTTTCTGGGTAGATGTAACATGGGTGGGGAGGTGTTCAGAAGTTCATACATTAGAAACAATGACTTGCAGATGGTATTGATACATGTACACATTTCAACCCCCATACGAAAGCACAACAGAATATCTGCCCATGTATGCAAGGGATTGTGTGAATAGGGGCACCTGTTGAGCCAAATTGGGGAAGATGACAATTTTTTTAAATGTTCTCTGCGCTCCCACCACCACACATCACATGTCACCAGTAGATAGGTAGAAGAGGTTCTTTTGCTTGGGTGAATGCAGCAGAAGTCCAGAGGCATCATAATATCAATAAGTTTGCAGTCCCTGTATTCCCAGGAACTGATAAGGGAAAGGAAAATCACGGAATGGGAACCTGTGGGTCTGTGTTTATTCATTGCAGGCTGCCTCACAGCTGCCTGCATAAAACATATAAAGACCAGATGGGTCTTGTTTACTTTGGTAAGAGAAATGTAAAGGGTACCGATGATTAAATAAAATAAAAGCAGCCGGTGGAGCCTCCATGGTAAGTCCTTGGTAAACAGTTCAGTGAAGCTGTAGCCACTCCGTGTCATGGCAGAGGAGACACGTGCGTTGCATGTTTCAGCCCGGACTCTTGAAAATGTAAGGAGAGGCATTGGGGACAAGATCTGTCTTTAATGGCCTCCTGCAGTTTCTTCAGGTTGGTTTGAAATATGTTGGGGCTCTGGGCGTGGAGAGGAAAACGTTAACTTTCCTGGGGGGTTACAGTCAAAACTAGCTAGTCAGTGCTAATGCCAGGTTTTGGAGGACCCTTAGACAAGATGCCCCAGTAGGCCATCTCCTGATCCCCATCATCTCACCTCCCCATCATCCTCCCTTTGCCTCTGGCAGGGCCAGCCCTCCCATGAAGCAAGGTGAGGTGGCCGCATCAGGCGGCAGAGTGGGAGGAGCAGTGCATTGCACCGCTCCCCCTCCACCACCAGGCGGGCCTACCACTGCTGCCCCGCTGCCTCCAGCAGGCACTCTGGAGAGTCTCGCCAACTGCTTTCCTACCGTGGCATTTGCCACACCAACAGAGCAGTGCTTTTTTTCTTTATTGTTTAAATTAGCAGTAGAGTGTTACAGCATCACAACACTTGTTTAATCAGTATTTCGCTAACATTTTAATATTTAAAAATATATTGCCAGAAAAGCCATACTTTAAGTAAAAGATTGCTATTTAAAATAAGTAAATAAACTGAGTGATAGAATGGCACCCACCTCAAAGGTTATAGTGGCTGTGTGCTGAGCAGTGATAGGTTCACCTGCTGGATACGTCACTGCCTGCACTACAAAACCAAGGCAAAACCAGGCCTTGTAAAAAAAGATGGAAGTGCTCTGGGCATCTTACCTGGGGGGAATGAGCTACTCTTCCGCCCTTCTCAAAAGGTCAAGACTTTCTGTGGCAGGAAAAAAGTTGGAAAAAATGCTGAGCAAACTCAAGAGGATAATAGATGGATGCCAGTGTCGTAAGGACCTCCACATAAAGGACCTCCCAATTGTAAAGATAGACAAGAACTGTGAAAAGCAAGAATTGTAGTAACAAAAGTATTAATGCTAATAAGCTCCACCAAGTTCCCTAAGTTAAATGTTTAATTTTTAAATCTGTAATGTATCCTGTACACAAAGGCTCAGGTTGTTGTTGTTTTTTAACAAGTACATTACAAAACTATCCATATTTTAATATAAACTGGGGTAAAATAACCCATACTTAGTCCTGGGCCATGTTTCCATGAAAACAGAAGGGCAAAGCAAACGAAGGAATACCGGAGTTTTCATGAAATCAGCATGGCTCCATGAAGGACTGCACCGCACCATTATAAATCCCTTACAGAAACATACTTCTGGGTGGGGTGGGGGGATTGGAAGTGAACGTCACCAGACTGCCAGGGGCTGCTTAACCAGTGGGAGAGGCTCCCCCCTCTAGGCTCTACTCCCCTTAACAGCAATCTCGGGAACAAGCCTCAATGATCACAATGGGATCTACTTCTGAGTAGACTTCCCAGAGCAATGCCCCATCCCGCCCATTTTTTCCCCTTTCCCTCTAAATACCAGGCTACCACATTAGCAGGCGCCCCTGAATAAATGCGCTATCGCACAATAGCGCAAAAGCATGATAGCGCAATTTCAAGGACAAACCTCGTTGACTACAACAGGAGTCAGCAGGCGCCCCTGAATTAATGCGCTATTGCACGATAGCGCAAATGCATGTTAGTGCCATTTCATGACAGAGCGATAGCGGGATACTAACATAGAGGGTTTGCGCCTTCGCATGTAATATGCTAAAGCTGAACTATGAAGCTTGCGAAAGGGGACCGAAGGACACAAAAGAATATTAGCCATGGATCTTCCCCGCATGTAGTTCTGGGGAAGCGACCTGAGATAAAACTTATTTTCAGGCTGTAGTGGGAGCACTTGCTTGCCCATGATAGCACGCTTATACGCACTAGCGATCTTGCGCTTATTTTCAATTTATTTTTTAAAAGTTGGTCTCTCGGCATCCTGCTCCAAAATGGCGTTGAAACATCTGGAAAACAGGGAGGGAAAGAGTTGGGTCAGTGAGCGACACACCCCCATGGGCAGGGCTACAAGCCCCCATGGGCAGGACTATGATACTGACGTGAGTGTGGGTGATGGAACACACCCCAACAGGACCGTAACTGAGCTGAAGTAAAGACGAAAAGTTGGACTATAACCAGTCTCAGAAGAACCAGTTTTTCCGCAATAAACTCTGGGATGCCTGCTGGATGGCCACAATGTCATATAAACCACGCGACCTCAACACGCAGCCAGGCTGGAGCTTACAAAGTCTCTGGATGATGCCTAGGTTTCAGCTTATCTCACAAGTCCCAGAACTGGAGAGCAACCACCAAGAACGCTTCTCTGTGAGCCCTTGCTGGATCAAACATGAAATGAATAACAGGTAGACGTCTCAGATCATGTTAGCGTAGCTTTGCACCTCTGTCCTAAAAACTGGCTGACATTTAAAGAAAGGAAAAACTTTGAAGCCGCTTCTGTGTACTTCTCCAAGTCCCTCTCTCGAGGTTCACTTCTCTAAGAAAGCCATTCCAAGCTAGTCTCATCCTACCCGCCTCTTGATGTCCTTCTGACACTCGATCCCTTCTCCTCATGGTAGCTTGTAAGCTAGCAATCCCCAAATTCTGTGCTACAAGAGAACTGCAAGAGTATAATGAGAAGTAAAATAATAATTTAATAAATTAAAGAGCCCCAAATAACCACCTGCAGAGGAAGCTACTGGCCAGGGCTGGCGTCAAGGGTAGGCATGGTCGGGCACCTTCCAAGGGTGGACATTCCAGCAGGGGCCCACTAAGAACAGTTCCGTGGAGTTGCTCCTCCACTTCACATTGCAGCCTGCTTGTTCATCGCCTCTCGCTCCAGCCCAGACAACAGTGGTAGTGAGAAGGAGGAGCAGTGCATTGCTCACTGGGTCTCTGACTTCAAGCAAGGAAGTGGCAGCAGTCGTGAAAAAGAAGAAGAAGAGGAGCAGGAGCCGCTGATGACAATCAACGGCACTGAGAAGGTTGGCTCATTGAAGGAGGGGGCCCACCGAGGGTGTCTTGCCTGAGGGCACTCCAACACCTGGAGCTGGCACGGCTACTGGCTACACCTCAGCATGGCTGACTGCTCTGCTCTTGCTTACTTCCAACCGGCTTCCACTAGGGAAGGGCAGTTGTGCCCATCTTTGCCTTGGGTGCGATTGGAGCATTGAATCATACTTATTACAGAGCCGCAGAAGAATTGCCCAACCTCAGAGGAGGCTGCCTATTACATTTCTGGAAAGTGTGAATCTGCCTCCTTCCAAACAGGAGGCATCTCCAGAACTCTCCCTCCCTCAGTAACCTGGGCCACAGAGGCTCGCCTTCACCACGACTGGGCAAATGCTGGGGCTCACAGGCTCCAGAGGACTCACTGGGGCTGAAGCCAGGATTTATTTTTAATTCTTAAGGGCCCAGCACTTTTAGTGTCAGTCTGGGCAGCTCTGCAGCAGCCTCTGAGCTCAACCCCAATGTAGTGTTCACACTCTTTAACGTTTTAAAGTTTAACAGAACTCCTCATTCTGCACTAAGAGCAATCCAAATGTCATACTGAATTTCTGCACAAAGAATTTTGCCCAGCAGAATAGCTTAGTTTGCATATATTTACATCTTTTGTTTGGTATCTAATACTGTAGGTCTCTTAGAATCTGGGTATAGGCAAAAGGACTGTGATGAAAGGAAGGGAGGAATCGACATCTGGGGAAACAGGTGGACCATACTTGAACATGAACATGACTGGTTGCTTATCATCCCCCAAACACTGGGTGTGGGTTGTTGTTTTTTTAGAGCTTATGCTGTTTCTTAATGTGGAACTGCCGTGCCTCTATCACTCATGAGCGGGAGCAAGAGAAGTTACTTTGCCCAACACCATTCAATTAACCTTCATTTCCAAATGAGGATTTGTACTTAGATCTCTTTTTTTGGCCCCTGCACCAGCATTGGTCAGACATTTGTGAGTGCATATGACATGCTAAGCTTACTGTAGTACCTTTACTTTGTTTTACAAAGAGATGGATTATATTTTTTAACTAAGCATGTCAACCATTTTAATACTTCTTAAGAACATAGGAATTGCCATGCAAGAGCAGACTCTAGGTCCGTTTAGTCCAACACACTGTTTCTGACCAGCTATAGGCTGTAGAAACTCTCCAGCATGACATGATGTAATAGCTTTATTTTAGTCAATTATTTACCTTCCTTTTTAACAACCAATCAACTTGTTAATTAATTTGGTTTAAATAAATTAGCATATTGCCAACATTTTAGTACATATAAGAAACTCACAGCTTAACAAATAAAAGCTACTATTTTATTTACTATGTCATGCATAGGTTCTAAATATTGTATTTTTAAAGCATCCATATTTATACTATGGATTTTTAAAACAGCTGTGATTTAAAAAAAAAAACCTATTTATAAATCAATGTTTTAAAAGCTACCAGTCATTGTTGTAAGAAGCAAAGGCCATCCTTAATATTTGGGGGGGGGGGGTTGTTCCTTTACCATAACACTAGAACCAAACTGGCTTCCAAAATAAACACATATGCTCAACTTGCAACAGCACAGTCTATAAAAATTGAGCAGTGAGTAATCAACACGTTTCAGTTGATTAATTTCCCAAATTACAGGTTTGCAACCACATTTACAACTCCTTTAACTTAAGTATCTCCCTTTCTCATTTGTGCTTTGTATTCTATGTTCTCTTCATTCCTTTGGGGCATTTATGATTTTGGCGGGGGGGTTGTTTTTTACTTTATTCTGTGCATTATAAATCCAGTTGACCAAAATCTCAAGTCTCTATACTGAAATCTTACAACTGGCTTGATAGTTACTGTTCTTGAAACAGTATATAATCATTCGAACCATAACAGCAGCCTAAATAAAACAGCAACTGTCCCAATCTGTTTCAGCAAGTCATGGTTTACATTGCAAAAGGAAATACAAGCACTGAATCCAAGCATGTTCAGGGTTGATTAGCTGCTTTCCATAGTATCTCTGTTTGTTTTTCCATGCCATCTTTTGCATGAGCAGCAGCTGCCCAGGACCTCTCCAATGTAACCAGTGCTACATATACAGTTATATAGAAGGTCACCTGGAAACAAAGATTTGTTTTCAGAATATGGATCATCTTCCAGTTTGGCTGAGCTGTCAGTGAGGCTCAGACCTTCTAAGAGACTGAACCACAGAGGGTTGCTTGGTTTCTGAGGGCAGCATCTGCTGTTCCCACCCACTAAGCCACCCACGGAGGTTACCTGGGTGACTTATCCTCACATGTGGAGGGGAAAAGAGTAGAGAGCAATTAGGATGTTAAAAGGTACTGTAATATTTGCTGGGACGTTAATAATTAGCATCAATAAATCTGATACAGGTCAGCATAAAGTGGCTGAAGGTGCAAAACCTGAAGCCACATGGACACCAGCAACATCTCGGATCATGGAAGACAGTCCAGTTCTGATCAAAGATGTTTATAAACTCTGTCTGTGTTTTCCTTGTGAATGCTTAATCTGAGGGTAGATTTACACCACTATTTTCAGGCTCACATGGTGAAGCCAGTCATCTCTTTCTTCCCCTTAATATGATAGTTGGTCTTGCGAATGTTCTGACACTATTCAGATATAGTACATCTCTCTCTTCTTTTTTTTGCAAACTTGTTAATCATCTTCTGCTGAAAATACTCAACGTGACACACAATCACAACAAACATGTAAAGAAAACACATTTTAGAAGAAATCTGCATTGACAAAAATACACGTATACAAGATCAAGGGTAAGATCCTGCCTCAACCCACATTTGAAAGTATGTGTATCAGTGATCAGGCCATGCTTAGGGAATCTGCCTCCTGTATGTTTTGTTTGTTTGTTTTTGTAAAATTGCTGTAAGGCAACTTTTTTCTGTGTATGAATTTATGATTTAGAGTAGAGAAATATGCCTTTCCAGATGAGATCAAGTTCCACCTTTGCAAGTATCCCAGCAACCAGCAAGGACTAGGTGATCCACCAGAAATTGTCCAGTGGTCCACCAGTATAACCAGGTATTTCCCACACAGGAAGACTGTTTTCCTGAGCATGCAGAAGGGGAAGAATTGTGACTACCGGGACATGATCTCTCCCCTTACAGTTTGGGCTGCTGACAAAGAACCTTTCTAGAGGCAATACCAGCATGAGAAAGAGGCATATTGGGGACTCCTGTATCGCTTAGATTTTCTGACCTTACCAGAGTGCTTTAGAAGAGGTGCACACTCCAGCACAGCCTTCCTGAGCCCAGTGTCCTCCAGATGTTTTGTACTACAACTGCCAGAATTCCTGTCCATTGGTCATGCTGGCTGGGGCTGATGGGACTTGACATCCAAAGCACCTGGAGGGCACCAGGTTGGGGAAGGGTACTTGAAACTGAAGCTCAAATATTCTGGCCACCTAATGAGAAGAGAAAAGTCACTGGAAAGGACCCTGATGCTGGGAAAGATTGAAGGCAAAAGGAGAAGGGGGCGGCAGAGGATGAGATGGCTAGATAGCGTCACCGATGCAATGAATATGAACTTGAGCACACTCCGGGAGAGAGCGCAGGACAGGAAGGCCTGGCGTGCTATAGTCCATGGGGTCACAAAGAGTCGGACACGACTTAATGACTGAACAACAACAAATCCTGTGATACTAACATCAGAAAGGTCCCAAAGAGTATTTCAGTAGTTTATTTTAAATTTGTGATTTTATTTAATCTGCATTTTACACTTTATCCTGACAGATTTTATTGTTGACCATTGCAGTTTAGGAATTAGTATAGTTTATATTTTTATTCAGTAAATGTATTCTGGTGTCTGCCTATTTGTTTGGGTATCCATTCCCTGAACTTAGTTAGAAAGAAACTAAGGCCCAGACAAGATGATGCATGAATGAATTTCATGTATCTGTTGTTTTGAAGCTGAAACAGCAGCACCCATGGTGGGTGCAGAGTGATCAGGATCAGGGGTGTGGCACACAGTGTATTTCCACTCCACACTGTGGATCTGATTAAAATGTTCTCCCCAAAAGCTACTATTCACCCCTGGAGGGAAGCTGCCATTAGAAGCTGTAGCGGGAGCATTTACACAGTCTTCACTATGTAGGTGAGTGTCAGGCTTCCTGATCCCCCCAGCGCACAGGCTCAGGCAGTCTGACACCAGACACCCAAATCAGTGAGATTTCTTTATTTCAGGAAATCCCACGGCAAAAGCTTAATGGTTACACTCTTCAGAAATCATATAGCTGATGGTCAGCAGCTATAGGCTGTTTGTAATTCCAGAACAGTCCAAAGCTAAACACATGGACGGAGGTCCGTAACATTGTTCAGGAGGCAGCAACAAAATCCATCCCAAAGAAAAAGAAATGCAAGAAAGCCAAGTGGCTGTCTGATGAGGCTTTACAAGTAGATGAGGAAAGAAGGGAAGCGAAAAGCAAGGGAGAAAGGGGAAGATATATCCAACTGAATGCAGAGTTCCAGAGAATAGCAAGGAGAGACAAGAAGGCCTTCTTAAATGAACAATGCAAAGAGATCGAGGAAAACAACAGAATGGGAAGGACTAGAGATCTCTTCAAGAAAATTGGAGATCTCAAGGGAACGTTTTGTGCAAAGACGGGCATGATCAAGGACAAAGAAGGCAGGGACCTAACAGAAACAGATGAGATTAAGAAGAGGTGGAAAGAATACACAGAAGAACTATACAGGAAAGATCTGAATGTCCCCGATAGCCATGATAGTGCGGTCACTGAACTTGAGCCGGACATCCTCGAGAGTGAAGTCAAGTGGGCCTTAGGAAGCATTACTAACAACAAAGCTAGCGGAGATGACAGTATTCCAGCTGAGCTATTTAAGATCCTAAAAGATGATGCTGTTAAAGTGCTGCACTCAATATGCCAACAAATTTGGAACACTCAACAGTGGCCTCAAGACTGGAAAAGGTCAGTTTACATTCGAGTTCCAAAGAAGGGCAATGCCAAAGAGTGTTCAAACTACCGCACAATTGCGCTCATTTCACATGCCACCAAGGTGATGCTCAAAATCCTACAAGCTAGGCTTCAGCAGTATGCGAACCGAGAACTACCGGAAGTACAAGCGGGGTTTCGAAGAGGCAGAGGAACTAGAGATCAAATAGCCAACTTTCACTGGATCATGGAGAAAGCAAGAGAATTCCAGAAAAACTTCTATTTCTGCTTCATTGACTATGCTAAAGCCTTTGATTGTGTGGATCACAACAAACTGTGGCAAATTCTTAAAGAGATGGGAGTACCAGACCACGTTACCTGTCTCCTGAGAAACCTGTACGAGGGTCAAGAAGCAACAGTCAGAACCAGACATGGAACAACCGAGTGGTTCAAAATTGGGAAAGGAGTACGACAAGGCTGCATATTGTCCCCCTGCTTATTTAACTTATATGCAGAGTACATCATGAGAAATGCCAGTTGGATGAATCAGAGGTCGGAATTAAGATTGCTGGGAGAATTATCAACAACCTCCGATATGCAGACGATACCACCCTAATGGCAGAAAGCGAAGAGGATCTCAAGAGCCTCTTGTTGAGGGTGAAAGAGGAGAGTGCAAAAGCTGGTTTGAAACTCAACATTAAAAAAACGAAGATCATGGCATCTGGCCCCATCACTTCCTGGCATATAGAAGGGGAAGAAATGGAAGCTGTGACAGATTTTATTTTCTTGGGCTCCAAGATCACCGCAGACGGTGACTGTAGCCATGAAATTAAAAGACGCTTGCTCCTTGGGAGGAAAGCTATGGCAAACCTAGACAGCATAGTAAGAGGCAGAGACATCACCTTGCCAACAAAGGTCCGCATAATCAAAGCTATGGTTTTCCCAGTAGTAACGTATGGCTGTGAGAGCTGGACTATAAGGAGGGCTGAGCGCCGAAGAATTGATGCTTTCGAACTGTGGTGCTGGAGAAGACTCTTACGAGTCCCCTGGACTGCAAGGAGGTCAAATCAGTCCATCCTAAAGGAAATCAACGCTGAGTGCTCATTGGAAGGACAGATACTGAAGCTGAAGCTCAAATATTTTGGCCACCTAATGCGAAGAGAAAACTCTGGAAAAGACCCTGATGCTGGGAAAGACTGAAGGCAAAAGGAGAAGGGGACGGCAGAGGATGAGATGGCTAGATAGCATCACCGATGCAATGAATATGAACTTGAGCACACTCCGGGAGAGAGCGCAGGACAGGAAGGCCTGGCGTGCTATGGTCCATGGGGTCACGAAGAGTCGGACACGACTGAACAACAACAACAACTACCATGACTGAGATCCTCATCAACATGGTTTCTCCGTTGCCACTTCCATGGTTCTGAACACAAGGGAAGGGACTCGATTCCTGGCATACGTAACTCAGACAGTCCTTACATGGGGTTCCAACCCCAGACATGGAAAGGGAATGATTCCTGGAATGAACTCATCAGGTAATCAAGGGATAACTTCTTGAAAAGGCCAAAACAAGACCACACCCATAGAGAGTTAGACCAACTTGAAATCTTCCGTTGATAACTCCAGGCTGCATGGTCGAGGCCCGTCAAGATCAAGGGAAGGGCATACCCACACACGCAAGGAGTTCGACCACTTTCGCATTGGCAACTCCACACTGCATGAGTTCTGGCAGAGGGAAGTCCAAAAGTCATAGATCAAACCCAGCCTGCCGTACTCTGAGCTGACTACAAACAGAGACACACAATCCACAACAAACGAGAGTTCAAGTCTGTGAAAAGCCTCACAGTACTTTTCATGGCAAGTCCTTAACAATCCAGAGTTCCAGTTCATGCGCAGAGTGCCTCCAAAAGCCCAGACGATGATGGATCCAAACAGAGAAGGCTTCGAGCAATGAAGATGAGATGTTCCTAGCAAAGGCTCTTTGCCTTTGCAGCAGCTTAAAAGGGAAGGCGTGTCTGCAAGACACCCCCTCCGGATCCCTTGACAGACAAGGGCCTTTAGCCTTTCAGCAAGGCCTCTGTCTAAACAGGGCGGCACTGCTCAGCCCTCCAGCAGTGACGCTCCAACCTGGGTGACCCTTCTGCAAACCCCACCCCACCTCTGTGAGGTTGCCACAGACAGCTTCCAGCCTCCCTGCCGGCCAAGGCCAGACCAGCAGCTGGACAGGGAGTTGGGTGAATCCCCCCTGGCTCTGCTCTGAGAACACTGATAGAGACAGACTCACACAGATTCTGACATTCCAGAGGCTGAATAGGCCCAAGCCCTTCCAGGCTACTTCTAATCAAATCCTGGCTATAACCTACAAGGCTCTGACAGTACGTGTGTGTTGTCTCAATCCTGATTTAGGCTGCCTCTGGGGCAACATGGTCATGTACCAAACACATTTACTCCGGTTGCCCAGGGGTTTGTACTCTTTCCAATAAGCTTCATTTCAGGGTAAGACAACAGAGTAAGTGATGAAGTCATTGCTTGGCCACTTCACTATTGGCTTGAAATAAGGATCAGAGCAATGTGCATCTGGTCATGCAGATTGCTCTGCCTTAATAAAGTGGGTTGAAAACATCTAAGTTCTTTCCAGAGGAGATTCTGGGACTCTGGCTCCTTCTTCTTGGTCCCCAGATCCTCTCTAATCTATATAAGAATACTTTAACATAATGCTTATTACTAGAGATCTCCCAGACCGATTTTACTCATTTTTCAAAAAATTGAAGCTTGAGCAGCGTAGATATGGAGAAAATTTTGAACTTCAAAGAAGTTCAAAGCTCAAGCTTCAATAGCAAAACAGTATGTTTATTTCTTCTGCGCCAGTCTCCTACAGTTCAGTGCCATTTATTTGCTCCGTGCCAAACAGCGCCTGATCTGACATCATGTGTTTTTGACCTCCATTACCTGCATCGTCCCACTTTCCTTTTTTCTGTTTCTGTTTGGGTTTGTTTTTATTTGTTTTGCTTCACGGACAGGCTCCACTGGGCACTGCTAGGCCTCAGGGTAGTTGCTAGGGGCAATGGCTGTGCTCCCCCTGCCCAGATTGCATTGTTTATTTATTTATTGCATTTATACCCCGCCTTTTTTCCTCTTGCAAGGAACCCAAGGCGGCTTACATTATCCTCCTCCTCTCCATTTTATCCTCACAACAACAACCCTGTGAGGTGGGTTGGGCTGAGAGTCTGTGAATGGCCCAAAGTCACCCAGTGAGCTTCCATGGCCAAGTGGGGACTAGAACCTGGATCTCCCAGCTCCTAGTCCAACACTCTTGCCACTACACCACACTGGCATTGTTTCCAATGGAACAAATCAGAGAGCAAGGAGGGAGGGGCTGCTGCTGCTCCTCCCGTGATGCCCTGCACGCGGGGTGGGGGGGTTGTGTGTGTGTGTGAGTGAGAGAGAGGGTGTGTGTGTGCAAGAATGGCACCATTTTGGATGGCCCTGGCTCAGGGCTGGTGAGAGAAAGGCAGCATTTTTTTCCTTCTCCCCCCACACCTCCCACCTTTTGTTTTTCAGGCCTGGGTGAAGGTGGGGTGGAGGTGGGGCTTCTTGGGTGGGGGCTTGGGACACCCCCTTTCCCTGCAACAGAAGAAGGGTAGGTCTGTCTATGCTTTCATGTAATGGGAGGGGGTTCTTATTGGAAGGAGAGAGGCTGATTGTGTGGATGAATAAGAGGGAGGGAGGTGGGTTGGAAGATCCTGTTTGCTGTGATGGGGGGAGGCTTGCTTTAATGTAGTAGGAAGAGGTCATATTATTGGCGTGCTCATGGAAGGGGAGCTGACGCAGGACATAATTGGAAAGTTGAGAGGCATAGAGGGAAGGAAAGAAGGAAATGCTCCCTGACAGTTGTTCCAGTCGCAAGGGAAGCGGCCAAACATATTTTCATCCAATCATTCTCAGACTTCTAGCACCCGTGGTGACACGGTCTTTATACTAGCATGAACAGAAGGTTCTACCCCTGCCTCCTCTGTTGATTTAGCTTCCTCACTACTTTTTCCTTGTTTTTTCTCAACTTGACTGTGGGCGGTGCGGCTTGTTAGTTCCATCTGTAGATCATGCCGGGCTTGTACTGCCTGCCAGCCTGGACCGCCCTTCCTCTACAGAGCTCATGTGTGAAGGCCTGTGCCAATGGGTATTCCCTGGGACTCACTGCTCACCTTACATACATCAACCTGGAGCAGCAGCCTGTGGAAGGTAAGAGCTATTTGGAGCTTCACCGGCAGATTATACCTGAATAGATGGTAGGCAATGCTGTTCCTGATTGAATAGGTACTGTGTTGGTCCTTGACCCTTTCTTTTTGTGCTGCTTCAGGTGCATGGCTCCTGTTGGCAGACACATATAGATATGGACTACTTCTTTGTTGCTGTAGCAGTCATAGCTCAGTGGTAGAGCACTTGCTTTGTATGCAGGAAGTCCCAGGTTCAATTCCCGGCCTCTCCAAGTAGGGCTAGGGAAGAATCCTGCCTGAAGTCCTAAAGAGCGACTGCCAGTCAGGGTCAACTAGATGGACCAATGGTCTGTTATAAAAAAGCAGCTTCCCATGTTCCTATCACTCTTAAATCTTTTCTGTGAAGTCTTCATTCCTGAAGAGGCCAGCAGATTCTTCTGGGTACAGGGTATATCTGTACCTTTAATTTATGGTAGAATTAAGATGATTTACAATAGCTGTGTGGATGAAGCTGAGGTTTCTTGCCCTGTATGGAACTGGGTGTCATTTTCCACCTCTTCTGTGATAGTTATAATAAGGAGACAGATAAAATGAATGCAATGGGAGGACTGTTGCTTGGGGATCAGCCTGGCTTTTTGTGCACAGGAATATTCATTTATCCCCTGGAGGAGTCAGAGGTCATCTCCAGCTTTGCAGCTGTGACAGGAAGCAGAACCTTCACCTTCCAGATCCAGAACCGGCCCCGGCTGGAGGACTGCTGCCTTGACTGTACTGCAAGTTGGAACCAGCCACTCTGCTGCGCTAACGGTTGGTTGTGGTAACATCTCCTTGCAGTGCTTTGTCCCACCAGCTCATGGCAGATTCAAATAGGCATATCCTTGGTGTGGAAGAATCACCAAAGGTGGTTTTCCTCTTCTGTTTCCATGTGATAAAGTGATCAGCTTCCAACTCCAAGAACACTATCCATAGGCTAGAGCTAAAGGCAGGTTAGAGAGATCCATTGGACAGCTGGAATAGCTTTAGAACAGCCTTCCCCAACCTGGTGACCTCCAGTTGTATTTGACTACAAGTCCCATCAGCCCAGCCTGTGCAGCCAATGGCCATGTTGGCTGGGGATGATGAGAGTTATAGTCAACATATCCGGAGGGCACCAGGTTGGAACACCCTGGGCTTGGAGCCCAGAGTTCTGTCAAAAGGATCGAATCATAGAATTGGAAGAGGCCTACAAGACCATCGAGTCCAATCCCCTGCTCAGTGCAGGAAGCCTGATTCCCAGGCAGTCTCCTATCCAAGTGCTAACCAGGGCTGACCCTGCTTAGCTTACGAGATCAGACGAGATCAGGCACATCCAGCCCTTTGCTTGTCAAAGGAAACAGTCCTGGGTCCAACAGAGACACAACCAGCAAAAGAAGGGAAATGGCTTTGAGCATTTCAGACAGTGGATATAATCAGACAGATATTGAATAGATCAAATCCAATCACCAAGTGCTTCTCAATAATTGCTGCCATGCTTGAAGGTGGGAAGTCTCTGTCTGGCCACTGTATTTAACACCATTTTCAGGTAACACCTTGGAGGTAAGCAACTCTGTGCCTGGGTGTATTCAGATTTATTTCCTGATTACTATGCCGTAAGCTAATTATGAGGAATTTGATTTGGCACCGTTTGATGAATTTGTATTTTTTTAATCTCTTCTTGTGTATGTGACCAAAGACATGGGATGTCATGACAAGACTGCTTGCAAAATATTACTGGGTGGCTATATAAATCCACAGATTTTGGCCTAACCTTCCTCAGTTTGCCAAGAGTATGCAGAATGACTGGGATGTACATACGACATCAAGAAGCTTCAGTGAGATAATTAGTAATATTTAGAGTGATTCCGCCACATGCATTGTGGTTTTGCCATCCCAGTGGTAGCTTTCAAATGGGAGCAGGAAGTGAGGGCTATGGGTGACTCTAGTCTTCCCTGTGCTGTCTGGGTAGTGATGTGCTTTTAGACTCTAGCATAGAGAAGGTAGTAGCCTCCCCCATGAGTCTGTCCAAGGCACCTTCCTAACTACCTCCTCTCTACTTTCCGCCTAGGCCACTTGATCCTTGATGAAGACTTAGCTCGTTCTACTTTCATCATCAGCACAGGTCCAATTGGGCCTTCAGAAACTTTGACTGTGATCTTCAGCAGCAGCCAGGAGCTGGCAACCCTGCCAAGTGGCGCATTACGTGTCCTCTTCCCATCTGTGCTCATGCCCTTCATCGTATCCATCCCCGAAAGTGAAAGTGAGGCAAGAGGCTTGTGTGACGACAGGTTGGCTCTATGGTGATTTTCATGGCTTTCTCGCAGTCTCTGCTATATGGGATGGGGGTTGAGGAAGTTTTGGGAGCCACTAATAGCCAGCAAGTAGCTATGTCATGAGAAGGACACAGGGGGGTAGAATTGTTACACTGACTCATACAGGTTCTCAATTTGCACTCCAGCATCACCATACCAAACAACCTTGCACTGTAGGACACTCTCCCACTATGGTTTCCCACATCCTAGGTAGCCTTGTGCTTTCAGCATAATGCACATCAGAGAACCTGTTGGGTTCTCTAGTGGGTAAACGCAGAAGAAAAAGAGAGAAGGTTTGAGGTGTGTGTAAGGAACTGGAGAGACCTCAGAGAAGCCAAAGGGCTTGAAACATGATCTTGAGGGGGCTGAAGATGGTTAACTTAGAGCACCATTTTGACCACCATTTTTACTGTGGCCTGTGAGCTGAAGGACTGCAGTCAGTGTGAATCCACAGTCCACACGTCCAGGCAGCAACCCGCACAAGAGTTACTCAAGCCCTGGGTATGTGGCACAAATAATAGAGTATAGGAGTCTGGGCCAATTAGAAGCTCATTGGGAGTCACATGACCCTGACTCAGCATCATACCCTCTATCTTTGATGTTCAGAGGCAAGTGACAGTGCTTCTGTAACCAACATGGCACCATTCATGTACAAGAAGGAAGTATCAACAGTCTTGGGGAAACTCCACAGTTGGCAGAAATAAAAACAAATATTTAGGGGAAAAACCCAGCCCAATGGGGACTGAACATGCTCAGTGGCCACAGAACGCTGACTGACTGTTGTTGTGGGTGGGGAGCAGAAAACCAGATGAGATGAGAAATCGAACAGAGTATTGTGGAGGAGGGCATGGCTGACTCACTGAAACACTGAATAGGAGCACTCCACACACCGCAATGTTTTGTTGCTGGTCCCATTTGTATCCTTTAATGGAATTTGTACAAAGGTTGGACTGAAGATTTTAGCATTGTAACCCATGACCCTTTGCCATGGTGGGAGCAGGAAATTGTCTTCTAAACCCACAGACCAGTGTTCAAATTTAGTTGTCTTCCCCCACCCCACAACTCTCTCATTCTTGAGGAAGCAATTTACATGATCAAAATTGGTGATCTGAAAGAGTAAATTGGGTGGGTCTGAGCAGGGCTCAGCATGTGGTGAAACCATTGTGCAGTTGCCATAGAAGTGTGCCCAGCTTACACCTCAGCCCATGTTTATCATGCCTTTGTAAAGCTGCCAAAATGGGTCCTTACCATTAAGGTGAAAACTTCGTGAAATATTTGCTGGGTTAAATTGTTCTTGTAAATAATGTTCCCCTGTGGTAGAATCTATCATGAGGTAGTTAGTTCTTCTTTGTGGTCTCTGCGCTTCACACATATGGACTCTGTGCCTGCATGGAGCCCCATTTTGGGAAACTGCTATACCTGAGGACTTTTGGCGGGAACCCTCCCCCATGGTCCCAGCGTGCATGTCCCTAGTGGCTTCCCACCTATTTGCTCAGTTCTCTGTCAACTGCCATTGTGGTAGCCTTGTGAGGGAACTTCTCCGCATTCACTGATTTCTGAAAGCATTTTGCCAAGGTTTTATTCTTTCTCTTCTTTCTGTTCTTCTTCCTCTGACTTTGTGTTATCATTTTATTATTTCATTTTTGCGATCTTGTGACCATCCGACAGGCATATGGCCCTCCAGGCACCTTTTCAGAAGTGTGTACATTGTGGAAGCAAACTACCTCTGACAGACGGATATTCCCTGTGCCTTTTTTGCCTTGGTTTTCACTAAACAAGCCCAAAGGAATCAATCCGATTGGCTATGTGCTGTTCTCGGGCGCTGGGGGGAGTGGAGGTACCAAAGGAGATAATGGCTTAGCTTCTCCTAGCATATCTAGGCATATCTGCCTCATCGTGGCCTATACAAGTGTTGGAGTCAACTTCGCTCCATAATCTAGCTCATACTTTGAAACAGCTGGAGTCTCTGAACAGACAAGTCCCACTCACGCCGGGGTGGCCTTTGACTCCATTGGTGGCAAAAAAGATAACGAAAAAGGCCAGAGCTTCTAAATCGTGACCTGAGCATAAGAAGAAGAAAAAGAAAAGCTAAAAAAAGATGGCAGAATCGGTTCGCTGATTCCAACCGCAGTTCCCAGTCCTCCACCAATGCGACAATCCCTGATTCCAAAGGCTGTATTGGTCCCAGCACAAGACCCAGTACCAGTCGCATCAACGTCAGAGGGGGAGATTAGGGATGCTTTCCTGGTCCAGCTGCCTCCGTTACTGCCTCATGACAATCAGTACCAATCGCCTTGATATGGAGGGGCTTCAGCATGCCATCCTCAGTCCCTGGACTCCATCTTCTCAGTGGCGTCAGTACAGAATTGTCATGCCTCTAGACATTACAAGTGGCATCAATGCTGGTCCAGATCACTGTTGTCAGATTGAGACAGGCAGTCCAAATGGGACATGCCTTACAGGAGAGTTCGAGATTGGGACATTGATCGTATGGACTAATACCACCGGAAGTACTACTATCCTCGCCAGGAGTTCTATGACCATGATGTTTGTTGGTATCAACCAGAACCATCAGCCATGATCTCAAGACCATAGGATGATGACAGTATCTTCCTGGCTCCCCCTCCAATGATAACTTCCCAACCAGTGCCACCGCCTAAACCACCAACACATCCATTGAATGAAATGATGCCTATGTGTCCTCCACCAGTTCACCGCTTGACCAAGGTTCCTTTGGCTTTGGCGGTTCTGTGCACCTGATGAGGGCACAGGACACACAACAACATAAGCCAAATCCGCCAGTGGATTCCCCACTTTCTGGTACTGATGAATATCAGTTGGATTTGACCTCTCAGTCTTCATTGCATCTGTCCGTCTCCTCGCCAGATGCCTCAATAGGATCCCATGATGCAATCTCTCCGCTGGAGGATTTGGGGCAATTCTCAGATCAGGTCATTCATATGGCTCAGTCTTTGGGTCTTGAGACACAGCAAACCATCTCTACTATCGATGACCCAGTGTTTGACGCTGTGAATACCGAAGCAGGCCAGTGGCGATTCTGCTGCTTTCAGCCTTGCACCATACCATACAACAGTCATGGAAGGCCTCCTTGTCAATGTCTCCCATGTATAAACTACACAAGAGGATGTCTCAAGTTCAGGAGAAGGATGCTACTTTCCTCTTCACTCACCCTACTCCAAACTATTGATGTTGAGGCAGCACAGGGTAAATCACAGAGACTCCACTGCTCCCCTGTTGACAAGTAGGGTCGCCACCTCGATTTACTTGGCAGATGGCTATATTCCTCAGCAACCCTAGGAATTAAGGGTGTCAGATTACCAGGTGGCTTTGTCAAGTTATCAGCTTTTCCTTTGGAAAAAGATGGGACGCACCCTTGAACAGCTCCCCAAGGACAAAAGAGATCTTGCTCTGGTGTTTCAGGGTAAGGCTATGCGCCTGTCTAAGCAGCAAATCGACATGTCTCGACACCAAGTGGACTGCGACGATAAAGTCCTAGTCAGTGCAGTTGCTTTGCAGCGCCATGCCTGGGTGAAGTCAGTAGGTTTATCCCAAGAGGGATAAACTTGCTGTTTGATGGCCACGGACTTTTCAGTGCAAAGACCAACGAGGCTGTGGACTTGGTCCAGAGGGCACGAAATATGGCATGGTATATGGGATCGATCCAACAGCTTCCTCCTTCATACAAGCACATCACTGGTATTGTGTCCTTACCAAAACCAGGATCAGGGCATGAGTCTCAACAGCAGGCTCCAATGCTGAGAAAGCAGGACTCCTTGGCCAAGTTTAGAAGCTTTTGCCACAAGGGTGATGGGGGCAGCAACGGTGACACAGGTAGGCTTTGACTCCCCTCCCCCTCTTTTTCTTCATCCCTCTGCTCTACCTCCTGTCTTCGGAATTTGCCTGTCTTGTTTTCTGTCAGCCTGGACCAAAATTACATCAGATTCCTGGGTCCTCATTATCATCCAAAGGGGCTACCGGATTGAATTTGATGCCTTCCCTCCACTCAGGACTTTCCGACCAATGGTCCCATCACTGGTCCTTCAGCAAGAAGTACAAATCCTCTGGGTGAAAAGCGCCATAGAACCCAAGCCGCCACATCATCTCAGCAATGGTTTTTACTTCCGGTACTTTGCAGTACTGGAGAGGGATGGAGGGCTTCATCCAATCCTGGATCTCCAGGACGTAAACAACTACATTACCCCCAGGACGTTCCATGTGGTCTCCCTATAATCAGTCCTACCACTGCTGTCCAAGGGAGACTGGTTCGCCTTGATGGACCTGAAGGATGCTTACTTTCACATCATGATCAAAAGGTCCTACCAATGATTTCTCCATTTCATGATTGGAATCGACATCTCCCAGTTTCAGGTGTTGCCATTTGGCATCGCTACCACTCTGAGGGTCTTCACAAAGTGTATGGCAGTAGTCTTCTCCTATTTCTGGGTGCATGGGGCGGGGAGCTACCCTTACACAGATGATTGGTAACTTGTAGTTTCAACCAGGTGCCAGCTTCTTCGGTTGATTGAGATGACTTGCAGTCTCCTAAACAAGCTAGGTCTCTATGTCAGTGAGGAAATATAGCCTACTCTCTAGCTTCTCTGGCAGCTGAGTTACTTGCTCAGAGGACTATATGAGGTTCAAAATCCAGTGCCTCCTTGGCTTGGCAGCAACAACATTGGTCGTATGATATGCCCGCTTGCATATGCGGACCTTGCAAAACTGGTTCCTCTGCTTGTTCAACACTGAGCATGATGCCCTTCATATCTGGCTTCAAACTCCTTTGTGGGGAAGATTTCGTCACAATGGTGAACAGTGAACGCCCAGAACACCTTATTCTGGGCGTTCCCTTCCTTCAGCCCTCCCCACCCCATGTATTTGTCAGGAATGAATTTGAGCATGTGGAGATGTCTGGCAACTCAGATTCAGAATGGGAACAGCCAGAACCAGGGGAGTGAGCCCAGATATGGCAAGACTTCCTTCCCAAGACCTTGACACACAGATGGCCCAGCCTAAATGGCTCCCCTATTCCTCCACCATGAGAACTCAAGTTTCGGAGGGAAAGAAGGAGGAGGAGAATGAGGGGCATGACTTGAGAGATGCTAGGGTCTGTTGCAGAGCGAAGCAGGAAAAGTTAGAGGCAGGGCCCTTGGCCCCACCAAGTTGGCCAGTCACAAAAGCCTACCTAGGAGGGAGCCACTCTAAGGGAGGGGGCATCCCTGTGAAGCTAGTGTGGCCAAGAAGGTCTTGCCCAGACTGCTGGCAACTTTCCTAACTTCCACTTCATATCCTCTATTGATATTTGTAGATGTGTGGATTAGCTGTTTCATTGCAATCTGAGAGTTTCCTAAAATCTGCATTTGTAAAGAAGCTACTCATTAAGTAATAAAGTAGTGAGCCTGAAGCCTTGTTTCCTGGAGTGCGTTGATTGTGAAGGGGGAGGACGAAGGAACATGACAGTATTGGGGGCTCACTGTGGAGGCCTCGTGGTACAGGGTCAGTGGTCACCTAAGGAAACCACCAAGCACATCAACCTGCTGGAGCTGAGGGTAGTCTACAAGGCGCTCAAGGCATTCTAGCTGGACCTGGTGGGACAATAACACAGTTGTCACATACCTGAACAACTGTGTGGGGGGGCACAAGATCACTCCCTTCGGTCGCCCTCACTCTCCAGATCTTTCAGTGGTATATGTCATGAGAACAAAAGAAGAGCCATGCTGGATCAGACCAAGGGTCCATCTAGTCTAGCATTCTATTCACACAGTGGCCAACCAGCTGTTGATCAGGAACCACACAAGCAGGGCATGAGTGCAACAGCACCCTCCCACCCATGTTCCCCAGCACCACTCATGTCCCGTTGGTTTGGGCTGGTAGTGATGCACGCAGCTAATGTGTACTTGGCAATTGGCTCAGTTGGACTTTGCTGCCCTCCCACAAGTAGGAGATGGGCAGAGAAATCCTGACCAATCTCTTTCATTGGTGGGGCACATCAGATGTTGACCTCTTTGCTTGCAAGGACAATGTAGCTTGCCCAGTATTCTGCAGTTGAATGGGCCTCGAGTTGGAATTGGTGGAGGTCGCCTTCATGTTTGTATGGAAAGGGGTGCTATTCTACATCTTTCCCCTTTCCACTCATCACCAAGGTCCTGGCAAAGATAGGTGTGGACACACTCTAGCCTTATCACCCCTAGGTGGCCTCACCAGCCTGCACCTGGCAAAGGGTGACTACGTTTGGCTTCTGCACCTTCTCACCCCAGAGTGAGGCAGAGTTCGGCACCTGGAGTCCAGACATTCCAGAGGATGACGTGGAGGATCCAGTAATCAGTCCTGATGATAGCATTCCCGCTTCAGTCCAGCGCATCCTCGATGTTACTCGTAAGCCTGCCACAAGATTTTCTTATGCCCATAAGTGGGCTGCTTTCTCGTCCTTCACACCTACTGAAAGTTTTGATCACATTTGGAGCTCCTTGCACCAAGTTCTCCAGTTTCTGTTGTCGCTGTTCGACAAAGGTTTGAAACTCTCTTCTCTTCACATCTACCTTGCTGTGGTTACTACCTCTCACCCAGTTGATGGCTTTTCTATCTTCTTGCATCCAAAGGCAAAGCAGTTTCTCCAGGGGGGCCACAACCTAGCTCCTCCAGTTCAATGGATGGTACCAACTTGGAGCCTTTTGGTCATCCTGCAGGTCTTGTCCTCCAAGCTTTCAAGCCACTAGTAACTGCGGACCTCTGTCTCTTGACTTGGAAGGTGGCATTCCTGGTGATCATTACATTGGCACGATGCTCTGGCGAGTTATGCGCCCTCCGCCTTGATACTCCGTATCTCACTTCTCACAGAGACAAGGCAGTTCTCTGTCCTGACATCAGTTTCCTTCCCAAAATGGGGTTGGACTTCGATCTAAACCAAAGCACCGTTCTTTCAACTTTCTTTCCTTTGCCGTCTACTCCACTCCAGTTGACCCTTCACTCCCTGGATGTTCATTGGACGCTGGCTTTTTACAAGCTGAGGACTGAGTCTTTCTGATAATCCTCCCATCTGTTCATCTGTTACAGCAGCAAGCACAAGGGGCTCCCAGTCTTGGCACAATGCTTTGCCTTGTGGGTCATTAAGACAATTGAGCAAGTGTATGAGATGACTGGTCTCAAACTCGGAGGACGGCAACAAGGGAGAGGGCCTTTTTGGTGGAGGCCCACAAATTATGGAATGATCTCCCTGACAAAGCCCGCCTGGTGCCAACATTGTTATCTTTTTGGTACCAGGTTAAGACCTTTCTCTTCCAGTCATTTGGCAGCATATGATAAGTTTTAATCGATCCTGGAATGTCTTATGTTTATGGTTGTTTGCTTTTGAGATTGTTTGTTCAAAGTTGTTTTAGATATATGTTTCTTTTGTGTATATTGTCTGTTCATGTGTTTTTTATGTAAATGGTTTTTAATCTCTGTATATTGTATTTTTAAATGTTTTTAATCTTTGTAAACCACCTAGAGAGCTCCGGCTATTGGGTGGTATAGAAATGTAATAAATAAATAAACCGTCTGCCCCAGTCTGAGCTCACTCTACTTGTGCAGTAGCGACATTGGTCATATTTGAGAGGGGAGTCACCATCCCTGACCTGTGCGGGGCTGCAACCTGGTTGAGGCCATTATTCGGCACTACCAGTTGGATGTTAGGGCTCGAGCAGACTGCTCCTTTGGTCATACAGTTCTTTCCTCTGTCCTGCAGTAGGACACTGACCCACACTCTGCTAAGTCAGATTCCGGCTGAACATCAGGAAAAACTTCCTGACTGTTAGAACAATACAACAATGGAACCAATTACCTAGGGAGGTAGTGGGCTCTCGCATACTGGAGGCCTTCAAGACAAGGCTGGACAGCCATCTGTCAGGGATGCTTTGACTTGGATTCCTGCACTGAGCAGGGGGTTGGACTTAGTGGTCTTATAGGCCCCTTCCAACCCTACTATTCTGTGATTCTGTGATTCTAAGTCAGCTCACTACTCATTCATATGTGTCATGCACAGAGACCACATAGAAGAAAGACAGGTTGCTTACCTGTAACTGTAGTTCTTTGAGTGGTCATCTGTGTATTCACACAACCCACCAGCTGTCCCTTCTTCAGCGTCATACTTGAGTTTGATGTGGGTACCGAAGATCTCAGTTCCAAGGCTACAGTGCTGGCCTCAAGGAACTGAGGGAATAAGCAGGAACCTGCTAGGGACACACACAGTGGGACAGTGGGGGAGGGTTCCCACCAAAACTCCTCAGCTATAGAAGTTTCCTGAAACGGGGCTCAGCTCAGGCACAGAGCCCATATGTGTGAATGCACAGATGACCACGCAAAGAACTACAGTTACAGGTAAGCAACCTGTGTTTTTCAGCATTTCTCCTACAGAAAACAAACTATCTCTTTCCAGCATTGTTGTATCTCTTTCAGAATGTTGGGATGCATTTATATGGATCTGGGGAACATGGGATTTTTTTAAAAAAAATCCTTCTGGTGAGCTTTCTGTTGATTTTGTTGATTTACTTGAAAGCTGCTTTTGCATTCCCACCATCACTACCACACCAGAAAAAAACACCTGTGCAGCTTAGTCCAATCTCTGAGGAGGCCTGTTTGCAGGCCTTGAGCTGTATAGCAAATAAACACCTCATCCTAGAAGGAGCCATTTGCAGGTCTTGCAAGATAAGGTCATTTGTCGAGCTGAGCCATGCCCTGGTACAGACCAGGGCACTCTGGTTTCTGACTTTTCTCTCTTCTTCAGCTCCACCAGTTGCTTTGGATCCACTGGTCTGAAGAGTGAGCAGTCTTTTTTCATGCCTCCCGAAGACACCGATGTCTTCCGGGGTGAGGTTTACAATCCCTTTCCCTACGAGTTCACCTTTGAGATGCTGGTTAAGGGACCCTGTTTACTGGCAGGTATGATGTGGCATCTATTGAGTGTATGTCTTTGGAGGGTCGGTACTGCTGCTAAAGGGCACATCGCAAACAGATTTGGACAGGGTTGGAAGTGCACTTGATGACTTTCCCAACCCTATAGTATAAGTGCACAGAGATGTCTTTTCTGTACTGATTTATTTATTTTTATTTATTTCATTTCTATACCGCCCAATAGCCGAAGCTCTCCAAGGGCTGATTTCCCCTTCTGTTCCTGGCAATCCACATTTCAAAAAGAAATCACTTGGGTACTAATGCTGCATACGTGGCTTTCTGGTCCAAAAGTAGGAAAAGCATGGCTGCTTTACCTAGGTTTTGATGTTTCAAGTTTTCATCCTGTACTTAACAAGATGAATGAGAAGGGGAAATGTAGAGTTTTAGAAATGGATGCTAGTAAATACTGCTTGCATTTTGCTAGCATAGAGATGTTCAAGGCTTCCACTAGAGGCTTCTCTCCACCAGCACCACCTCCCCCAATCCAGGGTTCATTCAAGCATGTGAATGTGGAATTCCAACATCCCTCCATTCCAGTGCAGGTGCATCTTTCCTGGATCTTCGCTGGAGTCCTGGCCACCATTATGGGGGAAGTGCCATGTCCTGAATTTGAAGCAAAAGGCATCTAAGGTTCCATTTTCAGACTGTTCTGGTGATCAAAGTGTCTTGGAATGTTTTTACCAAGTTTGATGCCGTGTGAGAGAAGTCCAAATATCTTTATAATTTAAATAGGCTTTAAATTATCATTACACTATTTAGTAAAGTACACTAAATTAAGTAGAGTGAAATTTCTTGCTGTCTGTTGATATAACACACAGTTTATGGAATTCACTGTCATGGCAAGCAGGGTTGAGTTCACCCTTATGCTAAGTACTCCACAGAGTGGGACCCCCATTATGGTTCGGTCATGTGGAAGTTTATCAACATGAAGAGTGTGCTGATCCTGCTCATAGTTCTAGGCTTCTTGCAAACTACCTGCAAGACAGAAAATGGTGGCTTAGCCCAAGGGAGAAGCAACAGATAAGCCCCCAGCTGTTGAGAAAACTATAGCTTTGCCAGCATGAACAGAATCCTCTCTGTACCATGGGGGATTTCACAGGAGAGGACAGTATGGGGGGATAGGAATGAGAAGCTGTGCCCACATTTGCCTTCACATGTGGATTATAGGGAGATGAGAAAGTATGGTTGCTTCCAGATGGGGGGCTTCTAGCGCTAGCACTTGAAAGGCATTGTTTTGCTATTCTATCGTTTCCTTCTTAATGGATTTTTTATGGAAAGAAAAAAGACAGAGACCTTTTCTACACAAGGCTGTTAATTGCTGGATCTACTTTCAGTTTTGTTGAAGAACTGAGATCTGGGCTCTACAAAGAGAGCTTTTCCTTTCCTGTGTTTCCACTACATAGCGACTAGGTGGCACTGTGCTATGGGGGAATAGCACAAATACACAAATAGTTCTTTCACTTTCAGAAATAATATCCCATTTTCCCCACTCTAAAAAAATCCGGGAAAGTGCTCTTAAAAAACAGAAATGGGACTGAAGGATCACAATGTCACCTAAAAAACCCATAAACAACCATGAGTAAGGAATCATGAGTGCACAATAAATGCCGCGTGTAGAAAAGCTCAGAAGATTTTTGTGAACCGCCCAGAGAGCTTTGGCTATTGGGCGGTATAGAAATGAAATAAATAAATAAATAAGGTGCAGTGAGGAAAGATGGGAAGGTTACAAGTGGAAGATGGCAATAGGTACTTCCTTCCAGGTAAGGCTTTTATCGCACCATTGCCCTGCTTCATTCACAGAATTTTATCGTTGGTCCAGACATGGTCATTATCTCCGCTCATGATCCTCCCATGTTTTCCCAAGGCACCTTCTGCCTTTTTTCTTACAGCATAATATCCTTTAAGGAAAGGAAAGGAAAGACAATTGCAGCACAATGTCTTCTGACTGGTAGTTCTAGGAGCCCACTAACTGGAATCACCCAACATCTGGACTCACCATAAAATTCCATGAAAAAGGATCCTCTGTGTATTTTTAAAAATCTGGCCCTGGTGACAAATGACAGTATTGCCAAAGCATAAGTGTATAGCAGATACATAGATATCTATTTGTGTGTAAACTGCTTAGATATTTTATAATATTAAATGGTATATAAGTGTTATAAATAAATAAATATTGAGGAGGAATCTGTCACTGGTGAAGGGGAGCAGATTCCTGCATTTGGGGTTGGAACTCCTTATATCCCTTCTGTTCATCCCACTGTCCATTCCTGACCCAGTAGCAGGTTACTTGAGGGTGTAATGCCAGCTCTACCTTTTCATTTTCCTTCCTTCCTGGGCAAGAGGAAATGCAGTTTATTTGCTTTTTCTGATCTTCCCCTGCCCTTCAAAAAAATCACTCATGATCTCAGAAGATTGGATACTAGAATAATAGGAGAGACACCTTGTACTAAGGAGGTCCAAAGGGAAGGGTGAATGAATGAAACCATTCCCAGAAGTGCTTGTGGTTAGTTACACCACGTGACAGATTTATGGAGTAGCTCGTTGAAAGTAGCAGAGGGAATCTTGGTTCTTTTTTATAACTAGGGATTTATATAAGTTTTATTGCTGAGCTTACTCTTTTTCTCTCATGAAAGAATGATGAATGTGGGGGAGCAAGGAAGCAAGGGAAGGAGAAAGGTGGAAGTAACTTTGGAGAGCCTGAGCCATATGCTTCAGACAGACAAGGGGATTAATCCCATTAGGACTTGGCTCAAGTCCCATCCCTCTGAGAGATGCCGCACTCGTGGCCTCAATGTGCTTCAGTCTAGTAAAAATGTCCATCTTTCTGTGCTGAGGAATGACTTCTTTGTGGTCTGAGCATAAAGTAAAAAAATAATCTCTGCTGAAAATTTATCCAGCTCCACAAAAGTAGTAACTATGTAACTTAATGAAAGCTATGTAACTATATGTATTATTTGCATGTTCTGTTGTGTCCACAGTATTTAAGCCTTTATCAATTTTGGAATGGTTTGACAAGGAGTGATGGGAATTCTATAAAAACTGTGGATAGGAGAGAGACAATCCGGGAACATTCAGGCAGATGCAGAGTATCTGTGCCTGTGTGTTTGTGCCTGTGTGTTTTTGTAAACAATGTGCAAGAATACAAAAAAAAAAAATGCCATGAAAATCTCAAACATAAACATGGTGCATTTGAATGGAGGCAGTCATCAACCACTGAGGGTCATCAACTACCGAGTAATGAAGTTTTTCTTTCTATTAACTGTTCAACTCACATTACCCCTAACGTACACACACAAAAATGCCGAGTCTTGAAGTGGGTACAGTTGCATGAACCAGCCCATGCTCAGTGTAAAACAAGTGCAGCTGTTTCCGTCTGACAAGTTTTAGAGCAGCCTTCCCCAGCCTGGTGCTCTCCAGATTTTAGGTGCTCCCCCCCACACCTAAAAAAAGATATTGTAGAGCGGGAAAAGGTACAGAAAAGCGCAACTAAAATGCTCAAGGGACTGGAGCTTCTCCCCTATGAGAGGGAGAACAGCTTACAACAGCTGTTACAACAGCTGGGATTGTTTAGCTTGGGAAAAAGGAGGGTAAGGGGAGACATGTTAGAGGTCCAGAAAATTATGCATGGTGTGGAGAATGTGGATAGGGAGAGATTTTTGTCCCTCTCTCAAAATACTAGATCCCGGGGTCATCCCATGAAGCTCATTTGTGGGAGATTCAGGACAGATAAAAGGAAGCACTTCTTCACACAGCACAGAGTTAAACTATGGAATTCGCTGCCACAGGTGTAGTGATGGCCACCGGTCTGGATGGTTTTAAAAGGGGGTTCAACAAATTCCTGGAGGAAAAGGCTATCAGTGGCTACTAGTCTTGATGACCCAGAGTGGCTGGGTGACCTGTCAGATGGGCGATTAATAAATTTAATAATAAATAAATAAATAAATGACTATGTGCTACCTCCAGTACCAGAGGCAGTGAGCCTATGTACACCAGTTGCTGGGGAACATGGGTGGGAGGGTGCTGTTGTGCTCATGCCCTATTTGTGGGTCCCTGGTCGACAGCTGGCTGGCCACTGTGTGAACAGAATGCTGGATTAGATGGACCCTTGGTCTGATCCAGCAGGGCTCTTCTTATGTTCTTATGTTCAGATGTTGAAAGGCCGTGCTGGCTGAGAATGACGGGAGTTTCTGTCGAACATATCTGGAGAGCACCAGGTCTGAGAAGGCTGTTTTAGAGGATATTATATTAGAAACATGTAAGGCAAACACTAATGTTCTATCTCTCCCCCACCCCTCCTATTTTCCTTCATTTCTTCTTGCAGGATTGGAGAGCCCATCTCATGCTCTTCGAGCTGATGCAAATCCTTATGCTAGCTCTGCCTCAACGATATGCATTACCTTGGCAGAGAAGCACAGATGTGACAGGAACCTGGAGATTATCTTGTATCCTTGTGGTAAGAGAATTCTCTTGAGCCAGGAGAAGCTGTGATCACTATGACTGTGGAACCCTTGGGTAATGTAAGATACATGCTCCAGGGAAAAGTGCAGAGGAGCTACTAGCCTGTGAGAGCAATCCCGTAAGATTGAGCTGTTTGAACCTCCCAGATGTTGCTCTGCAACTGACACCAGAGTAGACTTCCAAATGAGAGATACTGATTTCTGAATGGTTTTTTTTTTAAAGTTTATTCTATATTACTTCTGTAGCGCCTGTTAGGGCCCCTTCTCATGTAACCTTATTGGCACAGGAGCTGCTCTAGCATATCTCTTTCCATAAGACCTCTGGACTTTATCTCATTTCTTTTCATTAGGGTATTTTTATCGCGGTAAGTAAAAGGAAGGATCCAAACACAAAATGCTAAAAAAGAAGAAGAAGAAGAAGCAAACATGTGGCAGGGGTAGGTGATCTGGTGGCCTCCAGATGTGTTAGACTACAACTCCCATCAGCCCCAGCCAGCATGGCCATTGTCAAGGAATTATGGAAGTTGTCGTCCAAAACATCTGGGGAGCACTAGGTTGCCTACCCCTGGTGAGGGATCATGTGTTTTTAAAGCATCATATATATAGCAGTATGAGGCTCAGCAGACTATTCATACAATGAAATGGCAAACTGTGAATTTCATTCTAACAGGCTCACTTGAAGGTTTTCTTCAAAATGATATCTGAGATGAGGCTGGTCTAGGGGAAAGGGGATCCTGGTTCACATAGGATATAAACTGTTTATTAATTTAAATTATATTGTAATCTAAATTACATTGAAGTTGACATTTGTATGTATGTCCCCCCTACACTTTGAATATTTTTTTTTTTGGGGGGGGGGTAAGTGTAATAAAACTTGGTTGGGGGAATGCAATGAGGATATAAACTAGTCCAGGCAGTATAAAAAGCCTCAGCTTTAGCCATGTGCCCACACAGCCATGTCTGATAGGTTAGTTTTTCAAGAAGAGCCAGATGCCCCACACAAGCACACCTCATCTCCAGCTTGTAAGTTTCTGATCCCTTCTTCTTAGGTGGGCTGCTGTTGTGAGAGCCATTATAAGGTCTTTATACAGAACCTCCCTATTTTTATCTTCAAATGATAACAAAAGTGCCAGTTTGGGGTTGGGTTCAATATTTTGTGGAACAATTTTGGAGGTTTCAACCAAAAAAACTGCCTCCAGAAACTTGCTATTGCAGTATACTCTCACCACATGTGCACGTAGGTTCCCCTGGATTCCACACACCCTTCAGCATAATGGAGAAACTATTCTGTGCATATGGTGAAATCAGAGCGGGGAAAAACTCCACCTGTGCAGTATTTTCAGTACTATTTTTTGTTTCTACAATTTCTGACAGTATCTGAATGGTGTGGAAAGACGATGCTGACTGCAGCGATATCTGTGCTGCTTGTGCAAATCATAAAGGACTCTCATGGTACAATCCAAAAAAAAGTTAGGTATACTAAGGATTGGTGCGTACCAGGTATCTCCCATATGGAAACCATTTTAAATTGCTCAGTGTGGTGTCAGCTACCAAACGGGCTGTTTTTGTGCAGTGGGTCACCATGGGAGGAGGTGGCTCTTATTCCCATTTTGCAGATGGGGAACTAAGACCGGGAGTTGCTCAAAGCCACCAATTGAGTCATGGCTGGCAGGGGTTTTGAACCCAGGTCCAAACAGCCCAACTCTCTCTACTCATTCTAACTCTCATACATCTTTACAATCCCCACCCCTGACCCAGAACCTCATCATCCACACCTGATCATCGAAGATGGTGCTATGACGTATCACGAATATGAGGCGCACATAAGGAACCGTCGGGATTATGCTCGCATCTCCAAAAAAGACAATGATGGGGAGAGACAGGTAACCAGTTGGGAAGGGAAACTTTTCTTCAGGGTCATATAGGGACAGTGTAAACATGGATTCAAATGACCAGGACCCGTGTAGTAAGGTCGCAGTTGTAACTGTATGTGGTAGAAGAGTTTATAGACTCTGACCAGGTGGTTAAGCCCAGCATTACCAAATCTCTACAGCCTCTGGTATCTCAAAAAGGCAGTAAAATAAGAGTTACCTACATGGTTGTGGGATGTGGATGGGGGAAGTGGTTGTAGTGCCTTGTAATAAGTTTTTGATTTTAATTAATAATTTATTTAATAAATGTACTTGCCATTTAAAAATATCTCTAAGTGGTTTACATTAAGTACATTAAATACATTATAATATACACTAAAATAAATTTAAAATACATAATAATGGTTAAAACATTTATATAAAACCTTAATAAAACATTAAACCCAATTAAAACCAATGATTACAAAACAAACTGGGCAACACACTCATGCAATTATTACATTTTTATCTTGCCATTTCTCCATGGAGCTTCAAACAGCATACAGTGTTCTTCCCCTCACCTAAGTCCTGTGGAGAAGGTTAGGCCAAGAGAGAGTGACTGGCCAAAGGTAACCCAGTGAGTTCATGGCTGAGTGAGGATTTGAACCCAGTTCTCCCTGATCTGACATTCTAGCCAATATAACATCTTGGCTGTCTTTTAACCAGCTTCCAATCATCCCTAACCAACTCTAAGAGAATCTCAACACCAGCATCCCTTGCTCCCACATCACTCTTGCAGCACACAATTTGGGAGTGTTGGAAGAGTTTGCAGAGGGATGGAGTATAATCTTTCTCCTACTCATGCTAAATGGGAAGCCAGTCACATGGACGATGCAGCCTGTGTTGGTCGCTATTAGCTGTGTGGTCTGCTCAGGTACCAGTTTGAGCCAAAGCACTCTTGTATACTGTGGAAATGGATGTCCTGAAACCTCATCTTCTGTCTTAATGTGTCCTTACAGGGAAGGCCAGGGGGGAAGACCGGGATATGGATAAATTCATAAAATTAAAGGAAATGGTACATAGGTGCTATCTATGACAACCAGGAAGAAGCAAAATAATCTTTAAAAACATATGGTAGAGGCCTCCCAGGATTGTACCACATTGGAATCACACGGAGAGAATGTGATTTAACTTCTGTGTTCTGGCACCACAATTATGAAATGGCTTCCTAAAGGAGGCCTGTGAAGCTTCGTCATGATTAAATTTAATGAGGCTAGTTAAGATTAATTTCTTCTGCCAGGCTTTTGGGAATGGCTGATACTGCTTTAATTTGTATAGCACTTGGTTTTAGAGATTGCGTGTTATCTCCTTTATTGATTTTTGGATAATGTTTGCATGACTGTGGATATTTTAATGTTGCTTGTATTTTTCATTTTTAGTATACCCCTCTAAGTGATCCAAAAATATTGTAAATAAAAAATAAAATGACACAAATTCCCTGCCCATAGAAAACTAGTATGTCAAGGAAAAGAAATCTAGTGTTAGTTTTTATGTGAAAACTAAGGCTTCGGACAATGGTTTATATGCTTTTAAAAGGATTACACAAGTCCATATAGAGAGAGGTCTTTCAATGGCCACTAGCCATGATATCTGGGACCACCAGAGGCAATGTATCTCCAAGCTAGGTGCTGGAGACAAACAAGAGGGCCATTACCTTCATGCCCTGCTTATAAGCTTCCCAGAGGCATTGGAAACAGTGCCGGACAGGACAGGATTGTGTCTGACCTAGCAAGACAGTTCTTAGGGGGCTGAAGTATAACTTTTCAGAGGTGCCAAAAGCATGAGCAGCCTTTCCCGACCTTGTGCCCTCCATATGTGTTGGACTGCAACTCCCATCATCCCCAGACAGCATGGCCAGATGTTGTAGTCTAACACAGGCGCCAGGTTGGGGAAGGCTACATGAGAATATACAAGGAACAGTAGAAGAGAAGCCTAAAGTTGCAACATCCGTTCTTCCGTTCTCTGCTCCAAGGTGGCCTTTGTCCAGAAGAGGTTCCACAAAGACATTTTCCACAATCCTGTCCTGATGCTGAATTTCTGCCCTGAGGTGGGCAGCATTTCCACTGATTTCCAGACTGTCACTCGGGAAATCCTGTTCCTCATAGACCGGAGTGGAAGGACGAGAGGCCTCAGCATTGATGGGATTAAGGTAAATGGAGTGTTGGCCTAGGGGAACATAAGAAGCTGCCTTATACCATTTCAGACCATTGGTCCATCTAGCTCAGTATCATCTACAACAGGAGTGGTACACGTGCAGCCCATGAACCACACGTGGTGGCCTGTGGGCCACATGTGGCCCTCCATGGCTATTTGTGCACTCCCCCCCACACACACACACACCACATGCCCCCCTCTGCCTCACCACTGCTGGTGCTGCCTTGGAGCATTGGTTGGCAGGAGCCTGATGCTGCAGGGAAAGAGGACGCACAAGGAGTCATCTCTGTGTGCCCTCTTTCCCTGGTAAATTGTTGCAAGGTTAAAGCATCTTTCTCACTGCAGCAAACTTCAGCAGCAGCGCTGCGATGGGGATGAGGTATAACCTCACCCCTATCACAACAATTCTCCAGGGTAAAAGGGCACGCAAGGAGTCATCCTTATATAGCCTCTTTTCACTGGAGAATTGGGCTTTTGCCTGCTTGCCAAACATATGTTGGCAGGCTGGCAGGAACAGGATGCTGCAGGGAAAGAGTAATTCCCTGGAGGCTCTGCACTGACTGGCAGTAGTTCTCCAGGGTTTCAGGGGAGTCTTTCCCAGCCCTACCTGGAGATGCAGGGATTGAACCTGGGATCTTTTGCATGCAAAACATGAGCTATGCCCCCCCCCCTTAATGGGGGACAGTGGAATGGGCATCTTTGGAAATCTGAGTAAGAAGAATGACCCAAGCACATAACAGGTGAAATCGAGACAGGCTGGAGTTTGCAGAGAATGTTGTTGGTGTTTGGTTCTTTGTGTTCATCATAATGAGCTCAAATAGGCAAACCCTAATGAGATTGCCTGTCACAAAATTGTTCTTTTGTGTTGTTCTTCAGAGGCCAAAATTGTTCTTTTGATTGTTCTTCAGAGGCCTCAGATAAAGTTTTTATCTTATATTTCAAATCTCTTTCCATAAGATTTTCAATTCTCACTGAATATTGAATGGGCACTATGGTGCATAGTTCTGATACCACATGTGTTGTGTGTATGTGTGTGTGTGTGTGCATGTATAATGGAGCTAGTTTTTCCAACACTTGTAGAATATATACAAAACCTTCTCCAGCTGTAATTTCAACAACTGCCAAGTTTGTGAAAAGTATGCCCAAATATTATGTTAATTTCTTGCATTATGATACCTTTCTTGTGGACTTCAACAGTGTATCTATCTCTGGCTTTAAGGGGGAGATGCTCAAACGTCCTCAAAGGTCTCAGATTTTATTCCTTGCTGTTAGTATGGCCTGGGCCCTGTCTCCACGACAATGGAAGGAGAAGGGAGGAGTGGCTCACCTGCATTTTTGTAGCAGCCGCTTTTGGTCCAGGCAGGGCTCCATGATGGTGTACATCGCACCATTCTAAGTGGCTTCACATAACTCACTTCCAGGTTGGAGCGAACATCATCTGAGTGGCAGGGGCTGCTCAACCAATAAGAGAGGCTTCCCCAACCCCCAGGCTCTGTAAGGAAGGTGTGACATAGTTACTTCCCCTTGTGCGCATTTGTAAGATAAGCCTCCCAATGATCCCCAAGCCTCATTGAACACAATGGGTGTTACTTGTGAGTAGACACACATAGGGTTGTGCTGGGAAAGGGCAGGAGAACACAGGGATAGGAAACCAGCCCCCTTTCTAACCAAACCGATACTGCACAGGATGTCTATAACAAAGCTGTGAAGTAGTTACTTCCTAAGGCAGTAAACCAAACAATGGAGAATCAGAGCCTTGAGATCACGCTTAACTGCACTTAGGGAATTAGGCTTTAAACTGTGCCATTTCCATTGAGGGGGATCTGTGTAAGTTCTGATGTGGGCATTCAGAGGGCAAGCCTCATTCAGCACAATGGGAGTTACTTCTGAGGAGACACTAATTGGTTTGTGCAGGGACAGGAAACACACAGGAAACACCCCTGGACTGGGGTCGTGGTGAAAGGCACACCCCTGGGCAGGGCTAGCATACCTGAGGTAAATGCGGGGGCTGGGGCACACAGCAACTATACCAGGGAGAACCTGACTTGACACTTGAGGAAAAGAATCAGACTTTAAGCAGTCTCAGGAAATCTGGTTTTTCCCTGATAAGCTCCGGGGTGGCTGCTGGATGGCCATGACATCATGCATCCCTAATGATCTCAACACGCAGCCAGGTCGGAGTAAATCACTGGTGGAGACACCCCCCTGGGCAAGGACATGCAGGTGCTTTTCCCTCTCTCCAGTTTCCCAGTTCTGCATGGTAGGAGAAGGAAAGGGGTTGGAGTAGAGTCCCAGTAAGTTCAAGTTAGCTTGGACACAGGCCCGTCTTGTGCGATTGATTGCTGGAAAGCTAGCTGAAAGGTTGTCAAGAATTGAAGAAGGGACTGGAAAGAGCTTAGACCCATGTTTGGTAGGAGCCGCGTTGCTGCCTAGAGCTGTCTGCTTTGACATCTTAATTATGTTACTTAATGGTTCTGGATTGTTGTGCCTGTTAGCTAGTACTTGAACAACATCTCCTAATTAACCTTTATTATCATCTTTGTGAAAGCATCCGAAAGAGACCTAAACAACATTGTACAGAAACATGCAAGTTATATTGGCTGTAGGGATACCTTTGTGGGTCTCAGTTCACACAACCCTTATGGCAAGCTGGTTGGCAAGCAGGGCCCAAAAGTTCCTTGTGATGAAATGCTCGTGTCAGTGGTTTGCCACAAGGCGATGGTCTCGAAAGAAGGGCCTCTCCAGGAGATCTTAAGAACTGGGCAGGCTCCTATGGGAGAAGGCAGTCTTTCAGGTAGCCTGGTCCCAAGCCACATAGGGCTTTATAGTTCATAACCAGCACTTTGAGTTCCGCCCGGAAACAGACCAGCAGCTAGTGAAACTGTTGTAACAAGCGGGTCACATTCTCCCTGTAACCCCGGTCAACAGTCTGGCTGCAGCATTCTTGACCAGCTGAAGCTTCTGAACAGCTTTCAAAGGCTGCACCACATAGAGAGCATTACAGTAGTCCAAACAGGATGTAACTAAGGCATGCATGTGTGACTGTCTCGAGGAATGATCTTGTCCACAACTCTGTGAATAACCTTGGTCAATATCACTTTGCACTTGAAAAAGTGTTGTCAATTTCACTATCCCATTTTTACTGGAAGTAAAATTAGGACCGCTCAGTCACAGGCAACTTGACCCCCCTTGCCATGTAACCAATAGTTAATTGGGCTTTGGGTTGTTTATAGGTTGTTTCTCTCTCTCTCTCTCTCTCTCTCTCTCTCTCTCTCATTGCTCAGGATGCTCTGATGGTGGCTGTGAAGAGCCTCCCATCTGGCACCTTGTTGAATGTTGCTGGCTTTGGCTCCAACATCAAGTCTGTCTTCACCACAAGCAAGCCCTGTAACAGTGTGAGTATTCTGCCCACTGAGGCTTCTTGATCACCCCTCATGCCCCATGGCTGGATCTTGACTACCACACTGTGAGCCTGCAGGGATGCCATGTGCTGGTCTGCTGTTGCTGACCTGATTCTGTTCTTGGAGGAAAGCATTGTGTCATCAATTCTTGTGAACATCCTGTGCCCAAGTAACCCAAGAAAAGTTTAATTCTGTGGCCACTGTATATTATGCAAAGCATAAATCTGGCATAGATTGGTTTATCTTGTACAGGTTACTCTATTAGGGATAGGCTGGGACCTGAAGCTATGCAGGCATGGAGGGTCTGTCCAATGATCCCTTGAAATATTGCTTGGTTGCCCACCTCCTCTCTGCTTCTGAGATTTGCCAGTTGTTGCCTACATATCTTCAAACTTATCTTCATAGCCATAAGTGCCAGAAACTTGCTGCTGCTGCTGCTGCTGCTGCTGCTGCTGCTGCTGATGATGATGATTATTATTATTATTATTAACATTTCTATACTGCCCCATAGCTGAAGCTCTCTGGGCGGTTTACAGAAGTTACAGAATTTTTTAAACAAGCAAAGGCTGAACAATTTCAGGATACTGAATTCTGCATCCCATGTCAAATGCCAGCTTGTGCAGCATGATTGTGGAACTGCAGAATTCACCTAGATCTGCTTACAATTACATGAACTGTGTATCTTACTGACTAACTAAGAGAAAGGCAAAAAGATTAGGAAGGGGCTACAACTCAGTGCTAGGTTCAGTTCCTGGTATCTCCAGCATCAGGGCTGAGAAAGGGAGATGTGACCAGTACTTCTATTTATTAAAAATAACCAACCATCTAGTGGCACCTTAAAGACTAATACATTTATTTTGGCATAAGATTTCATGGACTATTTCCCACTTTATCAGATGCATGGAGCGTTACTGAGAGTTTCAAGTGGCTATAGTCCACAAAAACATATGCTAAAATAATTCTTTTTTTGTCATTAAGTTCTCACAAGACTCTTTCATTGTGTTTTCTGCAATAGACTAACATGGCTACCTTCTGGAAATTATTTATTAAAGAATTTTTTCAGCTGGCAAGCTTTGAGAGTGGCTAACAAGTAATAAAACAAAATCAGAAAAACAGTAACGTATAATTAACAATTACATAAAATAATGCAGCAGAGTAATAAAATGGTAAAAACCAGCAGAAGTAATAAAAATGTCCAGATTAAAACCTGGTATTGGATGTGCTGAAAGTCCTGGGCAAATAAAAGGGTCTTCTCCTGATGCCAGAAAGATATCAGATTTGGTGCCAGATGAGTCTCCCTAGAAAGGGCATTCCAAAAGCAGGGATCCACAACTGAAAAGGCCCTTATTTCTATAGTATTCTGGAACTATGGTCGGGGGGGGGGGGGCGGTCTCAGAGTTTAACATGGCTCACAAATGCAGAATTTGACATCTGGCAAATCAGCCTCCTGGCACTTTTAGCTAATTTCTATTCCTTTATAGCTATGGAAATAAGCTTGTAAATGTGTAAACAATGCCTGGTGAAGTCTGAGAAGTTGGACAGCAAGCGAACCAGGGCTCCCAGCTGGCTTCTGTGCTGTGCCTCATAGCTCCTTTTCCTTTATCTGTAAGCAGTGTTGTAGTGGAGCCAGGGTGTGCAGGGTCAAAGTCCCAGGACATTTTGATTCGCTGGGACAATGATGTCATCAACCACCACCACCACCTTCAGGCTTCCTTGTTTCCTCTGAGCTTAACTACAATCCCCACAGTACCTGGGGCGGAGTGGGGCTGGGGTGGGGGAATGGATTTTCCCAGCAACAATATATTGTTCCCTGTTGTAATGCAAAGTATTTTGGGGTGGGATGGTCTTGAATGGGCAATCAAGACCCATTCATTGTACAAAAGACCTGCTCCCAATGAAGGAGAAAACTGCTAGAACTGGTTTCTTGATATAGATTGAAATGCTGCCTGCATTTTTGGACTCTCCTTGGGGATTGTGATGATGAGCGCCTGCACTTCAAAATGCACCGTTCCACTCCACCACTGCCTGCAAGTAGCAGGAGTCACTGGGCCTGTTCACACATAACGGCAGCAGATCGTTTACCTACAATTGTTAAATCATAATCGGTAATTTGTAATTAACCCACGATTTGCTGCAGCGCGTGCCTGGTGCATACTGCTGCCATTTTGAATATGCAGCTTCCAATCAGCCCAATCTGAGGTTGCTCAGTGAGGTCTAAGCCCACTCACTATGGTTTACTCATCAGTTAAACAACCCAAAGTTAACCTAACAACTCACTGTAGGTTAACTTTGGATTGTTTAACCCACAATTAACCCATAGTGTCTGGGTTCAGTCATCACAAAGTGAACTTTGATTGAGTTGATTGACGGTTGCATATTCAAAATGGTGGCAGGCGGCATGCAACTCTGGCAAATTAACCCACAATTTGCTACCGTAACGTGCAAACTGGGTCATTTAGAGTATGCAAACTATTTCCACAATGCATTCAGGTCACATAATCTGGCCCTTCAGGGTGCAGAATTTGAGTGAGTTTGCCACAAAATGTATGTGCTTTGGCAGAATCATAATGGTCTGTGGTGTATAGGTGGCGGCGGTTCTTTTGTGGTAAGAGTCTGGTTCAGTCCATTTGCTACCTCTGTAATCTGCTCATGTCTACAGGAGACCCTCAGGCTGGCCTGTGAATACATTCAGAGACTACGGGCTGACATGGGTGGAACCAACCTCCTGGCTGCTCTGACCTGGATGTTGGGGCAGCCTCTTCACCGCGGGTATCCACGACAGCTCTTCCTCTTCACGGATGCCAGTGTTGGCAACACAGGCAAGGTCATTGAGCTGGTCAGGAGGCAGGCGAGCACTGTCAGGTATGGAATCAGGCGAACTGGTCTCAGATGCTGGCCTTTTCTGTTGTAGGGCTATAATCTCACTTTGTATATACAAGGTCCTATCTATGGGCCTGCATAGGAGAAAGCCCTCTGTATTTACAGTCAGGGAGAACTATGGCGATGCTGTACATAAAAGAGTCTTGGATCTGGGTTGGCTTTTACCATGGAGAGAAGCTCTGGGCCTTTAATAGACTCATGAGGAGCAAAATCCAATAATGCTTAGCATTTAAGTAGCTTTTCCAGTGCTCAAAGCTCTTCACGTATGTCATTTCAGTGATCTTTGCATCAACTCTGTAAGATTGGCCAGTGCTGCTATCGTCATATTGGCCAGTACAGAGGCTGAGGGTGGAAGCAACTGGTTCGCCCAAGGCCATTTAGAGACTTTATGGCTGAGCAGAAATTGTAACCAGAGACTTCCAGCTCATGCTGTTAACCACTATGTCATGCTAGCTGTCTGCTCCTTTCCATTATGGGAAGGGCTTCACCTGTTAATTTCTGCCTGACATGCAACTACTAAGGCCCAGGGCTTCTGTCGAAAAAAAATCCCTCCAAAAGGAGGATGTGGCAGGGTCTGTTCAAACTGATCATGTAGAAGCTCAAACTAGGACCAGTTACTGCTAAAACCTTAATTCTGAGCCCCCGTTGACGTCTTCTGCAGTATTGTTGTGGGAACTCAAAGCAGGGCACCCTGTGCTGACAGAGGGCAGAAGGGCTCATAGGGGAGTCAATGCTTCCATAAGTGCCTTGTACCTAGAGCAAAGGCTCTAAGTGAGCTTTTCTGGTTTGGGGTTAATAAGACAGACATAATGTTTCAGCAGTGGTCACATTGGGCTCTTCACCCATGCTGTGATCCTGGCTTCACAACTTGCCTTTCACAAATAGATAGCAACTAGAGCACCCTTCCCCATCCTGGTGCCTTCCAGATGTTTTTGACTACAACTCCCGTGATCCCTAACTATCGGCTGGGCGTGATGGGAGTTGCAGTCCAAAATATCTGAAGGGCACCAAGTTGGGGAAGGCAGAACTAGAGGAACACTGATTCAGCCATCCATCTCGTTCTTTCTTCTCATGCTCGATGCAGGCTGTCTGCTTTTGAAAAAAAATATTTTTGAAGTGACATATGTACATTTATATGTATTATGTTCATCCTTCACTTTATTAAAAAGAGATCCCAGGCATCTGCAATGGTTGCAAAATTGCTCTGAGGATTAGAAGTGGGTGTGGGTGTGTTTTAGGTACTAGTCAATAGATACCCTCCACAACCAGATTCTCACTTTTTAAAACTGAACCACACTGCACACTTGCAGAACCAATTTTTGCAAACATCGCCCTGGGACAGAAAGGAACGTACATTTGTGCTGAATGCAATGGAGGGCACTTACAAACTACCCCCACTTCTGTTAAAATATTAAATCTGTCTTCACCAGCTTTCCCCAACCTGATGCCCTCCAGATGTATTGGACTGCAAATCCCATCATTCCTAGCCAGCATGGCCATTGGCTGGCTGGGAATGATAGTTGCTGTCCAACACATCTGGAGGGCTCCTGATTGGTGAAGGCTGGCCTTTACACTTAGAGCTGGACCTGTGAGCCCTTGGTTCAAATCATTCCTGAGCCATGAACAGGTTGGGTGGCCAAGAGCAAGTTCCTGCCTCTCAAGGCTTTTCTACATGAGGCTGTTACGTGGATGTTAATCTGCTGTATCTGCTTTCGATTGTGTCACAGAATTGAGATCTGAGCTCTACATGAAGAGCATTTCCTTCCCTGCTTTTCTGCTGCATAACCTCTAGGTGACACTGTGGTATAGCAGAATAGCATAACTACTCAAGAGAAATTTGCACTTTCTTTCACTTGCACAATTAAAGGCTGCATTTTCCTTGCTCTAAAAAAACTCCCCAAAGTGCTGGTTAGACCCAGAAGTGAAACTGTAGGGTCACAATATCATCTAAAGAATCCATAAACAACCATGAGTAGGGAATGACGAGCACATGATAAATGTCTCGTGTAGAAAAGGCCTCAGCCTCAGGTCTTGTGAGTCCAACTTGTGGGTTGGACTAGATGGTCTTGTAGGCCCCTTCCAACCCTACTATACTATGATTCTATGATTTATGATTCTTCAGCAGCAAATCTCACAGCTTTTGTGAAGATGAATGAGATACAAACTGTAAAGCACTCTGCATACTCAAAAGTGCTGTGCCATAGCGTGACAGGACACATCCCAATAGAATTTGGAACGGAATGCATTCAGCCCTGAAATAGGCTGGGTGGTTCTGTGAACTGGTCTCAGCATGTCTCTGAAGTGCTGGGACTTCTTTCCAATAGGTGTTTCACCTTTGGCCTGGGCTCTGGTGCCTGCCGAAGACTCCTGAAGGGATTGGCGAAGGTGAGCAGAGGTCGTGCTGAATTCCTAAGCCCAGGTGAAAGGCTGCAGCCCAAGGTATGTGTTCTTCTTTTCTGCCAGTTCTTTGGTAGTGGGTTCAAAACCACCAATGTTAGTGGTCGGTTAGTCTCAATAGTTATGCCATGCCCACAGTGTGTGCAAAACACAGTTTAACACAGGCTGTACACAGTTATAACAGATCCATAGTCCAGCATAGTACCTTTCTCCTCACTTTCCTAACTCTCTGTAGGCATTCAGCTGATCTGAATGACCAGACCAAAAGCTACCAATCCTGTAGGAGTTATGTCATTTCCCCAGCTAATGAGAACACTCTATTTGGAATCCCTGTTTTTTCACCAAGCTTAACCTGACCAAATCTTTATTGCATTTTTCCCAATAATGTTTCTTTATTCTAATAATTGCCATATAACATCTAAAATGCTCTGTCCTGCTCTCATCTATTAATATTGTTTGTCACACCATAAACCGTATGGCCCATTCTTCTACTCCCCTCTGCACTGGAGGAGGAGCAGCAGCTGAGAGGCAAGGCTGAGCCAAGGCATGCTATGATTAAGGAACAATAATCCTCGATGTGATCTTGATAGACTGGAGCGCTGGGCTGAAAGCAACAGAATGACATTTAATAGGGATAAATGCCAAGTTCTGCACCTAGGAAAAAGAAACCAAATGCACAGTTACAAGATGGGGGATACATGGCTCAACAACACTACAAGGGAGAAGGATCTTGGAACTGTTGTAGATCACAAGCTGAATAGGAGCCAACGATGTGATGTGGCTGCAAAAAAGGCAAATGCTCTTTTGGGCTGCATTAATAGAAGCATAGCTTCCAAATCCCGGGAAGTACTAGTTCCCCTCTACTCAGCGCTAGTTAGGCGTCGTCTGGAGTACTGTGTCCAGATCCGGGCACCACATTTTAAGAAGGATGCAGACAAACTGGAGAGGGTTCAGAGGAGGGCAATGAAGATGATCAGGGGACTGGAAACAAAGCTCTGTGAGGAGAGACTGAAAGAACTGGGCATGTTTAGCCTTGAGAAGAGAAGACTGAGGGGAGATATGATAGCGCTCTTCAAGTACTTGAAAGGTTGTCACAGAGAGGAAGGCCAGAATCTCCTCTTGACCATCCCAGAGTGCAGGACACGGAATAATTGGCTGAAGTTACAGGAAGCCAGATTCTGGCTGAACATCAGGAAAAACATCCTGACTGTTAGAGCAATACAACAATGGAACCAATTCCCTAGGGAGGTGGTGAACTCTCCCACACTGGAGGTGTTCAAGATGAGGCTGGACAGCCACTTGTCTGGGATGCTTTGAGTTGGATTCCTGCACGGAGCAGTGGGTTGGACTCAATGGTCTTGTTGGCCCCTTCCAACCCTACTCTTCTATGATTCTATGATCCTTGTGCTATCTGCCTCTTGGGCTGAATGGCTTGGTTGGGGTGGGTGCAATTGTGACTAATGTTTTGAAGTGGAGGTGAACCTATCTGAGAAGGTCTGCTTCCTAGCATTTAGCTTCAATCCCCTACTTAAATCAGCCAGTAGTGGCTGAAAATGAGCAGTGAGCTGGCTGCATAAAGAAGGTGTTGACAGTTTCCGAAGAACATACTTTGCCAACACAAGGATTTCCAACTCCCACTCCCAAAGTACATTATTTGTCCACCCTGAGAGTGGAACCCACTACTGTAAACCGAAGTAAAGGACAATATTGTTTAGGAACCTGGAATGTAAGATCAATGAATCAAGGCAAGCTGGAGGTGGTCAAACATGAAATGACAAGATTGAACATCGACATCTTGGGCATCAGCAAACTAAAATGGACAGGCATGGGCAAATTTAATTCAGGTGACCATTATATCTACTACAATGGGCAAGAAACCCTTAGAATAAATGGAGTAGCACTCATAGTCAATAAAAGGGTGGGAAAAGCAGTACTGGGGTACAATCTCAAAAACGATAGAAGGATCTCAGTACAAATCCAAGGCAAACCATTCAACATCACAGTAATTCAAGTCTATGCCCCAACCACTGATGCCAAACAAGCTGAGGTTGATCGGTTCTACGAAGACCTACAACTTATAGAACTAACACCAAAAAAAGATGTCCTCTTCATCATAGGGGATTGGAATGCTAAAGTAGGAAGACAAGAAATCACCGGGATAACAGGCAAGCATGGCCTTGGTGTACAAAATGAAGCAGGACAAAGGCTAATAGAGTTTTGCCAAGAGAACATGCTGATCATAGCAAACACTCTTTTCCAACAGCACAAGAGGTGACTCTACACATGGACATCACCAGATGGTCAATATCGAAATCAGATTGATTATGTCCTTTGCAGCCAAAGATGGAGCAGCTCTAAACAGTCAGTAAAAACAAGACCTGGAGCTGACTGTGGCTCAGATCATGAGCTTCTTGTTGCAAAATTTCAGCTTAAATTGAAGAACGTAGGGAAAACCACTAAACCATTCAGGTATGACCTAAATCATATCCCTTATGAATACACAGTGGAGGTGAGGAATAGATTTCAGGGATTAGACCTGATAGACAGAGTGCCTGAGGAACTATGGACGCAGGTCCGTAACATTGTTCAGGAAGCAGCAACTCAATCCATCCCAAAGAAAAAGAAATGCAAGAAAGCCAAGTGGCTGTGTGATGAGGCTTTACAAGTAGCTGAGGAAAGAAGGGAAGTGAAAAGCAAGGGAGAAAGGGGAAGATATATCCAACTGATGCAGAGTTCCAGAGAATAGCAAGGAGAGATAAGAAGGCCTTCTTAAATGAACAATGCAAGGAAATTGAGGAAAACAACAGAATGGGAAAGACTAGAGATCTCTTCAAGAAAACTGGAGATATCAAGGGAACGTTTTGTGCAAAGACGAGCATGATCAAGGACAAAGAAGGCAGGGACCTAACAGAAGCAGATGAGATTAAGAAGAGGTGGAAAGAATACACAGAAGAACTATACAGGAAAGATCTTAATGTCCCTGATAGCCATGATAGCGCTTGAGCCGGACATCCTCGAGAGTGAAGTCAAGTGGGCCTTAGGAATCATTACTAACAACAAAGCTAGCAGAGATGACAGTATTCCAGCTGAGCTATTTAAAATCCTAAAAGATGATGCTGTTAAAGTGCTGCACTCAATATGCCAACAAATTTGGAACACTCAACAGTGGCCACAAGACTGGAAAAGGTCAGTTTACATTCCAGTTCCAAAGAAGGGCAATGCCAAAGAGTGTTCAAACTACCGCACCATTGCGCTCATTTCACATGCCAGCAAGGTGATGCTCAAAATCCTACAAGCTAGGCTTCAGCAGTATGTGAACCAAGAAGTACTGGAAGTACGAGCTGGGTTTTGAAGAGGCAGAGGAACTAGAGATCAAATCACTAGGGATGTCAGAGAATTCCGCCACGGATCTCGGTGAGGCCGAATGCCAGTGCATTCGGCCCCCCGAACTCCGTGGCAGAACGGCCTCCCACCCCCCCGCCCCCCCGCGGATCCCCCCCGGGATGAGACTTACCTGGGGCAGATCTTCCGGGCGGCGGCGGCTTCAGCGGCAGCAGCGGCTGGTCTTCCAACCGGCCGCCGCTGCCGCCATTTGCAGTCTTGTGTAAAAAAAACAAAATAAAACACGAAGTGATAGGCTACGTAAAGATTTACATAGCCTATCATGGCTGGGTTTAAAAAAAAACACACACAACGTGATAGGCTACGTAAAGATTTATGTAGCCTATCATGGCTGGGTTTAAAAACAAAGCAAAACCCCGCATACGCAAATGGCGGCGGCTACGGCTGCCGCCATTTGCATTCCTTATTTTTGGCCGTCTTAGTCTACATAAATATTTACGTAGATTAATACGGCCAAAAATAAGGAACGCAAATGGCGGTGGCCATAGCTGCCGCTATTTGCGTATGCGGGTTTATTTGTTTTTTCCCCCAGAGCCCTCCGCGACCATTAATCCAGCTGCGGACGGCTCTGGCCTGGCTGGGCCTGGCCAGCTGCTCCGCAGAGCTGCCGCGGAGCACAGCCGGCCATTGGAGGATTCCGGGGGGGAAGAACGGATCGCCTCCCGCCCCCGTCGAGGATTCCAGGGGGAGGGACGGAACGCCTCCCCCCCCCAATCAACATAATCCGCGGAAAGGTAAGTGACTTTTGTACATCCCTACAAATCGCCAACTTTCGCTGGATCATGGAGAAAGCAAGAGAATTCCAGAAAAACATCTATTTCTGCTTCATTGACTATGCTAAAGCCTTTGATTGTGTGGATCACAACAAACTGTGGCAAATTCTGAAAGAGATGGGAGTACCAGACCACGTTACCTGTCTCCTGAGAAACCTGTACGAGGGACAAGAAGCAACAGTAAGAACCGGACATGGAACAACCGATTGGTTCAAAATTGGGAAATGAGTACACGAAGGCTGCATATTGTCATCCTGCTTATTTAACTTATATGCAGAGTACATCATGAGAAATGCTGGGTTGGATGAATCACAGGTTGGAATTAAGATTGCTGGGAGAATTATCAACAACCTCAGATACACAGACGATACCACCCTAATGGCAGAAAGCGAAGAGGATCTAAAGAGCCTGAGTCCGACTTGGCCACAGTGACGCATGGCTTAGTTACATCCCGTTTGGATTACTGTAACGCGCTCTATGTGGGGCTGCCTCCGAAGAGTGTTCGGAAACTTCAGCTAGTTCAAAGAACTGCGGCCAGACTGCTGACTGGGGCTGGTTACAGGGAGCATACAACTCCCCTGTTAAAACAGCTTCACTGGCTCCCAGTCTGTTTCCGGGCACAATTCAAAGTGCTGGTTATGTCCTATAAAGCCCTATACAGCTCAGGTCCAGGTTATCTGAAAGACTGTATTCTCCCTTATGAGCCTACTCATGCCCTGAGATCTTCAGGGGAAGCCCTTCTCGCCATCCTGCCATCATCACAGGCACGCCTGGTGGGAACATGGGAGAGGGCCTTCTCGGTGGCTGCCCCAAGGCTCTGGAACTCCCTTCCCAGGAAGGCGAGAGTGGCACCCTCCTTGATATGTTTTCGCAGGCATGCAAAAACTTTTTTGTTCCAGCAGGCCTTTGGGAATAACTAGTCCGGACCTGGGAAAATGCGACGTATGGATACCATTTTTATTGTTCTGGTTGTCTTTTAATGTTTTAATATCTTTATAATTTTAATATTGATGATTTAATTATATTTTAACTTTTATACAGTTGTATTTATATTTCTATTTATAGTTTTTAATTGCAGCAGTTTTAACGTTGTAAGGCCGCCTTGAGTCCCAGTATTGGGGAAAAGGCAGGTTATAAATATAATAATAATAATAATAATAATAATAATAATAATAATAATAATAATAGTTGAGGGTGAAAGAGGAGAGTGCAAAAGCTGGCTTGAAACGCAACATTAAAAAAACTAAGATCATGGCATCTGGCCCCATCACTTCCTGGCATATAGAAGGGGAAGAAATGGAAGCAGTGACAGATTTTATTTTCTTGGGCTCCAAGATCACCGCGGATGGTGACTGTAGCCATGAAATTAAAAGACGCTTGCTCCTTGGGAGGAAAGCTATGGCAAACCTAGACAGCATAGTAAGAAGCAGAGACATCACCTTGCCAACAAAGATTCGTATAATCAAAGCTATGGTTTTCCCAGTAGCAACATATGGCTGTGAGAGCTGGACTATAAGGAAGGCTGAATGCCGAAGAACTGATGCCTTCGAACTGTGGTGCTGGAGAAGACTCTTACGAGTCCCCTGGACTGCAAGGAGATCAAATCAGTCCATCCTAAAAGAAATCAACCCTGACTGCTCATTGGAAGGACAGATATTGAAGCTGACGCTCAAATATTTTGGCCACCTAATGCAAAGGGAAAACTCCCTGGAAAAGACCCTGATGCTGGGAAGGATTGAAGGCAAAAGGAGAAGGGGACGGCAGAGGATGAGATGGCTAGATAGCATCACCGATGCAATGAATATGAACTTGAGCACGCTCCGGGAGAGAGCGCAGGACAGGAAGGCCTGGCATGCTATGGTCCGTGGGGTCACAAGGAGTTGGACACAACTGAACAACAACAACATGGTTGGCACTACATGAGTAATAAGTGTTCTCTTTTCAGCTGTTAGTTACTCCATGGAGAGGAGGGAACATTCTGAATATGCTCAGAGGCGCTCCTTTCTTGAGTACAAGCCATTACATTGAAAGTGATTTCCAGCAGGGAGTGCTATAGAAGGACCAGGTGGCTGCAGTTCTCCACAGGGTGTTCCCATTTGTCTCCCAGAGAAATCCTGAGCTAGAGGTTAATAGTCCTATGCTGTGGCAGTTGTTGATAAGACAAAGGAAGCGGGCCTTAAACAATTGTATGTATGTATGTATGTATTTATAATATTTCTAGTACTAGTATTTTACTGTATGTTTTTGTTCCTTGGGTATTATGTAAAGTTTAATGTTTCGCACATCACCCCAAGCACCTGCTAGACAGAGGGTTTGTTGTTGTTGTTGTTCAGTCGTTCAGTCGTGTCCGACTCTTCGTGACCCCATGGACCATAGCACGCCAGGCCTTCCTGTCCTGCGCTCTCTCCCAGAGTGTGCTCAAGTTCATATTCATTGCATCCGTGATGCTATCTAGCCATCTCATCCTCTGCCGTCCCCTTCTCCTTTTGCCTTCAGTCTTTCCCAGCATCAGGGTCTTTTCCAGGGAGTTTTCTCTTCGCATTAGGTGGCCAAAATATTGGAGCTTCAGCTTCATTATCTGTCCTTCCAATGAGCACTCAGGGTTGATTTCCTTTAGGATGGACTGATTTGACCTCCTTGCAGTCCAGGGGACTCGTAAGAGTCTTCTCCAGCACCACAGTTCGAAAGCATCAATTCTTCGGCGCTCAGCCTTCCTTATAGTCCAGCTCTCACAGCCATACATTACTACTGGGAAAACCATAGCTTTGATTAGACGGACCTTTGTCGGCAAGGTGATGTCTCTGCTTCTTACTATGCTGTCTAGGTTGGCCATAGCTTTCCTCCCAAGGAGCAAGCGTCTTTTAATTTCATGGCTACAGTCACCGTCTGCGGTGATCTTGGAGCCCAAGAAAGTAAAATCTGTCACTGCTTCCATTTCTTCCCCTTCTATATGCCAGGAAGTGATGGGGCCAGATGCCATGATCTTAGTTTTTTTAATGTTGAGTTTCAAACCAGCTTTTGCACTCTCCTCTTTCACCCTCAACAAGAGGCTCTTGAGATCCTCTTCGCTTTCTGCCATTAGGGTGGTATCGTCTGCATATCGGAGGTTGTTGATAATTCTCCCGGCAATCTTAATTCCGACCTCTGATTCATCCAACCCAGCATTTCTCATGATGTACTCTGCATATAAGTTAAATAAGCAGGGTGACAATATGCAGCCTTGCCGTACTCCTTTCCCAATTTTGAACCAATCGGTTGTTCCATGTCTGGTTCTTACTGTTGCTTCTTGACCCTCGTACAGGTTTCTCAGGAGACAGGTAAGGTGGTCTGGTACTCCCATCACTTTCAGAATTTGCCACAGTTTGTTGTGATCCACACAATCAAAGGCTTTAGCGTAGTCAATGAAGCAGAAATAGACGTTTTTCTGGAATTCTCTTGCTTTCTCCATGATGCAGCGAATGTTGGCGATTTGATCTCTAGTTCCTCTGCCTCTTCGAAACCCAGCTTGTACTTCCGGTAATTCTCGGTTCGCATACTGCTGAAGCCTAGCTTGTAGGATTTTGAGCATCACCTTGCTGGCATGTGAAATGAGCGCAATGGTGCGGTAGTTTGAACACTCTTTGGCGTTGCCCTTCTTTGGAATTGGAATGTAAACTGACCTTTTCCAGTCTTGCGGCCATTGTTGAGTGTTCCAGATTTGTTGGCATATTGAATGCAGCACTTTAACAGCATCATCTTTTAGGATTTTAAATAGCTCGGCTGGAATACTGTCATCTCCGCTAGCTTTGTTGTTAGTAATGCTTCCTAAGGCCCACTTGACTTCACTCTCGAGGATGTCCGGCTCAAGTTCAGTGACCGCACTATCATGGCTATCAGGGACATTCAGATCTTTCCTGTATAGTTCTTCTGTGTATTCTTGCCACCTCTTCTTAATCTCATCTGCTTCTGTTAGGTCCCTGCCTTCTTTGTCCTTTATCATGCCCGTCTTTGCACAAAACGTTCCCTTGAGATCTCCGATTTTCTTGAAGAGATCTCTAGTCTTTCCCATTCTGTTGTTTTCCTCTATTTCTTTGCATTGTTCATTTAAGAAGGCCTTCTTGTCTCTCCTTGCTATTCTCTGGAACTCTGCATTCAGTTGGGTATATCTTCCCCTTTCTCCCTTGCTTTTCGCTTCCCTTCTTTCCTCAGCTACTTGTAAAGCCTCATCAGACAGCCACTTTGCTTTCTTGCATTTCTTTTTCTTTGGGATGGATTGAGTTGCTGCCTCCTGAACAATGTTACGGACCTCCGTCCATAGTTCCTCAGGCACTCTGTCTATCAGGTCTAATCCCTGAAATCTATTCCTCACCTCCACTGTATATTCATCAGGGATATGATTTAGGTCATACCTGAAAGGTTTAGTGGTTTTCCCGACGTTCTTCAATTTAAGCCGAAATTTTGCAAGAAGCAGCTCATGATCTGAGCCACAGTCAGCTCCAGGTCTTGTTTTTACTGACTGTATGGAGCTTCTCCATCTTTGGCTGCAAAGGACATAATCAATCTGATTTCGATATTGACCATCTGGTGACGTCCATGTGTAGAGTCGCCTCTTGTGCTGTTGGAAAAGAGTGTTTGCTATGATCAGCATGTTCTCTTGGCAAAACTCTATTAGCTTTTGTCCTGCTTCATTTTGTACACCAAGGCCATGCCTGCCTGTTATCCCGGTGATTTCTTGACTTCCTACTTTAGCATTCCAATCCCCTATGATGAAGAGGACATCTTTTTTTGGTGTTAGTTCTAGAAGGTGTTGTAGGTCTTCATAGAACCGATCAACCTCAGCTTCTTCGGCCTCAGTGGTTGGGGCATAGACTTGAATTACTGTGATGTTGAATGGTTTGCCTTGGATTCGTACTGAGATCATTCTATCATTTTTAAGATTGTACCCCAGTACTGCTTTTCCCACCCTTTTGTTGACTATGAGTGCTACTCCATTTCTTCTAAGGGATTCTTGCCCACAATAGTAGATATGATGGTCACCTGAATTAAATTCGCCCATGCCTGTCCATTTTAGTTCGCTGATTCCCAAGATGTCGATGTTCAATCTTGCCATCTCATGTTTGACCACCTCCAGCTTACCTTGATTCATTGATCTGACATTCCAGGTTCCTAAACAATATTGTTCTTTACAGCATCGGATTTTCTTTTCACCGCCAGACACATCCACAGCTGAGTGTCCTTTCGGGTTTGGCCCAGCCGCTTCACTCTTTCTGGCGCTACTTGGAAATACCCTCTGCTCTTCCCCAGTAGCATATTGGACACCTTCCGACCTGAGGGGCTCATCTTCCGGCGTCATCCCTTTTAGCCTTGTGATACGTTCCATGGGGTTTTCTTGGCAAGAATACTGGAGTGGGTTGCCATTTCCTTCTCCAGTGGACCACATTTTGTCAGAACTCTCTGCCATGACCTGTCCGTCTTGGGTGGCCCTGCACGGCATAGCTTATGGCTTCACTGAGTTACGCAAGCCCCTTCGCCACAACAAGGCAGTGATCCATGAAGGGGAGACAGAGGGTACCATTTTGTAAATCAAATAAATAAAGGTACAGAAACAGTGTAGAGACTAATTATTTGGGGTAGAGGGTTGACTGTGGAATTTTGAGGAGGACCAGCTACCCTGTTGGCTCCTATGATTGTATTTTTTAAAGAACAACCCTATATTCTAATGCTGTTCAATAAAAAGCCATCCCTCCTTGTCCGCCTCTGCATTTTGGAAATCACCTTCCAGCTGCACATACAAATATGAAACCTGTAGGAGTGGCTGAGAGTGAGGGTGAGTGAAACTGGTACTTCTGTTGTAGCTGGAATTTTATAGAGATTTCTGTAGCTATTAATTTTGTTATTGTCAATTGTTTTAGTTGATAGTTTGAGTTAATCTGTGGTTTTTTAAATTATTTTGTTACTGTGACTCCTTATTAGGGTGCTTCCGGATAAAGCTTTTGCTGGGAAATCGCTCTGCCTCATTCACAGAATTTTAACAGGGGTCCAGATGTTGTCATCTTCCATTTGCAACCTCATGGTTCTTCACCACTCCATCTGCCTTTTTTTTTTTTTCACCACAGAGAATCCGCTAAGGAGGGAAAGAATAAATAGCTGCGCAATATCTTTTGACTGATAGCGCTAGGAGCCCTCCATCTGGAATTGCCTGTCACGGCTGCCAATAATGCTTTGGGTTCTACTCAGTTGACAGAGAGTGCAGTCTATGTCTCTAAATCAGTAAGAACCTGGTAATGAGACAAAAGATGCTGAATATCTCTGGTTTCTCCCCAGCTGATAAAGTCTTTGAAGAAAGCAATTGAGCCAGCTGTGAGTGACATCACGATAGACTGGTATGTGCCCGACACCATGGAGGCCCTGCTGTCGCCCAATGAGATCGCAGCCCTATATCCTGGAGACCGGCTTATCAGCTACTGCACCCTTTACCACATTGCCAGCTTCCGAGACAAGAAGGCAACAGTTGAGCACCCATCCCCTTAAAAACCATGGCTGTCCCCGCACTGGGGAACAGGGCCCACTTTTAATTAGTGGCCGGCTCGTGTAGTCAACTTGCCTTGGTTGGCCAGTGATGTGTAGCGGGAAGGTGCCTATGTGTGGGTATTTCCTTCTCCCCCTCAGGATAGAGATGTTTTTCATGCCTGCAGTAATTTATTATTATTGTTATTTGGTCATTGTATTCCACCAGGGCAGAGAACAGATTTGCCGGAGTCTCTCTAGGGGGTCTGCAGGTTCGGTGTTCCCATCCCAGGAGGAGGCGATAGGACAAGAAGGAGCCCATCCACACCCAGCTGGGGAGAGCGAAGACGTCTGTAGAGCCCTTCACGAAATTTCCCATGAGATATCCCTGGAGTTCTCAGCTGGGGGCACTGACGAGTCTATGAAGAGTGAGTAGACCTCTCTCTTTTCCCAGGCATTTGGCAGCACAAGATGTGTTTTAATCTGTCCTGGATGTGTCTTTAGTTATGACTGACTGTTCAAAGTTGTTTTTAGCTCTATGTTGTTTGCATATATTGTCTGTGTGCTTTTCTGGAACTGGATTTTAAACGTTGTATATTG